>NC_072002.2:21921218-23121218 GCF_028885655.2 Pongo abelii
CAGCTATTTTTCTATATGAATACATTTTAATTCTTAGAAAGTTGAATGAAAAATATATATTAGCCACTCTATGTGATGAATGGATATGCTGACATTGGTATTTATAAAGCCCTTGTAGAGTCCAGCCCTTCACAATGAATTATCATACAGTCATTTTTCTCAGTGACGCTGGAGGACAACGTAATGGATTCTTCTGCATGGCTCCTGTTTCTGCCCGTTAGTGGCTGCCCTGTCTTATGATAGATGTTTTCCAGTCAACTTACAGAACTTGCTAATAATAACTCAATATTCATGGAGTAATCTGCAGTACTAATGAAATTAAATTAAAAAACAAACCTTAGTTTTTTTTAGGCCAGGTGTGGTGGCAGGCACCTGTAATCCCAGCTACTTGAGGGGCGGAGACAAGAGGGTCACGTGTGTGTGTGTGTGTGTGTGTGTGTGTTTGTGTATTTGTGATACATCCATCATTATACTGATTCCATTTCTCACTGAAATTAAGGGTGTTTTCAATGTAAAAGATGGGGGTGAGAAGGGAGATTTTATCATCCACTCAAGGTCACTTCCAGGTGAGAGGTTTGGAATCAGGAGCTCCCACCTAGAAACAATGTTTCTGCCTCTGGACAGCCTGAAGGCAATTGCTGCCAAGGTTTCTCATGCCTCATTGTACCCAGATCATGGTTTTGTCAAGGTAGAATAAGGGACTAATACATCTTGGCAAATGCAAATATATTTGTTCAAATCATAAATGAATGAAAGCCAACTCATACATTCTTTTATCTTAAAGTTTGTTTTTTTTTTTTGAGACAGAGTCTCGCTCTGTCACTCAGGCTGGAGTGCAGTGGCGCGATCTCGGCTCACCGCAATCTCTGCTTCCCAGATTCAAGCAATTCTTCTGCCTCAGCCTCCTGAGTAGCTGGGATTACAGGTGTGCCCCACCACGCCCGACTAATTTTTATATTCTTAGTAGAGATGGGGTTTTACCATGTTGGCCAGGCTGGTCTCGAACTCCTGACCTCAGGTGATCCACCTGCCTCGGTCTTCCAAAGTGCTGGGATTACAGGCATGAGCCGCAGTGCCTGGCCCCAGCTAACTTTTTATTTTGTACAGACGGGGTCTCAGTTTGTTACCCAAGCTGGTCTTGAACTCCTGGCTTCAAATGATTCTCCCGCCTCGGCCTCCCAAAGCGCTGAGACTACAAGTGTGAGTCACGGCACCCAGCCCAAATACAGGTTATTTGGATGGCAGTACTTGTGGAGTGTAAGTTACAGCATAGAACTGCTTTCCCCTACTAGTTCTGTCCTTTAGGTCCCATATTTTGAATAGGATAATCTTGGGTTTCCCTGCTACCTATTTTGTGTTAAGTCCTCCAGTAAAGAGTGCCTTCTGCTTTCCTTGACCCTGTTTTTCAGTATCCTTTCAATATCCTCCAGTATCCTTCTTCATTGTCCTACTTGGCCGATTCTACTTGCGACTAAATCGATATGCCCTACCACCAACCTGTCCATCTTCCTAATTTTCACTGGTGTGCCTTTTTTCACCTTGTGACTGTCTGGGACATTTCTGTCCGTTGGAGTTTATGATCTCCTATAAGTCCTTCTAATTACCAGTGTTCCATTCTGATACATATGTCAAGTGATGAGACCTCACTTTATTTTTAAACCTCTTAAGGGTTGAAGTAGGATTTGGTATATCAGGAAACAACCAAACTAATTCTAAAGCTATACCTTTATAATTATATTGAACTGAAATATAATATTGTTTGTAGAATGGAATTGGTATAAAGTGAGTTTGGTTTTTTACCACATTTAATATTATATATCCATCAGCTTTTTTGGGTTGCAATCATAAACAGAGACAAGATTTACTGGAGAGCTTTTGGGGCTCACAGAATCAACAGGAGCCTAGAGAATAAGAGGGAAGCAAGGGAGCTTTGGAAGCAATGGAAACTGTTATCATTCATGTATTCATTCAGTAAGCATTTAGTGAGCATTTACTATGTGCCAGTATTTTAACCAGTCTTCTACTGGCAGGCATCCAAATTGTTGCTATTATAAACAGTGCAATCTAATGAATAAAATTTTTAAAAAATTCATTTTCTAGAGATGTATTTTTTTCCCATGAATGATTTACTAAACTTACTGGCATACTGTTTTTCATTTGAGGGGAATTTGAAGGCAGGTCTTAGTATATGATCTTGAACTCTATAATGCTAAACTTCATTGCCTTGAATGATACATTGACTTCTGCAAATGAGTCATTAAGACAAAATATTTATTTATTTATTTATTTATTTATGAGATGGAGTCTCACTTTGTTGCCCAGGCTGGAGTGCAGTGGTGTGATCTCAGCTCACTGCAACCTCCACCTCCCAGGTTCAAGTGATTCTCAAGCTTCAGCCTCCCACATAGCTGGGAATACAGGTGTGCACTACCACGCCCAGCTAATGTTTTGTATGTTTGGTAGAGACAGAGTTTCACCATGTTGGCCAGGCTGGCCTAGAACTCCTGACCTCAGACGATCTACCTGCCTTGGCCCCCACAGAGTGCTGGGATTACAGGCATGAGCTACCGTGCCTGGTCTATTGTTTATGGAAATGTCCCATAGTTAATTTTTTTTCTTAAGCAGCTAAAATATGATCTTTGATGTGCTTATGAAAGCTTTTTTGGTAAACGCCTGCCTATTTTGCTGTTGAAATGCCTAAAAGATTACTGTAAGAGAGGCTGCTTGATAGTATAAATGGAGTCTTTTCCTCCTTTACCAATCAATGCTACCTGCTTGGAAACTAATAAACCTGTTATGCATCAAGAGCCTTTTAAGTGTGACTTAGGCAAAGCTGGTGAGCAGACAGTTACTGTGGATCATTTTCCTTGACAACACAGAGACCACTGAAGCTAACAGGAAGATGTTCTGGTGCTGATACAGAGAGGAAAGTCAACATAAAAACGCTCTCAGTGATGTGCACATTCCATCCCTGTTCGGTGTCCTCCTTGTGCTACATGCAGATGGCTGAGGTGTCATGGCTTAGGTGCTGCATAGTGACTGTATTAAGCCCAGACACCCTCGCTCTCATGACAGCCCCCGAGTATAATACTGAGAGTGTGAAAGGGAAAGTGTATTTTTCTATGACCTGTGGTTTCTTCTGGCCTCACAAAGCTTTAGGCTTGTTTGTGTTTGACTTTTTGCTGTTTTTGCACTTTCAGAGCACTGTTTGTGGTTTGGAGGTGAAACTTTTCTTTAAAGTTCTTGTTAACATTTAAATTGGCACAAAGTTTGCAAATGGGCATGAAAAACATAGCACCTTTTTCACTGTGAAGGAGGCTGGGTGGTTTCAGCAGCTTTTATTTATTTATTTATTTAATTTTTATTTCCATAGGTTACTGGGAAACAGGTGGCATTTGGTTACATGAATAAGATCTTTAGCAGTGATTTCTGAGATTTTGGTGCACCATCATCTGAGCAGTACACACTGCACCCAATTTGTAGGTTTGTTTGTTTTTTACTGAGTCTCGCTCTGTCAACCAGGCTGGAGTGCAGTGGCACGATCTCGGCTCACTGCAACCTCCGTCTCCCGGGTTTAAGCGATGTCTCCTGCCTCAACCTCCCAAGTAGCTGGGATTACAGGTGCTTGCTACCACACCCAGCTAATTTTTGTATTTTTAGTGGAGATGGGGTTTCACCATGTTGGGCAGGCTGGTCTTGAACTCCTGACCTCACCTCGGCCTCCCAAAGTGCTGGGATTACAGGCGTGAGCCACCGTGCCTGGTCTAATTTGTAGTATTTTATCCCTCATCCCCTTCCCACCCTTTCCCCCTTAGCCCCCGAAGTCCATTGGGTTATTCTTATGCCTTTGCATCCTCATAGCTTAGCTCCCACTTATGAGTGAGAACATATGATGTTTGGTTTTCCATTCCTGAGTTACTTCACTTAGAATAATAGCCTCCAGTCTCATCCAGGTTGCTGCAAATGCCATTAATTCATTCTTTTTTATGGCTGAGTGGTATTGCATTGTGTGTGTGTATATATATATATATATATACATATCTCACAGTTTCTTTATCCACTTGTTGATTGATGGGCATTTGGGTTGGTTCCACATTTTTGCAATTGTGAATTGTGCTACTATAAACATGCATGTGCAAGTATCTTTTTTGTATAATGACTGTTTTCCTCTGATAGATACCCAGTGGTGGGACTGCTGGATCAAATGGTAGTTCCACTTTTAGTTCTTTAAGGAATCTCCACACTGTTTTCCATAGTGGCTGTATAGTTTACATTCCCACCAGCAGTGTAGAAGTGTTCCCTGTTCACCGCATCCATGCCAACATCTATTATTTTTCAATTGTTTTTATTATGGCCATTCTTGCAGGATTGTGGTATCACATTGTGGTATCGCATTGTGGTTTTGATTTGCATTTCCCTGATAATTAGTGATGTTAAGCATTTTTTCATATGTTTGTTGGCCATTTGTATATCTTCTTTTGAGAATTGTCTATTCATGTCCTTTAGCCCACTTTTTGATGGGATTGTTTGTCTTTTTTCTTGCTAATTTGTTTGAGTTCATTATAGATTCTGGATATTAGTCCTTTGCAGATGTATAGATTGTGAAGATTTTCTCCCACTCTGTTGATTGCCTGTTTACTTTGCTGACTATTCCTTTTGCCGTGCAAAAGCTCTTTAGTTTAATTAAGTCCCAGCTATTTATCTTTGTTTTTATTGCATTTGCTTTCGGGTTCTTGGTCATGAAATCTTTGCCTAAGCCAATGTCTAGAAGGGTTTTTCTTTTTTTTTTTTTTGAGACGGAGTCTCGCTCTGTCGTCCAAGCTGGAGTGCAGTGGCGCAATCTCGGCTTACTGCAAGCTCCGCCTCCCGGGTTCACACCATTCTCCTGCCTCAGCCTCCCGAGTAGCTGGGACTATAGGCGCCCGCCACCGCGCCCGGCTAATTTTTTGTATTTTTAGTAGAGACGGGGTTTCACCATGTTGGCCAGGACGGTCTTGATCTCCTGACCTCGTGATCCGCCCGTCTCGGCCTCCCAAAGTGCTGGGATTACAGGTGTGAGCCACCGCGCCCAGCCTAGAAGAGTTTTTCTGATGTTATCTTCCAGAATTTTTATAGTTTCAGGTCTTAGGTTTAAATCTTTGATCCATCTTGAGTTTATTTTTAGCAGCTTTTATTAAAGCCACTAAAGTTATAAAATAATGATTCTTTAATGTGACATTTTACAAAATCACAGTTCATTGTACCTTTCTCTCCCATAGTAGCGTATATGTATGTGTGAATTTCCAAACTAGGGTTCTCTTCAATTTATTTATTCAAATATAAGAAATTTTATAAGCATTATACCAAGCTGAAGGTTATTAACTAATTCTCAACAGAATTGGGTTGGAAATATCACTGGCTAGATTCAGGCTTCCAGTTCAACAAACGGACCTGCCTGAGTTCAGTACAATCAACCTTTCCTGTGTGTCTACATGAAGTCAAATAACTTACATGACTGGTAGACCCTACTTTGTTTTAAGGGCAACTCTGAGTTGAGACTACCATAAAGATCTGTAGATCATAAACATAAGCCTGTGAGAAGAGTTGCCTTAAAAAAAGAAAGGTTATAATTTCCAAGCGGAAGGAGAAAGCACCTTTTTTGGTTACATACCTGGCATGTTATGAAAAGCTGGAGTTAAGTATTTCATTATAAGAAAAAAGAAATGATAAAATTTCTAAAAGTGTTAGACTAGGAGGAGAGAGAAAGAAACACAAAAGCTTTAGGCACCAGAAATGGGCTGGGTGCGGTGGCTCACGCCTGTAATCCCAACACTTTCGGAGGCTGGGGCAGGTGGATCACTTAAGGTCAGGAGTTCAAGACCAGCCTGACCAACATGGTAAAACCCATCTCTACTAAAAATACAAAAATTAACCAGGCATGGTGGTGCACGCCTGTATCCCCAGCTACCAGGGAGGCTGAGGCAAGAGCATCGCTTGAATCTAGGAGATGGAGGTTGCAGTGAGCCAAGACTGCACCACTGCACTCCAGCCTGGGTGACAGAGCAAGACTCTGTCTCATAAAAAACAAAACAAAGAAACAAACAAAACCAGAAATGGCACCACTTCCTAACACTGTCACAATCTCTGCCTGAGAACAGGCAACTTCAGGAGAATGGAAGAACATGATAGTCTCATTGCTAACAGGTCTGAGTTAATTCTAGTGTAGCTAACAAAGTGAAAATATTAAGGAGAAAGGTAGCGTTTATGAGACACCTTGAAATAAAGCCTTCGCACAACTTAAAATAGACTTTAAAAGAAAAGGCAGGCTGGGCGTGGTGGCTCATGCTTGTAATCCCAGCACTTTGGGAGGCCTAGGTGGGTGGGTCACCTGAGATCAGGAGTTCGAGACCAGCCTGGCCAACATGGTCTCTACTAAAAATACCCCATCTCTACTAAAAATACGAAAATTAGCTGGGTGTGGTGGCACATGCCTGTAATCCCAGCTACTCAGGAGGCTGAGGCAGGAGAATTGCTTGAACCCACGAGGCAGAAGTTGCAGTGAGCCAAGATTGTGCCACTGCACTCCAGCCTGGGCACAGAGCAAGACTTCGTCTTGGACAAAAATAAAAGAGACAGAAAAGGCAAATATTAATACTTTTGAGTCTGGGAACTGATCAATATAATTTTATTTTGAGTTTTTTTTCTCAACACACTGAGAAATTAAAGCTTTTTGAGACTCAGATAAGAGATTCATAGACTCATGGACTCACAAGCCACCTTCAGACAACAACATCGCACCTCCTTGTCTCAAACTATAGTGAAATTATAGAGAGGAAGATGTGCACGTTAAACCCAGGTTTTAAGAACACAGCACTGCAGAAATTCACTCACGTTGGGCCCTCTTCACTTCTCTTTATCTTAGACTACCAAAGTCTAATTACAGTCTTTTACAATTAACAATTTTATTTATTTAGGTTTTTTTTAGAGACAGGATCCCACTCTGTCACCCACGCTGGAGTACAGTGGCGCCATCACAGCTCACTACAACCTTGAACTCCTGGGCTCGAGTAGTCCTCCTGCCTCAGCCTTCTGAGTAGCTGGGACCACAGGCATGTGCCACCATGCCTAGCTAGTTTTTAAAATTTCTTTGTAGAGATGAGGTCTCTATAATTAATGACAAATGCTTTGTTGCCCAGGCTGGCCTCAAACTCCTGGCCTCAAGTGAGCCTCCTGCCTTGGCTTCCCAAAGCACTGGGATTATAGGCATGAGCCACCATGCCTGGTAAAAATTTTAAAACTTGAGAACAGGTGGTGTATGTTTACAAGTCCTATACAAAGCAACAGCGTAGAAATTTATGCTCTTAGAGAAGTTGCTGATTTTCTCTGAGCCTCAGTTTTCATTTGTAAAATGGATATGATGATTCTTACTACAGAGTGTTGTGGCAAGGATTCAATGAGATTGCATACGTAATGTGTCAAATACAGTGTTGTCACATAGTGGAATCTTCTTAGATGATAGTAATTCTTATTGTTAAATATGATTAATGACAAAAGCAGTCATATGTCGCTTAATGATGTGTTCTGAGAAATGTGTCATTAGGAGGTTTTGTCATTGTGTGAACACCATACACTGGACTTACACAAACCTAGATGGTATAGCCTCATAGATACCTGGGCTATATGATATGGCCCATTGCTCCTAAGCTATAAACCTGTACAGCATGTGACCGTACTGAATACTGTAGGTAATTGGAACACAATGGTAAGTATTTGTGCATCTAGACATATCTAAACATGGAAAAGATAGAGTAAAAATACAGTATAAAAGATAAAAATGATAACCCTGTATAGGGCAGTTACCATGAATGGAGCTCGCAGGATTGGAAGTTGCTCTGAAGGAATGTGAAGGCCTGGAACATCACTGTATGCTACTGCAGACTTCACAAACACCCTATACTTAGGCTACACTACATTCGTAAAAAACATTTTTCTTTCTTCAGTAATAAATTAACGTTAGCTTACTGTAACTTTTTAACTTTTTGGGTTTTTCTGTTTGTTTGTTTGTTTGAGACAGAGTCTCACTCTGTCGCTCAGGCTGGAGTACAGTGGCGGGATCTCGATTCACTGCAACCTCCACCTTCCGGGTTCAAGCGATTCTCCTTCCTCAGCCTCCAGAGTAGCCAAGATTACAGGCATCCACCACCACACCCGGCTAATATTTTATATTTTTAGTAGAGATGAGCTTTCTCCATGTTGGCCAGGCTCGTCTTGAACCCCTGACCTCAAATGTTCCGCCTGCCTCGGCCTCCCAAAGTTCTGGGATTACAGGAGTGAGCCACTGCACCCAGCCAGCTTTTTAACTTTATAAACGTTTAAAAATTGTTTAAACTTTTGACTCTTTTATAACACTTAGCTTAAAACTCAATATATTGTATATCTGTACAGAAATATTACTTTTCTTTATATCGTTATTCTATATGCTTTTTTCTATTTTAAGAAATTTTTATTGTTTACTTTTTAAGCATTTATGTTAAAAACTAAGACACAATACACACATTAGCCTAGGCCCACACAGGGTCAGGATCATCAAGATGTCACTAAGCATTAGGAATTTTTCTGCTTAAGTTATTGCTGTTAGGTAAAAGAAATAAAATAATAAAAAATAAATGAAATACGATTTAAAAATTATAAAATAAAAAAAGGAGTTTTTCAGCTCCATTGTAATTCTATGGTACCACCATTGTATACGTGGTCTGTTCTTGACAAAAACATCAATATGTGGCAAATGATATTCAAATAAAGTTTACTAAAAAGCTTATGTTAATATAAGTGTGTATAATCATACATTATTTATTATAGAGCAGCATTCTTAAGTGGTTGCTGAGCTGGTACTTTCTCTTTTTTTCTGAGATGGAGTCTCGCTCTGTCCCCAGGCTGGTGTGCAGCTGTGAGAGCTCAGCTCACTGCAAGCTCCACCTCCCGGGTTCACGCCATTCTCCTGCCTCAGCCTCCCGAGTAGCTGGGACTACAGGCGCCCGCCACCACGCCCGGCTAATTTTTTGTATTTTTAATACAGACGGGGTTTCACCGTGTTAACCATGATGGTCTCAATCTCCTGACCTCATGATCCGCCAGCCTTGGCCTCCCAAAGTGCTGGGATTACAGGGCTGTTACTTTCTTTAACTTATTTGTGTTTTTTTGTTGTTTTTTGAGACAGAGTCTTGCTCTATTACCCAAGCTGGAGTGCAGTGGTGCGATCATAGCTCAGTACAACCTCAAACTTCTGGATCCAATCAATCCTCCCACTTAGCCTCCTGAGTAGCTGAGACTTCACTCCATGCCACCATGCCTGGCTAATTTTTAAAATTTCCTATAGAGGTGGGATCTCGCCATGTTGCTCAGGCTTCTTTAACTTGTTAAAACAAAAAAGAGATATGCACCAGTTACAAAACATATTTACAAAAATCAATAGCTTTCCTATATCAGCATTATTCAGCTAGAAAATGCAAAGGGGAATCATCCGACTCAACGCGGCAACAAAAATATAAATCATATAGGAATTATATGTGTGTGTGTGTGTATACATATATATTTTTTCCAAGTCAGGTCTTTATTGAAATTGGCAGAGGCTTCTCAATGTTTTATGAAAACTAACATCTTAACCTAAGAATATTTAAGGAAACAAATTCAATTTTCTTTTTTTTTTTTTTAGCACTAATTAAATACTTTATTGAATAAATACAATACCAAAGGCTGGGCGCCAGTAATCACACCTGTAATCCCAGCACTTTGGGAGGCTGAGGTGGGCAGAATCTTCCAGTCCAGGAGTTCAAGACCAGCCTGGGCAACATGATAAAACCCTGTATCTACAATATATGCAAAAATTAGCCATGTGTGGTGGCCAGTGTCTGTAGTCCCAGCTACTGGGGAGGCTGAGGTGGAAGGATCACTTGAGTCCAAGAGGTCGAGGCTGCAGTGAGCCAAGATGGCACCACTGCACTCCAGCCTAGGTGACAGAGCAGGACACTGTCTCACAACAAAAAACAAAAAACACAATACCAAACAAAATGCATTCAAATGCTTTCTTAAAAAACAATGTGAAAGGCCTTTCTACTCAGGCTAATAACAAACGCAGTAAAGACAGATATGGTCATTTAACGTAGTTAGCTGATTTTATACAGCACTTATATCTTTTAGTCCACAAGTATATTATTAAATGATAGAGAACATTGAATACAACCATTTCTACAGAACTAAGAAATAAATTACTAAAGAAGAAAGATTTTACAAATCCCATCTTTTATACCCACCCCAACAGTCTAACTCTAAAGAGGATAAAGCCAATGACTTTCCTCACAAGACCTCATGACTAATGTAGCTTTGCTATCAAAATCTGTATTTCTGGCCCATTATGAGCATTGACACAAGATTCAAATATTCCCAAAGAAAGAGGCATAATGCAGGTTGTGATCACCCATTCAACAACATTGAGCACTGCATCCAGAACTATCTCATCCCAGGAATTAAATAAGGTCAGCTACATTCATGGGCATTTCCTCCACTGTAGTACTATAGAAAGTGTCAGTGTCACCAAGAATCCTCCTGTCTTCTTCAGTAACAAAGTTTATAGCCACACCTTTCTTCCTAAATCAACCACCTCTGCCAATTCTGCAAATGTCGTTTTCACAGTTGGTAGGTGGATCATAGCTTATAACCAAAGACACTTATTGCACATCAGTCCCACAAACCAACAAGTCAGTAGTGATCAGAACACGGTTTGACCCTGGTTGGAATTCCCTCATGATAACATCTCTCTCCTTCTCGTCCATGTCACCACGCAGAGCAGGAACTGTGAGTTCCGCGGCATGCATTTTCTCAGTCAGCCAGTTGACAGTGTGCTTTGTATTGAGAAAAATAACAGCCTGTGTAATGGTCAGTGTCTCGTACAAGTCACAAAGTGTATCCAACTTCCATTACTCTCTCTCAATATTAATATAAAACGGATTCCTTCAAGGTTCAATTCTTCCTTTTTCACCAGAATTCAAATTGGATCTCCCATGAATTTTCTGGTCACTTCCAACATATCAGTTGGCACTGTGGCAGAAAGCAACACAACCTGAATACTTGTATTTAATTTTTGGAAAATCTCATTATTTGATTCTTAAACCCTTGGTTCAACATTTCATCTGCTTCAACCAAAACAAAGGTTTTGATCCATTTTGGAGAAAATATCTTCTATTTAACAAAGCAAACACTCTCCCTGGTGTGCCAACAACAGTATGTGATGCTTCGGCCTGCAGTTTTTGCGTTTCATTTCGAACATTTGTTCCACCGATGCAAGCAAGACAATGCAGGCTCCCATATAGTCTCAGGTGCCGGAATTACTTTTTGGATCTTTAATGCAGAAAATAATAGCTCTCTGTCGAATAGCTGAAGGCTTCTCAAAACCATAAGCATAGATGCCCCAAAGAAGAGACTCCTTTAAGTTCATATCATCAAAGTTATCAACAATCTCATCCCAGTTGCTCCAGATGACACCATCTGGGTCCATTCTCTCTGGGCCGCCATGTTCTATTATAATCCGAGGATCCATCAGACATGATCTGGAAAAGCACTCAACACCCAACTGGAAAGACCAATTTTCTTAAAAAACAAAACATTCTGGATGACACAAGCACTTAAGAGCAGACAGTTCCTGATCCAACACCACAAGGCAAATCTATGGCCATCACAGGCCGAGAGCACAGTGGCCCGGGGCAGGAGAAGGCGGCCCGGCGGGGCGCTCCTCTGGGGGCTGCCCTGTCGCCTCCCCAATGACCCGTTGAAGGAGGAGGCAGAGCTGCCCGATAGTTGCTGTGCTCCTTAGTCTGCGCAGCCACTGGGCCGCGCGGGCCCGCAGACTGGTCGGGCTCCGCTGCCTGGTGTGGCTGCAGCGGGGCCGGGAGGTGAGAGGAGATGGTCACAGGGACCCGCATTCCCGCGTGCAGGACAGCACAGCGCAGGGGTGGGAGGAGACGTGGCCTGCAGGCCCAACGCACACGAGGCACCTTCCAAGTCAGCACCACTGTTACAGAGCTCAGACTCTCTCTGTCCCCGGCTCCGCGGGCCCACGTCGAGGGGATTCTGCCGTGTGCAGCACCGGCTCGTGGAGCTCCAAGGCGGGTCTTGCGGACGCCGCTCTGCCTGCGCTTCTCTCTGCGCTCCCGGAAGGCGCGCCGCCCCGCGTGGACGAACACGGGGCCTCTCGACGGGCTCCGCGGGCTTCTGCGAGCCGTGCAGGGCCGTCCTCCAGTACAGCTTGCTGCGCGGACTCGGCGGGATTGTGGAGGGACGCCGGGGTGGCGGGAGGCCTGATCCGCGTCCTCTGCCGCGCTGGCGATGTCGGGATCCTAGGAGCTGGGCTCCTCGCCGTGCCCCTGGGCCTTCCAGCGCCGGCAGCGCCCATGAACCCGGGAAGAAAGGGTGTTGGCGGAGCGCGCGGTCGCCTTGCGCTCCCGGAGCTCCTTGACAGTGTCAGGACGCGGGGTTCTCGTCGGGCCAGGCCTGCCAGCTCCTCCAAGGGCTTGCCGCGGTCCTCCAGCGCAGAAGAGCTGTTCTTGGCGGATCAGGAACTGGGCGCGCACGCGGTGCAGGTCGGAGTGCGAAGACTCCTCCTTGGCTAGTCCGATGGCCGTGATGCCCAGGGGCCAGAAGCCTGCCTTGAAGTCGTAGGCCACTGCTGACGACCTCAGACGCCCTCCAGAAGAGGCTGCCAAGAACTGTTCCAGTCGACCTGCGTGTCTGTGGGCTGCCCCGCCACCCCGGGGTCCGCTGGCTTTGCGTCGCCCTGCTCTGAGGGCAGCACGCTGGGCGGCTTCGCGTCTCAGGGGTTTCTTGGTGTTGGGAGTGCACAAAACCGAGGCCCTCCGGAACCTCCCCAGGACCGTGGTGGGCAGGTCTCCTCCAGGGGGCCCGAGTTCTGCAAGTCTTGCGCGCTGTCGCCGCTCTGGCCCTCCGGGGGAAACCCACAGAGGGCAGCAGGAGCAGCGGTGACTCGGGGTTGTAGCACAGCTGAGCGCAGGGATCTCCTGCTGGGCGTCCTCGGCCTCCTCCGGGTCCACTGCCCTGATGGCCACCACCACCGTGGTGCGGGGGTCGATGCCCTTGCGCCCCTCCCAGAACCAGCCCTTGCGGATGCAGTGGAGCATGGTGAAGAGCTAGTCGGGCCCCACTCGCTGCTGGCAAGTCCCGGGGGCGAGCCACGCGGCGCCGGCAGCCTGGGAGGCGGCTAGACGCGTCCGGAGTGCGGCGCGGGCCCGCTTCCGCTCCCGCTCCCGCCCACTCGCTGGGCCCCACCAGGCCTGCCCCAACCTGTAGCCTCGGTTCGCCCGGGGACGCGGGGCGTCCCAGTCTGCTGAGGAGCGCGGGCTCTTATGTAGGAATAATATTAATCAATGGAACTATCTGTAGGGTTGTGGATTAAAATGTTAATACACTTAAAGTACTTAAAACAGTTTCTGACATAGTAAGAGTTCAATTCGTATTCGCTGTTATTATTAAGAAAAATTACGCAAAATTCATATGTGGAGAGTTCTATAAGCACTGCACTATGCACAAATGATTTAAACAAGTGGAAAGGAAGATTCAATACTGTAAAGGCAATTTCCCCCAAATTAATCTATATATTTAAAAGAGTTTCAACCAACAAGATTTTGGTGGACTTTTACAATTTATTCTAAAGTACATCTAGATCAATAAAATTTGTATGTATTAGCTAGAATTAAAAAATAGTATTGGCCGGGTGTGGTGGCTCACGCCTGCAATCCCAGCACTTTGGGAGGCCGAGGCAGGCGGATCGCTTGAGGTCAGGAGTTTGAGACCAACCTGGCCAACATGGCGAAACGCCATCTCTACTAAAAATACAAAAATCAGCCAGGCGTGGTGGCAGGCGCCTGTAATCCCAGTTACTCGGGAGGCTGAGGCAGGAGAATCGCTTGAACCCGGGAGGCGGAGGGTTCAGTGAGCCAAGATGCACCACTGCACCTCAGCCTGGGTGACAGTGGGAGACTCCGTCTCGAGAAAAAAAAAAAAAAAAAAAACACGTGTAAAACAGAAGGCACTCGTGTGTGTAACTTTTCTTTTTTTTTTTTTTTTTGACACGGAGTCTTGCTCTGTTGCCCAGGCTGCTGGAGTGCAGTGGCCGAATCTCGGCTCACTGGAACCTCCGCCTCCTGGATTCAAGCTATTCTGCTGCCTCAGCCTCCCGAGTAACTGGGAGTACAGGCGGTGTGCCACCACGCCCGGCTAATTTTTCGTATTTTTAGTAGAGATGGGGTTTCACCGTGTTAGCCGAGATGGTCTCGATCTCCTGACCCATGATCCGCCCGTGACGGCCTCTCGAAGTGCTGGGATTACAGGTGTGAGCCACCGCACCTGGCTTGATTTATGTTTGATAGAGATGTGAACACAATGATTTATGGCAGTTGATTTACTGAAAATGAACTGGTGCTCTTCATCCTCATAATACCAGAGTACCTTCTAAGCCCAGATACTCACTCATCCCCACGCAGTACTGCAATATAACATAAATAAGAGTGTTAATAACGAAGATCTTTCTTGGCCACTAAATTCCTGTGTCCAATTCTCTCCTTTGATGAAGCAATGAGTTCTTAGAATAACAGAACTATAAAAAGACCTTCAAGGTCTTCTATTATACAAAATGCCATTTTATATCCAAAAAGTTGAAAGTTAGGACTAGAAATATAAAGGAAGTAGCCGGGCGCGGTGGCTCACGCCTGTAATCCCAGCACTTTGGGAGGCCGAGGCAGGCGGATTGCAAGGTCAGGAGACAGAGACCATCCTGGCTAACACGGTGAAACCCCGTCTCTACTAAAAATACGAAAAATTAGCCGGGCGTGGTGGCGGGCGCCTGTAGTCCCAGCTACTCAGGAGGCTGAGGCAGGAGAATGGCGTGAACCCAGGAAGTGGAGCTTGCGGTGAGCTGAGATCCCGCCACTGCACTCCAGCCTGGGCAACAGAATGAGACCCCATCTCAAAAAAATAAAATAAAATAAAATAAAATAAAATAAAATGAAATGAAATAAAATAAAATAAAATAAAATACGGGAATTAGATATCTTTTAAAAACATCTTTCTGAGGGCGGGGAATATGCATTTCTAAAAAATGCTAACATTCTTGATTCTTCTGTATTTTTCAGTACCACCTTGCCTTTTATATGTTTGTATGTGGCAAACATACGAAAACCACAACTTCATGTCTTTTCCCAGCCCCACTATAGATGACATTGGTGTCATGAGATCAGGCTCTATCATTTGAAATGAATTAACTTCTAAAAGTTTTAGTTAAAATTTCAAATCTCAAGTAAATCAAATATTGATTAGAAAAATATAACTTATTATTTGAAATTAATGTTAGTGAACAGGGTGGCTTTCCTGGGGGTGGTAAGGAGTCTTTGTGAATGCAGCACACCTCTGGCAGTCTTCCTGGCGTGGGCCACTGACATCAGGGCAGCGTTTAACAGGGGAATTAAGCAGCTTGGCAGTGCGGGAATTACTTCTGTGACATCATCTATGTTATGCTGCCAGTAAGTGTTCTGAAAAACTCTGCTCCAGAAAAGCTATGTCTGAATGAGAGAAGTCAGTTTTCCAAACTAATTCTCACCAACTCCTGCCCTCAAACAACCTAGCCATGTGAAGCAGAGAGTAACATACAAGTAGTCTTTGCAAGGCGGTGTCACTGAGAATTCAGGCTGAAAGTATCGTCTGTTTGTCCTGTCCTTTAAACACAGACATAAAGTGGATATGGTTAGCTAGGTGGTCCATAATTATGAATCCAGAAGTTTCTATTTTCTTTCTCTCCCTTCCTCTCTTCTTCTTTGCTTCCCTCCCTCCCTCCCTCCTTCCTTCCTTTCTTCTGTCTCCTTCTCTTCTTTCTTCCTTGGAAAAACATTAGAAAGGCAAAACTGCTTGCATAAAGTTTTCATTTGAAAGCTGATGCTAGAGTCTAAAAACCCAGGATGGGTAAATACTTAAAATTTGAGCGAGTTTAAAAATCTATGTAATAAAGAAACAATCGCTGTTCACTCTCATAATGTATGGAAAATTTTTTTCCCGCTTGTAAAAGATAAAAAATCAGGTTTATTTTATTTTATTTTATTTTATTTTTTGAGACGGAGTCTTTCTCTGTCGCCCAGGCTGGAGTGCAGTGGCACGATCTTGGCTCCCTGCAACCTCGACCTCCTTATCTCAGCCTCCTAAGTAGCTGGGACTACAGGAGCCCCTCACCACACCCGGCTAATATTGGTATTTTTAGTAGAGACAGGGTTTCATCATATTGGTCAGGCTGGTCTTGAACTCCTTACCTCAGGTGATCCACCCGCCTAGGCCTCCCAAAGTGCTGGGATTACAGGCATGAGCCACCGCACTTAGCCGAAAAATTAGCTTTAAACAATCCAAAGTGCCTCACAAACAGTCCCTTAAGCCACATATTTTTGTTAATTAAGTCATTACTTTCATTTTAAAAGATTCCCAAAAATGTTGTAGGAAGCATCAATACAGCATTTTCCACAATCCAGATTCTGAATCCTTTGTTTAAAAAAAGTCATTACATATTTCCTGGAACTGTTATTTTAAAAAGTCATCCCTATCTATTTTGGCAAGCTCTGTAAAAACATTACCCTTCCTTACAACAACATTTTAAAAGTTAGTCTCAGAGCTTAGCCGGAGAGAGTCAAGGATTCAAGAGCCTATGAAGCAAATCTATAGCTAAAAGAGTATTACTAAAAAAAAAAATAAGCACTCAAAGTTATTTTTAGTGGATGAGAACGATGTGTTCCCGAACTTCCCTTTGTTTATTCTATAAGCCATTACTGTACATTTACTAACAGTCTGGCTAAACAGAGTGCTGGGGTACCCCTGGCTGGAAGGCACAAGGCTTTCCATATTTGCTCCCCATCCCCAACAGTGGTAATAAGAACAACCCCTCACTCGAGTGAATAGACCGAAAAAGTCACCATTCAGCAACTGCTGCGGGTTGGACTCAGCCTTTAGAGGCAGGCGCTGTGCCTCAGAAGCCTGCTTTGTGCCACCTTCGTAACATGTTCCAAGCCCCCACTGGGTCTGGCCAACTGGGTGGGCACCCCAGGCCCAGACCAGGACTCTCAGGGGTTTCTGTACCCATTTCTCTCCTTCAGAGCACACTCTGACCCTCTACTTCCCATCGTGAGTGCAGATCCACAGCCCAAAGTGCTGGCCAGGGCTAGAGGGGTGGGAAGAGGGTGGGGAAGACTCCCTGTCCATGGACAGTTCTCGGAGGACAGTGAGTCCATGCAAGCTCTTACTGGCACAGTGCCTCTCCCCTGGAATCTCAAGCAGCCGGGCCACCAGAGTGTCGCCGACACACTGGCTTTGGTGACTATTGATTGCCTCAGGTTCATGGCCAGCTCAGAGCACTGAGTTACTGACAGGCATGTGTGTGGACCAGTGTGTCCCATCTGGGTGCGATGCTGCCCATAGGCCACAGCACCTGAGGGCGGCGGGGGTGGCCGCAGTGTCCTATACCCTATGCCCCTGCCTCTGGCACCCAAAGGGGTCGCTTCAGCTCCTCTGCAGGCCGCATGCTGTGTCCTCTGAGGACTTGCGTGACCTTTGCTATCCACTGCTAATGGGACCTGCAGTTGTCCTCTCTTGCCTCCAGTCAATGTGACCATCTCTCATTTTACCTGGTCAGGCTCAAGTCCTTCAGGATGAGCTTCTGGCTTGCTGGGAAGGTGTAGGCTCCTTGCTACCCACCACCGCACTGTGGCAGGGTGTGGACACCAGGGTGGGCTCAACCTTGAGAGAGATCACCTTCTAAGACTGCAGTGATTATGCTAAAGAGTTCAAAAGACGTGGATGGAAGATTCTCTTCTACTTTCATGCTATAAAATCCCAAGTGGTGAATTCACAATGACCAGAAGAGGCATCAGCCTTTGTATTCTCATGCATCCTGCAGGTAGGACTGGCATTGGTGATAATCAAGGAAGTCCAGAAGCAGCTTTGAGAGCATCAGCAGTAGCCAGCATGCACGACAGCAAGCGATGCTGCAACCTCACAAGAGGGGATGCCACCAGCAGGGTATAAGTCCCAGGCAGCTGCAGAGACAGGAAGGTTGACACTGCTTCAGCATGAACGGGTTCCTGAGAGCCACAGCATGGGCAGTGCTGATAGCTTTGCTACCTTTTCCTCCTGGAGATATGACCTTAGCCGGGAGAGGCACTTGACAATAAAGAGCAAGAAGAGATGGCGCCTGGACACTACAGAGAACCTTCATGTGCATTGGCTGGATGATTAAATACAGAAGTCCCTCTTATCTCTCTATTATTCTAAATCCATCATAATTTATCAATAAATCTGTATACATCATGTGGGCCTATGAATGTTGCAATACATTTTAAAAACAAGTTGTGTACATATTTGTATTAGAACAAGCTGTGTGCATTTGTCCGGGATGCTGCGCACCAGGAGTAGTCCTGGTGTTCAAGGCCGACTTGTATTTCCAGGCTTGGTTGCCCTAGTCACACAGAGCATGCTACTGATTGGAAAGGGATGAGTATGGTGTCTCTGTAAGGAAACTGGACAATGGGTATCCAAATGCTCTTAATTGTACTGTTATTTATTTATTTTTGAGGGGGCGGTTGTTTTGTATTTTTTTGAGACAGAGTCTTGCTCTGTCGCTCAGGCTGGAGTGCAGTGGTGCAATCTTGGCTCACTGCAACCTCCACCTCATGGGTTCAAGTGATTCTCATGCTCCAACCTCCCCAGTAGCTGGTATTACAGGCACATGCCACCACGCCTGGCTAATTTTTGTATTTTTACTAGACACGGAGTTACCCCATCTTGGCCAGGCTGGTCTCCAAGTCCTGGCCTCAAGTGATCTGCCCACCTCGGCCTCTCAAAGTGTTGGGATTACAGGCGTGAGCACCCGGCCCTGTACTGTTATTCTAACAGTGAAAAGTTGGAAACAATCTAAATGTCCAACAACAGGGGATTGAATAAATACATTGCAGCAGGACATTTAAATGAAACTACTAAAACTCAAGCCTAGGCCATGTGTGGTGCCTTATACCTATAATCTCAGCACTTTGGGAGGCTGAGGCAAGAGGATTACTTGAGGATTACAAGAGTTCAACACAGCCTGGGCAATATAGGGAGACCCTGTCTCTACAAATAAAAAAAAAAAAAAAACTAAAAGATTAGCTATGCTTGGTGGGGTGTGCCTGTAGCTTCAACCACTCAGGAGGTTGAGGAGGGAGGATATCTTAAGCCAGGGAGGTCAAAGCTGCAGTAAGCTGTGATTGCGCCACTGCACTCCAGCCTAAGTGCCAGAGTGAGATCATGTCTCAAAACAACAACAACAACAACAACAACAATAATAGTAAATTAACCTTAGCTTACCACAACGTCTTTTAAATTTAAATTAAAATTTTTAGAGATAGAGTCTTGCTTTGTCACCGAGGCTGGTGTACAGTGGCATGGTCATGGCTCACTGCAGCCTCGACCTCCTGGGCTAAAGCAACTCTCGTGCCTCAGCTTCCCAAGTAGCTGGAGCTATAGGCTCACACTATCATGCCCGGCTAGTTATTGTTTTTGTTTTTGTTTTTGTTTTTTATAGAGACGGTGATCTCCCTATGTTGCCCAGGCTGGTCTTGAACTTTTGGGATCAAGCAATCTTTCCCACCTCCGCCTCCCAAAGTGCTGAGATTACAGGTGTGAGACACCGCACACTGCCACTTTTTAAACTTTGTGACTCTTGTAATAATAGTTTAAAACATCAACCCATGAGGCACAGTGGCACATGCCTATAATCCCGGCACTTTGGAAGGCCGAGGCAGAAAGACTCCTTAAGCATAGGAGTTTGGGACTGGCCTGGGCAACATGGTGAAACCTCATCTCCATAAATATTTAAAAATTAGCTAGGTGTGGTGGTGCATGCCTGTAGTCCCGGCTACTCGGGAGGCTGAGGTGGGAGAATGGCTTGAACCCGGACAGCCAAGGCTGCAGTGAGCCTTGGTTGTGCTGTCACAGAGCGAACCCAAAATTGGGGTTCAGCCTGGAAGGCCACAGTAGGTTCTTGGCTTCACACAGGAAGGAATTCAAGAGTGAGTCAACAGAGTAAAGCGAAAGCAGGTTTATTAAGAAAGTAAAGGAACGGGTGGCTACTCCGTAGGCAGAGGAGCCTGAGGGCTGCTGGTCAGCTATTTCTATGGTTACTTCTTGACCATATTCTAAACAGGGAATGGATTATTCGTGAGTTTCCTGGGAAGAAGGTGGGCAATTCCTGGAACTGAGGGTTCCTCCCCCTTTTAGACCGTATAGGGTAACTTCCTGACGTTGCCATGGCATTTTAAACTGTCAAGGCACTGGTGGGAGTGTCTCTTAGCATGCTAATGTATTATAATTATTGTATAATGAGCAGTGAGGGTGACCAGAGGTTGCTTTCCACACCATCTTGGCTTTGGTGGGCTTGGGCCAGCTTTTTTACTGCATCGCGGTCTTTGTGACCTCTACTTTGCAAAATCAGTCCTGCTGAACTCCTATCTCCACACCACTGCACTCCGGCATGAGAAACACAGTGAGACCCTGTCTCAAAAAATAAATGAATAAATACCTGCTCAGTTCTGGGGCAACTGAAAAAAAAGTGAATAAGTAAATAAAACACAAACCCATTGCACATCTGTACAAAAATGTTTTCTTTCTTTATATCCTTATTCTGAAAGCTTATTTTTCTATTTTCAAAAATGTTAATTCTTTTAAACTTTTCAAAGTTTCTTGATAAAAGCTAAGACACAAGCTGGACATGGTGGCATGTATCTGTAATCTGAGCTTCAGGACATTGAAGAGGGAGGATCACTTGAGCCCAGGAGTTTGAGACAAGCCTGGGCAACATAGTGAGACCTTGTCTTAAAAAAAAAAAAAAAAAAAAAACCTAAGACACAAACACACATATTAGCCTGTCCCTACACAGGGTCAGGATCATCATCACTATCTTCCACCTCCACATATTGTCCCACTGGGAGTATTCAGGGACAGTAACATGCATGTCATCTCCTGGGATAACAATGCCTTCTTCTGGATACCTCCTGAAGGACCTGCCTAAGGCTGATTTAGAGTTAACTTTTTAAAAATAAGTTGAAGGAGTATACTCTAAAATAATGATTAAAAGCATAAAAGTAAAGACATAAACCAGGAACATAGTCATATATTACCATTATCAAGTATTATGTACCTTATATATTGTATTTATTTTATTTTACTTTATTTTATTTTATTTTTGACAGAGTCCTGCTCTGTCACCCAGGCTGGAGTGTAGTGGTGCAATCTCGGCTCACTGCAACCTCTGCCTTCCGGGCTCAAGCAATTCTCACGCCTTAGCCTCCCAAGTAGCTAGGATTACAGGCATGCTCCACCATGCCCAGCTAATTTTTGTACTTTTAGTAGAGATGGGATTTCACCATGTTAGTCTGCCTGGTCTCAAGCTCCTGACCTCAGGAGATCCACCTGCCTCGGCCCCCCAAAGTGCTGGGATTACAGGCACGTGCCACCACGCCATACCTTACGTAACTGTATGCTAGACTTTTATATGACTGGCAGCACAGCAGGTGTGTTTACACCAGCACCGCTGCAAACACCTGAGCAATGAGCTGTGCTAAGATGTTACGGTGGCTGCTGCATCACCAGGTGATAGGAATTTTTCAGCTCCATTATAATCTTAGGGGACTGTCGTCATATATGCGGTCTGTTGTTGAACAAAACCTTGTTATATAGCACATATTGTAGACACACACACACGGAGAGAGAGACAGGAGAGAGATTATGAGGAACTGGCTTGCGTGAGCACGAAGGGAAAAAGTGTCACGATCTGCCATCTGAAAACTCAAGACCCAGGAAAACCATGGCTGTAATTCCAGTCCAAGTCCAAAGGCCTGAGAACAAGGGAAGCCAGTGGCGTAAATTCCAGCCCAAGGGCAGGAGGAAACCTGTGTCCCAGCTCAAACAGTGAGGCAGGACCAAAAAAATGGGCGAGTTCCCCCACCCTCCCCTTGTGGTTCACTCAGGCCCCTAACGAATTGGATGGAGAGCAATCGACTTTTCTGAGCCACCAATTCAAATGTCCGTCCCATCCTGAACACCCTCACAGACACACCAGAAATAGCGTTTAATACGCACACCCCATGGTGCAGTCAGATTGACACATAAAATTAACTATCACCTCAAGCTTGCCAGGGCAAAGATGCGTGGCTGCTTTCTGTGGACAGAGTGTGGGCTATGTGAAAGAGAGAGCTGGCTGGGGTGGTCTCAGATCATGTCTGGGGGAGTGAGGAGGCAACAGAAGGAAAAAACAACAACAACAACAACTGACATCGCCAGATGGCGATGGGCTGAGAAAGGAGTCATAGGGAACCAGATGGAGGGTGTGAATTGCAGCTAAGAAACCTCCAGCGGTGAGGGGAGGAGGGGCACCAGGACCTCGACTCAATGCAAAACCCTATCATGCTCTGGGCGCCACTCAGAATTGGAAGTCATCTGATACATGGGTTGAAGCAAAATTTCTAAGTATAGCACATGATGCCTGCAAAATTCAAAGAGGACTTCCAAATGCTCTGCCTCTTTCTCACTGGTAGGGAGCGCAAGGTGCAATGATGTGTTCTTTACACTAGAATGTTTCATCATGTCTCAGACCACTTCATCTTTTAAAAACTTTAACATGTAGTGAATTTTCTTTTCTTTTCTTTTCTTTTTTCAATACAGGGTCCCACTCTGTCATCCAGGCTGGAAGGCAGTGGTACAATCATGGCATATTGCAGCCTCCACCTCCTAGGCTCAAGGGGTCCTCCTGCCTCAGCCTCCCGAGTAGCTGGGATTACAGGCATGTGCCACCATGCCCAGCTAATTTTGTATTTTTAGTAGAGACGGGGTTTCTCCTTGTTGGTCAGGCTGGTCGCGAACTCCTGACCTCAGGTGATCCACCCACCTTGGCCTCCCAAAGTGCTGGGATTACAAGAGTGAGCCACCGCGCCGGGCCTGGATTTCTTAATATTTACAGTGTACCTGCTACACTCTGATGCATACGTCTCACCAAGGCAGCCAGAGGACTTGCAACTTCCCACTCACCAGGTCCAGTTAACATGACATCCTTAAACAGTGGGCTGATGTGACATTCTGCAGATGCCAAGAAGATCAAGACCCTGGTGGGCTATGTTGTGACAGAAAGTAGAGGTTCTGGGGCAAGACAGTGAGTGTGATGAATGTTGTTCATTCCAAGTAAAAACTAACTATTTTGATCCTCTTTATTGGCGGATATTAAGAAGTATGATATTAATGGTTCAGTAGCCACATAACAAGTTTTGGAAACTATGTTGATTGTTCATACCATATACCACATTGTTTAGTCCATGCTACAGTCCATACCACCTATGATTGGGGCTCTATTTATTTATTTTATTATTATTATTATTTTTTGAGATGGAGTCTCGCTCTGTTGCCCAGGCTGGAGCGCAGTGGCCTGATTCCGGCTCACCGCAACCTCCGCCTCCCAGGTTCAAGCAATTCTCCTGCCTCAGCCTCCTGCATAGCTGGGACTACAGGCGTGCACCACCATGCCCGGCTAATATTTGTATTTTTAGTAGAGACAGGGTTTCACTATGTTGGCCAGGCTGGTCTCAAACTCCTGACCTCGTGATCCACCTGCCTCGGCCTCCCAAAGTACTGGAATTACAGGTATGAGCCACCGCGCCCAGCCTATTTATTCATTTATTTATTTATTTTTGAGACAGAGTCTCGATCTGTCACCCAGGCTGGAGTGCAGTGGCACGATCTCTGCTCACTGCAACCTCCGTCTCCCAGGTTCAAGCAATTCTCCTGCCTCAGCCTTCTGAGTAGCTGGGACTACAGGCGTGTGCCACCACACCCGGCTAATTTTTGTATTTTTAGTAGAGATGGGGTTCTACCATGATGGCCAGGCTTGTCTCGAACTCCTGACCTCAGGTGATCCGCCCGCCTCAACCTCCCAAAGTGCTGGGATTACAGGTGTGAGCCACCACGCCCAGCAGGGCTCCATTTAGTTAGATTTACAGTAGTCCACCCTTATCTGCCATGATCTATGTAATTTTTGTAAGGGCCACTTGGGTAAATTGAAGGGGACTGCCACCCTCCATCCTTGAAGTTGCTTATGGTGGTGCTAATCTCTGCAATTCCTTCTAGTATTGCTTCTGATTTTTCAGGGACTTCTCCCCTGTGTCTTCCCCCCTATGTCTACATGTCTAGAAATCATTGTAAGGTTTCTGCCAACTACTAGGTATATATCTATCCCAATTATACATGTGGGAGCTGAGAAAATAACCACAGATGCCATGTTCCTGGACCCAGTGGACCCACTGCAGGGTATACTTGGGTCAGAACTCCATGTATCATCTGCCCTTCAAAAGCTCTGAGTGTAACTGGAGGAGCATAACGGGATTTCAGGTCCCGTGGTATCTGAAGTTTCAACTCAGATTTTCTATCCATTTCCTTGGCACCATTGGGCTGCTAGGTGGCTGTAGGTTCCATTGGTGAAGGACTAGGGTAATATTTATCATCTATATTTTTAGTGGTGGTGCAGAGTCTTTCATTACAGAGAACTGGCAGGCTTCCCTTCAATCAATGTGCATTAGATCTGTGAACTGACTTAGCTTTGGAAATTGAATGAAGGATTGTGATTTTCCATTGCAGTGGCTAATTTCAAACTTCAGCTTCCCAGCACTTCTTTTTTTATTTTTTTTTTCAAATTGTCCAAGTCAAGTCACAACCTAATTGTTGTTCACCCGTCTCAGCCCCTGAAACAGAGCCCACAGATCCTAGCAGGTCACAGCAGCCTAACTGCCATGCTGGCTTGCTGCCCATGACAGTAACTTCATTCCCCTTCTGCTGCTGCCTCCCCTCTGCGATTTCAGAATCCCATCATGCCCATTGATACCTGGCATCCATTGGCAGCATCTTCCACTGGCTGGCTCTGGCCTACAAAGGACACTTCCTACCAAGCTTCTCAAAGATGGTCATGCCTCCCTCACCAGTGGGTCTTTGCGCTTTATGAAGGGAGTCTCCTCTGAGTCTTCCCAAAGAGCACAGCCAGGAAGTGGGTTCTCTGATCCCACATACTAAGCCTATTCTAATGTCTAATTTCCCTGAGCTCATCTAGTATTCTGCCAAGGAAATTAAAGCATCCTCACCTCATTCATGGTAGGTCATCATCCTGCCCGAGCTTCAGGAAACTATCCGAGCAGTGGATGACAAGTGGATTCAGATGCCCTGACTAGGACTCCTAAACCAAGGGGTATATTCCTATATCAATAAATCCTCCTCTACTCATCCTTATATTTGCCTCTTCCTCGGCCCAACACCTTAAGCTTTATAATTGCCCATTTTCCTCTCCTTCCTGTTGGTCCACATTAGACAGGTCTTACAATTCTTTGGATATATAAGATTTCTGCCTGGAGTTTGGACTGTTTCTCCTACCTAAGCTGTGTTGGGATCAGACCCTGCTTCTTAGTATAGAGGTAAAAAGTGGTGGCAGGGGTTGCTTTTGGGGAGTTAGTGGCTAAAACTGAGTTTCCTTGCCCTTTGAGACACTCTCATGTGAGGGCTTCTGTGAATCTAGTAAGAATGGGGGTGCGCATCTGGTGGCCTGGGGGAGCCAAAAAAACCTGGGGTTGCAAGGTTCTCAGGCTGGTCCAAGCCCACCCAGCTATTTCTCAAGTCAGTGATTTGAGGACGACACCATTTATGGCTATGCATTCATGCTCCTTTGCATCTCTGTTTTCCTAATAACACAGTGCTGTGCATGATTTTCATCCACACACTCTATGAATAAAATGAGCGTCTCCTTGAATGCAATTATGGAGCCCCTTTGCTTCCACAACCTGCCTCAAGCTGACAGTTGCAGGTGGAAACCTGTTTGACTTTTTTTTCAAGACTTCCAGAGCATTTAACAAAGACCAGGAACCTCCAAAATTGTTATACTTCCCCTCGCCCCAATACCACTTAGGTGCCAGGGCTGCCACACAGCCCAATGCTTTACCTTCCACCTGCACCTCATCCCAAGCCACCAGGGTGAGATCCTTAGCAATCGTGATGTTACCAGATGCCACTCACTCCAGCCTTGTGTTTCTTAGCTCTGTGTTTTCCAGCTCCAAAATCCCATCCTGAGAATCTGCTTCCTAGGCCCACGTCTGTGACTAATTACCTTAGCCTGAGTTTCCTGAAAGCAGACCCTAAGACCAAGGCTTGTATGCAAGGACTTTATTTGGGAAAGCGCTTCTAGAGAGCAGCAGTGCAGGGAAGGAGGATGAACAGGTGAGGAGGAAAAGCAAACATAAGAAAGCCTTCTCACGTCCATCACCAGGCACAAATGACACTTGTTCACACTGAGACTTTCTTCCTTTCTTTTCTTTTTCTTTTCTTTTCTCTTTCTCTTTCTTTCTCTCTCTCTCTTTCTTTCTTTTTAAGACAGAGTCTCACTCTGTCACCCAGGCTGGAGTGCAATGGCACAATCTTGGCTCACTGCAACCTCTGCCTCCTGGGTTCAAGTGATTTTCCTGCCTCGGCCTCCTAAGTAGCTGGGATTACAGGTGCCGGACACCACACCCGGCTAATTTTTGTATTTTTAGTAGAGATGGGGTTTCACCATGTTGGTCAAGCTGGCCTCAAACTCTTGATCTTAGGTGATCCACCCGCCTTGACCTCCCAAAGTGCTGGGATTACAGGCATGAGTCACCACGCCTGGCCCCCACTGGGACTTTCTAAGGAGCCATAAGAAATGCATCCGAGAATCGGCCACCTGGAGGCTCGGTGCAGTGGCTCACATCTATAACCCCAGCACTTTGGGAGGCCAGGGCAGGAAGATCCCTTGAGTTCAGGAGTTCAAGACCAGCCTGGGCAACATAGTGAGACCTTATCTCTACAAAAAAACTTTTTTTAAATTAGCTGGACATGTTGGCATGCACCTAGTCCCAGCTACTGAGGAGGCTGAGGTGGGAGGATCACTTGAGGCCGGGAGGTCAAGGCTGCAGTGAGCCATGATCACACCATTGCCTTCCAGCCTGGGCAACAGAGCAAGACCTTGTTTCAAAACAAAACAAAACAAAACAAAAGCAAAACAAAAAAACATCAAATAATTGCCTTCCTGGGGTGTGAAAGGGGAAATCAACATCGGTTAAGAGTGGTGCCACTGGTGCTAACTCCTCTGCACATCTGAGTTAAGAATGTTTGAATGAATTGTGTGTTCGTTTAGGTGTTGCAAGGCACAGCATCAGAGAAGCCCCAGAGCGGAAAGTGAAAGGTGCTCAGAGATGATCATTCATACAGCTATGAACTAATTAAGATTCAGGGATTTGAATGTGTCTCCTCATAACAAGAATATACAATATACTTCATGTAAATTTTTCTAGTCAAAGAAATGTTAATTAAAACTGTCTGGACTCTGTTTCACCTGGGAGAAAGTATGTTTTTGCAACAATATCAATTCTTTGGTGTTTTTTATTAACATAATAGTATTTCATTTCGGAAGCAGCCAGATATGTACATAAGCATAAAATAGTAAGAAGTGGGAAGTAGTTGTGGATAAAAAGAAACGAGGCCAAGCACAGTGGCTCATGCCTTTAATCCCAGCACTCCGGGAGGCCAAGGCGGGAGGGTTCATAGGGATGTGGGCAAACATATAGTTCTAAATTGCTGCCTATAGCATTACATTGGTGCTATTCTTTCATACAGCAATTTAACAGTGGATTTCAAAAGCTAGAAAAATATCTGGCTGGGCACAGTGGCTCACACCTGTAATCCCAGCATTGTGGGAGGTCAAGGCAGGTGGATGACTTGAGTCCAGGAGTTCAAGAACAGCCTGGGCAACACGGCAAGATCTCCTCTCTACAAAAAATATAAAAATTAACTGGGCATGGGTGGCACACGCCTGTGGTTCCAGCTACTCAGGGGGCTAAGGTGGGAGAATTGCTTGAGCCCAAGAGGTAGAGGTTGCAGTGAGCTGAGATTGTATCACTGCACTCCAGCCTAGGTGACAGAGTAAGACCCTGTCTCAAAAAAAAAAAAAAAAAAAAAGCAGCAGGTGCTTTAAGCTCCTTTCCCACATACCTTCAGCATATACTTCTATATCCAGAGGCTATTTTCTGCTTTAATTTTTTTTTTTTCTGGCCATGGAAACAAGCTCAGCTTACACACAGGGCAAAGTAGGAGCGGCAGAGAGCTAAGTAGCTCTAGAAACAGTCTTCAAACCATGACAGGTGGAGAGTTAGTGGCTAAAACTGAGTTTCCTTGCCCTTTGGTCTGGAAACTTTGACAATATGTTCTTTACTGCCTCCCCCAGAGTTTCCCAGCAGGCTGGAAGTCCTCCTGTTGCCCACAGTGCTAACTGGTTGTTAATAAACACGCCATTGGCTTTCTTCTTTTCCCTGTTTCCCTTCCCCTCTCCCTTACTAGTGTTTCCTGGCATCACCTCCCATGTAAGACACTTGCTCAAATCTCCATCTCAGGGTTTGCTTCTAGACAAACCCAAATGGAGACAGCTAATAAACTTTTGGACCAATAATTACACTTCTGGGTATTTATCCAAAGGAAAAATCCTTCAAAAGAAGAGCGGTGGGCCGGGCGCGGTGGCTCACGCCTGTAATCCCAGCACTTTGGGAGGCCGAGGCAGGCGGATCACCTGAGGTCGGGAGTTAGAGACCAGCCTGACCAACATGGAGAAACCCCGTCTCTACTAAAAATACAAAGTTAGTTGGACGTGGTGGCGCATGCCTGTAACCCCAGCTACTCAGGAGGCAGAAGCAAGAGAATCGCTTGAACCCGGGAGACGAGGGTTGCGGTGAGCCGAGATCGTGCCATCGCACTCCAGCCCTCCAGCCTGGGCAACAAGAGCAAAACTCCATCTAAAACAAACAAACAAACAAACAAAAAAACAAAAAAAGAAGGGAGGAGTTATGTCTAAAAAAGATATTACAACATTTTTATGTAATAGGAAATTTGGAAACAATAGAACGTCCAACAAAGATTCACTGTTATTCTTGCAATCACATTGACTTTTTATCTACCATAATCAGGCGCCATACTGGTACCCAATGGTGGCACCCAAGGGAAGGTCGAGCATCAGGTTAGAGCAGGAGACGGGAAGAGGATGAAATCTTTATTAAGACAGCAGCAGGGGGAGACAGAGAGCAGAGCATTGATTTGAGAGATTCCTTGGGAGGCAAGAAGCAACAGAAACCAGCGACCCATTAGATATAGAAGATAAAGGATGGAGAGATGTTGAAGATGACTTCCACGTTTGTAGCTTGGTTGAATAAGTGATGCCATTAGCTGTGATAGGGAAAACAGGGAAAGAAGACAGTTTTATAGACAAGTTTTTTTTTTTTTTTCGAGATGGAGTTTTGCTTTTGTTGCCCAGGCTGGAGTACAGTGGCACGGTCTCAGCTCACTGCAACCTCCGCCTCCCAGGTTCAAGGGATTCTCCTGCCTCAACCTCCCAGGTAGCTGGGATTACAGGGGCATGCCACCAAGCCCAGCTAATTTTTGTATTTTTAGTAGGATGGGATTTCACCATATTGGCCAGGCTGGTCTTGAACTCCTGACCTCAGGTTATCCACTTGTCTCGGCCTCCCAAAGTGCTGTGACTACAGGCGTGAGCCACTGCACCTGGCCTATAGACAAGGTCTTGAATTCAGATGTGATAAGCTGAGCTGGAGAAGCTTTAATTGCTTCAACTCTGTTTCACTTCTCTGAGCCCTCATACTAGTTGAATACGAGCCAGGGCCCCTGGACTCCTTGTGGTGGTTTGTCACAGCAGTAGGAAAGGAATACAGTGTGTGTTCCTGCCGAAGTCATGGGCCTGCTGCGGCTGTGCTGCTTCACGGAAAGCCACAATGCCCATCTGGCAGCCCTCTCCTGCGCTCTCTCTGGGTTTTGGTAACTGCTCCTGTCCCCTGCACCTTCAGACCCATGGATTGGTAGAATTTCCACACAGTTGCTAACCCTGAGTGTTTGGCCCTGCTTTACTGATTTCTTCTAATCTTGTCCACAACTCTGTAAATCATTCTGTCCTTAAACTCTTTTTAATTATGTTTCTTAGTGTGCCAACTGTTTCACAACTGTACATCCTCTGGGACAGTGATAGATGCAGACTCAAAATTATCAAAATAAATAAAAAGCACTAGATTTCAAGAATTAAGGAGACTTGAGAACCATCTAACACATACAAAGGAATATGGTTCTAACAAATTACTCAAGAACTAATCATTTTAGGGCCTGGCATGGTGGCACATACCTGTAATCCTAATGCTTTGGGAGGCCAAGGCAGGAGGATCACTTGAAGCCAGGAGTTTGAGACTGGCCTGGGCAACATAGTGAGACTCCGTCTCTACAAAAGAAATTTAAAAATTAGCCAGGCGTGGTGCATGCCTGTAGTCCCAGCTCTGGAGGCTGAGATGGGAGGCTCTGTTGAGCCCAAGAGTTGGAGTCTGCAGTAAGCTATGATCGCACCATTGTACCCCAGCCTGGGAGACAGAGTGAGATCCTGTCTCTAAAACAACAACAACAAAAGACACATGAATCATTTTTAGAATACTGATCAAAGTCGCCTAGTTTTCATCTTCCTTTATCCATTATTTATTCTTCCTTCCAAGACTAATCAAGGCAAAATTGTGATATTTATCTTAACAATGTGGTAAAGTATATATCTGTCACTCTCTGGTAACTTCTCTTCCAACAGATTTTTATGCCACCCTTTGTCCTCTGGAATGGTTCAATGCAGCTTGATTTGCTAGGACTGTACTTCTATTGTAAAACCCCAAACTCAGACCTGTGTACCCCATGAGCAGCTGGGGCCAAACACTGAGACACTGGTGCTTGGAGATAGAGAAAGGTTTATTCAATCTGACCAAGGCGAGAAGGCAAGAGGGCAAGATCTCTCAAATCCATCTTAACAAAAAGGTGAAGCAGGGAGTTTTTGTGCAGCTAGACAAAAGGGAGGGGGAGTTTCGGGGAACCGATGGGAAAGTCTGTGTTTCTTCAGTCTCAGATAGTGCCTTGAACAACCAGACTTCTGGGCATCAACAGCCGGTCATGACATCCTTAACTGCATCCATTCCCTCTGCAAAAATGTTTTGTGACCCTGAAGCTATCTTCTCCTCTTGATGAAGAAACAGCACATCAGCAGTTTATCATTATATTGAGGGAGCAAGGGATATTGCAGAAAGTGGGTAGTTAACATGTGCAAGCAGGCAAGGGCCTGATCAGAATGTTCATGGTTTCAGCCACTAAAAATGTGGGGTGCTGAAATCTCAAAGGGCCCGGTTACACTCCTCACTCCCCCAGTCAACATTCATTCACCCCGCAGATGTCAGACCCGTAGCTGTTCCCGGTTCCTACCACTCTGGTGGGGTGAGGTATTATCTCATTATAGGTGTAACTGGCATTCTCTAGTGACTAATGAGGGTAAGGTTCATATGCTTACTGGCCATTTGGATATCCTCTTCACAAAATGCCTACTCAAAAATCTCTTGCCCGTTTTCCTATTAAGCTATCTTTCTCATACTGACTTGTAGGTGTTCTTTATTTTGGGCCTGAGTCTTTTTGGGATGTATTCATTGCAAAACGTCTACTCCGCAGTTCACCCTTTTCCTTAATGCTGTCATTTGCTGAACAGAAATCCTTAATTTTAAGGTACTTCCATTCAAAAGTTTTTTCATTGAGAAGCTTAAGGATTTTTTTTTTCATTGAGAAGCTGAGGGATGAAGCTCTAAGGAGTCCCAGACCTTCTTAGAGAAGGCGTGCCTCTAGCCCACTGCATGGAGAGACCTCCCTATGGGGGTGCATTTGTGGAACTAGCTGGAAACCTTGTACAGCTGGCTGCCATATCAAAAGACTATGGACTTGGTGGCTTAAGACAACACCATTTATCCTCACTTAGTTCTAGAGGCCAGAAGTCCAAAACCAAGGTCTCTGCAGGGCTCTGCTTCCTCGGAAGGGTTCAGGGAGGAGCCTTCATTGCCTCTTCCAGCTTCTGGGTGCTCCAAGTGTTCCCCGTGGCTGAGTGACTAACCTCTGCCTCCATCTTCATATAGCCCTTTCCTGTCTCAAATCTCTCCCTGCCCTTCTCCTAGAAGGACAGTTGTCATTGGATTTAGGGCTCACCCTGATAATCCAAGATGATCTGATCTTAGGATTTGTAGCTCAATCTGCAAATACCCTTTTTTCATAGAAGGTCACATTCACAGGTTCCAGGCAGACACATTTTTGAGAGGCCCCCATTCAACCTACTCTATTGCCCTCTAGGTGTATGGGAAAGTTGCTCACGGGGAGATGTCTCACGGGAGATACTCTGCTACAGACGCACCCCCAGGAGCAAGGTGCTGGGGGAGGCCGCTGGTCACTGGAGTCAGCCCAGCAAGCACAGTTCCCCTATGCGGTTCCCAGCAAGCCCTTTCTCCTTAAGTGTCCCTCCACTCACCCTAGTGACAAAGCTTAACACTGTGTCAGCTGGCAAAGGAAAAATATTTAAAGGGCCCAGATCCATTCTCATAGAGAAGGTGAAAAAGGAAGCCTTGAGCTTAATGTCAATAAATTGATAACTGACATATTTAGGGACTATGATAGTTCATTGGAAGGCCTACCACATATTCTGTGTAGTTGGGTTAGGCAGTTATTTTTGGAAGTTTTTTTTTTTTGATACAAGAGTCTTACTCTGTCACCCAGGGTGGAGTGCAACAGGCGCCATCTTGGTTCACTGCAACCTCTGCCTCCCAGGTTCAAGCAATTCTCATGCCTAGCCTCCTGAGTAGCTGAGATTACAGGCATGTGCCACCACACCCAGCTTTTTTTTTTGAGACAGAATCTTGCTGTGTTGCCCAGGCTGGATTGCAGTGGCGCGATCTTGGCTCACGGCAACCTCCGCCTCTCAGGTTAGAGCGATTCTCCCGCCTCAGTCTCTTGAGTCACTGGGATTACAGGCACGCGTGACTACGCTCAGCTTATTTTTGTATTTTTAGTAGAGACTAGGTTTCATCACGTCGGCCAGGCTGACTCACTCACCTTGGTCCCACAGAGTGCTGCAATTATAGGTGTGAGCCACCACACCGAGCCTGAGTTTTTTTTTTTTTTTTGGAGACAGAGTCTTGCTCTTTTGCTCAGGCTGGAGTGCAGTGGCGCCATCTCGGCTCACTGCAGGCTCCGCCTCCCGGGTTCACGCCATTCTCCTGCCTCAGCCTCCCGAGTAGCTGGGACTACAGGCGCCCGCCATCATGCCAGGCTAATTTTTTATGTTTTTAGTAGAGACGGGGTTTCACTGTGTTAGCCAAGATGGTCTCGATCTCCTGACCTCGTGATCCGCCTGTCTCGGCCTCCCAAAGTGCTGGGATTACAGGCGTGAGCCACTGCGCCCAGCCCCGAAAGTTTTTTTTTAAAACCGTAATTTATTTGGTCTTTTACTAAAACCATTTTTGGAGGCTGTGGATGAAGCTGAATAAATATTAGGATTTTTTGTTAGATACATTAATTGCATTTGGTCCAAACCCAGACAGCAGATATACTTTGTGGCTCCAAAATATGGAATGAGTGAATCCCAATCTTGATCCCATGTGGCTCATATCTATCACTTTGTAATTGCTGGCAATTTTAGAGAATTTAGGTGCATTATGTGGTTTTGAAGCCATATACAGTCTTTTGCTATATTCACTAGGTGATGGTAGTTTATGAAATACTGTGTAAGATAATGTGCCTGGTTTCCATTTCTAAATGAAATGCCGTTTATTTTTATTTAAATTAAAAAAGTTTTCACTCTTGAGTGAGGAATTTTTTAGTTTTATTGAAGTTAGCATACATATAATAAAGTCCAAAAAATCTTAAACATGGAGCTCAATGACATTTTATACACACACGTACAAATATGTGTATATTATACACAACAGTGTATCACCAACCAAATCAAGATATGGAATATTTCCAGGACCCCTGAAGATTCTCTCATGCTTCTTCCCAGGCAACACCCCCACCCTACCAGAGGCACCCCACAGCTGCCTCCAGAGGTAATCACTATTCTGTTGTCTATTTTTGAACTTCATATAAAATGGAAACATATAGTTATGCTCTTTTGGATGTAGCACCATTTATTGAAGACACATTACTTTAGCCTATGTGAAATACACACACACAAAGACACACACCAGATGACTATATGTGTGAACCTGTTTCTGGACTTTGTTTAGTTCCACTGGTCAGCTTGCCTTGGTCAGCTTGCCTTTCCTTGCATCAATACCACATATCTTTATAAGAGATGTTGATATCTGGAGGGATAATGTCTTCCAGATCTGTTCTTCTTCTTGGCTACTTTTGGCCCTTGAGTTCATCTTTAGACTCTATTCTGTTCCATTCTTCTATTTGTCTATCTTCACACTAAGAACACGCTGTTTTAATTATTGTAGCTTTAGAGTAAATCTTATTATCTGGTGAGGTAAAACTTCCATTTTCTTCTTCCTTAAGATTATTTTGGCTATTCTTGGCCCCTTGCATTTTTATTTGTAAATGGTAGCATCAGCTTGTCAATTTCCACTACAAAAATATGGTGAGATTTTGAGATTGCACTGAATTCATACATGACTTTGAGAAGTATTGGCAACTTTACAATACTAAAGTTTCCAAGACATTACATCATATATCCTTCCATTTATTTAGCTCTTCTTTCATTCCTCTGAGTGACACGTTGTGGTTTTCAGACTAGAGGTTTTGCTAATCTTTTGTTAAGAATTTTTCTGAATAGTTTATATTCCAATGTTTAAAAATTTTCTAGTTGGTGTTGCTATGGAGAAATACAACTGCTTTTTCTGCCAGGCGCAGTGGCTCACGCCTGTAATCCCAGCACTTTGGGAGGCCAAGGTGGGCGGATCACGAGGTCAGGAGATCAAGACTATCCTGGCTAACACGGTGGAACCCGGTCTCTACTAAAAAATTAGCCAGGCGTGGTGGCGGGCACCTGTATTGCCAGCTACTTGGGAGGCTGAGGCAGAAGAATGGCGTGAACCCAGGAGGCAGAGGTTGCAATGAGCTGAGATCGCACCGCTGCACTCCAGCCTAGGCGACAGAGTAAGACTCCGTCAAAAAAAAAAAAATACAACTGCTTTTTCTTATATTGACTTTGTATTCAAAGACATTGCTAAATTCATTTTTTTTTCCAATTTTTTTATTTTTAGAGATGGAGTCTCACTATGTTACCCAGGCTGGTCTCCAACTACTGGCCTCAAGTGATCCTCCCACTTTGACTTCCCAAAGTGCTCGGATTACAGGTGTGAGCCACTGCACCTAGCCTAAATTCACTTATTAATCTAATAGTTTACCTGTAGATTACTTTGGATTTTCTATGTGTACAATATATTGGCTATAATATCAACTTTGTTTCATCCTTTCCAATCATTATACCACTTCTTAATTTTCCTCACTTGTTGCTATAACTATACAGTGTAGAACAGAAGTGATGATAGTGGCCATCCTTGTCCTGTGTCCAAGCTCAAGTGGGGATGCAATCACTCAGAAAACTGTTCAGCAGTGTATGATGAACATATAGATAACACTGCAATCCAGCAATCCGACTCCTAGATATATGCCCACAAGAAATGAGTGTATGTCTACCAAAAGACAAGGACAAACATGTCATTAATGGTTCTCTTCATGATAAGGCCAAACTGGAAACAACCAAATTCAGAACAAATAAATGGTAGTAGACTCAAACAATCATATGCTATTTAGCAGCAAGAATGAACAAACTATTTCTACAACATGGATGACTCTCACTAACTTGAGCAAAAGCAGTCAGACATTAAAAAGCACATATTATATGATTAAACAAAGTTCAAAAAAGGCAAAACTAATCTACGGTGTTAGAGGGTATGGGGCTGGTTACTCAAGGGGGAGGATTTAGGATGGCGCTCCAGGGGCTTTCTGGAGGACGGATAAAGTTCCTGTTCTTGGCCTGAGTATTGATAGACAGCTATGTTCACTCTGTAAAAACTCCCTGAGCTATGCACTTGTGATTTGTGTGCATTTTTGTGTGTATTTCAATTAAAAGTTTATTAAAAACTACATATACTTAACTGAAGTTCATTCTCACTGTAATCTGTACAATCTGCATTTGTATAACAAATGGTCTGCCTAGCTCTATAAATGTACAGCTCTTGTAGACACTAGGCTTTTAGGCTGTATTTTGATATGCTTGTGCCTCTGAAGTTCTAGCTATAAGGGCCGTTTTAGTTTGTTTGTGCTGCTATAACGAAATAGCTGCAACTGTGTAATTTACAAATAACAGAAATTTATCTCTCACAGTTCTGGAGGCTGAGAAGTCCAAGGTCAAGGCACCAGCACGTTTGGTGTCTGCTGAAGGCCCATTCCTCATGGTGCCACCTAGGGGCCTTCACATGGCAGGACAGAAGGGCAAAAAGGGCCTAAGCTGATTCCCTCCAGTCCTTTTATGAGGCACTAATCAAATTCATGAGAGCAGAATCCTCATAACTTAATCACTTCCCAAAATGCCAACATCTTAATATTGCCACCATAAGGATAAAGTTTCAACGTGAATTTTGGAGGGGACACCATTACTCAAACCACAGGAGGGGCTATGGATAGTAAGTATAGTTTTCTCTGAAAGGGGTATAAATTACACATTGAGGGGAGAGAGCCTCTTAAACAGGATACTGAAGTGCAGAAGGCAGGCCTTGTTCCAGTGAAAGAAGGGACTCCAAACTCTTGCTATGCTTCATTTCCTTTGGTCTAGAGCAGTGGTTCCCAAACAGTGATTGAAGGGGCCAAGGAGTAAGTTAAAGACATTGCTATGAATCCAAATATATAATCCACCAAGCATTATCTGTAAAATGAGTATCTCATACATATATGTACTATTATTTAAAAATACACATGGCTACTTAATTTCATAATTCTTTTAAATGAATTTGTAATTTTTTAAATTAATAGACTTTGTTCATTATGTATTTCCTCAAATATGTAAAGAGTATGCACATAAAAGTATGCCTACTATCAAAGGAATTTGAACAATTTGGGGGCAATAGGGAAGCTTGACATTTTAAAATCCTGAGAACTTCTGATCTTGACTTCAAAGGGGGCAAAAGTCTACATTTGGGGTCCTTCAGAAACAGCAAGCTAGGAACTAGTTGGGTTGGGGGTCACATATGTCAGAGAGACCAAGTCATATCTTGTCAGCAGGATATCTTGAAGCAAGTTAATCTCTGTTTTCTTTTTACCCCCGGGCTTCAGTGCAGCCCTGTATAGGTATTCTTCTGGAGCAATCGTTCTCAAACTCTGGGGAGGAATAGGCATCCCCAGAAGAGCTTGCTTAAGTAGTCTCCCGGGGCCCCAACACCGGAGATTCCGATTCAGTAGGTTGGGGTTAGGCCTTCACATTTGCATTTCAAAGAAGCTCACAGTGGATGCAAATGATGCTGGTGTGAGAACCACTGTTCTATATTCTTCGCTGCACTCAGCAAGCTAAGATAGGCAAATACAGCTCCCGGAACCAGAGAGGCTGGCAAATGAATTCCAAAGAGATGCTGAATACTTGGCGATAAGAACTGCTGCTTTGAGATAAAGATGCCCCTCCTTTGTAGAACACAGTATTTTTTGGTTGGAAAGCAATCTGATGAGCAGACTAATGCGAACAGTCACGGGATATTCTGGGAGATACCATGCCTTTAATCAAAATAATCAGATTCAATGACAATTTCAAAACCAAGGACCATTAGACATTGTGGGGTCTTTCGGGGGAAGCTTTCCTGTATCTCTAAATCACACTATGTAAGTAGAAAGCTTACTGACCGCTTTTTTGTTAATACGACTTCTTCTAGCTTCCGTAGCCAACTTTTTTTTTTTTTTTTTCTGGCTAGGGTTTTCATTATTTTATGTGATTAAGGACACTTTTCTACCCCGAGTATTGTAATCCTCTCGGCCGGCTCTGTCCAAAAGAACTGTCTTCGATGATAGAAACGTTCTACATATGTACTTTGTCACATAGCAGCCACTAGCCATACGTGGTTATGGCACACCTGAAATGTGGCTGGTGCCACTGAGGAATTAAGTTAATATTTAAAATTTAAATCCCAATACTGGACAGCACGGCTAAACCTTTCCTAACCCTTCACGTTTATTATGAAGATTATATAGTAGGATATTACAAGCACTAAAAAAGAACTATCTTAAATCTGAAGCAAGATGATTTCCCTAACTACTAGCACGTTTGTTTGGTAAAAGAGGACGTGCTATTTTTTACAGTTAAATCTAATTCGTAAGTTGTAGAACGTTTTCTTAACGAGGTATCCCTCTCCCAAATTCCGGGAGAGGCGGGCTGCCTTTCCTTTTGCTACAGCGGTTTATTTGGCATAAAATCTGCAGGCTTACAGGAGCTGACACCAGGGCAGAAAAGAATGAGGAATTTGTTTCCAAGTTGGTCACAGGCCGCTAAACTGACCTAGATGATGTTTAAAATAATATTCAAATACAGCACTTTAAAAAAATATGAAGGCTGAGAAGAAAACGAGAAATGGGACGCAAGAAGGAAGGCGGAGCGTGCCGGCGACTTCTCAGGGGACTTCCGCAGGGGGTCCCATTCCAGTAACGCCGCGCTACCCACACCACCGCCTCTCTCTTGTTGGAAGACGCAAGCCCAAGGGGCGGCTCACCTCGTGCCGCGCGCCAGGACCACGGCCGCCGGGTGGTCCCCCGGCCCCGCCCCCTCCCACCTGGGCGCCCCGAGCCCCGCCCCCCGAGCGCCCTGCCCCGCCCCGCCGCCGACTCCGCGCCGCGCTCGGGCGCTGAGTCTGCGCGCTGACGTCCGACGCTCCAGGTACTTTCCCCACGGCCGACCGGGCTTGGCGTGGGGGCGGGGCGCGGCGCGCAGGGCGCATGCGCTGCAGCGCCAGCGCTCTCCCCGGATCGTGCGGGGCCTGAGCCTCTCCGCCGGCGCAGGCTCTGCTCGCGCCAGCTCGCTCCCGCAGCCATGCCCACCACCATCGAGCGGGAGTTCGAAGAGTTGGATACTCAGCGTCGCTGGCAGCCTCTGTACTTGGTGAGTCGCGGACCCACGCGGCAGTCGCCGACCTCCTCCGAGACCCGGACTCGTGCCCTCCCCGCAGGCTTCCTCCCGCCTCCCCCGCCTCTAGCCTCTCGTCTCTCGTCTCTCGCTCGGGGCGGAAGTGGCGGCGCGGGCCGCGTCAGGGGCGCGCCTGCGCTGACCGCTCTCTTGCTCCTTTTGGTTTAAAAAAAAAAAAAAAAAAAGGCATACTTGAGCTGAGCAGCTCATGGCTAGCGCAAGCGCAGTTAGTTCTGGAGGGCGGTGCCACAGCGGCTCCTTGGGGAGCGCGTGGATGTGCCACCAGCGTTGCGCGGCGGGGGTCCGGGGGGTCCTTGGAAAAGCCGTGGGGGCGCTCGGGCCGCCAGTGTAGGGGCGCTGGGCCGCGCGTCCCCGGGCCGCAGCTTCGCCGTAGCTCCCACGCTGCTGTGCTTGGTTCTTGCTCGCGGACAGCTCTTTCTCTGGCTGGGTGTTTTGTGGCCAGGCGGGCAGCTGGCTTCCCAGGGAGCGATGAGGGCGGGGGCGGGCGAGCGGGGCCGCGGCGCCTGGGTCCAGCTGGCGCCCGCGCAGGACCTGTCCGAGCAGGCCGCCCTGGGCGCCGGGCCGGTCGCCGCAGCCCGCTGCGAGGCGAAGCTCGCTCTCCTGGCGGAGCCGCGGTGGTTGGGGGTGGCTCGTGGCCTCTGGCGAGGGCAGCTCTCCCGAGACCCTCCGTCTTCATTTTCCCCCGTGGCCCAGGAGCGCCCAGCGTGGGTTCGTCCCCCACAGAACCTTCCCGGAACGAAAGAGGCTTTGCCTGTGTTCGTCCAGTGATAGCGTGTCATTCTCTTTATACTTTTCCTTACTGAGGTATACTTTCCCTACAGTGAAACGCAGATCTCATGTGTGCTCCCAAACGGGTGTCACAGATGAATCCCCCCTTGCAAGCCCCCTCAAATCAAAGTAGCGTTTCCTTGCCCTGAGAAAGTGCCCTCATCCCCTCCCCGGGGGCACCGTGTTCCGACGCCTATCGCCCTAATCGTGCCTGTTCAGCTCACGTAGATGCAATATGTAGTATAAACACCAGTGATTGGCTTTTTTTTATGTCAACTAGACTACCTTTTAATTCAAACAAAACTTTATCTCTTTTAAAATGATGTAACTGCTTTCCCCTTCGTTTAATCCTTGCCGTATTATTCCCAAGATTGAATTTGGTGACGGTTAAGTTAATGCTGCTTCTGATGTTTGGTTCTCTCTGTGTAAAGTAAAAGAAAAGACGGGCTTTCCTGTAAATGTAGATGATCCTGGGTTTTTCCCCTTTCCATTTAATTAGATGACAGTGAAAAATGTGTTCAGAAAGTAACGTTTTCTTCTTGAACACATTAGTGGGAAGTATAAATATCCTGATTCCCATGATACAGAGTATGTTAGAATAGGGCTGTAAGTTTTAAAGAATGCTGGTAAGGACTCTTCCAATTATAGACAATCTGAAACGCAAATTCTGGTAGGAATCTTCATGTGAGAGAGCCTGCCAGCTGCATCTTCTCCAGTTACATTTGTTTTAGCAGAGGCTGCTGTCTCTCCAAGGGATAGGTTATATATCGAAATAGATTTGAAAAGAGAAAAGTGAATATAACTTAATTCAGCTTAACATTTTGGTTTAAGAAATTTGATTTTCTTTGGTATCATTAATATCCTTGAAAATTCAATGAGAATTGTGATTCCTCTTTCCAGAAAAATGAACTTACTTGCTTCCACTGGAGATTTCACATCCATTTTCAAAAAGATAAGGAAATTCTTCTATAGATTATTACCGAGGAATCCTGTAGTTTACTTGGTCAATGCTCATATTATTTTTTCCTAGTTGAAAACAAGACCATTAGTTTGGTCAGTAGAAACCATGCCATGCACACTGGTGTTACAGTAAAAGTAGGTCACAAACCAAGAAAGTTAGTAATGGAAAGCAAGTCAGGAAGTTTGGACTATGTGTTTTCCTGTGGCCTTAGAACATCCATTCACCCATTCCACAAATATGCCCGGACCCCCAGTGGAGTTGCAGCTTTTACTCCTGGCCTTGGGGATTCAGCAGAGAGTGCTCCTGGCAAGGTTCCTGCCCTCGAAGTGCTCACTCTAGGGCTTATTCTTTTGGGGCCTCATTGTAGTCCCATATTTTCATTCATTCGTTCACAATATGCTTGTTATGTGCTAGTGTTAGACACTGAGGATTTTTGTTAAAAGACAAGAGTCCCAGTTTTTAAGGATGCAGCCCTGTAAATAGGTAAGCTGATGAAAACGTTAAAGTGATACATGTAAAGCTAGCTTGAAGCACAGGGTCTTGTGGAGTTGAGTACCTAGGAGTCCTGTATTTCCCAAAAAGGGGTGCACATGGGAGTTCCGGTGAAGCTTCTCAGGGGAGGGAGGACCTCACCTAAGTCTTGAAAAACATTGGCCAGGGGAAGAGGACAAGGGAGGTGAAGAGAATTACTGTTCCAGCAAGGAGGGAGTGCACAAAGGCACTGAGGGAATGCTGAGAGAACCACCCACAGTTTAGCATGGAGACTGGTGTGAAGTTGAGATGCTGGAGAATAAGGCAGAGCCTAGATCAGACTAAGAAATTTGAGCTGTTTAATAGGAACTCACTGTGGAATTGTAAGTCTGGAAATACCATGATCATATTTGCTTCTTTTTTTTTTGCACTCTAGGCTGGAGTGCAGTGGTGCGATGTCAGCTTACTGCAACCTCTGCCTCCCGGGTTCAAGTGATTCACTTGCCTCAGCCTTCTGCGTAGTTGAGATTACAGGCACACACCACCATGCCCGGTTGATTTTTTTGTACTTTAAGTAGAGACAGGGTTTCGCCATGTTGGCCAGGCTGGTCTCGAACTCCTGACCTCAGGTGATCCGCCTGCCTCGGCCTCTCAAAGTGCTGGGATTACAGGCATGAGCCACTGCTCCTGGCTGATCATATTTACTTGTTAGCAAGATCATCTGACTGCTAGCAGACTGGTTGGGGAAAGTGTAGGCACGCAGCACAGGGCAGTAGTCGGTTGGAGTAAACCTGAAGACAAATGATGAGCTTCTGTTAGGCAGTGGCAGGAGGGATGGAGGGGAGATAGAGATTTGAAATGAAATGGTAAAGGGGTATACGTTATGTTCAAGTTTGGTTTTGAAACTTTAATTCCATTTGAGGTACCTGCGAGACACTGAAATGAAGCTAGTTGAATGTATAAATTTGCAGTTCGGGAGAGAGGGTCTGAGTAAATGTGATTTTGGAAATCATGAACACATGGGTGATATTTGAGGTCTTAGACATTGATGAGATCATCTAGGGAAGATACAGAGCGTTTGGAAATATCAAAGGCCAAGGACAGAATCTTGACAGACAGCATTTAAAAGGATGGGTAGAGAAAGAGGAACTTGCAAAAAAGACTGGCGAGGAACAACCACAGAAGTGGGGAGGAAAGCAGTGGAGGGAGTTGAGGGTGAGCAGGGCCATCTGACAGGTAAGGGCAAGCCTGAGAGGGCCATGACATTGAGCAGCTAGATTAACAGATACCTTAAAGGGAGTCGTATCAGTGGACTACACAAGACAGATACCTGGAGTTCAGGAGAGAAGGTAGGAAGAAATGCAGACTACCAAGTGTACACTGCTCTTTTTAGAAGCCCAACTTGAAGAAGTGGGGAGAGGTAGCTAAAATGAAGCAAGATTGTGTGACTTCTCACTTAAACCCTTGAACGGCTTCCCGTTGCTCACAATGTAAATTCAGCCCCTCCTCTGGCTCACAAGACCTCATGGCCTGCGTCTCTTGCTTGATTTCCCCTATTACTTTCCTCCCTCTTTTCCACTGTTGTATTGTTGGAAGTGTGTGTGTCCATTCTTCCCTTAGGGCGTTTGTAAATGTTGTTCTCTTTGCCTTGGCACAATTTTCCCCCCTTCTCTTTCCTTTCTTGCTTAAACTGCCTCCTACTCATCCCTGAAGTCTCACTTCCTTGGCAGGCCTTCTTGACCTGCCCATGCTGGGTATCAGCCCCTGTTGCGTACTTCTCTAGCATCCCAAGACTTCCCCTTTCATAGCGGGAATTGGATGTCATACAGCAGCAAATGATTTCGGGAACACAATTTGCATTAAGCAAACCACTATCTTGAAAGTAACACGGCTTGAGTAGGAAAAAAGTGTTTAAGGTGGCTTTCTGCTTTGTTTAGCACAACAGTGGGTGATGTTTCTGATAATGTTTTTGAAGAGTTGTGTTTTTTTTGGTAATGCTAATGGAGCTGGGAAAAGAAAGGCTTTGCTCTTGAGCAAAAACTGAATACAACTAAAAGCTGGACTTGCTTAGTGGTAGGAGAACTTGATACCTTGTTGAAATTCTTGCAGGAAAAATAAATTTAGTATTTTGAGTCTGGAACTCTGGTCCCTTATTCCTTTTTGCTCCTTTTGAACAGTGTCTTTTATTTCATGAGTTTGATAATAGGAGGTTTCTTAGAAATGAATTATTGGGTTGGAGCAGAACAGACTCTGTTAATCTGAGTTTATATTTTTTACTACCTCTTCAGAGTTTCATGAAGGCACTGCCAGTGCTTTGCACAGTACCAGGTGCTTAGTAAGCACTTGAAAATATGTGCTGAATGAATGACTTTTTACGAGGAAAGGGCAACTTGATATATTTATGTGATTGCAGGGATGAACCTAAAGAGAGGTGGAGGTTGAAATAGAAGGGATGATTGTTGGAGCCAGAAATCTTGGAAAGCAAGAGTCAATGAGACCAAGAGTACACAGGTGGAAGAATTGATCGTGAAAGAGTGCTGGCCAGGCGGTGGCTCATCCCTGTAATCCCAGCGCTTTGGGAGGCTGAGGGGGGAGGATCACTTGAGGTCAGGAGGTTAGGGCTGCAGTGAGCCATAATTGTTCCACTGCACTACAGACTAGGTGACAGAGTGAGATCCTGTCTCTAAAACAAGAACAGCAAAACAAAGGGTGCAGTTGGAAAAGTTTAATTTGGTCTGATTGTGTGAGGTTAATTCTGACTTTTTGAGTAATGTTCATGATCCCTTTTTGGCTGTCTTCATCAGACTGAGCTTTGAGAAAGACAGAGAGAAGGAATGGAGTCTGTGTGCCTACTGAGGAAAAGAGTAAAACTGGGGAATCGCAAAAGCCGTGTTATGGGATGTTTCTAAGAAGTGATGGCTCAGAAGGAATTTGGCTTATTTATTTTTAAATTCCTTTCTTTTTTAAAGAGTTCTCACTCTGTTGCCCAGTCTGGAGTGCAAGTGCAGTGGTGCGATCATAGCTCACTGCAACCTTAAACTCCTGGGCTCAGGTGAGCCTCTCACCTCAGCCTCTTGGAATTTGGTTGATTAATTAGGGTTTATAAACAATGGAACTCCTGACTGACTTCATTTTTCTTTTTTTGAAACCAAGTTTTGCTCTGTCCCCCAGGCTGGAGTGCAGTAGTGCGATCTCAGCTCACTGCAACCTCCGCCCCCCCCTCCCCCCCCCGGGTTCAAGCAATTCTCCTGCCTCAGCCTCCCTAGTAGCTGGGATTACAGGCGCCCACCAGCATGCCCAGCTAATTTTTGTATTTTTAGTGGAGACGGGGTTTCACCATGTTTGTCAGGCTGGTTTTGAACTCCTGACCTCAGGTGATCCACCTGCCTCGGCCTCCCAAAGTGCTGGGATTACAGGTGTGAGCCACCATGCCCAGCCACATTTTTCTTTTTCTTTCTTTTCTTTTTGAGACTGGGTCTCACTTTGGGTCACCCAGTGTGGAGTGCAGTGGCGTGATCTCAGCTCACTGCAGTCTCGACCTCTTGGGCTTTAGACATCCTCCTGCCTCAGTCCCCCACATACCTGGGCCTGGCTAATGTTTTTGTATTTTTTGTAGAGACAGGATTTAACCATCTTTCCAGGCTGGTCTTCAACTCCTGAGTTCAAGCAGTCCGTCCACCTCAGCCTTCCAAAGGCTTAGGATTACAAGCATGAGCCACTGCGCCTGGCCATTTTTCTTTTTCTTTTTTTGAGACAGTCTTGCTCTGTTGCCCAGGCTGGAGTGCAGTGGCGTCATCTTGGCTTGCTGCAAGCTCCGCCTCCCGGGTTCACGCCATTGTCCTGTCTCAGCCTCCCAAGTAGCTGGGACTACAGGCCCCCGCCACCACGCCAGGCTAATTTTTTGTATTTTTAGTAGAGACAGGGTTTCACCGTGTTAGCCAGGATGGTCTCGTTCTCCTGACTTTGTGATTCACCCACCTCGGCCTCCCAAAGTGCTGGGATTATAGGCATGAACTGCTGCGCCTGGCCGCCATTTTTCTTTATTAGAAATTTGTAGTTCAAATATTGTTAGAGAACAATTTTTACCATTTGTGAGTCAGCTAATTTTTAGAAGTCAGGTATCAAGTGCACAGTGTTCTTCTCACACTTACAGTGGGGCAGCCAGTTAGGCAGGTGAATCAAAGCTGTCTTATTCTAAAACACTTCCCTTGCCTACTAGTTACACATTCTCCTGCCTGCTGTCTAATCTCAGTGCTTTTACATGGTTGCACAAACTCTGAATTCCCTTGAAGATTTGGCCGCTCTCTCACACCTTGGAGTCTTCATGTGTTGGATATACTCCATGCCTACCATATCTGTTTGGGAAACATCTTCAAGACTAGACTCTAGTCTCCTTGGGCAAAGTTAAATGCTCCTCCTTCTCTCATTTCTTAGTTCTCTATATTCTTTTATTAGAATATGAACCACATTGTTTTGTAACTATTTGTCTGTTCTGTGTAGCTCCTTGAGGGTGGTCTTTTTTTTCTTCGTTTTCCCACCACCTACCTATGGGACATGTTAGATGCTCAGTAAATATTCAGTAAACACAGGAAAACTGTTCCCTTTTAAAATGTCAGCACCTTAGTTTACTCCAAACCCCTCATTTATGGCTGAGGAAACACTGGGCCAATACAGTGTTATGACTTACCTGATGTTACAATATCTGCTAGTGTCATAACTGGGATTCATATCCAGTCCTTCTGATTCTCGTTTCAGCACTGCCCTAATTTACCCACATGACTACCTATAGTGCTTTCTTCTTATGATCTATTTGAGATCAGTGGCACAGAGGGAATCATCTTAATTTTGGTGGCTAGGAGGGAGTGGATGTGTTATAATAGGTAGGGTCATTTTGGGACTTGAGGCCTTTAAAACAGTGTCTGGGATCCAGGGATCAGACTTGAAAGGTATTTGCAAATCTCCTGAAACTGCTAAATTTATGTACGTGTGTTACCAGGTATTTCGTTTCTAGATGATTCCGTAGCTTTTGTCAGTTTCTTAGTGGATTGTTCTGTGATCCCTCAAAAGGTAAAGACCACTGCTTGAAGGGAAAGCAGCCTTGGGATGGGTGCCCCAATGGGGAATGTATACCTAGAAATCATATTGTTTTGCCTTTGACATGTGTTTATATTACTGATATCTATAATTACGGAAATCCAGATAGTTGCATTTGTCTCCTAGCTTTTCTAGTTGCCTCTTTTTTGATTTCTTGATTATAACCAGAATCTTCTTTTTTTCTTGAGAAGGGGTCTCATTCTGTCACCCAGGCTGGAGTGCAGTGGCACAGTCATAGGTCACTGCAGACTCCAACTCCTGGCTCGAATGATCCTTTGGCCTCAGCCTCCCGAGAAGCTGGGACTACAGGCACACACCACCATGCCTGACAAATTATTTCTTCTTCTTTTTTCTTCTTTCTTCTTTCTTCTTCTTTCTTCTTTCTTCTTCTTTCTTCTTTCTTCTTTCTTCTTCTTCCTTGTTGTTGTTGTTGTTGTTCTCGTTGGCCAGGCTGGTCTGGTCTTGAACTCCCGGCCTCAAGTAATCTGCTCACCTTGGCTTCCCGAAGTGGCGAGATTACAGGCATGAGCCACCATGCCCAGCCCTTAACCAGAATTTTGTTTTGTTTTGTTTTTTGAGACAGGGTCTCACTCTGTCACCCAGACTGGAGTGCAGTGATGAGATCACGGCTCACTGCACGGATGCATGCCACCACGCCTGGCTGATTTTTTGTGTTTTGTAGAGACGGGTTCTCACCATGTTGTCCAGACTGGTCTTGAACTCCTGGGCTAAAGCGATCTTCCCGCCTCACCCTCCCATAATGCTGGGGAACCACAGTGCTTGGCCAACCAGAATCTTAAAAGCCCTTTTTACTTTTCCAGATTGTTACTCTGCAGAGAATTTCTGATTCCCAGTTGGAGAACTGTTACAGCTCTCTCAGTCCCCTGCTGTTCTTTTAGCTGCCTTGTCTTTGTCATCTTACCTGTTCACTCTCTTCTCCCCTTCTTACCTTTGGTCCTCAAATAGTCCGGATAAACCAGAGAGATGGACAGATGAGGTCTGGGTACGCAAAATTAAAATTAACATAGTGTGCTCTTCACTTTCTCAAATAAACGTTACGTATGATTTGTTTCCCTTGGAAATCCTCATCTAGATTCTCTACTCTCTATTCCTTAACTTAATGCCCCATTAAGGTAGTTTTTTCTTAATGGAAAGCTGTTGAGAGTCAGAGGATATTTAAACCGACTAATAAACTGGAACTTTTAATAATACCACCCTTACTTTGGATAAGAGTGATTAGCCATATACTAAATTCTAAATCAGTTTAGCATGTAAAATTTAAGACATAGCAGCTGATAACTGAGGAAGAGATACAGTTCCACAGGCTAACTTTAAAGAATATAAGCTCTCACTCTCCTGAGTAGAAGAAAACTAAACTTTTCTGTTATATGCCTTTTTTTTTTTTTTTTGAGACGGAGTCTTACTCTGTCACCCAGGCTGGAGTGCAGTGGCACGATCTTCGCTCACTGCAACCTCCACTTCCCTGGTTCAAGTGATTCTCCTGCCTCAGCTTCCCAGGTAGCTGGGACTACAGGCATGCGCCACCACACCTGACTAATTTTTGTATTTTTAGTAGAGATGGGGTTTCGCTGTGTTGGCTGGGCCAGTCTTGAACTCCTGACCTCAGGTGATCCACCCACCTTGGCCTCCCAAATTGCTGGGATTACAGGCGTGAGCCACCGCGTCTAGCCTGTTACATTCTTAATTGGAATAGCATTGCCCTGCAGTGTCATTATCTGAAATAGCTTTTAAAAATGAACGTAATGCCATTTTAAATGTATTTAAATGTAGTGCCGATTTAATGTTCTATATATGGTACAGTACTACTAATGGTTCAAGAAGTTGTTTTGACTTAACAGTGAAATCCTTGCTTTTAAAGATCATAGATGCCTTTAGACACCTTTAAGATGAAACATGTTTATGAGAGGAAATGTCCGCACAAATACAATCCCCCCCAAACTCAGCGTGTGGTTTTAGTAGGTTCATAGGCCCACCTGGTGATCCCTAGGATAAGAAATTGTGGTCAAGAAACTGATTTCAGGGGCTAGGCTGGTGGCTCACACCTGTAATCCCAGCACTGTTTGTCTCAAAGAAAGAAACTGGCTCAAGGTTGGATACTTTTCAAAGGAAAGGAATGGAGGAAGGGAATGCAATGAATAACTTTTCAAATCCAGTACGTCTGATTTAATATGCGGTTTGCTCTGCCAGTTTCATTTGGTTCATGTCACTGATCATTTATACCCTTTTTTCAAACTGCTTTCATTCCCCTAAGGAAAATCTTATACTGAATTATTTTATTTCTTCTTTCACTATATTTGAACAGTTTTATACTTTGAAAGCTATCAATTTCTCATTACAGTTTACTTTATAGTACTTCTAGGAATTCTTCCTGTGGTTTGAGGTAAGGCTACAGGATTCCTAGAGTTTGTACCCCTCTAGTCCCAGTAAAGGACCTGGTACATCAGGGTAGCCCTAGAAAGTTGGAGTAACTTCGTAACAGTGGGAACTGCTTCTGTTCTATGTTTTTTGTGGGTTTTTTATTTGTTTTTTTTGTTTGTTTGTTTTTGTTTTTTTTTTGAGACAGAGTCTTGCTCTGTGGCCCAGGCTGGAATGCTACGGCGCGATCTCGGCTTACTGCAACCTCTGCATGCTGAGTTCAAGCGATTCTCCTGCCTCAGCCTCCTCAGTAGCTGGGATTACAGGCGTGCACCACCACGCCCAGCTAATTGTTGTATTTTTAGTAGAGACGGGGTTTCCCCATGTTGGCCAGGCTGGTCTTGAACTCCTGACTTCAAGTGATCCGCCCACCTCCCTCTCAAAGAGCTGGGATTATAGATGTGAGCCAACATGCCTGGCCTGCCTCATTCTTTACACTGCAGTAAAGTCCCGGTTGGGCAATAATCTAAACATAAAAGAAATGAAACCATAAAATTATATAAGAAAACAATGGAGAAAATTTTTTGTAATCAACAGAGTGAAAAAGGATTTTTTAATGCCATGTCACAGAAACCTAGAGAAAAAAGGTTTAAGTTTGATTTCATAAAAATTTAATTTTTTGACATGAAAAAATACCATAAGTCAAAAGATAACAAAAATGTTTAAATATTTTCAATATATGACAAAAACTGAACTTTCTTAATATGTAACGAACTCCTACATATCAAAAAGAGAACGGAAATACAAATGGCTTTTAAAAACAAGAAAAACTGTTCACCTTCACAATAATAACAATATCAAATTATGACTATAATAATACCATTTTTCACCTATCAGACAAAGATGAAAAAGTTTGTTAATATAATTGTGTAGGTGAAGCTCAGGCACTTTCTTATATTGTTGGTGACAGTATACATTGATATAGCTTCTTTGAAAGGTTATTCATAGCAGCATTATTTATAATAGCTAAAACCTAGAAATAACCTATGTGTCCCATTATAGATGACTGGCTAAGTAATGAATACTATTAAATTGTTAAAAAGAACTCATCATCTATATGGAAGTACTTTTAATATATACTAAGTGAAAAAGCAAAGTGCAAAACAGTATGCTAATATCTGTTTTGTGAGGGTGGGATGGATACTTGGATGGAGGAAGACAGACAGGCAGTCTGGCTTATATATGGATAGAATGTCTCTCGGAAAATATACAAGGCACTGGTTACAGTTATTACCTAAGGGAAAGGATTGAGGGAAAGGAGAATGTGACTTAACTTTTTCGCTATATACCCTTTTGTACGGTGTAATTTTTGCCGTGTCCATGTAATCCATATATACATACGGAGCATATGTATATAAATATACGTAAATATAAGTAAAAAAATATGTATGTGCTGCCAGGCGCGGTGGCTCACGCCTGTAATCCCAGCACTTTGGGAGGCCGAGGTGGGCGGATCATGAGGTCAGGAGATCGAGACCATCTTGGCTAACACAGTGAAACCCCGTCTCTACTAAAAACACAAAAAATTAGCCGGGCGTGGTGGTGGGTGCCTGTAGTCCCAGCTACTCAGAAGGCTGAGGCAGGAGAATGGCGTGAACCTGGGAGGCGGAGCTTGTAGTAAGCCAAGATCGCGCCACTGCACTCCAGCCTGGGCAACAGAGCGAAACTCTGTCTCAAAAAACAAAAAACAAAACAAAAAAGCCTCTCTCTCTCTCTATATATATGCTAAAATTAAGTACTGCATTCCTATCTGTATCTGCTACCTAACTGCAGTATAATCTTGGAAGTCGAGTCTGTTTTCTCATTTGTAACCACCTCTTAGATAACACACATAAAAGCACATAGCACATGCCTGACACACAGTAGGGTTCAGTGACAGTGAGCTATTTTAGTCTCTAAACTCTCTTCCTCAAAGAGAGCTTCTCAAAGAAAAAAAAAATGTAATGAAGAAAAGAACTTACTCCACCAGGGATCTTCTCTCCCCACCCAGTGGCAGGCATATTAAGGGCTATAAGTAAGTGGTTGTTTTACCATCCTAAAGTAATGGTGTTTCAAAGTATGCAAGATTCTTCATACTTCACTGTGTCCTTTTCTGAGCATCTTTGTAGAGAGTGTATGCGCAAACATCTGACTAACAAAGGGAACACTTTTCATCATATAATTTAGGATTCACTTAGAGACTTAAAGTATAAAGAAAGAAACTTAGGTATGTTAGCCCATAAGGAGAAACTCATTATCAATTTGGGATTATCTTAAGGTCCTACCTTATAAAATTAAAATTTAACAGAAGATTATTCTTTTTCAATTTCCTAAGTTCTTATTTGCTACTACATCGTAGCAGTTCAAGGGAGAATATGGTCTAACGATGTAATGTTTTCAGTATGCCATACATAGAACAAAGCTATGTACGAAATACTAAAAATATTATTTGACATTATTTAATAAAATATTATAACTATTTCACCCCGATAATGATGGAAATTAAGTTGCAGTAATATAGATTTTTAAAATAAAAACTTCAAAACCAGGCGCCATGGCTCACTCCTATAATACCAACACTTTGGAAGGCCGAGGCAGGCAGATTGCTTGAGACCAGGAGTTTGAGACCAGTCTAAGCAACATAGCAAATAAAAATAAAAAATTAGCCAGGCGTGGTGGTGTGCCTGCAGTCCCACCTACTTGGGAGGCTGAGGTGGGGGGATCACTTGAGCCCCTGAAGTCAAAGCTGCAGTGAGCCGTGATCACACCACTGCATTCCAGCCTGAGCGACAAGGCAAGACTTTGTCTCAAAAATATAAGTAAAATAAAATTAAAACTTTACTTATTTATTTTTTTGATTCGGCGTCTCTCTGTTGCCCAGGCTGGAGTGTAGTGGTGTGTTCTCGGCTCACCGTAACCTCTGCCTCCCGAGTTCAAGCAATTCTCCTGCCTCAGCCTCCCGAGTAGCTGGTACATGCCACTGCGCCCAGCTGATTTTTGTACTTTTAGTAGAGACGGGGTTTTGCCATGTTGGCAAGGCTGGTCTCAAACTCCTAATCTCAAGTGATCCGCCTGCCTCGGCCCCGCAAAGTGCTGGGATTACAGGCATGAGCCACCGCGCCCAGCCTTAAAACTTTAAAATTCAGAATATGAGCCTTTGTTTTATAGCTTCACTTGTTAAAACAAATCGGGCTGGGTGTGGTGGCTCACGCCTGTAATCCCAGCACTTGGGGAGGCTGAAGCGGGCAGATCACCTGGTCTCAATCTCCCTGACCTCGTGATCCGCCCGCCTCCGCCTCCGAAAGTGCTGGAATTACAAACGTGAGCCATCACGCCTGAAGTTTGAATTTTTTAAAAAGAGTTGTTAGGCATAATTGTGTAAATAGAGGTAAAAATTGACAGCAAGAAAGGCAGTAGAAAACTGACAAATGAAGGTGGTGGCTCACGCCTGTAATCCCAGCACTTTGGGAGGCGGAGGCGGGGGGATCACCTGAGGTCAGGAGTTCAAGACCAGCCTGGCTAACATGGTGAGACCCTGTCTCTACTAAAAATACAAAAATTAGCCAGGCGTGGTGGTGCACACCTGTAATCCCAGCCACTTGGGAGGCTGAGGCAGGAGAATTCGCTTGAACACGGGAGGCGGAGGTTGCAGTGAGCTGAGATGGCGCCACTTCACTCCAGTCTCTCCAGTCAGTCCAGACAGAGTGAGACTCAATCTCAAAAAAAAAAACCAAAAAAAACTATGACAAATAAGTATAATTTCCCAGAACTATTAAGGTCTTGTAATCCCATGCACTGGAAGCTTTTGTTGTTGTTGTTTTCTGATTTATCATTGAAGTGACCAAAGTGCAGTGGTAAGAACAAGCCTTTGTGATTACTTCACACTAGAGAAGGGTCTATCCCACATATTTGAGACTTAAGGAATTGATAGTGAACAGTGTAAGCAGCCACACAGGTGTGGGTTAAGAACTGATGTATGTATTCACTTTCTGTAAAGATGACCAAACATACGTTGTTAGACAAATGAAAAATTCACCCCAAGATCGTTGAGGGCATGCAAAATAGTATGAGGTAGAGGCAGCTGTGATTCAGGTGTCCAAATACAAGAGCAGGTGGAGAAAAGAAAAGAAACTGAGAACAGTAAAGAGTTTTTGAAGTTATAACACACAATTGTTAGAATGTTCAGTACCAACTAGCAGAGTAGATAATGCAGAACACTGAGGTGGCTTGAGAAACATCTCTCAGAACTCAGGAAAAAGGTGTGAGAAATGAGCGTTAGGAGAGAGCACTTCCTCAAGTCTGTGATAGAAGTTCCTGAAAGGGAACAGAGGAGACTGAAGCGAAACTCTATTAAGCGACAAGGAAGACTCAAATGGAGAAGCTAACCCAGTTCCGATGAAGACTTGGCACATATCTATAATGTATTTTTTTTTAAGTCAGCCGAAAGAAAGTTTAAATTTGAGGTACATCTGAAAGAGTAAGCAATACAGAAAAATCTTGACAACATCTGAGGACAAAAAAAAAAGTACTGATATTGTTGAGTGTGAGGCAAAACCTCACTTTCAGTCTTTCTTGAGAAATATTGGCAAAATATGCCCTTGATTCAGGAGTTCCATTTTTATTTCATTTCATTTTATAATTTATTTATTTATTTATTTTTTGAGACAGGGTCTCACTCTGTCACCCAGGCTGGAGTGCAGTGGTACAGTCACTGCTCACTGCAGCCTTGACCTCCTGGGCTCAAGTGATCCTCCCAGCTTTGCCTCCCAAGTAGCTGGGACTGCAGGCACACACCACTATGCTTGGCTTTATTTTTATTTATTATTTGCTTATCTTTGTTTTTATTTTTTGTAGATACGTGGTTTCACCATGTTGCCCAGGCTGGTCTTGAACTCCTGGCCTCAAATGATCCTCCTGCCTTGGCCCAGAGTGTTTTTGGTTTTTTCTGTTTGTTTTTTGGAGACAATCTTGCTCTGTCACCCAGGCTGGAATGCAGTGAGTGGCGCGATGTCGGCTCACTGCAACCACCGCCTCCTGGGTTCAAGCAATTCTCCTGCCTCAGTGTCCTGAGTAGCTGGGATTACAGGTGCCCACCACCACACTTGGCTAATTTTTGTATTTTTAGTAGAGATGGGGTTTTACCATGTTGGACAGGCTGGTCTCGAACTCCTGGCCTCAAGCAATTCACCTGCCTTGGCCTTCCAAAATGCTGGTATTACAGGCGTGAGCCACTGCACCCAGCCTCAGATTTCCTTTATTTAGAGACAGGGTCTCACTCTGTCGCCCAGACTGGAATGCAGTGGCAGAATCTTGGCTCATTGCAGCTTCAACCTCCCTGGGCTCCACCTCAGCCTCTGGAGCAGCTGGGACTACAGGCGCACACCACCATGCCTGGCTAATTTTTTTTTTTTTTTTTTTTTTACCTACGGGGTTTTGCCATGTTGCTCAGACTGGTCTCGAGCTCCTGACCTCAAACGATCCTCCTGCTTCAGCCTCCCAAAATGCTGGGATTACAGACGTGAGCCACTGTACCTGGCCCCGAGACTTCCATTTTTAAAGGGTTACCAAGGAGGGATGGATGTGGTGGCTCATGCCTTTAATCCTGTCACTTCGGGAGGCCAAGGTGGGAGAATCACTTGAGCTCAGGAAATCAACAACGGCATGGGCAACATGGTGATACCTCATCTCTATTTTTTAAAAAAAGAAGTGCCAAGAAGTTGAAGAAAGTATGTATAATAATGTCTAAGGATGTTCATCGTATTGTTTCTAGTAATTGTGAAGTTTTTGAAATTTAATTGCCGATGGAATTAAAATAAATGATAGCATATTCTTTTTTTTTTTTCAGACAGAGTCTCACTCTGTCACCCAGGCTGGAGTGCGGTGGCACGATCTCGGCTCGCTGCAAGCTCCGCCTCCTGGGTTCACGCCATTCTCCTGCCTCAGCCTGTCGAGTAGCTGGGATTACAGGCGCCTGCCACCATGCCCGGCTAATTTTTTCATTTTTGGTAGAGACGGGGTTTCACCGTGTTAGCCAGGATGGTCTGGATCTCCTGACCTCGTGATCCGCCCGCCTTGGCCTCCCACAGTGTTGGGATTACAGCAATGAGCCACCGCGCCCAGCCAATGATAGCATATTCTGTAACGAAAGATTTTGCATTTTGTAGTTGGTATGCTCTGAATGTGTGTCCCTCCAAAAATTCATATATTGGAACCTAAATCCTCAATGCAGTAGTATTATTATCTCTTTGGGAGATGATTAGGTCGTGAGTGCAGAGCCCTCGTGAATGGGATTAAAGAGGCGTGAAGGAGCCTGCTTCCCTCTCTACCATGTAAAGATGCAGCAGGAAGGCGCCATCTTTGAGGCAAAGAGCAAGCCCTCCCCACACACCCAGTGTGTTGCCGGCTTGATCTTGGGCTTCTCAGCCACAGAACTGTGAGAAATGACTTCTGTTGTTTATAAATTACCCAGCCTAAGGTATTAATATTTTGTTACAGTAGTCCAAGTGGACTAAGACAGTAGTCTTTAAAAATAATGATGGGACTGTATTGGCAGGAAAAGATATCTGTATTGTTTTAGGAGATTAAAGCAGGTATATAAATAATATGCTTGCATAGTCCCGTGTTTATTAAAAAAAGAAACATATTGATTCAACCATAAAGTAAAAAATCCAGGAAATGTAGATTATCCCTGAATCTTGTGGTGGTAGACTTGACTAATTTTCCTTTTGGCTCATCAGTAGAGTCCTAAGTTCTAACAGTGAATATATATTAATTTATTAAAAGGTAAAGATACTGTAGAAGATCTCAGATAAAAAAGGTGAGGGGTGAAGGTATCAGAAATTCAGTGGGCTTCCAGGAAAAAAAAGAAAAAAAAAAAGATAAAGATACTCGTTTCTCTCCAAGCAAGTCACACATAAAAACTAAAAGCACTCTGTGGCCACGTAGAGATAAAGAGCTGTATTTGCTTGAACAATCCCCTGAGGCTTAATGTGTGATGAAAAAGTTAAATGATAATTCTTACATTTTTGTTTTAGGAGACAAATGTAATGAGTTTTAGAAATAGTTATGTGAAAATGTAAATATTTTACACTTTAAAAAATAGCAGTTATTTGGAACGTTTACTTTTTTTCTTTTTTTTAGATAGGATCTCACTCTGTCACCCTGACTAGAGTGCAGTGGAGTGATCACAGCTCACTGCAGCCTCAACCTCCCAGGCTCAAGTGATCCTCCCACCCCATCCTCCCAAGTAGCTAGGACTACAGGTGTATACCACCACACTTGGTTAGTTTTTGTATTTTTTGTAGAGGCAGGAGTTTTGCCATGTTGGCCAGGCTGGTCTCGAACTCCTGGGCTCAAGGAATCCTCCCACCTCAGCCTCCCAGAGTGTTGGGATCACAGGTGTGAACCACCACGCCTGGTCACGTAATTCTTATTATTTTCTTGTCCATGCCAGTATGTTACGTTGAAAATAAGTACTTCATTATTATGCGTTTCATTGACTGAACAAAGCATCAATTTCAACTTCTTAATTTTTTTCAATTTTATTGAGATATATTTCTTTTTTTTTTTTTTTTTTTTTTTTGAGACGGAGTCTTGCTGTGTTGCCCAGGCTGGAGTGCAGTGGCACAGTCTCGGCTCATTGCAAGCTCTGCCTCCCGGGTTCATGCCATTCTCTTGCCTCAGCCTCCCAAGTAGCTGGGACTACAGGTGCCTACCACCATGCCTGGCTAATTTTTTGTATTTTTTAGTAGAGACAGAGTTTCACCATGTTAGCCAGGATGGTCTCGATCTCCTGACCTCGTGATCTGCCCGCCTCAGCCTCCCAAAGTGCTGTACTCCCAAAGTACAGGCGTGAGCCACCACGCCCAGCCAAGATATATTTCACATACCATAAAATTCACCTAAAAGGTACAGTTTAGTGGTTTTTAGTATATTCACAGCGTGGAACTAAATCTTAATTTCAGAATATTTTCAAAACCCCAAGGAGAGATTGGGTACATACAGTTATTCCCCATTCTCACCCACATCCCAAACCCTGACAACCACTAATCTACTTTCTGTCTCCAGATTTCCCTGTCCTGGTCTCATACCATGTGTAGTCTTTTGTATCTGTTTTTTTGTTTTGTTTTGTTTTGTTTTGTTTTTGAGACGACTCTCGCTCTGTCGCCTAGGCTGGAGTGCAGTGGTGTGATCCCGGCTCACAGCAAGCTCCGCCTCCTGGGTTCACGCCATTCTCCTGCCTCAGCCTCCCGACTAGCTGGGACTACAGGCACCTGCCACCACGCCCGGCTAATTTTTTGTATTTTTAGTAGAGATGGGGTTTCACCGTGTTAGCCAGGATGGTCTTGATCTCCTGACCTCGTGATCCACCTGCCTCGGCCTCCCAAAGTGCTAGGGTTACAGGCGTGAGCCACCGCGCCCAGCTGGTTTCTTTAACTTAGCATAATGTTTTAAAGTTTCATCTGTGTTGTATGTATCATTACTTTGTTTCTTCTTATAAGTTAGTAAGATTCCGTTATATAGATATATACCATTTTGTTTATCCATTCACGAATTGATGGACAAATTATTGTTTTACTTTTAGCTATTATTAAAAGCGCTACCATGAACATATGTGTCCAAGTTTTTGTTTGAACGTATGTATTTGTTTCTCTTGGGTATGTGCCTTGGAGTAGAATAGCTAGTTTATATGTTAACTCTTTGTTCAGCATTTGTTTTTCTAAAGTGGCTACGTCATTTTAACCTTTAGTTTTTTGTTTTGTTTTGTTTTGTTTTTGGGGGGGGAATGGGGTGGGGCTGGAGTGCAGTGGCATGATCTCGGCTCACTGCAACCTCCGCCTCCTAGGTTCAAGCAATTCTCGTTCGTCAGCCTTCCGAGTAGCTGGGACTACAGGCACATGCCATGACGACCAGCTCACTCTTTTTATTTTAGTAGAGACAGGGTTTCACCATGTTGCCCAGGCTGGTCTCAAACTCCTGAGCTCAGGCAATCTGCCCGCCTCAGCGGGGTTTCACCGTGTTGACCAGGCTGATCTCAAACTCCTGACCTCAGGCAATCCACCCACCTCGGCCTCCCAAAGTGCTAGGATTACAGGCATGAGCCACTGTGCCCGGCCTCTTTTTTTTTTTTTTAATATATATATATAAAGACAGAGTCTTGCTCTGTTGCCCAGGCTGGAGTGCAGTGGCGTGATCACAGCTTACTGCAGCTTTGACCTCCTGAGCTCAAGTGATCCTCCCACTTCTGCCTCCCAAGTAGCTGGGACCACAGACGTGTACCACCATGCCTTGCTAATTTTAAAAATTTTTAATAGAGATGGGGGTCTCTCTGTGTTGCCCAGACTGGTCTCAAGTGATTCTCCCGCCTCAGCCTCCCAAAGTATTGGGATTACAGGCATGACTCACAGTGCCTGGCCTCAGTTTCTTTCAAGACCATCCTATAACACCAAGTTAGTTTGAGGATTCTATGAATGTCTGCTTAAAGATGACCTTCTGAATTCTGTGATTCTCTAGAAAGGCTTGTTGCAATGAAAAACAAAGTATAATGGTGACTTTATGTGAAGTATACCTTTGGAATTTCTTAAGCAGAAGTCCTGATTTAAACAGTATTTAATCAGTAATTAAATACAGAGAGTCCCTGTATTTAAACAGTACCATTTAGGCACAGTTACTGCTTATGAAATGAAGAGTAGCTAGATGAATATAAAAAATCTTACTCTTACATTTCAACCCAGCATTATTTGAGCCCAGCAAAATTATTTCTATAGTAGAATCAGTTTAGTTCCTTATTTTAAGCCATACATATATATCAAGATGTATATATATGTATATATCTCAAAGTAAATTTCAAGAGGGATTAAATGTTGTTATATGAAAATATTAGGAGGTGAAATAATAGGAGAAAGTAAACACATTGAAAGTAGGTATGTTCAGGCCAGGTGCGGTGGCTCACACCTGTAATCCCAGCACTTTGGGAGGCTGAGGCGGGCAGATCACGAGGTCAGGAGATCGAGACCATCCTGGCTAACACGGTGAAACCCCGTCTCTACTAAAAATACAAAAAAAAATTAGCCGGGCATGGTGGCAGGCACTTGTAGTCCCAGCTACTGGGGAGGCTGAGGCAGGAGAATCAATTTAACCCAGGAGGCTGAGGTTGCAGTGAGCCGAGATTGCACCACTGCACCCTAGCCTGGCAACAGAGCAAGACTCTGTCTCAAAGAAAAAAAAAGGAAAGTAGGTATGTTTAGAATTTAAAATCTTTGGGCATGGAGATAAGCTATAAGGCCATTGATTAGAATGGACCATTTCATAATGTTCCAAAAATTAGACTACTTTGGAAAAAGGTGGTATGTGGTCTTAATGTAGGCAATGCACATGTGTGTTTAAATTTCAAATACAGCTAAGGAGCTAAGCAGATTTTTTTTTTTTAACCGAATAGCGTGTATTAATAATAGCCGTTACATTTACTGATTTGTTTTTCCTTTGTTTATGTCATATATTATCTTTCCAAGAGATTGTGAGTTTCTGCTGCTACCAATTTGGTATGAGGGCCTGTTTTTAAAAGAGCTGCATGATATTCAGTTGGATGTACCACGATTTATTCAACCAGTCTTTTCTTTGTCATTAGACATTTAGTTTATTTAAAGCCTTTCAACATTATAAGTAACTGTGAAAGATCTTTGTGCTATGAGTTGCCTACATTTTGGATCATTGCCACTAAGAAAAAAATTAGTGACTCAATTATTCCTTGCTTTTTTTGAGCAAAAATCATATTAAAAATAATTAGATTTAAAATTTTTGGTTAAATTATACTTTAAAGCAAAGATCCTTGCCATTTAGATCTAGTTTTGATTAAAGGTGTGGTTTGGTGTTAAATGAGAACGGTGGTTCTCAACTGTGTGTTGGTGGGGGATATGTTCGTGATGGATTTTGCTGTCGAAGGACATTTGGCAATGCCTGGAGAGATTTTTGGTTGTTACAGATGCAGGGAGGGGTGCCACTGACATCTAATGGGTAGAGGCCAGGGATGCTGCTGCTAAACATCCTGCAATACACAAGACAGTCCCCACTTGCCCCTCCCCCAAAAAATTAGCCAGCCTAAAATGTCAGTAGTGCTGAGGCTGAGAAACCTTGGATTAACTAACAGGTTTCACTGCTGATGGGAAACTTTTTTTTTTTTAACAGGGCCTTACTCTGTTGCCCAGGCTAGAGTGCAGTGGCAGGATCCTAGCTCACTACAGTCTTGAACTCCTGGGTTCAAGCAATCCTCCTGCCTCTGCCGCCCAAGAAGCTGGAACTATACATGCACACCACCATCCCCGGCTAATTAAAAAAAATTTTGGCAGAGCTGTTGTTTCACTGTGTTGCCCAGGCTGGTCTCAAACTCCTACCCTCAAGTGATCCTTCCAGCTGGGCCTCCCAAAGCACCAGGATTGCAGGTGTGAGCCACTGTGCCCAGAGGAAACATTCGGAATCTGGGATAGAAGGGGAAAGTTTTAGCTCCAGAACACAAGTAGAGCTGGCTTTGCCTTATGTGATAGACTTAGTGAATAGCTCAGCTGTCTGCTTTCCTAATGCCATTTAGACAGACACTATATATTTTATTGCTTTTGCAATGTGCTTATAAAATTATTTATTTTTGTGTCTTAGGTATTCCTGAAAATGCCTCATCAGTGTCAGATCTAGTTGTTGAGATTTGGTTTTGCTGTGTATATTAGTTACAGACCTGATTTAGCTACATGGGAAAGAAAATTAATCAATAGCTGATTTAACAAGTAGGAGTTTATGTTTCTCATGTGATGTGAATTCTGGAGAGAGACTTCGGGGCTGCTGCTGTGGCTTGTTGATGTCACCCATGACTCAGTGCTGGTATTTCTGCTTACCTTTCTTAGGAATGCGCATTTTACCTTGTCACAGGATGGCTCCTGCCTGTTCCCACCCCTCACCCCCGACAGCAAAACCTGTGTTCCAGGCAGGCAGCAGTGAGGACAAAGGTACCTGGAGCCAGTCCTCTTTGTCACCGTTTTCCTGCAGCCCAACCCAGTGGTTTCTGCATATTCCCATTGGCCAGACTGTCACAGGACCTTAGAGGCTGGGACAGATAGTTTTCAGCTGGGCTCATTGTGGTCTGAAAACAAAAGCAGATACCTTTAGTAAGAAAGAAAGGATATTGGGGCTGGGCGCATTGGCTCACACCTGTAATTCCAGCACTTTGGGAGGCTGAGGCGGGCAGATCACTTAAGGTCAGGAGTTCGAGACCAGCCTGGCCAACATAGTGAAACTCCGTCCCTACTAGAAATACAAAAATTAGCCAGGCATGGTGGCGCATGCCTGTAATCCCAGCTACTCAAGAGGCTGAGACAGAAGAATCTCTTGAACCCGGGAGGCGGAGGTTGCAGTGTGCTGAGACTGCACTACTGCACTCCAGCCTGGGCAACAGAGTAAGACTCTGCCTCAAAAAAAAAAAAAAGAGAGGATATTGGAATAAACAGCTAATATGCACCTCTGGGAGCTGCTTTTTGAAATATTGGTTCTTCTAAGTTCACTGAGATTTTTTTTATAAAGTAGAACAATATTGGAGATTTGAAAGAATGGACTCAATGCAAGAGATCTTATTAGCTGAGAAAATGTATTTATGTTATGAATGTATTTCTTAACCCCAAGAACTTGGCTGTTGTATTGTGTTTTGCAAATTTTAAATCTCCCTACCACTATACTGGGGGCCTTACCCTCTTTTGTATAGTGCACACAAAGAAGTGTGTTTCTCTGGGCTAAAAATAGAAATCTGCACCTGACAGATGGCCTTAAGTGTGGAAAATGGATGTGTGTGTATCACAGAAGTGGAAGAAGTGGAAGGAGTCCTGCTCTGCCTGTTGTTTTAAGCCTCCCCTCCCTGCAAATCTATATCTTTCCTATACACTAGTAATGGCCAATAGGTTTTTTTGTTGTTGTTGTTTTAATCCCATTTACAGTAGCGACAAAACCTATCAGGTATCTAAGAATAAACCTTTTATCATACATTTATGCTAACCTTTAGCATACCTTTATGAAGAAAACTACAAAATTAATTAAAATATCATGAACTACAATGCAAATGGGGAGAATAAATAGGGGACAACTTGCCTTCCAGATACATTGATTACAAAGCTGTAGTAACTAAAATTTGATACTGTCTCAAGGGCAAGCAAATGCTTCTGTGAAGTAGAATGAGGATCTAGAAACAGACTCCTGCGTGTGCTGAAACTTGGTTTATGATAGAGCAGGTGTTACTGATAAATGCAGAAACCAATAAATGGTATTAAGTCAATTAACTTCCCATTTGGAAGGGATAAAACTAAATTTCTCTTCCACCTTGCAGGCTAATAACAGTGTCTTATATCTTGCAAAAGTACTCTTACCAGTCCATTCACTTCCAGAAAAATGGAGAAGTTTCGTATTAGAAATTTGTGCATCATGTTCCATAAATAAAAACTTCAGATACTTGGCTGACGGTGATGGCTCAAACCTGTAATCCCAGCACTTTGGGAGGCTGAAGCAGGTAGATCCCTTGAGCCCAGGTGTTCGAGACCAGCCTGGGCAAAAAGTGAGACCCTATCTCTATAAAAACAAATAAACAAAATGGCACCTAACTTTTAAAATGCTTTTTCTTACATGTGATAATGTGAACAAAAGCACAATTTAATTTTTGCTATTAAAACATGCTTTTTTTTTTGGTTTCTGTTACATTTCTGTATTTACTTGAATTCTTAGAACACTGTTTCCTGGGAGATCAAACCTGGCCATTCTGGATACATCAGTAGTGAGAGCTTAGTGCGGACATAGCCTTACAGAATGTCTTCCACGTTGAAATGCAGAGAACCCAAAGGCACCTAGGATGAGCCTCAGGCCTGCTGGTTGTTGCAGTGGCGCAATCTCAGCTCACTGCAGCCTCTGCCTCCTGGGTTTAAGCGATTCTCATGCCTTAGCCTCCCGAGTAGCTGGGATTACAGGCGCTCGTCACCAGGCCTGGCTAATTTTTGTTTTGTTTTGCTTTTTCCGCCTCACTCTGTCACCCAGGCTAGAGTACAGTGGTGCGACCTCGGCTCACTGCAACCTCAGCCACCCGGTTTCAAGCGATTCTCCTGCCTCAGCCTCCCGAGTAGCTGGGATTACAGGTGCCTGCCATCACGCCTGGCTAATTTTTGTAGTTTCAGTAGAGACGAGGTTTCACCATCTTGGCCAGGCTGGTCTTGAACTCCTGACCTCATCATGATCCACCCACCTTGGCCTCCCAAAGTGCTGGGATTACAGGCGTGAGCCACCGCGCACAGCCTAATTTTTGTATTTTTTTGGGTGTTTTTTTTTTGATAGAGTCTCACTGTGTCACCCAGACTGGAGTGCAATGGCACGATCTCGGCTCACTGCAACCTCCACCTCCCGGGTTCAAGCAATTCTCCTGCCTCAGCCTCCTGAGTAGCTGGGATTTCAGGCACCCATCACCACGCCTAGCTGATTTTTTGTATATTTAGCAGAGACGGGGGTTTCGCCATATTGGCCAGGCTGGTCTCGAACTCCTGACCTCAGGTGTTCCCCCGCCTCGGCCTGCCAAAGTGCTGGGATTACAGGTGTGAGCCACCGCACCTGGCCAAATTTTTGTATTTTTAATAGAGCTGGGGTTTCACAATGTTGGCCAGGCTGGTCTCGAACTCCTGACCTCAGGGGATCTACCTACCTCGGCCTCCCAAAGTGTTGGGATTACAGGCGTGAGCCACCGCTCCAGGCTTGTTGCTGAACATTTATGGCTCTAGAAATAATTTTTTTTTTTAAGGAGAAGTAATGACAAACATGATAGAAATAAAATTTGAGGATATTTCTGGGTTCAAAATAAAGTAACAGTTAAATAGCATGAACATGAAGAAATAAATATTTTCAGGTAGAAACTCCAAAATTTAGGTAGATGCTATGGGTTTTAGTCAGAATTTGAATATGATGTGGCTGATTATAGATAGCTCCATTGCATTAATTCTGCTTCATAAAGTGTTTGATGCTTGCTTGTAGGTGTTGAATAGAGCCTAATTAGCAGTAAGTAAACAGATCTAGAGCACAGACTTTGGCATCTGAAGGACCTTGGTTCAGTCCTGGGACTGCCACTTACTAGCTATGGGATCTTTGGTGGATTTTTAACCTTTGAAAACCTTTCATCCCTTACAGATAAAATGGGGAAGAAAATCGTTTCCATTAGCATTGTGAGGATTAAATGATTAATTGATGTAAACAATGTGCTTTCCATAGTACTTGGCATAAGTGCTTCATGTTATTTTACACTGGCTGGGAAGATATGTTTTGCTGTGGAGAATTTAAGAGGGATATTAAAATATATTTTTGTTATTTTAAGGAAATTCGAAATGAGTCCCATGACTATCCTCATAGAGTGGCCAAGTTTCCAGAAAACAGAAATCGAAACAGATACAGAGATGTAAGCCCATGTAAGTACTTGTGGGTTTGTGTGCATGTGTATTTTTTGGTTTGTTTTAAGAGGCAGGATGTAGTAAAAAGGAGGGCTTGGGGTCAGTGTTGATAAATACAGTAATTTTTTTCCTATTTACATAAGACAGATTCTTTAAATAAGAATTTAAAGGTGTAGAATAGTAGAAGGAAAAATAATTACCCATAATTATTTCATCCTTCAAACATAGGCACCATTATTTTGGTGTATTTCCCACAACATATTTTTCTTATGCACAGTTTTTCTTTCTTTAAAATAATTGTAATTATAGATGTCTATATAATATCCATATGTATTTCCTTTTCATATCATTCCATGGCCTTTGTAAGTTTTGCTTAAAATAGTTGTTGGTGTAGTTTGGTTTTTTTCCTTCCCCAAGTTATAAGAGGTAGTATGTACTCGCTGTAGAAAACTTAGAAAACAGAGAAAAGTATAAGGAACAAACTTATTTAAAAATAAATAATAACTTGGGTTTATATTCTTTGGAGTTTTTAAAAATAAACATGTATTTTAAACGGAAAATTAGAATCTTGCCACATACTCATTTGTAGCTCTTTTCTTACTTAGCAGTACATTGTAAACTTTTTTTTATTATAAACACAATTTTTAATTGCTTTGACAGTGGCTTTGGATATACCACTCTTGCGTAAGTTCCCCTGTTGTTGGACATTTAGATTATGATGTATACACATACACACACACACACACACAATTGTGTGAACAATTATAATACTAGAGTTCTCTGGTGTATTCATCATGCAGTGATTTTATTTTTTGTTCTGATTCATGCAGCTTATTCAGATATTAAATTGGGCCTCCTTCCTGCTTCAGCATGTTTCCCTATGTTTGACTTTAGTGGGCTAAGCATAGGTTTTCTCTTTAGGGCTCCTTGGTAGTAGGGACTTGAAAAACAGTATCAGATTGATCACATTCTGGTTTTTGCTTGTTTCTGGTTGTTCCCCTGTTGACTAAGGTATGGTGCTGCCTGCTAAGATCTCCTGTGTAGGTTGAACCATTTCACTCTGTTCAAGGACACAGACTGTATACCTTTATATACATTGTAGTCATTGGTTATAGATAAGATATTTAGGGTCTGGATGTACCACTGAAAAATCCATCATTTACTGGAAAAAAATCCTTATTTTTATTCTTACATGAATAGAATGTTTTTCTTATGTTGACCAAATACATTTCCAAGAAGGGTGTATTGGCTGATTTTGGGCAAATCAAATGAGAAGCGGTCTCTGAAAATATTTCATGTTTGTTATAAATTACTATTAAATACTATGTTTCTCTTACATGCTTTTTTCTTTACTACCAGTTAGAAGTGCTCTTAAAGATAAGTAGCTAGAAGAGTGGTTTTCCATTTTCTTCAGTTGCAGCATGCTTGAAGATATGACCCACTTCCTCCGAAACATGTGGCTCATCACGGTGGCAGTTCCGGTGTGGGTGTGCGTTCAGGGAATAGCGGGTGTGGGCAGTAATTCTGATACTTAGGTGCCCTTCCCCTGCCTCCAAATCTCTGATTGAGAATCACTGAGCTACAGAGAATAATTCTCTAATGTTACCATGAGTTTTGAAGACAGTATTTTCCAGTTGTACACCTTGCTTTGATGCCTTTAATTTTTAAAAAACTTTTGATTTTGAAAATTGTAGATTTGGATGCAGTTGTAAGAAATAATAGAGAAAGATCGAGTATACCCCTCACCTAGTTTCCCCCAGTGGTAACATCTTGTATAACTACAGTCCAATATCACATCTGGGAACCTGAAACAATACAGTCCATCCAGGTTTCACCAGTTTTACATGCACTCGTTTGTGTGTGTGTGTGTAAGTTCTGTGCAGTTTTATCACGTGTAGATTCCTGGGATCACCACCACAGTCTGGATGCAAACCAGTGGAGCATTCCCATCACAGGGTCACTTGCACTGCCTTTCTGGGGCCACAGTCTCCTTGCTTGCATCCTCCTTCCCTAACCTGGTATTGCCTTTAATTTTTATATATTTGTTGTAATTGCAATTATTGGATGCACTACACTACATTTGAGTCCCCTAATTAGTTTTATCAAATTGATCTAAATGGGATTTTTTTTTTTTTTTTTGAGAGGGTGTCTCGCTCTGTTACCCAGGCTGGAGTGCAGTGGCGTGATCTTGGCTCACTGCAAACCCCTGCCTCCTGGATTCAAGCGATTCTCCTGCCTCAGCCTCCCAAGTAGCTGGGATTACAGGCGTGCACCACCACGCCCAGCTTATTTTTGTATTTTTAGTAGAGATGGAGTTTCACCATGTTGGCCAGGCTGGTCTCGAACTCCTTACCTCAAGTGATCTGCCTGCTTCAGTCTCCCAAAGTGCTGGGATTACAGTCATGAACCACCATGCCCAGCTGATAATTTTTTTTTTTAAATTGGAATTGAGACATTTTATTTTAAAGTAAAAACATTTGCAACTTAAGTTATCCTCAAGTATATACATCAATAAAACTCTTATGATTTGTCTCCTCAGCTTTTAGACTTATGTTGTATACCTACAGTTGAAGGCTGCAGGGAGACTCTCTTTAAAATGTGCGTTATCAGGCCTCCCTCCGTCATCATTGGGACCAGGCTCTTCCTGTATGCCTTCTCATTGAAAAGCACTTAGCCTTGAGAGAACCGAGCTTCCCTCCTGCAGACCATGCAGTGGTTGTCCTCTGGAGCTATGCTCTGCTGGGAGCAGCCCCCAGTGCATGTTCTCCCTACTCTTCTTCTTCGCCCCCTCCCTCCCCACACATGCCTCCCTAGTAAGCCATGTTCTCCTGATCTCTGAAATGGAGACCGCTCATTCTTGCTTCTCACGTAGCCACAGGGTTTTCTAGTCTGAGCCAATACGCTTCAGCCTGCAAATGAAAATGATCTCTTCCAAGGCTTGTGCTGGCCAGCACATCCCCACACCGCCCTGGCACCTCTCCTCTCCTGACTTCAGTCATTCACTGTCTTTCTCCTTACCCTCTCCTTCCCACCTTCCTCATCCTGCGTGACTTTGTGTCCCTGGGAAAGAACTACGGCTCATTGCGCTAGAGTTCCTAGACCTGTTCAGCTCCACTGACATTGACCTTTAGTAATCTTCACCTCTGAAATCTGAAACTCTGCTGCCTTTAGGGCTACTTTCTGTCATTCCAGCTTTCACTTGCTTACTCCCACTGTACCTGCTCTTTGACTTCAGCAGGATCTTTAGTTGACTTTTTCATGTATTGTGAAGTTGGAAGTGTATTGAATTGAAATTTCGATTAAAAAATGTAGTGAAGCATATTACTTTGTCCTCTAACCTAACTATTAATAACTTCCTTGTTGTTTTTATATTTAAAAAATAACTCTGGATTTTTTAATTCCACCATTTTGTAAATCTCCAACCTAGGAATAATCAGTCATTCGTCCTCTCTGCCCTTTGGGCAAATGAGCATGTGCCTTGGGTGGACTCCGGTGCTAGGTGGGCTTGGGGTTGCCTTGCTGTCCTCGTGCCCTCGTCTGCCCCACTGCCACCCTGCTCCAGCTCTGCACCGAGTAAATCATCTGTCAGAGCTCCTCACCATGCTCAGGATATCGTCCTGCTTTCAATTCTACAGATAAACGTTGTAAAAATCAGGAAACACCACCTTAGCTTCATGTTCTATCACCTGAAAACTCACTTTCTTTTGCCCCGTCCTTCCCTAAAGTCCCAGGAGAGAAGCCTCCCCTCCCTCTGTCCTAGTCGAATCCTTCATCCCCATCCTCCTCATGGGCCCTGCTCTTCGTCATCACTGCTTTTTGTGTGTTTTCAGCCTCTTTCTATCTCATAACTTCTTCTCTTTTGTATAAATGTGGTTCGCTCTCTTTTGTCTCAACCCTTATATCCCACCCCAGCCCCCACTTCCTTTCTTACCTACGTGGATGAACATTTCTTACCTGTACACAGGCTTAAAACAATCAATGTGCCATTTGTCTCTCCACCCTCCCCACCATGCACACTTCAGCCCATGCTTCTTCCCCAGCCTCCCCACTGAAACTTATTCTAAAAGCACTGTAGCTGTAGTTGTCAAATGCAGTGAGAGACTTTCCACTGGTTTCCTTCTCTGTGACTTTTGACATTATTCTTCTGCCTCAGCCTCCCGAGTAGCTGGGATTACAGGCACATGCCACCACGCCTGGCTAATTTTTGTAATTTTAGTAGAAACAGGGTTTCACCTTGTTGGCCGGGCTGGTCTCGAGCTCCTGATCTCAAGTGATTGGCCCACCTCGGCCTCTCAAAGTACTGGGATTGCAAGTGTGAGCCGCTGTGCCCAGCCAACCGTGCCTTTTTTCCGAACCCCATAATTTTTCTGATTTTCCTCTTTGGCCGCTCCCCTATTTTCAGGGTGTCTCCTCTTCACTTTGCCTTTATTTCTTCAGGAGTCTGTTTCTCTCTTCTCACTGTAACACTTGGATGAATGATCTCATCTGCTGTGGGCCTAGTTTCCATCTCTGCTTATAACCCCGAATCTCATCTGCAGTCTTGGACTTTTCTGTCTACAGGTCTGTGTATCCAAGTCATCATCTCTGTCTGGGTGTCCTGTAGCCACCTCAGACTCAGTATACACTGAGTGAGTGTTCCTCCCTGACACACTTCACTGGCCTTAGCCCCACACCTGCCTTTTCTCCTTTTCCCCATGTTTATAAGTGCCATTATTTACACATTTTCTGAAGCCAGAAACAGATTCTTCCCTCATTCATTTCCCACGTCACTAAGTAATACTGATTTCCATTTCCATGATGTATTTCTATTTCTATTTCTATTTCTTTTTTCTTTTCTTTCTTTCTTTCTTTCTTTTTTTTTTTTTTTTTTTTTGAGACAGGGTCTGGCTCTATCACTCAGGCCGGAGTGCAGTGGCACCGTCTCGGCTCACTGCAACCTCCGCCTCCCAGGCTCAGGTGATCCTCCCACCTCAACCTCCTGAGTAGCTGGGACTACAGGTACATGCCGCCATGCTGAGCTAGTTTTTTAGATTTTTTGTAGAGATGGGGTTTCGTCATGTTGCCCAGGCTGTTCTCAAACTCCTGGACTCATGTAGTCCACCTGCCCTGACCTCCTGATGTGTTGGGATTACAGGTGTGAAGCACCGTGCTGAGCCTCCATAATGTATTTCAAATCTGTTTTCTTCTCTGTTCACATTGGCTTGGTTCAGGCCCTACTACGCTTTTCCTTGTCATTACGGTAGCCTCCAAACCAGTCTCCTTGTTTCCCTTCTGTTCCCACTTCAGTCCATTTTCATGGTATCTGGAGTAATCTTTGTATAATGCAAGTGTGTTTTCCACTCCCCTCTCTAATAGTGCTGCACAATTTTTATGAAAAAATTAAACTTCTTTAGCATTATCATACTGGGCTTTTTGGAGATTGACCCCTTTACACACCTCTCTAAATCTTTTCTAGCCATTTTCCTAGAAATTATTCATTTCAGTAAAACTGAATCACTTGGAGTTCTTCTAGCATGACTGGTTTTTAATACCTCAGTGGCTTCAAATATGTCATTCCCTTTTTGAAATATTCTTCCCCTCCTCTCTCTGACCCATCTCAATCAAAGTTCTCCCTCTGCAAATACCAGCTAAACAACCTCTTTCCCGTGAGTGGTATTCTTATCCAATGGAGGTGGTGGTTCTCGTTCACTAAGTCCAGAGGGGCTCAGGAATGTGTATTTTTTAAAAGCTGGGATGGTGTTGATGTACCTTTTCCAACTGATAGTCATTATGTCATTTAAAAATGTGTTTCTGGCTGGGTGCTGTGGCTCATGCTTATAATCCCAACACTTTGGAAAGCTGAGGTAGGAAGATTGCTTAAGGCCAGGAGTTTGAGACCAGCCTGGGCAACATAGTGAGACCCCATCTCTACACAGAGTTTTTTTTTAATTAGCTGGGACGTGGTGATGCATGCCTGTAGTCCCACCTATTCGGGAGGCTGGGGCAGGAGGATCACTTGAGACCATTAATTCGTAGCTGCAGTGAGTTGCAGTGGCACCAGTGCACTCCAGCTTGGGTGACAGAGCAAGACTGTCTCTAAAAATTTTTTAAAATGCATTTCTATACATAGTACTTGACAGTTGTTGATTTGGTTCAGAAAACATTTGTTGAAAACCAGCTACATGTTTGATACTATGCTATGTATCGAATAATTTATGGTATACTTGAGGAGATTAACACATAAGCATGTTACAGATATTGTAAGATACGACAGTGCATCGATGGAGCTGAGAAGAGGCTCTGCCCAAGGAGGCAGGGATGGCTTTTAAGAAAAAGAATGGTAGCCCGAGCTAGGTAAATAAAGGGGAATGGAAAAATAATTTTTTAAAGATTCAGAGTCCCAGATCTTTCTTTTCTAGATTTGGATTCAGCCGGTCTGGAAATGTTTATTTTTAAACAATCTTACGTGATTCTTTTACACTCAGTATGGCACCACTCCTCAGACTGACATATGGAAACTACATTTGGAGTTCTGAATACGAGAAACATAAAGGAAAAAGGATATTTTAAATTAGAAAGAATTTGGGCTGGTGGGTGCAGCAGCTCATGCTTGTAGTCCCAACGCTTTGGGAGGCTGAGGAGGGAGGATCGCTTGAGCCCAGGAATTTGAGGCTACAGTGAGCTGTGATTGTCCCACTGCACTCCAGCCTGAGCAATGTGAGACCTTGTCTCAAAAAAGGAAGAAAATTGAAAGGATTTGAAGAGGTCCACAATCTTCGTTTAATTGCTACAACCTAGAGATGCCTCAGTTGTCTCAGTTAACTGTGAGACAGTGTAGAAGAGATGGACAAGAACTTGGTTGTTTGAAAAGAGAGTAGCTTGTAATGGTTACTTTGGGAAATGTCTTTATACTATTAGAGACTACCACCAAATTTTGAGATCTTCCTATTTGCAGTACAGGTAGAAATCCCAGTTTACTATTTGGTCTAAAAGGGAGTGCCAGCAATTGAGTCAACTGTCATGTCTTTTCACTGGCCATGAAAGAGAGTGTGTGTGTGTGTGTGTGTGTGTGTGTGTGTGTGTGTGTGTGTGTGTGTGTGTGTGTGTGTGTGTGTGTGTGTGTGTGTGTGTGTGTGTGTGTGTGTGTGTGTGTGTGTGTGTGTGTGTGTGTGTGTGTGTGTGTGTGTTAAAAACTCATACCATAAATTTCTTGTAGGTGTATATTAACAGTATTGTTAACTGTATGCACATTGTTGTACAATAGATTTCTGGAACTTTTCCATCTTGTATAACTGAAACTCTAAATCCATTGAAAAACTCCCTATTTTCCTCTTCCCCCAGCCCCTGGCAGCCAGCATTCTGCTTTCTGTTTCTATGAGTTTGATTACTTTAGACACTGAATATATGTGTAATCATGCAGTATTTGTCTTTCTGCGACTGGTTTATTTCATTTGACATACTGTCCTCAAGGTTCATCCATATGAAACAGTCAGATTTTAAAGGAAATTAACAGAGACTCATGATTCTGGTAGTGTCAGGTTACATAGTCCATGGTTTGTTGCTCTACAAAACAAAAAGATTCTCAAATAAACATACTTTTTAAATGAGTTACTAGAGGGGGAAGAAGAAGGAAGGGAAAACTTGTATGCTTCCTGCACGCTCCCCGCGTGATCTTAGCAAATGGCATTACTACTTTGACTGCAGATGTCAGTATCAGCTCTGAGATTTGTATGCAGCTAATACAGTAGCCCTAAGATGTATTAAGCAAAAATGAATAGAATTTGGGAGAGAAATTGACAAATCCATGTTCATGGGCTTCTTAATAAGACAAGATATTTGTAAAGAAATAGATTTATATAATATTATTAACCTTAATATAAGAAGAAAAATACATAGAACCCTATATCCAGCAATTAGAAAATGCACATTTTTCTAGGACTGACATGGTCTATTTGTAAAAAATGGACCATTGACTAGGCTGTCAAGTAAATCTTAAAATTTAAGAATGCCTGGCCGGGCGCTGTGGCTCACGCCTGTAATCCCAGCACTTTGGGAGGCCTAGGCAGGTGGATCACCTGAGGTCGGGAGTTTGAGACCAGCCTGACCAACATGGAGAAACCTCGTCTCTACTAAAAATACAAAGATTAGCCAGGCATAGTGGTGCATGCCTGTAATCTCAGCTACTCAGGAGGCTGAGGCAGGAGAATTGCTTGAACCCGGGAGGCGGAGGTTGCGGTGAGCCAAAATTGTGCCACTGCACTACAGCCTGGGCAACAAGAGCGAAACTCTGTCTCAAAAAAAAAAAAATTCCTATCTTATAGCTCATAATTTTTTATCTTAATACAATTAAAATATAGGTTGTTAATAAAAAGATAAACATTTCCATAAACTTGGAAGTTTTAACATTTCTAAATCATGGGTCAAGACAAAATTATAATGGAAACTTAAAAATAATATATAAAATACTGCTTATCAAAACTTGTGTAAAGCAGCTAAAACAGTACTGCAATGAAAATATATTGTCTTAAATGTTTATATTATATTTTATTTATTATTTTTTAGATGGAGTCTTGCTCTGTTGCCTAGGCTGGAGTGCAGGGGTGTGATCTCAGCTCACTGCAGCCTCTGCCTCTCCAGTTCAAGCAATTCTCCTGCCTCTGCCCCTCGAGTAGCTGGGACTACAGGCACGTGCCACCAGGCCTGGCTAATTTTGTATTTTTTAGTAGAGACAGGGTTTCGCTATGTTGGCCAGGCTGGTCTCAAACTCCTGACCTTAACTGATCTGCCTGCCTCAGCCTTCCGAAGTGCTAGGATTACAGGCATGAGCCACCGTGCCTGGCCCAGTATTTTAAAATGAAAGTTAAAATTAATGTGCTGTCTAACCTAATTTAGAGTAAAAATAAGAGAATAAGAAGAAAAAAGCAGAAAGAAGTAACAACAACAAAAGAACAGAAATAAAAATCACAGTTACAGCACAAGGGACCAACCAAGCTAAATGTTAGCCTCGGTAAGACTGATCGACTCTGTCAAGATCGAGCACGAACAATAAAACAAGAAAGAAAGAAGGTGCATATAAACAATATCAGGAGAAAGAGTGGGCACATAAATACAGGTATACAAAGAAAGCATGAACTGAATACTGCCAACAATTTTATGGCAGTAAATATTATTTAGAAAAAAATGGAACAGATTCCTAGAAAAATATAATTTACCAAAACTGACTCAAGCAGAAGTAGAGTCTGAAGAGTCCACTTACAGTTAAAGACATTAATAAACAAAATCCACAAAGAAAACACTGGGCCAGCTGGTTTTACAGGTATGTTTCATAATAATGCAAATGAATGCAAGTGAATATAGATGTAGAAATCCTAACAAAGGATTAGCAAACTGAATATAGCAATGTATTAAAAAGATAATACATCATGCTCACATTAAGTTTATTTCAGGAATGTAAGGGTAGCTAACATTAGAATATCTTTTTTATTTTTTATTTTTATTTTTTGAGACAGAGTTTCGCTCTTGTTGCCTAGGCGGTAGTGCGGTGGCATGATCTCGGCTCACTGCAACCTCCACCTCCCGGGTTCAAACGATTCTCCTGCCTCAGCCTCCCAAGTAGTTTGTATTACAGGCGTTAGCCGCAACGCCTGGCTAATTTTTGTATTTTTAGTAGAGGCGGGGTTTCACCATGTTTGTCAGGCTGGTCTCGAGCTCCTGACCTCAGGTGATCCATCTGCCTCAGCCTCCCAAAGTGCTGGGATTACAGGCGTGAGCTTCTGCACCTGGCTTAGATTATCTTATAATTCACCACAGTAACAAAGGAGAAAGAGCCATATGATTATCTCAATAAGTGTGGAAAGATTATTTAAAGTCCTTGCTGAGGATTAAAAATGACACATAGCAAGCTAGAAATAGAATGGAACTTCTAAGATTTTTAAGAGATAACTGCAACAACATCACTCAAAATGATGACATGATGAAAGCATTGTTTTAAAAAAATGTTGGGAACAAGATAAGTGTGTTCACTCTTACCACTTCTACTTAACATTATACTTCTCTCTCCCTGACCTTATACTCTAGGTCCTAGTTAGTACAGTAAGCAAGAATGAGAAATAAAAGGCATAAGGATTGAAAAGAAATAAATTAACTGTCTTTTAATCTGTTTATGAGGCCACTATAGAACTTTCATAGCCAAACCAGGAAGGTTCAGTAAGAGGAATAAAAGTTTTATATGTTGCTATATAACAAACCACCCCAAAACAGTGGCTTAAAACAATAGGAGACATTTATTATGTTCACAAATCTAGGGGTTGACTAACCCCAGATAGGTGATTCTTACTCAAGGTCTTTTGTGTAATTGCATTTAAAATGGGGGCTGGGGCTGGAGTCACCTTGAAAAAGCAACTTCTTTACTCTTGTTGACTGTGCCCTCAACTGGGCTGTCACCAGGAACACCTACACAAGGCATCTCTATGAGACCTGGAGTTTATCACAAGGCAGCTGAGTTTCAAGAGTGAGCATTCTTAGAGAGTAAGGCAGAAGCTTTATTGCCTTTTGTGACCTAGCCTTAGAAGTCACATATAACTTCCACAATATTCTGTTCGAGAAGTAACTCACTAAGGCCATGCATGTTCAAGGAGAGGGTACTTAATACTCTTATTAGTTTGATGAAGGAAGTATCAGTGAATTGTGGACATATTTTAAAACCATCACCACTATAGATGATACGAATTTCTTCATAGATAACCCCTCTAGAAATGTGCAGACAAGTCAAAGAATTATTAAGAAACATTTTGATAGTCTTAGAATTATAAGATGATAGACCTTCAAATCATTAAAAAGAAACCTTTAAACTTACCAGAAAGTGCTTGTCATCTTTCTTAATAATAGCAGATTTAGATAAAAACTTAGTTCTATAATAATAATCCGAATAAGTATAGATTTAACTTAAATTTTATGGTAACTATTATGTAAATATTTGCTAACATTTTTTCTTATCCCATTAAAGTTTGAAAATAAAGACCAGATGTCAGTGTAGTGCTTTACCTTCTCAAAATCCATTGTTGACAGCTTTTTTACTTAAAGATTTTCTCACTCACTGTTAGAGTCTTTAGTTCTATCTTCAATTTTTTTTTTTTTTTTTTTTTTTTTTTTTTTTTTTTAATCTTCAGTTTTGGCCTAGCACAGTGGCTTATGCCTGTAATCCCAGCACTTTGGGAGGCCGACGTGGGTGGATCACCTGAGGTCAACATGGTGAAACCCCGTCTCTACTAAAAATACAAAATTAGTTGGGTGTGGTAGCTGGCATCTGTAATCCCAGTTACTTGGGAGGCTGAGGCAGGAGAATTGTTTGAACCTGGGAGGTGGAGGTGACAGTGAGCTGAGATTGCGCCATTGCATTCTAGCCTGGGCAACAAGAGCGAAAAAAAACTGCCTCTCAAAAAAAAAAAAAAATCTTTAATTTTAATCAAAGCTATTTATGATGTTAATAATTTATTCCTGCGGGCTATTGATGCACTGGAGTGGTTCCAAGGAAGAAGAACTAGAACTCTTAAGAAGAAGCTAGCATTGATTAGACAGGGAAAGAGAAAACCTGAACAGAGCAGCATGATAGCTGACTTCAGATACCTGAACTTTTATATGGAAAAAAGAGTTCTTTATCCTGTGTTAAGCCCAAAATATAGAACTAGGGTTCATGAGTGAATAATAGCACTGGTGAATATCAGGTTAGCATTAGCTCTTAAGAGCTGTTTTAAGCCTACAAATGAACCCTCTGAACTAGTACACTTGTTATTGAAGGTATTCACGCAGAGGGTGGATCTTCTCACTGTCAGATCTTCTAGAGAATATTTGTGAATGAATTATAGAGGGTTGCAATAGATCATACTTTGATTTATTTCTTGTATGCTTCATTTCTTGCCCCTATTGATGTCTTTCTCACCTTCTTCCCGCATTCACCTTTCTGTCCTATTACATTGTGAATTCCTTAATGGATGCAACTTTTTTTTTTTTTTTTTTGACTGACAAAAATTTTGTACATAGTTTTGTCATAGGGTAGTAAAGGGGGTATTAAAGTTATCATTAAGCTTCTCCTTCTCTGTCCCTGAATAATTAAATCTAAAAGCACTTGGGGTTGGGCCCACATGTGGAAGGCATGTGAGTAAAGGTGGTAATGTCCTTGAAAAAGAAGCCTGTGATACTGGGTTAGCATTGGTGTATCCAGGTATGAATGCGTCATTTTCAGTGAGTATAGATACACAGATAAATATGAACATAGGTATGTGTATATACATATATTTCTTATCCCTGTCCACTGAGAAATCTTGAGAGCAGCGATAGCTGATTAGCATTGGGCATGCTTAGCTTTTGATACCAAATTTTATTCTCCACTAGGAGGAGAATAGAGCTTTGGAGAAATGGCTGGTTCCACGTCTGGGACAGGGAAAGTGTAAGAATAGCTTGGAATGTCTTGTAGTGACAGAACATAAAGACATGCTCAAAAAATGATGAAGACATATCAGAAGGATGTAGAAGCCAAGTTGAGTCCACTGGCCAAACCTGGGATAATCTGAGCATGAAAATAAATAATGATTACAACCTATTGAATAAAATAGGAATTAATGAGTCTATACTGATGTAAAGTAACAAATGAATACATAAGTGAGGGATAGGGAAAGTTCTACCTTTGTATAGGTTGCCAACTAATAAATATTGAAATGGATACTAAACTTGGTAGGTGAAAATTTGGTGAAGAACAAGGTATTTACATAATCTTGAAGTATCCCTTTACAAAATACTTACTAAATATAAGAAGAGGAATAGTACCTCTACACTGGAGAAGTCTGGCCAACAGCAGCCTTAAATATGTGATCATGACCAGTCATAAGACATACCATGTCAGAATCCTGAACCGCCCGATAAGATGCAGTGAATACATAGATGAACATGCCAAAAATATACAAACTGAACTCATCTATAGGGAAATAGATATCTGACAACTCAAATGGAGTAAGACTATAAAACAACTGACTTACAGTTTTCAAAAGGTTAAAAAATACCAGGAAAGAACAGATTGTATCCTTTTGTTTAAAGGACATTATTGGGACAGTTGGTAGAACTTGAATGGTGTCTGGGTTAGTAAAGTATCGCTGTTAATTTTATAATTTTGATGACTATACTATGAGTAAGTAGGATTATGTCATTGTAGAAGATTAAAAAATGGAATAATCAGGTATGTTTGCAACTTGCTGTCATGACTTGGGAAGAAAATTCTTTGTACTTTACTTGGAATTTTTCTGTAAGTTTTAAAATTATTTAAACATACAAATTAAAAATATATATAAACTTGAGGTACTGAATCCTAGCCAATACATGAAGTCAAGAAAAGGAAATAAAAGGCATACAGGTTGGAAGGGAAGAAATAAAAATGACCTTATTAGCAGATAACATGTAGAAGATCGCAAAGAATCTACCCAACAATGTCCTAGAACTAATAAATGAGTTAAACGAGGTTGTGGGATACAAGGTCAGCATACAGAAGCCAATTGTATTCCTGTATATTAGCAACGAAACGTGGAAACCAAGATTAAAAACACATTGTTGTTTACAGTTGCTCTAAGAAAATAGAATATGTTGGAATAAATCTAACAAAATATGTGTAGGACCTGTATGTTGAAAGCACCAAACACACTGATAAAAGAAATCAAAAGATGACCTAAATAAATGAAAAAGGCCTACCATGTTCATGGATTGGAAGACTTAGCATAGTGAGTCAGTCCTCCCCAAATTGTTCTATAGATCTGTAGCGACTCATAGTGTCAAATTGTTCCTAAAGATCTAACACAATTTCTGTCAGAATTTCGGGAAGATTTTTTTGTAGATAAAAACAAGCTTATTCTTTTATGTGGAAAGGCAAAGGAACTAAAATAAAATGGCTAAAATGATCTTGAAAAATAAAAACTAGAAGAATCACTCTACCTAGTTTTGAAACTTAATGCATAACCACAGTAATCAAAACAGTGTGGTAGTGGCAGAGGGATAAATACGTAAGTCAGTGGAACATAATCTAGAAATAGACTTGTAAAAATATGGTGAACTGATTTTTTGACAAAGGTGCAAAGCAATTTAAAATGAAATCTCACACCTTACACAAAAGTTAACTGAAGATAGATCATAGATGGATCATAATGTAAAAGCTTTCATAAGAAAATGGGAGAAAATTCAGGATGTAAGGCTAGATGAAGAGTTCTTAACTATGACAACTAGAGCGCAATTCATTTAAAATATCAATAATTTATACTAAATCAAAATAAAAAACTTTTGCTCCTCAAAACACCCTGTTAAGAGGACAAAAAGATGAGTACAGACTTGGAGAAAATGTAAACCACATATCTGACAAAGAACTTAGATCTGGACTATATATAGAACTCTCAAAATGTAACAGTAAAAAGAAACAAAAACCCCAGTTAGGAAATGGGCAAAAGATATGACACAGATGGCAGATAAGCCTATGAACATATAAAAAACTTCATTAGCCATTAGGAAAATGCAAATTAAAATCATGGTGGGATGTCACTAGACACCTACTAAAACAGCTAAAGTAAAGAGATCACAATACCCGAAAAATGCAGAGAAGCTGGATCTCATATATGGCTGGTGGGAATGTAAACTGGTACAGCCACTCTGGAAAATAGTTTGGCAGTTTCTTAAAAAGCTGAACGTATACTTAGCTTATATGACCCAGCACTTGCACTCCTGGGCATTTATCCCAGAGAAATGCAGTCATATGTCCACACAAAAGTGTGTGCATGAATATTCACAGCAGCTTTATTTGTAGTAGCCCCAGATTCGAAACAGCCCACGTGTCCTTCAGTGGGTAAGTGGTTAACTATGGTACATTCATAACACAGAATACTACTCAGCAATAAAAAGGAAGAAACTTGACGTAACAACATGGGTAGCTCTCAGAGGACTTACGCTGGGTGAAAACAATCCAGTTTCCAATGATGACATAGTACATGATTCCATTTATATAACATTCTTGAAATGAGAATTCTCGAGAGGGAGAGCAGATTGGTGGTTAGGGGTGGATGGGGAAGAGTGTGCCTGCCAAGGGGCACACAGAACCTTTATGCTGATGGAATAGGTATGTGTTGTGGTGGTCATGTGTATTTGTTTGTGGTAAAATGGCATAGAACTGTACACACACGAATGAGTGCCTGTAGAACTGGAGAAATCAAAATAAGGTCTGTGGATTGTAGCAGTGTCTTTTCATGCTTCTGAGTTTGATGGCCTTCTGGAACTAGGCCCTGGACAGCGCATTGCTAGGAGTGGGGCTCTGTGGTGAGCCTGACAGCGTCCCTGGCTGCAAAGAGCTTAACTCTGGCAAGAAGGCTGCTACTGGTCAGGCCTGGGTGCTCCTGCTGCCCTCCGCCAGCAGAGCTGATCAGAATCTTGCCCTAAGAGGCCCCTCTTAAAAGCCACAGCACCTTGGGTGGGCTGGTCTGTCCTAGAGCATTTACGCTGGGTGGAGGGAGCTGTGGAAGTATGCAGTGGGGGAGTGCTGCAGTCCAGGACAGTCAGCTGTACTCGGGATTGGGGTGAGGGTGTGGTTGTTTCTAGATTAAAATGCAGATACATGATCAAATAGAATTTTGAAATTCCTTTAAATGTTTAAGGTAAAATAGGAATTACCAAGGAATTTTGTACTTTAATACCCTCTTAGGTTATTAAGGAGGGTTTGTCAGTGAAAATAATCAACAAAGGACTGGTCCACTTGAGCCACTGATTTTGACAGAAAGAAAACAGACCCCAGAGTGCCCCTAATCATAGGACTGTCGGCGACTCGGATGCTGATAGTGTTTCTCAGGTAGTAGTCACCCTTTTCTGGGAAATCGTGACTATGTCTGAAATCATGTAGGTTGGTAAAGCCAAAACAGATCAGAATCCACATCTTTAGATCCCTCAAACTCCCCTCACCCATGTTTTTCATCTGCACCGCAAAATTCCAGGTACCTGTACTAAAAAGTCCTGAAGGTTTCTGCGCTTTTCTTTTCTGCTGAATTAGTTTACGCTTAAGAAAGTCAGTTAACGTCATTTCATTTCCTGCTTATGGTTCAGAATGGGTTGATAGTGATTTGTCATTCTAACAAAATTCTAGCAGGTGTAGGAATTTGAATATGTGAAAATCTTCTGGAATTCATCATATAAACAGTGTTTGAATAATCGCTGACTTAAATTGTTATGATTCCCTGACAGTCAAATTTAGGAGAAATGAATCAGTACAGGATTTCTTGACTCTCCGAACCTAAACTGCAGACTGCTCCTCTCCCCTTTGTCCCCGTGGCTCAAGCCACATTCTTCATGTCCCTCAGACATGTTAGGTATGTACCACCTTAAGGCATTCACTGTTCCCTGTGCTTGGAACACTGTTAACTAAAATATCCGTGAGACTGACCCCTTCCACATCTGTGCTTACATGTGACCCACCTGGGTGGTCAGCCACAAGGCCCATCCTGACCACCCTGTTTAGAATTGCAACCTGCCCCTCTCCCCAGCGCTGTGAGTCCCGTTACTCTACCTTTTTTCTTAGCATTTATTACTCATATACTTTACTTAGTTATGCTTATTGCTATATCACCAATATAGATATTTGGTTCGCATTGTTTGCATGGTGTCTCATGGGCCTTTGGATGTGATGAAAGTAAAATCTTTTCCCCTAAGTCCCTCTACCTTCAATTTGTTTAGGCTCTACCGCTCCTAGAAGCAGAGAGTCTGAGTTTCAAAGAAAATGGTGCAGTACTGCTGGGCGCCGTGGCTCACTTCTGTAATCCCAACACTTTGGGAGGCCGAGGCAGGTGGATCACCTGAGGTCAGGAGTTCAACACCAGCCTGACCAACATGGAGAAACCCCGTCTCTGCTAAAAATACAAAATTAGCCGGGCATGGTGGCACATGCCTGTAATCCCAGCTACTCGGGAGGCTGAGGCCGGAGAATCACTTGAACCCAGGAGGTGGAGGTTGTGATGAACTGAGATCGCTCCATTGCACTCCAGCCTGGGCAACAAGAGCGAAACTCCATCTCAAAAAAAAAAAAAAAAAAAAAAATGGTGAGATACTTACTGATTATTTTAAAGTGAAGATTAGTATATCTTATTTTATACAAGCTACCAAAGACGAAAAATGTCTGTTTTCCAAACTTATGAATTTTACCTATTTTGTAAAGACATTTCTCAGGTATTCTTTTCATTGCAGACTCCTGGGGACAGATTAAAGAGGACTTTTTCAATTAGGAGATTTGTGGAATCAGAATTTAATTAGTGACATTGTCCTGTCAAGTTTAGGATCTTGAAATCATGATGGGTTGAAAGACACTGATGATTTCAAGGACAGTAAACTATTGTTTGGAAAAGGTTGAACTTACCAAATGTTTCCTAAACAATGTATACTTTATTAGCAAAGTTGTGATGGTACTACCTTGGAAATACTCTTTTCATTCCCACTGCCGCTACTTGATTCAGGCCTCATCACCTCTTGATTAAGCTTTCAGTCTATTGGTGTATGAAGTTGCCTTCTTCTTTGTTCAGTCCATCTTATATGCTGCTGAGAGTTATTTTCATGAAAATCAAATGTGTTTATACCAGTCCTTTAAAGAACTTCATTGGGGCCCTGTCCAGAGCCTGTGCCTGTAGCACAGCCCACATGCCCTTCAGGGTCTGCCCTTAATGTGTTTGGGGACCTCTCTCTAGCTAGCTCGTCAGCCTTTCTGAATTTGCCAGTCCTGCACGCTACACCATTCCCTTTCATTCCTCTTTATGATGTGCCCTCTGCTGGAATTTCCCCTTCCTGCTGATCTCACTAGGCCTATTCAGGTAGCAACTACTCAAGCTCCTTCCCACAATATTTTATGCAATAAAGTATCAGTACTCAGAGTCACGGCTTAATAGAATTTCTTTTTTCCTTTTTAAAAGCTTCAAATAAATAATGTCTTACCTTTAGATCCCTATAGGTTAAAATATGTTTGTTGACTAAAAATTGTGTATGATTGCTGAAAGTATTCAATGCAGGGAACAGACCAGTTCATCATGGAGGCATTCCATCAGAGCGTCTAGTTAGAGAAGATATGTCATGGACTGCATCGTCACAGAAGTGGGGTTTATGTGAGAGAGGAGTTGGAAATCACACCTGAGTGGAGAGCAACGTGAAAGGTGATGTCAGCAAGAATTTAGGATGTATGGAAAGGATGGTAAAGGCACCAACTGGATGGATCAGGGAGACGTGGAATGCAGAATGCAGGAAATAGGTAATCTCTTAAATTGCACAAACATAGGTTTCATTTTTGTGCTCTAGTGTGTTACACTGGTGATGACTTGACTTCCCTGAGTGACGGTGAGATGGGTGTGATCCATATTCATATGCACTTCATAGGGCTGTGAGGACTGAGAGAGGTGACCCAATGACGAGTGTCACACAAACCTGACATGTCATAGGCACCAAATGGTTCTAGACAGTGGTTCTGGTTGGTTTTGTGGTCAGTTGGAAACCTTTCATCAAGTAGAATTTTCTTTGCAGAGCAAACAATTGAAATGTTAATATTCTGTGTGTACTAAAGTTTGTATTCTCCATTAATATGGGGGAGTATATGGTGACCTGGTGTTTAGTACCAGCTTTGTTTTTGGTTCATTGCTCGATTTATGAGAGAGAACGCATAATATTTGTTGTTTGACTATTTTACTTGCAGGGTTGAAGAGAGTTGACATATCTAGAAAATGCTTTGAGTTCTTGGACATCACTGTTTGAAAACATACTGATTACCCTTAGTTGAGAATGGGAAAATCTAAAGGGGAAAAGTCGCTGGTTCACGCTGTACTATTAGAATTGGTCATCTTCTTGCCTGACTTGTAAGTTAAGGATGCTTAATTTTTGCTGTGATTTAACCTGTTCAGGATGGATTGTAACCAGTTACAATGAATACGAATTCTCCTTTCTGTTTGACCTGGAAAACTTTCCAAAAGGAGATGTCTTTACAATAATGATATATTTGGTGAAACCTGTGGGTTGTTTTTTTTTTTTTTTTTTAAAGCTTATGATGACAGTATTGAAAGAGGAAACTAATCTGTATTGTCAGCATAGCCACAGCTAGCACTAGTCATTTCTTGAGAGGTGGAGCTGTTTCTCAGAAAACACGCTGTTTGAGGATAGGAGGTGAAGGGACTCCTTGTCAGAAATTGGCTTAATTTTAATCCAAGTTATAAACCACAGTTCTGTTTGGGTATTGCATTTCTTCATTCATTCAGTGACAAGAATTAAGGCAGATGATGCCTGTAGAAAAAAAAGTATATGTTCTTGATAGTTCTGCTACTAGTGCTAGTAGAGGTTGAGAAATAAGATTTCCTGTGAAGTGTGGTTTGGTTGCTTTTGTGGTATCCCATGCAAAAGAGTTTGAACTATCTTCATTTTTCTCCCTTTACTGGATCCTTTAAAAGATAGGAAAGGGTGAGATAACCAGACTTATAAGGATGGTAAAGTATTGTGGGCTTTGGGACTTACTCACACAGCCCAAAGGTTATGGGATGCTGCTGTTATGATAATCTCATTTCAGAGGTTCCTATGGAAGAGGAGAAAGGATGTACCTTTCTGTGTGTTCTCATTCAGAAGTCAAAAGTTTGTTTTTTAATGATTAGTTTACAGATTTGGGGCTGACTGATAGTATCTGGGCAGGGAAAAGAGACCTGTGACTCAGGTTGTAAGGGAACCTGTGTATGCTCTCACAAACTCAAAACCATGTGTTGTGATCCTTAATTGGAGAAGAGGCAGTGCCCTTCTTTGTTATCTTCACTAAAGAGTATAAATTATAAAGTCACAGTTTCTCATAAAAAGGCTTTGATAGTTTCACTTCCTGAAATGTGTATATTCACAATCTTTTGCAATAGTTATTTTAAGGTGATGTGTTTTAGTTATTTTTTTCTCTACTGCCTCTTCTAAATCAAAAAGTTATATATACTTTTTATTTTATATTAATCTGTTTTAATTTTTGTTTTTATAATTTTAATGTGTTTTTAATTTATTTTAAAGTTTGATTTCTCCTTTTTGCTTTAATATTTTTTCCTTTTTAAATTGTTTTTCATTTTTCCTTCGTATGTGTTTTTCTTAAAAGAACAGAAGAATTAAAATAATATCTAGTGATGTAGGTATTTGAGTTTTGTTTTTAATCAGCCTTGAGAAGAAAATACAGGCTCAAATAACATTTGTAGTCAGTTCTAAATAGCTATAGAGTTTTCCCAAAGGATTAGCTTTCTTTTTTAGTATTATCTGATAACAAAATAAAAAAAAAATTTCCTGAGAAAATTCACTGTTCCTTTGCTTTTGTTGACTCTGTATATTAATGTTAAACAGGAAGCGAGGCCACTGCCAGGGGCTGAGCCCTGCAGACCCAGTGCCCTGCAGGTAGTGCCCTCCTCCCTACTGCCTCCCAGGACTGGATCTGGGCTTTTCTGGTGTGTGGTTACTGTGCTTATAGAGCATTGAGGTAACACCTGGTGCATATTTTACAGATCGAAGGAAAATAACAGTGAATTTTAGTTCAGAGTCCTGAGGGTGAGGTATCAAATACTCTGGCTGAAGGTCTTTCTCTAGGTTTACTTCCTGCTTAGCTGGGCAAGTGTGCGGGGTGGTGCCATGTGGGGTAACTAGATTCCCAGCACCCTGTGAGGTGGACCTTCCCGGGTTTTATGGATTCCTACCGCATGTTAGCTAAATGGCTGTTTTCAGTTGTGCAATAGATATGAGTAGCCTTTGGTTAGTGTTCTTTCTGTGATTACAACATGAGGAAATACATCCTTTGGTGTGATATTTTAGTGGAACTTTAATTTTAAAATCATGTAGCTTTCTAAAACCAGGCATTTTTTTTTTTTTTGGTATGTTTAGGAGATATGTGGTCTTTATTTTAATTGGGTTGCTGACCTTTTTACTATTTTACATAATATAACAGTTAAAAGGTGATTAAACTGTTAAAAAAAAAAGTGATTTTTTAAAAAAGTGCTTGTTGACATCATCTTTCCGAGAACACTGGTATATGTGATTTACTATAACAAGATCTTAGTTTTTCCTGTTGGCAAATGACATGTAATATTTACAGAGGTCTTGGGTTCAGTCCAGCAGAAACATCTCAGATAAATTGATGTGTGAAACTAAAGCCATTTTACATTTTCTTTCATATGGAGATAATAGAAACAGTTTTTTCATTTAAAAGTAAGGAGAGGCTGGCTATTTAGTATGGATTTCTTTGAGAGGGACAACTTGTAATAGTATGCATTCTCTAGAGTTAAACATCAAACACCATGTTTTTAGTTTTATAATTCAGTGATATGCATCCGGCAGTTGTGTGTTGAGGATTCTGAGTTAATTCATGGGCTTTTTCTCCTGATGTCATGCTTCTCTTGCTTTCCCATCTAAATGTATAAGGTCACATTTTGTATTTCACATATTTAAATTAGCATAAATTCTCAATCTATGAGATTTTTACTCTTAAAAACTAGAAATATCTCTAAACTGTTAACAGAGTCTAAGTAGTGAAGTATCTTCAGTGGTCTTTTAAAGAATACAGTTGGAATACTCCAGCTATCTTTAAATATTTTCAGCGTTTAACCTAAACACAGTTCAGTGCTAAAATTTATTTAAATATAATGGAATTCTTATATATTGAGAAATGAAGAGGTTGAAATATAGTAACCTCGGAAATCTAGTCTCATCTGTTGAGACCAGTTATCGTTTTGTAGGTAGACCAATCAATTCTTAGGTAGCAAGAATCTGAATGATCCTTTTACTTTTAGGAAGGTAAGTACTTTATTCATTTAACTATGTTTACTTCTGGTCGATTTTTCAAGTCACAATGGCTAATGTGCTACAAACAGAAGCACTTCCTTTCCAGCACTATAGTAACAAACAAGATTACATTTTATACTCCTTACAAAAAAAGTAGAGAATAGTTTAGGATTTGTCTCAACTCTCTTATGATGCTAATTCATTTTTCTTATTTCTTCTATCTTTTTATAAATACCTAGAATATTAATATGAAGATAAAAAACAGTAATTTTGAAATGACAGTTGTGGTTTATCATTCTCTATTTTCAGATGATCACAGTCGTGTTAAACTGCAAAATGCTGAGAATGATTATATTAATGCCAGTTTAGTTGACATAGAAGAGGCACAAAGGAGTTACATCTTAACACAGGCAAGTAGACCAAGCAAATGTCTGAAAATGATGTGTTTGTGGTTGTTCTGCTTTAAATCATAGGTAAAAGTATATCTTGACTTCTTTTGGAAATGAAATGGTATTTCAGTTTTTTTCTGACGATGTAATGAATTATGGACATTATAAGGTTTTGAAGCTTTGAGTATTTAAGATAAAAGGCAAGTTATTTTTGATATTACACGTTCTGTGAAGGAAAATTCTTATGAAATGGCTTAGGCCAGTTCTTTGGCAGATGTGTTCCTTACATTACATCTGACACAGAGTGCTGCTTATGCTTCTTAGCGTCTTCTTTTTTCTTCCCATACCCTGTGGCAAAACCAGAGGCCCTGGACAGCTCTTCTGTAGCTACCCCTGCCTCGCATATATCTTCAGAGAGTACACCAAGCCCTGGATGGTGTCTGGTTGTCTTCAAGGACCTGAGCGGGTGCTGAGACCAGGTGCTCCAGAGGCCCAGCTGCAAGGCGTTGTGCTCCCTTTGGCCTTCTGCCCAATTGCCTCTGAGCACATCAGCCACACCTGTGTGCAAGCATGATTTTTTTTTTTTTTTTCCTTCCATTCTGAGATAATAGGAGAGATTTTTGTGTATCCACAGCTACTCTTTATTCATCAAGTAATAAAGACTTGATTATCAACAGTGCTGTCATTTCCCCCAAAGATTTTTAAATATTCAAAAGATATACCATAATATTTGAGATTTTTGAAAACGTAACTTGAATCGGAATGACTTATTTGAAAGAGAAAAATGTTTGATAAGTAAAAAGATATGCAGATTAATGTAACTGTGAGCTATTATACTATGTCAATTCACAGGAAATTAAAATGCATTATTTTACTTGAGGTAATACAGCTCCTGCAAGTAAAAAGAAAAAAAAAAAAAACAGCCCATGGGAAAAACTGGCAAAGGACATAAACTCCTAGTTCAAAGAACCAAACAAAGGTGGACACCTTGCGCATGAAGAGATGCTCCATTCATTCAGTAACCAGGGAATGGGCCTTTCACCTGTCAGAACAGGAGAGATTTCAAAGTGTGTAATACTCAGTGTTCAAATACTCTGACCGACCAAGAAAGTCTACTTAGAGAAATACAGTCAGACATAAAGATATATGTGATCGGCCAGGCGCGGTGGCTCACGGGCCTGTAATCCCAGCACTTTGGGAGGCTGAGGCAGATGGATCACCTGAGATCAGCAGTTTGAGACCAGCCTGGCCAACATGGTGAAACCCCATCTCTACTAAAAATACAAAAATCAGCTGGGCATGGTGGCGGGCACCTATAATCCCAGCTACCCAGGAGTCTGAGGCAGAAGAATCGCTTGAACCCGGGAGGTGGAGGTGGCAGTGAGGCAAGATAGTGCCACTGCACTCCAGCCTGAGCGAAAGAGCAAAACTCTGTTCAAAAAAAAAAAAAAAAAAGACATATGTGATCATGTTCATTGCAGTCTTATTTTAACGCATCAGACTCAAACAATCTGTAAGGGACTGGTTAAATAAGTTAATCATACATATACCATTAGTAACAATTTTTGGAGCTTGGAAATAGAGACTTTAATTTTCCATTTTCTTTCTTTCTGTAATATTGGAAGTTTTTTTAATGTGCATTCGTATTTTAAACTACTATTTAGAGTTAAAAATTTTATTTTCTGTTTGAAATACCTACAGTTGACCCTTGAACCATACAGGGTTGAACTGTACTAGTCCACTTACAGGCAAATTTTTTTCAACCAAAAACGGGTCAGAAATACGGTATTCATGGGATGTGAAATCCATGCATACAGAGGGCTGACTCTTTGTATCTGCAGGTTCTACAGGGCCACCAGTGGGGCTTGGACATGTGTGGATTTTGGTATACTGCAGTGGGTGGGGGCAGGTTGGGTCCTGGAGCCAGTCCCTTGTGTATATTGAGGGACAACTAATAACATTAAAAAATAGAGAAGAATTACCACCCTAGATCCCTTATCACAACCTTTTCTCCCTCTGTACTGTTTTTCTCCATTATCACTTACTGGTTTTTTGTTCTCTTCTTAGTTCTTAAAAACATAGGTCTTTCTCAAGATTCTAAATTAGTTTTTTTTTTTTCCTCCAGTCTGCACTACAGCCCTTTAAGACCATGGTTTTCAACCTTTGTAACCTAAAATAGGGTAGACTACTGTCATGGTACCTGTGCTTGAACCTTGGTGCCAGCATTTCATTGGGTGTTCACTCACCCAGCAAAGACTTACTGAGACCTACTCTGTGGCAGGCATTGTTTAAATAAAACAGACTTTCATAAAAACCCTATTATGAATTTTACATTATAGTGGGAAATAAAATTAATAACAGTTAAAATTTTTGTGATAGTGTTTTTACATGCTTTGTGTAATTTAAACCTTAGGACAACCCTCTGTGGTACATAGTATTACCTTTATTTTATACGCGAGGAATCTAAGGAGATCCAGAAACATTAAATAACTTTCGTTTTTTTTTTTGTTTTTTTGTTTTTTTGTTTTTTTTGAGATGGAGTCTCACTCTGTTGCCCAGCCTGGAGTGCAGTGATGTGATCTCAGCTCAGTACAACCTCCGCCTCCCGGGTTCAAGTGATTCTCGTGCTTCAGCCTCCCAAGTAGCTGGGATTACAGGTGCTCACCACCACTCCCAGCTAATTTCTGTATTTTTAGTAGAGACAAGGTGTCACCATGTTGCTCAGGCTGGTCTCAAACTCCTGGCCTCAGATGATCCACCTGTCTTGGCCTCCCAAAGTGCTGGGATTACAGGGGTGAGCCACCACGCCCAGCCTCCTAGTGATTGTTTTTGAACTTCTTGTCGCTGTGTGTGTCCTGAAGGAGCCCTGCGCATTTAATGCAAGAACTCAGAAGCCTGTGTCTGGCTTTTTCTTCTCTCCTAAATTCCTCTCTGTATTTTTCAGGTCTCTATTGGATATTTTTACTGGATTTCAAAATTGCATGTTCTGTATCTTTTTTACCAAGGCAGCTGCCTTCCAATTTTTCTCATTGGGATTGAAACTGTCCTCATTGTCTGCCAAGTTCTTTCTGATCTCTTCTATTGCCCCTCTCTTTTTTCAGAGCTCTCTTCAATTACACCTGTCCTGTTGTAGCTTTTTAAGGTCTCCCCTTGGCACCATCCCTGTCACTCTACTGGTGTAGTCACCAACTACATCCCTCCACTTCTACCTCACTGATCTATTTGTCTTTTCCCAAATATGCCCTAAACTTTCATGCACTTTGCCTTATGCTTGGAGGGCCTGGAATGGACCCTAACTCCCTCCCATTCTTCTGCATTCCCTCTCTGTATTAGGACCTTTTTCGAGGCTCTTCTGTAGTTTCCTTCCCAGCCTTTCCTGCTCCCTAAGACCTGATGGTTTAATTTACCCATACTCTTGTGCTACTTAACTGTGTCCATTAGTCATACAAGTACTTCTCCTTGCCACCTTTGTAAGCTCTTAAAGAGCCAAGACTGCATCTCAGTCTGGCTCTTGGCCTTGCACCTAGAAGGTTGTTTGGAATGGAGGATACAGAAAACTAGAGATGTAATAACCCAGCTCTTCTGATTGTCCTTTGTAGATTATTTAATCATCTTTTTCTTCTGAGTTTTATGAATTAGTATTTTTTTAAAAGTCACCTCCTTGGTGTATTATGTCTGTTTTGCAGATGAAGAACATTGGTAGCATTGCTGGTAAATGGAAGAGCTGAGATGTGAATCTCTGTCCCTCTGATTTAAAAACCTATGGCTGGGAGTAGTGGCTCACGCCTGTAATCCCAGCACTTTGGGAGGCTGAGGCAGGCGGATCACCTGAGGTCAGGAGTTTGAGACCGGCCTGGCCAACATGGTAAAACCCCGTCTCTACTAAAAATACAAAAATTAGCCGGGCATGGTGGTGCACGCCTGTAATCCCAGCTACTCAGGAGGCTGAGGCAGGGAGAATTGCTTGAATCCGGGAGGCAGAGGTTGCAGTGAGCTGAGGTTGTGCCATTGCACTCCAGCCTGGGCAACAGAGCAAGACTGCAGCTGTGTTCCTGTTTATTATTTAGTCTTTAGAATCACCAGTGGAATGGCATGGGTTGTGATTGTGTGTATACACTAAGGAGTGACCTCACTGGCAAATTGCTATATCCGCTTTTTTTTTTCCCGAATTAAAAAAAAGGTATTCACTTTACTGGGGGTTTCCTCATTGCTGTTTTTACCTTTAGACTATGTTTTGTTTTGGAGGTAGATCAAGCAATAGAAAAATAAGTTGAGTGAGGAAAACGCTATTCTCAAATATTAGGTTGTAGTTTGTCAGGATCCTCAGTAGACTTCTAGCATTTTTACAACTTAACCTTGGTTTATTCATTTAAGTAATATTTATTGAGTATCTGCTACATGCCAAGGAGTACACCAGGCCTAAAGATGCTTTTAGTCAGCTGGGCACCATGGCTGACACCTGTAATCCCAGCACTTTGGGAGGCTGAGGCAGGTGGATCACTTGAGGTCAGGAGTTCGAGACCAACCTGGCCAACATGGTGAAACCCTGTCTCTACTAAAAATCCAAAATTTAGCCAGGTGTGGTGGCGGGTGCCTATAATCCCAGCTCCGTGGGAGGCTTAGGCAGGAGAATCTCTTGAACCTGGGAGGTGGAGGTTGCAGTGAGCTGAGATCGCGACACTGCACTCTAGCCCGGGTGACAGAGACACCATCTCAAAAAATAAAAAATGCTTTCAGTCTAGAACCACTTTAACCCCCTTGTTGTATGTGGGTCTGAAGCTCTGGGCAGCCCTAGCCCCCACTCCTGACTCTGCCCCTAACTCGTACCACTCTGCTACATTCCATGTGAGTTGAATGCATGTTCACAGTTATTTTAGGTGTAGCAAAACTACATCTCATTTTAACCTTCTCATGTAAAACTCGTTAAAATTTGTACATAGGCTTTTCATCTCTTATTAGTTCTTCCTTTTACCCTATGCTATCATTAAAATGTGAAAGCAATTGGAAATACATGAAATATTTTGCTTTTATTCCCATAGCATTGTTGTAACATGGACTGTTGCCCCTTTTTAACTCTGCCCAGTACTCTTCATTGAGGCCATACATACTGTGCATTTGTAGATTAACAGTTTCATTGTGGTTCAGGTACTTTAATGATTCCTACTTTTTCTAGAAATCTTTTTGTAGTTACTTGAGTTGGTTGGCTGGCCAGTGATGGTACAGACTTTTTTCTCATGGATTTTCTATGATGTGTGGGAGGCACATCCTCTCGGCTGTAGAAGATGAAGAGGACAGAAATTTCCTTGGTCTACCTTCTTTGTAGCTAGAACGTGATCAATCAGATACTCCTACTCGTGATTTTGTCTCTGATTTGCCTATAGATTGTACATGAATACTATAGCCACCTTCATATGGCAGTGCCAGCAAAAGCAAGGGGATAGTAGTGACAGTATCAAGAGCAGCATCCCAGGTTGACTTTCTTTGGGGTAGGACCTTGCTTGTGCCTTAACCCTTGGTTCCTACCCAAGTTTGGCTCTCTAGTCCTCAACTCTGAAAGCCACTTGATATCTTAAACAATTCCTTTTTTGCCTGAGAAAATAAAAGTCAGTTTTGATCATTTACAACCAAAAATCCTAACTAACACAGACCTGTTTTTGAAATCAGGTAGATTGGAACTCTTGGTTTACTTCTTATAAGCCCGACCACTGTCTGTCTTGTAACATCCCAGGAGCAGACTTAATGAGGCCTTCCTGGAGCCTTGCTCTTTCTGTCTGCTTCCCTCATCTGCTCTCTCTCCTCTCTCTTCACAGGGTCCACTTCCTAACACATGCTGCCATTTCTGGCTTATGGTTTGGCAGCAGAAGACCAAAGCAGTTGTCATGCTGAACCGCATTGTGGAGAAAGAATCGGTGAGTAATATTTAATATTTACAGCTTAGTATACTGTATGTGATCATTAGCATACAAAGATTTTCATTTTGGGGCCAATATTCATTCCTTAGTTTTGGCCTTTAATTGCTAAAGGCTAGTGGTCAAAATGTTTCTGTCCAGAAAAACTCATGTATCCTTTTCCTTTCTTATTTTAAGTATTTTTATAACAATTGCAGACCTTTCCTCTCCAAGATAGAAATACAGTGGAATAAATACGGACTAGTAGTGTTATAGATCTTTGGAATCCCTAGGAATCCTTATTGACCTGTTGTCAATAAATCCTCTTCCAGCTTTAAGATCTTGTACTGTTCTACTTCAGATTTCTTACTTTATTCTACATTTCATAATTGGTGGGTTTTAATGATGATGAAAATTTCCTAATCCACTTCTAATTAGATGTGACAATGACATGCCAGAATTTCCAACAGTGTCAGCATAGTCATTTACAGTGGTTTTTCCTCATCTTCAATATCATTTAAAAATTAAGGATTAGGCCAGGCATGGTGACTAAAACCTGTAATCCCAGCACTTTGGGAGGCTGAGGCAGGCAGATCACTTGAGGTCAGGAGTTTGAGACCAGCCTGGCCAACATGGTGAAACCCCGTCTCTACTAAAAATACAAAAATTAGCCAGGTGTAATCCTAGCTACTTGGGAGGCTGAGGCAGGAGAACCGCTTGAACCTAGGAGGTGGAGGTTGCAGTGAGCCGAGATTGTGCCACTGCACCTCAACCTGGATGATAGAATGAGACTCCGTCTCAAAACCCACTGCACTTCAGCCTGGGCGGTAGAGTGAGATTCCATCTCAAAAAAAATAAAAATAAATAAGGATTATGACATTGTCAGTTTGAGCAGCATTGCAGACTAAATGATTTGCAAATTTTATTTCTCTCATTTTGGAGTATAATTACTGTATTAATAAGATAACACTGCCACCAGAATTTAGAAATCATGTTTATGGTGGTTGAACCTAGATGGTTAACAAGAGTCAGGTTTAATTATTTTGGGGAAGATTACTTCAGAGGTGGTGGGTAATGTGTTATTCATCAAGAGACCCATAATGTCTGATTATTGTTCTTTTTATTTCATTAATAGCCATTATTGGTCAGTGTTCAGCTTCTTCATTCATTATGGGTTACAAATGATGATAATCCAATTCTGTCATTACTTCTCTTAAAAGCAGTTTTCCAAAAAAATGTTGATTCCCTATTGAGGTCATCTGTCCTCAACAGATGACCAATTAGGAGTTTTTCTGGTGGAGAGTGGCAGGAGAGGATGAATTATTATGGGTTTAGGCAAACTGGATTAATTTTACTCTTTTGCAGTTATTTTCCTTATTTTTGATCAAATTATCCTGTCATTGGCTAGCAGCAATCTCTTTAGGTTGGGTCCTGAGTCCTCTTTTTTTTTTTTATTTGAGACAGAGTCTCGCCTGTTGCCCAGGCTGGAGTCCAGTGGAATGATTTCGGCTCACTGCAACCTCCACTTCCCGGGTTCAAGAGATTCTCCCGTCTCAGCCTCCTGAGTAACTGGGATTACAAGCACCCACCCACAACGATGCCCAGCTAGTTTTTGTAGAGATGGTTTTACCATATTGGCCAGGCTGGTCTCAAGTTCCTGACCTCAAGTGATCCGCCCACCTCGGCCTCCCAAAGTGCTGGGATTACAGGCGTGAGCCACCTCACCCGGCCCTGAGTCCTTTTTAACAAACCTTTAATAGTTTCCTTGGCTGGGTGCAGTGGCTCACACCTGTAATCTCAGCACTTTGGGGAGCTGAGTTGGGTGGATCCCTCGAGCCCAGGAGTTTGAGACCAGCCTGGGCAACATGGTGTAACTCTGTCTCTACAAAAAATACAAAAATTAGCTGGGCGTGGTGGCGCATGCCTGTATAGTCCCAGCTACCTGGCGGACTGAGGCAGGAGGATCGCTTGAGGCCAGGAAATCAAGGCTACAGTTAGCTGTGGTCGTGCCACTGCACTCTAGCCTGGGTGACAGAGCGAGACCCTGTCTGAAAAAAAAAAAAAAAAAAAAAATTTTTTTTTTTTTTTGCTATGTGTAATGACTGCATCTCAGGCTCATCTCAAACTCTTGCTGCCCAGACCTGGAACCAGCCATTTTCTAAGGAGTTCTGGTTTCTTTTAATGGGCAGCAGTATTTCAAGATCACAGCAAAAATAAGGATATATATTGCTACTGCACTGGTCATTGTTTTTAGGGCTTTTCAGTGGACAAAAGCTAAGGAACAATATGTGTATGTTAAGATAACATACTTCAAGAGTTCATAATGATATTCCCAATTCAAATTTGGAACTATAAGGGTTGCTTAGCCCCTTCCATCTTATATCTGCTGTTTCCTTTTTCATACCAAGAATCCTGGTTCTCAAAGATAAGAGAGATGTAAACTATCTTGTAATGACTCGTTTCCTTCTTCCCATATCACATACAATATATAGCCATAATCATGAAATCATCTGCTACCAAAATAATTACTGAAAATGGTTTACAATTTTTAATTTTTTTTCATTCTCTTCCTGGTGTTTCTGAGTTGTACTTTACAAACTGTGGTCTCTCCCTTACATCCCTTGTAGACTCTTAGTTCTACAAGCAAGCATTATATAATATTCATCAACAGTCTTTGCTGATGTCTCTCCAGTCATTCTGACTAAAGCTCATTCTCTAGTGGATCCTAAGGAGGGGCTTGTGAGCATTATAGTCATTTTTTTAACATGTCACTGATGGTTCGTCTGCTATCTTAATATCTGAAAGTCAGTTTGGCAGGATATAAAATCCTTGGCTCACCTGCTATTCTTGGAACAACTTTTTTTTTTTTTTCCATTTCCTTCTGGTATTCCACCAAAGTCTAATGGACGTCTTATTTCCTTTATAAGTCTCTTGTTCTTTTTATCTACACTACCCAAATAATTCTTTTTTTCTTTTTCTTCAGATATTATTAGTTTTACCAAAAATATGTCTTAGTAATTGGCCATTCTGGGTCAGTTTTTACAGGTACATGATGTCTCCTTGAGAGTTTGACTTCAAGTACTTTTTAAAATTTTTTTAATACTTTCTGTTAAAGAAATATTTGTTGAATTACAGTCCTTAGTATTTGTTCTGCTCCCTTGCTTGCTTTAATGTTCTTCTTTGGGTCTTCCTATTATATACATATGTTGGATTTTCTTTGCCTATCTTCTTTATTTGTCACATTCTCTCTAATCCTGTTTATCTCTTTATTTCTATTTTACTTAAACTTTTTTTTTTTTTTTTCTGGCCAGGTTGGAGGGCTCACACCTATAATCCCAGCACTTTGGGAGGCTGAGGCAGGAGGGTCACTTGAGCCCAGGAGTTCAAAACCAGCCTCGACAACAAAGTGAGACCCTGCCTCTACAAAAAATACAAGAAGTAGCCAGGTGTGGTGGCATGCACCTGGAGTCCCAGCTGGGGTTGGGGGATCGCTTGAGCCCAGAAGATTGAGGCTGAAGTGAGCCAAGTTCACCCCAGTGCACTCCAACCTGGGCTACTACAGAGCAAGACCCTGTCTCTTAAAAAAAAAAAAATTATTTATTTTCCTCTTAAGGCATTATTATTATTATTATTATTTTTGAGACAGAGTCTTGCTCTGTCGCCCAGGCTGGAGTGCAGTGGTGCTATCTCGACTCACTGCAAGCTCCGCCTCCTGGGTTCACGCCATTCTCCTGCCTTAGCCTCCCAAGTAGCTGAGACTACAGGCATCCACCACCACACCCAGCTAATTTTTTGTATTTTTAGTAGAGACGGGGTTTCACTGTGTTAGTCAGGATGGTTTCGATCTCCTGACCTTGTGATCCGCCTGCCTCAGCCTCCCAAAGTGCTGGGATCACAGGCGTGAGCCACCGCGCCCAGCCAAGGCATTATTATCTATTGTGTTTATTCCTCTTTTCCTTCTGGTTTAATCCTCATTTCTGAAATGATGTGTTCTATTATTTGAACTTTTCTGTCTTCTGTCATCTTATTTCTGAGTTACTCTAATTCTTATTTATACTTTTTTACTTCTTCTATCATTTTTTGTTTGTCTTTTAGCACCTTTTAAAGTATTAATTCATAATATTTATTGGTTTGGGAGGCATTTTTATTGTTTGTAGCTGTTATTTGGAAAAGGAGAAATGGCCATTTTAAAAAAATTTTTTTCTGGTTTTTTTTCCTACTGAAATGATTATTTCACCTTGCTTCAGTCTGCTGGCTTCATACTTTGGCATTTGGGAAGATGTGTTTATTGTTACAGATTTGAATTTCATATCAGTAGTTCTGCCAAACTCTAGGTAAAAGGGGCTTATCTTCTCATTCTCTCCCCCAGTTTAATTTTAGTAAGCAAATATACAGTGTTATTTCTAAATGTCATTTTTTTGTTTGTTTGTTTTGAGACTGGGTCTCACTTTTGTCATCCAGGCTGGAGGGCAGTGGCGCAGCCTCACTGCAGCCTCAACTGCCCATGCTCAGGTCATCCTCCCACTTCAGACTCCTGAGTAGCTGGGACTACAGGGGTGCACCACCGCACCCGGCTAATTTTTTGTATTTTTTGTAGAAACAGGACTTCGCCATGTTGTCCAGGCTGAATTTCGTCCTGTTGCTCAGGCTGAACTCCTGGGCTCAAGTGATCCACCCACCTCAGCCTCCCAAAGTGCTAGGATTACAGGTGTGAGTCATATATGCCTGGCCCTAGATGAAATATTGAGTAGCAGATTCATAGGCATTTGTGGAAAATATTTGTAAAATAAAGCCTCTTCAGCAACATTTTTTTTTTTTCATTTTTTGAGACGGAGTCTTGCTGTGTTGCCAAGGCTGGAGTGCAGTGGCACAATCTCAGCTCACTGCAAGCTCCGCCTCTCGGGTTCACGCCATTCTCCTGCCTCAGCCTCCCGAGTAGCTGGGACTACAAGCGCCCGTCACCACACCCGGCTAATTTTTTGTATTTTTAGTAGAGACGGGGTTTCACCGTGTTAGCCAGGATGGTCTTGGTCTCCTGACCTCATGATCTGCCTGCCTCGGCCTCCCAAAGTGCTGCGATTACAGGCGTGAGCCACTGCGCTTGGCCAGCAACATTTATTTTGAAGATAAAATTATTGCAAGGGTTTGATAATTCTAGAAACATAAAGTGAATGTCCTATGATGTTAAAATGTAGGTAATCATGCTTTAAGAATGATAAATTTATTTTTATTTTATGAATATGATATCTATGGATTTTTTAGTTTATAAGTTACAGGAACACTTAAAAAATACCTTATAAGACCGGACATGGTGGCTCACGCCTGTAATCCCAGCACTTTGGGAGGCTGAGGTGGGTGGCTCACTTGAGGTCAGGAGTTCAAGACCAGCCTGGCCAACATGGCAAAACCCTGTCTCTACTAAAAATACAAAAATTAGCTGGGTGTGGTGGCAGATGCCTGTAATCCCAGCTGCTCAGAAGGCTGAGAATTGCTTGAACCCAGGAGGCAGAGGTTGCAATGAGCCAACGTTGCGCCACTGCATTCCAGCCTGGGCGACAGAGCAAGACTCCAGCTCAAAAGAAAAGAAAAGCCTATGGAGACAGAAAATGGATCAGTGCTTGCCTGCGGCTTGGAGTGGGAATAGGACACAAGGGGATTTCTGAGTTTGAGAGAAATGTTCTAAAACTGGCTTACAGTGATGACTGCACACACATAAAAAAATGCTTTATAAAATTTTAATCTCTACCTGCCCCGCTCCCTGAGATGGAGTCTTGCTTTGGGGTGCAGTGGAATGATCTTGGCTCACTGCAGCCTCCACCTCCTGGGCTCAAGCAATTCTCCTGCCCCAGTCGCACAAGTAGCTGGGATTACAGGCACCCGCCACCGTGCCTAGCTAGTTTTTGTATTTTTAGTAGAGACGGGGTTTCACCATATTAGCCAGGTTGGTCTCGAACTCCTGATCTCAGGTGATCCTCCCGCCTCAGCCTCCCAAATTGTTGGGATTACAGGCGTGAGCCACCGCGCCCGGCTATAAAATTTCAATCTTACTAAAATACATGAAGCGTAGAATATAGTAGTGACTTCTTAGTTTTGGGTACTTGAAAAAATATAGCATGTACATATCTGGTTTGTTTTCATTTTTTAACTTTATGGTTTCATGATGTCTATAAACTAAAAAAAAATCCTATACATATTTCTAAATTTAGGTTAAATGTGCACAGTACTGGCCAACAGATGACCAAGAGATGCTGTTTAAAGAAACAGGATTCAGTGTGAAGCTCTTGTCAGAAGATGTGAAGTCGTATTATACAGTACATCTACTACAATTAGAAAATATCAATGTAAGACCTTTCTTGCCCGAAAGTGTGGACTTTATATGATGGTTTAAAGAATTATTCTTTATTATTAGATTTGAAGTTTGATAAGCACATGCATTTGGATAATACCTATAGTATCTAGTCATAATCACGTGTTTTTAGATTGTGTGCCTGCATGTAGTAGCTTTCTGAGGACTCTGAAGAAACAGTAGAAACTAAGAATTTCAAAGTTCAGTTTGATATTTGGGGATTAAAAATTAATTAATAGGAATACATGGGGATTAATAGAGAGGGCTTTAGAATCAGGCAAACCTGGATTCAGATCCAGCTCTGCTGCTTAGTAGAGCTGTACTTTAGACTTGTTCCCCACCCTCCCTGATCCCTTCCTCATCTAAAATGGTGGTTACCACGCCTCCCCTCCAGGGCTGTCCTGAAGGTCAAATGAGGATGTGTATGCAGAGCATCTGACCTTAGTAAATGCCCAGGAAGCAATAGCTCCCAGGACCTGTGACAAGAATAGCAAAATAGTCAAGAAAATAACTTACAAAGCTATTGTTAAGTGATTCACGACACAAAAATTTGTCCCTATTGAGTTGGAAAAAAATGGTGTTTTATATATATATGTAACACACACATACATAAATACATACATACATACACATGTATAAATGTGGCATGTGGTCTCAAGAACATTTACTTGGGTGTTTGGTTGGTTGGTTGGTTGTTTGGTTTTTTGAGACAGTCTTGCTTTGCCACCCAGGCTGGAGTACAGTGGCATAATCACAGCTCTCACTGAGGCCTCCAACTCCTGGCCTCAAGAAATCCTCCCACTTCAGCCTCCTGAGTATCTGGGATTACAGGCATGAGCCACCATACCTAATTTTCTTATTTTTTTTTAATAGAGATGGGGTCTTGCCTTGTTATCCAGGCTGGTCTCAAACTCAAGCGATCCTCCCACCTTGACCTCCCAAAGTGTTGAGATTACAGTCATGAGCAACCATGCCAGGCTTTACTTGCATTTTTCTTCCCCAGAAACATATGAACTGTTCCTTGGGCCTTGGTTGAGATACATACACATAGTGGGTTATGAACCTGCTGTTGCCAGGGTGATGATTGAGGCATTTCTCCCCCTTTTGCCATTTACCTCTTTTGCCCTCTTTGTGTTGTAATTAGAATAAACTAGAAAATAATGAAATGAGAGTAATTCTGAGATGCTAATAGAAACTGTGATAGCTTGAAAATAGGAGAATGTTTAGCCTCATATGACTTTAGGAATGTATGTAGTCTATAAAGTGAAATACTGTTTTAGTTAACCATTAAGTAAATTAAGTGATCACTAACAATACAAAAGAACCTTAAAGAGAAGGGAGATATATACATGCTTTTTAGATGTGTGGCAGTCCCTTTTATGGTGGATCCCTTGAAACACTTGTGTTTTTTGCTGCATTGAGTAAGCATAGGTGCATGCTCTGTGCGTGAGGCCTAGGTTCCTGGTTTTCCTTCTGTCCAGCTTTCCATGACATCCATACTAAGCTTATTATACAGTCTCTTGAGTTACCTAAAAGGGCTCAAAATTAGGAATGATAATGCTTAGATTTATTTATAAATTCCCATTACTATATTTATTTTGTCCCAACTCTTTCCATTTACATGTGTCTTAAACTGCATTGAGATACATCAATAACTCTTTGATACTGGACTGAGCTGTACATTGTTCATTCTCAGAAACAGAACTGTATTTCCACAAGGTTCTGAAAGTTCTCTGAATCATCTTCTCTTGGTATTTATCCCAGGTAATTACTCATTTGCTTATGGCATTAAAATTGATTTAGATGAAGGACATAGATGTGTTTCCCTATTTCTGAAACAGTCCTTATTGAGTATTGATTATACCTTAAGTAACAATAAAATAGAATGATTTTTGTGTTTTGTTTATCAGATTCCAAAATGCTTTCACATATATATCATTTGACCAGTAGTCTTCAGTTAGTGTGGATAGTGTAAATATTCTTATTATCCTGGTATTTTATATTATAAAAAATAATAGTTATGTTAAAATCCGTTAGGTTATAGGAATTTTTCCATCGATTACTTAGCTAATAAGTGACAGACTGATCTCATTAGTTCTCCTGGTCCCTTTTTTTTAAGACAAAGTCTCATTCTGTTGCCCAGGCTGGAGTGCAGTGGCATGATCTTGGCTCATTGCAGCCTTCACCTCCTGGATTCAAGTGATTCTCCTGTCCTAGCCTCCCGAGTAGCTGGGAATACAGGTGTGCACCACCACGCCTGGCTAATTTTTTGTATTTTTAGTAGAGATGGGGTTTCGCCATGTTGGCCAGACTGATCTTGAACTCCTGACTTCAGGTGATCTGCCCGCCTCAGCCTCCCAAAGTGCTGGGATTACAGGTGTGAGCCACTGTGCCCGGCCATCTCCTAACTTTTGACATGGGGATAAGTCCTTTTGAAAAGATGCTAATTGTTATAAAGAGAGATTATTGATTCTGAAGCATCTTTCTTGAGTTGAGGCCGTCATGTGAGTTGGCAGACACTCTGTTTTAGTTGCTAGCAACTGTGTGGTATAAGGACATGATCACTGGATTTTTTATTGGCCTGGGTTTAGAACATACCACAATATAATAGCAAGAATTTGTTTGTGTTCTACTTTATAATTTTTAATTAGAACTAGGAATTCTTTATTCTTTAGAAGGATAAAGTAGCATTTCAGTATGAGAGACAGAATTACATTTGCCTAAGTAGATAAACTCTACCATCAGATAGCCTAAGTTTAAATCCTGACTCTGCCATTCTTGCTGAGTGACTTGGGTCACATTACTTTACTATAGATGATAAACAGTACCTGTTTTATCATCTATAAAATGAGGGTGATAACGTACCTACATCATAGGATTGCTCTAAAGGTCAAGTGAGTTAATATCATGACGGTGTCTAAGACATAATGCGGGAGCCACAATTACCTTTTGAGTTGATCAGTTTCCTTTTTGTAATAGTAATGAATTGGAAAGGACAACAGGAACGGGGAGTAGTTGAAAAGGATACTAGAGAGAAAGAACGAACCAAGGGAGTGAGAAAAAGTGATGATGGAGTAGGGGGCTGATAGCCAATCTCAACCCGCAGATCTCTGTCTTTATTGAGGTCTCTGGGGTGCAGAGATCCAGTTTGCGTCTAAGGGAGTCTGACACGTATCTGATAACAAGTCCAAAGGTAAAGCTGTTGTCTAAGCAAGCCCTGCGCCGCCTCTAGTCTAATGGAGCAGCAAAATGACATACCAGGAGCCCTTTACAGTGACTTACTTAAAGCTAAAAGTTTGAACTCTTGCCCCTGAAGAAGAGATTGCATCTCGGCTTTCATTGTGGCCTGTGGCTTAAGCTATGGAGATAATTTTGAGGGATTTTAAAAATATAAGGTCATCTAGAGTACGCGTCTTTCAGTTTTTTCTTTTTAGTTGCCCTTCACTGTTTCTGTAATGTTGGCCAGCTTTATGTTTAGTGAGTTCCAGGAATACTGTTATAATGTTGACTGTCTTCTATTTCCCTGTCCCTAAAGATTTAGCAAGATGAGAGTCTCTAATTATTATGATGCTTAGCTGGGATTTGGTTCAAAATAGTTTAAACAGTTTATTCTACCTAGAATGTCCTCTCTCTTCTCTGCCTGTTTATATTCTGCACGTCCTTAGTAACCCCTGTGGCCCACTTCTTAGTTAGGTCTCTCCTAACATATATCTATGACACATTTATCCCTGACAGCTATGATTCTTCTTATACTTTTTCAGTAATTTTAATTTTATCATTCTACTGCTTGTTCAATACTTCTCTCTATGTAAATCTTGACTCCATAATGAGGTTTTTAACTTCCAAGGGGTTGGAAGTTATCTGCTGTCTTGGTACTCCCCCGCCATTACACAGAGTACATTTTAAGCACATTACACCTGAGTGATTGTTGTAAAACACAGATGCAATCTTTCCACCATCCTCTAAGAATTCTTCTGTGGCTTCCATTGGTTACCAAAAAAAGTCTGTGTCCAGTGCACAACACCATGACCCAGCTCAGCCTGGTCCTTGCCTCCTTGTCTAACTCCCTCTCCTTCGGGTATCCAGGATTTGTTCGTGCTAACAGACAGACTTCTCTAATAGGTTAATTCCTTGGTGGGGGTGGGTGGCATGCCTTTGCATATTGCTTTCTCTCTGCTTAGAATGCAAGCCTGTCCCTAGCAGTTTCTGCCACTCCTCCTGATCTGGTGAGTTCGATCTGTCTTTCACAATGAATCCCAGTCAGTAAATATTTATCACTGACATACTGACCCTGGCAAAAATTGATGAGAGACTCAACTAAGGCAGTGATAGTGAAGGTACAGATTTGACATCTGGTTAGGACATAGGGTTGACAAACTTTGTCACTCTTTAGGTGTAGAGGAAATACCCAATGAAGAGGTTGAAAATGTGTTGAGTTTTACAATTGACTGGAGCTTTCTAGGGGCCACAATAAAGGCAATTGGTGAGTATAGTTGTTTTAAAAATATCCAGTATCTGTTAAGCATTTACCATGTGCAGGGATATGGCAGGCACTTCACATTAATTGTTTTATTTATTCCTTACAACAGTTTTGTAAGGTAAGTAGTATTATTAACCCTATTTACAGATGACAGAACTGGGGCTTAGTTAAAGTCTTTTAGAAACAAAATCTTGGTACCTTCCATATATACCTAAAGTGTGAAAGTAATTGGGCCTGGGGTCATAGAGCTGTGTAGAGTTTTTATGATAATTGGAAAATGTATAATCTTATTATATATTTATGATTATTATTAACTTGCATTTGAAGGCTGTGAACAGGGCATACACTTAAATTGCTGTGGCCTAACAATTCCTGTTGTTACACTTGCTCAACTCACAGGTTATTTTCCTGGCTTCATATATGCAAGTTTGACATTCCTATTCAAAGACTTTAAATTTAGAATTCTCTTTTAAAAATGTAAATGGGATTTTGCCTTAGAACAGCAAGCCACTGACATTTTGTGCAGAATGTAGTATACATAATGCAAAGTTTTACACAGAAAACTTGGCAGGCATGTGTGGAACGGCTGCAGACAGGGACAGCCTATAATTGTGGGTGCAACCCGGGTGTGTGTAGGGAGGGGGGTGAAGCAGTGAGAAGGGTGGAGGGCAGCAGCTGGGGACCAGAGGAGAAGTAGTGTGACTCATTGACCAAGGAGAAGAAAAGGGTGCTTCCACAGTTTTGAAAATAAGGAGTTTGCCAAAAATTGTAAAGTCTAAATGCAGACCTTGTTTGGAATAAAGATGAATTTTGTTTTAGCTCTGTATCCTTTGACAACCCTTTTTTTTCCCCTCTCATTTTTTTTCCTGCGTGAAAAAGAGGGAAAGGGGTCCATCCAGTCATGCATATGAATGTTTCTATACCAGAGTAGTAAATATATGCATCTTATGCCTTCATGTGGTCCTTTGTAACTGTGAATTATGATTTTGGAAAGCCGTGTTTCTTTAATCTTGTTTCTGTAAGGATAAATTAATCAAAGTTAACCTCTCAAAAAAGTCCTGGTTCTGTAAGGGGAAAAAACAACAACTGATTTTCAAAAATCTATTAGTGGGGAAGACTGTATTATACAAATAGTCATGAGCATTTCTGGAAACTGGCTTCCAATATCCCAGACAGCGTGACCTGAATTTGAAAAAGATTGAGACCACTAGTTTTGAGCCAAAATCATACAAGCAAAGAGAAAGCAAGCTGTTGCCCAAGATTGGGGGTTAACCATATGTTTGAGCCAGGACTTGATGAAGTAATTGTGCGCAGGACCCCGTAGAAGCACTGGGCCATAGCCCACAGAACACTGCAGGCCCCTGCTCAAAGCAGACCACATGAAGGCCCACACAGACTGAGTCTGGTCCTGCTGGTGGCCACAGCAAGTAAGAAACAAAGTGGGTTATTAACATCCACTGGAATCTTAACCTCATTTAAAGGAAAACTTGACTTTGAGTTAACTGTATCCCCCCCGCCCGCTGTCAAGAACCCGCCTCTCTAGCTCATTCCTGTGTCAGTGTTGCCTTATTAACTGCCCACCTGCTGCTTTGTAAAAGGAGACTAGAGTTTACCTTCTTATTTTAGAATGTCTTGAATTCTCTTTTTTAATGCAATAAATTTAATTTACCTTTTTTTTTAACCTACAATAAGATTGACTCCTTTTGGTGTACAGTTGTGTTGTGACTTTTGACAGTGCATTCAGTCGCGTAACCACTGCCCATAACAGAAACATAGATCGGTTCTGTCACCTCTCCCCTGCCCCAGATGTTCTTGTGTTGCTTTTGTACAGTCAGTCCTGTCCTCTACCCCCAGCCAGAAACCGGTAATCTGGTTTCTGTTTCTGTTTTTCTGCCTTTTCCAGAATGTCATATAAATGGAATAGTATAGTATATAGCCTTTAGTCTGGCTTTGTTCACTTACCATAATTAATTTAAAAATAAATGTCTTAAAACCTAGAAACCATGATCATTTTAATTCGTAATGGAGAAATTTTTTATTGTTTTTAGTATATTGAGAACTTGTGGATCACACTGTATTTGAAATTATTAATGCTGGATGTTAAAAGGTCACTAAAAGTATGTACTTTTTAAAAAATTTATTTCACTGTATTTTATTAGTATTATACCTTATATACTGAGTCTGGAACATAGAAGTCTTAATTTCTACTTCAAAATGGATTTTTTTTTTTTGAGATGGAGTTTCGCTCTCGTTGCCCAGGCTGGAGTGCAATGGCGCGATCTCGGCTCACCACAACCTCAGCCTCCCAAGTAGCTGGGATTACAGGCATGCACCACTACGCCCAGATACGGTTTGTATTTTTAGTAGAGACGGGGTTTCTCTATGTTGGTCAGGTTGGTCTCGAACTCCTGACCTCAGGTGATCCACCCGCCTCGGCCTCCCAAAGTGCTGGGATTACAGGTGTGAGCCACTGCGCCCGGCCGAAAATTTATATTTTTAAAGTGAAAGCTAACTTCTAATTTTGAAAATTTTTATTGGGAGCAGGATATTATAATAATAATCTTTAGTTGTTAAACCATTAAACGTCAAGGTTTTTTACATTGTTTCTATGCCTCCTCCCTCAAAAAAAAAAACCTCCTACAATAAAACTGAAAAATTGCACAAAGACGTATTAGTGGAAGACCACTGCTTCGTTTACACAAATGAAGAGTATAAAGCAGAGAAGTGCTCCTTGGGGCAAAAGGCAATTGGCAAAAAGCTAAGGAACATTTTCATAATGAGTTAGAAATACAGATCATCAGGAATATCCAGGAAGCGATAGTGAATGCCAGGCAGGCTTAAGAGACTGAAAACATTTAGCATGTTGGTAAACCACTTTAGCACATCAGCAAAAGCATATAAACAGCTTTAGGATTGGAAATTATTGCCATGGGGAAAGGCAACAATTTAGAGGAGCAATTCCAATTAAAAATATAAAGATCGTTTCTTTAGATTAATTCTTGAGTTGCTCCCCTATGCCTGTGTAGCAGAATCTAAAAGATAATCATGTAAATGGGAGATTATATTTAAAAAATAAACTTTGAAATTCATAAAAAGGAAAATGTTAAAGAATGTAAAATTATACTGGTAGAAATTTTTTTTTTTTTTTTTTTTGAAGATGGAGTTTCACTCTTGTTGCCCAAGCTGGCGTGCAATGGCACGATCTCTGCTCACTGCAACCTCCACCTCCCAGGTTCAAGCAATTCTCCTGCCTCAGCCTCCCAAGTAGCTGAGATTACAGGCATGCGCCACCACGCCCGGCTAATTTTTTGTATTTTTAGTGGAAACGGGGTTTCACCATGTTGGCCAGGCTGGTCTCGAACTCCTGACCTCAAGTGATCCGCCCACCTCGGCCTCCCAAAGTGCTGGGATTACAGGCATGAACCATTGCACCCGGCAGAAATTTTTTAAAATAGAAAAAAATAGCCCATTCATGATGCATGAATTAAAGAAAATATTGGTAACGTGTGTGGTAACAGATTAGTAGCTGAGAACCCAAAGGCTGCCCCAGCTTGCTTCAGATCCTGGTTCTGCCATGTTCCAGCTGTGTGACCTTGGGCAAACTACTTACCCTTTGTTTCAGTTTCCTCATCAGGAAAATGGGTTTTAATAGGATTATTGTGTGGATTGAGTTAATAAGTAAAGTGCTTAGAACAGGCCTCCAAAATAGTAAGTGTTGTATGTGTTAGCTATTATTAATACATCCCAAATTTCCACTAAAGAAAATCTTCCCTAGTTTGTATATGGGATTGTCAGAAAACAAATGGAAAAATCATAGTATAAACAGCCTATATGGCTTTAAAGAATTATATAAAACACATGATCTTTCTGAAGTAGTTTTTTAAAAGAAAAAAATTAGAACTAACTTCTCCTCCCTTGATTTTCACTTTTTAGAGTGGTGAAACCAGAACAATATCTCACTTTCATTATACTACCTGGCCAGATTTTGGAGTCCCTGAATCACCAGCTTCATTTCTCAATTTCTTGTTTAAAGTGAGAGAATCTGGCTCCTTGAACCCTGACCATGGGCCTGCGGTGATCCACTGTAGTGCAGGCATTGGGCGCTCCGGCACCTTCTCTCTGGTAGACACTTGTCTTGTTTTGGTAAGTGCTTCTTACGATCTCATTTTAATCTCACTGATTTTTTTTTTTAATTGCTTCCACTGGCAATGAATAAACTCTGATGCTGTATCCCAGAACTGAGGTTTTTCAACGTAAACTTCTACTTTTGGAAAAACCTAGAAATCTCATTTCCACCCTTGCAACTGCCTCTTATTCATGACTGGTAGGAATGTATCCATGATGATTTTAGAGATCCCTAAGAAGGTGTTTTTCTTCCTGGTAGCTTTATATTACAGAAATAATAGGTCTCTCCCCCACATTTTTTCAAATATAAATTCATATGTAATATTGAATTCCTTCCTCCTCAGACAGATACTTTATCTCATTTTTTAAATTTAAAAACTAGGGATAATGATAGACATACTTCACAGGGTTGCTGTGAGAATTCAGTGAATTAATACATTAAGGACACTTAGAAGAGTCCCTGATGTTTTCTGAGCATTCCATAAATGTCAGTATTACTGTTACTCCCCTGAGGTTCCTGTCTGTGCCCCCAAGGGCTAATTCTCCACCAGTCATTCCCAGTCCCAGCCTGTATACAGCCTAGATCTTTTCTTCTCTTTTTAGGACCTTTATTTTTTCCTTACTTGGGATACATGGAACTTCTGTTTGCCCTTATACTTCTCCTAACTTCTGTCTTTACTTCCCCCTCTTATTATAGGATCAAACCCACCAATAATACTGTCTGCTTTGATTTCCATGCCATCTACTCCGTCAGTAGTTCCCGCAGCTTAGTTTCTGCTTTCTGAGCGTGTTCTAAGATTATCAATAACCTAAGCAGTTTAGCTTGTCCTGGTATTCAGTCTGGTGGGGATTTTGTTTTTGTCTTTGTTTAGACAGAGTCTTGCCCTGTCACCCAGGCTGGAGTACAATGGTGCAATCACTGCTCACTGCAGCCTCAACCTCCTGGACCCAAGTGATCCTCCCACCTCAGCCTCCCAAGTAGCTGCCTGCACCACCACACCCAACTAGTTTTTGCTTTTTTATTTTTAGTAGAGACAAGGCCTCACTATGTTGGCTAGGCTAGTCTCAAATTCCTGGGCTCAAGTGATCCTCTTGCCTCAGCCTGCCAAAATGCTGGGATTACAGGTTTGAGCCACCACGCTTGACACAAGACTGGTGTTCTTAACCTTGACTTTAAGGCCCTGTATTAGTCTCTTCGATGTTTCTGTAAAACATAGCTATGCTTCGTTGCAGTTATGTCAGCATTCTTATGCTTTCCACCATGACTGCTAGCACAAAGTAGATTCCCAGGTGAATTAATATGATGATGCTTTTCATTGTAAACACACACACAAGGAGCTTGATCAATGGAGTGATATTCTTGGAAGAACATTTCAGATGTTGCATCTCTAATGAAAGCTAGGAATTGGGAACGGTTGAGTCTTAACTAAACATCTGTATTACTTTACCACTCTGCGTATATATAGTATACTTCAATCAAAATTAGATTGTTACATTAAAGTTTTAAAACTCTGGTGATTATTTTGTTAATGACGCCTGTTCCCTGCCAACCATAACTTCAACAATTTTTTTTTCTTTTATTTTTGGTGGGCCTGGGTGTGGGGATTCTAACACTAGGTCAGTAGTCCAGAGCAGTGCTGTAGCTCAGCGGTGTTATCGTGGATCTGGGCTTTTGCTGTCTTTTCCACCATCTTTCTTCATTTTATTTTATTATTCTATTTATGTATTTATTTATTTGAGACGAAGTTTCGCTCTGTTGCCAGAGTGGAGTGCAGTGGCACAATCTCAGCTCACTGCAACCTCCGCCTCCCGGGTTCAAGAGATTCTCCTGCCTCAGCCTCCCGAGTAGCTGGGACTACAAGTGCGTACCACCATGCCCAGCTATTTTTTGTATTTTCAGTAGAGACAGGGTTTTACCATGTTGTCCAGGAAGGTCTCAATCTCTTGACCTCATGATCTGCCCGCCTTGGCCTCCCAAAGTGCTGGGATTACAGGTGTAACCCACCGCATTTTAATTAATTAATTTATTTATTTATTTATTTATTTTTGAGATGGAGTCTCGCTTTGTCGCCCAGGCTGGTGTGCAGTGGCGCTATCTGACCTCACTGCAACCGCCTCCTTCCGGGTTCAGGCGATTCTTCAGCCTCAGCCTCCAATGTAGCTGGGATTACAGGCATGCGCCGCCACACCCAGCTAATTTTTGTATTTTTAGTAGAGACGGCATTTCGCGATGTTGGCCAGGCTGGTCTCTAGCTCCTGGCCTCAAGTGATTTGGCCTCCCAAAGTGTTGGGATTACAGGCATGAGCCATCATGCCTGGCCTCTTTTCCACCATCTTTAGGTGGGTGCTGTATATCCAGACATCGTGTCTGTAGTGCAGACATGAAGGAGGCGGAAGGGGAGTGAGCAGAAAGGTTGACTCCTGCCATGACTTTAAAAAAAAAAAAATAGTCCTTATACTAGCCAGAACTGATTATAAATCCTTCCTTTTTAACCAATGACTGGCCAGAAGGAATGAGATTACTATGATTGGTTTGGAATCAGTTGTGAATCAGCTAAAGAATCAAAGTCCTCCATCTACTTGAGAGGTTGAGATGTGGGGAGGGATGAGTAGGCTGGGATAGTTGTTGTGTACATAACAGTTATAGCTGCAGGGTTAAATTATCACTGTTCTTTCAGAGGAGAAAATGCATAGCAAAAATCTTAGCAATGATCTTGCATTGATTCTGTTTCCTGGGTTCCAATAACAAAAGACTTGTCTCATTTTTTGCCTTTCTTGCAGATGGAAAAAGGAGATGATATTAACATTAAACAGGTGTTACTGAACATGAGAAAATACCGAATGGGTCTTATTCAGACCCCAGATCAACTGAGATTCTCATACATGGCTATAATAGAAGGAGCAAAATGTATAAAGGGAGATTCTAGTATACAGGTAAACTTTATACAGGTTTAAAATCATATCTATTTGTTAAATACACATAGCATCAAATAACCGCACTCCACTTGAGCCCTTGTCTTTGTTTCAAAGAGTGTATTTGAATTTTTGTGGTAAATCCAGCTGGCTGTCTTAAAATTGTAAAATTTTAGCTAGCTTCCTCATATATACTCAGCCTCAGGTTAAATCCTGTGTGTTACTTAAAAGCCCTTGTAGAAACAAGATTTCATTAAAGAACTGAATTTTTCATTTTGGGGGTGGTTAAGCTTTTAATTATTAAAGTAACTGGAAACTTGAGATACTTTTGCCCTTATTAAACACTGATACTTGGTTTATATAATATTTGACTTTATAACAACAAGCAACTTGAATATTTATGGCAGATATAATGAAATTCCAGCAAAATGTTATATTCTTCCGGTTGGTGGCTTTATTCTCATGAAGCTATTTTTACTGCATATTTGTAGAACCTAAGTTCAAAGACTGATCAGAAACTTGTGTTATGCACTAAGTTAAAATGTAAAATAGAAACAACCACAGACTCCATTTTTTGTCTGGTTTAATCACATAGTATTGGACATAAGCAGATACTGTAAGTTGATGCATAATATAAGAACATAGACTGTCTTTTCATTGTGTTTCTCATGTGTGAACATATTTACTAGCACTTTCATTTCTGTGATTACTAGCCAATACAAGAATGTAACTTAGATCAGACCATTGGTGTCAGAATAAAGATTTATTTAAAAAGATTTTTTCCAAATCTTTAAATAGCATTAAAATATTCTTAATGCACAGAAACATTAGGGCACTCAGAGCCAAAATACACAATGTGTGGGAAACTCAGCCCATAGAACATGTCCTGCTTCAGACGCCAGACTTTGGGAACACTGGATTTGCCAGGGTCACTTTGTCAGTGATCAGTGATTTAGGTGAAGTAAAAGTTATTTCAGATGTTTAAGATTAGGAAAATTTCCCTTTCTAATCACAGTGAGCTTTCACCAACTTAAATCTGGAGTTCAAAAAGAAAAGTAGCTCAATCAGATTTCCCCATGCCTTCACAGCCTGCATGCCATCTTCCCTGCCTGCTTCCTGGCTGTGGTGAGACGGGTAACTGGGAGGGAAATGTATTGTCCTTTGGATTGTGTCTTTCCTACCACTGCTTTTTTTGTGTGTGTGTCTTTAGTTTTAGAATACGTACTTTATCTGAGAATGGATCTTTTTTTATCACAGAGATGAGTTTTTCTGGACACACTTTTTTGTGGAGTCTTTGACAGTGCAGTTTGTGGCCAGGAAGATTTTTTTTTCTGTTAATTTATCTGGTGTGGTATAGTTCTCAGACTCTCAATTCTAAGGCATTTTCTGCCCCTATTCCAGATAGGATATTGGAAACATCTTTATCCTTCAGGTACTCAGGATCAGAAAAGCATGCTGCCCATTCCAAGGGGTTAATTTCTGCAGAAATGGTCTTGGCATTCTTAGAATCTCTGTCTTTTAATTGGTGCATTTAGACCATCGGCATATGAAGCGATTACTGATAAAGTTGGATTGATAAATACATACCACATGTGCTACTGTTTTTGTTTTTTTTTTCTTTTTTTGAGACGCAGTTTCGCTCTTTTTGCCCAGACTGGAGTGCAGTGGCACAATCTCGGCTCACTGCAGCCTCCACCTCCCAGGTTCAAGTGATTCTCCCCACTCAGCCTCCCGAGTAGCTAGGATTACAGGCGCCCGCCACCACTCCTGGCTAATTTTGCATTTTTAGTAGAGATGGGGTTTCACAGTGTTGGCCAGGCTGGTCTCGAACTCCTGACCTCAAGTGATCGCCCACCTCGGCGTCCCAAAGTGCTGAGATGACAGGCGTCAGCCACCGCACCCAGCCCAAAATGATTGTATCTTAAGTCTGTAAATATATGTGATTATAATCTTAAAGCATGTATTCATTTACAGAAAACTTCCAATGACTTTGACATTCCTATAGACATATAGGCTATTTGCAATTGCCTGTCAGCACAAGGTCAGGCATAAATACTTAAGCTGGTTGCTGGTATTACCACATATTTATTAGCATATTCCCAGTATTGATGATGACAGTTAACCCCCCAGAGTAAATATCTAGTTTGGCAATTCAGAGCTAATGTTGTAAGATCTCTAGCTGGTAATTTGATATTACTAATAAAGTATTAAATGTAAATGATAAACTTTTAACAAATTACAGAAGATTTGAAGTTTAATTGCATTGCTTAAAACTTTCTTCAGTGAGAGAAATGGGTAGAGCTTAGGGTTCTAGGCATTGTGTGGGGGGCTGGCTTCTAGTGGCCGTGACTCATGGGTTGGTGCAACGTGAGCACAGAATTAGAAAGAAAGATGAAACAGTACCAGTCCTCAAAATGAGAGCTCCTTTGAGGTTATAGTTTAGTGAAATGTAATTCCTTGGCTTCACCAGTCAGCATTGATGACCTGAGGCAGGTGACTCAGGAGTGCTGGCTCCCTTGTATGTCACAGGGAGGACAGAGACGAGTGAGTTTGCTGAACCTATATAGGCATGAGTGAGTTTGCTGAACATAGCCATGAGTGAGTCTGCTGAACATAGCCATGAGTGAGTCTGCTGAACATAGCCATGAGTGAGTCTGCTGAACATAGCCATGAGTGAGTCTGCTGAACATAGCCATGAGTGAGTCTGCTGAACATAGCCATGGCAAAATGACATTGTTGGGTTTGTGGGTTTTTTAAATTCACTAGCATTAAATATCTCTTTTATTTCTCTCTCTGCCGAGTGCTTTCCTTGTTGACGTATTCTGAATTTGTTGCATATTCTGGGAAGTGGTCCGGTGAGACTTGATTTTTGGTGTCATCTTATTTGTTGACATTGTTGAGTGTTGTCCAGCTATAAGGCCAAGTTACATAACTAGGTCTCAGTCAAGAGTGGAAACTTCAAAAATTGACCAGTATAAATTCTGGAGACAATTTAACATTTTTGTGGGGTACTTTCTTGAACACAGATCTTTATGAGGGGTCACAGCATAGTCAACCCAGCCAGACTTGCCTAGGTTAAAATTCTGTCTCTACTATTTGTTAGGTGCATATCCTTGGGCAAGTTACCTAATTACTCTCCCCACATCTTCCGTAAAAAGGGTGTAATCATGGTAATATTAGTATTAGTGCTTATCTCCTAAGGTTATTGTGAGGATTAAGAGCTAGCACATTTGAAGTGTTAGAATATGGCATGGGGAGTAGCAAGTGCTCCATGTCTTCACTATAAAAGATTTGGACTGAGTAACAAAACAAGGGAACAAAGAAAATAGACATAGTCATCTAAGCGAAGATGTCCTTAATTACTCTTATGTTCCATTATATTGTAGTTTCTTGACTGTTGGCACAGTATTCTTTCGGGACATGGTTTGCACCCTCTTAGGGCTCAGAATTTTCAGTTCTACCCCACTCCTCATGAAGTCCAGAGACTTCTTTCTCGGAGGTCTATTTCCTTTCCAGCCTCATCTCTCCTACTCAAGCTCTGCGTGTTTTCCATCCTCTAGACAAATTGTACCAAACTGTACTACTCACTGTTCTCCAAACACAACAAACTGTAGAATTTCACATTCTCTAAATCTTCTGTAAATCAACTATTATAAAACAAAAAAGCCAGCCGTGGTGGTGCTCGCCTGCAGTCCCAGCTACTCAGGAATCTGAGACAGGAGGACTGCTTGAGCCCAGGAGTTTGAGGCTACAGTGAGCTATGATCACGCCATTGCATTCTGGCCTGGGCAACAGAGTAAGACCCCCATCTCTAAAAAAATTAAAAACATAAAAAGAGGTACATTGATTGTGCAGCTAAGTAAAATAGCCATATCTGGGAACGGTGAAGTGTGGAAAAATGCTTTTTTTTTTGAAACAGAGTTTCACTCTTGTTGCCCAGGCTGGATTGCAATGGCGTGATCTCGGCTCACTGCAACCTCTGCCTCCCAGGTTCAAGCAGTTCTCCTGCCTCAGCCTCCCAAGTAGCTGGGATTACAGGCTAGCACCACCATGCCTGGCTAATTTTGTATTTTTAGTAGAGACAAGGTTTCTCCATGACACCGAGTCTCATCTTTCACCCAGACTAGAGTACAGTGGTGCAATCTCAGCTTACTACAACCTCGGCCTCCCGGGTTCAAGCAATTCTTCTACCTCAGCCTCCCAAGTAACTGGGATTACAGGCGTATGCCACCATGCCCAACTAATTTTTGTATTTTTGGTAGAGACGGGGTTTCACCATGTTGCCCAGCTGGTCTCAAACTCCTGACCTCAAGTGATCTGCCCGCCTCGGCCTCCCAAAGTGCTGAGATTACAGGCATGAGCCACTGTGCCAGGCGTGCCTTTTTCTTTTTAATACCTCTGGTATGTGATGACATTGAGACAAATTAGAAACTAGTTTATCCATTGTATGAATGGATTTCCCAGAGATTTTTTTAAAGATCTAAATACAAGCATTGCTTTTAACAGTACCATATTGCACAAGAGTAACTCCAGGGAATGAATATTCCATAAGTTCCAAAAAACTCTAAGTTGCAATGTTACATCTCTGTCCAAAATCATTAAACTCCTTGGGCAATAAGTAGAGTATTCCTTATTAATTAGATCCAAGACTCCTTGCTTCCTTGATAGGATCTTCAAAGAAGGCCATCCCTGTCCATACTAAGTCATTTGGGCCAGTGTCAGTTATAGGTAATCAAAACCATTGGCTCCCACTGCTTCTACCTCTACTGCTTGCCACTGGCAGATACATAGATGGTGGTCATGTTCTCATCCTTTCAAGGACTTGAGAGACTATAGTCCCAGTGCATAGGTTATGTATGCATTTTTCTTCTCTGGCATGTACAATTGTCACTGCTTTCATCTGCAGGGGCCCAGATACATTCTTCTTCCTCTACCTTTGTCCCTAGGAATGGTGACAAGTGAGAGCACAGGAAACATATTTTCTAGACATGATGCTGGGCTCTTCACATGCCATCTCATTAATCACAACTGTCTCCCAGGGTAGATGATGACATCCTCTTTCATAGAAGAAACTTAAATTTCTCTTCGTCTTGGTCCGAATCCTGGTTTGTGTTGCCATCTACTCCTGAAGTCCATGTTAGAGGCCTGCTGGAGGGTGTTTCCCTAGCCCAGTGGTGGGCTAGCCAGCTGCCTGGAGCTGCTAGTGTACCTGATAGACACAACCAAATTAAAGTCCTTTAGCATCGTAAGGACCAGCTTGGAGATCTCACTGTTAGTTCTCCCCTAGACTGAACAGTGGCAAGGAGCAAGAAGGTTCCCGATCACATTCAAGCACCACTGTGGTCACTACTCCAGTGTTACATACCTCCGGATTAGAAATGGATTAAGATTCAAGCAAAATCTACCTTGGCTGAAATCTTTTTTAAAAATTTTGTGTTTTTTGTGCAGTGCTACTTTATTTTTTATTTTGTTTTTTTATTTGTTTGTTGGTTGGTTTTTTTGAGACGGAGTCTCGCTCTGTCGCCCAGGAGTGCAGTGGTGTGATCTTGGCTCACTGCAACCTCTGCCTCCTGGGGTCGAGTGATTCTCCTACCTCAGCCTCCCGAGTAGCTGGGACTACAGGCGTGTGCCACCACACCCAGCTAATTATTTTGTATTTTTAGTAGAGATGGGGTTTCACCATGTTAGCTAGGATGGTCTCGATCTCCTGACCTCTTGATCCACCTGCCTCAGCCTCCCAAAGTGTTGGGATTACAGGCATGAGCCACCACGTGCCCCGGCCTTTGTTTTTAATTGACACTTAGTAATTGTACATATTTATGGGGTTCAGTGTGATATTTTGATACATTTATGTAATGACCAAATTAGACTAGCACATCTATCACCTCATACATTTATCTTTTCTTTGTGGTGAAAACATTCAAAATCCTCTCTTCCAGCTATTTTGAAATCTATATTTAATTATATATTAATATGTGCTAATATATTTCGTAGTACTTGAAATATATATAAGTATGTATAAATATTTCAAAATAGCCAGAAGAGAGGATTTTATGTGTATATAAAATGTGTATGTATATAAATTTTTTTTGAGATAGGGTCTCATTCTGTTGTTCACGCTGGTGTGCAGTGGCACGATCATGGCTCGCTCACTGCAGCCTCCGCGTCCTGGGCTCATGTGATCCCTAGTCTCTTAAGTAGTTGGGACTGCAGGTGCATGCCACCACATGTGGCTAATTTTTAAATTTTTGTAGAGACTGGGTCTCACCATGTTGCCCAGGCTGGTCTCAAACTCCTGGGCTCAAGCGATCTGCCTGCCCCAGCCTCCCAAACTGCTAGAATTGCAGGCATGAGCCACCACACCCTGTCTGAAATATTAAATATTATTAACCGTAGTCATTCTGTGCAGTAAAACACCAGAATTCATCCCCCTGTTGAACTGTTGTTCAGTTTCTCCCCATGCCCCCTCTGCCCTACTCTCCAGAGCCTCCAGTAGGTATTATTCTACTGTCTGCTTCTATGAGATTAACATTTTTAGATTCCACATATGAGTGAGAACATGCAGTATTTGTCTTTCTGTACTTTGCTTAATGTCCTCCAGTTTCATCCATTTTGCCACAAAAGACAGGATTTCTTTTTTTTAATGGCCAAATAGTATTTTTATATATATATATATATATATATATATATATTTTTTTTTTTTTTCCACATTTTCTTTCTCCCTCCATTCATTGATGGACATTTAGGTTGATTCCGTATCTTGACCATTGTGAATAGTGCTGCAGTAAGCACAGGAGTGCCGATATGCCTTTGAAATCCTAATTTCATTTCCTTTGGATAAATACCCAGTAGTGGGATTGCTGGATCATATGATAGTTCTATTTTTAATCTTTTAAGGAACCTTTATGCTATTTTCCAAGATTGCTGTACTAATTTACATTCCACCAGCCATGTACAAGAGTTCTCTTTTCTCCACATTCATGCCAGCATTTATTTTTTGTCTTTTTGATAATAGTAATTCTAATTGGGGTGTGGTAATATCTCAGTGTGGTATTGTTGATTTGCATTATTCTGATGATTAGTGATATTGACCATTTTCTCATATATCTGTTGGCTCTTTGTATGTCTTTTAAGAAATGGCTATTCAGGTCTTTTACCTATTTTTAATTGGATTATTTGTGTTTTCTGCTATTGAATTTTGTTTGAGTTTCTTATATATTCTGGATATTAATCCCTGTCAAATGTATAGTTTGCAGATATTTTCTTCCATTCTGTAGATTGTCTCTTCAGTCTATTGATTGCTTCCTTTGCTGTACAGAAGCTTTTTAGTTTGATGTAATCCCATTTGTCTGTTTTTGCTTTTGAGGTCTTATACAAAAGACCCTTCCCTTGCCCAGACCAATGTCCTGAAGTGTTTCCCTATCTTTTCTTCTAGTATTTATATTTGTTTGGGGTCTTATATTTAAGTCTTTAGTCCATTTTGAGTTGATTTTTTAATATGGTGAGAGATAGGGGTCTAGTTTCATTCTTGGGCATCTAGATATCCAGTGTTCCCAACACCATTTATCAAAGAGACTGTCCTTCACCAGTGTATATTCTCGGCGTCTTTGTCAAAAATAAATTGGCTGTAAATACATAGATTTATTTCCATGCTCTGTCTTCTGTTTTATTGGTCTTTATATCTGTTTTTATGATAGTAGCATGCTATTTTGGTTACTATAGCTTTGTAGTATATTTTGAGGTCAGGTAGTGTGATGCCCCCAGCTGTGTTCTTTTTGCTCAAAATTGCTTTGGCTTTTGGGGTCTTTTATGATTCCATACAAATTTTAGGATTATTTATTCTGTTTCTATGAAGAATATCATTGGTATTTTCATTGAACTGCATTGAATCTGTAGATCACTTTATGTAGTATGGACATTTTAACAGTATTAATTTTAATCCATGAACATAGGCTATCTTTCCATTTATGTCCTCTTCAACTTTTTCCATTAATGTTTTATAATTTTCATTAAAGAGATCTTTCACCTCCTTGGTTAAATTTATTCCTAGGTAATTTTTTTGAAAAATGGAATTGCTTTCTTGATTTCTTTTTTCAGATAGTTTGCTAGTGATGTATAAAATTCTACTGATTTTTGTTCGTTGATTTTGTATCCTGCAACTTTACTGACTTTTTTAAATTAGTTATAACAGTTTTTTGGTAGAGTCTATAGGGTTTTCTATACATAAGATTATGTCTTCTGCAAACAGACAATTTGACTTCCTCCTTTCCAATTTGAATACCCGTTCTCTTGGCTAATTGCTCTGGCTAGGACTTACAGTATTATGCTGAATAAAAGTGTTGAAAGTGGGCATCCTAGCCTGGTGCGGTGGCTCACGCCTGTAATCCCAACACTTTGGGAGGCTGAGATGGGCAGATCATGAGGTCAAGAGATTGAGACCACCCTGGTCAACATGGTGAAACTCTGCCTCTACTAAAAATACAAAAATTAGCTGAGTATGCTGGCACGCGCCTGTAGTCCCAGCTACTCGGGAGGCTGAGGCAGGAGAATCGCTTGAACCTGGGAGGCGGAGGTTGCAGATCACACCACTGCACTCCAGCCTGGTGACAGAGCGAGACTCCATCTCAAAAAAAAAAAAAAAGGAAAAAGAAAGTAGGCATCTTTGTCTTGTTCCAGATCTTAAGAGGAAAAGCTTTCAACTTTTTCATGTTCAGTATGATATTAACTATGGGTTTGTCATACGTGGCTTTGTGTTGAGGCACAGTTTCCTCCATACCTAATTTGTTGAGAGTTTTTATGATGACGGTATATTTAAATTTTTTTTTTTTTTTTTTTTGAGACAGAGTCTTGCTCTGTTGCCCAGGCTGGAGTGCAGTGGCGCAATCTCGGCTCACTGCCACCTCTGCCTTCTGGGTTCAAGCGATTCTCATGCCTCAGCCACCTGAGTGGCTGGGATTATAGGCATGCACCACCACACCCAGCTATTTTTTGTATTTATAGTAGAGATGGGGTTTCACTATGTTGGCCAGACCAGTTCCAAACGCCTGACCTCAAGTGATTCGCCCGCCTCAGCCTCCCAAAGTGCTGGGATTACAGGCATGAACCACCACGCCCAGCCGCTATGTTGAATTTTATCAAATGGTTTTTCTGCATCTATTAAAATGATCATATGGTTCTTGTCCTTGATTCTGTTGGTTTTTGATAGATCATGTTTATTGATATGCATATGTTGAACCATCCTTTCATCCCTTGGATGAATCCCACTTGGTCATGGTAAATGATGTTTTTAATATACTGTTGAATTCAGTTTGCTATTATTTCATTCAGGATTTTTGCATCCATATTCATCAAGGATATTGGCCTGTAGTTTTCTTTTCTGTTGTGTCCTTGTCTGGTTTTGGTATCAGGGTAATGCTGTCCTTACAGAACGATTTTGGAAGATTTCCCTCTTCAGTTTTTTGAATAGTGTGAAAGGAATTAGTATTATTTAAATGTTTGTTAGAATTCAGCCATGAAGCCATCAAGTCCTGGGCTTTTCTTTGATGGGAGACTTTATTACTGATTCAATCTCACTCTCATTGGTCAGTTCAGGTTTTCTGTGTCTTCATGGTTCAGTTTTGATAGTTCATGTGTGTCTAAGAATTTAGCCATTTCCTCTAGGCTTTTCAGTTTGTTGGCATACAGTTGTTTATAATAGTCTCTTACAATACTTTGTTTATGGTATTAGTTGTAATATCTCCTTTTTCATCTCTGATTTGAGTCTTTTTTTTTTTCTTAGTCTGCTATAGGTTTGTTGATTTTGTTTACCTTTTCAAAAAAATGATCTTTGGTTTTGTTGATCTTTGGTATCTTTTTTTTGGTCACTTTATTTCCATTCTTCTGGTCTTTATTATTTTCTTTGTTCTGCTAATTTTGGGTTTAGTTTATTATTTTCTAGTTCCTTGAGGTACATCAGGTTGTGTATTTGAGATCTTTCTACTTTTTTTTTTTTTTGAGACAGTTTCAGTGTGACCCCTAGATTGGAGTGCAACGGCACGATCTTGGCTCACTGCAACCTCCGCCTCCTGGGTTTAAGTGATTCTTATGCCTCAGCCTCCCAAATACCTGGAATTACAGGCGCCTACCACCACTCCCGGCTAATTTATGGTGGAGACGGGGTTTCACCATGTTGGCCAGGCTGGTCTCAAACTCCTCACCTCAGGTGATCCTCCCGCCTCTACCTGCCAAAGTTCTTGGGTGTGAGCCACCCGCCTGGCCTGATTGTGATTTTTTTTTTTTAATTTGTTGAGACTTGTTTTGTGGCCTAACATATGGTCCATCATAGAGAATGTTCCATGTGCTGATGAGAAAAATGTGTATTCTGTGGCTGTTGGAGGAAATGTTCTGTGAATGTGTGTTAGGTCCATTTGGCCTAGAGTGCAGTTTAAATCCAATTTTTTTTGTTGATTTTATGTCTAGGTGATCTGTCCATTGCTGAAAGTGGGATGTAGCGTTCTGCTATTATTGTATTGCAGTCTATGTCTCCCTTTAGGTCTCATAATATTTGCTTTATGTATTTGTGTGCACCAGTGTTGGGTGCATAGATATTTAAAATCATTACATCCTCCTGCTGAATTGACCCCTTTGACCTTTGTTTCTTTTTACAATTTTTGACCTAAAGTCTATTTGATCAAAATATAGCTACTCCTCTTCTCTTTTTGGTTTTAATTTGCATGGAGTATCATTTCTCATCCCTTCACTTTCAGTCTTAGTGTGTCCTTACAGGTGAAGTGAGTGTCTTGTAGGCAACATAGAGTTGGATTTTGTTTTTTGTTTTTTCATCCATTCAGCCACTGTATCTTTTCATTGAAGTATTTAATCTATTTACATTCAAGGCTATTATTGATAGATAAGGACTTACACCTGCCATTTTGTTAATTGTTTTCTGTTTGCTTTGCATATTCTTTATTCCTTTCTTTCTCTCTTATTGTTTACCTTTGTGGTTCGGTGATTTTCTATAGTGATAAGTTTTGATTGATTTCTCTTTCTCATTTGTGTGTCTGCTGTAGTTACTTTTTTTCTTTGTGGTTACTATGGGGCTTACATTAAACATCTTATAGTTATAATAGAGTGTTTTAAGCTGATAATAACTTAACCTTGGTCTCATAAAATATTTTTGGCTTTTACCCTCCCCTCACAACTTACAATTTTGTTGCTTGATTTACATCTTTTTATATTGTGTGGTCCTTAACAACTTGTAGCTGTAGTTACCATTAACCGTTTTTTACTTTTAACCTTCATAATGGAGACTTGAAAGATTATATTCCACAGTTATAGCAATGGAGTTTTCTGAATTTGGTAATTAATTTACCTCTGTCAGTGAGATTATATTTTCATATATTTTCATGATAGTAATTATACTTTTGCTTCCAGTCGAAGCAGCTCCCTTAAGCATTTCTTGTAAGGCTAGTCTAGTGGTAATAAATTCTTGCAGCTTCTGCTTGTCTGGGAAAGACTCCGTTTTTCTTTCATTTCTGAAAGATAGCTTTGCTAGTAGTTGTTATCTTTCAGCACTTTGAATATATTATCCCATTCTCTACAGGCTGTTCTTTCTTGGCGTGTACAGGTTTTCTGAGAAATCTGTTGATAGCAACTTGCCGGTTCCCTTACATGTGACTTGATCCTTTTCTCTTGCTGCTTTTAGAATTCTCTATGTCTGACTTTTGATGGCTTTATTATAATGTACCTTGGAGAGAGGACCTCTTTGCATTGAGTGTGTTTAGTGTGCTGTCGAGTTTCATGGATCTGGATACCAATATTTAAATTATATTACTATGACTAATAGTTGAGTGTGGTCCCAGTATAGTTTGTCTCAAATAGGTAAAAGTCCACGAGATTTTATTAAAATTATTATATTCAACTATATACTGATGTACATAAATACTAAATGCTTTATTATGAAATTTTGAAATTAAAATAAGCATAGTTGTTACAAGCTACAGTATGGCAAAATGCCTTTTTCTTTTTCACTCATCTTTTAGCATCATTGGGTTTTCTTAACTTGAATATAGGATTTTAATTCATAAATTTTTTTATTTAAGGAAAATAAATTTTTAATGTTTGCATTTGTTTTTCATTTCTCTTCCCTACCTAGAAACGATGGAAAGAACTTTCTAAGGAAGACTTATCTCCTGCCTTTGATCATTCACCAAACAAAATAATGACTGAAAAATTCAATGGGAACAGAATAGGTCTAGAAGAAGAAAAACTGACAGGTGACCGATGTACAGGACTTTCCTCTAAAATGCAAGATACAGTGGAGGAGAATAGTGAGAGGTAAGCTTTCTATAACTACAGGCTGAAAGACAAGGCTTTTTTATTTTAAAAATAAATTTTATAGGACCAGGTGCCATAGGATTTCAGGTATGTAATTTTTATATTCGGAAAATACAATCACGCCTGTAGTCCCAACACTTTGGGAGGCCGAGGCGGGAACATGACTTGAGTCTAGGAGTTTGAAACCAGCCTGGGCAACATAGTGAGACCTTATCTCTACAGAAAATAAACAAAATTAGCCAGGTGTGCTGATGTGAGCCTGTGGTCCCAGCCACTCGGGAGACTGAAGTGGGAGGCTCACTTGAGCCGGGGAGGTCGAGGTTGCAGTGAGCTGAGATACCACCACTGCACTCCCACCTGGGTGACAAAGCAAGACCCTGTCTCATAAATAATAATAATAAATAAATAATTATGTGGATATGATATATGAAATAATATAGGCCCTTTTTTTTTTTTTATTATACTTTAAGTTCTGGGGTTCGTGTGCAGAACATGCAGGTTTGTTACATAGGTATACACATGCCATGATGGTTGGCAGCACCCATCAACCTGGACATTAGGTATTTGTCATAGTGCTCTCCCTCCCCTAGCCCCCCACCCCCCGACAGGCCCCAGTGTGTGATGTTCCCCTCCCTGTGTCCATGTGTTCTCATTGTTCAACTCCCACTTATGAGTGAGAACATGCGGTGTTTGATTTTCTGTTCTCGTGACATAAAATTTCTTTTTTTTTTTGTAATTGCTCCTGCATTTTTATTTAACTCCCTCATGTATCCTGAGAAGACCTTCTTGTTTTACCTAATTATCTCTCCAACATCCCCTGAAATCTCAACAGGTAGACACTATGTGAAGGTCAATTCAAAGACAGAAACTAAAACCCCATCCACAGGTGACTCCATGCTGAATCCCTGTGGTGTCTTTTCCCGCTAACCGATGTGTATCTATCAAGCAGTTTTCTTGTTCACTATAAATATTACACTGTTTGACATTTTAAGAAACATTGTAATCAAAATCTATAGCCTTAATTAAATGATGAATTTCAGGAAATTATCATGCAAAATGGAAGGGTTATGAAGCCAATAATAGACACACTCTCCTAAAAATGATCTCACCACATCACGCCTAACCCTTCTCACCACCTTACAGTTCACATTCCATGGAAAGAGTGCCTCATACTTAAGAGTGTTTTACTTTCCTTTTCCCAAGTCATGGCGATTTTGAATATTCACACTTTGCGGACATCAACACATTTCTAAAGCATCCTTATCTTGATTAAAGACTGTCGAGGTCATGAAAACAGTCGCATAAATATTTAAGATGCATTGAAAATTTTGTTTTAGAATTGGCTTTTCAATCATTTCATTACAAGCAGTGCTTTCCTGCCGTTTACTTACTCCTACATCTACTATCTTCTTTTGTATTGTGCTTTGTGTTTTACAGAACATTTACTCTTTATAAAGCATATATTTCTAACCTAGGAAAATATCAAATGGAAAGGGGATGGGAATACCTTTGATATGTACATTCAGCAGAACTATGTGCTGCTGGGTACAGTTGCGTGAACATATACACATCTCCACTTCCTGTGAGATAAATTTTTTTTTTTTTTAAATTTATGAAGTATTTATTGATGATTCTTGGGTGTTTCTCGGAGAGGGGGATATGGGAGGGTCATAGGATGATAGTGGAGAGCAGGTCAGGAGATAAACACATGAACAAAGGTCTCTGGTTTTCCTAGGCAGAGGTCTCTGCGGCCTTCTGCAGTGTTTGTGTCCCTGGGTACTTGAGATTAGGGATTGGTGATGACTCTTAAAGAGCATGCTGCCTTCAAGCATCTGTTTAACAAAGCACATCTTGCACCGCCCTTAATCCATTTAACCCTGAGTTGACACAGCACATGTTTCAGAGAGCACGGGGCTGGGGGCAAGGCCATAGATCAACAGCATCCCAAGGCAGAAGAATTTCTCCTAGTCAGAACAAACTGGAGTCTCCTATGCCCACCTCTTTCTACACAGACACAGCAACAATCTGCTCTCTCCTTCCTTTCCCCACACTTCCCCCCCTTCTTTTCAACAAAACCGCCATCGTCCTCATGGCCCGCTCCTGATGGTCGCTGTCTCTTCAGAGCTGTTGGGTACACCTCCCAGACAGGGCGGCCGGGCAGAGGCGCTCCTCACTTCCCAGACGGGGTGTAGGCCCTTTTTTTATTGAATTAATATAACCTTTTTTTTCTCTGTCACCCAGGTTGGAGTACAGTGGCACAGCTTTAGCTGCTCCACCTCCTGGGTTCAAGCGATTCACCTGCCTCAGCCCTCCCGTGTAGCTGGGATTACAGGCGCCCACCACCATGCCCAGCTAATTTTTATATTTTTAATAGAGAGAGGGTTTCACCGTGTTAACAAGGCTGGTCTTGAACTCCTGACCTCAGGTCATCCACCCGCCTCAGCCTCCCAAAGTGCTGGGATTACAGGCGTGAGCCACCGTGCCCAGCCAAATTAATATAACCTTTATTTCTTACCTGAGGGTATTTAGTGTATGATGACAAAGGTGTTCTCAAGGAGCTTTCAACCAATACTTAGAAACCAGTTCAAAAATCCTTTAAAACAATAATGATTGAGTGTAAAATTAAACACCTGAAATTTTATAAATGCTAACATATTCCAATATATAATACATGTATTATTATATATTATAGTGGAAGAGTTTATTATGATTTAGCAATGTTATTCCTAATTTTTGACTTCAGTAGTTTTAGACTGCAAGAGAAAGCATAATTTTTTTGGTTCCTTTTTTCATCTTAAATAGAATACCTTTAAATCAGGAAATAATAGTTTTAAGTTACCTTAGCTTACGGTAGGTTGCAGTCTGAGTTTGAAAGCCAGTGTTCTCAATTACATACAGTTCAACCCAGAAACCCAGATCACTGAGAGTGAGAAACAGCTTGGACATACGAAAAGTCTGGGGCAGGCAGAGTGGCTCATGCCTGTAATCCCAACACTCGGGGAGGCTGAGGCAGGTGGATCACTCGAGCCTAGCAGTTCAAGACCAGCCTGCGCAACATGGCAAACCCTGTCTCTACAAAAAATACAAAAATTAGCCAAATGTGGTGGGACCTGCCTGTAGTCTCAAAGGAGGCTGAGGTGGGAGGATTGCTTGAGCCCAAGAGGTTGAGGCTGCAGGGAGCTATGATCACACCACATGATATTCCATGGGCAAGGGTCCACAGGAGGCATTCCCATTGGTTAATGTCCTAAATTGCATAAATATATGGGAAAACCTGGGCAGGTCCCACTTGGCAAGTCATTACACAGACATAATTTCTTTAGGCCCCACTAAGGAAGAAAAGATTTTATTTTATCACAAATCGAGAGTAGTCTTGTCATTCTCTGGAATTGTGTTCTTAAATTAGATACAGGCATGCCTTGGTATTTGTCTCTAGTCCATTCCTGAATTATATAGTGCACTTTTGGAAAGCAAAAACCTCTGTTCCATTCTTTTAAATGAGAAAAATAGTGTGTTCTCAGCCCAACCAGAAAGCATAACCAGTTCCCCCAAATATAGTACAAAACCTTTTAAACTCCTATATAGCATTTAAAGCACTAATTATGTAATCATATAACACTTAAGGGACTCATTATTGGGCTTGTATGGTAAATGACAAAATACTAGATACACATTATAATTGCCTTCTATACCATAATGAAAATAAAAAATGAAATAATATGTTAAAGATTATATCTAAATTGGAACCTTGTTAACGATACCTCCAGGCTCCTGGCAAAAGGTAATAAAGGGCCCATGGGAGGCTAACCCCCTCTCTGTTTTTATACATATTTTGCCTACACTTGAACACAAATGTTTTCGCTAACAGGTACCTGCATATTTGTGATAGTGAATTTTCAATTCAGAGAGTGAATTCTGAGTAAGAATTTTTGCAAGTCATTATAAGCAGATACGCAGATGGAGTTCAGACAGCCAGGGATACCTGTATATATGATAACAAAAAGTGAAAAAGACATGAGAAAGCACCATAAGATGAACAAAGATAGCAAAACACAGTCTGTCCTCAAGTTGCAGAATATGTTTTGAAGATAAAACAAGTACCCAAGTTAGCACATTATTAGTAAATTATAAATTACTTCAAATTAAATGCCGTAAGAATAGAAGGGCTAGAGGGGGTGGAGCAAGATAATTGAAGAGTAGAACTGAAATGAGAGGACAGGAGAGAAGGGAAGGTTTCTATTTTAGTGGGGAATAAATTTGGAGAACAGCAAAAAACAGCAAGAACAAAGTTCTGCATAGCAGGAGAATATTGGCAAGCATTTGCATGGACATGTGTTCTCAGTTCTCTTGGGTACATATCTAGGAGTGGAATTGCTAGGTCATATGGTAACTCTATGTTTAACTTTGTGAGGAGCTGTCAAACTGTTTTCTGTGGCAGCTGAACCATTTTACATTCCCACTAACAGTCTCTTGGGGAGAGAAGGTTCCAGTACACCAAAGAAGTGTAACATTGATTAAAATATTCTAATACATAGTTCAATTCAGATTTCTCTTGTCTGAAAGGTTCACCATATAGCTTTTTTAATAAAGTTTTATGGAAATATAATTTATATACCATAAAGTTTACTCATTTAAAGTATACAATTCAGTGACTTTTAATATATTTACCAAATTGTGTAGCTGGCACCACGATCTAATTTTAGAACATTTTCCTGATCCCAACTTCTGTAGCTGTTTAAAAAATATTTCAAGATTAATCAAAGATTGATACTATATTTAGTTGATGTGATTCTTTGGTCTCTTTTAATCTGGAACTGTTCCCTGCCTTTTTCTTCCTTGCTTGACATTTGTATTTTTGAAGCTTCTAGGCCAGGTATCTTTTAGAATGCCCCATACAATGCATTTCTTTAATCATTATTTATCATAGTTAAATTCAGGTTAAACATCTTGGCCAGGAAAAAGTTAGTCTCAATGTAGGAGACGTTGAAGAGGCATTTGAGATTTTTAAGCACCATCGTGCACTAGGCCCAGTAACAAAAAAAATAAAAGATTTTAAATCAAGCTACATGTCCAGGAGTATGCTCTAGAAAAATTACCATGGCAATAATATTTAATTTGAGGGCGGGGAAGCTGGTGAGGCCTTTGCTGTAATACAGAAAAGTGAAAAGAGGGAATGGAAGAAATAGTAACCTATATGTTGCTAGTGGCCGTGTTTTTGTTTTTGTGTGTGTGTTTTCATGGAGAGGCAAGACTTGCTATATTGCACAAGCTGGACTTGAAATTCCTGGGCTTAAGCCATCCTCCTGAGTAGCTGGATGGCATTATTATTTATATAGAACCAGAACTAAGTATCTTGGGAGTCAGAGACCTTACACTGAAACAAAATTTCTGAGACCGGACGCAGTGGCTCATGCCTGTAATCCCAGCACTTTGGGAGGCTGAGGTGGGCGGATCACTTGAGATCAGGAGTTCAAGACCAGCCTGGCTAACATGGTGAAACATCATCTCACTAAAAATACAAAAAAATTAGCCAGGCGTGGTGGTGCACATCTGTAATCCCAGCTACTTGGGAGGCTGAGGCAGAAGAATTGCTTGAACCCGGAAGGCAGAAGTTGCAGTGAGGCAAGATCGCACCACTGCACTCCAGCCTGGGCAACAGAGCAAGACTCCATTCCCCCCCCGCACCCCCCCCCAAAAAAAATTTCTGTATTGACTATGAAAATGGGAAGTAGAAATGTGTATGGTCAAATAAAAGAATAGGTGCTCCCACAACAGAATATTCATGGGAATATTAAATAGCTAGCTTTTATAAGAGCCTTAACCATCAAACGTGACCGGAAAATGGGATCAGATGCAAGCGGTAGCCCCTTGTCTTCCCACTCCTGCTTCTGCTGACTAGTTAACAAGGAAGGAAAGAAAACTAACAGTCATCAGTTCACGTGTCAAGAAAGTACCTTGCTTATTTTCAGGTCCCACTAAAAGCAGTTATATAAAACTGTACCAGGAATGGTTGTCAAGGTACATCTCTGAATCATTTAAGAATATTGAGGCTTTTCTTGGCCGGGCGCCGTGGCTCACACCTGTAATCTCAGGACTTTGGGAGGCCAAGGCGGGTGAATTGCTTGAGGTCAGGAGTTCAAGACCAGCCTGGCCAACATGGCAAAACCCTGTCTCTACTAAAAATACAAAAAATTAGCTGGGCGTGGTGGTGCACGCCTGCAATCTCAGTTACTCAGGAGGCTGAGGCACGAGAATCACTTGAGCGTGGGAAGCAGAGGTTGCAGTGAACCAAGATTGTACCACTGCATTCCAGGCTGGGTGACAGAGCAAGACGCTGTCTCAAAAAAAAAGAATATTGAGGCTTTTCTCTTCATTATTCCAGTGTTCAAGTAGGGTGAAAACTATGTGGATGTGGATGGTTTTATTTGCGCCTAGGTCCTCTGTGTTAGAGTACTCAAGTCCTGCTCTGTGTGCAGTTCCTTTTACTTGTTTTTATTTCTTCATAGTGCTCTACGGAAACGTATTCGAGAGGACAGAAAGGCCACCACAGCTCAGAAGGTGCAGCAGATGAAACAGAGGCTAAATGAGAATGAACGAAAAAGAAAAAGGTGGTTATATTGGCAACCTATTCTCACTAAGATGGGGTTTATGTCAGTCATTTTGGTTGGCGCTTTTGTTGGCTGGACACTGTTTTTTCAGCAAAATGCCCTATAAACAATTAATTTTGCCCAGCAAGCTTCTGCACTAGTAGCTGACAGTGCTACATTAATCATAGGGGTTTGTCTGCAGCAAACGCCTCATATCCCAAAAACGGTGCAGTAGAATAGACATCAACCAGATAAGTGATATTTACAGTCACAAGCCCAACATCTCAGGACTCTTGACTGCAGGTTCCTCTGAACCCCAAACTGTAAATGGCTAAAATAAAGACAATGATGTTTGTTAAAAACTGGTAAATTTTGCAACTGTATTCATACATGTCAAACAGTATTTCACCTGACCAACATTGAGAAATCCTTTATCACAGGATTTGTTTTTGGAGGCTATCTGGATTTTAACCTGCACTTGATATAAGCAATAAATATTGTGGTTTTATCTACATTATTGGAAAGAAAATGACATTTAAATAATGTGTGTAATGTATAATGTACTGTTGACACGGGCATCAACACTTTCTATTCTTAAGCATTTCAGGGTAAATATATTTTATAAGTATCTATTTAATCTTTTGTAGTTAACTGTACTTTTTAAGAGCGCAATTTGAAAAATCTGTTACATAAAAAAATAAATTGTATGTCGATTCAATTGTACTGGATACATTTTCCATTTTTCTAGAGAGAAGTTTGATATGAGCAGTTAGAAGTCGGAATAAGCAATTTCTACTATATATTGCATTTCTTTTATGTTTTACAGTTTTCCCCATTTTAAAAAGAAAAGCAAACAAAGAAACAAAAGTTTTTCCTAAAAATATCTTTGAAGGAAAATTCTTCTTACTGGGATAGTCAGGTAAACAGTTGGTCAAGACTTTGTAAAGAAATTGGTTTCTGTAAATCCCATTATTGATATGTTTATTTTTCATGAAAATTTCAATGTAGTTGGGGTAGATTATGATTTAGGAAGCAAAAGTAAGAAGCAGCATTTTATGATTCATGATTTCAGTTTACTAGACTGAAGTTTTGAAGTAAATACTTTTCAGGTTCTTTCTACTTCAATAAATAGTATGATTATATGCAAACCTTACATTGTCATTTTAACTTCTTAATGAGTATTTTTTAAAGCAAACTGTTTAATGAATTTAACTGCTCATTTGAATGCTAGCTTTCCTCAGATTTCAACATTCCATTCAGTGTTTAATTTGTCTTACTTACTTGAAATTGTTGTTATAAATTTAATTGCTAGGAGGCATGGATAGCATACATTATTATGGATAGCATACCTTATTTCAGTGGTTTTCAAACTATGCTCATTGGATGTCCAGGTGGGTCATCAAGAGGTTACTTTCAACCACAGCATCTCTGCCTTGTCTCTTTATATGCCACATAAGATTTCTGCATAAGGCTTAAGTATTTTAAAGGGGGCAGTTATCATTTAAAAACAGTTTGGTTGGGCACGGTGGCTCACGCCTGTAATCCCAGCACTTTGGGAGGCTGAAGTGGGCAGATCACCTGAGGTCAGGAGTTCAAGACCAGCCTGGCCAACGTGGTGAAACGCCGTCTCTACTAAAAATGCAAAAATTAGCTGGGCGTGGTGGAGGGCGCCCGTAATCTCAGCTACTCGGGAGGCTGAGGTAGGAGAATTGCTTGAACCCAGTAACAAAGGTTGCAGTGAGCTGAGATCACGTCACTGCACTCCAGCCTGGGCGACAGAGCGAGACTCCATCTCAAAAGAAACAAACAAACAAACAAAAAACAGTTTGGGCCGGGTACGGTGGCACACGCCTGTAATCCCTGCACTTCGGGAGGCCAAGGCGGGCGGATCACGAGGTCAAGAGATCGAGACTGTCCTGGCCAACATGGTGAAACCCCTTCTTTACTAAAAATACAAAAATTAGCTGGGCATGGTGGTGCATGCCTGTAGTCCCAGCTCCTTGGGAGGCTAAGGCAGGAGAATCACTTGAACCCAGGAGGCAGAGGTTGCAGTGAGCCGAGATTGCACCACTGCACTCCAGCCTGGCAACAGAGCAAGACTTCGTCTCAAAAAAAAAAAAAAAAAAAAAAAGTTTGAAAACCATTGGTATAGATAGATATTTTGAATTGATTTGCATAGTCTCCTTGAATGTGTTAAATTATGTTGAAAGTATGAAAGCAGGATGTAGGTGGTACTACATATTAAATAAGATTTATATAACGTGTGCCTGTGTCCTGATTCAGTATTACTGTGTCCTGTAACCTTGAAATGGAGAGGAGGTAAGAGGGACATTTTTTTATATGTCTGTCTGCATTAAACCTGTGTTGAGGCATCCAAGACCCTTACATTTCAGGTTGTTATTGGTTTAAAACCTCTTTCCAGTTTGCATTGGTTTGTCTTTGCTAAATACAGTATGTTACTCTGTAAGTCAGATACAGGTAGACCTTATGACATTTCCAGTTGAAATTAGGCTTGCTTTCGGTACACAGATGAAGACTTAAGGAAGCCAGTGCCAGAGAGGATGTGCCTCACCCCTCAGCTGGCTGAATGCGCTTCATTGGCTTACGCTTTGCTTTCTGTATGCTTTCTGTCCTTCTGGGTGGTGTCGCATATATTTTTAAAACCACATTCAGTGTGATGAACACTTGTTGGTAACGCTTCTAAGGTTAGTCATCTTTCCTTCTCTGAGCAGATCCTTGAGAAGGGCATTGACAGTGGATGCTTTAAATAGTGTTCAGATTTTACCAGTAATAATATTTTTTGGTGGATGTCATGAAAACACATGACATCGTGTTGCGCCCATGATCATTATCCTGACTTTAATTTATTGAATGAGGTGTGCTGGTCAAAGAGACAGACGTGGCTGCCTTCTCTGGTAACAGCCAGAGGAAAAAGTTAGCAATTCTAGATGGGTTCTACAGCTTTAAAAAACTTGTTGTATCCTTAGGTCCTCATAATATTAAATATTTTCTAATTTTAACAGATTTTAAGAGTCAGATATATACTTCAATGAGGTAGTGTTGCTTCTTAAATAGGTTAAGGAAGAAAAAATTTAAAAAGAAAACAGGTTTATTTTATTTTCAGGAGTTTTTAATTCATGTCTAGTTCATTTCCACTCATATCTATGTCTGCTAATAGATTGACAGCAACCTTTGGTTTAATGATGTGTTCTCTAGCTACACCAACAAGTTATGTATTCCTTTCCAATGTTAGCCAAGTATTTATTTTATGTTAGCCTATGACTGAATTTTATCTATGCACATATATAGAATGTAAAAATATAATTCTCCATGTTTAATGTATCCATATAAAAATGAAAATACCCATTTTCTGCATTCTTAAAGGGTTAAGAAAAGTAACATGTAATAAGTACATGGAGGACTTTAGAGCAATATAAAAACCATTTCTTGTGTTAGAGGAGATTTTATACATTTGTCAGGTTTTCTGCCTTTTGGTCCTTTTATGTTCTTAGTCCATTTCATTATTGTTTTAATATTTCTACCAAGGAATGAACAAGAAAAGAGAAAGGAAGAAAAAAAATGTGTTAATCATTTTCTTTTAATGGTATGTCAGCAGAAGGGGTTCTGACTCTAAGCTAATGTGCACTTGTGCCTGTCCTCTTTGTCTTAAACTAAAGTTGGTAGTATGAATCGAAAAATGTGTATTGGTTTAAAAAGTAGTTTATGATATGAAACGGTCTTCCAGTTTTTACATCAACTCCTTTGCTTTCAACAGTCAGTTCAAAGCACCATTTATTGATGGTTTACTGTATGCCAGACACTGTATTTTTTCTTTACATATTACCCTACTTAATCCTCAACACAATTTTATGAAGTAGGTATTGTTAGCCTGAAACTGGCATTTCTCCATCCTTTTATGGTGCTGTCTTTGAAAAGTCTCAGATGTGTAACATGTCCTAGAAGCAGATAATTCTCAAAGGAAGACTGCAACTGCAACTCATTTCCCTCTGAGAAAAAATATCCCTGACTCGATTACATACCTAGTTCCAGACCAGAATCTGGTGGTATTAAAAGTGTTTTGGTTGACTGTTGTATACCATAATGAGTACCTACATTCCCAAATTGCCTGCCTGGTTGTTGTACAGACTTAAAAATCTAGCCTGCCTTGATTTTTACTTTTCAGATACACGTTTAAAGAGATTTTTGCTGGTCACAGTAGCTCACACCTGTATTCCCAGAACTTCGGGAGTCCAAGGTGGGAGGATTGCTTGAGCCCAGGAGTTTGTTGAAGACCAGCCTGGGTCTCTACTTAAAAAAAAAAAAAAAATTTAGCTGGGTATGTTGGCACGTGCCTGTAGTCCCAGCTACTCAAGAGGCTGAGGCAGGAGGATCACATAAGCACAGAAGTGTGAGGCTGCAGTGAACTGTGATGGAGCCATTGCACTCCAGCCTGGGCAATAGAGGAGACTTGTCTCTCTATATATATTTGTCTCTGTCTCCCTCTTGCTCTCTCTCTCTCTCTCATTATACATATATACATATATATACACACACACACAGAGAGAGATATAAAATAGATATAAAAATATATTAGTTATTTTAAAGATTATTTATAAATATATGTTTTTAAAAATATAGTCTATTATAAGCCAAATGTCATTAGGCATGTAGTCCATTTCTTTCTATGTTCAGGCAGGAGTTCCAGTTCTATAAACATTGGTTTATCTTTTTTTCTAGCAGGTGCACACATGGGTTCTCAGTGATGTGTAGCCAGGGCATAGATACCTCTCAGTCTATTGCACCCTGCAGGGGGAGATGTCTGAGGTCATCCCTCGCCTGGCTGTGCTTGATGCACAGTGCATAGCAGAACTAAGTGCATAGCAGAAATGCCTGTTCTGCATTCCCATTTATACATCAACAGCTAATAAAGTCTCTTTTACTTTTAAGAAACCCTTAATTGGCTTTGGCGTATTTACATGGTAGGGGCCTAGAATTTTATAAATAAAATTTTGAAGAATAGAAATGTATTTTTTCACGATTTAAAAACCACCTGTATGGTTTACTCTGGAGTTGACCTGTTCCACTCATCCTTCTCCCCAGTGCATTTGTTTCGTTTCAATTCCACTTTCCCTTATACCTATCTTCAAAGCAGTGTCTATGGGACAGCATTGCCAAGAGCCCGGACTGGGCCTGGCTTGGTAACTCACTCCTGTAATCCCACCTCCCCCTAGAAGTGCAGATATACTAGAAATTACAGCTGTCTTTGTTCCAATGAATATGTATAAGGGGTAACATGCCTTGGAGGAAAGCAGCTCAGATTGTGTGGACTCCTCAATCCCTGCTCTACCAAGAGCTCTCCAGTTCCAGAACTGTACACTCAGTGGCTATGTTCTGTGTGCCTGCTCCCAATACAGCCATTATGTCATTCATCCAGATTTGAGAATTTAAGCTTTTCACTCCTCTTTGGGTAGTATTATTTAAGTAAGAACTTCTAGGAAAATAGTATGAGTTTGGTTATTTTTCCCTTGGCAGCAGGAATTTTGTTAATATTTAGCACATTCAGATTGCTCCAAGAACAGCATTGAGCAATGCTGCACATGTGCTTTCTCCTAAGGCTGTCTCCCCTGGCGCCTGGGTTCTGGAAAGACTCATTGTCCTTCAGGGAAGGGAGCATTTTTCCTCACTGCCAATGCTGAGCCTTTTCTCCTGCTGTATACTATTTAGCCCAGCATGAAGCCATTGTCGACTGTAAGGAGTGATGGATAGAAGTGTTTACTTGGTTTGTGAGGCCTTGTCTCTAAAGGGTAACAATCTGACAAGGAAAACATTTCAAAGAGCCCTGACCAGGCCTGGCTTGGTAACTCACTCCTGTAATCCCAGTACTTTGGGAGGCCGAGGCTGGAGAATCATTTGAGCCCAGGAGTTCGAGACCAGCCTGGGCAACATGGTGAAACCCCACTCTATTAAAAAAAAAAAAAAAGAGCCCTGACCCTCTCTGGCAATCCATTGGGAGAATTTGAAAAGTTCAAACTTTTGAACTCTTCCTACTTTATTTTTTTAAATTTAGAATGGAAGGTGGGAATTATGCAATTTGGTGAAGATGTTACAGAAACTGCTTCAGGACTTTCTGGTTTCACGTTATACAGTATGTTTTGAGGAGCTCCAAGAATTGCACAGGAATTTTTTTTCTTTATACAGACCATTTTTTAAAGACACATCAAGTTATTCTTTATTGTGGCTCTAATTTGGCATATTTTTCAGACACAGGTTGCTCTTGATACATCAAATTTCTGCTATTAAAAACTTCAGTTATTTTGAGTTTGGTGAATTCAGGAGAGGGAACCTAGGTAAGTCATCTGTAGGGCATCTTTGCACCTTAAGAGAAGTTTCTGATTAGCCTCAATTCAGTTTAGTAGAATATTAGTGTGGATATCTGGTGGCAAAACCTATTCTTGGTGCAATTTGGTTTTTCGTGGCTCAGGCATAGAGCTGACTTGGGAGTGGACCCTCTGTCCACACCCACCCGGCCCTTGCGCCTTCCTAGCATAAAGCGGTGTGTCAGAGCCACTGTCTCCACAGAAAGCACCACGTTTGTTTCATTTGACTTATTTGAACTCGTTTCTCTTGCCTTTGCCTTTTTAAATAAAAATAGCAAAAATTGATTCAAGTGAATCTATTAGAATTTTCTAAAACGGAGCCCATTTGTCTTTTCAGTCTTGCAAGTAAAGTCTTTAAAACAATTAACCCTCCCAATGATTTAACCATATTTTCTTACCCCCCCAATAATATTTACAAAGAAATAATAACGTGAATTTTTAAAAACACTGTCCTTCAGTTGTTATAAATGATAGTTCATTCTTGGTAAGTATATCTGTAACAAAATACTGGGGAAGGACATGAGGTATGGTGAGCACTTAAAATTCTGCCAACCAGCTTAAATACATAATCTAAATTTAACCCATGTAACACCTCTTCTAGGTAGACAGCATTCTCCCTATATTCAGATGAGAAAACTGAGTCAAAGAATAAGTAACTTGCCCAAGATTACACAGCTAGTACATGACAGAACTGAGATTCACTCTGCAATCTGTAGACTTCCAGTAACTCCAAACCTCATACTTTTTCTTTTATGTTACACTGACTCTGTTTTTAATGGAATATTTAAATGAGATATTTAAGTGGGAAAGTAATAGACAACCACTCTTACCTGTTAAAATCCAGAGTAATTCTCTGTTTTTTAAATGGAGCATATTTAAAAAACTTTGTGCACCAGTTTGAACTACCACTGCAACAGAGAAATACTAGAACATCAGAGTATTCTCTAAACCAGATCATTATTTCATTCACTTTGATTGAATTGAGTTTATTTTAAAAAGACTTCTGGATGCATGGAAAACATATATATTTTGCAGCACTCAGAATCATTAAAAAGTACCTTCAGCCACTTTGGTTCAGGTTCTAAAGATTCATGTAATGAACATCCATAGTAGTTTTGGGCTCACAGTTATCTAATGAGAATGTTTTCTTGATGACTTGACATTTCTCCGTCAGTGTTGGATAATCAGAGAAAAAAAGGACTGTTCAGAACACCAAGGTGCTTGGTACAGTTATGCCAAGTACCCTGTCTTTAAAGGGAGTAGTCTAATTCTCAGCATTTGGGAGTTTTTGACTACGTGTGTGGATATGATTTGTATTTCCTATTTATTAATATATATGTGAAGATACAATACTGACAAGTATGTAGATTTGGAGGTTTTGCGGTACTGAGGGGAGTTGGGGGGAGAATGGAAATACCATTGACCTCCTAAAAAGTTCAGTTACTTGCAAAGTTTGGGAGGTGACATCAAAAACTCAACTGCCCTTACAATAGTCATTCCATCTGTCTGTTGCTTATTTGAATTCTCATTTATTTTTACTTTATGGCACTAAAATACAATAAGTCTGTCAATTATTTTATGTCTTTTATATTAGTAGTAGCTTAAGATTGGGTCACTTCATTTCGGTAGATATAATTGTTAGTATTATCCTTCAGGACAAAAAGCATCTGCTAACAACCTGTGATTTAAAAATATAGGCCAACTTTATGTTCAAACATTATGTTGATAATATTTTTAGCAGTATTACACAGTGGAGGTCCAAATTGGATTAGACTTTTGCATTGAATTCCAAAGTATTGGTAAGTCTAGCACATACTATAAAGTCTTGCTAAATTCTTGTGGGTACATTATTTTTAAAACCTGTCTGTCGGTATCACACAGAGGTCACTTCTTGAGTAAAATAAGATGACCTTAAGAATTCACATAATTCTTGAAGAAGAATATAAGTCATGATGCTTCCACATAAGGCCGTGTCACACCACCATCGTTTGGAAATCCAGCACCTCAGCCGTTTTACCAAGATAACAGTGCAGCACTTAGTGTGGTTGAATGTGTCATGTGGGAATGATTTTTGGTCGCCTTTTCAGTTCATTGTTAGTCCTTTTATGTTTGTGTGCATCTGTGTTCGTCTGTGTGTTTGGTAAATATGAATTGAATAGATGACTTCTTATTTTATGTTTTAGGCCAAGATTGACAGACACCTAATATTCATGACTTGAGAATATTCTGCAGCTATAAATTTTGAACCATTGACGTGCAAAGCAAGACCTGAAGCCCACTCCAGAAACTAAAGTGAGGCTCGCTAACCCTCTAGATTGCCTCACAGTTGTTTGTTTACAAAGTAAACTTTACATCCAGGGGATGAAGAGCACCCACCAGCAGAAGACTTTGCAGAACCTTTAATTGGATGTGTTAAGTGTTTTTAATGAGTGTATGAAATGTAGAAAGATGTACAAGAAATAAATTAGGAGAGATTACTTTGTATTGTACTGCCATTCCTACTGTATTTTTATACTTTTTGGCAGCATTAAATATTTTTGTTAAATAGTCTTATGTTGGTTTGTGTGCATTATCTTAGGACAGCTCTGCTTCGAATAATGAATATTTTCCTGTGGGTTTATAATTTCTGTAACAAGCAATTGACATATTCGAGGCGGGTGGATCACTAGAGATGAGGAGTTCGAGACCAGCCTGGCCAACATGGCGAAACTCCATCTCTACTAAAAATACAAAAAAATTAGCCAGGCCTGGTAGCAGGCGCCTGTAATCCCAGCTACTCGGGAGGCTGAGACAGGAGAATCACTTGAACCCAGGAGGCAGAGGTTGCAGTGAGCCAAAATCGCACCACTACATTCCAGCCTGGGCAATGAGTGAAAACTCCGTCTCAAAAAAAAAAAAAAAAAAAAAAAAAAAAGGTTTTTATAGTTGCCCTTCAATAGTCTTTCTATCCTTAATAGTACAGGTTAGGTGAAAGCAATAATAGAAGAGTTAAGATATTCCTTTGTTACTTGGGAGAATATTAATATGGATAATGGTATTGCCTTAAGGTCGACATTAATTTCAAGCAAATACAGCAGTTCAGGGCAGTTTTTAAAATCACAGCATCATTCCTGTGTTGGATGTTGTGCTTTCCCCAAACAATTCCCATTATAAGAAAGCCAGGGCCAGGTGGCTCAACGCCTGTAATCCCAGCACTTTGGGAGGCCGAGGCGGGCGGGTCACAAGGTCAGGAGATCGAGACCATCCTGGCCAACATGGGGAAACCCCGTCTCTACTAAAATACAAAAAATTAGCCAGGCATAGTGGTGCGCATCTGTAGTCCCAGCTACTCGGGAGGTTGAGGCAGGGGAATCGCTTGAACCCGGGAGGTGGAGATTGCAGTGAGCTGAGATTGTGCCACTGCATTCCAGTCTGGCAACGGAGCCAGACTCCGTCTCAAAAAATATATATAACAACAATTTGTTTTGCCAACTTTGAAATTCATATAATATTCATAACATGTATTTCATATCTTTAAATGACTTAGGTTCCTTTTTGCCTTATATGCCAGGTTTTCTGGGTCTGTTTTAGGAGTACGTAAACTATTCCTGCTAAATCATTCCTGAAGAATGCATGAAAAGTTTATTATACTACAAAGTAGTATGGGAAGATGATCTTTCCATGGTGTCTGCAAAGCTGCTGGAAAGAATCATCTACACTCGGCTACCTCTGTCTGCTCTCTTCCTTCATACCCTACCCCCACTCCCCAAATGACCCAGAAACGTCATCTTAGCTTGTACTGTAGCTTAATAAAGCTACTGCTCTTCAGTTTTCCCTTCTGTGACTTCTTGGCAGCATCATTAAGAACTCTGTCTTTGAAACTTTCTCCTTAGACTCCAAAAGACTTGTCTCTGTGTTTTCTTCATCTCAGTTCTTCTGCCTGACTGGAATATTGGGGTTTCCAAGGACTCCATCTTTGGGCCTTTGATTTTAACACACTTAACCTTGGATGATCTGATTTTTCCACAAGTCTTCAATACCTGTAAGCTGATTACATACAACTTCTTCAACTCCAGGCCAGATGTCACTTCAGAGCTATAAACCATATATCCAGTTCCCTAAGTGGTCATTGCACGAATTCCTTACCCTCTAAAATGTAACATGATTTCCCTCCTTTCATCTCCTCTTCCTCCTGTATCCCATTTATTTTGTGGCACCCCCTGGAAACTTGAAATTCATCTTTAGTTCCTCCACTTAGACTTCACGTCCAGTTTGGTTACAAAGTCCTGTCAATTCTGCACAGTGACTCTCGCTCCCACTGCCCCTGCCTTGGTTTAAAGTTCCATGCTTGTCCAACCCATGGCCCACGGGCTGCACGCCGCCCAGGATCGCTTTAATGCGACCCAACATGAATTTGTAAACTTCCTTAAAAGATGAGGGGTTTTTTTGCAATTTTTTGTTTTTTATTTTGTTTTAGCTCACCAGCTATTGTTAGTGCATTTTATATGTGGCCCAAGACAATTCTTCCAGCGTGGCCCAGGGAAGTCAAAAGATTAGACACCCCTGATTTAAACCTTCCTTGTGTGTGCAGCTCACAGCAGCAGGTTCCTGCCTAGACATGCCTGTTTGTGCCTATGCACTCAGCACGGCTCCCAACTAATTTAAGATCTGACTGTTACCCTCCTTAAAATTCGCTTATGGCACCTTAGACAATTTCATCTTCATTTTAAGTCACAAAGTCTCAGCACCCGCCTGCCCTGATAAGGCACCCTAAGCTGCAGCCATCCCAAACGATTTGGAATGAGTGGAATATTGCTCATTTGCCCAATGAATATTTATTGAACACACCTATGTGCTTGGCACTATAGGAGACAGTGGATGTTCAGTGATGGGGGAAAACGACTGCAGTCTGCTTCCTGTGGTCTTATGGGAGAGTTAAAACAACAAACCTGTAAATAAGCAAACATGTAATTAAACCAGTCATAAGTGCTGTGGCAGAAATGAATTGATAGCTACTTAGATGTGATACCTACTTAGATGTGGAGAAATTAGCTTACAAAATCAGAAGCAGAGGTACTAGGAGTAGTTGGCACTGAATTTTTTTCGGGATGGCCACGTAAGTCCCCAATTTGGAAAGGGCAGTGACAAGGAAGACTCGAGCTTTCCAGATAAGATGCGACTCTACCCTGTGGTCTGCAGGACACGCAGGCATGTATGCCAAGACAGCTCTGGAAACCACGAGAAGCATCTCTGAAATAAGCCGTGTCTGCCACTGCCCTATGCAGTCATTTTTGATGAAAAACCAGTATCTTAACCAATAGAATCAGAAACTTAACCCTTTGTGTGTTTGGGTGGATTCTTCCCAACAGTCCCTGGCCCACATGAAATGCTGCAGCTGTCAAAATGGGATTGGTGTGAAAACCCACCACCATGTTTGGACTGGAAGGAGTGTCGGGAAACTGAAGGAGTGATCCCTGAGCTGACCCTTGCCAGACAGATAACAGCATGTGGCATGTGACATCTGGGTGGCTGGGCCCTTTAAAAGCAATCCTGAACAGCAGAATTCACCCACTGTTCCCACATTTCTAATTGGCCCAGTGGACAATGTAAGGAGGCTGAGGCGAAGGCAAGGTAGCCCAGCACACAATTCCCTGGTGTTTCACTTAGGGTTCTCCAGAGAGACAGCCGACATGATAGAGAGGAAGGTGAGGAGGGGATGGGGAATTGGCCACCTCTATCATGGAGGCTGAGAAGTTCTATAACCCACCTCCGGCAAGCTGAGAACAGGGAAGCTGGCAGCGTGTTTCAGTCCAAGTCCGAAACTAATAGTACAATTCTGGAGGTCCACTGGTCAGAGTCCCAGAGTCCAAAAGCCAGAGAACCAAGTGTCGTCCAAGGGCAGAAGAGCGTGTCAGCCCCAGAAGGGAGTGAGAATGCACCCTTCTCTGCCTTTCTCCGCCTTTCACTCCATCCAGACCTCCTGCTGATTGGATGGGTGCCTGCCCATGTTGAGGGTGGGTCTTCCCTACTCAGTCCACCGACTTACACGCCAGTCTCCAGAAAGACCTTCATGGGCACACCTGAGGCAGCCCAATCTAACCAAATGCCAGACCACATGGGTTTCCCTTTAGGCAAAAGAGGACAGGTGCAGCGCCTCCTGAAGCCTTGAGAGTAACGAGTGCTTCACCAGATATGGGTGTACCCCTTCATCCCGTCAAGTTGACACTCCAAATCAACCATCACACCCAGCTTCTCCTAATCAAGGCAGTAGAGACACTTAACATTACCCAAACAAGTTCATCAGTGGCACAGGGGAGTCCCCAAGGACAGACACCCTCTCCTGTTGGCATACAGTGGCATTCCAAGCAGAAGTTGAATAACTGCTGTTAGGTGTGGAAGGGAGAGAGTGGAGACAAGAAATGCTATAACCTCCCATGTTGGGGGCAGAAAATTAGACTGCAAGAGGGAAAAGCAGAATCAGTTTTAATAGTTGTTATATTAGCATGTGTGAAACAACCTTGCTGCCCTTACAGATAAGGTTGGAAAGAGCTGTGTCTGGGGCTCTGTAAACTGTGCATGCTAAATGAGCAAGAAAAATACAAATGAAGACATTGGTATTAAGACAGATAATAAAAACTAATATTCTGCTTGAAAAATGATGGCTTCTAAGTAGAAAACTAAAAATTCTTCATTCAGGCCAGACACAGTGGCTCATACCTGTAATCCCAGCACTTTGGGAGGCTGAGGCAGGCGGATTACCTGAGGTCAGGAGTTCAAGACCAGCCTGGCCAACATGGTGAAACCCCATCTCTACTAAAAAATACAAAAATTAGCTGGGCATAGTGGTGCATGCCTGTAATCCCAGATACTCAGGAGGCTGAGGCAGGAGAATCACTTGAACCTGGGAGCCAGAGGTTGCAGTGAGCTGAGATTGTGCCATTGCACTCCAGCCTGGGCGAAAAGAGTGAGGCTCCATCTAAAAAAAATAAAATAAAATTCTTAATTCAAATGCCCCCAGGATAACGATTTTAATGCTAACAAATCTGCTTCAGTCTAGCTTTGTGTGGCAGAGACATTTACTCCTTTCCAAATACAGGCGGTCCTCCATGTTGGTGGGTTCCCCATTTGACATTTGTGGGTTCAACCCACCACAGATCAAAACAAATAATACCACAATAAAAAGTAATACAAATAAAAAACACAGTATAGGCCAGACACGGTGGCTCACGCCTATAATCCCAGCACTTTGGGAGGCCGAGGTGGGCAGATCACTTGCCGTCAGGAGTTCGAGACCAGCCTGACCAACATGGTGAAACCCTGTCTCTACTAAAAATACAAAAGTTAACCAGGTGTGGTGGGTGGGGAGGGTGGGGAGCGCCTGTAATCCAAGCTACTCTGGAGGCTGAGGCAGGAGAATCACTTGAACCTGGGAGGCAGAGGTTGCAGTGAGCCGAGATCTCGCCACTGCACTCCAGCTTGGGCAAAACAGCGAGACTCGAGACTCTGTCTCCAAAAAAACAAAACAAAACAAAAGAAACAAACAAAAACAGAGGTTGGCTGGGCAGGGTGGCTTACGCCTGTAATCCCAGGACTTTGGGAGGCTGAGGCCGGCGGATCACTTGAGGTCAGGAGTTCAACACCAGTCTGGCCAACATGGTGAAACCCCATCTCTATTAAAAATATAAAAATTAGCTGGGAAAATTAGCTGGGTGTGGCTGCTGATGCCTGTAATTCCAGCTACTCAGAAGGCTGAGGCAGGAGAATCGCTTAAAGCTTGGAGACAGAGGTTGCAGTGAGCCGAGATCTGGCCACTGCACTCCAGCCTGGGCGATAGGGTGAGACTCCTCAAAAAAGCAAAAACAAAACAAAACAAACCCACAGAGGTGGACTTTCTTCTATAGGGAGATAGAAAAATCCGAAGACATGTAAGTGTGGAGCTACACAGTGGAAGACCATTACCAATATTGGAAAAAATGCTGATGAACACCATTGAGCGAAGTCCCTATCACAGAGGAAAAATAATCAGTATTAATTAGCAAGAAGGTGTGAAGTTAGTGAAATTAGGAAAATGAGAGTCTCAGGAAGAGCCCGAACCAAGGCACTGGCTAAGTGGGGCTACAGCGCCCACGCGGCACCTAGAGTTTGGGAGACAGGAGCAGGGGCGAGGAGACTCTTCCTGCGGAGGAGGCGCGGGGAACACAGCCCCGAGCTCCTACCTGCTTAGGCCGGGACTGAAGGAGACAATTAGGCAAGACAGCAGGAACTCACGGAGCACAGCATGGAAGGAAGGGGACCCCACACGCCCCGCTGCCAAGTGAGGAGCAATGCAGGCAGGTGTGGACGTTTGGCTCCTCAGAATAGGGAGTCCCCAAATGGCGATGACGGCTCAGCCTGCTCATCCTGGAAGCTGGCGGCCCTTGCGAAGGCGGCGACGGTGGAATGCGTTGAGGACTGCCCTGCTAATGAGATTAGTTCATCTGAAACGTGGAAATGGTGCAGATCACATCATATATCGTTTAGGAACCATTCTGATTACTACTAACAGGTTGGAGAAAAGAATGGCCTACACAAGATAGAAATTGAGCTGCGTGTAGCTCAGGTCGGACGCGCAACTCCCGGGCTGAACCGTGATCCGTTTTTCTATTCCACCATGACACAGTTCTTAGTCTCACTGTCGCCTCAGGACGCACGATGGCTGCGGGATCCCAGTCATCATGTTCACATTCCAGGAGTGCAGAGTGAGCTTCCTAAATCAGGCTTCCCTGAAGGTGGCATTCCACTTCCTCTCTCACGTCACTGGCTGGAATGTGGCCACGTGCACTTAGGGGCAAGGAAGTCCGGAAAATTGAGTATTTCAGTGGGCATATTGCTGTGCTGTTCAGATGGAGCTGAGCCAGCCACACACAACCCAGTGCAGACGTAAAAATCAGCCCACAGCGCCCTCCTCCTAAGATGCACGCAGGAAGTTGGACGCCTGGTCAATGTGTTTAAATACGGCGCGGGGAGGCCTGGCGTGGTGGCTCACGCCTGTAATCCCAGCACTTTGGGAGGCCGAGGAGGGTGGATCACTTGAGGTCAGGAGTTCGAGGCCAGCCTAGCCAACATAGCGAAATTACTAATGTAGTTAGTGTGTCTCTACTAAAATTACAAAAATTAGCCTGGCATGGTGGCGTGCGCCTGTAATCCCAGCTATCTGAGAGGCTGAGGCAGGAGAATCGCTTGAACCTGGGAGGCGGAGGTTGTAGTGAACCGAGATTGCACCAGTGCACTCCAGCCTGAGCGACAAAGCAAGACTCCGTCTCAAAATACATACATACATACATACAGGGTTGGGGGAGTCAGTATCGTTTTCGGTTCAGTGTACCAAGAAGCACAAGGAAAAGTGTCTTTTACATCTCACCCTGTGGAACTCGAGCAATGATCACAGATTGCAAACGGGAAAAATGGACGGAGCACAGTTTGTCCACCTAAGGATTCAGATTTCTGTGCTGAGTTTTCCATAACTGTCCTGCCCTTTCTCGAACAGTGAAAAGAATGGTACTTTTCCAGCCAGGATTGGAGGTGGATGCTGGTGAGCAGGCGCAAGGTGGGCATTATATTGCAGCCTAGGGACGTTACCGTCTCAACGTGCAGTGTTTCATGAACGGATGCTTGTGGAATCCAGGCAATACGAAGAAAATTATATGAATCCAAAGAAACCATGCCGCTGGAATGTCTTTGGATGAAGTGACTAAAGCACCTGAATAATTAATATTAATTTACTTGTGTTTCTGATATTAACTGGCTTTGAGGAAGTTTGAATAAAAATGCCAGGTAATGAATATCTGTATTTGCGCAACAATCTTCTAAGCTGGAGTTCAGCATGAATAACTTTAAGCCATACATAAGTGAGGGAAGCTCAGCGGTCTCGAGCTCTGCGAGTCCCCAGCATCGCCCTCTGCGTGGAGCGGGGTCTGCAGAGCCGGCCCGAGCCCGGCCGCCCCCACGGCCTGCACCTGCGGTCCCCTAAGTATTCCCTGGGGTGGGCCGGGGCTTCGCCCGCGGCTAACGCTGAGCAGTGATTTCATGCGAGGGGAGCATCTGCGCAGGGCGATCTGGAAAGTTCTCCCGCTGGCTGTGGAGTCGTCCTGCCTGAGAGGCGCCAGCACCAGCGTGCCTGGGCCCGCAGCCGTGTTGAGTGGGTCTCCAGGGTTTTATGGGAAGCTCCGAGAGCCCAGTCCGTGGCCACGCACCTGCCCACGGCTCCCCTGGAGGCACAGGCCCCAGCTCACTTCCCCACTCAAAAAACCGCGGGGGCTTGTGCTGTTCGCAGCCTCCGATCAGGAATTGTGCAGGGAAGCCGGTTCCAGGAAGGGCCCCGCCTCGGAGCGGGGTGGCGCAGCCCCAGGGGACGGCCCTCAGCCCGCTCGGGGGCCCGGACGGCGCCAGCACAGCGCCCACACAACGCCGCGCCACGGCCCCCGCTTTAGAGAAGTCCCAGGAAACGGCGAGAAAGAAGATACACTGGAAGCAGCACCGTGAACTGTTCCCCACCTGAAGGAAGAAGGTCGTTCCCTTTTGGCTCCAGGACTATTCGGGGTGGGCCTGCTGCCCTGAAACTGAAAGGTGACAGCCTGCTGGCAGCCCTCGCTCGCTCTCGACGCCTCCTCTGTCTGGGCACCCACTCTGGCGGCGCTTGAGGAGCCCTTCAACCCGCTGCTGCACTGTGGGAGCCCCTTCCTGGGACGGCCGAGGCCGGAGCCGGCTCCCTCAGCTTGCGGGGAGGTGTGGAGCGAGAGGCATGGGCGGGAACCCGGACTGCGTGCGGCGCTTGCGGGCCACCTAGAGTTCCGGGTGGGCATGGGCTTGGCGGGCTCCACACTCGGAGCGGCCGGCCGGCCCGCCGGCCCCGGGCAGTGAGGGGCTTAGCATCGGGGCCAGCAGCTGCGGAGGGTGCGCCGGGTCCCCCAGCAGTGCCGGCCCACCGGCGCTGCGCTCGATTTCTCGCCAGGCCTTAGCCGCCTCCTCGCCTGGCAGAGCTCCGGACTTGCAGCCCGCCATGCCTGAGCCTCCCCCCACCCCCCTGCCGCCATGGGCTCCTGCGCAGCCCGAGCCTCCCGGACGAGCGCCTCCCCCTGCTCCACGGCGCCCGGTCCCACCTACTGCCCAAGGGCTGAGGAGTGCGGGCGCAGGGCGCGGGACTGGCAGGCAGCACCACCTGCAGCCCTGGTGTGGGATCCACTGGGTAAAGTCAGCTGGGCTCCTGAATCTAGTGGAGACTTGGAGAACATTTATGTCTAGCTAAGGGATTGTAAATACGCCAATCGGCACCCTGTATCTAGCTCAAGGTTTGTAAACACACCAATCAGCACCCTGTGTCTAGTTCAGGGTTTATGGATGCACCAATCAGTGCTCTGTATCTAGCTAATCTGGTGGAGACTTGGAGAATCTTTATGTCTAGCTAAGGGACTGTGAATACACCACTGGGGCTGTGTATCTAGCTCAAGGTTTGTGGATGCACCAATCAGCACTCTGTGTCTAGCTCAAGGTTTGTAAGTGCACCAATCAGCGCTCTGTGTCTAGCTAGCTGATCTGGTGGGGACTTGGAGAACCTTTATGTCTAGCGAAGGGATTGTGAATACACCAATCGCCACTCTGTATCTAGCTCAAGGTTTGTAAATGCACCAATCAGCACTCTGTATCTAGCTAATCTAGTGGGGATGTGGAGAACTTTTGTGTCTAGCTCAGGGATTGTAAACGCACCAATCAGCACCCTGCCAAAACGGACCAATCAGCTCTCTGTAAAACAGACCAATCGGCTCTCTGTAAAATGGACCAATCATCAGGATGTGGGTGGGGCCAGATAAGTGAATAAAAGCAGGCTGCCCAAGTCAGTAGCGGTAGCCCACTCAAATTCCTTTTAATACTAAAGAAGCTGTGTTCTTTTGTTCTGTGATAAATCTTGCTGTTGCTCACTCTTTGGGTCTGCATTACCTTTATGAGCTCTAACACTAATGGCAGAGGCCTGCAGGCTCACTCCTGAGGCCAGGGAAACCACGAATCCACCAGAAGGAATGAACGACCCTGGAGGCGCAGCCTTAAGAAGTGTAACACACTGCGAAAGTCTGCAGCTTCACTCCTGAACCAGCGAAACCACGAACCCGCCAGAAAGAAAAAACTCCAAACACAGCCCAACATCAGAAGGAACAAACTCTGGACACACCGCCTTTAAGAACTGTAACACTCACCGCGAGGGTCCACAGCTTTATTCTTGAAGTCAGTGAGACCAAGAACCCGCCTAATCCTGGACACAAAACCAGCTCAATCTCCTAAAGACTGAAAGCCCTGGTGTGGCTGGGACCAGGGGCAAGATGTGGAACACGTGGGGAAGATGAGAAGGCGCTGGAGAAGGAGGGTGGTGGTCGCAGATGGGAATGTACTGAGGCCAGTGAGCTGTGCAGGTAAAAATGGTTGATAGTAAGTTTGATGTGTATTTTACCACAATCGTGTGTATGTGTGTGTAAAAGTTCTGTTTATCTGTACAATGGGCATAATATTTGTACCCATAGTTTGCAGGGTTGTTGAGACAAAGAAGTAGGATCTAAAGTGCTTGTCACAGTATCTAGCGCCTAAATACTGAAGAATAGTAATAGAATTAGCAGCTGAAGAATGTGCTATTTATATTAAAATAAAAAATGCATCAGGTCGTCCCTCAGCCAGGCAGCCAAAGTTAGCACCTACGCAATGAGCCATGCTGGCCGTGTGTGCTTTCACGTGGGTGTGAAAAGAACGCCTTACCTCTATGCTGTTCCTCCCCAGACACAAAACCCTATCTAATCACAAGAAAAACAGCAGACACCTCCCACCTGAGAGGATAGCGGGCCAGGCCTCCTCAAAACTGACGGGCTCATCAGCAACAAGGAAAGTGTGAGGAACTCTCAGCTTGGGAGGAGCCTGCGGAAACTGACTACAACCACCACTTGCAACGGGGCATCCTCGGCGGGCTCCCAGACCAGAAAATGACATCAGGTAAAAACTAAGGGAAGCTGAATAAATGGTGGGCTTTAGTTATAACAATGGATCAGCATTAGTCCATTAATTGTGACAAATTTGCCATTCTAATGTAAGATGTTAACAAGAGGAGAAACTGGGTGTGGGGTATATAGGAACTCTGTGTTAGCTTTGCAATTGTTCTATAAATCTACAACGAATCTAAAATTTAACAATTATTAGAAGGGAAGACTGAAAAAAGGATTCAAGAGAAAGTGATAATATTGAAGACGGGAAGAAACTGTGACATACAGATAATAGGAGTCCCTGAAGAAGAAATCCAAAGTGAACAGAACACTGAAATTTGTAAATCAAGAAAAGTTTCCTGAAATAAAATAATTTGAAACTACATACTGAGAAACTATATATACATTTATATTTTTTAAGAGATGGGGGTCTCGCTCTCTTGCCCAGGCTGGAGTGCAGTGGCGCCTTCCAAGCTGTTCCCTGAGCCTGGCTCCCAGGCATCTCACAGGTACTTGGTGCTGGTGAAAGTAGTCTTTCTTTTTTTTTTTTTTTCCAAATGTAATTTTTATTTTTATTTTTTGAGATGGAGTCTCGCTCTGTCTCCTAGGCTGGAGTACAGTGGTGTGATCTTGGCTCACGGCAATCTTCACTTCCTGGGTTCAAGTGATTCTCCTACCTCAGTCTCCCAAGTAGCCCGGCACCACACCCAGCTAATTTCTGTATTTTTAGTAGAGAAGGGGTTTTGCCATGTTGGCCAGGCTGGTCTTGAACTTCTGATCTCAGGTGATCCGCCTACCTTGGCCTCCGAAAGTGCTGGGATTACAGGTGTTAGCCACTGGGCCTGGCCTCAGATGTAATTTAATTTGTTAAACTTACTGCGGAATGTTTCCAATATACACAACAGTGTGGAGAATCGTGTTATGAACCCCGTGGGTTACCCCAGCCTCAACAGTTTTCAACACTGCTCTTCTTGCAAACTTACCCCCAGGTGTCATGTAATGTTCTACGCATCCGTCCGATAAGGGCTCTTTACTACTTTGGCCTGATGGCAATGTCATTATCCCATTCAGCAAGATCCATATTTATGCATTCACATCCATTAACACTGGGTCTGTCTTCAGTTTTCCCCGGTTATCTCAAAAATGTGTCTTTGCTGTTGATTTGCTTGGATCAGGATCCAAGTTCAGTCCACCCAGTGCATTTTCTGGAAATGGCAGCTGAGTGTCTGATACTCTGTAGCAATGCCCTTTCCCTTTTGGCCCCTATGCTATTTATTCCTGAGGAGAAACATGAGTCATTTGTCCTATAAAATCTCCCACAATTTGGATGTGGTGACGATATCTTTGTGGTGACATTTGTCGGTCCCTCATTTATGTCCTGTAAACTGATCACTATATCCAGGTGCCTGTTAGATTTCAGTGTGACGTTTGTGGCAGGAACTCTCCATGATTGGTGCTGCGCACTTTGGTATCACATCCGGAGGCACTTCATGTCTAGTTGTTCCACTTTTAGTAAAACTAAGATTGGTGGATGCAGTTGGTGTCTGACCCAGCCTCAAGAAGCGTCACTTCACGCTCTCACCTGATGGATTTTAGTAGCCATTGGTGATCATTGCCTAAATATTTCATTAGAGAAAGCAACATAGGAACTTGCCAATTACATTTCCTCATGCATTTCCTAGCCATGATTTTTCTTTCTATAAACAATTTGTCTTGAGCCAGGCATGGTAGCTCACATCTGTAATCCCAACACTTTGGGAGGCCACAGGTGAGAGAATCACTTGAGGCCAGGAGTTTGAGACCAGCCTGGGCAACACAGAAAGACTGTCTCTACAAAAAATAAAAAATTAGCCAGGCATGGTGGTGGTGGACACTGTGGTCCCAGCTACTTGGGAGGCTGAGGCAGGAGGATTGCTTGAGCCCGAGAAGTTGAGACTGCAGTGAACTATGATCAGGCCACTGTACTCCAGCCTGGGCAACAGAGCGAGACCCTATCTCTAAAAATCAAAACGTACTTTCCTTCATCAACTACTAAGGTGTTCTGAAACATGGTTTATACTGTCGAAACAGGATAGATGATGCTTGATTTTTTTCCCTTTATTTATCAATTTTCAGACTAGTTAATGCCCTAGAAAGCACCAATGGCAACCAATTATTTATTTATTTATTTATTATTTTTTTGAGGTGGAGTCTCGCTCTGTCGCCAGGCTGGAGTGCAATGGTGCTATCTTGGCTCACCACAACCTCCACCTCCCGGGTTCAAGCAATTCTCCTGCCTCAGCCTCCCAAGTAGCTGGGATTACAGGGGCCCACCACCACACCAGGCTAATTTTGTATTTTTAGTAGAGATGGGGTTTCACCATGTTGGTCAGGCTGGTCTTGAACTCCCGACCTCAAGTGATCCGCCTGCCTCGGCCTCCCAAAGTGCTGGGATTACAGGCGTGAGCCACTGCGCCCAGCCAACTTTTTATTTTTTAAGATATTATTTGGAGTTAATATATTTTTATGTACTTAAAATGCATGTGACAATTGTTATTTTTGATTCTTTCAAATGATACATTTTTGGTACATAATAGGTGTACCAATCCTTTTGTGACAGGCAAAAGCAAATACTAGAAAGGTGAGGAGAGAGACTCGGGGTGGTGCTGGCCAGGTTCAGCACAGGTCATGTCAATAACGTATGGCAGTGGCAGGAGGCCCCTTCCAGGAGCTTGGGGAAAACGCTGAACACTGCTCCTCTCTGAAAATGGATAAAGTCACATAAGGATGAGGTCAGATCTATTGAATGTCACTTAAAGAGACAAAATGGCTCCCAAACCAAACGAAACACTAGTAAAATCTAGTTGTCTGCAGTAACATGCCTAAAGAAATAATGTGTCCATCAGAAGGAGTTCAGTAATGAAGGGAGCATGGTGGCCAAGCACGAAGGAAGTCTCTATTTTACATGGTAGAATATTCCTATCTTGGACATCATCCATCCATCCAGCACAAGGACCCAATGCAATGAAACATTTGAGTCCGATGACAGCCACTCTTGCTTTGATTCCATGCTCACTAGCCAACTTCCAGATAAGCTTTCTGCCTCCTGGCATAAAACATTCACTGGCCAGGTTAAGAAGAATGCACAGTCATTTTTTTCAACAAGCAAATTGGCCCAGTTGACCACATGGCTTGGCATTTTGTCAATTTAGTTATCACATGTCAGTAACCCTGAGTTACATCAATCCCAAGCCATGGACAAAGGGACATTTCTGGGATGGCAAAGTCAAAGACAGACCTAGAGCCAAGGTGACTCCCTTAAGTGACATTCTGTGGGGCCCTCAGCAGTCTGTGCCCAGCCTTCCCCTGCAGAAACCCTATCTCACTGTGCTTCTTAGAAGCTTCTAGGCCGGGCGAGGTGGCTCACACCTGTAATCCCAGCGCTTTGGGAGGCCAAGGTGGGCAGATCACAAGGTCAGGAGTTCGAGACCAGCCTAACATGGTGAAACCCTGTCTCTACTAAAAATACAAAAAGTTAGCTGGGCGTGGTGGTGGGCGCCTGTAGTCCCAGCTACTCAGGAGGCTGAGGCAGGAGAATCGCTTGAACCCGGGAGGCAGAGGTTGCAGTGAGCCAGATTGTACCACTGCACTCCAGCCTGGGTGACAGAGCGAGACACCTTCTCAAAAAATAAAAAGAAGCTTCTAGCCCAATTTTAGTGAAACAAACCCTAGCACCCAGTCTCCAAATTCTACTTAGTTTATAGTCAGAGTTTGCCTAACTAATGTCTAATGTCTGTATTGAATCAGAGCCGGACTTGCTGTTGATATTTGTGACATGGCCAAAAAAATGACTGGAATTTAATTTCCTTATTGCTCCTATTATGCCTAAAATTCTCACCACTGTTGTAGGTTAAGCGGATTAGTATCTAGGAGTCCCCATGTGAAATCCAAATCCAAGTGGAAGCACAATTAAGTCAGGACCATGTTGCTAGGGGTTTTAGAGGAACTCATTGCTGGCCTGAGAGGCGTGATGGAGGCTGCAGATGGAGACAGATGCGCTCCTGGAGCTCCTCGTGGGAGTGCAGTAGAGTCACCTGAGAGTGTCCCAGGTGAGAGATCTACAGATCCTGTGGGACACACTAACGTCAGGGCAGGCGTCAGCAGACCCCTATTTTAGAAAACGAGACTGAAAATTAATTACTATTCCATTAGGTGGCCACCAGCCAAAGTGAGTTTAAAATACGAATGAAATTCAAGGTCATAGGGAATCCCCACAAGGCCACAGGCATGGCAGGAGAGCCAGATGGCAACGTGGTAGGAGTAAGGCCCAAGCATCTGGGCTACTTCCTCGTGCAACTTGTTCCTTCTTGACCTGCTCAAGCCCAATCCTGTGTATTCCACTGAAGATGGAGTGCGGCTGTGCACATCAGCGGATAGCTCGTGAGTCAGACAGCACCCATTCATGATGGGCAGCTCAGGTCACAGGAGAACGTGGTGGCCCATGGTCATTCAATCTCTACTAGCACCCGGCAGCAAGCCAAAAACTGTTTCTTGAAAGGAGAGTATTCACTGAGAATAACATACTCTAACAATCTGAGGGTTTTCACTGTCTTCACCCATGGAGGCCTGCCAAAGGCTCCATGCTGCTTCCTTACCCATCACTGACAGTTTAAGCCCCAACAGTTCTGCAGGGTCACACAGGCCAAATGCAAAGCAGCTGGTACAGCTGACCTGTTGCAGAGACATCTCTTACGCTGAGCCCTACTCAAAACTGGAAGCTGGAACGGCCACTGGGTCAGTGGGCTGGAGTAGCATGCCTAGGTGAGTCACATATTGCCTCCAAGATCCAGTGAGGCCCACTCAGTGTTGTTATTCTTCCTTAGCGGTAGGATGGGGACCAGTTGCAGAAACTTGGCCTTCACTTGGAAGGGATATCTTGACATGCCCCAGACAACTGCACCCTTTAACATTTTTGGAGGGCTGATTTCTGAACCTCTGGCACAAGTAGCTGCTACTCCGTGTATCAAGTAGTTATGTCCTGCTCAAATGTCCCAACTGCATGTTTTCCTTGATATAATGTATCAGTGGAAGGGAAAGGTGATCAAGGTTCCTGGTGACTAAATTATGGCACAGGGTAGAAAGCTGATATAGCCAGACTTGGGGCAGTGAAGGTGTATTATTGGCCTTGCCAGGTGAAAGCAAACTGCTTCTGATGATATTTACTAAAGGTATAGATTAAAGAGGTATGTGTCAAATCAATAGCTCCATATAGATGCCAAGGAATATGTTAATTGCTCCAGTAATGAAACTACATCTGGAATAGCAGCTGCAAGTGGAGTCACCACCTGACTGAGGGACAATCCATTGTCATCCCCAAACATACATCAGTCTATGTGCAGGCCAAATAAGTGACTTGGATGGGGATATGGCAGGAATCACCACGCTTGCATCTTTGACTACTTTGGTGGTGGCACTAATTTCTGCAGTCCTTCCAGAAATGTGATACTGCTTTCGGGTTTTTTTTTTAGGTAGAGGCAGTCAGTGGCTTCCTCTGGGCCTCTCCTGCCATAATTGCCCTTGTACCATGGTCAGGGAACTAATGTATGGATTCTCCAAGTTCCTGAGCATATCTATTCCAGATATTATGCATTCTGAAACTGGGGACACCACTGTGAGAAGAACATGAGCCAAAATGCCACTGGTCACCTGCCCTCCACAAGCTCCTTCTCTGACTGGGGGACCTCGGTGGTGTTTTGCATCTCCAGGAGCTGGTGTCAATTCTGAGCCAGCTTCTAGTCCTTTAACATCTGATTCTTTCACCTTCTTCAACGCACAGTCACACTAGAAAATGGGTGCAGTCCGCTTTAGGGAAGGCTGAGATGAAGACCAACAATAGAAATGTTTGGCAGTGTAGTGAGGTCTTTCCAGCAGGAGACCTGGCTCCTTACATAAAGAGAGCTCTGGGTGTGTGGGATGGATCATGTCACGGATGTGACCAAGGACTCTTGACTCTGTTGTGGGCAATTCCGGTCAGATTTCTGTTTACTAGATGGAAAGCTTTTCTGATTATGCAGCTCAGATAGGACATCAGTGGGCCTCCCCACTGTTTCAGTTCTGTGGACATTCTGACCAACTGCAGCTCTCTGTGAGTCAGACTGATTTGTTTCTGTGTATGTTACAGTAACCATGCCCAGTTTGTCTTTGGTGATTAAATAATACCCCTTAATCTCTGCAACCCTGGAACCCATCATCCACGTGGAATTAGTGGTACCCATCAAATGGATCCGCTCCCGCTATGATTCCTGTCCACCACAGAGCTCCTCAGGGATGCTGGGGCTCCCCTCGCAAATCTGTTTCTCAGAGCCCTGGTGGTGAGCATATTTTCTGGGCCCACGTGGGGGACACTGGGAGGGGCGAGTGAGCAGGTCTCACACGATAAATGCACTCTGATGTTGCTATCTCCCAAAGCCCCTGCATACCTGTCTTCCTCAGGAGCACCCCAGCACTTCCATTTCATTTGGTGTGGGCCCCTTGGGTCCATGTTTCATAAAATGTCTCAGGCAAACTGAGACGCCCCCAGCCTCAAACTAGCACGTTGGATCTGGAGGCAGCTTGATGATCCCGTAATGAAAACTTCGACCTAATACCATTTTACATTCATTCAAACTCCATCTAGCACCCTTAAGATCCATCTCTACACTTATTTCCCAGGTTTCTGTCAATACAAATTGGCAAAATCGGGCAGTTCTTTTGTTTTTCGCCTCAGGGACTTGCTGGAACTTGAGTCTGGTTCTGGGTCTAGAACAAGGGATGGTGGTCAGGCTGGTTCTGAGGACAGTAAGTGGCGTCTTCCCAGGCAGGGGGATAGGAATGTACTTTGGCAGAGAACGAAGGGCTGCTTCTATGGACAAAGAAGTCTTGGCGGACTTGGCAGGGTTTAGGGCCCCCTGCATCACTGGAGCCTGCCCCTATGTCCTTATTCCAGCCCCGGGTCCCATTTCCTCCTGATCAGTGTCCTAATGTTAGCAAAAGAGACCTGAGAGGATGGAGGGTCCATTTGTGATGTAATGCAGCCACACACAGGGTTGGACTTTGGATGTGTCTTTCAGAAATCTTTTCTCTGTTGCTACAGGAGATAAGGGGTGTTGTTTTGTTTTGTTCTGAGACAGGGTCTCTCTCTGTTGCCCAAGCTGGAGTGCAGTGGCACGATCATGGCTCACTGCAGCCTTGGCCTCCCAGGCTAAGGTGATCCTCCCACCTCAGCCTCCAGAGTAGCTAGGACTATAGGCGCCCACCACCTCCAGCTAATTTTTAAATTTTTTGTGTAGACGGGGTTTTGCCATGTTGCCCAGGCTGGTCTTGAACTCCTGAGCTCAATCGATCCGCTCGGCTCAGCTTCTGTAAGTGCTCAGATTACAGGCATGAGCCACGGCAGCCAGCCAGAATCATTAAATTTTAAGCCTAATGAGATCAGACAACCGATTCCTGAAAACCCAGGATCAATTCAGAGAATTCATCTTTAAGATTCTCTAGGACCAGCCCGCTTCCAGTACCAAATTCTGCTATCAGTCAGGAATGAATCAGAGAAGCTGAGCCCCTTGGAGGTAGGGGCATGTATTGGTGCATGTGACGTTATTTGTCACGGGAACTTGGCCTTCTGCAACTGTGGGAGCTGGGTAAGCCACCTCTCCAAGGCTGTCTCCAAGGGCAGGCAGAGGTGAGGGGGATGTGAGGTGAGGGGGATGTAAGGTGAGGGGGCAGGGCCACAGGAATAGACCAAGGCGGCAACTCTTGCTGCACCACTGGGCCGAGTGTCCTGCAGGAGGAGCTGGTGCTGTTTGTCACTGAGCTGACTTTACACCTGACCCAGGGCTTGGCTCAGGGTAGGTGGAGCCCTGCGGCCGCTGCCTTCCCATATTCCCGAGGCGAGCCCACTGGCAGGTGACGATGTGTACGACACACATGGCACATCCTGCTTCACTTCTGCCCTCACATCTCCCACAAGTTTGACCTTATGACCACCCTAACGGAAACATACAAGAAAGCAAAGCCAGGAAACATCATTCAGCCTTGCCTAGACCACATATTCCAAAGCCACCACAACACCTTTATTTACATACTAGGATTAGATATCACAAAGGACTTTTGGGAGCCACATCAACAAAACCCTAAGAAAATAGACCAGTGTCTGGAGAGAGTGGAAATGACTTATTTCCTCGGAGTCCCTCCTTGTAGGGGTATCCCTGTAAGCGAGTGTATCTGTAGCTGGTCAGGCCCCTTCACACGCGGTGCAGACTGGCGCTGTGAGACTCCAGGACTGCCCTTCAGCTGAAACCCATCAGACTCGGGAAGGGGCAGGACTGCGGGTGCTGCGTGGTGTGTCAGGGTGGCCTCCTGCTAAAACGTCCTTGTTCTGATGGTCCTCTGCTCTACTGGGGAGGAAAGGACTTCAGCTTTTGATGGTCTGCTCACTGGCCCCTTTCAGAGGAAAATAATCTACCTTGGGTTTTCCAGAATCCAAATCTAAACGGTTTGTAAACTAGAAAAACTGCAGATAGTGGGGGAGATATGTACAGGTGTGGGTACACACACATATGCGCACACACAGAGCCGCATCCGTGGTTTTATTGTTACTGCAGATTTCACAGATCAAAGCTTGGGCATAGAAAACTGTTACATGGGCCAGGCGCGGCGGCTCACGCCTGTAATCCCAGCACTTTGGGAGGCCGAGGCAGGTGGATCACAGCTTGGGAGTTCAAGACCAGCCCGACCAACATAGAGAAACCCCATCTCTACTAAAAATACAAAAACTTAGCCAGGTGTGGTGGCGCATGCCTGTAATCCCAGCTGCTCAGGAGGCTGAGGCAGGAGAATCGCTTGAACCCGGGAGGCGGAGGTTGCAGTGAGCCGAGATCATGTCATTGCACTCCAGCCTGGGCAACAAGAGTGAAACTCCGTCTAAAACAAATAAATACATAAAAAACTGTTATATGTTTTCCAATATTGTGAAATTTTGCCTTGAGCATTCAGCCTGCCTGACAAGTGGGAAATACCAGATAGCCTTTTTCAGGTAAATGTGGCTCGTCGGGGACATTTAAGGCTGGGAAGTGAAGGTGCTGCAGAGCAGAAGGATGTGAACCTCCTCCTCTCCAAAGCGGCCTCTGCATTTGCACCTGTGTCTCAGCACAGGAGGTGCTGTGGGGCAGCCCGAGCTCCAGGCAGCCCTCTTCTGCTGCGTCTCCCATGGGAGTCCGTGGTCCTGCCTGGTGCCCAGTTTGTCTGGCCTGTGGTCCATAGAATCAAACCCCCACCTCTGAGGGCCCTGCAGCTCTCCCTCAGCCTCTAGGAGCCTGGGAAATGCCAGCGTGGGGTGGGAACCCCAGGAGCTCCTTGTACCGCCCTCCTCCTGCCTGCTCTGTGGTGCCGGGGCATCTCTGGGAGGCTTAAACTCTCCCCCTCTATAGTCTAGAAAGAAGGCACGGGCCTCTTGCCCTCAGACCCTGGTTTTTAGTCTGTTCAGGCTGCTATAAGAAAATACCACAGATGGGTTGGCTTATAACAGAAGTTTATTTCTCACAGTTCTGGAGGCTGGATGTCCAAGATGAAGGCACTGCCAAACTCCACATCTGGAGAGGGTGGTTTCCTGACTCGCAGACGACGTCTCCTCCCTGTGTCCTCACGTGACCTCTACTCTGCGTGCACCTGGAGAGAGAGCGCTCCTGTCCCTCCGTCTTCTGATGAGGTCACCAGCCCTATCAGGTGAGGGCCTGGCCTTAGGCTTTCATTTAACCTTAATCACCTCTCTAGAGGCTCCGCCTCCGCACACTGGCACCTGGGGCCAGGGGGCCAACACCCTCCACAGTTCCTACCAAGTCCCCTTCTTGGAAGCAGGTGCAGGGTGCAGCGTGTCTTCTGAGATACAACTTTTTTTCTCCCAGAAAAAAATTTTGTCTGTTTGAGAAACATGTTAATGTAGAAATATTATGCTTTAATCCTTTTGGATTCTTAGCCTGTTGGAACTCAAAACCTTGTTTCTTCCTCAAAAGCTTCCCTTCTTTCCAGATGTCTGGAAATATTTCATACTTTAATCTGGGTAGGGGTTATATGAATGTTCATATATGTAAACATTAATCAAACTACAAATTGAAGATTTTTGCATTTCACTATCCCTATATGTTACTATTCCATAATGTATAGTTTTTTGTTTGTTGTTTTTTTTTTTTTGAGACACAGTTTTGCTCTTGTTGCTCAGGCTGGAGTGCAATGGCGCGATCTAGGCTCACCGCAACCTCCACCTCCTGGGTTCAAGCAATTCTCCTGCCTCAGCCTCCATGTAGCTGGAATTATAGGCATGTGCCACCATGCCCGGCTAATATTTTATTTTTAGTAGAGACGGGGTGTCTCCATGTTGGTCAGGCTGGTCTTGAACTCCCAGCCTCAGGTGATCCACCCACCTCAGCCTCCCAAAGTCTTGGGATTATAGGCATGAGCCACCGTGCCTGGCCTGTATAGTTATTTTTTAAAAAAACCTTTATGTATTCATCCGTTCTCTCATTGCTGTAAAGAACTACCTGAGACTGGGTAATTTATAAAGCAAACAGGGTTTAATTGACTCAGTTCCGCAGCTGTACAGGAAGCATGGCTAGGATGCCTCAGGAAATTTACAATCATGGTGGAAGGTGAAGGAGAAACCGACATGTCCTGCATGGCTGGAGCTGGAGGAAGAGACAGTGAAGCGGGAGGGGCTGCACACTTTTAAAACAACCAGATCTCATGAGAACCCAGTCACTATCCTGAGAACAGCAAGGGGGACATCTGCCCCCATAATCCAGTCACCTTCCACCAGGCTCCTCTTCCAATTTGACATGAGATTTGGGTGGGGACACAAATCCAAGCCATGCCACCTTACTAGCAAAAAAACCTTTGCTTTTATGACAATGCTATAGGTTTCAGAAACCTAGATTATAAATCCAGTGCTAGACATGAGCTCTTTTGTGTCCTGTTCCTATCAGGACAATCCCAGTTCTGAAGCACTGCATGTGTCTGTCCAAAGAGGTAGATGTTCATCATGTAACCTGCAGAGGGATTTGGGGGAGCTTCAATTAATATTGAAATAGTAGAAACGTATCTTTGGATGAATTCACCAGAAAAAACCCAAATAGCATGGCTGCTTCTGGCCAGGGGAACTGGCAGCCTGGGAAGTGGGATTGGAGTACAGCTGTTTGTGCTGGTCACAATTTTTTTTTTTGTTTTTTTTTTACCATGAACATGTATTAATTTAAAAATAAAATCTGCAGAATTAAATAATTCTTCAAAAGATATATTTAAAGCTACATGAGCCAGGGGCAGTGCTTCAAGTCTGTAATCCCAGCACTTCAGGGAGCCAAAGCATGAGGATCACTTGAGTCCAGGAGTTTGAGTTTGCAGTGAGCTATGACCATACCATTGTCCTCCAGCCTGGGTGACAGAGCAAGATCTTGTTTCAAAAAATACATACATAAATAAATTACATGAAAGATATGTTTGATATATTGTTAATTAAAAGGAGAGTTTACTGGGCCAAGCACAGTGTCTCACACCTGTAATCCCAGCACTTTGGGAGGCTGAGGCAGGCAGAACTCTTGCGGTCAGGAGTTTGAGACCAGCCTGGTTAACATGGAGAAACCCTGTCTCTACTAAAAACACAAAAATTAGCCAGGCATGGTGGCGTATGCCTATAGTCCCAGCTACTTGGGAGGCTGAGGCAAGAGAATCGCATGAACCCGGGAGGTGGAGGTGGCAGTGAGCTGAGATCACGCCACTGCACTCTAGCCTGGGTGACAGAGCGAGACTCCATCTCAAAAAAAAGAAGAAAAAAAAGAGAGTTTAGTAACAGTGAGTGTAGTATGATTAACAAATTACATGCACACATGCAAACAACTGGAAAGAATCACTCCAAAACATTACCTTGGGGACTGGGATAGAAATTAGTAGGGGTTTTCAGGGCCTTATCCTTTTTGTTTTTACGCACGTTTTCTGTTTGAAATTTTTGCAACTAGCATGTGTTACTTTTGTAAACCCCAAATATCTAGGACAGATCTCAGTTAATTTAGGAAGTTTATTTTGCCGAAGTCAAGGACGTGTGTGGGTGACACAGCCTCAGGAGTCCTGATGACATGTGCCCAAGGCAGTCGGGGCACAGCTTGGTTTTATACATGTTAGGGAGACAAGAGACATCAATCAGTATATGTAAGAAGCACATTGGTTGGGAGGCTGAGGCAGGCGGATCACAAGGTCAGGAGATCGAGACCATCCTGGCCAACACGGTGAAACCCCGTCTCTACTAAAAATACAAAAATTAGCCAGGCATGGTGGCACGTGCCTGTAATCCCAGCTTCTCGGGAGGCTGAAGCAGGAGAATCGCTTGAACCCGGGAGGCAGAGGTTGCAGTGAACCAAGATCACCACTGCACTCCAGCCTCTAGTCCCAGATACTCGGCAGGCTGAGGCAGGAGAATGGCGTGAACCCGGGAGGCGGAGCTTACAGTGAGCCAAGATCACCACTGCACTCCAGCCTGGCAACAGAGCGAGACTCCGTCTCAAAAAAATAAAATAAAATAAAATAAAAAGTACATTGGTTTGGTCCAGAAAGGTAGGACAACCCGAAACAGGGAGGGGGCTTCCAGGTAGATAAGAGACAAACAGTTGCATTCTTTTGAATTTCTGATTAGCCCTTTCCAAAGGAGACAATCAGATATGCATTTATCTCAGTGGGCAGAGGGGTGACTTCGAGTTCTGTCTGTCCTTTGTCCACAAAGAAATTCCTTGTGAGGGAGGTATGCAGCTTTTTTATCTTAGTAGCTATCTTGGTGTAGGAATAGAATGGGAGGCAGGTTTGCCCTAAGCAGTTTCTGGCTTGACTTTACCCTTTGGCTTAGTGACTTTGGGGTCCCAAGATTTATTTTCCTTTTACACTTTTATAATTAAAAACTCTACCTAGCAAAAATATTTTGCCAGCATAGTGATTCTGGGTTCTGAACTTTTTCTGCCACGCTAAATTTCACTCATAATTTTAAGCTCAATTTCATAGGTCATCGAAACCCTTTTAGATTCAAGGAAATTGCAACAGTGAAGCCATACATGGGGGTGTATTAAAGAATCCTAAACATGGGCAGAAAAGAGAACCCATCTCGTGTCACTGAGGTCAAGATGTGGAACAAAGCTGCGGAGGGACACTTCCTGGAGCTGCAGTTCAGATTTGCTCCTTTAAGAAAATTTATGGGGTTCTTTTTCACTTTCAAGAAAATTCAAGCTGTAGCTGTTTAGAGCAGATTATTTAATGAGACTCAGCTAGGGAGTCTTATTAATGGGAGAAAGGGAGAATGTCAGTAACTCTTAGAATGATAAAATATCATTTCACAGAAAATCATCATTTCAGAGAAATCACTTTATGCCAGATACTGGCTGTGGAGACAGACATAGGCATTTTAAAGGAAAACTAATGAAATGTTTAAAGTATGTCCAGCAGATTTGAAAGGAAAAGACATTCTGTATTCTGATGCCTTGCCTTGTAATTGACACTGAGGCTGTTTCTTGACATCTGATGGTATTTCATTTTTTTCATTATTCTTCAGCATCTCTATCTGTATTTGTGCATTCTGAAGCTCAGCTTGAGTATATTACACTAATATTCTATTATTTGGGTGATGTGACCTTGGGGCTGTGACCAAGGCGTTGTTCCTCTGCATCTGCTTAGGGAGGTGACGTTAGATCACAGAGAAGCAGTCACACACCACAGCCAGTCCCGTCCTCACAGGGTGCGCCGGGAGATGTGTGGGTTACACCCATGCACGTACGTGCTCAGTGCACTGTGTTACTGGAAAGAAAAATGCATGGCTCATCTGGTGTCTTCTGTTGTTTCTTCATACAATTTTTTGTAGCTTTTCTTTTTCAAAAAAAAGGGTTTTAACTAGTCAAGTGAAGCAATGAGAATGGGGAAAGAATAAAAAAATCTGTAACTAATTGTCATCAATTAATTGTAAACACCACTGCACTCGGACAAGGCTGTGGCTTTTTATGTATATATGTATTTATTTATTTTTATTTATTCATTTTGAGACAGGGTCTTACTCCATCACCCAGGCGAGAGTGCAGTGGCGCGATCCCGGTTCACTGCAGCCTCAACCTCCTGGGCTTAAACAATCCTCTCACCTCAGCTACCCAAGTAGCTGGGACCACAGGTGTGCACCACCATCCCTGGCTAATTTTTTAAAAAAATTTCTTGCAGAGACAAGGTTTCACTATGTTTCCCAGGCTGGTCTGGAATTCCCAAACTCAGGTGATCCACTCGCCTCAGCCTCCAAAAGTGCTGGGATTACAGCCATGAGCCACCGTGCTCGGCTCAGCTTGTAGCTTTTAAAAAAGGCCATGACTTACATCTCTAGACTCACCTAAAACATGGAGGAAACCAGCATGCCAAGGAAGAAAGGAGAGAGTTAACTATCTGTCAGCTTTGAGGAAGGTGAAAAGCACAAAAATAAAGATTTTCCCTGATGCAAACTGGTCAATCCAAAACCTTCTATGGAAAATAAGAGCATATCAGTTATTTTGATTGCAAATTTCTGTTAAATTAAGAGCACATAATTTTTTTCTAACAAGTTTATGTAGAAAAGGGACAAAAATAGTTTTAGGTAATTTGTAGTTTTATAGATTAAAATTAACATCTTTATTTCACTAGAATTAAAAAATTGTCATATAAACAATAATAATCTAGGAATATATATATATATATGTTTACCCATAATGTGTATGAAGTAATTTAATATTTATAAGAATGTGCACAAATCATTAGAAATGATTACAACTCACCTTTCACTGCATTCATAGAGAGAGAGAAGGGAAGGGAAACCCATTATACCCTTTGGGTTTTGTTTTACCTTCACCTGTTATCTCTGTAATGCTCTTCCTTTGTTCATGTAGATCTGAGTTTCAAACCTATATCATTTTCCTTCTCTCTTAAGAACTTCTTTTTATTTATTTACTTACTTTTTTGGAGACAGAGTCACTCTGTCACCCAGGCTGGAGTGCAGTGGTGCAATCTTGGCTCACTGCAGCCTCTGTCTCCCGGGTTCAAGCCATTCTCATGCCTCAGCCTCCCAAGTAGCTGGGACTACAGGTATGTGCTATCATGCCTGATCACGCCCAGCTAATATATATAATACCCTTGATATATGCCTTACAAAATAGGTTTGTGAAGGCAGCACCTGCATCTTTGAAGAGCCCTATAATTGCTCTTCTCTGTATGTCAGATCTAGCGGTGGGAACTGCGGTCACTCAACTACAAAACTTAAATACAATGGGAATAATTGAATCCTGAGGTGGCAGGGGCCAAGTGGCAGCACTCAGCCATCAAAGGCAAGGTGGGCATAGCTACCATAATGGACAGCAAAGGCAAAGTGGCAATCAGAATAGTCTGACTTGTACAGAGCTCTGGCATTGGCTAATCACGGTGTTCCTAGAAGCGAAATTGATTGGAAGCCTACTGCATTCCTACTTAATTTATACAAACAGAAACCTTCTAGGTCGAATGGACAAAGGACTAATTTGAATTATAAAAACAGAGAATCACGGCCTCTCAATCAATTTCCAGACTTGAGCCAGTTTAAAGACCTAAAACCCCCTGAATGAAGGGGAGGCCAGGTCCCCTTGAGGAAGAACCCCACTACATTACCTACAGTTTATACAGTGAATCTTTCTCCCATCCTTCCCCAAGGAGACCTCCGGCTTTCACCAGGGTAACTGTGCATTGGGGAAAGGGAAATGATCAGACATTTCAGGGACTGTTGGACACTGGTTCTGAGCTGACATTGATTCCAGGGGACCCAAAACGTCATTGTGGTCCTCCAGTTAAAATAGGGGCTTATGGAGGTCAGATAATTAATGGAGTTTTAGCTCAGGTACAACTTACAGTGAGTCCAGTGGGTCCCTGGACTCATCCTGTGGTCATTTCCCCAGTGCCAGAATGCATAATTGGAATAGACATACTCAGCAGCTGGCAGAACCCCACATTGGCTCCCTGACTGGTGGGGTGAGGGCTGCTATGGTGGGAAAGGCCAAATGGAAGCCATTAGAGCTGCCACTACCTAGAAAAATAGTAAATCAAAAACAATATCAAATCCCTGGAGGGACTGCACTGATTAGTGCCACCATCAAGGACTTGAAGGACACAAGGGTAGTGATTCCCACATCCCGGTTCAACTCTCCCATCTGGCCTGTGCAGAAGACACATGGATCTCGGAGAATGACAGTGGATTATCGCAAGCTTAACCAAGTGGTGACTCCACTTGCAGCTGCTGTACCAGATGTGGTTTCATTGATTGAGCAAATTAACACAACTCCTGGCACTAGTATGCAGCCATTGACTTGGCAAATGTCTTTGTCTCCATTCCTGTCCATATGGCCCACCAGAAGCAATTTGCCTTCAGCTGGCAAGGCCAGCAATATACCTTTACTGTCCTATCTCAGAGTTATGTCAACTCTCCGGCTTTGTGTCATAATCTTATTTGGAGAGAACTTGATCGCTTTTCGCTTCTGCAAGATATCACACTGGTCCATTACGTTGATGACATTATGCTGATTGGATCCAGTGAGCAAGAAGTAGCAAACACACTGGACTTATTGGTGAGACATTTGCATGCCAGAAGTTGGGGAATAAATCTGACTAAAATTCAGAGACCTTCTGCCTCAGTAAAATTTCTAGGGGTCTAGTGGTGTGGGGCTTGTCAAGATATTCCTTCTTTTTTTTTTTTGAGACGGAGTCTCGCTCTGTCTCCCAGGCTGGAGTATAGTGGCATGATCTCTGCTCACTGCAAGCTCCGCCTCCCAGGTTCACGCCATTCTCCCGCCTTAGTCTCCGGAGTAGCTGGGACTACAGGCGCCCACCACCACACCCGGCTAATTTTTTGTATTTTTAGTAGAGACGGGGTTTCACTGTGTTAGCCAGGATGGTCTCGATCTCCTAACCTTATGATCCGCCCGCCCTGGCTTCCCAAAGTGCTGGGATTACAGGCTGAGGTACCGCACCCAGCCAAGATAATTCCTTCTAAGGTGAAGGATAAGTTGCTGCATTTGGCCCCTCCTACAACCAAGAAAGAGGCATAATGCCTAGTGGGCCTGTTTGGATTTTGGAGTCAATGCATTCCTCATTTGGGTGTGTTACTACAGTCCATTTATCTAGTGATCCAAAAGGCTGCCATTCTGAGTGGGGTCCAGAACAGGAGAAGGCTTTGCAAGAGGTCCAGGCTGCTGTGCAAGCTGCTCCGACACTTGAGCCATATGACCCAGCAGGTCCAATGGTGCTTGAGGTGTCAGTGGCAGATAGAGATGCTGTTCGGAGCCTTTGGCAGGCCCCCATAGGTGAATCACAGCAGAGGCCTCTAGGATTTTGGAGCAAAGCCCTGCCATCTTCTGCAGGTAACTACTCTCCTTTTGAGAGACAGCTCTTGGCCTGACACTGGACTTTGGTGGAAACTGAATGTTTGACTATGGGTCATGAAGTCACCATGCGACCTGAACTGCCTGTCATGAACTGGGTGCTTTCTGACCCATCTAGCCATAAAGTGGGTCATGCACAGCAGCATTCCATCATCAGATGAAAGTGGTATATACATGATCGGGCTCGAGCAGGTCCTGAAGGCACAAGTAAGTTACATGAGAAAGTGGCTCAAATGCCTATCATCTCCACCCCTGCCACCCTGTCTTCTCTCCCACAGCCTGCACCGATGGCCTCATGGGGAGTTCCCTATGATCAGGTGACAGAGGCAGAGAAAACTAGGGGCTGGTTCACAGATGGTTCTGCATGATATGCAGGCACCATGTGAAAATGGAGAGCTGCAGCACTACAGCCCCTTTCTAGGACATCCCTGAAGGACAGCAGTGAAGGGAAATCTTCCCAGTGGGCAGAACTTCGAGCCGTGCACCTGGCTGTGCACGTTGCATGGAAGGAGAAATGGCCAGATGTGCGATTAGATACCGATTCATGGGCTGTAGCCAACAGTTTGGCCAGATGGTCAGGGACTTATGATGGGGAAATTGGTGACAAAGAAATCTGGGGAAGAGGTATGCGGATGGACCTCTCTGAGTGGTCAAAAACTGTGAAGATATTTGTATCCCATGTGAGTGCTCACCAATGGGTGACCTCAGCAGAGGAGGATTTTTTTTTTTTGAGACGGAGTCTCGCTTTGTCGCCCAGGCTGGAGTGTAGTGGCGCGATCTCGGCTCACTGCAAGCTCCGCCTCCCGGGTTCACACCATTCTCCTGCCTCAGCCTCTGAAAAAGCTGGGACTACACGCACCTGCCACCACGCCTGGCTAATTTTTTCTATTTTTTAGTAGAGACGGGGTTTCACCGTGCTAGCCAGGTTGGTCTCAATCTCCTGACCTTGTGATCCCCCCGCCTCAGCCTCCCAAAGTGCTGGGATTACAGGCGTGAGCCACTGCGCCCGGCCAGCAGAGGAGGATTTTAATAATCAAGTGGGCCAGGCGCGTGGCTTACACCTGTAATCCCAGCACTTTGGGAGGCTAAGGCAAGTGGATCACCTGAGGTCAGGAGTTCGAGACCAGCCTGACCAACATGGTGAAACCCTGACTCTAGTAAAAATACAAAAATTAGCTGGGTGTGGTGGTGCATGCCTGTAATCCCAGCTACTTGGGAGGCTGAGGCAGGAGAATTGCTTGAACCTGGGAGGTGGAGGTTGCAGTGAGCCAAGGTTGCCATTGCACTCCAGCCTGGGTGGTAAGAGCAATACTCCATCTCAATAATAATCAAGTGGATAGGATGACCCATTCTGTGGACGCCACTCAGTCTCTTTCCCCAACCACCCCTGTCATCGCCCAATGGGCCCATGAACAAAGGGGCCATGGTGGCAGGGATGGAGGTTACACATGGGCTCAGCAACACGGACTTCCACTCACCAAGACTGACCTGGCTATGGCCGCTGCTGAGGGCCCCATTTGCCAGCAGCAGAGACCAACACTAAGCCCTCGACATGGCACCATTCCTCGGGGGTGACCAGCCAGCTACCTGGTGGCAGGTTGATTATATTGGACCTCTTCCATCATGGAAACGGCAGAGGTTTGCCCTCATTGGAATAGACACTTACTCTGCATATGGATTTGCCTATCCTGCACACAGTGCTTCTGCCAAGACTACCATCCATCCGTGGGCTCACAGAATGCCTTATCCACCAACATGGTATTCCACACAGCATTGCCTCTGACCAAGGCACTCACTTTACGGCTAAAGAATTGCCAACAGTGGGCTCATGCTCACGGAATTCACTGGTCTTACCATGTTCCCCATCATCCAGGGTTGAGGCAAAGTTCTCCAGAAGGCCGTGTATGCTCTGAATCAGCATCCAATATATGGTACTGTTTCTCCCACAAACAGGATTCACATGTCCAGGAATCAAGGGGTGGAAGTGGAAGTGGCACCACTCACCATCACCCTGGTGATCCACTAGCAAAAGTTTTGCTTCCTGTTCCTGTGACATTACATTCTGCTGGCCTAGAGGTCTTAGTTCCAGAGGGAGGAAAGCTGCCACCAGGAGACACAATGAGTCCATTAAACTGGAAGTTAAAATTGCCACCTGGACATTTTGGGCTCCTCTTACCTTTAAGTCAACAGGCTAAGAAGGGTGTTACAGAGTTGGCTGCAGTGACTGACTCGGACTATCAAGATGAAATCAGTCCACTACTCCACAATGGAGGAAAGGAAGAGTATGCATGGAATACAGGAGATCCATTAGGGCATCTCTTAGTATTACCATGCCCTGTGATTAAGGTCAATGGGAAACTACAACAGCCCAATCCAGGCAGGATTATAAATAACCCAGACCCTTCAGGAATGAAGGTTTGGGTCATTCCACCAGGAAAATAGCCACAACCTGCTGAGGTGCTTGCTGAAGGCAAAGGGAATACAGAACGGGTAGTAGAAGAAGGTAGTCATCAATACCAGCCATGACCATGTGACCCACTACAGAAGCCAGGACTGTAATTGTTATGAGTATTTCCTCCTTCTTTTGTTAAAAACATGTTTGTGCATGTATACACTTGTACTAAGAAAATATCTTCATTTTATTTCCTTTCTCTATCATGTGACATAAGATTTACTGACTTCATGTTAGCATTTAAGTATTGTTAACTTTATGTAATAGTATTTGGGTTGGGGATTGGTGCATTTCCAGTTGTACGAAGGATAGTTGTATTATGTTAGGCGTAATTATGACCTTATTGTTGTCCTTATTTGAAGATTATGTATGATCTCAGGAGATGTGTATGAGTTCAAGTTGACAAGGGGTAGACTGCGATGGTTAATACTGTCAACCTGATTGGATTGAAGGATACAAAGTATTAATCCTGGGTGTGTCTGGGAGGGTGTTGCCAAAAGAGATTAACATTTGAGTCAGTGGGTGGGGAAGGCAGATCCACCCTTAATTTGGTGGGCACAATCTAATCGGCTTCCAGTGAATATAAAGCAGTCAGAAAAATATGAAAAAGAGAGATGGGCCTAACCTCCCAGCCTACATCTTTGTCCCATGCTGGATGGTTCTCGCCCTTGAACATCGGACTCCAGGTTCTTCAGGTTTGGGACTCAAGACTGGCTCTCCTTGCTCCTTAGGTTGCAGAAAGCCTATTGTGGGACCTTGTGATCGTGTAAGTTAATACTTAATAAACTCATATATATCCTATTAGTTCTGTCCCTCTAAGAGAACCCTGACAAATACAGGAGGTAATTAAGGTTAAGGTTCAATGGGGTCATAAGGGTGGGCCCTGGTCCCATGGATCTGGTGACCTTAGAAGAAGAGAAAGAGGCTGGATGAGGTGGCTCATGCCTGTAATCCCAGCACTTTGGGAGGCTGAGATAGGAGGATTGCTTGAGCCCAGGATTTCAAAGTTACAGTCAGCTATGATTGTGCCACTGCACTCCAGCCTGGGTGAGACCTTGTCTCTAAATATATATACACACAAATATATATATATACACACACACACACACACATATGTATATATATACATATATATACATACATATACATATGTGTATATATATATAATGTTATATTTACAGTAATATATAAATATTATATATTATATATAATTATTATATAATATATAATTATTATATATAATTATATATTATATATATTATGTATTATATATAATTATTATATATATTATATATATAATTATTATTTTTTAGACACAGGGTCTTACTTTGTCACCCAGGCTGGAGTGCAGCAGTTCAAACAGCTCACTGCACCCTCCACCTCAGGCTCAGGCGATCCTCCCACCTCAGCCTTCTGGGTATCTAGGACCACTTGTGCATGCCACCATGCCCCACTAATTTTTAAACTTTTTGTAGAGATGGGGTCTCACCATGTTGTCCAGGCTGGTCTCAAACTTCTAGGGTCAAGTGATCCTCTCACCTCAGCCTCCCAAAGTGCTGGAATTACAGGTACGAGCCACTGTGCCTGGCCCTAAAAATTTCATTTAAATTTAAAGAAAAGAAAAGAAAAGAAGAAAAGGGACATGAGACCTAGTCCCCAAACCTCTCCCACTTGCACACACTGAGGACATAGCAAGAAGGCAGCCGTCTGCAAGCCTGAAACAAAGGCCTCATCAGAAACCAGCCCTGATGGCAGCTCTGTCTTAGGCTTCCAGGCTCCAGGGCTGTGAGACTGTGTGAGCCGCCCAGTCTGTGGCATCTTTCTACAGCAGCCCGAGTTGGCTTAGTACACTTATTGTCCTATAAAATGTTCCACCTTTGAGATGTATCTGATTGTTTCCTTGTGATGTTAACTCCTCCATCCCCTGTGTTTCCCACATGTTAGAATTTAGATCTAAAATCTTCCTTAGACTCAGGTTAACCCCGTATGGCAAGTCTTCAGGAGTGATGCTGTCAACTGCCCATGGCATTCTGTTCAATGCACATCATTCCTGGTTGTCCAAGATTGACAACGCTAAAGCACTCATGCAGGGCCGTGGGAGCTGATCTCTCCACTGTAAACACATGGCTTTTAAGTTGTGATTGAGTTATTTTATTTTCAGAGCTCAAGATTGCTCTAAATATTTGTATTAATGAGCTGAGAAAAATCAGGACAACTTGCAGATTACCCTGAAACAAATGGTCATGTTGGAGACACAGGTAGATATTCAGGCTCAGAAAAATTTATCATTTAAAAATGATGGCCAGGCGCGGTGGCTCACGCCTGTAATCCCAACACTTTGGGAGGCCGAGGTGGGCAGATCACGAGGTCAGGAGATCAAGACCATCCTGGCTAACAGTGAAACTCCGTCTCTACTAAAAATACAAAAAATTAGCCGGGTGTGGTGGCAGGCGCATGTAGTCCCAGCTACTCAGGAGGCTGAGGCAGGAGAATGGCGTGAACCCGGGAGGTGGAGCTTGCAGTGAGCCGAGATCACGCCATTGCACTCCAGCCTGGGTGATAGAGCGAGATTCCATCTCAAAAAAAAAAAAAAAAGATATAGTTTTAAAAAGTAACGTGTTTTTTTCCCTTGCTTTTCTGATGATAGATGTATCAGTTAGGATGCTCTTGGTTGTGAGTCACAGACAACTTCATATAAATCTAGTTAAATCATAAGAAAGACTCCAGAAGTAGTGCGGGCTCCGAAGTGAGTATAACCCAGCCCCAGGGCTGACGTGGGGCCCTCGATTTGCTCTGTCTCCAACTCCATCCTCAGCAGCCTGGACTCACCCTGAGGCCCAGGCCTGCTGAGGTCACCAGATGGCCAGTGTCACATGCATCCTCATGTCAGCCAGCAGGAAGGAGCAGTCCTAGGAAAGACAGGATGCCTTCAACTGGAAGCAGATATTAAAAGCAGAACCTCTCTTGGCAGCATGTAGAGCTGGGCCTTCATGGCGGGCCTCCAATGTTTCTGCCTTCCCGGCATCATAGCTGCAGCTTCCTGGTACAGTTCCTTATTCTCCTCATACACCCCCAGCATATGCATTTTGGGTGAGCTGGTGTCCTCTGATCCCCATCTGTCAGGTGCATTACGTGACCAATCCCAGATGTGGTCGTTAGTTTAGGATATTGCCTGAGTTCCTGAGTTTTTTTTAGGTACCTTGGAGAAGGGGAGCATTTCCCCCAGATGTGAGGCTGGGAAGGTGTCAGCCTGGTGTTGCTGGGATCCGCCCAGTGGAGACAGCCTGGAACTGTGTCCAGGCCCAAGGAGGGGAGCACTAACCAATGGAGAGGGTCCAGGTCCTGAGGACATCATTAGAACCCCCGATCCAGTTGTGTCTGAAGCTAAATTGCATCCCTGTAGTGCTATTGGTCAATTTTTTGTGTGTTATCTTAAGTCATTCGGACATCAAGTGTCATTTGCAACCAAGGAGTCAACTGACTGTATACAATACTATATCATGCTATACTATACATACACATGTGTGCAAGCATGCACACACACACAGTTACAGTGCAGCACACTGAAGGAGTGTGATGGTAGCTTCTGGAGTTTGGAGTCAGCCATGCTTCACCCATGCATGTTGCGTGTATTCACCCCCAGGCTGAAGACCCATCTGTGTGCACTTGCTGGTGGTCTCTGGCTGCTGGCGCTGGAGCAGTGCGGGTGAATCCCGGTCTGCGCTCTGGGGACAGAGCCTTGTCCACATGCTCCTGAGTGGTGGGCCAAGCACATTCTCTCAGGGCAGAGCAAGGGCGCCGTCCTGGGCTTTGCTTCTTCCAGCACAAGCTGCTGCAAGGTTGGCAAACCATTTTCAGTTATTTGTCCTAATTGGGCACACATGGCACTGGCACATCTGGGTGAGAGTGGGCTCTCATTCTCTTCTCCACCCACCTACCAATGCAGGTAGCAGGAAGCACCGCCGAGGTGGGAGGCCCAAGCAAGGCCAGCACTGGCTGGGAAGGAGGATGAAGGGCCCAAGTGGAGACAGAGGGAGAATCCCTGGGAGCAGCCTTAGGAGCCCAGGTCTCTGTCCCATGCCTCACGTGACACCTCCTCCACCTGGTGCCAAGTCTAAGTCCTTTATCGTGAGACCTTTCCCTGAGCTCCCAAGCCTAAGGTTTCATGTTTTACTCCCAATTCCCAGCTCCAGATTCTCTTAAACTAAGCCATAACTCTATTTACATCCACTGTTGGTATCACGTGTTTTCCTGAGACTTAGAAGGTAAAGAAGATGGAAGGTTTCAGGGAACCAGAGTATGACAGGCAGATGTGGACACTGCAGCCGCCAAGGGGCCACTTTGTCTCTTCATGATTTCGCACGGGCATGGTCTTGAATGTGGGTTAAACTGACAAAGTCTGAAGGATTTCGTGTGTCGTCTGCAGAAGCTTCAGCTGTGCCTGACTCAGGGTATCGGAATGATGGCGGCACTGCTCTGTTGACCTTGGCATCTGACCTCATTCTTTGTCCTCTTGGCTCCAGCAAGCTTCCAAATGATCATTTTTAACTTTTTTTTTTTTTAAACAACCTTGTTGGTTGGTGCTTTGGTTGTATTCAGCTTGTGTGTTCAAGTTCAGAGCAGTTTCAAGTGAGTAGCGTTCACAACAGATGGCCCCTGTGGCTGCCCTCCCTCGAGCAAACCCCCGGGTTCCCAGAGCAGGCTGTTGACTCTGCCAAGACACCTGTGCCTTTTGCGGTTTCTTCTCTGTGGCATTTGAGGGTGCAGTCACTGAAAAAGCAACCCCTGGGGGAAAGGTTCTTAAACATGTCTGTTCACATTCACTGCCTCTTGGAAAAGAAGAGCTTCTCTGGATCTCCACTGTCTTGACCACATTCCGAGTCCTTGCCACGGCCTTGGGATGGCTGTGCAAAGTCACGAGCTTGTCTGACAGCCAGCGATGCTGTTTATCATGATAGAGATTTGAGTGAGGCTGGGCGCAGTGGCTCACGCCTGTAATCCCAGCACTTTGGGAGGCCGAGACAGGCGAATCACTTGAGGCCAGGAGTTCGAGACCAGCCTGGCCAACATGGCGAAACCCTATCTCTACTAAAAATACAAAAAATTAGCCAGGCGTGGTAGTGGGCACCTATAATCCCAGCTACTTGGGAGGCCGAGGCAGGACAGTCACCTGAACCCAGGAGGTGGAGGCTGCAGTGAGCCGAGATAACACCAATGCACTCCAGTCTAGGTGACAGAGCGCAACTCTGTCTCAAAAAAACAGAAACAAAAACCCCAAAAACCAAAAAACAAAAAACTGATGTCTGGTAGATAGAATGACAAAATAAGCATTAAGTTTTACTTGTTTATCTCTTCTAAGAGCAGGGGACGAGGTCTGGTAGATCTATTTAGAAGCTGTGTATGAATGTGTCTACTTAATGGTTTCTCTTCCATTTCATCAACAAAAGAACTTTTTCTGAGAGCCTATTGTGTCCATGGAAAGCAGCTGAGTTAAATCCTGGAGGTGACTGTCCCCCTAGGAGATGATGTGGATGGGGAAATAGTTCATACACAGCTCAGCGACCTCGAAGCGGCATCTGAGGAGGTGTGGCCATGGGGCAGGCGACCGACACCAGGAGTCCAGAGGCCCAGCGTGTGCACCACTGTGTGTCTCCAGAGACTTCAGGAAGCAGCCACCACGCCCGAGAGGTGACAGTGATTCCAAGAGTGTAGAAACAGGAGCAAGGGCTGGGGCTGGAAGGGAGGGTGGAAGACAGGAGAACCAGGCCTGAGGGGAGTTTAGGCAAACAGCTGATCCCAGTGGAGCTTGGAGGGGAGGCTGGGTGCAGACACAAAGGCTGAGGGACAAACTAAAGGAAGCATCAGAGATTGTTGAGAAAGAAAGTGACCAAAAAAAGAAAAACGATCTGGCGCTGGTGACTATCCCAAACTAATCTGCTTTTTCCAGGTTACTTTTCAACACAGTATGCAGAGTACCTTTTTTTGATAAATAAATATTATATGTATTTATGGTGCATAACATTATGTTTTAAAATATGTATTCATTGTTCAATTATGAAATCAAGCTAATAACATATGCACAGCCTCACATACTTACCATTTTTGTGTGGTGAGAACCCTTCAACACTACTCTTAGCAATTTTCTTTTCTGTTTGTTTTTTTTTGGGTTTTGTTTTTTGAGACAGAGTCTCACTCTTGTCGCCCAAGCTGGAGTACAGTGGCGTGTTCTTGGCTCACTGCAACCTCCGCCTCTTGGGTTCAAGCGATTCTCCTGCCTCAGCCTCCCCAGTAGTTGGCATTACAGGTACCCCTCACCATGCCTGGCTAATTTTTCTCTATTTTTAGTAGAGACAGGGTTTCACCATGTTGGCCAGGCTAGTCTCAAACTCCTGACCTCAGGTGATCCGCCCGCCTCGGCCTCCCGAAGTGCTGGGATTACAGGCTTGAGCCACCATACCCGACCTACTCTTAGCAATTTTCAATTATACTATCTGCTGTTATTAGCTACAGTCACCAGAGCACACTTTCCCCATGCTTGTTTATCACCTGTCTAAAATGTAAGCTCCTCAAGAGGGCAGGGGCCTGCAGTGCCTAGAACCATGTCTGTCACGTAGTAGGTGCTCAGTCAATATGTGCTGAATAGTTACTATCTTCAGATTTCTCTCAAGACCAAAAAATGTTTAAAATGCCAAATACTGTAAAGAGAGATATTGAAAAGTAAGAGTTTCTGTCTATTGAAACTCATCTGCCTGAATTTATCTATTTTTCTAAAAGTCCTGACAGTGAAAAGGATGGTCTGGTTGGGGAGATCCTGGCCACAGCTGTACCAGGAGGAGTCACTTTGCAGTTGAAGGGAAGTGGGAAACCATTCTGGGGTGGGAATGAAGAGCTGCTGGAAGAAACCGCAGTGCTGGCCTCTGTTCAGGAACCACTAATTATTTCCCCCCTAAATAAAAGCTCAGTGAAGAATGGCCACTCAGCATGTCAAATTTAGTTTCAAACACTGGTCATTCAGCACAGAACAAAATAGCCTTCAAAGATGCCTACCTACTGGAAACTCAGTGTATCATCTTAAATTTATTTGCTTATTTTTTATTTTTTTATTTTTTTGAGAGAGAGGGTCTCACTGTTTTGCCCAGTCTGGAGTGCAGTGGCGCAATCTCAGCTCACTGCAGCTAGGACCTCCTGCACTCAAGTGACCCTCCCACCTCAGCCTCCTGAGTATCTGGGACTACCAGTGCACCACCACGCCTGACTAATTTTTGTAGAGATGGGGTCTTGCTATGTTGCCCAGACTGGTCTCAAACTCCTAGGCTCAAGCAGTCCGCCCACCTCGGCCTCCCCTAGTGCTGGGATTACAGGCGTGATCTACGGCACCTGGCCTCACCTTACATTTAAACTCTGAGGCAGTGTGTGTGTGCACATTTATATTGTGTGACATGTGCCACTGTCACTGACTTTATTTATTGATTTATTTTTGAGACAGAGTTTCGCTCTGTTGCCCAGGCGGGAGTGCAGTGGCACTGTCTCAGCTCACTGTAACCTTCACCTCCCAGGTTCAAACAATTCTCCTGCCTCAGCCTCCCAAGTAGCTGGGATTACAGGCGCCCACCACCACACCAGGCTAATTTTAGTATTTTTAGTAGAGACTGGGTTTCACCATGTTGGCCAGGCTTGTCTCAAACCCCTGACCTTAGGTGATCCGTCTGCCTCGGCCTCCCAAGGTGCTGGGATTATAGGTGTGAGCCACCACGCCCAGCCATTGTCACTGACTTTAAGAACCGTCTGCTGGTGGATGGTGGCCAGGCGTGTGCCTGTTCTAGCAGCACAGGCCACGGGGTCACAGATGCCAGCCGCTTCCTCGGTAGGACCTTTTGCCACCCTGGCTGCCCCCATTCACCCTCTCAGGGATGTTGTCATTGTGAACGGAGTCCACCTTTCTTTCCACAACTTCTCCCTTCCCACCACACATATGAATGCCGGGTGTGTCCTGTAAAATAGCAATCTTCCCAGTTTTTTGTTTTGTTTTGTTTTGTTTTGTTTTGAGATGGAGTCTGGCTCTGTCACCCAGGCTGGAGTGCAGTGGCTTCATCTCGGCTCACTGCAATCCCTGCCTCCCGGGTTCACGCCATTCTCCTGCCTCAGCCTCCCGAGTAGCTGGGATTACAGGCACCCGCCACCACACCCGGCTAATTTTTTGTATTTTTAGTAGAGATGGGTTTCACCGTGTTAGCAAGGATGGTCTCAAACTCCTGGCCTCAAGCAATCTGCCCACCTCAGCCTCCCAGAGTGCTGGAATTACAGGCGTGAGCCACCCGCCCAGCCCAATCTTCCCAGTATTAAGTGGGAAATGGTCTTGTGCACTTCAAATGCATAGCACAAGTTTTATAAGAAATTATAGCAATGACGGTCTGACTGAGGATGACACTTTATACATTGAAAAATCCCACACTATGAAGCAAGTGACCACATCCAGGCGTGCAACGCAGGTCCCGAGCCACTAGTGTCTGCTGGCGGCCCTGGGTCTCTCTCCGCCCGCCCTCACCCTGTATCTGCCCAGCAGCCGCCCTGCAGGGACCAGGTTTGCAGGATCCATCACCCCCTCCTTTCCAGGCAACTCTAGTCTTCGAGGTCCCCCACAGGAGACCAGAGGGGAGCCAGGGCCAAGAGACAATTCTGATAAGTATGATGGTGGCTTGGACCAGGCGACAGTGACAATGATGAGACAGGGTCACATTCAGGAGACGCTTGGAAGTGGCACCAGACTCAGGTGATCCTCCCACCTCAGCCTCCCAGGTAGCTGGGACTACAGTTGTACACCACCACACTTTGTGAATATTTTGTATTTTTTGTAGAGACAGGGTCTCGTCATGTTGCCCAGGCTGGCCTTGAACTCCTGGGCTCAAATGACCCTCTTACCTTGGGCTCTCAAAGTGCTGGGATTACAGGTGTGAGCCATCACAGCCAGCCTAATGCCTTGCTTACAATATCCTTGAAGATAAGTTACACACACATTTCAAAAAGCAATGCCCAGTCTCAGACTGTCTGCTTCAGAAGGATGAATCTATTTTAGAAACAGCCATAGCTGACAGACGCTCCTAAGGCTAAGTTTCTTAGGCCTCCTTTTTTTTTTTTTTTTTTTTTTTTTGAGATGGAGTCTTGCTCTGTTGCCCAGGCTGGAGTGCAGTGGCGCAATCTCGGCTCACTGCAAGCTCTGCCCCCTGGGTTCACACCATTCTCCTGCCTCAGCCTCCCAAGTAGCTGGGAATACAGGCACCTGCCACCACGCCCGGCTAATTTTTTGTATATTTAGTAGAGACAGGGTTTCACCATGTTAGCCAGGATGGTCTCGATCTCCTGACCTCGTGATCCACCCGCCTTGGCCTCCCAAAGTGCTGGGATTACAGGCGTGAGCCACCGCACCCGGCCGTTCTTAGGCCCCCATTTTGAACTCCACTCTTCATTAACTCTTAATACAATTTTAATAAATACACTTGGCTATTTTGGTTTTCTACATAGCAGATTATATGTGACAAACTAAGAGGTGGGGGACTCAGGAGGGGAGGGGAGCTGGGAGAATATGGGGCATGAATGGCCAAGTGGGCAGGGCCTGGTGCTACATGCAAAATGACAGTTGGAGAGCAGCAGTCTCGTCATCATCATTCATTTATTCATCAAATATTCATTAAGCAAGTGATACATACAGGCACTGTGCAAACACACCTCGCCAGCTAGGGGGAGAAAAACTGATCAAAGAGCACACAGACAATCCCATAGGGATTAAAATACAACACAGTCAATAATAACAACATAGGTTTCAATATCGCCTGCTTTAGAAGCTGAATCTCATGAGAGAGATTTCCTTCCAGTGGTTAAAAATTAAAAGTGTTGGCATTTAAATGAGTGTCAGTTATTTGGAAAAATCTCATAACTAGGATATTTCATTGCCTAACTACACCATTTCAGGGTATTTTAGTTAATATGCAAATTGCTAACAGCTGTGAGAACGAAAACCACACTGCATCATCACAAGAGACCAAAAATGCCGACGGGTCTTGCTGAGCTCTCTTAATTAAGAACTGCTATGGAATTTTTTTTTTAAAAAAGAGTATACATACATATATAAAATTTACATAAAATATTGTTGAAAATACTTATATTCACAGAATTTATTATCTTGGAAAAACAAATATTTTTAGAGCATCTAAATACAAAGCATCTCCATTCAAAGAAACTTTAAAAAAATTGTCGGCTGGGCGCGGTGGCTCACGCCTGTAATCACAGCACTTTGAGGGGGACCAAGGTGGGTGGATCACCTGAGGTCAGGAGTTTGAGACCAGCCTGGCCAACACGGTGAAACCCCATCTCTACTAAAAATACAAAAATTAGCCGGGCGTGGTGGCGGGTGTCTGTAATCCCAGCTACTCAGGAGGCTGAGGCAGGAGAGTCGCTTGAACCTGGGAGGTGGAGGTTGCAGTGAGCCAAGATCGTGCCTTTGCACTCCAGCCTGGGCAACAAAAGCAAAACTCCATGTCAGAAAAAAAGGGTCATTTTGTTTGTTTCAGTATAGTTTTAATCTGTTTAGAATTTTAAATTGAATTACTGCCAGATAAATTAAGCTTCGTCCTCACCTCTTATTTCCTTTTACCTGATTTACCTTTTCTCAAAGGAAAGAGACAATTATATTTCTGCCAGCAGTAATGATTTTTTTCCCTATGAATATACAATATCCTTTAAGAACCATGTCATCTCAAGGTCAAAGAAAACAAAAACCAGTGAAAAAGTGGAAGAGGGAATATAAGATGTAAAAATGTTATTTAGGTTGGAAACTACTCAGTAGAGTTAACTTTATAATCTCATATACCATTCTGCATTGTGGAAATGACATACAAAATGCTTAGACTTTCATAAAGAAAAAAGAAATAGAACTTATGCATCAAAAGAGAAGACAGTCAAACAGTTCCCTCTACTGGAAGGTTTAACAGGAAGCTGGACATACCATATTCTTTCATACTGTGATTCACAGAAAAGTCAAGAGAGCATTCAGCAAACTGGAAATGGATCACTCAGGAGGAGGGGCGTACGGCAGGAAGGACCAGCTAGGAAGCAGTTTATAGTGGGACTGTATTCATCACTTATATAATTAAATAATTTTCAAAAGCAACACACACAATTCTATGTAATTTTGTTTTTAAATGCATATATATGCATTTATATATGTATTTTCAAAAGTTTGGGTAGTATCACACCAGAAAGTTAACAATTTTTAACTCTGGCTATAAGGATTATGGGTGATATTTGTATTCTTTTTATATATTCTTTTGAACTATATTTTCTGAATATCTTATAATAAGCATGCATGCATCTCTCTCTCTCTCTCTCTTTCTTTTTTTGAGCCAGAGTCTTGCTATAACGTTGAACTCCTGGGCTCAAGTGATCCTCCCATCTCAGCCTCCCAAGTAGCTAAGGATTACAGGCGTGCACAACCATGTCTAGCTAATTTTTAATTTGATTTTACTTTTTGTAGAGATAGGTCTCACCATGTTGCCCAGGCTGGTCTAGAACTCCTGGTCTCAAGCGATCCTCCCACCTTGGTCTTCCAAAGTACTGGATTAAAGGTGTGAGCCACCACACCAGCCTCAGGCTTATAATTAGAAATGGATTCTATTTATCAAGAAAAAGTTTTTAAAGTCTGGTAAAAAATTAGAACATAAAAGTATTTTCTTTCAACGAAAAGAATCTTGTTTCAATTATTATTTTTAACATACTCATTATCTGCTTTTAACAGTTATTTAGGTAAGAGTTTATTCTCTAAGAAACAAATATTGCAGGCCGGGCACAGTGGCTCTACCTGTAATCCCAGCAATTTGGGAGGCCGAGGCAGGCAAATCACATGAGGTCAGGAGTTTGAGACCAGCCTGGCCAACATGGCAAAACCCCATCTCTACTAAAAATACCAAAATTAGCTGGGAGTGGCAGAGGGCACCTGTAATCCCAGCTACTTAACTTGGGAGGCTGAGTGACGAGAATCACTTAAACACAGGGGATGGAGGTTGCAGTGACCCAAGATCACGCCACTGCACTCCAACTTGGGCAACAGAGTGAAACTGTGTCTCAAAAAAAAAAAAAAAAAAAGAAAAGAAAAGAAACATATTGCAAAGATGAAAATTTGGTTACTCAAAATCTACCAAACTGAATTACTGAGATAACTAATGAAATCACGTGTAGGAAGTTCCCAATTTATCTGTGGATTGTGTGTTTCTATTATGTGGTTATTTAGAACTTGAAACATCATGCCATAGGCATAATGCTTTAAATGTGCTTCTTAAGTTGTGCTTCTCAAAAGTCTATCTTACCCCAAATTTAGCTAAACTAGTGTGTTATTACAATAAAAGTAGTAAACAATGTTCACCATGAATAATAGTGAATAATATCTCCTTAATAGTGGCATAACCCAAACTCATTTGGAGCCCCTTGACCTGTGCTGAAATAAAGTTCCTCAAACCCCATTTCTACAGTGTGGGGAAGTCCAAGCTGCTAGATATCTGTGAATTCCTAGGCACATATTCTCTTATGGACTCAATATCAAAAGAATGTACTCACATTAACGCGTTAATGAGTAATGTAGGTTTGACTCAAGCTTCTTTAGGGGAAAGGAAGCAGGGCTTGTATTACTCAACTCAAAGATCTATTGTAGCTGGGCACGGTGGCTCATGCCTGAAATCCCAACACTTTGGGAGGCCAAGGCAGGCGGATCATTTGAGGTCAGGAGTTCAAGACTAGCCTGACCAACATGGTGAAACCTGTCTCTACTAAAAATACAAAAATTAGCCGGCATGATGGTAGACACCTGTAATCCCGGCTACGCGGGAGGTTGAGGCAGGAGAATTGCTTGAACCTGGGAGGCAGAGGCTGCAGTGAGCCAAGATTGCGCCACTGCACTACAGCCTGGGCAACAGAGCAAGACTGTCTGAAAAAAAAAAATTAAAAAAAAAATAATAAAAAGGTCCACTGTAGATTTTAAACTTTTGTGCACCAAAGGATACTATCAAGAAAGTAAAAAGACAAGGCACAGAATGGGAGAAATACTTGAAAATTATGTATATGATAAGATTCTATTATCCAGAAGGTAAAAAGAATTCTTACAACTTCAAAGTAAAAAGATAAATAACCCAATTAAAAAATGGGCATAGGGCCGGGTGTGGTGGCTCACGCCTGTAATCCCAGCACTTTTGGAGGCTGAGGGGGGCAGATCACGAGATCAGGAGATCAAGACCATCCTGGCTAACAGGGTGAAACCCCGTCTCTACTAAAAACACACAAAAAGTAGCCGGGCGTGGTGGCAGGCACCTGTAGTCCCAGCTACTCGGGAGGCTGAAGCAAGAGAATGGGATGAACCTGGGAGGCAGAACTTGCAGTGAGCCGAGATCGCACCACTGCACTCCAGCCTGGGTGACAGAGAGAGACTCTGTCTCAAAAAAAAAAAAAAAAAAAAAAGAAAAAGCATAGGATCTGAGTAGACATTTCTCCAAAGAAGATATACAAATGGCTAACAAGCACATGAAAAGATGCTCAACATTCTTAGTCTTTAGAAAAATGCAAATTGAAATTACAAAGAGATAAAGAGACGCCACTTCCCACCACAAAGACATGCCACATCCCAGCAGGATGTCATGGCAAGGTATGGGGAAATTAGGGCCCTCAGGCATTGCTGGTGATACGGTCAAATGGTGCCGCCACTGTAGAAAAATAGTTTGGCAGGTTTTCAAAAAGTGAAGCATAGGGTTATCATGTGGCCCATCAATTCCACTCCTAGGAGTGTAGCTGTGATGATTAATTTTGTGTCAATATACGTGGGCCCCAAGGGGCCCAGATGTTTGGTTAAACGTGTTTCTGGCTGGCTGTGTGGGTGTTTCTGGATGAGACTCATGTTTGAATCAGTACACAGAGTAAAACAGGTTGTCTTCTCCAAAGCCAGCGGGCCTCATTCAACCCATTGAAGGCCTGCAAAGAACAAAAACGGTGATGGCGAACCCCTGTAGTTCCAGTTACTCAGGAAGCTGAGGCAGGAGGGTCGCTTGAGCCCAGGAGTTTGAGACTGCAGTGAGCTGTGATGGCCCCAGCCTGGGTGACCAGTGAGACCCTGTCTCAAACAAACAAACAACAAACAAAACAAAAAAGAAAAATAAGAATCAGACTCAGACTGGAACTTACGGCACTGGCTCTCCTGATTTTAGCCCATGGACGTGGACTGGAACTTACAGCACTGGCTCTCCTGAGTCTCTAGTTTGCTGATTGAAGATCTTGGACTTCTCAGCCTCCATAATCACACAAGCCAATTCCTGATAGTAAATTGTGTGTGTGTATACTGTATATATGTGTATACACATGCACCTATATGTATGTGTGTGTATATACTCTGTGTGTGTGTGTGTGCGCGTGTGTGTGTGTGTGTCCTGTAAGTCCTGTTTTTGTTCTCTGGAGAACCCAGCCTAATACAGCATCTAAGACAAAAGCATATGTTCACATAAGAACATAGACAGAAATGTTCGTAGCAGCCTTATTCATAATAGCTAAAAAGTAGAAACAACTCAAATGTCCATCAACTGAAGAATGGATAAACAAATCATGCTGTATCCATAAATGGAATATGCTTTGGCAGGAAAAAGGAATGAAGTGCTGACATGGGCTACAACATGGATGGAACTTGAAAATGTGCTCAGTGAAAGAAGCCAGCCACAAAAAGCCACATATTCCATCACTTCTTTTCTGTGAATTGCTCAGAATAAGCAAATACATAGTGTCAGAGAGTAGACTTGTTGTTGGCAGGGGTTGGGGAGGGGAGAAGAGTTTTATAACAGCTTATAAAGTTTACAAGCTAGGCCAGGTGTGGTGGCTCATGCCTGTAATCCCAGCACTTTGGGAGGCCAAGCCCAGCAGATCACTTGAGGTCAGAAGTTTGAGACCAGGCTGGCCAACATGGCGAAACCCCATCTCTGCTAAAAATACAAAAATTAGCCAGGCGTGGTGGTGCACGCCTGTAATCCCAGCTACTCGGGAGGCTGAGGCAGGAGAATCACTTGAACCCAGGAGGTGGAGGTTGCAGTGAGCCGAGATCACGCCACTGCACTCCAGCCTGGGCAACAGAGCGAGACTCCGTCTCAAAACAAATAAAGTTTACCAAGTTAATGAGTAAGGAGTTTTTTTTTTTTTTTTTTTTTGAGATAAAAAATATAAAATTGATTGTGGTAATGGTTGCACAACTCTGAATATACTAAAAAAAACCCCACAATGAGTTATGTATTTAAAAATGATAAATTTATGGTATGCAAATTGTAAAATTAAAAAGAGAGAAAAAGTGCACAGTTTAGACCCGAAATCATCCCTTTCTCTTTTTAGGAATACAGGAAGATGGACACACGGCTGGGGAAGCACAGTGAAAGGCCAAGTAGGCAGCCTGTTCTCCGCAGATCAGTCCCTCACGAACACTCTTATTCCCAAGGACTCATCCAATACTAATAAGAGAATGCTCTTGTTTTTGAAGAATTTTCTGAAAGCCGTCCTGACAAATTAAGTAGAGTATGCTGAAGATAGACTTTGTTTTTAAGAATTGAATATTCTGGAAGAGGCTCTTCAGTCCAATCTTTAGTTCTCTCCACAGAGCAAACAAAGTAAAGTGCCGAAGGCCTGGAACCCGAGCTATTCCCACAGGGACTCCAGGACAGAGTCTGGCAGGGTTGCCTTAACTAAATCTCTGATAACTTTTTCTTCTGTCTTTCTCCTAAAAATGGAATGCAGGCCATCTATTCTAGGGAAATAAAGGATTCTAGTTATGTGAATCCAGGAGCTTTTTTTTTTTTTTTTTTGAGACAAAGTCTTGCTCTGTCACCCAGGCTGAAGTGCAGTGGCGCCATCTCAGCTCACTGCAACCTCCGAGACCCAGGTTCAAGAGATTCTGCTGCCTCAGCCTCCCGAGTAGCTGGGATGACAGGCACCCGCCACCACGCCCGGCTAATTTTTGTATTTTTGGTAGAGATGGGTTTTCACTACGTTGGCCAGGCTGGTCTTGAACTCCTGACCTCAGGTGATCCACCCGCCTCAGCTTCCCAAAGTGCTGGGATTATAGGCGTGAGCCACTGCGCCCGGCCAATAACTGACCTTTTATTTGACATTAATATCTAAGAAACAGCTTGTGTCCTCTTCAGCTTCACTCATCCTCATGTATCTGCTGGGCAGCTGGGTGCTTTTATTCTCTAAAATATGCACTCAGGGCCAGGCGTCGTGGCTCACACCTGTAATCCCAGCACTTTGGGAGGCCAAGGCGGGCAGATTGCTTGAGGCCGGGAGTTCGAGACCAGCCTGGCCAACATGGTGAAACCGTCTCTACTAAAAATACAAATTTAGCCAGGTGTGGTGGCAGGCGCCTGTAATCCCAGCTACTCAGGCTGCTGAGGCAAGAGAATCGCTTGAACCTGGGAGGCAGAGGCTGCAGTGAGCTGAGATTTTGCCACTGCACTCCAGCCTGGGTGACAGAGTGAGACCCCATCTCGGGGAAAAAAAAAAAGTATGCATTCAGGACAGTTGAAATGAATATATTGTATAATAAGCCTGGGACCAATAAGAATGGTTTAAATTTAGTTCTCATGCCAGTTCTCACACAGTCCACGTGGAAAACAGCTGCCTGCTTTGTGTGTTCACAAGATGGCTCTCCTTGGGCAGACAGGGTCAGCATGGATGTGGAATTCTCTTGTGTTAACAATGCCTGGGTATCTGCACGGGGCTGTCCTGCACGCCTGAGTGTTTCTAGCATGACTGGAAATCACAATGCCCAGTAAACACCTCAGGACTCAGGAGGGAGGACATGGCCTGACTGCTGTGTTTTCCAGCAAGCAGAGGCAGCTGCTCCATCAAGATGGGCCCCTGTCCTGAGGTGTGTCTACCTAGATGACCTCGGTAGAGGGGTGTAGGGGATGAGGGAGCCTCGCCTGGGGCCCCCATTCATTCCTAATAGCATCATTGCCACACATCCGTCCCTTGCCTCCAAAGTCATATGAAAATTTACCCAGGCCCTCGGGCGGCTGGACAGGTTTTTGTGATGTGAGGGACACACATGGGGCACGTGGGAAGCTTGGCAGAGGCTCCAGGAACGCTGACGAAGTGTTTTAGGAGCCCCACCTCCATGCCTCTACCAGGGCTGGCCTCCAGAGTGGGTGAGGACAGAGCAGCTGCGGGCTTTTCATTCTGAGGTCTTGGCCCCACCGGCCACCGCATGGGACGCTTTGCTTGTTGGGGCTTGCAAAAATCAACCTTCAAGAAAGAAAAGGGAACTCTTCACGTTGAATGTTGCCTGTGTGTGTGTGTGTGTGTGCACGCGCGTGCACACTTGCACAAGCTTGCGTGTGCGTGTTTACTTCATGGAATTTTGTTGTCGTGAAATTCCCCTCCAATTATGTGTTAGAATTAACCTCCATGCCCCAGTCACACTGTTGGTTCTGCGCTCTGAACCTGGGTGTAGCTCATTTGAAGGACTCTCTTTTGCGTTTCCTAACAGATATTTGATGGTCTCAAGAGTTGAGATTGTGGAGGGTTGGGAGAAACTGAAGTTCTATACATTTCCATAGAGTTTACATCCTGCAGTTGAAAGGCAGGAAGGGTTCAGCCTGGGCCCCACAGCTCCAGGCTGTCCCCTGCAGGCCACCCACAGTGCCCCCATTTCTCTAGCTGTATCTTTTTCGAACAGCCCGCGAAAGGAAAGCAGGTTCGCTTGCTGATTTTGTTCACAGCGGAAGCACCATGTTCTGTTTCTTGTTCAGGTTCAGTTTATTGTGTAAATGGTGTTTTTTTCTGGTGTGAGCTTTGGTGATTGTGGCAAGGGCTCCTTTGAGGAGACGGTTCCACTTGGTGGTCTGAAGAACAAACCAGAGAAGAATCTGGTTTGGCCAGAGGCCCCCTGCGGCCCCTGTCACCCTGAGTACACCCCTCTGTTGCTCTGCTGTCAAGAAGCACGTTTCCACCAGCTGTATTCAACACCACAATGCATTTTTAAAACTATATTTGCATCCAAGACAATAAAGAAACCTTATTTTTTTTTTGAAAAGCGAAAGAAAATTTACCCAGGCCTGGCAGATTTGTTAACTAAATCTAGACCTTTTGAAAATATTTGGAGTGTTTGAGAATTAATCAAAGATCTGAATGTGTCAAGTGCAACCACCATTTGGAACTGGAAAACAAAAACGTTAACCAAGGTTCGTTAGCTTGGCCACATGGCCAGGGTGATGGAGGAGTTAATAGAGGTCCCTGTGTACAAGGTACAAACCTGGGGAGAAAGGGTGCAATTTAGAAGTTTTGGCCTTACCCATGCCTCAGCTGTCCTGTCCCAGGCCTTTGCTATGCCCTGCAGCGCCAGCACAAAGCTAACTCTGTCTCAATGGCCAGATTCCTCCTCTTCTCCTTAGGGGCCACAGAGAAATCCTTCCTTCCTCTCACGCGCAGAGCAATTTCAGTGATCGGGTTTCTACTCCCTGCAACCACAATTAAAACACACACACATAATGATAATGCACCCCTGTGTGCCCAATATGTTCTGCTCATTGTTCATTTTCACTGGGCTCTTTCAGATGAAAATCTCTGCATATATTGTTGTTTACTCATTTAGCAGACATTTACTCAGCAAATGCTGTTATTAGGCAGTGGGGTGCAAAGATGAAGGCAGCGGTGAGACGCACTCCTGAGCATCAATCCCACCGCACTGCTTCTCGGCCCCCTGCCTTTGTCCAAGTGGTTCTTTCCGCCCGGTGCCCACTTCCCCACCCTTGATTTGTTTTGTTAACTTTTACTGTACTCGGACATCACCTCCTCACACTGGAACAGCCAGGCTGGCTTAGGGTCTCCTCCCTGTTCCCACACATTAGTACCTTTATATATGCCGCAGGGAACTGAAAATACCTCCAAAAGAAAGGGAAGAAGAAAGCTAAGAGTAAACCACATTATTTTTGGTGTAGCTACCAAATCTTTTAGGTTCAAAGATTTGATTTCTCCTGATGCTATGGTCTGAGTGTCTGTGTCCCCTCTCCAAATTCCTATGTTGAAATCCTTTGTTGAAACACTGCCTTCCAAGTTGATGGTGTTAGGAGGTGGGGTCTTTGAAAGGTGATCAGGTCAGTCATGGGGGTGCAGTCCTCATGACTGGGATTGGTGCCTTTATAAAAGAGGCCCAAGAGAGACTCCTTTCCCCTTATATGTGAGGAACAGCGAGAAGGTGCCGTCTATTAGCCAGAAAGCCTGGCTCTTTACAGACACCACATCTACCTTGAACTTGAAGGTCCAGCTTCTAGAGCTGTGAGAAATAAATTTTTGTTTTTTATAAGCCAGCCTGTTTATGGTATTTTGCTATAGCAGCCTGAATGGACTAAGACAGTCCTCAAGGTTCATCCGTATTATAACGTATGCCAGGATTTACATCCTTTTAAGGCTGAATAATATTCCATTACCTGTTATACCACCTTTTCTTTATCCATTCATCTGTCCCTGGGCATTTAGGCTGCTTCTACATCTTGGCTATTATGAATAACACTGTAATAAACATGGTGTGCAAATAATTCTTTGAGATCCTGATTCTGCTTCTTTTGGACATATACCCCAGAAGTAGGATTCTTGGGTTATATTATGTCTATTTTTAATTCTTTGAGGAACCTCCATATTGTTGTCCATAGCAAGTGCACCATTTTACACTCCCACCAAAAGTGTGCAAGAGTTCAAGTTTCTCCACGTCTTCATCAATGCTTGTATTTTTTTCTTTTAATAATGGCCAGCCTAATGGGTATGAGGTGATACCTCCCATGGTTTGTTTTGTTTTGTTTTTGAGATGGAGTCTCACTCGGTTGCCCAGGCTGGAGTGTAGTGGTGTGATCTTGGCTCACTGCAACCTCCACCTCCCGGGTTCAAGTGATTCTCCAGCCTCCTGAGTAACTAGGATTACAGGTGCACACCACCATGCCCAGCTAATTTTTGCATTTTTTAAGTAGAGACGGGGTTTCGTTATGTTGGCCAGGCTGGTCTCAAACTCCTAACCTCGGGTGATCTGCCCACCTTGGCCTCCCAAAGTGCTGGGATTACAGGCATGAGGCACTGTGCCGGCCTGTTTTGTTTTGTGAGATGGAGTCTCATTCTGTCACCCAGGCTGGAGTGCAGTGGTGCAATCTCAGCTCACTGCAACCTCCGCCTCCAGGCTCAAGTGATTCTTCTGCCTCAGCCGCCCAAGTAGCTGGGACTACACGGGTATGCCACCACGCCTAGTTAATTTTTGTATTTTTAGTAGAGATGGGGTTTCACCATGTTGGCCAGCCTGATCTTGAATTCCTGTAATCCTCCCGCCTCGGCCTCCCAAAATGCTGGGATTACAGACTACATATGGTTTTATTTTGCATTTCTCTGATGATTAGAGATGTTGAGCATCTTTTCATATACTTGCTCACTTGTATATCTTCATTGAAGAAATGTCTATTCTTTGCCCATATTTTTATTTTTATTTTTATTTATTTATTTAATTTTGAGACGGAGTCTCGCTCTGCTGCCCAAGCTGGAGTGCAGTGGCGTGATCTCAGCTCACTGCAACCTCCACCTCTTGGGTTCAAATGATTCTCCTGCCTCAGCCTCCTGAGTAGCTGGGATTATAGGCGCCCACCACCATGTCCAGCTAATTTTTGTACTTTTAGTAGAAACGAGGCTTCGCCTTGTCGGCCGGGCTGGTCTGGAACTCCTGACCTCAGGTGATCCGCCCACCTCGGCCTCCCAAAGTGCTGGGATTACAGGCGTGAGTCACCGTTCCTGGCCTAGTTTTATTTATTTATTTTCAGATGGAGCCTCACGCTGCTGCCCGGGAGGGAGTACAGTGGCATGATCTCAGCTCATTGCAACATCCACCTCCTGGGTTCAAGCAGTCCTCGTGCCTCAGCCTCCCAAGTAGCTTGGATTACAGGCACGTGCCACCATGCCCTGCTAAGTTTTGTATTTTCAGTAAAGACAGGGTTTTGCCATGTTGGCCAGGCTGGTCTTGAACTCCTGACCTCAGGTGATCCACCTGCCTCGGCCTCCCAAAGTGCTGGGATTACAGGTGTGAGCCACCCTGCCCAGCCCAATTTTAAAAATTTTTTAATTTTTATGGGTACATAGTAGGCATATGTGTATATATATATATATATATGAATGATACTCGCATTTTGATACGAGAATATAATGTATAATAATAATATCAGGGTAAACGAGGTATCCCTTGAACATTTAAAAATATATATTCTGGATGTTAGCCCTTTATCAGATAAATGATTTTCAAGTATTTTCTCCCATTTTGTAGGTTTCTTTTTCACTGTGTTGTTTTCTTTGCTGTGCAGAAGTTTTTGATGTAGTCCCATTTGTCTATTTTATATTTTATTACCTGTGCCTTTGGTGTCATAGCCAAGAAATCATTGCCCTTCTCCTAATGTTATGAAGTTTCTTTCCTATGTTTTCTTTTAGTTTCATAGTTTCAGGTCTTAGGTTTAGGTCTTTAATTCATTTTGAATTAATTTTTGTATATGGTGTAGATTAAGGGCCCATTTTTTTTTTCTTTCCTACGTGGATATGCAATTTTCCCGGCACCATTTGTTGAAGAGCTATATCCTTTCTTCATTGTGTAGTCTTGGCATCTTTGTTGAAGATCTTGACAGTAAACATGAGGGTTTATTTCTGGGCTCTGTATTTTGTTCTGTTGGTCTATGTGTCTGTCTTTATGCCAATTCCATATTGTTTCAATTACTATAGCTTTGTAATATGCCTTGTATTTTGTTCTGGGCTCTGTATTTTGTTCCATTGGTCTATATGTCTGTCTTTATGCCAGTACCATATTGTTTTAATTACTCTAACATTGTAATATGCTTTGAAATCAGGAAGTGTGAGGTCTCCAGCTTTGTTCTTTTTCAAGGTTGTTATTTGGGTTCCTTTTAGATTCAATATGAATTTAGGATTTTTTTTTCTGTGTCTGCAAAAAAAATGCCATTGAGATTTTGATACAGATTGTGTTGAATCTGTAGACTGCTTTGGGTAGTATGGACATCTTATCAATACTAAGTCTTCCAATCCACGAACATGAGATGTATTTCTATTTATTTGTGTCTTCTTTAATCTCTTTCAGCAATGTGTTATCATTTTCATTATATAACTCTTTTGCCTCCTTGGTTTAGTTTATTACTATTTTATTCTCTCTCTCTCTCTTTTTTTTTTTTTTGTTTTTTGAGACAAAGTCTCACTCTGTCACCAGGCTGGAGTGCAGTGGCGTGATCTCAGACACTGCAACCTCTGCCTCTCGGGTTCAAGCGGTTCTTCTGCCTCAGCCTCCCAAATAGCTGGGACTACAGGCTCGTGCCACCACACCCAGCTAATTTTTGTATTTTTAGTAGAGATGGGGTTTCACCATGTTGGCCAGGATGGTCTCAATCTCTTAACCTCATGATCTGCCTGCCTTGGCCTCCCAAAGTGCTAGGATTACAGGTGTGAGCCACCATGCCCGGCTTATTTTATTCTCTTTTATGCTATTGTAAATGGGATGTTCTTTATTTATTTATTGGATTGTTCATTGTGTACAGAAACACAACTGATGCTGGAATGTTGATTTTGTATCCTGCAGTTTTGCTGAATTCATTTATTAGTTTTAACATTTTGTGGAATTTTGAGGGTTTTTCACATATGAGTTCGTGTCCTCTGCTAACAGACAACATTTTACTTCTTTTCCAATCTGGATGCCTTTTTATTTCTTTTTCTTGTATATTTCTCTGGCTAGGACTTAAGAACTACGTTGAATAAAATTGGTAAGAGTGGGCTTCCTTGCCTTGTTCCTGATCTTGCAAGAAAAGTGTTCAGTTTTTCACCATTGACTATGACTTTAGCTGTGGGCATTTCATATATGACCTCGACTACCGAGGTGGAAGTAATTTCCCTGGAGTCCTAGTTCATTGAGTGTTTCGCATTGAAAGGGAGTTGAGTTTTGTCAAGTGCTTGTTCTGCATGGATTGACATAATCATATGATTTTTGTCCTTTTTCTGTTAATGTGTTGTAGTGCATTTATTCATTTCCGTATGTTGAACCATCCTCACATCCAGGGATGAATTCCTTTTGGTCATGGTATATGATCCTGTTAATGTGCTGTTGAATTTGGGTTGCTAGTACAGGCACACCTCATTTTATTGCCCCTCACTTTATTGTGCTAGTCACAGCTATTGTGCTTTTTCACAAATTGAAGGTTTGTGGCAAGTCTGTGTCAAGCAAGCTCTATTGCACCGTTTTTTCAACACCATGTACTTACTTTGGGTCTCTGTGTCACATCTTGGTAATTCTCAAGATATTTCAAACTTTCCCATTATTATTGTATGTTATGGTAATCTGCGATCAGTGATCTTTGATATTACTTGTTGTAGTTGCTTTGGAGCACCACAAATTGCACCCACGTAAGATAAAGAACTTAATAAATGTGTGTGTTCTGACTGCGCCACCAACCAGCCATTTGTTCTCCCTTTTCTTTCCCTCTCCTTGGGCCTCCCTATTTCCTGAGATATAACAATATTGAAATGAGGCCTATTAATAACCCTACAGTGGCCTCTAAGTGTTCAAGTGAAAGGAAGAGTCACAAGTCTCTCACTTTGAATCAAAAGCTAGAAATGATTAAGCTTAGTGAGGAAGGCATTCAAAAGCTCAGATAGGCCCAAAACTAAGCCTCTTCTATCAAACAGCTAGCCAAGTTGTGTGGTAAAGAAAAAGTTTTTGAAGGAAATTAAAAGTGCTACTCCAGGCTGGGCACGGTGGCTCATGCCTGTAATCCCAGCACTTTGAGAGGCCGAGGCGGGAGGATCACCTGAGGTCAGGATTTCAAGAACAGCCTGGCTAAAATGGCCAAACCGCATCTCTACTGAAAATACAAAAAAAATTAGCTGGGCGTGGTGGTGCACGCCTGCAGTCCCAGCTACTCAGGAGGCTGAGGTAGGAGAATCAATTGAACCCGGGAGGCGGAGGTTGCCATGAGCCAAGATTGTGCCACTGCACTCCAGCCTGGGCAACAAAGCGAGACTCTGTCTCAAAAACAAAAACAAAAAAAGTGCTACTCCAGTGAATGCAAATGATAGAAAGCAAAACAGCCTCATTGCTGATATGGAGAGTTTAGTGGTCTGAATAGAAGAGCAAACCATCCACAACATTCTCTGAAGCAAAAGCACCTCAGAGCAAGGCTGTACCTCTTTTTCAATTCTGTGAAGGCTGAGAGAGGTGAGGAAGCTGCAGAAGAAAAGCTGGAAGCTAGCAGAGGTAGGTTCATGAGATTTAAGAAAAAAAAGCTGTCTTCATACTATAAACATGCAGGGTAAAGCAGCAAGTACTGATATAGAAGCTGCAGCAAGTTATCCAGAAGATCCAGCTAATTGGTGAAGGCGGCTACACTAAACAACAGATTTTCGTCCCAGTGCTGTGGCTCACGCCTGTAATCCCAGCACTTTGGGAGGCCGAGGCAGGTGGATCACGAGTCAAGCGGATCACGAGTCAGGAGATCGATACCATCCTGGCTAACACAGTGAAACCCCGTCTCTACTAAAAATACAAAAAAATTAACCTGGTGTGGTGGCGGGCGCCTGTAGTCTAGTCCCAGCTACTCCGGAGGCTGAGGCAGGAGAATGGCATGAACCTGGGAGGCAGAGCTTGCAGTGAGCTGAGATCGTGCCACTGCGCTCCAGCCTGGGCGACAGAGCTAGATTCCGTCTCAAAAAACAAAACAAAACAAACAAACAAAAAACAGATTTTCAATGTAGATGAAACATTCTTCTATCAGAAGAAGAGACCATCTAGGACTTTCATAGCTAGAAAGCAGAAGTCAATGCCTAGCTTCAAAGCTTCAAAGGACAGGCTGGCTTACTTGTTAGGTGCTAATGCAGCTGGTGACTTTAAGCTGAAGCCAATATTTACCATTCCACAAATTCCAGGGCCCTTAAGGATTATGCTAAATCTCCTCTTCCTGTGCTCTATCAGAGGAACATCAAAGCCTGAATGGCAGCATATTTGTTTAAGCATGGCTCACTGAATATTTTAATCCCACTGTTGAGACCTACTGCTCAGAAAAAAAGATTCCTTTCAAAATACCACCAGTCATTGACAATACACCTGGTCCCAAGAGCTCTGATGGAAATGTACAAGGAGATTAATGTTGTTTTCATGCCTGCTAATATAACATCCATTCTGCAGCCCATGGATCAAGGAGTAATTTCAGCTTTCAAGTCTTATTTCAGAAATACATTTCCTAGGGCTATAGCTGCCATAAATAGTGATGCCTCTGATGGATCTGGGCAAAGTAAATTGAAAACTTTCTGAAAAGCAGTCTCCATTTTAGATGACACTGAGTATATTTTGATTCATGGGAGGAGGTCAAAATAGCAACATTAAGATAAGTCAGTTCCAACCTTCATGGATGACTTTGAGCAGTTCAAGACTTCGGTGAAAGAGGTAACTGCAAGATGTGATGGAAACAGCAAAAGAACTAAATTTAACAGTGGACTCTAAAGATGTGAATAAATTGCTGCAATCTCATGATAAAACTTGAAGAGATCAGGAGTGGCTTCTTATGGATGAGCAAAGAAAGTGGTTTCTTGAGATGGAATCTACTCCTGGTGAAGGTGCTGTAGTACATTGTTGAAATGACAACAAAGGATTTTGGGATATTCCATAAACTTAGTTGACAAAGCAGCGGCAGGGTTGCAGAGGATTGACTTCAATTTTGAAAGAATATAGATATTTACTTTGTGGTTATCCTGGGACTTACATGAGACATAACAATCTATTTTAAGCTGATAACAACTTAACCTCAATCATATACAAAAAACACTTTTACAACTATACTTTTAAATTACTGATGTAGGGCCAGGTGCAGTGGCTCATGCCTGTAACCCCAGCACTTTTGCTTTTGGAGGCCAAGGTGGGAGGACGGCTTGAGCTCAGGAGTTCAAAACCAGCCTGGGCAACATAGCAAGATCTCATCTTAAAAAAATTATTTTTAAAATTTTTATTTCAATGGTTTTTGGGGTACAGGTGGTTTTTGGTTACCTGGAGAAGTTCTTCAGTGGTGATTTCTGAGATTTTAGTGCACCCATCATCCAAGCAGTCTATGTTATAATCAACATGTAGTGTTTTATTCCTCACCCTCTCCAAACCTCCCTGGCTAAGTCCTCAAAGTCCATTATATCATTCTTTTTTTTTTTTTTTTTTTTTTTTAAACCCTGAGATGGAGTCTTGTTTTGTTGCCTAGGCTGGAGTGCAGTGGCGCAATCTTGGCTCACTGCAACCTCCACCTCCTGGGTGATTCTTGTGCCTCACCCTCCCTAGTAGGTGGGACTACAAGCACATGCCGCCACATCCAGCTAATTTTTTTTTTTTTTTTTTTGTGGAGACGGGGTTTCACCATGTTGGCCAGGCTGGTCTCGAACTCCTGGCCTCAAGTGATCCACCCACCTTGACACCCCAAAGTGCTGGGATTACAGGTGTGAGCCACTGTGCCTGGCCTGCTAAAGTCCATTATATCATTCTTATGCCTTTGAGCCCTCATAGCTTAGCTCCCACTTGTACGTGAGAGGTACAATATTTGGTTTTCCATTTCTGAGTTACTTTACTTAGAATAATGGCCTCTGGCTCCATCCAAGTTGCTGCAAAAGACATTATTTCATTCCTTTTTATGGCTAAAGAGTAGTACTCCATGATGAATATACCACATTTTCTTTATCCACTCATTGGTTGATGGTCACTTAGGTTGGGTCTATATCTTTGCAATTGTGAATTGTGCTATGGTAAACATGTGTGCATGTGTCTTTTTCATATAATGACTTATTTTCCTTTGGGTATATACCCCGTAGTGGGATTGCTGGATCAGATGGTGTTCTACTTTTTGTTCTTTAAGGAATCTCCGCACTGTTTCCCATAGTGGTTGTACTAATTTACATTCCCACCAGCAGTGTAGAAGTGTTCCCTTTTCACCACATTCACACCAACATCTGTTGTTTTTTTGACTTTTTAATTATGATCATTCTTGCAGGAGTAAGGTGATATCTCATTGCGGTCTTAATTAACATTTCCCTGATGATTAGTGATGTTGAGCATTTTTTCACGTTTGTTGGCTGCTTGTATATCTTCTTTTGAGAATTGTCTATTTATGTTCTTTGCCACTTTGTGATGGGATTATTTTCTTCTTGCTCATTTGAGTTCCTTATAGATTCCGGATATTATTCCTTTGTCGGATGCATAGTTTGCAACTTTCTCCCACTCTGTGGGTTGTCTGCTTACTCTGCTGGTTATTTGTTTTGCTGTGCAAAAGCTAAAAAAAATTATTGATGTCACAAATTACACCTTTACATAGTGCGTATCCATTAAGATATTTTAACATATTTTTATAGTTACAGTGTTTGTTTTGATTTTTAGAGATGGGGCTTCACTTTGTTGCCCAGGCTGGTCTTAAACTCCTGGCTTCAAGTTATCTTCCCCAAGTCCTGGGATGACATGTGTAGGTCACCGTGCCTGGCCAGTTACAGTTATTTTTATGCTTTGTCTTGTCAATTCTGGACCAGAATTAAAAGTGCACTACCATTATAGTCCTCAAGGATTCTGCATTTGTCTGTATTTAGTTTGCCAGTGAGCTTCATATTTTCTTTTTCTTTTTGAGACAGAGTCTCGCTCTGTTGCCCAGGTTGGAGTGCAGTGGCGGAATCTTGGCTCACTGCAACCTCCGCCTTCTGGGTTTGAGGAATTCTCCTGCCTCAGCCTCTCGCATAGCTGGGATTACAGGTGTGTGCCACCACGCCTGGCTAATTATTTTTTTGTAATTTTAGTAGAGACAGGTTTCACCACGTTGGTCAGGCTGGTCTCGAACTCCTGACCTCAGGTTATCCTCCCGCCTCAGCCTCCCAAAGTGCTGGGGTTACAGGTGTGAGGCACTGCACTCAGCCATTCCCAATCTATCTTTGCATACTGGCTTTGTACAGGGGAGACCTTCACCAACTAGCCCAGGTAGAGATTCTGGAACCTCTTAAATGTTTTTCCAAGTTCAACTTTTTAGGATTGTGTTATTTCCCAACTAAAGGTTGCTGGTTTTTCATCTTGTAATCTCTTGCTCCCTCTGGTGTCTGCCTTCAGAATTGCATGTTCCCTAGTGCTGCAGCTGCAAATCGCCCCTTTGTTCTCAGTGGCTCTCTGGCAAAGCATGACGGCTTCCTATAAGCACCCCAAGTTAGATGAGATGGGCAACAGTCCCTTGGGCAGCACTACAAAAAGCTGGAATGCTGGCGTGTAAGTTCCATTCCTCCTGGGACACATAATGCAAGTTGGGTGATTTCTCTTGATGGTGTCCAGCCACACTGGCCTGTCTGTGGTACTACAGGCTCTGGTGGCACGGCAAACGATCCTCCACTCTCCCGTGTTTTAGCAGACTCCAGACACCCAAAGGATGCCAGTTCTGTCAGTATTCCAAGTCAGACAAGACGAAAGAGTCAGAATCTTGGTCACATGCTCCAACATTCTCTACCTCTCTCCCCCTAAGTCTGCCCCCTTCAAGCCAGGGAAAAGCCAGGAGCTGGCATACTCTCGCCATCATGCTGGGCTGTCATCCTGGGTGGGGTAAAGTGAAATGACTCTTCTTACTCATTTCAATGTGGCTGTTGTTAATTTTGCACTCACCTGGGGATACTGCAACTTAACTGGTTTCTGGTATCTTGGTCTATAAACTGGTGTCTCTGTGGGGTAATGAGGACTGGTACTTCCTACAGCCATCTTGCTGATGTCAACCCCCATTTCATATTTTAACCAAAAGGGAAACAGAAATAGGCCACAGAATCCAGAATGATTTACATATCAAAAGGAAACCTTTCCGCAGTGCTGGGAAGTAGGGTGTATCCTTAAATATTACAAGCCCTTGTGTTACAGATGAGAAAGCCAAGGCACAGAGGTAACACAGTGAAATCGTACATCCCAAAGATTAGGGGTGAACAGTGAGTGGTATGCAGCAGGCACTCGAAAATGAGAACTATTTTTATTATTTCTTTTATAGTAAAATTATTCTAAAATGGGGAAACTATCCTGGATTATTGGGGTGGGCCCAATGCAATCACAGCGTCCTTTTATAAGTGAGAGATTTGAAGACGCTAAGCTGCTGGCTTTGAAGATAGAAGGGCCCATGAGCCAAAGAATATGGCAGCCTCTAGAAGCTGGAAACAGCAGAACACAAATTCTCCCTAAGGCCTTCCTCAGGAGCACTGCCCTGCTATCACCCTGACTTTAGTCTCGTCAGACCCATTGTTGGATTTCTGACTTCTAGAACTCAGAAGTCAGAATTTAAAAGCAAATTTGTGGCTGGGCATAGTGGTGTAACGCCTGTAATCTCAGCACCTTGGGAGGACATGGCAGGAGGACTGCCTGAGCCCAGGAGTTCGAGACCAGCCTGGGCAACATGGCAAGACCTCATCTCATTTTACTTAAAATACACAACGAAAATTAATTAGTTAATGAAAAAATTAAACTGGTGTGTTTTAAGTCACTAAGTTTGTGGTGATTTATTACAGCCGAACTAGGAAGCTAATACAGAGTCTGAAATTAAAAAAAAAAATACATTTAAGACAAAATTACTTAGGAAATAAAATTTTATTGTACAAAATTTACATTTGGTGCATATGATGAAAAGCATGACAAAGAGACCCTTAATCTTTTTTCTTTGATATTTACTGTGAAAGTAATTTCCTAATACCAGATCATTCCTAATACCAGATCATACAATTTTTTTGTATAGAATGTTTAACAGCTGTGTTGGTAGTCAGTGTTTTGGGTATAAGGTATAAAACGGAAACTAGATCAAAAAAGTGCAGGAGGAAGACCACTGCCAAAGAGTAATCTCCAAGAACTTGGTATTTTCCACCGTGAGGCAGATGCTGTGGGGTCATCGCTCTGTAATTGAAGAACAAAATATTTTAATCTTTAAACTTTACCATCAAATCTCCTTTTAAAGTGAATTATAAAACTCTCCTTTTGTGTTCCTTTTGGTTGGCATTTTTATAGCCAGGTTTCATTGTTAAGGAAAAATAAAGTTTCTTTGTCTTCATGTCAACTGAAGATAAATTTCTTTAAGTTTCAAATTATAAAGATATGCCAGAAAGGCTGTAGATGAAGTTTATTAGAGAAAATCACATTCAAAAAGAATAGGGATTAAAAAAAAAATCAGCGTCATGTGATTTGTATCAATTTGTTCTTCGCAAAAGCATGAATTAAAAAGCTAGTTACTCATCTTAGAAAGCAGCCTTATGAGGTGTTCTGTTATGCCTAAAGGCTAACTCACTTCCCTGGGTGTAATGCTCTCATTTCATAATAGAGAAAAATATCAACTGTAATACATATTCAATAGCTACAGTATTGCTCACACAGCAACACTTTTTACTTCCCTAAAAAAATTCCTGAATTCCACAGAAGGCTTGTTTATTATTGCAAGACTATGTCTGGCATAATTAATCTAACATGAATAGTAAGTACAATGAAGAATGAAGGATTTTCCTTTTTGGAAAGTCAGCTTTAATGAAACAACTGTAAATAATAGGTTGGTTAACTGTCCTCTAATTTTCAAAAGTTCAGCTTAAACTAAATTTTATGTAAAGATATGTCTATATTTAATACAAACGTTCACTTACTTGGTCTACTTAGGTAGCATATAAAGCACAAGTTAATGAATACAACCAGACAAAGAGGCTTAAGCTATAATAGAACTTACAAGTGGTTTGATTATCTGAAGCCACTCATTAAGATACTCAACAAGACCTAATGCATCTGGGATGTTGTCCCCTTCTGAAACAAATTTCAGCAGAACTGCCATTTGGATTTCTTTAGAACAGCTACAAGAAATAAAAATAAGAATCAGTATTCTTTCACAGATACAAGAGCTGACTCTAGTGTGTCTGTTTTTACAGCTACGATAACCTGCCTGGTTTAAGAAAGGAAAAGACGCCACATCGTAAGATCACGTATCATCTCCCTTCGCCCCACATAAGAGTTTTCTACTTGTGAGAGCAGGCCCCTGTAACACCCACTGGGGAACACGCACGATCATGCCTCACCCCACAGCTGCATGAAAAAGCAGCCTTTCTGTCCTTGGCTACAGCAGATAAGGTATGTTCTGATCTACTCCCCAAACCTACTTCAGAAGACAGTGATTTTCAGAAGCACCACAGCAGACTGAAAGAAAATAACACCTAGTTACTATCTAAAGCAGTGAGGGAAACTGTGGGAGAGAATGGAATCATTAAAGGAAATAAAAGTTCCTACTTCTTCCAAAAACGTTGAGTGGTTATTATGTGTTAAGCATTATCTGCAAATTTTATGACAATCCCTGTAATAATCCTGAGGAAGCTATAATTAGCTCCATTTTATAAGTGAATCAGTTTGGAATAACGGGAACAAAGACAGACACCAGGATTCAGATTCTAGCTCTTCAACTTACCAGATATGTTGGGCAAGTTACTTAACCAGGGGTGTTCCTCATCTATAAAAGGGGGATGATAATGGAACCTACTTCACAGGTTGTTGTGAGGCTGAAAGGAGGTAGTGGAGGCAAAATGCTTAAAACAGTGACCACACAGAAAATATGAAAGAAGTATTAGCTACTCTTATGAGGTAACAGGTTTAAAGAGATTGAATACAGGCCGGGCGCGCTGGCTCAAGCCTGTAATCCCAGCACTTTGGGAGGCCGAGGTGGGCAAATCATTTGAGGTCAGGAGTTCGAGACCAGCCTGGACAACATGTGAAACCCCGTCTATACTAAAAATATAAAAATTAACCGGGCATGGTGGCATGTGCCTGTAGGTACTCAGGAGGCTGAGGCAGAAGAACTGCGTGAGACAGAGCAAGACTCTGTCTCAAAAAAAAAAAAAAAAAAAAAGATTGAATACATAGTTAACATGCCCAAAGTTCTATATCTAGTAAGTGGCAGAGATGGGACATGAACTTAGGTCTCTCTAACTGCAAAACAGTCTCCTATCATACTATAAACGCCTCAAGCTAGTGATGAGATGGAGATATACCAATGCAAAAAGTTTCCTGCTTGCCAATAAATGCAAAAATTATTCCTAACACCCTAAAACCAAGAACTATGAGAAAAATGGCATGCCAAAACTTGAAAGCACGAGACTGACAGAGAGCTACAGAAATAAAAGTGAGCTGAGTTTTAGGAAGGAAAGGCACCGAGGAGACTCTGATGTGTACGTTCAGAAGTCTCAGATGATACCAGGCTAACTTTAGTTTCCGTCTCTAAAAACTACAAAGTAGAAACTGTTAGCCCCACTCACCCTAGCCCAGTACTTGGTTCTCAAACACCTTAGGGGCTCTCAATCTTCGTATGGAACCACTATGAGCTCTGATGGCTCAGAAAATTCCAGTTCCTAAATGCTTCTGCTGTGTGGCCTCAGGCAAGGCTCTCCCTGGAGAAGGCTGGCTCCCAGGCTGTGCTTGCATTTTCAAGGCTCTAACTTGGAAAGTGCAGGGGTATGCTCTTCAGCTTATCGCGCCTCTTGTTAGTTTGTTAACACAGTTTGGGATAATCATTTCAATATTATCCTCTGGTCTTCTGTTAAAAAGAAAGGCAGAGGATGACTATTTTATTCTGGTTGATACAACTATTTTAAATATTGTTTCTTTAGAGTAAAATCTGCATTTCCTGAATGTTTGATGCTGAGTAGGTCTAACTTTTATAATATTTTCTGTTTATCACCGCTAACTTTGTGGGCAAGCTTATAGCTAACCAGAAGCTGTTCTTTGCCTGTCCTCATAGTTTCACCCTATACCCAAGAAGACAGACCCCCGGACTCTGATGAGCAGCACCCCTGCCCTCGGATTCTCTGCCCTGTATTTCCAGTTGCCTCGGCCTCCCTGTAGTCTTAACTCATTTCCTCCAGTCAGCTCTGCTTGGGTTCCGCTCCCTGTGCTGCAGTCCAGAAAGTATATCAAGCAGAAAGCCAGGCAACTGTAGACTTAAAATTTGCCTTCTCTTAGGGATGACAGCTGTGTGCTGCCTGTAGCCCAATGTCTGGGAAACAGTTGTTTCATAAATTGTCAGGTTCCAGTATTTTTATGGCAGGAGGACAAGTCTGATATCAGTTACTCTGTCACGGTCAGAAGCAAAAGTTTAGGAGGATTGATTGGTAAAGTAAGTGCAACAAAGTACAGAAGAGGTGGAGTGCAGACGCAGCTTCCTTGTCTAGAAGACAGGAAAAGGCAAGATTGCAGACAGGAGGTGAACGGTGAGTTGACTCTTAGAAAGGAGGTAGGTGTTTGCAAGCGGGAGGGACAAGAGAGGAACACGGAACAAAAACACAAGGGAAATGAGAAAATACTGAGATGAGTGAAAATGAAAACACAACATGTCAAATCGTAGGGCATGCAGTGAAAACAGCGCTAAGAGGAAAATTTACAGCTGTAAACACATTCAGTAAAAAAGAAAAAAACTTTTAAATCAATAACCTAAGTTTACACCTTGGAAAAGAGGGAAAAAAGCAAACAAAATCCAAAGCTAGCAGAAGAAAATAAAGATTAGGTAAGAGAGAAATAATAGAGAATAATAGAATAATCGAATAACAGAGAATAGAAAAACAATAATCAGCAAAATCAAAATTGGTTCTTCAAAGAAAAACAAAACTGACAAATCTTTAGCTAGCTTGACTAGGAAAAAAAAAGAAAAGACTCAAATTATTAAAATAAGAAATGAAAATGGGAACATCAACACCAATTCTACAGAAATAAAGTTGGGAGTTATTTATGGGTACAGACTTTTATTTAGTATGACGACAAAGTTCTAGAAGTAGACAGTGCTGATGGATGCAGATGCTGTGAATTACTTAATGGCACTTGATTGTACGCTTAAATATAGTTAAAATGTATGATAAATGTATGTAAATTTTGCATGATGTGTATTTTACCACAATTAAAAGAAGTTTGCGTGTAGAGGTTGCAAAGAATAAGTATTAGAATCCCTAAAAAGTCACACAAAATAAAAGCATTAAATATGGCTTTTTAGAAACCAATTCTTCTATAACCAAGTTTAAATCTTTCCCCTAAATGCAAGAGCTCTAAAATAGTACCAGTTTTGTAAATATATTTTCTTTTTTTTTTTTCTTTTTGAGACGGAGTCTTGCTGTCTCCCAGGCTGGAATGCAGTGGCGCGATCTTGGCTCACTGCAAACTCCACCTCCCGGGTTCACGCCATTCTCCTGCCTCAGCCTCCCGAGTAGCTGGGACTACAGGTACCCACCATCACGCCCAGCTAATTTTTTGTATTTTTAGTAGATACAGGTTTTCACCATATTAGCCAGGATGGTCTCGATCTCCTGGTCTTGACTGACCTCCTGACCTCGTGATCCGCCCACCTCGGCCTCCCAAAGTGCTAGGATTACAAGCATGAGCCACCGCGCCCGGCCTATCAATATATTCTCAAAGTTTCAGTAAGTAATCCAATACATTCTCTGACTTAATTTCGTTTTGTTGTTGTTTTTTGTTTGAGATGCAGTCTTGCTCTGTCACCCAGCCTAGAATGCAGTGGCACGATCTCAGCTCACTGCATTAATTTCATTTTTAAGTAAAGTGGGAAACAAATGAACAGGCAAACAAACTCACCTTTCATCATAGAGTGTTTTTGTGATACCTCCTCCCGGAATGCGGATACAAAACTCGGAATCATCTATTTCAGGAATGCACCGGCTTTTTTCCATTTCTTCCCAGTTAAGGCTCTTTATTTTATTTTGAACACTTTTTTGCATGGAAGGTGTAAGTAGGTACCGGAAGGGAGTACTAGAAATAATCATATAGTTAACTTTTTAAAAACTCTAAGGCAAACATCGGTTCTTTAGCTAAAATTCTCTTGGTCTCCATATATTCTGCTGTACAGGCAAAACACAAGTTTCAGCAGACTTAAGTAAAAAATATTGCTCTGATTTGCTACTTACTTACTTACTTAGGAGACAATATAAACAGACAGAAACACTTAGGCAAGCCCATTGCAGAAATTTCCCACAGCTTTCCTCCCTTCTGCCATGAAGCCTGTAATGTCTTTTGTGAAAGTTCTGGAAATTAGCTCATTTTGAAAGGTAACTCTTGGCTTATTGGTATTTTTTCATCCTGGTTTTATAGGTGTGTAAGTGATAAAAGTTATGATCTACATCATCTAAAAAGTTACAGTGAGCCAAGATTGTGCCACTGCACTCCAGCCTGGGTGACAGAGCGAGACTCCATCCCCAAAAGAATAAAAAATAAAAAATAAATTATCTAAATGCTACATCTTGGAGCCGGGCACGGTGGCTCACGCCTGTAATCCCAGCACTTTGGGAGGCCCAGGCAGGCAAATCACCTGAGGTCAGGAGTTCGAGACCAGCCTGGCTAATATCCTGTCTCTACTAAAAATACAAAAAATTAGCTGGGTGTGGTGGCATGTGCCTGTAGTCCCAGGTACTCGGGAGACTGAGGCAGGAGAACCGCTTGAACCCAGGAGGCAGAGGTTGCAGTGAGTCGAGATCGCGCCACTGCACTCCAGCCTGGGCAACTGAGAGCTGGGCAACTGAGAAAGATTCCGTCTCAAAAAAAAAAAAAAGGAAAAAAAAAAAAAGCCACATCTTGGGGACGGGCACAGTGACTCATGCCTGTGATCCCCGCATTTTGGGAGGCCCAGGCAGGTGAATTACCTGAGGTCAGAAATTTGAGACCAGCCTGGCCAACATGGTGAAGCCCAGACTCTACTAAAATTACAAAAATTAGTCTGGCGTGGTGGCAGGTACCTGTAATCCCAGCTACTCAGGAGGCTGAGGCAGGAGAATCGCTTGAATCCAGGAGGTGGAGGTTGCAGTGAGCTGAGATCGTGCCACTGCACTCCAGCCTGGGTGACAGGGCAAGACTCCGTCTCAAAAATAAATAAATAAAAGCTACATCTTAGAGTATAAGAGTATTCTATATGATACGCTATCAACTTTATGTGGTAATGATAGCTTATAGTTCTATTTCTGGGATACTCTGTCTTACATTTAAGAGCTCACTCTGACATGCCAGGGAGCTACACTTTAGGCAAGTGGATTTCTGCAAATACAAATGGTTGCATGTGGCCAGGTGCAGGGGGCTCACACATGCAATCCCAATACTTTGGGAGGCTGAGGCAGGCAGACTGCTTGAGCCTGGGAATTTGAGACCAGCCTGGGCAACATAGTGAGACCCTGTCTTTACAAAAAGTAAATGTTTTTTAAAAAATGGTAGCATATATGGAAATAACTGAAAATATTAATCTTTCAAGGTAGCATATATGGAAATAACTGAAAATATTAACCTTTCAAAAGTTATCAACTTTATAAATCTTGAGTACCTTTTCTGCTTATTCTCTTCAATTAGCTGAGCTCTGTGATATTGCCATGTACGTGACGGGAAACACTAAAAACATGGTTCCCAAACTCTCTCTGTCTACACGATGTCTTCCCCGTGCCCCAACTCTACTAAGCTCACAGGAACTCAAAAGATCTGCCTAACTGTACTCCCTCCCATCTCCTGACTTTCTCTTACCCCCCTTTCTAAACTCCAGTGAGAAGAAGTAAGGATCTACATGGCTTTTAAAGTTTAACTTTTTAATAGAGAAATTATCATAGTATAAACCATACCAAAAATAACTTTCCAGAGGCAGGAACATACCTACGAAGCTGCAGATCATTACGCTGATATGAATGACTGCTCGAAAGAACAATGACTCTGGCACAGCCACTGCTTTTCACCCAGGAAAGCAGTTTTTCACAGAATGGCTTTGATTTATACTTTGCACACCATTGAGAGAATAAAAAGAAAATCTAAAAGTTAGTCTTAAAGCATACATTCTATATACTATTTCATCAACTTTATGTGATGATATATAATTTATATATACTGAAATTGTTTTCAGATCCACTTACTGTGCTTAAACCGAAAGTGAATGATAAAGGGCAATGAATTATCTAATGTATCTTTATAATTAAGAAATCAATGGCCATGCATAGTGGCTCACGCCTGTAGTTCCAGCACTTTGGGAGGCAGGCGGATCACCTGAGGTCAAGAGTTCAAGACCAGCCTGGCCAACATGGTAAAACCCCATCTCTACTAAAAATACAAAAATCAGCTGGGCATGGTGGCAGGCGCCTATAATCCCAGCTACTCAGGAAGCTGAGACAGGAGAATCACTTGAACCCGGGAGGTGAAGGCTGCAGTGAACCAAGATTGTGCCATTGCACTCCAGCCTGGGCAACCAAGGGAAACTGTCTCAAAAAAAAAAAAAAAAAAAAAAAAAAAAGAAAGAAAAATCAATGAATCATGAGGAATCTAGATTTCAAAAAAATCCTATTGTGAAGGACAGAGGACAATTTCCCAGTTCTCTACTTAAGTAATCTATTGTTACCTAATAACCAATACATGGTCATCTGTGAAGTGTTCTTGCCAGAAATTTGTGACCCGAATCTGGTCACATGGAAACAATCAGATGGAGAATGCTCCACATCCAGCCCCGATTCCTCAAAGGAGTCAATATTGTAAAGAAAGAAAGAAGGGCAGGCCAGTTTTACTCTGAAGGATAACAACTAAAAAGATGTAACAGCCAAATACAACCTGTGAACCATGAGTGGATCCAGAATTGAAGGATATTTTCAGAACAGCTGTGGAAATTTGAGTATGTTGGATGATACTCCTGAATAAATTCATTAAATGCTGGTTTTCTTGGGTGTGGTAATGGTGTCCTTGTTCTTGAAAGATGTGTGTGGAAGTATGTAGGGGTGACACATGACAATGCTAGCCTACTTCTGGATTGTTTTGCAGAAGGAAACTGTGTACATGCATAGCGAGAGATCAAGCAGGTGTGGCAAGACATTCATAGCTGGTAAATCTGGAATGTGGGTTATAAAATTTCAGGGGGAGCCCACTTTATGAAAATTTTTCAAAGACTGCTCATAAAATAACTATTCAATAAAATTTAAAATGCAGGTAAGAGAAATGCAGGCTAACTTTTAAAATAAGAAGGTAGTCTAGTATAGCGGTTAAGAGAGGCAGGCTCTGGGACAGGCATGGTGGCTCACTCCTGTAATCCCAACACTTTGGGAGGCAGGCCACGGTGGGCAGACTGCTTGAGCCCAGGAGTTAAAGCCCAGCCTAGGCAATATAGTGAGACCCTGTTACTACAAAAAAAAAAAAAAAAAAAAAAATTATTACACATGGTGGTGCACATCTGTAGCCCCAGGTACTCAGAAGGCTGAGGTGGGAGGATCATTTGAGCCTGGGAGGTCAGGGCTGTAGTGAGCCATAGTTGTGCCACTGCACTCCAGCCTGGGTGGAGTGATACCCTGTCTCAAAAAAAAAAAAAAAAAAAAAAGGAAAAGAAAAAACGCAAGCTCTGGAGCCAGGCTGCCTGGGTTAGAATGCTGGTCCTGCCTCCCTAAGATCATGTGTCAGGCAACTGCTTAACCTTTCTGTACTTCAGTGTTTCCTTTGAAAAATAAGGATAATATTAGTACCTGTCTTATAAGATTGTCATGAGGATTAAGTAATAAATATAAGGTACTTAGAACAGTATCAGCACAAAGAATCAATGCTCAATAAATGTTTGCTATTTTGAAATCACTCTTGTGGCCAGGCACGGTGGCTCACGCCTGTAATCTCAGCACTTTGGGAGGCTGAGGCAGGCGGATCACAAGGTCAGGAGATCGAGACCATCCTGGCTAACACGGTGAAACCCCGTCTCTACTAAAAATACAAAAAAATTAGCCGGGTGTGGTGGTGGGTGCCTGTAGTCCCAGCTACTCGGGAGGCTGAGGTAGGAGAGTGGTGTGAACCCAGGAGGTGGAGCTTGCAGTGAGCCGAGATCATGCCACTGTGGTCCAGCCTGGGCAACAGAGCGAGACTCCATCTCAAAAAAAAAAAAAAAAAAAAATCACTCTTTACTTCTAGCTGCCAAAAACTTATATTATACGTTAAATAATTTTTCAACTTACATTGATTAGAAAGAGAACAAAAAGCCATGTGGCACAATGTAAAAATGTTACCAACTCTAACTGCAAAACTTTGGGTATATAATGTTAACTAAAGAAAGCAGTGATTCTAATATAATAATTAAAAATAATCTTAGCAGCACTATTCATGATAGTCTCAAACTGGAAATAATCAAATGTAGCATCAAAAGTACCATGGATAAATTATGGCTTACATATAGAACTTAACACCACAGAGAAATGAGAATGAATGAACTATGGCTACTTCCAACAACATGGGTGAACCCCGCAAATGGAATGTTGAGAAAGGAAGCTAGATGCTGTAAGTATATACCACAGAATTCCACCAATAGAATACTGACTAGGACGCATTATGGGGTCCTCTGGAATGCTGACAATGCTCTATGTCTTGATCTGAAAGCTGATTTCACAGAGGGCTTACTGTGTGAAAATTCACCAAGCTGTATATTTATGATTTGTGCACTTTTCTCATGTATGTCATACTTCGATAAAAAGTTAAAATAATGGCTGGGCACAGTGGCTCACGCCTGTAATCCCAGCACTTTGGGAGATTGTGGTGGGCAGATCACCTAAGGTCAGGAGTGTGAGACCAGCCTGGCCAATATAGCAAAACCCCATCTCTACAAAAGTACAAAAATTAGCCAGGCATGGTGGCGGGCACCTGTAATCCCAGTTACTCAGGAGGCTGAGGCAAGAGAATCGCTTGAACCCGGGAGACGGAGGCTACAGTGACCCGAGATCATGCCACTGTACTCCAGCCTGGGCGACAAGAGCAAGACTCCATCTCAAAAAAAAAAAAAAAAGTTTAAATAAAAAGTACTATGCGGTTAACCATGTCACTAAAATCCTGTATTTCTAACCTCCTGAAAAGATGATACCGCAGGTCATTCCAAAAAATCCCTCAACAAATATTTACTGAGAGCTTCTCTATGTGCATGACACTATCTTATGAGCTGGGGATATAAAAGTAAATGACACTTCATCATTCCTTTCAAAAGCTTACTTTCGCCTGGGTGTGGTGGCTCACACCTGTAATCCCACCACTTTGGGAGGTTGAGGCAGGCAGATCACCTGAGGTCAAGAGTTGGAGACCAGCCTGGCCAACATGGTGAAACCCCATCTCTACTAAAAATACAAAAATTAGCCAGGTGTGGTGGCAGGCACCTGTAAATCCCAGGTACTCAGGAGGCTGAGGCAGGAGAATCGCTTGAACCCAGTAGGCAGAGGCTGCAGTAAGCTGAGATTGCACCACTGCACTCCATGCACTCCAGCCTGGGTGACAAGAGTGAAACTCTGTCTCAAAAAAAAAAAAAAAAAAAAAAAAGAGGGCCGGGCACAGTGGCTCATGCCTGTAATCCCAGCACTTTGGGAGGCTGAGGTGGGTGGAGTGGGTGGATCACCTGAGGTCAGGAGTTTGAGACCAGCCTGGCCAACATCGTGAAACCCCATCTTTACTAAAAATACAAAACTTAGCCAGGCACAATGGCACACGTTTGTAATCCAGCTGCTTTCGAGGCTGAGGGCAGAAGAATCACTTGAACCCAGGAGGCGGAGGTTGCAGTAAGCTGAGATCACGCCATTGCACTTTGGGGAAGCTGAAGCATGAACTGCTTGAGCTCAGGAGTTCAAGACCAGCCTGGGCAACATGGCGAAACTCCACCTCTACAAAAAAATACAAAAATTAGCCAGGTGTGGTGGCGCATGCCCGTAATCCCAGCTACTCGGGAGGCTGAGGTTGGAGAATGGCTTGAGCCTGGGAGGCAGAGGTTGCAGTGAGCCAAGATCATGCCACTGCATTCCAGCCTGGGTGACAGAGCAAGACAGACCCTGTTTCAAGAAAACAGGAAGAAAGGATTGTTTAGGAGGGCCTTTCTGATGAGGAAACATTTAAGAAAACACTAAAGGAGGCAAACCATTTGAGTCTCTAAGAAAATGAATTCCGGCAGAGAAACTAGTGGAAAGACTGAGACAGGATGAGCTTAATGTCTAACAACACAGGGAAGCCAGTGTGGCTGCAGGTTAGGCTCCGCAAAGCAGCAGTCTGGCAGAGCTCCTGCGAGCATGACTCTTGTTATGCTGGCTTTTTGCATATGGGGCTCCTGCGAACTTGGAACTTGAGTAGTGACTGAGGAACTGAATTTTAAATTTATGAATTAAACTGTAAATAGTTGCATGTGGCTAGTGGCTACTGTATTAGACAGCACAGATATACAGCCTCAGAGGCCACAGTAAGGGCTGTGAATTTGAAACCATCCCCAAAGAGTTAAAGAAACCAATGACTAACAAATTCTTGAGTTTGGATTGGGCGTGGTTTACACCTGTAATCCCAGCATTTGAAAGGCCAAGGCGGGTGGATCACTTGAGGGCAGGAGTTGGAGACCAGCCTGGCCAACATGGCAAAACCCCGTCTCTACTAAAAATACAAAAATTAGCCAGTGCGGTGGCTTGTCCCTGTAATCCCAGAGGCTGAGGCAGGAGGATCACTTGAACCCAGGACGGCAGAGGCTGCAGTGAGTTGAGATCACATCAGTGCACTTAAGCCTGGGCAACAGAGGAGACTGTCTCAAAAAAAAAAAAAAAAAAAAAAAGAAATTATTGAGTTTGCAGGGTAGCAGATAAGAAACTACTTGCTAAAATACCGAAACTTCCTCCCCTTATGGGATAAAAGAACTGGCTGAAATTGGTTGGAACCAATATGGCCAAGTGGAGTCCGCAGAGAACAAGCTTGCTGGTGTCACAAGCTGACTCTCCATCGCCATGTTTCATACTCACTCCCCTGAACTGGCACATGAGCCCTATGAGTTAGCATGAAGAGATAACTGTGCATGCCCAAGGACCTTCCAGATCTCCCCTTTCCTTCCATCGCTCACCTACTGATCTCAGAATCCACCCTCTGAACCTTTTCTAATAAAAACACTGCCTTGAAGCCAGCACAGGGAGGCAGATTTGAGCTCGACTCCTGTCTCCTTGGGAGTCAATTTGCAATATAAAGCCTTTCTTGTCTCAAAAACCTGGTGTCACAGTGCATCAGGAAGCGAGCCCCTTTTCCTGGATCACAATTTTGAGTGAGAGGAGAAGCCACTGGAGGGTTTCAAAGAGAGTAGTGATGTGGTGTAAGTTTAGAGGATGGTCAGTGCTGCTGTTTGTGGGAGGCAGATCAGCAAGTTAGAGTCAGGGGCATGAAGATGACACTGGTTTGGACTCAATGACAGCAGTGAAGGAGGAAAGAAGTCGGATTCAGAATATTTTATGACATATACATAATTTGATATATACATAGTTTATATGTAGATGCCACCAGCTGAAATGTAATACAAATGAAATAAACCTCTAATATTAATACACTTATATTTTTTCACCAATGCTACCCGAACTGAAAATATGTAACACTCAAGATAAAAGCCCTACTTCCTTTCTATATAATCATGAAAAGACGGTAACACATCTGAAATATTGTAAGATTATTTCTCTATAGAATCAGATCTTAACTGTACATATGGTAAAAACAGTAGTAATTTTTGAATCTTAATTCCTAATGTTACTTATTTTCTCATTACACTTTAATAAACAAAAAGGCAAACTACAACATACTAACCTTAATAAAAATGGATCTTAACTGTAGAGCCACCAGCTTTCTTGAAGGCAATGAATACACTATAAAAACAAGAAAATTAAATCATATGATAGTGAAGTTATACAAGTTGAAATTATTATGATAAAAATTGAATTATAATACCTTTTGCATTTAAATATTTTCAATAATTAAAATACGGAACATATATGACATCTGGTTAAAATAAGACCTTTTAGAAGTACCTTAAAATGAGCCAGTGGGCTTTATTCTATGGAACAGATTCATTTCTGAAAAGTTAACTGTAAGAAAATATCAAAAATTATTTTTCTTCTGACTTTAACTGCAAAACCAGAGAAGTATTCCCCTGAAAATTTCTGGTATTATGACAAATAAAATCATCCTTAAGAAAACTGAACTTTTTGGCTTTTGATATTCTCCCCTCTTTGTCTCCAGAGAACAGCAACACTCATTGGGATTAACAGAAAAAACAGTAAAAGGTAGGAGAATGTTAGCCATGTAATAAAATCCTGAAATAGGTACATGTGTGTTGCTTAAAACTTTTTAAAGGATCTGAAATAACATAAAATGTCGTGTGAGTCAATGTGTTTGTATTTTTTACTGGGAAAAGGATCCATAGCTTTCATCAGGTTCTACAAGGGGCGCACTCTAGAAATGCTTAAGGCTCCCCTGCCGAACTTCACTTCTAAGAATGAGAACCAGCTGGGCACAGTGGCTCAGGCCTGTAATCCCAGCACCTTGGGAGGCTGAGGCGGGCGGATCACAAGGTCAGGAGATCAAGATCATCCTAGCTAACACGGTGAATGAAACCCCGTCTTTACTAAAAAATAAAAAAATTAGCCAGGCTTGGTGGCAGGCATCTGTAGTCCCAGCTACTCAGGAGGCTGAGGCAGGAGAATGGCGTGAACCCGGGTGGCGGAGCTTGCAGTGAGCAGAGATCGCGCCATTGCACTCCAGCTTGGGCAACAGAGCGAGACTCCGTCTCAAAAAAAAAAAAAAAAAAAGAATGGGAAGCTCCTGAGTCAGGGACAAAATACTCTCTAAAGACACAGGATTACTACTGCGCTAAGGGGTAAGTGTTGGTTACTATAAACAGATTGCAAATAACAGCAAATCCTTTGGTGGATCAGGTCTCTACTGTTACAGGTCTTTTGGAAATTGTCTCCTATGGCTGGCGTGATGTGGTGTGACTGGGGGGTATGCTGAACTCAGCAAATCTAGCAAGCACCAGGTATATTCAGTCCAAAGGAAGTTTAGGAATTAGGGAAAAGGGTATATAAATTTAGGGAAAAGAGACTAAGGCACAGATTACTCAGCCTCTAACCTATCTGTAACAAACACATGGAGTCCAACTCACCTAGGTTTGAAAAGAATGTATCTGTAGGGGGTGGGCAGGCTAAGCTTTTTAAGATGTAAGCTACACTTCTTCGGTGATAGCAATACTCTCCTCATCAGAGTATCATACAATTCTTTTTTTTTGAGACAGAGTCTCGCTCTGTCACCCAGGCTGGAGTGCAGCGGTGCGATCTCGGCTCACTGCAACTTCTGCCTCCCAGGTTCAAGTGATTCTTGTGTGTCAGCCTCTCAAGCAGCTGGGATTACAGGAGCAGACCACCACGCCTGGCTAATTTTTGTTTTTTGTTTTTTAAGACAGAGTCTCGCTCTATCACCCAGACTGGAGTGCAATGGTGTGATCTTGGGTCACTGCAACCTCTACCTCCTGCGTTCAAGCGATTCTCCTGTCTCAGCCTCCCAGGTAGCTGGGATTTCAGGCGCACACCGTCACAACAGGTTAATTTTTGTATTTTAGTAGAGACGGAGTTTCATCATGTTACCCAGGCTGGTCTCGAACTCCTGAGCTCAGGCAATCCACCCATCTCGGCCTCCCAAAGGGCTAGGATTACAAGTGTGGGCCACCGTGCCCGGCCTATGCAATTCTTTTTGTTGTTAGGTTCCTGTTTCCTCACACTTTTTTCTTCTGATGTGATACATTATGAAAGCAACAACACCTTTTCTGTATTCTGCCCCAAAACATTAACCTTTTATCTAATCAAGCCTTTACAGCTAACTCCAGTTACAGAAAATACAGGGGCTAGAACAACAAGCCAAATGACAAGAGGACGTAATCAGACAAATCAGAAGGTGGGACATTGTATAAAACAATACACCCAGTCTTTTCTTCAATAAATCGGTTTGTGATGGAAAAAAAAAAAAGGGACTGCTCTAGAGTAAAAGAGATTTCAAGGGCACAGCACAACAATCGGATGTATAAGGGGTCTTCAAAAAGTTCACAGAAAATGTGTACTTATGAAAACATTTTGCACCAAAATAAACTTGTACTGACTTGCTGTAACACGCCTGAGAAGGATCTGGTTTGAGGCACTAAGAAGGATAAGGCATTAAGTGCCCCTATCAAAGCAACATGAATTCTGCTTAAACTGAAGTAAGAACATCAAATTTATGGTGAAGCTTGGGTAGATAAATGGTGAAATCACAGATGCTTTAAAAGGGGCAGGCGCAGTGGCTCACGCCTGTAATCCCAGCACTTTGGGAAGCCGAGGCAAGCAGATCATGAGGTCAGGAGATGGAGACCATCCTGGCTAACACAGTGAAACCCCGTCTCTACTAAAAATACAAAAAAAGTAGCCGGGCGTGGTGGCGGGTGCCTGTAGTCCCAGCTACTTGGGAGGCTGAGGCAGGAGAACTGCTTGAACCCGGGAGGCGGAGGTTGCAATGGGCCGAGATCATGCCACTGCACTCCAGCCTGGGCAACAGAGCGAGACTGTCTCAAAAAAAAACTCAAAATAAATAAATAAAATAAAATAAAGTTTACGGGGGCCGGGCGCAGTTGCTCCTCACACCTGTAATCCCAGTACTTTGGGAGGCCGAGGCAGGTGGATCACCTGAGATCAGGAGTTTGAGACCAGCCTGGCCAACATGGCGAAACCCCGTCTTTACTAAAAACACAAAAACAAAAAGTAGTCAGGTGTGGTGGTGGGCACCTGTAATCCCAGCTACTCGGGAGGCTGAGGCAGGAGAATTGCTTGAACCCGGGAGGCAGAGGTGGCGGTGAGCTGAGATTGTGCCATTGCAACTCCAGCCTGGGCAACAAGAACAAAACTCTGTCTCAAAAAAAAAAAAAAAAAAAAAAAAAAGACAGTTGTAAGGATTAAATGAATTACACATAAACGCCGCTGGGTGCAGCGGCTTGTGCCTATAATCCCAGCACTTTAGGAGGCCAAGGCAAGCAGATCACCTGATTTCGGGAGTTCGAGACCAGCCTGACCAACAAGGAGAAACTCCGTCTCTACTAAAAATATAAAACTAGCTGGGTGTGGTGGCACATGCCTGTAATCCCAGCTACTCGGGAGGCTGAGGCAGGAGAACTGCTTGAACCCGGAAGGCGGAGGCTGCGGTGAGCTGAGATCGCGCCACTGCACTCTAGCCCGGGCAACAAGAGCAAAACTCCATCTCAAAAAAAAAAAAAAAGTACATGGCATTTAGCTCATAGTAATACTCAATAAAAGATAGCTGTTATCACTAGTGGAAAGTATACAAATTCTAGGGGCTTTTTTTTTTTAAGATAGGGTCTCACTTTGTCACCCGGGCTGGAGTGCAGTGGCATCATCATGGCTCACTGTAGCCACAACCTCCCAGGCTCAAACAGTACTCCCAAGTTAGCCTCCTAGGAGGTTGAGACTACAGGTTGGCTAATTTTTTCTTTTTCTTTTTGTAAAGATGGGGTCTCATTTTGTTGCCCAGGCTGGTCTCAAACTCCTGGGCTCAAGTGCTCCTCCTACCTCAGCCTCCCGAAGTGTTGGGATTACAGATGTGCACCAATGCACTCGGTCATGAATTCTGGTTTTAACCATTTATAGTCCTTTATCCTCTGAGGCAGTAACTCAAATTTAGTCTTGTGTTGACAAAGCCATCTGTCCTGTAGGAAGTTCAATAATAAGGTCATTTCTCAAATGTACATTTTACTATCGCAAGCTAAGAACGATGATATGGTTAATAAGACACAAAAACCAAAATGCTTCTTCATTTGTCTTTCAGTTCACCAAAGGCCTTTCATGCTCTTCTGTCACCTCTGGATTTGACCTTAAAATGGTAAACAGAAGACTGAAAGATCACCAGAACAGTTAGCCATCAAAGGTAGTAACTGGGTGCTCCCATGCTTCACGATCAACAGGAGCTCTTCTCTTACTCACCTGGTGCTGTGCTGCATTATAACCAGTGTTCCCTGATTAATCAAGCCTGATAGTCCAATGAGGAATTACAAAGATTTACAGTATGGGAAAAGCCTACACCTATTAGTGGCATCAGGCAAGTCAATCTCTTTGAGCCTTATCTATACCATATTATTACGGATCCTATAATGGAAGAAGATGACTATGAGGATGAGGCTTAGTTGACATAACATATATTAAACCTACAGGACTGAGTCCAGTGCAATCTACTTTTTGCCTTTCCATATTAGTGATGGTTACACATACCAGTAAGAACAGGAGATAAAACTGAGGATAGAAGGAAAAAAATCCATGTTGGAAAAAAAAGGAAATTTAAAAATTCTATAAAAGATACAAGTATGGGCTGGGCGTGGTGGCTCACGCCTGTAATCCCAGCACTTTGGGAGGCCGAGGCGGGTGGATCACGAAGTCAGGATATCGAGACCATCCTGGCTAACATGGTGAAACCCCCGTCTCTACTAAAAAAATACAAAAAATTAGCCAGGCGCAGTGGCAGGCGTCTGTAGTCCCAGCTACTCGGGAGGCTGAGGTAGGAGAATGGCGTGAACCCAGGAGGCGGAGCTTGCAGTGAGCGGAGATTGCGTCACTGCACTCCAGCCTGGGCGACAGAGCAAGACTCTGTCTCAAAAAAAAAAAAAAAAAAAGATACAAATATGATCTTATTCTCAACCTTCGTAAGACTTGCCATTTACAAGAGGCTAACAACAACTAAAACCAGGACGTAAAAGAATAGGACAATATGATTGGGTTGTGAATTCTACACAAAGTTGGCACTAAGTAAACATTTGCTACAAAACAATTATCAATAAAGTCTATTTCTAATTTAAAACAACTCTACTTTGTAGTGGAAAAATACAAGGTAAAGTCTTACATACCTTCAGCATTTATACTAAGTTCTGTTGAATTTCCTTCTGCAGTCGCATATGGATTGTTTCCAACCATTGGCACAAGACAATCGGTATAGAAGTAACCAATCTTAGACATATTCAGTGTAGAAATAATCAGATCCATTGCAAGCTGGCCAACATTTCCAACAGATACTGCTGGCTGAAATTATAAAAGATATGTTCAGTAAGTCACCAAAATTAGCAGCACTTTATTTTATTTTTTGAGACAGAGTCTGCCTCTGTCTCCCAGGCTGGAGTGCAGTGGCGTGATCTTGGCTCACTGCAGCCTCTGCCTCCTGGTGTGAAACAATTTGCCTGCCTCAGCCTCCTGAGTAGCTGAGATTACAGATGCGCACCACCACACCCAGCTAATTTTTGTATTTTTAGCAGAGACGGAGTTTCACCATGTTGGCCAGGCTGCTCTCAAACTCTTGACCTCAGGTGATCCACCGACCTCAGGTGATCCACCCGCCTCAGCCTCCCAAAGTGCTGGGATTACAGGCATGAGCCAACACACCTGGCCCACAGCACTCCAAAAAGTTTAGACAGAAGACAATAGTTATATTAGTACTGAAAGCATCATAGCATCATAGCTAGATATTGATTTTCATTAACTACAACTGCTGGGGCCTCCTCCACCTTTGAGACTATTTAACAAATACTTATTGAATGCCTACTATATGTCAATTGTTGCTCTAGGCACTGGGAATGCATGAAAATAAACCAACAAAAAAGTTCATGCCCTCATGGAACTTCCATTCCAGTGAGAGTGGTTTACTTGTAATAAACAAAACAAACAGTAAGATATACAGTGGTAACTGCTACGGAGAAAAATAAAGTGAGTGTGAGGATGTGTATACATGGTTGATTGCAATTTTAAGTAGAGTGTTCGAGGAAAGACTCACCCTAGGTGACAAATGACTAGAGACCTGAAAAAGGTAAAGGAGACAGCCATACAGAGATCTGGGAAAGAACATTCCAGGCAGTGGGAAAGCAAGTGTGAACGCTACGAGGTATGAACAGAAGCACTCTTGGGTCTGCTTACCATTTGCTTTATTAGTGCCTCTTTACCCATTCCCAAAGGTTGAAGTGACCTTTTCACACTAAACACATACACACACACACACACACACACACACATACTCTCTCTCTCTCTCTTTTTCCCATGACTTAAAATAATGAAGCTGCCAAATCCCTACCTACATCCCAGAACATGTAGTAGTTCCACAACCTAATGGATGTCTCCACATGGTTAGGTCACAGGAAACTCACATTCTACATGTCCAAAACTATAAACTTTTGCCCAAATTTGTCCCCATATTTTGTATTTTAGAAAAGTGCACTGGGCATGGTGTCTCATGCCTGTAATCCCAGCACTTTGGGAGGCCGAGGCAGGTGGATCACCTGAGGTCAGGAGTTTGAGACCAGCCTGGCCTACATGGTGAAACCCTGTCTCTACCAAAAATACAAAATTAGCTGGGCGTGGTGGTGCGTGCCTATAATCCCAGCTACTCGGGAGTCGGAGGCAGGAGAATCACCTGAATCCAGGAGGTGGAGGTTGCAGTGAGCCAAGATCGTGCCATTGCACTCCAGACTGGGCAAAAAAGAGCAAAACTCCGTCTCAAAAAAAAAAAAAAAAAAGTTCAATATTATTCAGTCTACCTAAACTTCTTCCCATTCCCTTACCAACTGCATCTAATACATGCCTAATTTTTATTGAGGCTATCCCCCAAGTATCCTTTTAATGTAGCTCCTCCTTTGCATTCTTCCAACAACTCCTTTTGTTTTCTGTCCTTCGGGGTGTTCCTTCAGCATGTTCTCCCACTTTTCACTGTTGTCACCTACCAATTGCCTAGTTACCTCCTGTAATTCCCTTCTCAACAATTTTGCTACTTGGGTTAAACTCTTCTGTACCATCCTTCTTTTCCTCACAATATTGTATTATTCCCGTGAGCACGTAAACATGCTCTAATATCTTTCATTCTAAAAGGCTCTCCCTTGACCCCACATAGCCCTCTAACTGCAACCTCATTTCTTGTGTCTCTACATAGCAAAAATTCTCCAAGTCGTCCACGAAAACATAAGCAGAAACTTTATCTCTTATTAAAAAAAGTTTTTTGAGACAGGGTCTCACTCTGTCGCCCAGGCTGGAGTGCAGTGGCACGATTTCAGCTCACTGCAGCCTCTGCCTCCTGGGCTCAAGTGATCCTCCCGCCTCAGCTTCCCGAGTAGCTGAGATACAGGTGCAGGAAACCACACCTGGCTAATTTTTATTTATTTTTTTTTTTGTGGAGATGAGGTATCACTATGTTGCCCAGGCTGGTCTTGAACTCCTGAGCTCAAGTGATCCTCCTGTACTCAGTCTTCCAAAGTGCTGGGATTACAGGCGTGAGCCATCATGCCTGTCTCTGAATTAATGACTGAATATATATTATACAACTCAAATCTCTATCATTCATTCAACCCACTCCAATATGGCTTTCCTCTTCACCACTTCACTGGTAACTGTTTGTCCAGGTGACCATCATTAACATGTCGCTAAATGCAAACATACACTTTCTTCACCTTACACATCTCTGGGCTACTTCTGACATGGCCACTCCCTCCTTTTTGAAGCACTCTTCTCTGGGGCTGTGTGTTTTATATGTAGTGAATAAGAATGACAGTTCCAGCTCTCTCCAGCCTTATACCAGTCCAAACGGTGCATTTTCCAATGGTGCCTTCTGGGTTCACAGGGCCTACAGCTTATTCTCTCTCAATGTGTCATTCCAAATTCTTGGCAGTCTTCAAGTCCCCCATGCTTACTGACTCTGTTTTAGACATCCATCTTTCTGAAACGCCTACTTTCCCCTACTCCCAGCCCACAGCCCCTCCATCTTTTACATACTACTTTCTCTATAAAGCCTTTCTTAACAAGCCATCTGTCCCTCCCCTCCCAATTATCTCAGGGCCTTTCTATATCCTTTCAAGCTTCTAGCCTAGCATTTATTGCTCTTATTGATTACATGTTTCCAACTACATTGTAAATTCTTTGAGAGCACGCACCTAGTCTCATTGTAATACTCGCACATAATAGACTTTATTAAAACAATGAATGAATATGAAGAGCGATAAAACTGTGCTAACTACCAGCAAGAGTTAACGTTTATTGCCCTATCAGTAGTTCTCCGGTTAACAACGATAATATGCTAGCTTAAGACTAATTCTAAAATTAGTCATAGAAAGACTTTCTAGGATAAAACTGAAGGATGCCCTGCAAAACATAAGTACAGTGCATCTAGAATGTACGAACACATCACGTTTTACAGGAAACAGAGACTACAAATTGTAGACTTCACTACGTTTGGTTTTACAGCCGACAAAGGTTCTATTTGGACGGCTGCCTCCGGCTACAACCTCCCTGTTTTTTCCGGCCGAGAACATGAAATAGAAACTACTGCCCTCTTTCTCCCAAGGCACCGCCAAACACCCCGCTTCGGGGTGGCGACACCGCAGGGGCCTCGCGAGGCAGCAGCCCCGAGCGCAAACGGAGACTCACCATTAGGAGGGTGAAGCCGGCAAGGTCGGGGGCCGACTCCCCGCAGGGAACGAACATGGTTGCAGTGGGGCGGCCAGCAGGGATTAAGCGCGGCCCTGGCAAGAACGAGGGCAGCAGGAAGGCGGAAGCCCGAGTTCCCGGAGCCTCGCGGGGCGCGGGAGGGTCCTTTGAGTCCCTGGGCGCCGGGCCCTTGGGGCCCGTCCAGCTAACTGCCGGTTCAGAGGGGGGAAAGAGGCCGCCGGGTGGCCGCGAAGAGGGGCCAGCAGCGCTTTCGGAGACCCTGGCAAGCAAGGCGATGGGGTGCGCTGAGGTCTCGGGGTGCGGGGCCCGCGGGGAGGTGGAGCGGCGGGCGGAAACGATCAGGCAGCGTGCGGGCCAGCCCCGAGCCCTGTTTGTCCGCCACTGTTTGAAAACAGTTGGCGCCGGCGCCGCCGCCGCCGCCGCCGGGGCCTCAGTTCCAGGTCAGCCCCCGGCCTGACGCGGCGTTGCGTCCCCCGGGAGCTGCGCTAGGCGAACGGCTGCGGCGCTTTGTGCTCCAGTCGTTCCTAACGCTCCCTGGCCCGGCCGGGGCCGCGCAGTTAGGGCGTCTGAGGCGGGGAGAAGCAGCGGGGAGACGCCGGCTGCCAGCATGTCGCTGCCTCCGGAGAAAGCCTCCGAGCTGAAGCAGCTCATCCACCAGCAGCTGAGCAAGGTGAGAGTCGCGGGTGCTGGGAGAGACCGCCGGGCCGAGCCATAACCTTTCCCTCCTGCCCGGCGGCCCCGGGCCGACAGCGGCATCTGCTTGCTGGGACTCTAGCGAGGATTGTGGGGAGCGCAACGCGGAGTGGGCAGAGCTTTGAGTTTGAGGCAGGAGAGCGTCCTAGCCTCCCAGAAAGAAAACGAGCCGAGCAGGTGCTAGCAAGAGTCTGGGGCGATAGAACGAGCGGTCTTGGCGTTTTAGGACAGCCGTGAGAATGAAGCGCTTAGCTAGCGACTTCTGGAAGTCGGATCGAGTGTAAGTTGTATTTGGAGGTTTATATTCTGCTGTAAGATATCAGGGTTTTTTTGTTCCGTGAGACGGAGTCTCTCTGTTGCCCAGGCTGGAGTGCAGTGGCACCATCTCGCCTCACTGCAACCTCCGCCTCCCAGGTTTAAGCGATTCTCCTGCCTCTGCCTCCCGAGTAGCTGGGATTACAGGCGCGCGCCACCACGCTTGGCTAATTTTTGTATTTTTAGTAGAGACGGGGTTTCACCATGTTGGTCTGGCTGGTCCCGAACTCCTGACTTCGTGATCCGCCCGCCTCGGCCTTCCATAGTGCTGGGATTACAGGCGTGAGCCTCCGCGCCCGGCGGATATCAGGGTTTCTTTACCGCTGAAACATGTGGGTATCAGCGAAGTTGAACCAGGAGCTTCAATCAGCAATTCTCGAAGAAGTCATGGAAGAGAAGTTACTGAAGGGTTTGTAATGACGGAATTTGTTAATATTTCGGAGCTCCAGAAGAACCTCCAGTTTCTGCAGCGCTCGCTCGACTGAGTGCAAGATGCTCAAGTGATAAAAGCGACCGTTTATGGTGCCCTTGTGTGCCAGGCTTTGTGCTAGGTGTCTAGCGTCTTTAATCCTCACAACACTATTGTGAGAGGGCTCTACACTAGGTTTTTCCATTCTTATCGGTGACGAAACAGATTTATAAAAGGTAAATAAGTTGGCTTGAGGTTACACATCTACTAAGTTGAAAGCTGGTAAGATTCCCTTATCAGTAGGCAGATCAAAGTATGAAAGTAATAAGATCATACTTTGATCTGCCTACTCCCAGTCCGTGTTCTTTTGATTATACTATACTCCCTCTCAGAAGATTCCTTTTGGTTGGGTGTTATTTGTGGAGAAATGGTAACAAAGGTGCCAGATAACCAGTGGAGACTATTTCTAGAATTTATACTCAAAAGATTCATTCTTTAAAAGCTTACCTTTGTTCCCATTAAATTGTGGTAACAATTGTGCATTTACTATTAGCTGGAGAACCCTAAAACTTCAGAAGCAGTATTTGACTGCTTTGTGATGTTATAAATTGTAATATGAGTTTTCTACATAGATGGATGTCCATGGCAGAATAAGAGAAATCCTTGCTGAGACTATACGGGAAGAATTGGCACCTGATCAACATTTATCAACAGAAGATTTGATCAAAGCCCTTAGACGTCGAGGAATCATTGACGATGTGATGAAAGAACTTAATTTTGTTACTGTGAGTAATCTTTTAGGGAAATAAATGAGAGTATATGTATATACTAATGCGTAACACTGTTTATAAGGTTCCGATGTGGGGCCTTTCCTTTAGTAAAACCACTTTAAGGTCATTTTGTTTACTAGTGTCCTTGTTTCAAGTATAGGCTAGCTCTGCCCTTGAATATACCAAATAGTTTTGTGTATCAATGAAATTTGTGTTATATATCATATTCCCGTCTCTACAGTGACAGAATTTTCTCTTATTTTCTAGGTCTGTAAATTTTGAATATACATACTTTAGTCAAATTAGTTCACCATAACAAAGTTCCTTTTCACTATGATCTGTAACTTTTTTAGATTAAGCATATTTTTAAAATAAGCACTCTTTTGGGATTATATTCTCTATGTTTAACAAATTACAAATTTCTTTAAGAAAATAATTGACTGCATAAGAGTCCTCAAATCTTTTAATACAAATAGGTCAATAATGGGATGATAGTCTCTCAGTGCAAAATTAGTAAGTAGGCCTTCATTTGAAAATGAGGCAATAATGAAAACTGTGACCTCAATACCTGGGTAATATAATGTGAAAATTGGATGGACTTTATAATACAATAGGGAATAAGTATTTTAATACAGCACCTTTTTTTGGTTTTTGTAGTTTATGAACCCATTTGTTATAAAAATTGACCTAATAACAGCTTCTACTCTGTGATGACACTTTATTAAAATCAGCTCATGGTGGAATTATAAGCCAACTGTTATATAAGGTTTACAGAGAGTTCAACCTTGTTGAAGGTATTAAGGATTTGTTTTTAGCTTTATGTGGATAGTATTACTTGAAGACAGTTTAATTCCTTAGCATTTGATTTTAGGAGTGACCAGTTTACATCATCTTTTATGCAGGCTTTTATTTTCATTATTTTAATTAGGCTAGGAAAATAAGGGGTTCTCTGAAAGGACCTTAGCCTGTTGACTTTAGGTTCAGTGCTTAGTCATGTTTATTGACATTTCCTTAACCTATAATTGTTTTCTAATTTGTTTTGATTTTTTTTTTCCTGCCTTTCTAGGACAGTGTTGAGCAAGAACTCCCTTCCTCTCCAAAACAACCTATTTGTTTTGATAGACAATCAACATTAAAAAAAAGTATGTATATTTTAACATTAATTTAGTTGTGGTTAATAGTAAATCTCGATGTGGTGTAGTCTGGTCTTTGGTATTTGATAGAAGACATTTCCATTTTTTCCCCCCAAAATAAAATACTTAAAATTTTATGGTTAGCTAAAACATAGATTGTTTTGCATGAAGTATATCAGAAGAGTTAATGTATAGCACGGTAGAAACAAAAACAGCATCACCAGTTTCTTGTGTTTTAATAATATGTTTTATAAAAACTGTATAGCCTTGCTTTTAAATGGTAATATAATTATCTGACAAATACACTTGCTGAATTGATAATTATATGAGTTGGTTTGTGAAGGTGGAGGAATGTTGGATAAGCAGCTAAAAAGCAAAAGTACACTACATGTTGGCTCTGATGCCTTTCCAGCTGGGAGAAAGTAGCCTGGATGTAAACTCAGAAAAGAATATCATATTATGTGTATCTTCTCCCCAGAGTGCAAATGATTCTGGTATATACAGTAATAAATTTGTTACTCTTCTGCTTTTTTTTTTAGTCTTTGGTGTTGGGTTTTTATCTGTCAAGTTTTTATTTCCTAATGTCTTGATCACATTCTTTTAAGTTATTTGGCAGTTTCCTCATATATATTGCTACACTTTACAGCTAATATTGATCCAACACGGAGGTATCTTTACCTTCAGGTTTTGGGTGGAAAAGCTTTCTTGGAACATCTGCAAGAACCTGAGCCTTTACCTGGACAAGTTTGTTCAACGTTTACTTTATGTTTACATTATCGAAACCAACGTTTTCGTTCTAAACCTGTTCCATGTGCCTGTGAACCAGATTTTCATGATGGCTTTTTACTTGAAGTACACAGAGAAAGCTTGGGTAAGAAACAGTAATAAATTGTCATTTAATTGAGTAAATCTTTGTTATGTTTTATTGTAAAACAATAATAATGACTTTTTCTGTAAGGAGAGATTTATAATGGAGGAATCACTATTTTGTTTCCCACTGCTCTTTTCAATTTAAACTACTGTCCACCTTCTTGCAGTATTCTGTTTGCTATTCATTTTCCCTGGATATTATTTTTTGACTGTTTTCATTGTTGATTCTTTAGTAATACACACTTAAATACCTATTATGTGCATAGTGTTATGCTAGGCGGGTGCTGGGATGATATAGTGGAAAATGAGACATGGTCCTTCTCATTTATAAAACATAACCAGATTGATGATGTTATGTAACTTTTAAAAGTCAAAGTTTAAGCTGAGCACGGTGACTCACAGCTGAAATCCCAACACTTTGGGAGGCCTAGGTGAGAGAATCATTTGAAGCCGGGAGTTCAAGACCAGTCTGGGCAAAGTGAGACACTGTCTCTACAAAAAATAAAAAATAGGCTGGGTGTGGTGGCTCATGCCTGTAATCCCAGCACTTTGGGAGGCCGAGGCAGGTGGGTCACCTGAGGTCAGGAGTTCGAGACCAGCCTAGCCAACATGTCGAAACCCCGTCTCTACTAGAAATACAAAAATTTCTAGCCGGGCATGGTGGCAGGCGCGTGTAATGAGCCGAGATCACGCCATTGCACTCCAGCCTGGGCAACAGAGTGAGACTCAGTTTAAATAAATAAATAAATAAATATTTATAAATAAATTATTTATAAAAATTTTTAATAAATTTTTATAAATATAAATAAAAAAGTCAAATTTAGATGTGAACATATAACTGTCATTTTGGTTTTTTCTTTTTTTTTCTTATTTCTCCAATAAAGCATGTAATTCTCATAACTAAATTTTATGCTACTTGATTCCTGTAATTGTTTTACACTATGCTTCTTTCAGTAAAGGTATTTTGTATTTTGTAATTGTCAGTATGGAAATCTTTATATTTGTAAACTAAGCAAAGTTGCAGAATGTCTTCACAATTTTAGATTTAAAGATGACTGAAACATGACTAAAATTTATTTTTTTCCCTTTGAAAGATGTTACCTTAATAAGGCAATTAATAGGATAAATTGCTAGATTCAATGTGCTGTATTTTTCAGTTGTATGTCGATTATACAGTGATAATTTCTGGAGATTAAAGGGATTTCTGGAGGTAGTTTGGGGATTAATGTTGACATACTTGAAGGCTTTTTATTGTAGTAGCATATAAGTTAAGTACTTTTAAAGAACAGACTTATCTCATGAATCAGAAAGCACTGATATGCTGTAAGTTACTGGATAACTCATCACAATTTGCCAGTCTTCTTTCTGAAAAGTTAGTGACAGAAATAGGACTGTACTTCTATTTCCAGTTTTTTCCATGCTTTCTGAGACATTAGCAAATTGTTCTATTTGGTTTTATATAAGCTTATTATTTACTGTTTAATAAAAGTATTCTTTTATGTTGGCCTAACTGAATATGTAGTATGGTATAATTTCGTTTGGATTATATTGCTAGGTGATGGAACTAGAATGGCTGATTCAACAACAATGTTATCAATAAGTGATCCAATTCATATGGTGCTAATCAAAACAGACATATTTGGTGAGACGACTTTAGTAGCATCGTATTTTCTGGAATGGCGATCAGTTTTGGGCTCAGAAAATGGAGTGACCAGTCTGACTGTGGAACTTATGGGTGTAGGTATGGTGATTAATATATCATTTTTAACCTTTTTATAGCCACAGTTCATTTGTAAATATATTTTATATCTTTAAAATGCTTTTATAATCCAAGAGGGAAACCTGTAAAATAGAATTTCATTAGCATTACAATTGGACCTCAGCATCCTAGTCGTGAGAGATGTCTTGAAGAATAGTATCAGTGTAGCACTTCATGGTCAATCTGACCTTGGCTTAGGAGACATGTTTTTTTCTGGAAAATGAATACAGGAATTTTGAGGGTTTTAATTTCAAGTTCATTTGATTAAATACAAGGCTATAAAGAAAATTAATATTCTTGACACACATACAAACTTATGTGTGTCCAGTCATCACACCCTGGAATACAGTGATTTGGTGCCAGTGATTCTTGCAAAATATGGAGTAGGTGTTCTCCCAACCTTTTACAGTGTGGGTGAGTGAGACTTGGAAGAGGTAATAATTTGCTCAGTGTCAGTATCAACTAGTCCTTGAGGGCAGAGCTGGTGCCTATCTTATTTATCATAGTCTCCTTGGAATCTTGCACACTGCCCGCTATGTAACACATACTTGCTAATAAAATGAGAAAACAAAACCTACCAATGTTTTATCTGTAACATATAATGGAATTACTTTGGTTTTTAAACTTAGTCACAGAGTTAAACCTTGCCAGTGGACAGCATAGCCTTAGTAATTTAGATGATGATGATGATGATGATGATGATGATGATGATGATGATGATGATTTGAGATGGAGTCTCGTTCTGTCGCCAGGCTGGAGTGCAGTGGTGCAATCTCGGCTCACTGCAACTCCCGCCTCCTGGGTTCAAGCGATTATACTGGCTCAGCCTACTGAATAGCTGGGACTACAGGCATGCGCCACCACAGCCAGCTGATTTTTGTATTTTCAGTAGAGATGGGGTTTCACCATGTTGGCTGGGATGGTCTCGATCTCTTGACCTCGTGATCTGCCTGCCTCAGCCTCCCAAAGTGCTGGGATACAGGCGTGAGCCACCACGCCCAGCCAGTAATTTAGATTTTAATAAGTCATACCAAGAATGTATTTTTCTTTAAATAAAAATTATAGAAAAACTGTCCTTTATGTAAGAAATTTATTTTCAAAAACAATACTTAATATTATTTTTTGTCTTCAAAAATAGGCCTTTGAATTTGTCTTCAAAAATAGACGAAAAACAATTTTGTCTTCAAAAATTATTTGTCTTCAAAAATAGGCCTAACATGATAATCGTAGCAGTGACCTGGAAACAAGCAGATTCTGATTCACTGAAGAAACATTAAATCGTTTTGATGTGAAGTATATTTGTTTTCTAGTTCTTTAAATCCAGGCATGGATTGAAAATTTCTACTCAGCCTGTAATTGGATAATGGGGAGTGACAAATGGGAGTTACTATAAGTGACAATATAAATGCTTTCTAATTTTGTGTGTGTGTGTGTGTGTGTGTGTGTGTGTGTGTGTAGACAGAATGAGGTGTTAACAGTTGCTTTGACTTTGAATTTAATGTAGTCTGGTTGACATTATACATTTAATTAAGACAAAAATTAAGAGTCTCAAATCCTTTAAGTCAGAAAAATTTCTTAAAACATGTTAGAAAAGCCAGGTGTAGTGGCTCATGCCTGTAATCCCACCAAGCACTTTGGAAGGCTGAGGGAGGAATATCACTTGAACCCTGGAGTTTAAGACCAACCTGAATAACGTAGGGAGACCCCATCTCTACTTAAAGAAGAAAAAGAGTGTTAGAAAGCTAAGAAAATAATCTCCTTATAATTAAACACCTTTGTTTAAAAAAATTGATTTGGTTCATTTTAATATGAATATTAAAGGTAATGTTGAATGTTATCTTTATTCCATTCAAGTGATAAAACACTAAGTGCCTAAATTATTTTGGTTAGACTTTGGTTGACTAAATATATATGGTATTGAAATCTCTGAAGTTCAAAATATTTATGTTTATAGGCACAGAATCAAAAGTTTCTGTGGGAATTTTAAATATAAAACTTGAAATGTATCCACCACTCAATCAAACGTTATCTCAAGAAGTAGTGAACACACAGGTAAATACTTATGAGTTTCTCTTTTTTTGTGTGTTTGTTTTCATAATAATGTATTTACCTGTTGATCCTAGAAAGCACTCTATTTTTAGAAAATTACCATTTATTACTTTCTAGATTAGCACTCAAAGGTTCACAAAAAGGATGAGAAAGAAAATAAAGACAAGATTGTTTTCCTAGGAGAATCTGTAGTCTAGTTTGGAAAATACGATGAACATTTATTGAGACAGCATAAGAATTACAGGATAGGCCAGTGACTCACGCCTGGAATCCCAGCACTTTGGGAGGCCTAGGCGGGCAGATCACGAGGTCAGGAGATCGAGACCATCCTGGCTAACATGGTGAAACCCCGCCTCTACTAAAAATACAAAAAAAAAAAAATTAGCCGGGCATGGTGGCGGGTACCTGTAGTACCAGCTACTCGGGAGGCTGAGGCAGGAGAATGGCATGAACCGGGAGGCAGAGGTTGCAGTGAGCCCAGATTGCGCCAGCGTACTCCAGCCTGGGCAACAGAGCAAGATTCCATCTCAAAAAAAGAAAAAAAAAAGAATTACAGGATAAAGCTGAAGAGGATAAAAGAGTAAAGTGCAACCTCAGTGGGGTGGGATTTTAACGTTCTTTCACAGACGTTTATTGAAAGCTTGCTGCTTATGTCTTCTGCTCTGTTCTCTCAGGGTAGAAGTGCTTGCCACTTCTAAAGTGTGTTTGGAGAGGCTTTTTTCCCTAATTCCACTGTCAGGTCTCTCGTGAATTACTTTCTTCCTGGGTCTTAAAAGATTGGCAGATTTTTTCATTCCTTCACATTGGACTTGCCATCCGTGTTTAGTTCTTGCCAGTCTTTAGTTTGGAGGGTCTCATTATCTGCTGACTTGCTGGGATGGCACTTGTGGAATGGTTCTCCTTGATTACATACACCACCCTTTACTCCACCCTGCCTTTCATATTGTTCCTTTTACAGACCTATGGTTAGACGCTAGTGCTTCTCCCTCAGGCAAACAATGTCCTGCCCTGTTTTCTTTAAACTTTTTTTCCTTCTTTTTGTAAACTCTCATCTCCCTCTAATCTCTAGCTTCTGACACGTGTCATGGGTGGTATATATACCTGAAACCACATAGTGGGAACCAACTTTGATGTTACTCAAATAAATACCCAGCCCTATGGGAGGCTAAGGTGGGTGGATCACTTTTGAGTCCAGCAGTTTAGGACCAGCCTGGGCAACATAGTGAGACCCTGTCTCTACAAAAATTTTAAAAAATCAGTCAAGCATGGTGGTACATACTTGTAGTCCCAGCTGCTTGGGAAGCTGAGATGGGAGGATTGCTTGACCCAGGAATTTGAGGTTACAGTGAGCTGTGATTGTACCACTGCACACTAGCCTAGGTTACAGACTAAGACCCTGTCTCTTAAATAAATGGTGTATACACACATATACATATGTGTATACATGAGGGGTTTTTTTGTTTGTTTTTTGTTTGTTTTTTTCAGACAGAGTCTCGCTGTGTCGCCAGGTTGGAGTGCAGTGGCGCAATCTTGGCTCACTGCAACCTCTGCCTCCCGAGTTCAAGCAGTTGTCCTGCCTCAGTCTCCTGAGTAGCTTGGGACTACAGGCGCGTGCCACCACGCCCAGCTAATTTTTGTATTTTTAATAGAGACAGGGTTTCACCATGTTGGCCAGGATGGTCTCGATCTCTTGACCTCGTGATCTGCCTGCCTCAGCCTCCCAAAGTGTTATACATGAGTTTTAATCATGTTATTCATATATTTATGTGACATCTAAAGTAAATGTTTGGGCTCTCCTTTTTTTGGGTAGTAGCTTGTTTTTTTTCATTAAATTTTATTTTTTTAGAGACAGCATCTCACTCTGACTCTCAGGCTTGAGTGCAGTGGTGTGATTATAGCTCACTGAAACCTCAAACTCCCAGCCTCAAGCAATCCATCTGCCTCAGCCTCCCAAAACATTGGGATTGCAGACATGGACCATTGTGCCCAGCCAGGTTCTCCTTTTTAAACTTAACATTATTTTATATATTTTTTCTCATATTTCTACTGTCATATTTATAATTTCTAGTGACTAAAACTTAAGTTTATTCTATTTCTGATAAATAAATTGCTTCTAATTTTCTCTTTAAAATTGCACTATTAAAAATTTTAGCCAGGCTAATTAGTCTGTAATCCCAGCACTTTGGGAGGCCAAGGTAAGAGGATCACTTCAGGCCAGGAGTTTAAGACCAGCCTCGGCAACATAGGTAGACTTTATCTCTACAAAAATTTTTAAAAATTAACTGCACGTGGTGGTGCATTCCTGTAGTCCCAGCTACTGGGGAGGCTGAGGTGGGAGGATCACTTGAGCCTAGGAATTTGAGGCTACAGTGAGCCATGATCATGCAATAGCACTCCAGACTGGGTGACAGAGCAAGACCCTGTCTCTTAAAAGCAATTAAAGTCAGAAATATGTATGGATCCTAAATGTCAAAATGTGCTAGACACTGTTCCGGACACTGGAGATGTAGCTATGTATAGGGCAGCAGACAGCTAGACAGCTTGCTCTCAAGGAGTTTAGATTCCAGTGCAGGAGAAACAATAAGTCAGCAAACAAAATAATCAGATAGTAGAAGGTGTTTTATGGAGAATTATTACAGGTGATATGATACAGTGGTTATTGGGTGGCTAATTATAGGTCGAGTGACTAAGGTAGGGAAAGAGTCTGAACAGCAGGAAGTAACCAGCCATGCAAAGACTGGGGCTGAGCTTCCAGCACTGGGAACAGCCTAGAACAAAAGCCCCTATGGAGGACTGAAAGCCCTGTGTGGCTAGAGCGTAGTGGGTTGGGGAGAGAGGAGAAAATGAGATAGTTGGGCCAGAGTTCATAGGCCAGGGCAGGTATTTTGCAATGTGATGGAGAATGAAGTGTTTTAACAAGAGAATTACAGTGTTTTTTTGTTTTTGTTTTTGTTTTTTTTTGAGATAGAGTCTCACTCTATTGCCCAGGGTTGAGTACGGTGGCATGAACTCGGCTCACTGCAACCTCTGCCTCCCGGGTTCAAGCAATTCTCCTGCCTCAGCCTCCCGAGTAGCTGGGATTACAGGCATGTACCACCATCCCCAGCTAGTTTTTGTATTTTTAGTTGAGATGGGGTTTCACCATGTTGGCCAGGCTGGTCTCAAACTCCTGACCTCAAATGATCCACCTGCCTTGGCCTCCCAAAGTGTTGGGATTACAGGCGTGAGCCACCATGCCCGGCTTGTATGATTTACTATTTAAAAATTTCTGGGCTGGGCGCGGTAATCCCAGCACTTTGGGAGGCCAAGGCGGGCGGATCATGAGCTCAGGAGTTCGAGACTAGCTTGACCAATGTAGTGAAACCCTGTCTCTACTAAAAATAACAAAAAAAATTTAGCTGAGTGTGGTGGCACGCGCCTGTAGTCCCAGCTACTCAGGAGGCTGAGGCAGGAGAATTGCTTGAACGTGGGAGGCGGAGGTTGCAGTGAGGTGAGATCACACCACTGCACTCCAGCCTGGGCAACAGAGCGAGACTGCATCCCCCACAACCAAAAAAAAAAAAAATTCTGTCTTGGGAGGAAGAAAAGGTGACTTATGATTATTGTATGGAGACGGGATTGTACTAGGGGTAAGTGTAGAAACAGGGAAGTTAGGAGGCTCTTATAGAAGATGATGATGACTCAGATTAGAGTGGTAATGATGTAGAGAAGTAGATAAATTTGTTACATATTTTGTAGTAATTAAAGATAATGAATAGAAATTGAAAAATATTTTTTTAAATTTCAAGCTTGCTTTGGAACGTCAGAAAACTGCAGAGAAAGAGCGATTATTTCTTGTATATGCTAAGCAGTGGTGGAGAGAATATTTGCAAATTCGACCCTCACACAACTCACGACTGGTTAAGATTTTTGCACAGGTTTGTAAATTATATTAGAATAATTTTATGCCTGTATTTGAGATTTACTGTTATGTGTGTAAATTTTATTTAATATTTGTAAAATGTATTCCAAAAAATAAAAGTGTATTTGTAAAATAAAATGCTGATTTTGTAATATTCTCTTTCACTGCATAGTGAGTGGCAAGATCAATCTATGTCTTATTTTACTTTCAGTTTCAGTTATTGTGGGTTTTTGAAAAATCACCTTTCTCAGGTTGAATCAATTATTGTGTTTTAAACCCTTTCTGAATATATTTGATTTAAAGTAGATGAAAATCCATTTTGTTTAACTTGGAATGTGTATTTGCTTGATACTTAGTGCTACAACCATTTGGACACTTTGCAGGTTATATGTAAATCCAGCTCTTGTGTGCAGAACGGGGGGACTCTGGGCATATACATATTTTTGGTTAGGGTTTTAAAAAAATTGTATATAACCATGACCTCTAAGCCATGACCAGTAATGTTTAACTGAAGCATTTCAACTATATATCTCTGCTTTCATTTTTCCTGAGTCCTAAACCCATTTTCTCTCTTTAACAGACCAACATAAAATATATGGTCAGGTCAGCCGGGCGCGGTGGCTCATGCCTGTAATCCCAGCACTTGGGGAGGCCGAGGTGGGTGGATCACAAGGTCAGGAGATCGAGACCATCCTGGCTAACACGGTGAAATCCCGTTTCTATTAAAAACACAAAAAATTAGCCGGGCACGATGGCGGGCTCCTGTAGTTGCAGCTACTTGGGAGGCTGAGGCAGGAGAATGGTGTGAACCCGGGAGGCGGAGCTTGCAGTGAGCCGAGATAGCGCCACTGCAGTCCGGCCTGGGCAACAGAGCAAGACTCTGTCTCAAAAAAAAAAAAAAAACAAAAAATGTGGTCAGGTTCACGTATTTTTTGTTAACTCCTAAGGAACAGTTCAAATATTTTGTATATATTCAGCCTCATATAGATGCTTTCATATAAGTATAGTGTAGTATATTATTTTAAGTTTCTCAAATCCTGTACATTCATCCAGCTTTACCCTACTTTCCTTAGATTTTGGAACAGGCTAAAAGTGGTTTAGTGTCCAGATGGGGAGCTTGGGAATGAGAGGTTGACTAGAGGTGGGAATAAGGGAAATGGCTTCTGACTTTCTGATAGCATTGTTTATATATTGAATTACTGGTTGGCAAGGTAACAACATTATCAGGACAAGGGCAAGGAGAAACCAATCAAAATATAACTGGCTTCCTGGCCGGGCGCAGTGGCTCACGCCTGTAATCCCAGCACTTGAGGAGGCCGAGGCAGGTGGATCCTCTGAGGTCAGGGGTTTGAGACCAGCCTGGCCAACATGGCGAAACCTTGTCTCTACTAAAAATACAAAAATTAGCCAGGCTTGGTGGCAGGCACCTATAATCCCAGTTAGTCAGGAGGCTGAGGCAGGAGAATTGCTTAACCCGGGAGGCGGAGGTTGCAGTGAGCCAAGATCATGCCATTGCACTCCAGCCTGGGCGACAGAGTGAGACTCTGTCTCAAAATATTAACAACAACAAAAAATATACACATATATAAAAATACATATATATATATATATATTTAAAAATCTGGCTCCCTGCTGTCTATATAGTCTGAGGCATTTATTCATTGCCACGTGGAATTAGGAACTAGAGAGGACTCAGGATGGAGTGAGGCAGTGAATCAGAGAAATGGCAGGATCAAAGAGGAGGAAGAAGTTGAAGTGCACTAAGGAAGTCAAGGAAGTGGGATTTTCTTTTAGGAAATATTACTTAAACGAGTTCCTCTCTCAGAATTCATTGTAAGATTTGAACCATAGAAGGTAATTTAGTCTCATAGTAACCATATAAGATTGTCAAGTGGCCAGGCATTGGCTCTTTTTGTAAACAGTATGAAGGTTAGAGAAGTGAACCGTCTTTTCAAGGCCAAACAGCAACTCAGTCATGGCAAAGTCTATATTAAATTGGAGTTTCAACTGGTGCCTTTTTGGTTTATGCCACCTCTTTCCATATACATAGAGTAAATAAAATGCTGATTTAATTTAGATTCCCCAGAACTGTTTCTTGCTGCTGCTTCCTGTATTTGACTAGTTCTGAAATTAAACAACAACAGTGTAAAGCAGTCAATCTAATTATAAACACAATAGTTATAAATTAAAACGTTAATATACATATCCAGGCCAAAAAAATTTCTAATGTATCCAGCACTGAAAGGAAAGTAAAGAACTTTTTTTTGTTGTTGTTGTGAGACAGAGTCTCAGTCAGCCAGGCTGGAGTGCAGTGGCGCGATGTTGGCTCACTGCAACCTCCACCTCCCAGATTCAAGTGATTCTCCTGCCTCAGCCTCCCAAGTAGCTGGGACTATAGGCGCGTGCCACCATGTCTGGCTAATTTTTTGTGTTTTTAGTAGAGATGGGGTTTCACCGTGTTAGCCGGGATGGTCTCGATCTCCTGACCTCATGACCCACCCGCCTCGGCCTCCCAAAGTGCTGGGATCATAGGTGTGAGCCACCGCACCTGGGCAAGAACTTTTTGCAATGATGGAAATGTTCTGTATCTGTGCTAAGCAGTATGGTAGCCACCAGCCATGTACTGAGCATTCAAAATGTGGCTATTATGACTAAAAATAATTGAATTTTAAATTTTAATTAAAATTTAAATAGCTCATAATGGTTAGTGATTTTCTTACTGGACAGTGCCCATTCAGAGGTTGAAATATTAACTTTGCAAAACACTTAAGTAGGTTGTGGGGATATATTTAGATAATATTAGAATATTGCTGTAATAAAACGATATATCTTACATTCTAAGATGCTACTATTGATGATTGACTTAGGCAAATGTTTCCGCTTCTTATGTGCTCATCTTTTCTTGCCTCTTAGTGGATTTGTAAGAATAGGAGTAACAGTCCTGAACCTCAATCCTAACCGAAGATCTGTAGATTTGCCGTGGCCATTATACTTAAAAATTCATTATTCTTTTTATTCTTTGTTAGCTGGTTTTGCTATAGTATAGTAGTAATTCATTGAATGATGCTTTTTGAACTTTTTAGTGCAAGAAACTTTAAAATAAGTTACAGAAATTGAACTTTAAGGCCACTAGGTTTTTTTTTTTGGAGATGGAGTCTCGCTCTCGCCCAGGCTGGAGTGCAGTGGCACGATCTCGGCTCACTGTAAGCTCCGCCTCCCAGGTTCATGCCATCCACCTGCCTCAGCCTCCCGAGTAGCTGGGACTACATGCCCGGCTAATTTTTTTTGTATTTTTAGTAGAGACGGGGTTTCACCATGTTAGCCAGAATGGTCTTGATCTCCTGACCTCGTGATCTGCCCGCCTCGGCCTCCCAAAGTGCTGGGATTACAGGCGTGAGCCACCATGCCCAGCCTAAGGCCATTAGGTTTTAAGAAAATGTTGTAAATCACTTGAGGATTGAGGATATCCTTTTAATATTTAGTTTGTGATTTCAGGACTTAGTATTCTTATACAACACTAGATTATTAGTAATGCTAAGTTCATGTAAAAGAAAATCATAGTTCTCTACATCCCCCCAAAATTAGAATAATAATCTTCTGTTTTAAAAATTGGTGCCCTCTAGGCCAGGCACAGTGGCTCACGCCTGTAATCCCAGCACTTTGGGAGGTCGAGGTGGGCAGATCACTTGAGGTCAGGAGTTTGAGACCAGCCTGGTCAACATCGTGAAACCCCATCTCTACAAAAATACAAAAATTAGCCAGGTATGGTGGCGCATACCTGTAATCCCAGCTACTCAGGAGGCTGAGGCACAAGAATCGCTTGAACCCGTGAGTGGAGGTTGCAGCGAGCCGAGATCACGCTACTGCACTCCAGCCTGGACAACAGCGAGACTCTGTCTCAAAAAAAAAAAAAAAAATTGATGCTTTCTGCAGTTGAGAACTATAGGTATGAGTGGAATCTATAGCCAATTTGCTCTGCAACATAAAAATTAATGATCTTTCTCACTATAATCAAATGTAAATAAGTGAGTTTTTTTTTTCCTTGCTAAAGTATGGGACTATATTGGAAAAAGATGTTTTGGTTGTGGAGAAAGACATCAGTGGTTCTGATAATTCAAACAGATGGTGTTTCTGTTGGCTGGGTTAGATCTCATGTCCTGAGGAACCCTATCAGGGAGGGTAGGTCATCTCCAAATCTTGAATAGTAAGTGGCTCTTTCACAGTGCCCTATCAGTAACCATGAAGGTAAAGAGATTGTGGGCTTTGGTAATACTAACTGTAAAATCACAGTGGTAGACAGTCATCAGAGACCTATATATGCATACAAGTTATTCAGCACCAACACCAGGAGATATCCTGTATTTAGAATGTAAAACTTTTTCTAGAGTGTTTTTTGAAATTTTGCTTTCAATTGACTTGGTTAACAAATTATTGTTTCCTGTGGATCTCTAAATTTGAGGCCCTAATGGAAACAAACTAGAATCAAGCTACAATCATTTCTGTTATATCAGCCAATCAGAAGAGTTATTTGTTCTGTCTGGCTATATGTTGTTAAATTCTATATGGTAATGTGAAAAAAATACTTCAGCTTAGAGCACCTCTCCCTCCCCTACATACCTACCCACGTATTTCTCAGAGGAGTTCTTATTGCCACAGCCTTTGGAGTAAAACAGCTCAGAGCTTGAACCTGGCTCTGTTGCATAATAGCTGTAGCTCCTCAGTTTTCATCTATAAAATGAAAATAATAGAGATGAGGATTAAGGGAAATTATGTACGCAGCACTTTGCAGCCAAATACTGGATACAAGGTAACCACTCAATCAATGGTATGCTGAATTATTTTATCCTACATTAATGTATTTGAAAAAAACATAATTGGGGATGATTAATATGTCATTACAGATGTTTTTCCCCTTTTCCCTAGGATGAAAATGGGGTAAATAGACCAGTCTGTTCCTATGTTAAACCACTTCGAGCTGGACGGCTTCTTGATACTCCAAGGCAAGCAGCAAGATTTGTTAATGTCCTTGGTTATGAACGAGCCCCTGTTATTGGAGGAGGAGGTAAACAGGAGCAGTGGTGCACTCTGCTGGCCTTTCTCTGTAGAAACAAGGTATTATACACACATAATAGAATTAAATAGCAGTATATCATAGTTACTCTGAATTTGTAATCCATTTGTAAAAGAATGCCTTAGAAAAATGCACATATAGTCAACCCTCTGTACCCACAGGTTCTGTATCTGTAGATTCAACCAACTGCAGATCAAAAATACTTATAAAAGTGAAAAATAACAATACAATAATAAAAAATAGTACAAATAAAAAAATGGAGTGTAACAATGTTTATGTAGCATTTACATTGTATTGAGATTTTTAAACAATTTAGAGGTGATTTAAAGTATATAGGAGGATGTGCTTAGGTTATATATAAAATACTATACCATTTTGGCTGGCCGCAGTGGCTCATGCCTGTATCCCAGCATTTTGGGAGGCTGAGGCAGGTGGATCACCTGAGGTCAGGAGTTCAAGACCAGTCTGGGCAACATGGTGAAACCCTATCTCTACCAAAATACAAAAAATTATCTGGGCATGGTGTCGTGTGCCTGTAATCCCAGCTACTCAGGAGACTGAGGCAGGAGAATCGCTTGGACCCTGGAGGCGGAGGTTGCAGTGAGCCGAGATTGCACCATTGCACTCTAGCCTGAGGACAGAGCAAGACTCGTCTCAAAAAAAAAAATACTATTTTATATAAGCCTTGAGTATCCATGGATTTTGTTTTGCAAGGGTCCTGGAACTCACCTCTTTGGGGTGCTATCAACTTGACCACGTCAGAACCTTGTTCCGTTTTTCATAACATTTAAATATCAATACACAAAAAACTCAGCATCTTTATTTTCTCGTGTAGTTTCTTATTTATTGTGATTTCTGTGATGTAGGGACCTACAAGTACTAAAATGTCAGAAATCAAGTTACAGAATGAATTAGAAACAGCACCAGGACCAGACGATAGCTTTCTGGTACTATTGATGTGTTGCAATTTGCTCAGATAATACATCTTTAAAAAAGAGAAAATAAGGCCGGGCGCGGTGGCTCATGCCTGTAATCCCAGCACTTTGGGAGGCCGAGGTGGGCGGATCACCTGAGGTCGGGAGTTCGAGACCAGTCTGACCAACATGGAGAAACCCCGTCTCCACTAAAAGTACAAAGTTAGCATGGTGTGGTGGTGCATGCCTGTAATCCTAGCTACTCAGGAGGCTGAAGCAGGAGAATTGCTTGAACCTGGGAGGCGGAGGTTGTGGTGAGCTGAGATCGCGCCATTGCACTCCAGCCTGGGCAACTAGCGAAACTCCATTAAAAAACAGAGAAAATGGCAGTACAAAATTAATATAGAAAAAATATTAAAATAGAAAAAAATTTTGAATTGCATGCTATTTTGTTTAGTTTGTTTAGTTTGTATTTAAATACAAATGTATATTTAATTACACTTTCTGAATGACTTGATTTCAGTAAACTAATTTTATAGATTATGGGATATTTCCTAATCTGTGTTGATAGTATGATAACACATCTGTGTTGATAGTATGTTGATAGTATGATAACAAATGTTATCATAAAAAATGTTGATAGTATGATAACAAACAAGTAAAACTATCTTTAGGCCAGGCACGGTGGCTCACACCTGTAATCCCAGCACTTTGGGAAGCCGAGGAGGGTGGATCACCTGAGGTCAGGAGTTCTAGAACAGCCTAACATGGAGAAACTCCATCTCTACTGAAAAAATACAAAAATTAGCCAGCCACGGTGGCGGGCTCCTGTAATCCCAGCTACTTGGGAGGCTGAGGCAGGAGAATCACTTGAACCTGGGAGGTAGAGGTTGCAGTGAGCCAAGATCACACCATCACACTCCAGTCTGGGCAATAAGAGTGAAACTCCATCTCAAAAAAAACACAAAAAACAAAAAACTATCTTTAGCCTGGGCGACAGAGTGAGACTCTGTCTCAAAATAAATAAATAAATAAATAAATAAAGGTGACAGCAGGCCAGGCATGGTGGCTCACGCCTGCAATTCCAGCACTTGGGTAGGCTAAGGTGGGCAAATCACTTGAGCCCAGAAGTTCCAGACAAACCTGGGCAACATGGCAAAATCCCTGTCTCTAAAAAACTATAAAAATTACCCAGGCATGGGCCAGGTGTGGTGGCTCATGCCTGCAATCCCAGCACTTTGGGAAGCTGAGGCGGGTGGATCACGAGGTCAGGAGATCGAGATCATCCTGGCTGATATTGTGAAACCCCATCTCTACTAAAAACACAAAAAAAGGAGAATCACTTGAACTCATGAGGGTGGAGGTTGCAGTGAGCTGAGATTGCGCCACTGCACTCCAAACTGGGCGACAGAGCAAGACTCTGTCCCTCCAAAAAAAAAATATGTATATATATATGTATATATTTAGATTTTTTTTTTTACTGTACAAACAACAGCATTACAACAGTAATGGTAAAACTTTACCTATAATTCTATTCCTAGTTTATTATTTCTTTTTATATTTTTTCTGCTGCATATGTATCATTTATACCATAATTATAATTATTGTAAATAAATTTTTGTATCTTGCTTTATAATTAAGCATTATGCTATGAACATTTTTCTATGTGTTGCTACAGTCTTTCTGATTTCCTTTTTTTTTTTAAATGAGACAGTTTTCCTCTTGTCGCCCAGGCTGGAGTGCAATGGCATGATCTCGGCCCACTGCAACCTCCGTCTCCTGGGTTCAAGTGATTCTCCTGCCCCAGCCTCCCTAGTAGCTGGGACTACAAGTGCCCGCCACCACCCCCAGCTCATTTTTGTATTTTTAGTAGAGATGGGGTTTCACTATGTTGGCTAGGCTGGTCTTGAACTCCTGACTTTAGGTGATCTGCCCGCCTCTGCCTCCTAAAGTGCTGATTTCCATTTTTTAATGAGTGTTTAAGTTTTCTTGAGTCAATATACAAAATACACTTAACTATTACCCTATTGTAGGAACTGCCAAGTTAGGCTCTTTTTTTTTTATTCAGTGGTTTTGTTGTTGTTGTTTTCTTTTGTTTTTTTTTTTGGGACGGGGTCTCGCTCTGTTGCCCAGGCTGGAGTGCAGTGTCACGATCTCGGCTCACTGCAACCTCCGCCTCCCAGCCTCAAGCAATTCTCCTACCTCAGCCTCCTGAGTAGCTGGGACTACAGGCATGGAGCCACCATGCCTGGCTTTTTTTTTTTTTTTTTTTTTTTTTTGGTATTTTTAGTAGAGATGGGGTTTCTTGGCCAGGGTGGTCTCAAACTTCTGGCCTCGAGTGATCTGGCCGCCTCAGCCTCCCAAAGTGCTGAGATTATAGGCAAAAGCTGGCACACCTGGCCATAAAGTTAAACTCATTTTAAATTTTTTAATGTTGCCGTGAATGAACTTTCACACTGACTATCTTTGCAGATATTATTATTTTACTTCTGAATTTTCTTTAGGACAAAATCTCAGAAATAATTGGGTCTAAAAGGTTGATTAAGCCAGGCGCAGTGGCTCATGCCTGTAATCCCAGCACTTTGGGAGATCGAGGTGGGTGGATCACTTGAGGTCAGGAGTTCAAGACCAACCTGGCCAACATGGTGAAACTCCATCTCTACTAAAAATACAAAAATTAGCTGGGTGTGGTGGTGCACACCTGTAGTCCTAGCTACTCGGGAGGCTGAGAATCGTTGGAACCCGGGAGGGAGGAGGTTGTAGTGAGCCGAGGTCATGCCACTGCATTCCAGCCTGGGTGACAGAGCGAGACTCCGTCTAAAAAAAGAAAAAAGTAAATTAAAAAATAAAAGATTGGTTATTACATTTTTGTAAAGCCACTTTAAGAACTATAAAATGCTATTTGTTTTCTTACAGTTAATTTTTTTAAAAAAACTGTAGCACCACCAATGCAAATTTTTTGGAGAAAGAAATTTCTTGGCCAGGTAAGGTGACTCATGCCTGTAGTCCCAGCACTTTGGGAGGCTGAGGCAAGTGGATTGCTTGAGTCCAGGAATTCGAGACCAGCCAGGGCAACTTGGTGAAACCCTGTCTCTACAAAAACACAAAAAATAGCTGGGCCTGGTGATGAGTACCTGTGGTCCCAGCTATTCAGGAGGCTGAGGCAGGGGAATCGCTTGAGCTGGGGACATCAAGGCTGCAGTGAGCTGAGGATGTCAAGGCAGCAGTGAGCTGAGATCACGCCACTGCACTCCAGCCTGGGTGTCGGAACTAGACCCTATCTCAAGAGAGAGAAAAAAAAAAAATTTCTTCATTCGGACACTCAACTCAAATAGTTATTTTTGCTTTCGCGTGTAGTCTTCCTACACTTAAATACAAAATTGTAGCCATACTGTTTAATATCTTAGTAATTTTTTTCACAGAACACAGTATCAGATATTTTCTTTTCTTTTTTTCTTTTTTGTTTTGAGACAGAGTCTCACTCTGTTGTCCAGGTTGGAGTGCAGTGGCACGATCTCAGCTCACTGCAACCTCTGCCTCCCGGGTTCAAGCGATTCTCCTGCCTCAGCCTCCCGAGTAGCTGGGATTACAGGCACACACCACCATACCCAGCTAATATTTTCTATTTTTTTATGGGTCTTTATAACTTTTTAAAATTGAAAGTAATATAACCAAAGAAAATCTGGAAAATAGAGTGGAAAATTATATATAACCTCCCCAGTAATAACCATTGTTGACATTTTGTTGTTGTTCTTGCCAGTCATTTTTCTTATGTATATATTTTCTTGAAATTATCACATGTAGATACTATCAGTCATTGGTTGAGTGTTTTCCATTTATTTGCATTTCTTGCTGTATGACTTGTTTGCTTGTTTGTTCATGTCCTTCAGCTATTAATCTATTAAAATATTCCAGGCTGGGCACAGGAGCTCATGCCTGTAATCCCAACACTTTGGGAGGCTGAGGCAGGAGGATCACTTGAGCCCAAGAGTTCATGAGCAGCCTGGTTAACACAGTAAGACCCCTGTTTATACAAAAAAATTTAAAAATTAGCTAGGTGTCGTGGTGCACACCTTTAGTCCCAGCCACTTGGGAGGCTGAGACGGGAAAATCACTTAAGCCCAGGAGGTCAAGGCTGCTATGAATCATGTCACCAGCCTGGGTGACAGAGGAAGACCCTGTCTCAAAAAAAAAAAAAAAAAAAAAAAAAAATTCTACTTTTCTTTCTGTGTTGTGTAAGTTCTTTATAAACATTTTTTTTTTTTTTGGAAACAGAGTCTTACTCTGTTGCCGAGGCTGGAATGCAGTGGTGCGATTGCAGCTCACTGCAACCTCCGCCTCCCACGTTCACGTGATTCTCTTGCCTCGCCTCCCGAGTAGCTGGGACTAATGGTGCGTGCCACCACACCTGGCTAATTTTTGTATTTTTAGTAAAGACAGAGTTTCCTTATGTTGGCCAGGCTGGTCTTGAACTCCTGACGTCACGTGATCCACCCGCTTTGGCCTCCCAAAGTCTTGGGATTACAGGCGTGAGCCACTGTGCCCAGCCAATAAATTTTTATTATAATTTTGTATTTAAGTATGTAATGAGGAAATAATATGGAAGAATGAATACTTTATTTTAATTTATCTTCCAGGGTGACTGTGAAGATCACGCTAACCTTCTGTGCAGCCTTCTTCTTGGATATGGATTAGAAGCCTTTGTTTGTGTTGGGACCAAGGCAAAAGGAGTACCTCATGCATGGGTTATGACTTGTGGAACTGATGGGACCATCACTTTTTGGGAGAGTTTAACAGGACACAGGTTAGTCTACTAAGTTTATAAGGATATTAAAATGAAGTTATAAGTTTTTTTTTTTTTTTTTTTTTCCTCGCTCTGTCGCCCAGGCTGGAGTGCACTGGCACAATCTCAGCTCACTGCAACCTCCACCTCCCAGGTTCAAGCTGATTCTCCTGCCTCAGCCTCCCAAGTAGCTGGGATTACAGGCGCACCTGGATGATTTTTGTATTTTTAGTAGAGACAAGTTTTCGCCATGTTAGCCAGGCTAGTCTCAAACCTCCTGACCTCAGGTGATCCACCTACCTCAGCCTCCCAAAGTGCTGGGATTACAGGCATGAGCCACCGTGTCCGGCTTAAGTTATAAGTATTTTAAATTTTAAGGGTTTTTTGTCCATATTGATGGTACTTGAAGTTACGTGTCGATGATTTTAGTTAGAGCCTTTTCAGTGATTATGTAAAAAAGTACTTCAATTATGGCAGCCAAGTAAATGAACTCTAAGAAAACTTTTACCTCAAATATTCTTTACCAACATGATGTTGGTAAACAGTAAATTATATTTACTAGTTTTGTATGATTAGCATTTTTTTTTTTCAGTTTTCTCTTTTTTTTTTTTTTTTGGCAGTGTCTCATTCTGTTGCTCAGGCTGGAGTGCAGTGGCACAGTCACAGCCCACTGCAGCCTCCTCCTCCTGGGTTCTGGTGGTCCTCCTACCTCAGCCTCTTGCGTAGCTGGGACTGCAGGTGTGCACAGCCATGCCTCGCTAATTTTTTTGTAGGGATGAGGTTTTGCTGTGTTGTTTAGGCTGGTCTTGAACTCCTGGGCTCAAGCAGTCTGCCCGCCACGGCCTTCCAAAGTGTTGAGATTATAGGCATGAGCCACCACGCCTGGCCAGCATATGTTTTTTTCTGATGATCATCCCTAAGTCTGAAAATAAGTTCAAGTTGTAAATGATGATTTCTTTTTAAAATTTGATGTGGTTACCATCTCCATGTTGGCAAATCCACTGGACACATTTTTTAAAGTACTTTAGCCTGTCATTAGATTTTGAAACAGCTGAGTACTTCTGTTGTAGGACTTCCTCCTTAGTTCAGCTAAGAGCTGGGTCCTTGTCACATGGCCACGAAAAATTAGGCTCGCAGGCAATTTGAAGGGGGAGAAAAATGGAATTTATTGAACAAAAAGGAAAAAAACTGGGAAACAGGGATGCTCCACAAAGCCAGAGTGCCTGCTAGCGTGCTTCCCACTTCACAGATTGAATTCCAGCTTCCACTCAGGAAGAGGAGGGGCCAGGCTCCTCCCCACTGCAAATTGCTCGAACTTCTGTGGCTTCTCCCCAGTGTGCACTCCTCCCAGTGCACAGGCTGGTTGGAGTTTCTCTGGGGACCCCTTTCCACCTGGCTGTCTCACTTCTTTCTTCATGGAACATTCTCTTTCCTTAGCTTCTTTCTTATCATTGTCTTTCAATATTTATTATTCCTCTCTGGCTGTTCTCAGTTTTTCCTTCATCTTGTCTTTAAATGTGTGTGTTCTAGAGGCCCAGCCCTGGGCCCTCTTTTCATTCCCCTGAGTCCTCTTTCTCCCTGGTTGATAATCATGCCTAATAATGTTTTGGTTAGTTGTGCCTAAAAATGCATAACCAAATTATTTTAATTATGTTATCTGAGGCAAACTTTTTTTATTTTTATTTTTTTTTCTTGGAGACGGAGTTTCGCCCTTGTTGCTCAGGCTGGACGGCTCACTGCAACCTCCGCCTCCTGGGTTCAAGCAATTCTCCTGGCTTAGCCTCCCGAGTAGCTGGGACTACAGGCACGTGCTCCCACGCCCAGCTAATTTTTGTATTTTTAGTAGAGACGGGGTTTCACCATGTTGGTCAGGCTAGTCTCGAACTCTTGACCTCAGGTGATCCCCTTGCCTCGGCCTCCCAAAGTGCTGGGATTACCGCATCCGGCCTTTGATCTTAACAGTATACATAGGATGTATTCTGTTGTTAATAGAGTTGGTTTTAATATTGTAAGACGTACCATACAATTAATACAGAGTAATCAAATTGTGGAAATATAAAAAAGAACAACAAGTATTAAACTGTAGTTCTGAGAAGTAGTTATGGCCTTAAGTGTTAGAATAATTTTCTCAGTAAGATGCTGCCTTCTTAATTTTTAAGTTCTCATATATAAAATTATTTATAAATAATATATATATATAAAATTATTTAATTTTTTTAGGTACATCCATAAACCTACCAATCCTGATGAACCTCCAGTTGCTGAACAGCCCAAACCACTGTACCCGTATCGAACAATTGGTTGTGTTTTCAACCATCAAATGTTCCTGGGAAATTGTCAGCCCTCTGATGCAGTAGAAACCTGTGTATTTGATTTGAATGATGAATCTAAATGGAAACCCATGAGTGAGGAAGCAATTAAATCTGTATGTGCTCCTGGAGCTACAACATCCCTTCCTCCCTTTCCACCTCTGTGTGCATCCACAATTGACGCGTCAGTAACAAGTAATGAAATTGAAATGCAGCTGAGGCTCCTGGTGTCAGAACACAGGAAGGTAATTCACACTGAAATAGTTGTAGTTTCATACTTTTTTTCATTTATGTATTTAACTATTTTTTTGGTGTGTGTGATAGTGCCAGTCACTATTCTAGCCCTGAACAAAGCAACTACAGTCCCTACTATTATGAAGCTTATAATTTTGAAAGTCATGAGAGTTCAAGTTCTGAGACTCAAAAATCTCCAAATTAATTAATACTTACAGAATGAATTACTTCCTCCTAGAAATGAAGAATGGTGAACGTGTTCACATGCCTTAGAGTCAAGATTTTTGCTGAATACCACTATTTGGATTTCATCTTTGTGAAATGCTTATTCACATATTTGCCCCTTCAAAAATCCTGGGTTAGGCTGGGCTTGATGGCTCACGCCTGTAATCCCAGCACTTTGGGAGGCTGAGGTGGGTGGATCGCTTGAGCCCAGGAGTTCAAGACCAGCCTGGGGAATATGGTGAAACATCATCTCTATTATTTTTTAAAGAAAAAATAGGTATACTGGGTTATACTTTTTTCATATTCATTTTTCTCCCCAGGTTGGTTTCTGTTTGTTTTCATATTGTACTCAACTGGGTAGACGTCTGGCTTTAATTTGCATTTCCCTGATTATTTATGAGATCAAACCTCTTTTTTTTTTTTTTTTGAGATGGAATCTCTCGCTCTGTCACCCAGGCTGGAGCGCAGTGGCGTGATCTTGGTTCACTGCAACCTCCACCTCTCAGGTTTAAGCAATTCTCCTGCCTCAGCCTCCTGAATAACTGGGATTATAGACATGTGCTACCATGCTGCCAATTTTTGTATTTTTTGTAGAGATAGGGTTTCATCATGTTGGCCAGGCTGGTCTCGAAGTGATCTACCTGCCTCAGTCTCCCAAAGTGCTGGGATTACAGTTGTGAGCCACTGCGCCCAGCCAGATCAAGCCTCTTGTCAAATAGCATGTAGATTTCCTTTGTAAAGTGCCTTTAAGAAGACATAAAAAGTATTAGTCATAAAGGAAAAGATTAATATATCTTAAAGACTTAAGTTCATCAAAAGAAAATATTAAGAGATTGAAGCTGTGGGGTGGGAAAAGTTATTTGTAACACATATCACCAACAAAGGACTAGAATCCAAAATTCCTACAAAATATTTCTGATTCACCTTTTAGGGTTCCCTGTTCCACTCCTCACCTTGGGTGAGCCCTGTTTTCTGTGTTCTTTGAGGCTATCAAAGGCAAACTGATTTATCAAACATGTTCTCTGGGTTCCCAGTTACTCTTAGCTTTGGCCTCTAATATATTTCTTATTCACTTGTCAACTTATCAAAGCATTTAAACATATATTTTGGAAAACCTGGCATTTGTAATATGTTTTCAGCAAAAGCTGGTCAGGAGACCTCTGGTTCATTATATTGCTGGAAATGAATGCCCCTTATTACTTTTTCTTTCCTTCCATCACTTGTATTGGCTTTAGCTTTCTTTTCTTAGGTTCTGCTTACAAATAAAAGCATATCTTATAAAAATTACTTTTGGCCAGGCACAGTGTCTCATGCCTGTAATCCCAGCAGTTTGGGAGGCCGAGATGGGTGGATTGCTTGAGCTCAGGAGTTCAAGACCAGCCTGGGCAACATGGTGAGACCCTATCTCTACAAAAAGTACAAAAATTAGCCGGGTGTGATGGCGCATGCCTGTAGTCCCAGCTACTCGGAGGCTGAGGTGAAAGGAGCTGGGGAGGCAGAGGTTGCAGTGAGCCGAGATTGTGCCACTGCACTCCAGCCTGGGTGACAGAGTAAGACCCTGTCTCAAAAAAAAAAAAAAAAAAAGGAATTACTGTTTATAGAAAAAGAAAACAAAGCTGTGATAGATGCCAGTGTTGATCACTATTTAAGTTAAGGTGCCTGTAAATCAGCAAAAGTTCACATTTTGCCACAGGAAAAGCATTGTTAATCGTGGATCTTTGAGACCATTTGTGACAAGTTAAAACCTTGAATGTAAAATGGGGAGATACCAAAGATCCATTATGATAACCAAAATATCTAGAATTTTGAGAATTTTTTGTATTTGTAATAATATTATTTTTAACTTCATGTGTCTAGATATCAATAGGTCTTTTGGTGTTATGGAATCATGGGCTGGGCGCGGTGGCTCATGCCTGTAATCCCACCACTTTGGGAGGCCGAGGTGGGTGGATCACTTGAGGTCAGGAGTTTGAGACCAGCCTGGCCAACATGGTGAAACCCCGTCTCTACTAAAAATACAAAAATTAGCCGGGCATGGTGGCGAGTGTCTGTAATCCCAGCTACTCAGGAGTCTGAGGCAGGAGAATCGCTTGAACCTGGGAGGCAGAGGTTGCAGTGAGCTGAGATCGCGCCACTGCATTCCAGCCTGGGCAACAGACAGACTCTGTCTCAAAAAATTAAAAAAAAATAAAAAATAAATAGAATCATGTTGTTTTTAACATTCCATAGAAATATGTTTTAAGCTCCCTAAGGGCCTATAAAATGTCTTCATCTTTTTATCTCTTAACAGTATATAAGTTTATAGAGTACATGTTCAGTAAATATTTGTTTAATCACATATAGAATTAATTTGTTGACTTTTCTCACCTCTGTAGTTCAGTTTATGGTAGGAAGAGTCAGTCTTTAGTAAACAGATTCATTCTTACTAAACTCTTTTTTATTTATTTTTATTTTTTTTTATTTTGAGACACAGTCTTGCTCTGTCGCCCAGGCTGGAGTGCAGTGGCACGATCTCGGCTCACTGCAAGCTCTGCCTTCCGGGTTCACGCCATTCTCCTGCCTCAGCCTCCTAAGTAGCTGGGACTACATGCACCCGCCACCACGCCCAACTAATTTTTTGTATTTTTAGTAGATACAGGGTTTCACCGTGTTAGCCAGGATGGTCTCAATCTCCTGACCTCATGATCCGCCCACCTCAGCCTCCCAAAGTACTGGGATTACAGGCGTGAGCCACCACGCCCGGCCTAAACTCTTTAAAGTTAAGTAAAATATCTCAAAATATAAGAATTATACCTGTCCTCCATATTAGGACTATTTCATATAGTATTTTGTAGTAGATATTAGAGAAGTACAGGATTTGGAGACTTCGTGAACATCGTTTTGAATGTTTTTTGATTGTTTCTCTAAAAAGTAAAATCTGATTACCTATAGTTCCTTTTATCTGATTTTTATTTCTATGCATCCCTATAATTATTATTATTAAAATATTATGATAGCTTTTAAAAATCTTTTCTTGGTATACATTAAAATAATCAACATTTTTATTTAGTTGGTTTTGAAAATATTAATGTATTTCACTTTTTCTTTTTCTCTTGATTGCTCATAGGATCTTGGCCTCACTACTGTTTGGGAAGACCAGCTCTCCTACCTTTTATCACCAGCTTTGGCTTCTTATGAATTTGAGCGTACAACAAGTATATCAGCAGGCAATGAAGAATTTCAAGATGCCATAAGAAGGGCTGTACCTGATGGTCACACATTTAAAGGGTTTCCAATACATTTTGTGTATAGAAATGCAAGACGTGCATTTGCCACATGTCTTCGGTAAGGTGTAATTTATGGAATCATTTTTTCAGTTTAGGAATCTTAAGAGATCAGTCCGGCAGGGGTTTTTTTATTTCCTTTTTTTTTTTTTTTTTTTTTAACTCAAGGTCTGGCTCTGCTGCCCATGCTGGAGTACAGTGGCACAGTTGTGGCTCACTGCAGCCGTGACCTCCTGGGCCCAAGTGATCCTCCCACCTCACCCTCCCAGGTGACTGGGACCACCCTCCCAGGCGACTGGGGCCACAGGCATGTGCCACCATACCTGGCTATTTTTTTTATCTTTATTTTGTAGAGATGGGGGTCTTCCTATGTTGCCCAGGCTGGTCTTGAACTCCTGGGCTCAAGCAGTCTTCCCACCTCAGCCTCCCAAAGTGCTGGGATTACAGGTGTGAGCCGTTGCACCCAGCCTAATCTGGTAGTTATTTAGAAATGACATCCGAGTCATATGGGAGCTTTTACAATGACTGACCCTCCTTGCCACAGATTTTGATTCATTTGGTCTGAAATGTAGCCCTAGATAATCTGGGATTATTTGCCCAGTGATTTTGGTGCAGTGTCAGGTATCTCTGATTTTGTTTGGACTATAAGGAAATAGTCTATAATTTGAATAGCTTGACCAAAATTACAGTGTCTTTGATAGCAGAGACAGAATTTGAAAAAATTATTTTATTTATTTATTTTTGAGATGGAGTCTCAGTCTGTCACCCAGGCTGGAGTGCAGTGGCACACTCTGCTCACTGCAACCTCTGCCTCCCGGATTCAAGCGATTCTTCTGCCTCAGCCTCCCAAGTAGCTGGGATTACAGACGCCCGCCACCACAGCCAGCTAATTTTTGTAATTTTTAGTAGAGATGGGGTTTCACTATGTTGGCCAAGCTGGTCTTGAACTCCTGACCTCAGGTGATCCACCTGTCTTGGCTTCCCAAAGTGCTGGGATTACAGGCATGAGCCACCACGCCTAGCCTGAAAAAATTATTTTAAATACTGATTTACTTGCAAATAAGGAATTAAAGTGTATGGTCACTTCTTAATTGAATAATTTTTTTTTCTTAAATAGATCTCCTTTCTGTGAAGAAATAATCTGTTGCCGTGGAGACCAAGTGCGACTGGCAGTTCGTGTCCGAGTGTTTACTTACCCTGAATCTGCATGTGCTGTTTGGATCATGTTTGCTTGTAAATATCGCTCGGTATTATAGGGCCAATATTTATATAAGAATTATACCTGTGTTTAATTGGAATTTTACACATTGTACATTACTTAGCTATTTAGAGGTTTGTTATTTTAAAATCACAATCTGGCTTGAATGGCATATTTCAATTTTGTATATACTTGACTGGTAATGTTTAAAAAAATCATGCGTTCCTTTAAAAATTAAGGCTGAAAAACTTGTATAAATCTCCCTGGAATTTAGTATAAATTAAGTGTATATTCTATTTTAATAAATGCTACTTTGTTTACAGTTATCAGTAGTTTAAATATTAATATAAAATGCATTCAGTTTTCTTTACACAAACAGGTAATCAAAGAGATGTTTGTCTTAGGGTTTGAGCCCTAGAAAAATCAATATGATCATTACTTTTCACAGGTTAATGGAATTATTTTATACAGATTAGGAGAAATTAACCTCATGACAGATTTATTTATTGCATTGGTGAAAATAAATGTTGATGAATTATCACTTTTATGGTTTATTCGTGGCCCTTGGGATGTTTGAGACTGTCCAGAAATTTATGGTTGGACCTTGAAGCAAGAGTAGGAAAAAACTAATACCAGAAAAGCATAAATATTAATAACCTCATATGAAAGTACATGAATCATTTAGAAATATTTATCACTGTGATTTGTTGTAAAAATGAATTGGCTATTTTAGAAAAAATTTATTATACCTCTTTGTTATGATACTGATAAATTGTGATCTTGCGGTCGATCACTGATTTTCTGTGGTCAGATGATTCATTACTAGCCTCTTCATGGATTCTATCTTCTGAAACCCTTTTTTCTTTCTTTTCATCGTGATAATAAAATCAGCATATATGTGACTACTCTAAATGAGGGACTGATTGTGTGAGACCACTGAAAACAAGCATATGTGAGTGATTCCATACTGATTTTTGTTTTAAAATTGAGCACGTTTTAAAAGTTTTTTAAGGCCCGGCGCAGTGGTTTACACCTGTAATCCCAGCACTTTGGGAGGCCGAGGTGGGTGGATCACTTGAGGTCAGGAGTTCATGACCAGCCTGGGCAACATGGTGAAACCCTGTCTCTACTAAAAATACAAAAATTAGGCCGGGTGCGGTGGCTCACACCTGTAATCCCAGCTACTCAGGAGGCTGAGGCAGGAGAATCGCTTGAACCTAGGAGGCAGAGGTTGCAGTGAGGTGAGATCGCGCCACTGCACTCCAGCATGGGAGGCAGAGCGAGACTGCATCTCAAAAAAAAAAAAAAAGGGCCGGGCATGGTGGCTCACACCTGTAATCCCAGCACTTTGGGAGGCTGATGTGGGTGAATCACGAGGTCAGGGGTTCAAGACCAGCCTGGCCAACATAGTGAAACCCCGTCTCTACTAAAAATACAAAAATTAGCTGGGCATGGTGGCATGTGCTTGTAGTCCAGCTACTCAGGAGACTGAGGCAGGAGAATCGCTTGAACCTGGGAGGTGGAGGTTGTGATGAGCCAAGATCATGCCACTGTACTCCAGCGTGGGCAACAGAGCAATACTCTATCTCAAAAAAAAAGTTGTTTAAAAGTTAATTTTAAGTAGCTAGGCATGGTGTCACATACCCATAATCCAAGCTACTAGGGAGTCTGAGGTGGAAGGATCGCTTGAGTCCACAGAGGTTGTGGTGAGCTAAGATCGCATCACTGTATTCCAGCCTGGGTGACAGAGCAAGACTCTGTCTCAAAAAAAAGAAAAAAAGTGTGAAACTTGATTCCTCAATTTATTTTAAAATTTTATATATTTAAAAAAAGTGTGAAGTGAACAAAAGTAAACATTAAAAAGAGTAGCAATTCAACTTTTTGCAAGAAGCTGCATAATACATGATATGAGGGGTTTGATTGCCCATTTAGCACTTCTGTGCATAGTTCTTTTCATTTTTTTTAAGTTTTTTATTTTTTCAAAGAATCTTTGTTCACTCTGATGTGTGTAATTCTTAATTTAGTTGCTTTATCCATTGGTCTTAAGAAAGGAACTCTATACCAGTTGGCTATCCAAGTTATTAATTCTTTTAATCACTTTAATTCACCCCTACAAATAAAATGATTTTGTTTTTCGAAAATTAAAATCTAAAAGTGTCTTAAAATTTACTTTTTGGGCCGGGTGTGATGGCTCATACCTATAATCCCAGCACTTTTGGAGGCTAAGGCCAGAGGATGGCCCAGGAGCTCAAGACCAGCCTGGGAGCATAGACAGACCCCCACCAGTTCTCTAAAAAAATAAATCTACTTTGTTTTATTTTTATATATAATAAATATTTATTCAATTTGTTTAAAAAGTCTGAAATATTATGATCCCTCTTCTACAATTTTCATCAAAAATGGTAATCAGATGTTTCTTGTGAGACTAACATGACTGTAGAAAATTAGCAAAATAATAAAGCTTTTTTTTAAAGCATAGTGGTTCACACCTATAATTCCAGTACTCTGGGAGGCTGAGGCAGGAGAATCTCTTGGGTTCAGGAGTTTGCGACCAGCCTGGGCAACATAGCAAGACCCCATCTCTAAAAAAAATTTAAAAAATTAGCAGGGCGTGATCGTGCACACCTGTGGTCCCAGCTACTTGGGAGGCTGAGGTGGGTGAATCACTTGAGCCCAAAAGAGTGTGCCACTGCACTCCAGCCTGGGTGACAGAGCAAGACGCTATCTCAAAGAAAAAAAAAACTTTTTAAAAAAGTTAAAAAAAACCACTCGCCAAAATTACAAAAAAAGCTATCAACAGAAAATTGCTTGTAATTTTCAACTTTTGAGAGAAACTATGAGGTATGTACTAAGAGACAGACTCTATTAAGATCAAGGCTGTATTAACATTGAGGCTGAGCTTCCCACCTTATTGTACCAGAGTACCGTGTATTTCAAATGCGCTTTTGGTGTAAACTCTGTAATAAATATGCTTTTTATGCACCAATAGAGTCTGGCATTAATATTTTTCTCTAAAGACTTATAAGGTAATTTCAGTGCATTTACCACTGGAAGTCTGCTATTCTTTTTTCTTTTTTTTTTGAGACAGAGTCTCACTCTGTTGCCCAGGCTGGAGTGCAGCGGCACGATCTTGGCTCACTGCAACCTCCACCTCGCAGGTTCAAGCAGTTCTCCTACCTCAGCCTCCCAAGTAGCTGGGACTACAGGCACACGCTGCCACGCCCAGCTAATTTTTTTTGTATTTTATTAAAGAGGGGTTTCACCTTGTTGCCCAGGCTGGTCGCGAACTCCTGAGCTCAGGCAATCCACCTGCCTTGGCCTCCCCAAGTGCTGGGATTACAGGCATGGACCATCGCACCTGACCTATTCTTCTTACTAATAATTTTTCTTTTTCTCTTTCTTTTTTTTTTTTTTTTGAGACAGTTTGGCTCTTGTTGCCCAGGCTGGAGTGCAATGGTGCAATCTCGGCTCACCGCAACCTCCGCCTCCTGGGTTCAAGTGATTCTCCTGACTCAGCCTCCCAAGTAGCTGGGATTACAGGCATGTGCCACCACACTTGGCTATTTTTTTTTTCTTTTTTCTTTTTTTTTTAGTAGAGACAGGTTTCTGCATGTTGGTCAGGAGGGTCTCAAAATCCCGACCTCAGGTGATCCACCCGCCTTGGCCTCCCAAAGTGCTGGGATTACAGGTGTGAGCCACCATGCCTCGCCAATTTTTCTTTTTAAGAATTAAATTTACCTTGTATATTTAGCTGTCATAAAAGTTGTTTTTCTATTAAAAATGTAAAGTTAAAAAAACATAATGTCTCTAAGGTGTTGTTCTTGACAATATGTATGCCAACAGTCCCCTCTATATTATATATATGTGTTTTTATATATGTCTATTTAGTTAATAGAAAAATATCAGAAACCCAGAAACTTCATTTTTCATTAGTCAAGCATGAACCTATTGAATAAAAATTTGAGCCCAGCCAGGTCAACATAGTGAGACTGCATCTCTATGAAAAATAAAAAAATTGGGGCCAGGTGCGGTGGCTCATGCCTGTAATCCCAGCACTTTGGGAGGCCAAGGCGGGCGGATCACTTGAGGTCAGGAGTTCGAGACCAGCCTGACCAACATAGAGAAACCCTGTCTCTACTAAAAATACAAAATTAGCTGGGCGTGGTGGCGCATGCCTGTAATCCCAGCTATTCGGGAGGCTGAGACAGGAGAATCGCTTGAACCTGGGAGGTGGAGGTTGCAATGAGCTGAGATCACACCACTGCACTCCAGCCTGGGAAACAGTGAAACTCTGTCTCAAAAAAAAAAAAAAAAAGCGCAGGGGGCGGTGGCTCAAGCCTGTAATTGGGAGGCTGAGGCGGGCAGATCACCTGGATCAGGAGTTCAAGACCAGCCTAGCCAACATGATGAAACCCTGTCTCTACTAAAAATACAAAAATTAGCCGAGCATAGTAGCCCACACCTGTAATCCCAGCTACTTGGGAGGCTGAGGCAGGGGAATCGCTTAAACCCGGGAGGCAGAGGCTGCAGTGAGCCGAGATTGCTCTCTACTACACTCCAGCCTGGGCGACAGAGCGAGACTCTGTCTCAAAAAAAAAAAAAAAAAAAAAAAAAAAGAATAAAAAATAAAGTGTATCTTGCTAGGTAGACAACATATAGTTGAATCTTTTTTTAATCCAGTCTGAACAGTTTCAGCTTTTTGATTGGATTAAGTACATTCACTTTTTTTTTTTTTTTTTTTTTTTTAGATGGAATCTTACTCTGTCTCCCAGGCTGGAGTGCAATGGTGCAATCTTAGCTTCCTGCAACCTCTACCTCCTGGGTTCAAGTGATTCTCCTGCCTTAGCCTCCATAGCTGGGACCACAGGTGCACACCACTACGCCCAGCTAATTTTTGTAATTTTTGTATTTTTGGGTATGGACAGGGTTTTGTCTTGTTGGCAGGCTGGTCTCAAACTCCTGATCTCAAGTGATCCACCCACCTCGGGTTCCCAAAGTGCTGAGATTATTGGCATCTGCGACGGCACCCAGCCCCCATTCACTTTTTTTGGCCAGTGGCAGTGGGGGGAGTTGGGGGAGGGTTGGAGTCTCACTCTGTTGCCCAGTCTGGAGTGCAGTGGTGCAATCTCAGATCAACGCAACCTCCACCTCCCAGGTTCAAGTGATTCTCCTGCCTCAGGCTCCCAAATAGCTGGGATTACAGGCCTGCACCAACATGTCTGGCTAATTTTTGTATTTTTAGTAGGGACAGGGTCTCACCATGTTGGCCAGGCTGGTTTCAAACTCCTGACCTCAGGTGATACGCCTGCCTCGGCCTCCCAAAGTGCTGGGATTACAGGCATGAGCCACTGCACCCAGCCCCATTCACATTTAATGTTATTATTGATATGGCTGGATTTGTGTTTGCCATTTTACTTTTGCCTTGTGTTTTTTTTCCCCCTTTGTTTCTCCCTTACTGCTTTCTTGTTCTATTAAAAAAAAAAAAAAAAAAAAAAAAAAAGATCAGAAAGCACCTGCAGGTCTATTGCTTTCTTCTGTGTTAAGTGAATATTATATTTTCTTTTCTTTTTTTTTTTTTTTTTTTGAGAAAGAGTCTTGCTCTGTCACCCAGGCTGGAGTGCAGTGGCACGATCTCGGCTCACTGCAACCTCTGCCTCCCAGATTCAAGCAATTCTCCTGCCTCAGCCTCCCTAGTAGCTGGGACTACAGGCGCGTGCCACCATGCCCGGCTAATTTTTGTATTTTTACTAGAGACGGGGGTTTCACCATGTTGGCCAGGCTGGTCTTGAATTCCTGACCTTGTGATCCACATGCCTTGGCCTCCCAAAGTGCTTGGCCTCCCAAAGAGCCACCCAGCCTGGCCGAATACTATATTTTCTTAATTTCAAGAGACAGTGTCTCACTCTGTCTTTGGGGATAGAGTGCAGTGGTGTGATCATAGCTCACTGCAGCCTTGAACACCTGGGCTCAACGGATCCTCTGGCCTCAGCCTCCAGAGTAGCTGGGACTACAGGCATGTACCACCACACTCAGCTAACTTTTAAAATTTTTTTGTAGAGACGAGGTCTCACTCAAATACAAGTCTTAAACTCATGGCTTCAAGCGATCCTCCTGACAGCCTCCCAAAGTGTTGGGACTACTGGTGTGAGCCGCCATGCCCAGCCCAAAATAATATTTTCTAATTTAACATTTTAATTTATTTAATGATTTTTATCACTATTTTTTGTCTTTTTTTAATCACTAATTTTTGAGGGGTTTTTTAGTGTTTGCTTTAGGGTTTCCATATACATCTTATTTTTGTTTGGTTGTTGTTGTTTTCCATATACATCTTATCAGAATCAGATTGAGATTTATATTAGCTTAATTTCAGTAATATATGGAATTTTTAATTTTAAACTCGTTATGAATAAGATTTACTTTGTCAATATATTAATAAAACTGATGTTTGGATTAAAGATGTTAAATTGGAATCTTCAGTTTTGATAAACCTGATTGGAAGAATCAAATAGCTTGTTTATGATAAGTAGAGGTTGTTCTAAATTTGGTAGAATAAATCAATTCAAAAGTTTTTTTTTTTTTTTTTTTTTTTTAGGCCGGGTGTGGTGACTCAAGCCTGTAATTCCACCCCTTTAGGAGGCCAAGGCAGGTGGATCAATTGAGCGAGGAGTTCGAGACCAGTTTGGGCAATGTGGCAAAACCCTGTCTCTACCAAAAATACAAAAACAAAAACAAAAAACAACAACAATAACCAGGCATGGTGCGTGCACCTGTAGTCCCATCTATTTGGGAGGCTGAGGTGGGAAGATCAATTGAGGTGGGATGTTACGAGGCTTCAATGAGCCATGATTGCACACTGCATTCCAGCCTGGGCAACAGAGGGAGAACCTACCTCACAAAAAAAAAAAAAAAAAAAAGAATACCATAAAATTTTGTTAACCCTGAAAACACCCATGGCATTATGACAATATCACAGTTGAAGAATGACCATTACTTAGCAAATTTTGCAAGATAATAATTTTTTATTTTGAGCTGGGGGTCTCACTCTGTCACCCAGGCTAGAGTGCAGCGGTGTGATCACAGCTCACTTTAACCTAGAACTCCTGGGCTCAAGTGATCCTCTTGCCTCAGCCTCTTATGTAGCTAGGACTATAGGTGTATGCCACCATGACTGGCTAATTTTAAACTTTTTTCTTTTTCTTTTTTTTTTTTTTTTTTTTGTAGAGATGAGTTCTTGCTATGTTGCTCAGTCTGGTCTTGAACTTCTGGCATCAAGCATTCCTCCTGTCTCAGTCTCCCAAGATGCTGGGATCACAAGTATGAGCCACTGTGCCCAGCCACAAAGGAACAATTTTGATACCATTAAAATAATAGTGTTGGGCCGGGCACGGTGGCTCACGCCTGTAATCTCAGCACTTTGGGAGGCCAGGGTGGGCAGGTCACAGGGTCAGGCGTTCAAGACCAGCCTGGCCAACATGGTGAAACCCCGTCTCTACTAAAAATACAAAAAATAGCTGGGCGTGGTGGCGTGATCTGTAATCGTAGCTACTCGGGAGGCTGAGGCAGGAGAACTGCATGAACCCGGGAGGCGGAGGTTGCAGTAAGCAGAGATTGTGCCAATGCACTCCAGTCTGGGTGACAAGAGCAAGACTCTGTCTCAAAAAAATTTAAAAAAAATTATTAAGAAGTTTGTTTAAAACACTCTCTTATAAATTTAGGTTAAGCTCTGGGATGTCATGTTTTTATGAATTTCAATGTCGATAATTTTTCTTCCAACATCTTTTAAGAAGGATTAGATTGCTAGGTCGAGAGTAGGAGGGAGGGTTACACTTCTGGTTCCTGAGAGGCATGAACAGGTATGGCACATAAGGGAAAGACACAGTGTTCCATCAGTGGCTCTTTATACAAAAGATGAGGAGGACAGGAATTCAGGTTAACAGAACAGTTCAGGGGAAATCCTAAGGGAAAAGCACAAGTAACATATAAGGCATGAACTCGACTCACTGCAACCTCTACCTCCTGGGCTCAAGCAATCCTCCCACAGCCTCCCGAGTAGCTGGGACCACAGGCACGTACCACCACGCCTATACCCTTATCTATACAGTTCTACAAAAATTACTAAGGCAAAACTTAAGGACTAACTTTTTAGCACATCTAGAATGTGCTGAATTCATTAAATATCTAGTTGAATTAAAGGGAAGTCATATTTTATGTTGGTTACATGCTCACCTTGGAAGAGAAATGAGGCTCTCATAGGGTCAAAGTAGAATACATAAAGAGCCAAGAGCAGCTCTAGACCTCTACCTGTACATTAGGGAAAAAAACACCTTTTTTGAGCAACAGGAAAGGGCCATCTTTTCTCAATAAAGATTAGAATAGATCGGGTGCAGTGGCTCACGCCAGCACTTTGGGAGGCTGAGGTGGGTGGATCACTTGAGATCACGAGTTCGAGACCAGCCTGGCCAAAATGGTGAAACCCTGTCTCTACTAAAAATACAAAAGTTAGCTGGGCATGGTGACAGGTGCCTGTAATCCTAGCTACTCAGGAGGCTGAGGCAGGAGAATCACTTGAACCTGGGAGGCAGAGGTTGCACTGAAATGAGATTGTACCACTGCACTCCAGCCTGAGCGACAGAGCAAGACCCCGTCTTTAAAAAAAAAAAAAAAAAAAAAAAAAGGATCAGGACAAATTAGCCAGGCACAGTGGTTCAAACCTGTAATCCCAGCACTTTGGGAGGCCAAGGCGGGAGGATCCCTTGAGCCCGGGAATTTGAGACCAGCTTGGGCAGCAGACTGAGACCCCTTCTCTACAAAAATTTTTTTTTGAGACGGAGTCTCGCTCTGTCACCCAGGCTGAAGTGCAATGGCGTGATCTTGGCTCACTGCGATCTCTGCCTCCCGGGTTCAAGCAATTCTCCTGCCTCAGCCTCCTGAGTAGCTGGGACTACAGGCACATGCTACCATGCGCGGCTAATTTTTGTATTTTAATTTTGTATTTTTAGTAGAGGTTTCACCATGTTAGCCAGGATGGTCTCGATCTCCTGGCCTCGTGATCCACCCTCCTTAGCCTCCCAAAGTGCTGGGATTATAGGCGTGAGCCACCACGCCTGGCCTACAGAAAGTTTTAAAAAATTAGCGGGGTGTGGTGGCGCATCCCTGTAGTCCCGGCCTACTCAGAAGGCTGAAGTGGGAGGACTCTCTTTTTTCTTTTGAGATGGAGTTTCGCTCTGGTTGCCCAGACTGGAGTGCAATGGCACAATCTCGGCTCAACGCAACCTCCGCCCCTTCGGGTTCAAGCAATTCTCTTGCCTCAGCCTCCTGAGTAGCTGGGATTACAGGCATGTGCCACCATGCCTAGCTAATTTTGTATTTTTAGTAGAGACAGGGTTTCTCCATGTTGGTCAGGCTGGTCTTGAATTCCCGACCTCAGGTGATCTGCCCGCCTCAGCCTCCCAAAGTGCTGGGATTACAGGCATAAGCCACTGTGCCCGGCTGGGAGGATTCTTTTGAGCACAGGAGTTAGAGGTTGCAGTGAGCTATGATCGCACCACTGCACTCCATCCAGCCTGGGCAACAGAATGAGACTCTGTCTCTCTACACACACACACAATCAGGAAAAATTAAATAATAGAGGCTTGAAAAAACGTTTTTGCATTGTCTCATCAGCAAAGTGTGATTCAGTCTGAAAATTTTTCTTTAATTTACACAACACAAAACTCTGGTTAAAATTTTATTGATAATTCTCCATTTTTAAGCACTTATTGTCAAACATCAAACTTTGCTACAAAATAAAGATATTTTTGTGCCTGGTTGTGGTGGCTCACATCTGTAATCCCAGCACCTTGGGAGGAAGAGGTGGGTGGATTACTTGAGCTCAGGAGTTCCAGACCAGCCTGGGCAACATGGTGAAACCCCGTCTCTGCAAAAAAGTACAACAGTTAGCCAGGTGTGGTCGTGTGCGCCTGTGGTCCCAACTACTTGGAAGGCTGAGGTGGGAGGATTGCTTGAACCCAGGAGGTGGAGGTTGCAGTGAGCTGAGATCATGCCACTGGACTCAAGCCTTGGCCTCAAGAGCCTGTCTCAAAGAATATATATTTTTGGGCCTTACTTTGTTTTTAATTTCCCACTGGAATTAAAGAGTAAGCTACTGCTTGTCCTAACGTTTGAAATCTGATCAGAATTATGTAATATGACTATAAAAGAGTATTTGAAAAGTTTGTGTTATAGGAAATGTATTTGAATTATCTCAGGCCAACTAGCAGTAATTTGGGGTAAGTCACTTAACATTTGCAGGCTCCAATTTCCATAAGCATAAAATAGTGGCTTGGCCTAAAATTCATATTTATGAGGTCTTTTCCAAGTCAAATCTTCTTAACTAGTTGAAGCTAATAGTTACACTTATATTCAGATCAGAATGTCATACATCTATAATGGTTTAAAAATAATTATCTTAAAGGAGAATCACATTAAGTAGGTGAAACATGATTATTGCTTAGCCTAATATTTTCCACGGTCTCTCATGAACCCATTGATACACTATTGTTCATACATTTTATCTCAATCCTCTACTTTTCCTCAAAAAAATTGTTTTTCTTTTTTTTGAGACAAGGTCTCACTCTATCGCCCAGGCTGGAGTGCAGTGGCATGATCTTGGCTCACTGCAGCCTCTGCCTCCTGGGCTCAAGCGATTCTTGTGCCTCAGCCTTCCGAGCAGCTGGGATTATAGGTGTGCACCACCACGCCTGGTTACTTTTTTGTATTTTTTGTAGAGATGGATTTTTGTCACATTGCTCAGGCTGGTCTCAAACTTGTGAGCTCAAATGATGCTCCTGCCTCAGCCTCCCAAAGTGCTGGGATTACAGGTGTGAGCCCCCACGGCCAGGCTCAGGACTTTATTCTCGCTCTGTGTGAGTGTACATGGACATTGTAATGTAGGAAAAAGAGCTGAGCTGGTCAGGAGGCCTGAATTCCAGTACCAACTGTTTCTTTACTGCTTCTGTATTTTGTCCTATGACTGTATTTTCTCTTCTGTAAGATGGGAATAATAATATCTGACCCTTCAAGTTGTATAACTGAAGAGCACATTTTGAAAGTATAAATATCATTACAGATGTATAAGGTATTACAATTGTGGGCAATGAAAATTTAGGTTACAACATTAAAAAATATGCCGTTGTTTTTTTTTTTTTCCTTTCTGGTGCACTTTTCTAGGTGAATGTGCCTCTTAGGAGCACTTGTCCAGAAGTGTCTGGGAAAAGCTTGGGCTGCGCAGTGATGGTGCTCCCTGAATGACTCAGAGCAGCGCAGCCAGTACCTCCAGAGTATGAAGCATGAAGTACATTTATTCTACAAGAATAAGAAGTAAATATAAAAAAAGTCAAGGATTCAATTTTTAATAAAGTAACAAAATCAACAAAAACAAAATCATATTCAGAGTAACACGGACTTCACAGCACTTTGAAAAAGACATTTAAATGTTGATTTGAGTTGTTCAGACATTTTAAATATGAAGTCATAGAGTAAAAATACAATCAATGACTGAAATTGGGAACAAAATATCCTGAACATAAAGGCATTTGAATCTTTGGATTTTTTTTTTTTCTTTGAGATGGAGTCTCACTCTGTCACCCAGGCTGGAGTGCAGTGGTACAATCTTGGCTCACAGCAATCTCCGCTTCCTGGGTTCAAGCGATTCTCCTGCCTCAGCCTCCCGAGTAGCTGGGATTACAGGCATGCATCACCATGCCTGGCTAATTTTCTTTGCATTTTTAGTAGAGACGAGGTTTCACCATGTTGGCCAGGCTGGTCTCGAACTCATGGCCTCAAGTGATCTGCCTGCGTTGGCTTCCCAAAGTGTTGGGATTACAGGCATGAGCCACTGCACCTGGCCCCGAATCTTTGAATCTGAATTGAAAATGAGAAAATGGGACAGTGCTGTTATTCCATAGGGCTGCTTGAACTCCACTGAGAAAATATCAATGCCTGGTCGCCTTTTGAGTGGTCAGCAGTCACTTTCAGAGTGTTGTGATGATGGATGACGGTAAGGCTTATCAATTTTTTTTCTTCTTTTTTGAGATGAAGCTTCACTCTTGTCACCCAGGCTGGGGTGCAATGGCGTGATCTAGGCTCACTGCACTCTCCGCCTCCCAGGTTCAAGTGATTCTCCTGCCTCAGCCTCCCGAGTAGCTGGGATTACAGGTGCCTGCCACCATGCCCAGCTAATTTTTGTATTTTTAGTAGAGACGGGTTTTTGCCATGTTGGCCAGGCTGGTCTGGAACTCCTGACCTCAGGTGATCCGCCTGCCTCAGCCTCCCAAAGTGCTGGGATTACAGGTGTGAGCCACCATGCCCGGCCAGCTTATTAAAACTTTAAGGAGTACTGAAAATCATTTAGAAGTTAGTAAGTTATAGTCTTTATACAAAAAAGAGTCAAGTGTTCATGTTGTATAACTAGACTTAGAAGACAGCTAGGATTTTAAAGATTTTCCTTTATTTTGTGTAGAGAAGAAACATCACACAATATTCTACTTGTCATCTTTCCTCAACTTAATTACATATATGCTCACACAGACAAAATATTTAAGTATATCATACCATGAATTGTTACTTGGCAATAAAAAAAAAAAGCCCTTCTGTTGGATATAACCGTCCTGTGATACAGTGCAGTAATGTCTCCCTCTCAAAATGTGTATATATTAAAAAAATCATCACTCAAGGAAAATCCTAGTGTTGTAAATTTGTTTTTAAGAATGCATCTTTTGGCTGGGCACAGTGGCTCACACCTGTAATCCCAGTGCTTTTGGAGGCTGAGGCGGGTGGACCACTGAAGTCAGGAGTTTGAGACCAGCCTGGCCAACATGGTAAACCCCTGTCTTTACTAAAAATACAAAAATTAGCCAGGCATGGTAGTGTGTGCCTGTAATCCCAGCTACTTGGGAGGCGAGGCACAAGAATCGTCTCAACCCAGGAGGCGGAGGTTGCAGTGAGCTGAAACCGCGGCACTGACCCTAGCCTGGGTGACAGGGTAAGACTCTGTCTCAATAAAAAAAAAAAAAAAAAAAAAAAAAAATGCATCTTTTTCCATTGATTAGAGGGATGACTAAAGAAATAAGAATGCATCTTTTAAAAGATAAAGTTTGGATTTCCTTTACTTTACTCACTTCCTCCTTCCCTGTATTGTTGTCTTCAAGATTTATTTACTGCCCTATGCCAGGGTTAGCAGGTTAATGGCTCATAGATTCCTCAGTTTATTAACCCATTTATCTTGTTTACTGGTGGGTAAGGCAAAGATAAAAATGTTTTTGGCTGTAGTTGTCCAAGTGCAATGGGCAGCAGTATCCCATAAGGCCAGGAGGTGGTAGTGTTGTCCATAAAAGTAGACCTTCATTTTTTTCCTGGATTGTTCAAAATATTTTAAACCAGTCTGTATTTTCAAAATCCACACAGGATAAACTTTTGAAATAGCAAAATTTGGGAATGTTTGTCCTTTTTTAATCAAGAGGACAGAGATATATTTATATGTATATAGTGTCACACATAAGGAATTACATGTTTGCCTCTCTGGGCTTTGGCACACATAGATACTGCATTGTTACAAACGAGATTATGAACCTATAATTAAGTGATGCTACTTTAAGGGGTTGTTTTGTATCTCTGGTACTGAAATTATAATAAGTTGCCTGGGGAGCTTTCTTCTCCTCTTTCAATTTATTATTTATTTATTTTTTTGAGACAGACTCTAGCTCTGTCCCCCAGGCTGGAGTGCAGTGGTGTGATCTTGGCTCACTGCAACCTCCACCTCCCAGGTTCAAGCGATTCTCCTGCCTCAGCCTCCCGGGTAGCTGGGATTTCAAGCGTGCATCACCACACTCTGCTAATTTTCTTTGTATTTTTAGTAGAGACAGGGTTTCGCCATGTTGGCCAGGCTGGTCTCGAACTCCTGACCTCAGTGATCTGCCCGCCTCAGCCTCCCAAAGTGCTGGGATTACAGGTGTAAGCCATTGCGCACGGCCCTCTTTCAATTTCTTAATCTTCCTTTTCGTCCTGTTGCTTTTCTCCCTCCTCCCCATCCCAGCTGTATGTAAGATGGTATCTTATTTTAATAGACGGTTGTAATTTAAATAGACTGTTGTAGTTTCTACCGCAAGATGCAATTGTTGAGAGCGTGATTTCTTTTACATAAAACTGCCATAAAAGGTTTACTGGAACTTAATATACATTGCCTATTTGGTTGATGCTTTCAACACTCCGTAGGGCTTTCACACAGGACTAGCCTCAGTGGAATTTTATCAATTAAATTAATCTACCAATGGGTGATTAAGAATTATGTTTTATTGCATATTTAATAGGTTGGGGGGGGCGGAATTCTTTCTTTCTACGGCTAATTGCCCTCAGTTCAATTTTACCACTGTGATATTCATTCCACATGCTCTGATGAGTGTGGTACTCGAGACATTACCTTAGTGAGGGAAGGGACGAATGTTACAAATGAATCCGGAAGGACGCTGAAACTAACACCTGCAAATTATGTACGACATGTTTATATTCCAGGCGCTGGTTTAGCTTTTGGGAGAAGTCAGTGAGGAAAACTCGTAAAGATCCCCGTTTTTACGGTGCTTACCCTGAAGTTGGGAGTGGAGAGGGAGGTATTCAACCAGCAAGAAATCGGAAAACGCGCAGAGCAGCCGCGGGGTCAGGGGAAACTGCTGGAGGCTTTCAGGGCCCAGGGCCCGGCGGGGAGGCTTCAGCGGGCCTGCATTTTCTTAGGCATCCGCTCCAGGCGGGTGGGTTCAAGTTCTCAACCAGACCTTCGGCGATCCAGCGCCTAAGGAACGTCAATGCGGGTGACTTCTCCCGCTGTGCAGGGCGGTGACCCGGGTTGGCGCGCCCAGTTCTCCGCCAGAGTCGGCCGGGGGCTTCCCTGATAAATGCGACCCCCTCTTGCCCCTGCGCCCCCCGACCGCGCGCCCGGCCCCGCGTGTCCCCCGCGCCCCACCACCCTGCACGCCCTACCCGGCCGCGCGTCCCCTCCGGACCGTGCGTCGCCGCCCTCACCATCGCGCCCCCAGCTGTGTGTCCCTTGCGACCGGGCCCCCCGACCGCGCGTCACCGCCTGCGACTCTGCGAGCCCTGCGGGTCGCGGCCAGCTAGAGACCGTGCGGCCATCTCGCCTCGAGGCGAGGCCCTCCTGCCTAGTCCTCACCTCCACAGCGTGCATCCCCCGGCCCGTGTGGTCCCCTGAGGGGCGGGCGCTGGGCGGCGCTGGACTGCGCGAGGCGAGGCGAGGCGGGGCGGGGCGCCGGACGCCATCGCGTCGCTACCGGCCGGCGGCTGTCTGACCAGGACTGCAGCCGTGTCCTCGCCGCCGTCCTCGCCGCCCTCCTCTCGCCCACGCCTTCCGGGCACTCGCCTGGTCCCGGCGGCGGCGCGCGCGGCCGCGTTGGGCGGCGGCGGTTCCGGGGATGGTGAGGCGGCGGCGCGCGGAGACGATGCTCCGGGGCTGAGGAGACGCCGGCACACGGCGCGACTGCCAAGCGCAGCGCCCACCCGCGGGATGGCTCAGGCGGCCGGCCCGGCGGGCGGCGGGGAGCCGCGGACTGAGGCAGTGGGCGGCGAGGGGCCGCGGGAGCCCGGGGCAGCCGGCGGCGCGGCCGGGGGCTCCCAGGACGCGCTGAGCCTGGAGGAGATCCTGCGGCTCTACAACCAGCCCATCAACGAGGAGCAGGCGTGGGCCGTGTGCTACCAGTGCTGCGCTTCCCTGCGCGCCGCCGCCCGCCGCCGCCAGCCCCGCCACCGTGTGCGCTCGGCCGCGCAGATCCGCGTCTGGAGGGACGGCGCCGTCACCCTGGCTCCCGCGGCCGACGACGCGGGAGAGCCGCCCCCAGTTGCGGGTGAGGCCGCCGGGCCCCTTTCCCTCGTAGCCCTTGGAACACCCGCGGCTGGGCCGCTTTACCCTCAGCGTCCCCGGCCCTTCCGCCCCCGCCGCCCCTGCCGCCCCCCCATTTGCCACGGGAAACCCCCGGGAGGATCCGGCGGGGACCCGCAGGGGAGGACGGCGTCAGGCCGTGGCTGGCCAGGGCCCCTCGCAGGTCAGAGCCTTGTGGCGGGCGGCGGCGCAAATCCGCTGTGCGGAGGGCGTTGGGGCGGCCCTGGGTGGGCCTGGGCCTGCGGGCCGCGGGGCGCTAGTCATTGTGCTGCCCGCGCGACAGCTGCCCGCGGCGCGTTTGGGAGCGGTGGGCTGGGCCCTGCTCCGGGCCAGCGGCCTGTGCGCCTCACGCCGTGGCTGCTGACGCACGGCTGGGTTCGCGGGGTGGGGAGGGCATCGCAGGCTTCACGCGAGGGCTCCGCGCGGATCCTCAGTGCCGCTGTCGGGAACACCGCACTCCTCCCGGGAAACTAGCAGTATTCCACATTAGACAGCCTTTCCTCGGTTCGGAAATGTAAAGATGATTCTGAACCGTGAGAATTCTGCTCCTTGGGGAGAAATGGAAAAATAGACTAAATAATGATTTTTGGCTCCTGGACGTTAGAAAATACTGATTGCATTCCTGTATGTGAAAATTTGTGATGAAAAACAGGCTTGTAAAGTAAAAAGTTGACAGGATGTCCGGATACAAAGAGAAAATAGGCCTTAGTTACGTCATTGTCTAATGTAAAATTTTCAGGATTATGACCTAAACAGTAATTTATAGCCAGGGTTTACTTAGATGCTCATTGACGAGGAGGAGGAGGTTGAGAAAAGGTTTCTCCCATCAGTTTTTATCTAATTCATTCTTTTGAGAGGCAAGTCTATTAAAAACATAGAAAAACAATCTACCCTCACTTTTAGAAAGTTGATGGAAATGTCAAAATGCTTAAGGTGAAAGATGTAATTTCGAATTAGTAAAATGACATTTAATGAAAACCCTTGTCTAACTTGATTAAAACAATATTCAAGGTTATAGTTATTCTTTCAGTTCCGCCAGAACATGTTTTTATCTTTTATTTTTTAGTGTCAGGTAAACACATTTCTATTTACATGCTTTTATCTTTTATTTTTTAGCGTCAGGTAAACAAGTTTTTATTTAAAGCCATCTTTTTAATTGTTCTTTTGAAACTATTTCAAATAGTATTTTTGTTTATTTGATGGGCTTATTGCTTTTAAACTTGGACTTAATCTTAGTGGGAAATACTTGCAATTGTAATTTATGGTGTATTAATTGGTACAAAAAGATACATTTATAAAATACAGCAATGTCTGCCAGGTGCGGTGACTCAAGCCTGTAATCCCAGCACTTTGGGACGCCGAGGCAGGTGGATCACCTGAGGTCAGGAGTTCGAGACCAGCCTGGCCAACATGTTGAAACCCCGCCTCTACTAAAAATACAAAAATTAGCCGGGCGTGGTGGTGTGCCCCTGGAATACCAGCTACTCGGGAGGCTGAAGTGGGAGAATTGCTTGAACCTGGGAGGTGGAGGCTGCAGTGAGCTGAGATCGCGCCACTGCACCCCAGCCTGGGTGACAGAGCGAGACCCCGTCTCAAAAAAAAAAAAAAAAAAAAAATACAGCAATATCGTGCCTTGGGATTTAGCTATTTCCAGAGGAAAAATGGTTGTGTGCAGCCTGCTTTTAGAAGCAGCGTTGGTAGTGGTGATTTCCGGAGAGAACAAGCCCCCAGTTTACATTGTCTTGTCACTTAAATTTAATCCCAAAACAGTGTAGTTTTGTTGTCAAAGATTGATAGATTCTAGTGGATGGGTTTTTTCTTTTTTTTTTTGGTCTGAACCTTATGTTGAAATGGATTATTTTTTACATCACTAGTGTGAGTGATAACATGTTGATCTCAGTATGATAAACTGCCTTTATGGAGAAAATAGTGAGTGGAGTTGTTCTCCACAATTCGCAATAGGTTTATAATTCTCTTTCTCAGTTCTGCTCATGACCTGCTCTACCAGTTATGAAGAAGGCCTAATCAAAGTTGTTGATAGAGACTTGAGCATTTTCTGTTGACTGAAATTATTTAAGAAGTTCATACTAGAATATTAGTTTATTTCCTCGTTGGATTTAAGAATAGTTGCGTGGCTCAGGAAGATACACAGTCTTCTGAAGATTTTATCTTGATTCTTAAACTTGATGAATAATTTGGTGGTGTGCACACTTAAAAATTCTTTTCTTTCTTTCTCTCTCTCTCTTTCTTTCTCTTTCTCTCTCTCTCTTTCTTTCTTTCTCTTTCTCTCTCTCTCTTTCTCTTTTCTTTTTTTTTTTTGACAGGGTCTTGCTGTATTGCCCAGGCTGCTGAAGGCTGGAGTGCAGTGGTGTAGTCATAGCTCATTGCAGCCTGGAACTCCTGGGCTTAAGTGATCCAACTGCCTTGGCCTGCCAAAGTGCTGGGGTTACAGGTGTAACCCACCTTGCCCAGTCTCTTTTTTCTTTTTCTTTTCTTTTCTTTTTTTTTTTTTTTGAAATGGAGTCTCCCTCTGTTGCTAGGCTGGAGTGCTGTGGCACAGTCTCGGCTCACTGCAACCTGTGCCTCCTGGGTTCAAGTGATTCTCTTGCCTCAGCCTCCTGAGTAGGTGGGACTACAGGCACGTGCCACCATGCCCAGCTAATTTTTGTATTTTTGGTAGAAATGGGGTTTCACCACGTTGGCCAGGATGGTCTTGATCTCTTGACCTCATGATCTGCCTGCCTCAGCCTCCCAAAGTGCTGGGATTGCAGGCATGAGCCACCGTGCCCGACTTCTCTTTCCTGTTTGTAACGAACGTTTGTATTCATGAGACTTCCATTGTCGGGAAGAGTTGGGGAAAATAAGTAAAAATAATTTTTTTTTTTTTGAGACGGAGTCTCACTCTGTCGCCCAGGCTGGAATGTGGTGGTGTGATCTCAGCTCACTGCAAGCTTGCAAGCTCCGCCTCCCAGGTGCATGCCATTCTCCTGCCTCAGCCTCCTGAGTAGCTGGGACTAAAGATGCCTGCTACCATGCCCTGCTAATTTTTTTGTATTTTTAGTAGAGATGGGGTTTCACCATGTTAGCCAGGATGGTGTCGATCTCCTGACCTCATGATCGGACCGTCTTGGCCTCCCAAAGTGCTAGTATTACAGGCGTGAGCCACCATGCCCAGCCAAATTTTTTTTTTTTTTTTGAGGTGGAGTCTTACTTTGTTGCCCAGGCTGGAGTACAGTGGTGCAGTCTCGGCTGACTGCAACCTCCGCCTCCAGGGTTCAAGCAATTCTCTTACCTCAGCCTCCCAAGTAGCTGGGATTACAGGTGTGTACCACCATGCCCGGCTAATTTTTGTACTTTTAGTAGAGATGGGTTTTCACCATGTTAGCTGGGCTGGTCTCAAACTCCTGACCTCAGGTGATCCACCCGTCTCAGCCTCCCACGATGCTGGGATTACAGAAGTGAGCCACCGTGCCCGGCCACACTTTCTTTTTCATTGTATTTATCGTGATTATATGTAGTTAGCAATCTGCAACATTTATGTTTTCACATCCATTGATTTCTGTTTTTTTCTTTTTTATTTTTTTGAGACGGAGTTTTGCTCTTGTTGCCCAGGCTGGAGTGCAATGGCGCAATCTCGGCTCACCGCCACTTCCGCCTCCCGGGTTCAAGAGATTCTCCTGCCTCAGCCTCCCGAGTAGCTGGGATTCCAGACATGCACTACCATGCCTGGCTAATTTTGTGTTTTTAGTGGAGACGGGGTTTCCCCATGTTGCCCAGGCTGGTCACGAACTCCTGACCTCAGTGATCCACCAGCCTTGGCCTCCCAAAGTGCTGGGGTTACAGGCGTAAGCCACTGTGCCTGGCCTGACATATTTTCTAAATGGACGTTTAGGGAAGTTAAGTGATTAGTAACTCTTTGAATCAAATCTGGGTCTTTTAGTGTCTAGGCTTTGTAGTGTTGTGGAATGAAACATTTGGTTTGAATTTGTTTTGTCGTTCTTCCCCTTAGGTAAGTGACAGTGAGTAAGTTCCCCAATCCCCCTGAGTCTAGCCTTCTGTGTAAAATTAGAATATATTGTTGTTTTCACAGGGTTGGGGCATAAGTGAGGATAATATATGTCAAGTGGCAAGACTTGCTGTATAGCAGGTACTCAGTAGGTTTTAGTTTCCTTCTTCCTCTAATCCTGTGGTCCTTTCTCACCGCTATACTGTCTCTAGTCCATCTGTTTTATGTTTTTACCAAGAATTGGGGTAAATGTCAAGGTCAGAATTTCTTAACTTTGGCACTGTTGGCATTTTTGGCTGAGTAATTCTTTGTTGTGGTGGCTGTCCTGTGCAGCATCCGTGATCTGACCTCTAACACTGGATGCCAGTAAGCCCCTCCCCTGCAATTGTGACATTAAAAAAGTCTCTATCCATTGCCAAATGGTCCCTAGGGTGCAAAATCGTCCCAGTTGAGAACCACTGCTCTAGCAGGTGGTGCCCAGGATTGTGTTCAGGGTGGAGAAATGGATTCTGGCTGTAATCCTGAAGTGAGTGAATCCTTCTACAGGCCATTGTCACTCTGTTGTTGAGCTGAATGGGTCGTACTGGTTCTTGCCAGTACCAGCAGTATCACTCCATTTAGTCCTTTTAGAAGAAATAGTACTTCATAGGCTTTACTGGCTTTTTAGGGGACTGAATGTAGTAGTAATTGATTTTAATTCTTGTTTCCTGTTAACAGTATTGATACATCTGAGAATGGTTAGATCCAGTTTGAATGAAATAAATAGAAATATGCTATAAGAAAAATAGAAAAATGTTGAAAGGTGTCAGAGGCTGGAGACCAATGAAGGAAAAAAATGAAGAATTAGTGAGTTTATTTAGCATTCAGGTAAAACTTAGAGCCAAATTGCTAGCATGGCCATAAAAGCAGTGTGATATAGGACCCAAGGAGATAAATTCAAGAAAAGGAAAGACTAGCTCTTTAGAGGATCTCTTGAAAGTAAAAAGATTAAATTATGTATAACGTCTTAAAATGAGCAGTATGGTTAAGAAGTATTTCTGTGATGACAGGAGGATAGATTGCTTAGAATCAAGAGAGTTTATGATTCTTGTTTGGTGGCTTATTTAACATTTTATTTTCTCCAGTGTTTATGCAGTTGTAGTAATAATAAGACTTTGTTGTTTGGGAAAGTTTATTAGGTACAAGTTGATGAAGTTTTAACTTTCACACCCTTAATTAAGGGGTTGAAGACATCCAGGCTCTTCGTATACTCATAAGTATACCTGACTGGCAATTAGAGCACATTTGGTATACAGGGTCTTTAGAAAGTAGTAACTGATGCAATTTAGGTTATAGTCTAGATCTTCACATGGTTAAAAAGCATTTGCTTTTCTGGGATGCCACAAAGAATTATTAATAGCAGTAGTTTTAGAGATTAGAATCATGTGTGGTCTCATAGTCTTTCAGGACTTAAATACCGATCTGACAACAATCATTTATTTTAACTTTTGGTTTAAAAATTTTTGATGTACCTTTAGTTTAGATGTATAAAGAATCGTTTAAAAATTATGGCCATATATTGATTTAAAATAATCTTAAGGTTGGTAGAAGGTTTTCCTGAAAGGAACAATGAATGCCTCTGTGCATACTAATAAAGGGATCCCTTGAGAATGGTTTCTTGGTATAGGGAACATTCAGGCTTTGTTTGGGTTTTGAAAAGAGGATAGGATCAGTCAAGCTTCTCAGCAAGGTTCATGCTAATTTGGAGGGGAAGATGGTCTTGGCATAAAATCCTATTTGATTTTAAAGAGAGAATATTTGTGGAAAAGGTTGAAATAGTGAAAAAATATGTTTTTTTGTTTTTGTTTTTTTGAGACGGAGTCTCACTCTGTTGCCCAGGCTGGAGGCAGTGGCGTGACCTCGGCTCACTGCAGCCTCCATTTCCTGGGTTCAAGCGATTCTCCTGCCTCAGCCTCCTGAGTAGCTGGGACTACAGGCGCCCACCACCACGCCCGGCTAATTTTTGTATTTTTAGTAGACACGGGGTTTCACCATGTTGGCCAGAATGGTCTACATCTCCTGACCTTGTGATCCGCCCACCTCAGCCTCCCAAAGTGCTGGGATTACAGGAGTGAGCCACCGCATCCAGTGATAAAATGTTTAAAAACATTTTTTTTGGTCCGCTCTTTCTGTATTTCTTGTGTTCCCATCCTGATCATTAAAGGAAAGGAATATATGAAGTATATGTGTAGGTTTCCAGAGTAGGTAGTGGGGGTGAATGGTAGATATAGAGATTGGTGAAATGCCTTATCAGTTACAGTAATAGATAAAAATTGTTCTCTTTGAATAATAAGTTCAAATATGTCAGGTTAATTCAATCTAACAAATATGCTTTGAGTTCCTACTACGTGCAATTAGTGTTCTAGTTTTACATGGGTGATGTAAGGGTAAATAGTTCTAGTCATTAAAGAAGAGAAAATAAAACAGAAACACAGTGGTAATTTTACCATGAATCTAATGCAGCTTAAACTTCAAGTCCCTTCATTTACACAGGCCCCTTCAAAGTGCGCGGGAGGAGCCTTAACAGTAAGTTTAGATGTTCATTTGCAAAATTAAGATTTTAGCTGTAATTGGATAAGATTGCTATCACTTTTTTTTTTTTTTTTTTTTTTTTGAGACAGGTTCTCGCTTTGTCACCCAGGCTAGAGCGCAGTGGCTTGATTGGCTCACTGCAGCTTTGACCTCCCAGATTCAAGCAATCCTCCCACCTCAGCCTCCCGAGTAGCTGGGACTACAGGCATGTGTCACCATGCCTGGGTAATTTTTTTTTTTTTTTTTTTTGAGACGGAGTCTTGCTCTGTCACCAGGCTGGAGTGTAGTGGCGTGATCTCAGCTTAGTGCAACCTCTGCCTCCCGGTTTCAAGCGATTCTCCTGCCTCAGCCTCCCGAGTAGCTGAAACTACAGGCACGTGCCATGACGCCCAGCTAATTTTTTGTATTTTTAGTAGGGACTGGGTTTCACCATATTAGCTGGGATGGTCTCAAACTCCTGACCTCATGATCCGCCCGCCTCGGCCTCCTTAAGTGTTGGGATTATAGGTGTGAGGCACCACCACCACCTGGCCCATGCCTGGGTAATTTTTATATTGTTTTTTAGAGACAGGGATTTTGCCATGTTGCCTAGTTTTGTTTGGAACTTCTGGGCTCAAGTGATTTGCCCACCTTGGCCTACCAAAGTGCTGGAATTGCAGGCATGAGCCACCATGCCTGGCCTGCTGTCACTTTTATTTATTTGTTTATTTATTTTTTTGAGACAGAGTCTTAGTCTGTTGCCCAGGCTGGAGTGCAGTGGCACGAGCTCAGGTCACTGCAACCTTCGCTTCCCAGGTTCAAGCAATTCTCGCACCTCAGCCTCCCGAATAGCTGGGATTACATGCACATGCTGCTGCGCCTGGCTAATTTTTGTATTTTTAGTAGAGACAGGGTTTTTCCATATTGGTCATGCTGGTCTCAAACTCTTGACCTCAAGTATCTGCCTGCCTTGGTCTCCCAAAGTGCTGGGATTACAGGCGTGAGCCACGAAGCCTGACCTGCTGTCACTTTTGGTTCCAGTTTACCGTACAATGTATTTCTACTTGTGTTGGGTTGTAAGAGAGGGGTCACAGGAGTTTTGGGGAGAAATTTTGGAATAATGTATTTGTGGTTTTGTATCTGTGTTTCTACTTTTGCAGAGGGAAACAATAGAAAGAATTTAGTCATCTACAGATATTAGTCCTCAAGTAAGTTAGGACTCTTAGGAAACCATTGGCCTCACTCAGAGTTTTGACTAAACTTTAGAAGAAAAAAATCATTGAGCTATCAAGGACTATATGTTGATAAGAGATGATGAGTTGCACTTTGCTTGTTATATATGGAAGGTCAGATTCACTCTCCTGTGTCATTGGTCCTATAAAATAACAGCAGTTCTCATCTTACTTTCATAACAGTGTCATTAGAGCTGTATGTATTTCCCTTTTACTTCTTGTTGGCTAAGTAGAAAAAAGGAAAATACCTTCTTTCAGATATTTGTTTAAAACTATGAAGGAAATACTGTGTTACCAAATGTAGTGGGAATTTTTAGTCAATATTTTTTTTTTGAGAGACAGGGTCTTTCTCTGTTGCTCAGGCTGGAGTGCAGTGGTATGATCATAGCTCACTGCAGTCCCCAGCTCCTGGGTTCAAGCAGTCTTCCTACCTCAGCCTCCCAAGTAGCTGGGACCACAGGTGTGTGCTGCCACTTCTGGCTAATTTTTTATTTTTATTTTTTAGTGGAGAAAAATGTTGCCCAGACTGCTCTTGAACTCCTGACCTCAAATGATCCACCTGCCTCAGTCTCACAAAGTGCTGAAATTGTAGGTGTGAGCCACTGTACCTGACCAAACTTTTTATTTTGGGATAATTTTAGATTTACAGAAAAGTTGAAAAGAGAATGCAGCTAATTCTTATTTGCCCCTCACCCAGTTCCCTTAATGTTAACATCTTATATTCTTGTGGTATATTTGTCAAAACTAAAAAAACAACGTTGATGCATTGCTATTAACTGAACTCCAGACTTCATTTGGGTTTCCCCAGTTTTTCTATTAATGTCCTTTTTCTTTTTCTTTTTTTTTTTTTGAGACGGAGTTTCGGTCTTGTTGTCCAGGCTGGAGTGCAATGACGTGATCTTGGCTGACCATAACCTCTACCTCCTGGGTTCAAGGGATTCTCCTGCTTCAGCCTCCTGAGTAGCTGGGATTTACAGGCACCCGCCACCACACCTGGGTAATTTTGTATTTTTAGTAGAGACGGAGTTTCTCCATGTTGGTCAGGCTGGTCTCAAACTCCTGACCTCAGGTAATCCGTCCACCTCGGCCTCCCAAAGTGCTGGGATTACAGGCGTGAGCCACCGTGCCGGGCCTTAGTGTCCTTTTTCTATTGCAGAAATCCCATCCGAGATACCATATTGCATTTAGTCATCATGTCTCCTTAGTTTCTTCTGGTCTGTGACAGTTTATCTTGATCTTTACAGTCTTGGTGAGTACTGGTCAGCTGTTTTGTAAAATGTCCCTCCATTTGGACTTGCCTGATATTTTTATGGCTAGACTGGGTTATAGTTTTGGGGGAAGAATACCAACGAAGTGAAGGGCTCCCCCGATCACATCATATTGGGGCACATGATCACATCATATTGGGGCACGTGATAACCATGTGACATCAGTGGTTACGATAACCTGGACACTTGATTAAGACAGTGTTGTCAGGTTTCTCCACTAAAAAGTTACTATTTTTACCTTCTTTTAATATGTTGTTCTTTAGAAAGGAGTCATTAATTCTAGCCTGCATTCAAGGATGGGGCCAGGTAATTAAACCACCTCCTGGAGACATGAATATCTTCTTAAAGTTATTTTGAATTCTGTGAAGATTTGTGCCTTCTCCTCCATTTACTTATGTATTCAATCATTTGTTTATATCAGTCTGGATTGACGTGTATTTTGTACTTTGGTTGTTTTGTGGCTCAGATTGTTCCCGCTGTGGCCATTGGGTGCTCCTTAGGCTCCTGTGTTCCTTTGATATGCAGCCCTCCTTCTGTCTGGTGGAGCACGTCCTTGCTTTCTGGCACTGCAAGATGTTTCAAGGCTCATCTTATATATTTCCTGCCCCAGCCCTAGAGACCTATATTTCCAGGGAGCTCTTGTTTCTTTCATTGGAGAATGGTGTTTAGAAACCATGATCTTAGCACTGGGTATGCTTGTTGCTTATTGTTTTGTTTTTATTTATTTATTTTTTAAAGTTGTAGTTTTGCTCTGTTGCCCAGGCGGGAGTGCAGTGATGTGATCATAGCTCTCTGTAACTTTGAACTTCTGGGTACAGGTGATCCTTCCACCTCAGCCTCCTGAGTAGCTGGAACTATAAATGCACAACACCACTCCTGGCTAATTTATTTTTTTGTAGAGACAGGGTATCTCACTATATTGCCCAGGCTGGTCTTGAACCCCATTCAAGTGATCTTTCTGCCTCAGCTTCCCAAAGTATTGGGATTGCAGGTGTGATCCACTGCACCTGGCCTGTTTTTAATATAGAAGAAGAAATGTTAAAGAGTTTATTTTTGATGTTGAAACTCTAGATGGATATTTGGGTTTCAGATATCGACTTACTGGATAGTATGAATAATGCCACTGTGAACATTACTGCACATGTCTTTTGGTGAACAAATGTAGCATTTTTGTTGAATATGTGCCTAAAAGTGCGATTGCTAATTCATGATGTATGGTCAACATAAGTAGATATTGCCAGAAATTTTCCGAAGTGATTGTATCTCACAAACTTTTAAAATTAAAACCAATATGAGACATTAGTATAAACTTAAAAAGGATTCGATTAGGTATATGGAGGGGTTATATTCCTAATAATACCAAACTGCTGGCTTCTGAAAACTGTGACTCTTAGTTTTTTTATACTAATTGTGCTAATGCTTTTTTTTTTTTTTTTTTGAGTCGGAGTTTTGCTCTTGTTGCCCAGGCTGGAGGGCAATCCTGTGATCTTGGCTAACTGCAGCCTTCACCTTCTGGGTTCAAGTGATTCTCCTGCCTCAGCCTCCGTGGTAGCTGAGATTACAGGCATGCACTACCATGCCTGGCTAATTTTGTATTTTTAGCAGAGACGGAGTTTCACTATGTTGATCAGGCTGGTCTCAAACTACAGATTTCAAGTGATCCACCCGCCTCTGTCTCCCAAAGTGCTGGGATTACAGGTGTGAACCACTGCGCCGGGCCTAATGCATTTTTTAAAATTGAGTCTATGGTCTTTTTCTGTCATATTTCCCATTTTCTCTCCCATCCCTTAATTTAATTAGAAGTTAAGTTCCTATCTAATATACTCCTTTAATATCTTGTATTTCAGAGAGATAAAAATACAAATAGAGATAATTGGAGGGTAGTGCTAGAATGTCACTAACAGTCCCTATAGGTTGCCTGGTCCCAGGGTTTGGTCATGTCTCCCTGGATTTTTAGTGAAAATACTATGTTAGAGATATTCCCATTACATGATTTCATGTATTCATTTCACCAATATTTGAGTGCCTTCTAAGTGCACTGTGCCAGATGTTGACGATACAAAGAGGGATAAACTGCACTCATACCTTCAAGAAGCTCATAGATGGAGAAACTAACACAGTACGGTGCAATAATTTTAAAATAATAAAGATGTTTAGAAAACTAAGCCCAGAGAAGAGAGTGGCTGACCCTGCCTGGTGACAGTAGGCGAGTGTTACAGAGGAGATCTGGTTTCCGCAGGTCTCCAGGATGGGGCTGTAGCATAAAAGGAATACTATGTGAGGCAGAAGCAGCAGCAAGTGGAAAGGCTTGGAGATGTGGAGGGCGTTATGTGGTGCTCAGAGAGCAGCAGTACATGGATGGCAAGTGCGGCGTTTGTGCTGCCACCCACTTCCCCATGCCAAAAGCAGATAACTGCTAATCAGTTACCGCATTTTTTGCTGCCGAATTTATAAGCAGCCCCAAGAGTTCTCAACAGGTTGCTTCAGGTGGCCACTACTGATTATTCGGAGTTGGCACGTGAGGTTAAACCTGTTTGTCTTCTTTGTAGTGGGTGTTCCCTGCGCCTGGAGCAGAGGATGTGTGTGGGACTGGGGGTAGTGAGAAGGGCTGGAAAGACACGTTGGCTGGGATCAGATGATGAAGGACTTTGTGCCAGCCACATGGTCGAGCGTGTATTTATAGTCTGTACAGGCAGTGGAGAGCCATGGAAGGGTTTTAAGCAGGAAAATGATGTAAGCAGATTACTCTTTTTAGAAAGATAAATGTAGGGGCTTTGTAGATGTATTGAATTGGGTAAAATGGAGGGCAAAGACACCAGTAGGCATTTTATACTATCTTTAGATCTTTGTAGCCTTTAAGTTGCTAAACCAGTTAGGAGTGTTATGGCTGTTCAAACAGGAGATGATGGAGGTCTGAATTAGGGCAGCAGGAATGGAGAGAAGGAATCAGATTGAGAGTGATTTAGGAAGTAGGACAGGGTATAGGTATAGCTCTTCCACTTTTTATGTGTGGGTGAGAAAGGGGAAGGATTGTTCAAAAGTCTGACTTCTTGCCTGGGTGCTTGGGTGACAGGGTAGGCAGGAGAGGCAGGGTAGGGTGGGAAGACAGATGATGGTTTATACTTGTTGGAAATTAAATTGGCCTGGAAAATATTTTTTCCTGTGGAGTCATGTTGATTGCCACCAAGCTCCTTTGCTGCCTTCCAGATAGTTGCAAATCAGCTGTTGAATGTCACACCATAACATGGAGAGAACTAAGAGCTGGCTACAGAAGATGCAGTTCCGATTCTTTTGGCTCTGATGCTTACTATTGAATAGTTATGACCTCAGGCAAGCCATTTAACTATTTCTGATGCTGATACTTTCTTATTTTTTTTTTCTTTTATTCTTTTGTGTGAGGCCAGGTATTGCCATGTTCCCCAGGCTGGTCTTGAACTCCTGGGCTCAAGACATCTACCTGCCTTGGCCTCCCAAAGTACTGGGGTTACAGGTGTGAGCCACGGTGCCCGGCTGCTCTCTTTCTTTATTTGTAAAATGGAAGTAATATTTGTCCAGCCCTTCTTGTGAAATTGTAATGAGACTCAAATGAAGAAATATATGTGGGAGCATTTTGTTACCTTGTATGTACTGCACAAATACATTTTTACTGAGCCATTGCTATCCTTTGTAAAAAGATGACTACTTCCAAATTATTTGAGTCAAGATTGATAAAGAAGTTCTAAAACAATATTAAATATATGTTTGAAAGTCTATAAAATGATTCTTGAGGTTGAAAAAATTTGAAATGTGGGTGTCCATAATGTGATTAGACCTTTGTTGCCTTAGGTGCTCCAGCAGGTTTTTAGAATGGACTATGGAGGGTTACTTGCAGATTATCAGGGAAAGGTAATTAGTGCTTGACCACCGTTTATATTTTTTACGGATTTCCATGTATTTTATATTATCTTGAATTTGGTTTTTTCCTCCTTTTACCACTTTCTGACTTGTTTGATACTCATTTATTGATCATTTAATTTAGCTTCTTTCAATCCTTTGGGGAGTGTAGGAGGGCTTATTTATGTAAATAATAAAACAATGTAACTGTAACTTTCCCTATAAACTCTTGGAACAAATTTCATCTGAGACCTGTAAGATAAGCTATAGTTTAGATGAAATATTTGAATTGTTCTATTGCCTGATGTGTATAAGCTTAAATGTTTTTGATGGGAAATTGTTAAGTTCCTTAAATTAATGATAGTTGCCCCCTAACCTTGACCCTTTTTTTTTTTTTTGAGATGGAATTTCCCTCTGTCACCTAGGCCGGAGTGTAGTGGCTCGATCTCAACTCACTGCAACCTCCGCCTCCTGTGTTCAAGCGACGTCTCCCTCGTCAGCCTCCCAAGTAGCTGAGACTACAGGCATGTGCCACCATGCCCAGCTAATTTTTTTTTTTTTTTTTTTTTTTTTTTTGTAGAGACAGGGTTTCACCATGTTGGCCAGGCTGGTCTCGAACTCCTGACCTCAAATGATTTGCCCTCCCCCCCCTCAGCCTTCCAAAGTGCTGGGATTATAGATGTGAGTCACAGCGCTCAGCTTGACTTTCTTCTTTAATTAATGATCTTTTCATTATATTTGTATTTAAAGAATAGTACTGTATTCATAAGTATAATAAAAATGTGTAACTTACAAAACTTATTACAAAAAGATATTTTTGACTATATATAGTATATGTAGTAAAGGTTAAATAGCTAAAAATGTTTATAGTAAAGGTTAAATAGCTAAAAATGGCAAAGTGTAGTCTATGTCAAGCCTATGTTGTTTTTATAGTTTTTAAATCAGATCTCCCAAATCTTGACAGAGGGAAAATAACACATTTGGGTAAGTGAATATGGATGGTAGAGTTGTGATATATCTAAAGGGAGTTAGGGCTTGGAAGATAGAAGTTCCTGGGATGCCTCTCTGCAGGACTCTTGTTGGCTAGCTTGTCTCATACTCAGATGCCACAGAGGGACAGGAGATTCTAAAGAGAATGGATATAGATGTGTGTATGAAATGCATGAAAACCAGAACTCTTCAATTGATAGAGAATACTAGAACATTTGGGATTGTCACCTGCTAGAACTCTGTTTATGATTTGGCTTGGGGAGGTTCCCCTCCAAGTTCTCCTTCCTGAAATCTAGTGATACGTCTATGTATTTTTGAGCTCGTGAAGTTTAAGCAATGTTTGAATTACTGTTACTAGGGAAAAGTTTAATCCAAATCAACCCAGTTTACAAAAAGTACTTTGACTTTCATTGTCCCTGTCTTCCAACACAGGAGTGTCAGAAATGTGGCTCCAGGCTATAAACATTTTTAGCTATTTATGTATAAACATTTAAACATTTAAAAATGTTTATACTATAAACATTTTTAGCTATTTAACCTTTACTACATATACTATATATAGTCAAGAAATATCTTTTTGTAATGAGTTTTGTAAGTTACACATTTTTATTATACTTATGAATACAGTACTATTCTTTAAATACAAATATTATGTCTTCTATTCCTATGACAGCATTTCTTCTTCTTCTTCTTTTTTAAAATTTTACTTTAAGTTCCAGGATACATGTGCAGAATGTGCAGGTTTGTTACATAGGTATACATGTGCCATGCTGGTTTGCTGCACCTATCAACCCGTGATCTAGGTTTTAAGACCCGCATGCATTAGGTATTTGTCCTAATGCTCTTCCTCCCCTTGCCCCCGCCATCCCTGACAGGCCCTGGTGTGTGTTGTTTCCCTCCCTGTGTCCATGTGTTCTCATTGTTCAACTCCCACTTATGAGTGAGAACATTTCTAAATAGTCCTGGGCACCTCCTCTCCTATACTTGCCATCAGAATACTTCTGAAGATGACATTCTAGACAGCCACTGTTACTCAGAATTGGCACTAGAGATGAAACTTATTTGCTCTGCAAGCTTCCAGTGTTGCCAGATTACATAAAATAGATAAAAGATAATATCCAAATTTTGTGGCGGGTTTTAATCACTGATACTAGGTCCAAGGGGAGACTCTAGTCTCTGGGAAGGTGACTGGTAATAACAATCCAAGGCTGTCATTTTTTTGAAAGGTAAGGGATTTAGTTACAAATCTAGGAAGCAAAGTGTAGTCTATGTCAAAAATAAAGTGGGAGTTTCCATTTCTGAATTAGGATAGAAGTCACATTTATGGCAAAGGTGATTGGAGGCTGTAAGTCCTAGAGCCTGGCTTGGGGCAGAGTCTGTGGGTGGGGGTCAGATAATCTCAAGGAAGAAGATGCAAGTTCTGGAGAGTGCCTGTCACACGAACGTATTGTTGGTGAGTGAACAGATGAATGCTTTTTCCATGAGTGATATTTAAAATTAGAGGTCATGTCCCTGACTGTTTTTTGTATCAAATGCATAACATTCACTCTGAGGTGGGCGGATCACAAGGTCAGGAGATTGAGACAATCCTGGCTAACATGGTGAAATCCCATTTCTACTAAAAATACAAAAATTAGCTGGGCGTGGTGGTGCGTGCCTGTAGTCCCAGCTACTCAGGAGGCTGAGGCAGGAGAATCGCTTGAACCTGGGAGGCGGAGGTTGTAGTGAACCAAGATCGCGCCCTACACTCCAGCCTGGGCGACAGAGCAAGACTCCGTCTCAAAAAAAAAAAAGCATAACATTCTTTTTTCCCTTAAAATGCAACTTGGCAAAGATGATTTTGTTGGGGGAAATTGGTTTAAGCTAATAAATACGTAGTTTCACTGTCCTAACTTTTGAAGTTCTGTTCATTGATTCCAGGTCCTCAGTGGCCACTGCATTTTAGAAATTCAGGTATGAGGCTGAGTGTGGTGGCTCACACCTGTAATCCCAGCACTTTGGGAGGCTGAGGTGGGTGGATCATGAGGTCAAGAGATCAAGACCATCCTGGCCAACATCGTGAAACCCCGTCTCTACTAAAAATACAAAAATTAGCTGGGTATGGTAGTGCGTGCCTGTAGTCCCAGCTACTTGGGAGGCTGAGGCAGGAGAATTGCTTGAACTCTGGAGACAGAGGTTGCAGTAAGCCAAGATTGTGCCACTGTACTCTAGACTGGCGACAGAGCGAGACTCCATCTCAAAAAAAAAAAAAAAAAAAAAAAATTCAGGTATGATTAGGCTGTAGAAATTTTTTTATTGCTAAATTTCAGCCTGTTAACTACAAAACTATGGGTTTTTTTCCTAGTAATAATACAAAAATTGTCCCAGAAGCCTATTTAATATACTCCTTTCTTATAAAAGTATTATAGTTCTTAAACTAATGGTTGTTGTTGATCAGTTTTGGTCAAATGTTTGAGAATATTATTCTTGAAAACATGGAGCATGTTCAGGATGTTGTTTGTCAATCCATTAGCAAATCCTGTTCTACTTCCAAGTTATTTCATGAACCCTCTCCTTTTCACCCTCATTACTGCCATCGCCCTGCCTGGCCGCCCCCCCTGTAGTGCTGCAGGACAAGGTCAGCTCAAGCTCGCTGACCTTGAGCTTTCCATCCGGCTGTCTCCACTACATTCTTCACATTATAGCAAGACTGACCTGGAAACTACCTGGACGCAGCTGACCCTCTTGCCTGGTATCCTTCAGTAGCTTCCCATTTTCCTTAAAGTCAAATCTGAACTCCTCATACTATCCTTACAAGCCTGTGTGATCTGCCCCCTGCCTGTCTAAACACAGTTTATGTTACTCATCCACCAAACGCTTCCCGGGCCTGTCACACGCCACCTCCTGCTTCCGGAACAGATTCTTCTTCCCGCCCTGCAGTTGGTTCTACCCAACTTCAAGGTCTCTGTTTAAATATCATCTTTTGGAGGAATCTTACCTGACCACCCCAAATTGGGTCATTTCTGTTACTTTCTCTCCCTTTTGGATCCATTTATCATGAGTTCTATTTTGTTTGATTACTTTTTTTGGGCTGTGTTAAATGTAAGCCTTATGAGGCGAGAACTGAGTCTAGCTTGTTTACTATGACAGTGTGTCATCAGTGCTTATGAGTAGTACTTAGTAGGTGTTGAATAAATATTTACTGAACAAATGAAGGTGGCAGAGGTATGCTGGCAGGAGAGCAGGGTGTATTCATTGGTATCTCAGTTTTAGCATGAAAAAGAACATAATTTCACATGGTTAGAGGGACTGAAACATTGTCTAGAATTTGGTCACCTAGTAAAAAGCTGGAGAATAATTCTGAGAACCATTTATCTTAAAAGTTCCAGAAATTCTGTTTTTTTGGTAGGTATAGTTTGCCTTTTGCTTATTCAGCTAGTTTGAATCATATTGATAATGTGACTGCATGATAAGTCAGCCATATGCTGAGGTTTCTACTTTAAAGATAAGTAGCTACCTTAATTTGAAAGTATTATTTGCATTCTCTGAGCAGACCCATGGTGAAATGATCTGATTATCAATATTTAAGATTTATAATGTCTGCTGAAGATGACAGTGTTGCCTTAGTTATGAATTCTTTATGACAGACATTTTATATCAGGACTACTTTGTTTCATAAAGCCATTCTGTGTCAGTTTATAGGAAGGCATAGGCTTTTCTGTTTCCTGGGACATAAGGGGACTCGTCTAATAAATTTTTTTTTTTTTTTTTTAAAGACAGTGTCTGGCTCTGTTGCCCAGGCTGGAGTGCAGTGGTACCATCTCAGCTCATTGCCCGCCTTCTGGGCTTAAGCCATTCTCCCACTTCAGCCTTTCTTTTTTAATTTTTATTTATTTATTTATTTATTTATTTTATTATTATTATTTTTTTTTTGAGATGGAGTCTCGTTCTGTCGCCCAGGCTGGAAGTGCAGTGGCACGATCTCTGCTCACTGCAACCTCCGCCTCCTGGGTTCAAGCAATTCTCTGCCTCAGTCTCCCGTGTAGCTGGGATTATTCAGCTAATTTTTGTATTTTTAGTAGAGATGGGGTTTCACCATCTTGGCCAGGCTGGTCTTGAACTCCTGACCTTGTGATCCACCTGCCTTGGCCTCCCCAAAGTGCTCGGATGGCAGGTATGAGCCACTGCGCCCGGCTGCATTCCTCAATTCAACAACACCTTCTTCAATTGGAAACTACCAGTATAGCATCTAGGGATTTACACTTGACAAGTTCTGAGTCTTTCTTCAAAGGTTGGCCACTTCTGTTTTACTGCACCAGACCTAGGGAATGAATCCCTCTAAAACTTACAAATCCTATGACTTCACCCAGAATTTTTTTTTTTGAGATGGAGTGGCGCTCTGTCGCCTAGGCTGGAGTGCAATGGCCTGAACCCAGGAGGCAGAACTTGCAGTGAGCCAAGATCATGCCACTGCACTCCAGCCTGGGCGACAGAGCGAGACTCCGTCTCAAAAAAAAAAAAAAAAAAAATTGAGGAATGCATTTCCCCATTCCTCAGAAACAGTAGAAATGGTAGTTAGCCTGGACAGTACCCCTGCAGTTCCCCTCAATCCCAACAGCCACTGAAAGTGGGAATGGAGATGTATTAGTCCATTCTTGCATTGCTATAAAGAACTACCTGAGACTGGGTAATTTATAAAGAAAAGAGGTTTAATTGGATCACTGTTCTGCAGGCTGTACAGGAAGCATGGCTGGGGAGGCCTCAGAAAACTTACAGTCATGGCAAAAGGTGAAGGGGAAGCCAGCACGTCCTGGGTGGCTGGAGCAGGAGGAAGAAAGAGGGAAGGAGGAGGTGCTACAGACTTTGAAACAACCAGATCTCATGATAACTCGCTATCACAGGACAGCACTAGGGAGATGAATGGTGCTACACCATTAGAAACCATCCTCATGATCTAATCACTTCCCACCAGGCCCCACCTCTAACATTGAGAATTACGATTGAATGTGAGATTTGGGTGGGGACATAGAACCAAACCATATCAAGAGGATTAGAATAAGAAAACCACCCCAACATACATGAGGAGGAATCAGGGGCCTTAGAGTGTGCTCTTCACTCTGTCACCAACTCTGTGTCATTATGTGCAAGTCATTTGACTCCTTGAGCTCTCAGATTACTCATCTGTTTTTAATTAATTAATTAATGGTTTCTGAGGCAAGGCCTTGTTCTGTCACCCATTCTGGAGTGCTGTGGCACTATCACAGCTCACTGCAGACTGGACCTCCTGGGCTCAAGTGATCCTCCTTCGTCAGCTTCCTGAGTAGCTGGGACTACAGGCTTGTGCCAACATGCCTGGCTAATTTTTTGTTTTTGATAGAAACTGGGTCTCACTATGTTACCTAGGCTGGTCTCAAACTCCTGAGCTCAAACAATCCTCCCACCTCAGCCTCCCAAAGTGCTGGGATTACAGGCGCAAGACATCACACCCAGCCAAATTACTCATCTATAAAATGAATGGATTGTGCAAGATCATTTCCAAGATTCCTTTAAGCTCTGATGTCATGTGATTGGGATTTTTGGATTCCTAGGTTAGCTTTTGAGCAGGAATTTGGATGGCAGAGCTGTGTAGTTGGTCAAATACTTTGTACTTACAGCCTTTTCATATTACCGTGAGTTACTCACCAGTTCAAATTGAATGACCAAGAGCTGTTGGATTCTCACAAAAATTTTTAGTACTTTTACAGCATTTTCAGTTTTATAATGCAGGTCATTGAAAAAAATCTTATTTTATAGACTCTTGTGCCCTTTTGGCACCCCTCTATCATTCTTCTTAAGCACTTCATTGTTTTCTGGTACAAAAAGATGTTCCCGGCTTATCTTGTAATTTCCCTGTCCCAGCCCTGAAATCAGCCAGTTTCCCAAGGAATCCTGATTCTGTTGAGGGGGAATGGGCTTGGCGTGCCCCATGGGCTTCTCCCACTTTTGATGGGCAGAGCTAGGAAATGTTTTGAAGTTGTGTAATATCTCCAGTTACAGTTCACCACCACAGGGCTCCTTTTCTTCTTCTCACGTTAGGTTTGTGTATTCCTTCTCCCATAGTGTAAGTCATGACTCCTAGCAATATCGGTGTATTTACTCATGTGCTCATTGCTGCAATACATTAAAATAGTTTCAGGATTTTATACTACCAACAAGAAATGTACTATAAAAATTTTTAGATTTCTTTGTAATTCTCTTTATCTTCAGAATATATCCTACTGAAGATGTAAACTCACGTACTCCTTTTTTTTTTTTTTTGAGACGGAGTCTCACTCTGTCACCCAGACTGGAGGGCAGTGGCGCAATCTCGGCTCACTGCAAGCTCCGTCTCCCGGGTTCACGCCATTCTCCTGCCTCAGCCTCCCGAGTAGCTGAGACTACAGGCACCTGCCACCACGCCTGGCTAATGTTTTATACTTTTAATAGAGATGAGGTTTCACCGTGTTAGCCGGGATGGTCTCGATCTCCTGACCTCATGATCTGCCCGCCTCGGCCTCCCAAAGTGCTGGGATTACAGGCGTGAGCCACTGTACTTGGCCAACTCATATACTCTTAAAGAGGCTACTCTCTGTTACAGTTTGCCTGAGTGCTCCTCTCTGCCTCGCTCCCTCTCTTCCCCCCTATGCAGAGTAGGCTCTCAGTAAATGTTTGCCGAAAGGCAGTCTGTACCCTTCCTTGAGCTGTTTCTGTCCAGTAGTACTTTGCCGAGTAAAATTAATTACCAATTTTATGGGAGTTAAGTACACTTAACCACCAAAAGCATTAATGGTCTGAACAGACAATCATATGTATAAATAAATAAAATGTACGTTATAAATCACTATTGAATGTAGAGTTTTACATAACAATAAATAAATATATAAGTAAAATAGTCTTATACTTATCAAACCCTATTATATAAACCCTTAGGTTGTAAGCTCATTTTATATATATGTTCATGTAGTCTTTATTGCTTATATATAATTTTTAATTTAATTCATAGAACCCAAGGCCCCTTATTTTCTGGTCTCAGTTTCAGCCAGTGTTTCTCATTAGGATCATTAAGAGATGAGGAGTTGTGGTTGTCTTCTTTTATTTTTTCATTTTTGTTTTTTTTCAACCAACTCATTTCAAATAAGAAATTGTTTTAATTTTATTTTTTATTTTAAGAATTGGGAGCATACAAAAGCTATTTTTTGTGATTTTTCTTTTGTGATGTCATAATAGAGTCTAAGGTGTGCAAATTCTAGTTAAGTACTAAAAAAATAACAAGGTTGTTAGAATAACCACTGTGGGCTAGGTGTGAGGGTAAATGCTGGGGAGAGGAAGAAGTGGGAGGATAGTATTGGGTGGAGGGAAAGGTATAGAGCTAAATGCGTATTTGAATTTAGGTCAGTGAAATCTAAGTGTAGTCTGGGGAAATTAAATTTTCTAGTACTGACCGGGCATGGTGGCTCACGCCTGTAATCCCAGTACTTTGGGAGGCCGAGGCAGGCAGATCACTTGAGGTCAGGAGTTCGAGACCAGCCTGGCCAACATGGCAAAGCCCCATCTCTACTAAAAATAAAAAAATTGGCCGGGCATGGTGGCGGGTGCCTGTAGTCCCAGCTACTCAGGAGGCCGAGGTGGGAGAATTGCTTGAACCTGGGAGTGAGCGGTTGCAGTGAGTCAAAATCACACCACTGCACTCCAGCCTGGGTGACAGAGTGAGACTCCTCAAACAAAACAAAACAAAACAATTTTCTAGTACCCAGTATAATTAATTGTATAATTGTGTTATTCATTCTTTTTGTTAAAACTATTTAATAAGTGATTCTTTAAAATAGCTGTTTTTGTTTAAGAAGTATGTTTTTGTCAGTGACATTGACAGAAATATATTAATTGTTCATGTTCTTTGGTATTATGTATCAGTGATGGAGAAAAACACTAATATTGGTACAGCCAAATATTGTTCAGTTCTAGTTATTCTTTAGGTGAGCCTCTGTTGGAAAAATTACTCAGTTAATTATATGGTTTTGCCTAATCATGTATTAAAGAAAAACAGTCAGCATATATTAAAGAAGGTATGAATTTAAACATTATTCCTTTCATCGAAATGATCACTGTATCTTTAAACTGGAAATATATTTGCAGTCTTAAGATTTCCTAAGGTATACTTAAAATACCTTTGAAGTATTTTAAGGTGTTTCTTAAAAGAAAGCAAGACTTTCAGATGTTTTTGTTCGATTGATTTATATATCTGTATTAAATATGTATATATGTTTTAGATCTTATTACAGTTAAGCATTTTTTTCTCACTTTTTTCTTTGTTATTTTTTAATGGGCCTATTTAAACTTAAATCTCTAAGTAGGACCTTCAGGGATATTTGGTCATTCTAACATCTTCCATTTGCATAGATATTCTCATAGACATAATAAAGCCATAGCCAGAGAAGCTCAAATATTTTTATCAATGATTTAAAAAAGCTGAAATCTTTTGAAAGTAATCCTTTTCATTTTTATTACAGGTAAACTGGGATATTCACAATGTGTGGAAACAGAGGTAAGTGAAATACTCAAATATTTCTTAGTAAAGCAGCTTTGCAATCCTGTTTAGACTAACTTGAGTACTGAACTATCTATCTCACTATAGGTTCTTGGTCTTCTGATAAGATTTCTTTTTTTTTTTTTTTTGAGATGGAGTTTTGCTCTTGTTGCCCAGGCTGGAGTGCAATGGCACGATCTTGGCTCACTGCAACCTCCACCTCTTGGGTTCAAGCGATTCTCCTGCCTCAGCCTTCTGACTGGCTGGGATTATAGGCGCCCACCACCACGCCCAGCTAATTTTTGTATTTTTAGTAGAGACGGGGTTTCACCATGTTGGCCAGGCTGGTCTTGAACTCCTGACCTCAGGTGATCCACCCGCCTCGGCCTCCCAAAGTGCTGGGATTATAGGCATGAGTCACCGCACCTGGCCCTGATAAGATGTTTTGAGAGCAGGTGTGTTTTCTAGGTTTAGGAAGAGTAAAATGTGAAGAAAAATTAGTTGCCTTGTCCATATTTTTGTAACGTCAGGTTGTGTTATAAAGAATAGCTTAATTATCATTTTAAAATTTAACCGTATTATTATTTGCAGAATTGAGTTAGCTAAGATCTAGAGCTCTTAGTAATTTCAGTTTTTTTTTCATAATTCAGTGCAGTATGTCATATAATAAATACAGCATTTAAATGTGTCAGACTCCATTGGAGCTGCCTTAATTTAAGAAAAAATAGGGACTTGGAAACAATGTTTTAGTAAGATTAATAATAAATTTGGTGCTTTGTTATTTATACTAGTAGGATTATTATTATTATTATTATTATTATTATTATTATTATTTTTAGACGGAGTCTCGCTCTGTCGCGCAGGCTGGAGTTCAGTGGCACGATCTCAGCTCAGTGCAAGCTCCGCCTCCCGGGTTCACGCCATTCTCCTGCCCCAGCCTCCCAAGTAGCTGAGACTACAGGTGCCTGCCACCATGCCCAGCTAATTTTTTGTATTTTTAGTAGAGACAGGGTTTCACTGTGTTAGCCAGGATGGTCTCGATCTCCTGACCTCGTGATCCGCCCGCCTTGGCCTCCCAAAGTGCTGGGATTACAGGCGTGAGCCACTGCGCCGGGCCTGGTTTATTATTTTTTAATAATTTAATTTCAAATTTCTGATTGTGAAATTTAAGGGGTTTCTATGTGTTCATTACAGGGATTTCAAGCATAATACTGAAATACCAGGTCAGCATATATGTGTGGTATTCTTTTCAGTAGCAGTTTCATCAACCTTAGATTGGGGGTGTTAGGTGTTTTGTTAGTGGCAATGCCCAAATAAAGGATTTAAGAAGTTGTATTTCAAATTTTATAATGCATCTACATATTGATGTAGGTTTTAGTAAGTTTCAACTGTTGTTTTAAATGAAACGTAGGCTTCCCAAGGGATTATATTGTATAATAAACAAAAATAATTTATCCCTTTTTGCATTAATTTTTGTATTTTCTTTCTTTTTTTTTTTTTTTTCTTTTGAGACAGAGCCTTGCTGTGTCTCCCAGGCTGGAGTGCAGTGGCACAATCTTGGCTCACTGCAACCTCCACCTCCCAGGTTCAAGTGATTCTCCTGCCTCAGCCTCCTGAGTAGCTGGGACTACAGGCGCATACCACCATGCTGGCTAGTTTTTGTATTTTTAGTGAAGACAGGGTTTCACCATGTTGGCCAGGCTGGTCTCCAACTCCCGGTCTCAGGTGATCCACCGTTACAGGCGTGAGCCACTGTGCCCAGCCCATTTTTGCATTTTCTATTCAACTTTGAAAGGAGGGACAGTTTTTTCCAAATTAGATCTAAAAAGGCAAGAACTTAATATTTTTATATTGTTAGAATTTTTGATATACTATTCACATGACACAAAGGGGTGGGATTTGATTTGAGTCAGAAGAGGTAAGTTTTGTGGTTTCTGGGTATGTATTTTTCTAGCTATGCAATTTTGAGTAAGTAATTTTTCTTCCAGAACTTTGTCTTTCTTATCTATAAAATGTTAATGGTAAATTGTATTAACCTCATAGCTTATGAAATTTTTAGAGATGCTATATATTAAAATGTTTCATAAACCTTAAATACACTATTGTGAATTAAGATGATACAAATATAGTCAGCATTCATCTGCGTTTAGGTAATGAAATATGAAGATTTTACATACAAGGCACAGTTATCTAATTATTGTTTTATTATATTTTATTGTCATAAAATCCACATGATCTTAATGTTAGTTTAGTACTCACTTTGTGAAGAAGCATTAGTTCATTTTATCTCCTAATTGAGGGCCCTTATAATTTGATTCGTAACATAGGTCACCAAAAGAATTGGAATCTAACTAAATAGAAGTTTTTCAGAATTAAAAAAAAAAGTAACAATTTGAAGGGGGCAAAACACAAGGAAACAAAAATTTCAATCTGATATTGATTAAATTCAGAAAAATAGGTATTTTCTAGGGCTAACAGTGGTTATCAGTGGGGAGGAGATTGGGATTGTAAATGGTCATTTATCCATATTGTTTGATTTGAAAAAAAAAGAGTATCTGTGTATTACTTTGGTAATTAAGATAGCAAAAAGCAGGAGTGGTGAGGCGGTAGGGGCAGTGGGAGCTACTTTTTTTTAGAAGTTTGGTGAAATGAGAGAAGGAATAAAACAGCATAAGGAGGAAGTTTTCTGTTGTGTTTTAGGTTAGAGACGATGGTCCATTTGGCGGTGGTGGTGTAAGGGAGCCTGGAGGGCGTGAGCCAGGTTCAAGAGTGGTTATCTAATGAAGCAGACCCAGGAACACGTGGGAGACGATGGTTGTCTGGAGTAGTGCTGCTCAGAACCAAGACTAGTCCAGGGCTCTGTGGTCTCTGAGACTCTCTCAGGGGATCTGCAAGGTCAAAACTATTTTCATAGTACTGCTAGGATATCATTTGTCTTTATACTTTCATTCTCTTAAGAGCGTACCATGGAGTTTTTGGAGGCATGAGGAAGACTGTCAGAATGACTGCAGAAGCAGATGAGATCCAGCCTTTTTTTTTTGGAGACAGGGTCTTGCTCTGTCACCGAGGCTGGAGTGCAGTGCCATGATAACGGCTCACTGTAGCTTCAACTTCCTGGGTTCAAGTCATCCTCCCACCTCAGCCCTCTTGAGTAGCTGGGACTACAGGTGCATGTCACCACACCTGGATGGTTTTTTATTTTTTATTTTATTTTTATTTTTTGAGATGGAGTCTCACTCTGTTGCCCAGACAACAGAGTGTAGTGGTGCGATCTCGGCTCACTACAACCTCTGCCTCCTGGGTTCAAGCGATTCTGCTACCTCAGCCTCCCGAGTAGCTGGGACTACAGGCGTGCACCATGATGCCCAGCTAATTTTTGTATTTTTAGTAGAGACGGGGTTTCGCCATGCTGGCCAGGCTGGTTTTGAACTCCTGACATCGTGATCCTCCCACCTCAGCCTCCCAAAGTGTTGGGATTACAGGTGTAAGCCACTGTGCCTGGCCTGTTTTTTTATTTTTATTTTTGTTTTTTTTGTAGAGATGGGGTTTTGCTATGTTGCCCAGGCTGGTCTCCAACTTCTGAGCTCAAGCAGTCCTCATGCCTCGGCCTCCCAAAGTGTTGGGATTATAAATGTGAGGCACCTTGCCCAGCCTCTCTGGCTGTCTTTCATTGAGCCTGACATTAAAAGCTTTTGTAAAATGTAAAACAATTCCACCCTTCTCATTTTTTTTAATGTAGTTTTTTTTCCTCCATAAAATGTTATTAACATTTAATGGGCTTAAATGAATTAATACATATTTTAAACATTTCTTGGTTTTAATTTCTAATACAGTAAATATTGATAGATTATAGCCCACATTAAAAAAAAGCTCTTTGGGCTCCTCTAATTTTTTAGTGTGTAAAGAGGTTCTAAAACCAAAATTTAAAGGTTTGAGAGCTGTGGTATGAGAGCACGAATGGCAGAGGTACTTCCTCCTAAGAAACAGAATCGGGAGGTAGGAGGAAACTAGAGTTGTGGGGTAGGCAGCAGGAAGCCCAGGCACCCTTGCCATATGGGTTTAAGCATCTTTTTGTCAGCAAGACGGCAGGCTCATATCTGAGACTGAGGTTATACTGGGTCACAAAGGGGACTGACTACTAGAGCCTCTCGTGGCTCTTAAATTGTTTTTCTATTGAGCAAAACAAATTGTTTTTCTATTTCTACCATTCCCTCTGTAAACCCCTCACCGAACTCTTGCTAGTATAAGCTGCCTGAAGGATGAGGCTGCCTGCCATTCTGGGGCAGCCTGTTCAGCCTTTCTGAATTCAGAGAGGCCTTATTAGGTGGCCCTTGTGCCCAGGCTCAGCTCATGGGGCCTCCTTTTCCTTCTCACTTCTCTGCCTCAGATTCTCCATTGAGGGTGGATAGTTGCAAAAATTATTATTATTTTTTGAGACAGAGTCTCGCTCTTGCCCAGGCTGGAGTGCAGTGGCACGATCTCAGCTCACTGCAACCTCTGCCTCCCAGGTTCAAGCGATTCTCCTTTCTCAGCCTCCTGAATAGCTGGGATTACAGGCATGCGCCACCACGCCTGGCTAATTTTTGTATTTTTAGTAGAGATGGAGTTTTGCCGTGTTGGTGAGGCTGGTCTCGAACTCGGGACCTCAGGTGATCCGCCTGCCTCAGCCTCCAAAGTGCTGGGATTAGAGGCATGAGCCACTGTGCCCACCACAAAAATCATTTACATTTTATTTAGCATCAAGCCTAGCTTTATACGTGCAGCATATTATGTGTCATTCCTGGTTGGGAAGTGTAAGGTTTCCTGGGAGCAAGAAGGAAGTCCTTCTTAAGCAAGGCTTACAGACTCCCAGGGAAAACAAAATCTCTTTATCTCTCTGGGGTTTTAGGGCCCTCATCAAGTCATATAATTGAAATAGAGAACATCAATTGTTCAACTGGTTTTTATTTTAATAGTTTTTGTAGTACATAAAAATCATGTTATGAATTATTTTGTAGTTTTAATTACAACTTTTAGCACTTTTACTATATTCTTAAAAATTAAAAATTACGAGTTCTGAGAAAGCAGTGAAATCATATATAGGTATTTGATTAACTTTTATGTGATCTTTTACCTCAAGCTAATGTTTCTTAAAATCAAGTATTTCACCTTATTTCTTACTATTTGGAAAATGTTTTAATATGCTTGATTATACTAAGTATTTTCCAGCATTTGAACTCATTAATGGAAATCTTTCATATGATTTGTTTTAAATGACATGCAAATTTTTTTACTTTAATAGGCAATTTAATTTTTCCCTATAACTTTTTCTGTTTTTTGAAAGTATAATTTACATACAGTAAAATTTACCTTTTTATTTAATTCTTTGAGTTTTGACAAGCATGTTTCGTTGTTAACTTTCCCTACAATCAAGTTTTGTCACCCCTTTAACGTCCCCCATGCCACTTTGTAGTTAGCCCTGCCCCTCCTTCCAGCCCCTCGCAGCCACTGATCTGTGTGTTGTTCTTACAGTTTTGAAAAGGACATGTAATTTAAACAGCGTGTGACCCATATTTCTCCCTTCCTAGTAGTGGCTCACAGCGCAGACGACTAATTTATAAACTCTTGAATGACTAACCTGTACTCGTGGGCGCTTGCCTGTCAAGGAAGCAGTTCAGATCCAGATTTAAGGGTAGCTTTTATTCCAATTTTACAAATTTTTCCTACTGCCATTGTTTAAATAGTTTTGTGGATTATAATCTTACTTTTGAAGAAAATTGCTAAATATTTGAAAATATCAAAACCAGAACTGATTTGAATTTCCATGTATTTTAATTGAGGCTTTTACATTAGTTTTTTTCCAGCTTTCCAAATTTCATCACATTCCTGTCTCCTATTAATCACCACTAATTATGTAGCACTCAGAGGCCCTTTCCCTTTAGCAGGAAAGAAGGTTAAATGAATAACTAGAACAATCTTGTTCCCTTGGGGGATTAACTATATTTTAAGTGGAATAGGTTAAAGTATTATATAAAGTTAAATGAACTTTTATCATTGCTTTAATCTTGATAGAACTGGTTTGTAAAAATTGTACCATAGAATCATTTAAGCTTTAGTGAGGGAAACTATTGAAAAGACTCATGTTCACATCTTAGAAATAAAGTTCACGTATACTGGGCATAGGTACCTATTCTGTGTTTCATTCCCACATGCATCTTGAAGAAATATTTTACAGCTTACCCATTCCTGTACACTAATAACAGAAAAACAGAGAGCCAAATCATGAGTGAACTCCCATTCATATTGCTACAAAGAGAATAAAATACCTAGGAATCCAACTTACAAGGGATATGAAGGACCTCTTCAAGGAGAACTACAAACCACTGCTCAACGAAATAAAAGAGACACAAACAAATGGAAGAACATTCCGTGCTTATGGATAGGAAGAATCAATATCGTGAAAATGGCCATACTGCCGAAGATAATTTATAGATTCAATGCCATCCCCATCAAGCTACCAATGACTTTCTTCACAGAATTGGAAAAAACTACTTTAAAGTTCATATAGAACCAAAAAAGAGCCTGCATTCCCAAGACAATCCTAAGCAAAAAGAACAAAACTGGAGGCATTGCACTACCTGACTTCAAACTATATACTACAAGGCTACAGTAACCAAAACAGCATGGTACTGGTACCAAAACAGATATATTGGCAATGGAACAGAACAGAGGCCTCAGAAATAACACCACACGTCTACAACCATCTGATCTTTGACAAACCTGACAAAAGCAAGAAATGGGGAAAGGATTCCCTATTTAATAAATGGTACTGGGAAAACTGGCTAGCCATATGTAGAAAGCTGAAACTGTATCCCTTCCTTTATACAAAAATTAATTCAAGGTGGATTAAAGACTTAAAATGTTAGACCTAAAGCTATAAAAACCCTAGAAGAAAACCTAGGCAATACTATTCAGGACATAGGCATGGTCAAGGACTTCATGACTAAAACACCAATAGCAATGGCAACAAAAGCCAAAATTGACAAATGGGATCTAATTAAACTAAAGAGCTTCTGCATGGCAAAAGAAACTGCCATCAGAGTGAACAGGCAGTCTACAGAATGGGAGAAAATTTTTGCAATCTACCCATCTGACAAAGGGCTAATATCAAGAATCTACAAAGAACTCAAACAAATTTACAAGAAAAAACAACCCCATCAAAAAGTGGGCAAAGGATATGAACAGACACTTCTCAAAATAAGACATTTATGCAGCCAACAGACACATTAGAAAATGCTCATCATCACTGGTCATCAGAGAAATGCAAATCAAAACCACAATGAGATACCATCTCATACCAGTTAGAATGGCAATCATTAAAAATTCAGGAAACAACAGATGCCGGAGATGATGTGGAGAAATAGGAACGCTTTTACTTTGTTGTTGGAAGTGTAAATTAGTTCAACCATTGTGGAAGACAGTGTGGCGATTCCTCAAGGATCTAGAACTAGAAATACCATTTGACCTAGTGATCCCATTACTGGGTATGTACCCAAAGGATTATAAATCATGCTACTATAAAGACACATGCACACATGTGTTTACTGTGGCACTATTCACAATAGCAGACTTGGAACCAACCCAAATGTCCATCAGTGACAGACTGGATTAAGAAAATATGGCACATACACACCATGGAATACTATGCAGCCATAAAAAAGGATGAGTTCCTGTCCTTTGCAGGGACATGGATGAAGCTGGAAACCATCATTCTGAGCAAACTATCGCAAGGACAGAAAACCAAACACCGCATGTTCTCACTCATAGGTGGGAATTGAACAATGAGAACACTTGGACACAGGGTGGGGAACATCACACACTGGAGCCTGTTGTGGGGTTGGGGGGGGTAGGAGGGATAGCATTAGGAGAAATACCTCATGTAAATGACAAGTCGATGGGTGCAACAAACCAACATGGCACATGTATACCTATGTAATAAACCTGCACATTGTGCACATGTACCCTAGAACTTTAAGTATAATAACAAAAAAATTTTACAATTAGAAGAATGTTTCTCTGTCCACTTCTGAAGCAAAAGAGTGTTTAGTTTGAATTAAGAGGCATTAATTACTCTCAGTCAAAAAATTTTGTTTTATTTATGTAAATAACAAAAGAGTTCAGACCTGTTAACAATCTTTTTAAATTAAAAATGATTATCCTCTGGGCAAAAAATATATATATGTATTTTACAGCTTACTATATTCCAAGTACTGTTATAGACATTAATTAATCATCACAACAAATGTATGAAGTAGATCCTATTATTTGCATTTTAGGGATGAGAGCTAAGTATATAGAGAGGTTAAGTAATTTGCCCAAGCCGACATAGCCAGAAAGTTGCAGAGCCACTTATCTCTTTACTTTTCATATATTTGTCCTTTCTTTATTCAGCCTGTATCTGCAATGTAAGGTATCTACATAATGCTGATGGTTAATTTAGTGCCTCATTTGGAATAATGAGATGCCTTTGTATCTCCTTATATGCCTCTTAACTGCAGCTACTTCAGTTCTTGCCATTTTATAGCCAACGGATATAATCCTGTTAGATGTAACCTGGACAAAAGTGTAAACGCAGTCCACGAACCTTCAACCTCTTAGGTGAGGACAGGGTCTGTACCGTAGGAACTTGTGAAGTAGTCTGATTCCAAACTACTCAAAGTGATTCCAGAATTGTTCTATATAGTTGAACCTCCTGGAAAGTCAAATCTGCTTTAGGGGACCCAGAGATCTTGAGGCAAGCCAAGAAATGCATCATAGTCTCTTGGACCTCGTTCTGGTTATGTATAGTTTTTGACCCAAACAGGGCTGTATCAATTTTTAATGTTTTCTGAGCATCCTAAAATAAACTACTAAAGCCTGTACATGGGGTTTGCTGCTTTATACAGAGTATAACATTTTAAAATGTCTTTTTTTGTCTTTAGCTAAATCAGCTCACTACCCATAATTGATTCCACCCTCTGGCTCATTTAGGTGACAATTAGATTTGTATTGCCTCTTTTTTTGGGGGCGGGGTGGTGTGGGGAACGGAGTCTCTGTTGTCCAGGCTGGAGTGCAGTGGTGTGATCTCAGCTCACTGTAACATCTGCCTCCTGGGTTCAAGTGATTCTCCTGAGTAGCTGGGATTACAGGCAACTGCCACCACGCCCGGCTAATTTTTGTATTTTTAGTAGAGACGGGGTTTCACCGTGTTGGCCAGGCTGGTCTTGAACTCCTGGCTGCAAGTGATCCACCCGCCTCAGCCTCCCAAAGTGCTGGGATTACAGGCGTGAGCCACCATGCCCGGCCATGTAGAATTTTTTTTAATAATTTGCCTTATTAGGCAGGCATGGTGGCTCACGCCTGTAATCCCAACACTTTGGGAGGCCGAGGTGGGCGGATCACCTGAGGTCAGGAGTTCGAGACCAGCCTGGCCAATATGGTGAAGCCCTGGCTCTACTAAATGCAAAAAATTAATCGAGCATGGTGGTGGGTGCCTGTAATCCCAGCTACTTGGGAGGCTGAGACAGGAGAATCGATTCAACCTGGGAGGTGGAGGTTGCAGTGAGCCGAGATCATGCTATTGCGCTCCAGCCTGGGTGACAAGAGTAAAACTGTCAAAAAACAAAACAAAACAAAAGAATTTGCCATATCAGTCTGTCTTAGTCAAAAATTAAAATGATTTAAATAAAATAAAACCAGTATTTTTCAGCACACATAATGCAATGCTGATGGGATCTGTGTGGGAAGGGGCTAGATTTTTATTTAGTTTTTCAAAATACATTTATTCATTTGTAGCATTTGTAGAAATGATATTGGCCAGGCATGGTGGCTTACACCTGTGATCCCAGCACTTTGGGAGGCCAAGGCGGGCGGATCACGAGGTCAGGAGATTGAGACCATCCTGGCTAACACAGTGAAACCCCATCTCTACTAAAAATACAAAAAATCAGCTGGGTGTGGTGGCGGGTGCCTGTAGTCCCAGCTACTCGGGAGGCTGAGGCAGGAGAATGGCATGAACCCAGGAGGTGGAGCTTCCAGTGAGCCGAGATCACGCCACTGCTCTTCAGCCTGGGCAACAGAGCGAGACTCTGTCTCAAAAAAAAATAAAAAAAAATGTATATTTGTTGTAAATCTTAAAGAGTAAAAGGAGAATGTAAAAATCACTTCATACCCTACTACCAAGTGATAGTGGCTGTTTAGAGTATTTTTCTCGACATCTCTTCCCTTAGGTACATAACAATATTGACACATTAATTGAGCATCTGTTGTGTGCCACTCTTAGAGTCACATGCATCTTTGTATTAAGACACAGACTTGGCTTGAAGGAGTTAGCCAGGCTGAGGGAAAGGATTTAGGTAAATCCAGTGGAACTTTCCAGGAAGAAGGACACCATAGTGAAGATTCTGAAAGAGCTAGCTGTTTTTGAAACTGACAGAACAACACAAGGATGTCTGAAGCATAGAGAAGGAGGGAGAGTTAAAGAAAATGTAGGGAAGACAAGGCGGTGCCAGTTATTACAGGTCATGTTAAAGATTGGACACAGCTCAGGGCTGGGCTCGGTGGCTCACGCCTGTAATCCCAGCACTTTGGGAGGCCGAGGCGGGCGGATCACGAGGTCAGGAGATCGAGACTATCCTGGCTAACACAGTGAAACCCCGTCTCTACTAAAAATACAAAAAATTAGCCGGGTGTGGTGGTGGGTGCCTGTAGTCCCACCTACTCGGGAGGCTGAGGCAGGAGAATGGCGTGAACCTGGGAGGCGGAGCTTGCAGTGAGCCGAGATTGCACCACTGCACTCCAGCCTGGGCAACAGAGCGAGACTCTGTCTCAAAAAAAAAAAAAAAAGATTGGACATACCTCCGTTTTCCGTTCAAGGGAAGAAACATTTCTGTCTGAAATTTTTTTCTATTCCTGTGATCATTCTTCTGTTGATATGTGTTGTTCATCTGCTGTTTTCTTACATTCTTTGTATTTCCCACGCTACACAGATGTGTTTTATACACTCATTATTTCATCAGTTTATACATTATTTAATTAATTGGTACTATAATAATAGTGGTACAGTTGTATAAATAGGTTTGGGAACAAACCCAACTGACCCATGGTAAGCATAGGAGCAGAAATGCCTGGTGACTGAAGGAGTAGCTGGCCTGTGACGTGGAGAGAAGTCAGTATGATAGGTCTGGGGATTAGGGAGTAGAGATGGATGAGTCATTTAGGTGGAGGCTAATTGAGCTTCTGCAGTTCAGTATGGTGTCTCGACATATTCTCTTAATTTGGTGGAGATTTTACTGTATTTAGCAGATATTAAAATAAGGTTTTTAATCAGCAAAATTAATGATTTCCTCGGTTTTATGACCATTACCTAATTTTTTGATGATGATGTTTCTTAGTTTTTTAAAAATAAACTTTTTAGGATATAATTCACAAACCATATGAGTTACCCACTTTACCCACTTTTCCAATTAGCGGTTTTTGAGATGTTCAGAGTTATGCAGCCATCACCACAATTTTAGGACATTTTGTCACCTTATAAAGAAATGTGGTACCTTTTAGCTATCACCTCCTAGCCCCAGCAATCACTAATCTGCCTTCTATATGTATAGATTTGCCTATTCTGGACATTGCATATGCATGGACTCGTATGTTTTTTTAGGACTGGCTTCTTCCATTTAGCATAATGTTCAGGGTTCATCCATGTCATACATGTATCAGTAGTTTATTCCTTTTTATTGCCAAATATTCCATAGTATGGATATACTGTATTTTGTTACCCATTCATCAGTTGATGGACATTTGAATTGTTTCTACCCTTTGGCTGTTATGAGTGATGGTGCTATAAACTTTCATGTACAAATTTTTGTGTGGACATATGTTTTCATTTTTCTTGGATATATACCTAAGAGAAGAATTTCTGGGTAAACTGGTAACTCTATATTTTAACTTTTTGAGAGCTTCCAAACTGTTTCTCAAAGTAACTCTATCTTTTGACATCTCAGTGTATAAGGGTTCTGATTTTTCCACATCCTTGCCAACACTTGTTATTATCTGACTTCTTGATTCTGGGCATCCTAGTGCATGTAAAATGGTATTTCGTGTGGTTTTGCTTTACATCTTCCTGGTGGCTAATGATGTTGAGCGTATTTTCATGTGCTTGTTAACCATTGTAGAAATGACTATTCAGATCCTTTGCCCCCCACTCCCCCTTTTTTTAAGAGACATGGTCTCCCTCTCTCACCAGGCTAGAGTGCAGTGGCACAATCACAGCTCACTGCAGCCTTGACCTTTGCCCATTTTAAAATTGGGTTTTCTTTTTATTATTGAATTATAAGAGTTCTTTATATAGTGTAGATAAAATTTCTTATCACATACATGATTTGCAAATATTTTCTCCCATTCTGTGGATTTTCATTCCAGTTTCTTGATGGTGTCCTTTGAAGCATGAAGTTTATTTCAATCAAGTCCAGTGTATTTATTTTTTATTTTATTGCTTGTGGGGTTTGGTGCCATGTCTAAAAATCCATTGCCAAATCCAAGATCATGAAGATTTATGCCTGTTTTCATCTGAGAGTTTTATAGTTTTGGCTCTTACATTTAGGTCTTTGATCCATTTCAGTTAATTTTTGTATATGGTGTGAGGAAAGGGTCTAACTTCATACTTTTATGTGTGGATATCTAATAGACACATCACCATTCTTGAAAATATTTTTTACCTATTGGATGGTATAATCACCCTGATTGAAAATCAGTTGATCATATGTATGGGTTTATTTCTGGACTGTCAGTTCCGTTCTATTGTGCCAGTGCCATGGTGTCTTGATTGCTCTTGCTTTTTAATAAGTTTTGAAATTGGTAAGTGTGAGTCCCCCAACTTTGTTGTTCTTTTTCAAGATTGTTTGTTTGGCTCTTCTAGGTCCTTTGATTGTCATATGAATTTTAGAATTAGCTCAACTTCTGACAAAGAAACCAACTGGAATTCTCATAGGGATTGCCTTGAATCTATAAATGGATTTGGTTATTATCGCATTTAACAATGCTAAGCCTTAGACCACGAACACAGGATGTCTTCCCATTTATTTAGGTCTTCGTTGACTCCAAAAAAAGGGGAATTCCCCCGTTTTTTTGAGAACAGGTTTGTTATGTTGCCTAGGCAGGTCTTGAACTCCTGGGCTCAAGGTGTCCTCCTGTCTCTGCCTCCCTAAGTGCTGGAATTACAGGTATGAGCCACTGCACTCAGCTGATTTTTGTTTGTTCATCATATATCCTGCTACCTTGCTGAATTCATTTATTAATTTTAATGTTTTTTCAGTAGATTCCTTAGGATTTTCTTTTTACAAGATTATGTCATCTGTGAATAGAGATACCATTACTTAATTTCCAATTTGGATGCCTTTTTATTTTCTTGCTTTTTTTTTTTTTTTCCTGAGACAGAGTCTCACTCTGTTGCCCAGGCTGGAGTGCAGTGCCGCGATCTCGGCTCACCACAACCTCCACCTCCCGGGTTCAAGAGATTCTCCTGCCTCAGCCTCTTGAGTAGCCAGGACTACAGGCGCACACCACCGTGCCTGGCTAATGTTTGTATTCTTAGTAGAGACAGGGTTTCACTGTGTTGGCCAGGCTGGTCTTAAACTCTTGACCTCGTGATCACCCACCTCGGCCTCCCAAAGTGCTGAGATTACAGGCGTGAGCCACTGTGCCTAGCCTGTGTTTATTTTTTTATTTTTTATTTATTTTTATTTATTTATTTATTTATTTGTTTTTCGAGACAGAGTCTCGCTGTATCGCCCAGGCTGGAGTGCAGTGGCGCTATCTCGGCTCACTTGCAAGCTCTGCCTCCCAGGTTCACGCCATTCTCCTGCCTCAGCCTCCCGAGTAGCTGGGACTATAGGCGTCTGCCACCACGCCCGGCTAATTTTTTGTATTTTTAGTAGAGACGGGGTTTCACTGTGTTAGCCAGGATGGTGTCGATCTCCTGACCTCGTGATCGGCCTGCCTTGGCCTCCCAAAGTGCTGAGATTACAGGCGTGAGCCACCACGCCCGGCCCTCTTGCTGTTTATTTTTAAAAATTGTTTTTGTGGACCGGTGTGGTGGCTCACGTCTATAATCCCAGTACTTTGGGAGGCCGTGGTGAGCAGATCACCTGAGGTTGGGAGTTCGAGTGGGAGTTCGAGACCAGCCTGACCAACATGGAGACACCCCGTCTCTACTAAAAATACAAAATTAGCCAGGTGTGGTGGTGGGTGCCTATAATCCCAGCTACTCAGGAGGCTGAGGCAGGAGAATCGCTTGAACCTGGGAGGCAGAGGTTGTGGTGAGCCGAGATCGCACCACTGCACTCCAGCCTGGGCAACAAGAGCAAAATTCCGTCTCGGGGGAAAAAAAAATTGTTTTTGTGGCGCTCAGAGCTGGAGGGTGGAATAGATTCTCCCAAAGCATTTAAATAATTTATTTCAAAGGTATTTTATGAGAGAATATTTAAATATTTGAATGTTAAATAACAGTCTACGAGAGAATGTTTATATAATTTATATTTCAAGTGGAAATTTTTTGTGTGTGTGTTGAAAAACAGTTTTTTTTTGGGTTGAAACAAACTTTTCAGTTTGGCCCATTGTAACTGAATTTGGAGCTGCTTTTGTTTCCCTTTAGGATAATTTTCTCTTTAGAAGAGCAACATTCTAGAATATAAGGTTAAAAAGTATAGATAGCTTTCAAACTAGTTGACTGATTTTAGCTGTTGAACTTCCCTGTTTTTATTTCTAGAGGTTTCATTTGACATAACTGCTTATTTTTCTTCAGCAACAGGAAGTTCATGAGATAGTTTGTAGATTGTGGCCTTGGCATCTGTGGGTAATTAATAAATACCTTATAGTGGCCGGACGCGGTGGCTCTCGCCTGTAATCTCAGCACGTTGGGAGGCCAAGGCGGGCGGATAACAAGGTCAGGAAATCAAGACCATCCTGGCTAACACGGTGAAACCCCATCTCTACTAAAAATACAAAAATTAGCCGGGCGTGGTGGCAGGCGCCTGTAGTCCCAGCTACTCGGGAGGCTGAGGCAAGAGAATGGTGTGAACCTGGGAGGCGGAGGTTGCAGGGAGCCAAGATCGCGCCACTGCACTCCAGCCTGGGTGACAGAGCAAGACTCCCGTCTCAAAAAAATAAAAAAATAAGTACCTTATAGTTTGAACCTGTTATCTAGGGGGAAATTCTCATGGATAGATAGGAGCTCTTAGGAAAATGAAGAGTTGTGAAAGGAACATGGAACTATAGGTAAAAATATAAATTTTTTTTACATCATTTGTTGAGGACTTGCTATTTATAGATCTTGTACTAAGCATAGGCAACACGGTTCTGTCCTCTAAATGTTCAGTTTTGCTAGAGTATTACCATGATAAAATGAATAAAAAGAGGCCAGACATGGTGGTTCATGTCTGGAACCCCAGCACTTTGGGAGGCTGAGGCTGGTGGATCACTTGAGGTTAGGAGTTTGAGATCAGCCTGGCCACCATGGTGAAACCCCGTCTCTACTAAAAGTATAAAATAAATTATACTTTATAATTTATTTAATATAACCGGGAGGTTATATTATACTTTATATTATATTTAATATAACTGGGAGGCCGGGTGAGGTGGCTCACGCCTGTAATCCTAGCACTTTGGGAGGCCGAGGTGGCAGATCACCTGAGGTCAGGAGTTTGAGACCAGCCTTGTCAAAATGGCAAAACCCCGTCTCTACTAAAAATACAAAAATTAGCCAGGCATGGTGGCGGGTGCCTATAATCCCAGCTACTCGGGAGGCTGAGGCAGGAGAATCACTTGAACCCGGGGGGCAGAGTTTGCAGTGAGCCGAGATTGCGCCCTTGCACTCCAACCTGGACGAAAAAGCGAAACTCTGTCTCCAAGAAAAAAAAAAACAAAAAAAAACAAAAAAATTTGCTGGGCATGGTGGTTGGTGCGTGTAATCCCAGCTACTTGGGAGGCTGAGACAGGAGAATCACTTCAACCCAGGAGGCAGAGGTTGCAGTGATCTGAGATCATACCACTGCACTCCAGCCTGGGTGACAGAGTGGTGGTTGCAATGATCTGAGATCGCACCACTGCACTCCAGCCTGGGCCACAGAGCGAGACCCCATTTTGAAAAAAAAAAAAAAAGGCTGAGCATGGTTGCTCATGCCTGTAATCCTAGCACTTTGGGAGGCTGAGGCTGGTGGATCACTTGAGGTTAGGAGTTTGAGATCAGCCTGGCCACCATGGTGAAACCCCGTCTCTACTAAAAGTATAAAATAAATTATACTTTATAATTTATTTAATATAACCGGGAGGTTATATTATACTTTATATTATATTTAATATAACTGGGAGGCCGGGTGAGGTGGCTCACGCCTGTAATCCTAGCACTTTGGGAGGCCGAGGTGGCAGATCACCTGAGGTCAGGAGTTTGAGACCAGCCTTGTCAAAATGGCAAAACCCCGTCTCTACTAAAAATACAAAAATTAGCCAGGCATGGTGGCGGGTGCCTATAATCCCAGCTACTCGGGAGGCTGAGGCAGGAGAATCACTTGAACCCGGGGGGCAGAGTTTGCAGTGAGCCGAGATTGCGCCCTTGCACTCCAACCTGGACGAAAAAGCGAAACTCTGTCTCCAAGAAAAAAAAAAACAAAAAAAAACAAAAAAATTTGCTGGGCATGGTGGTTGGTGCGTGTAATCCCAGCTACTTGGGAGGCTGAGACAGGAGAATCACTTCAACCCAGGAGGCAGAGGTTGCAGTGATCTGAGATCATACCACTGCACTCCAGCCTGGGTGACAGAGTGGTGGTTGCAATGATCTGAGATCGCACCACTGCACTCCAGCCTGGGCCACAGAGCGAGACCCCATTTCGAAAAAAAAAAAAAAAGGCTGAGCATGGTTGCTCATGCCTGTAATCCTAGCACTTTGGGAGGCTGAGGCTGAAGGATCACTTGAGGTCAGGAGTCCAAGACCAGCCTGGCCAACATAGTGAAACCCCGTCTCTACTAAAAGTACAAAAGTTAGCTGGGTGTGGTGGTGGGCGCCTGTAATCCCAGTTACTTGGGAGGCTGAAGCAGGGGAATCGCTTGAACCCGGCGGGTGGAGACTGCAGTGAGCCGAGATTGCACCACTGCACTCCAGCCTGGGCGACAGAGCAAGACTCCGTCTCAAAAAATAAAAAATAAAAAAATGAAATAATAATAAAATAATAATAATAATAGAATAAATAAAATGAATACAAAGAATTGTTGGTTTACCAGTAATCTTAATAAAACGTAACACATGAATGTATTGCATTGCTGAACAAGATGACAGAACCTGAGCTTGTTTGATTAAACTGCTCTGTTGCCTGGTTTTTCTCTCTCTGTAATTTATGAATTCAAACATTGGGTCTATTATGAGGCAAGGCTCCACCTTCGCACTACCACTGCCTGTAAGTAAGCACAGTAATGCAATCAAAAATATCTCTCAAAGGATCTTAGTAGATCCATTTTATAGGTTGTAACAACACTTATTAAAAGTATTAAAATTCCCTTTTAAAAATTCTACAACTTCCTCATCTCTTGTGGCTGCTCTGGAACCTTCTACTTTCCACCCACCCGCAAGTAAAACCTCAACACCCTGTGCCTGGTCACACCACCCACTTCCCTGGATCCTGGCCTGTCTTTTATCCTCCCTTTTCTCTGCCCTTTGCTTTTCCATTTCGGCTGATATGTAGATTCTCCACTCCAGATGGAGTCGAGCATCAGGTGGCTTATGGCCTTCTTTTTCCTTTTCCTTTCCTCTCTTCACCTGATTCCAGGGCTTTCTTTTCATTTTCTCCATTCTACACCACAAACAAACTTTAGTAATGACTACCAGATATCTTTGGAAGAGGCCACTGTTATTTTTACAGAGGATGTGACTTTACCTTGGGAAGGGAAGAGGGAAGAATGCTTAGAGGGTAGAAGCTGGCAAAATAATTGAAGGAGATTGTGAGACTGCCTTAAAATTTCTATTCAAAGAGCTTGTTAATACCTCTATTCCTGGAAAAAAACAAAGAGCTTGTTAAGTTTTCTGTTTTAAAATACTTTGTTCTAGAAGGGACACAGGCCATTTGAAGAATGGAAGATTGAGAGAATTCTGCAACTCATGACAAGCTGTAAAAGGTTGCTAAGGAGATTGTTATGAGAAGGAGTAGTATTTAAATCATCTGTAACTGAACTCTGACTTCTAAAGGCAGGAAATGAAAGGAGAGGACTCTTTTATTTTATTCCTTTAACATTTTAGGAAGCAAGCAAGAGCAAGAATTTTCTTTTTCTTAAAACACAGAAATAATTTGGTTTGTGTACAATTGATTTATTTGGCATTAGCGTATTTTAAAACATTGAAGTATAGAACACTGAGAAAGTATACAGATCATTAAGTTATAGCTTGATGAATTTTTACAGGTGATAATGTTATATTTTAATGTCATTTAAATATACCAAATTTCTTGTCTTTGAAAAGTGTTATCTTAAAATTCGGGATTTTTTTCTTTTTTTTTTGGAGATGGAGTCTCTCTCTGTCGCCCAGGGTGGAGTTCAGTGGTGAGATCTTGGCTCACTGCAACCTCCGCCTTCCTGGTTCAAGCAGTTCTCCTACCTCAGCCTCCTGAGTAGCTGGAACTACAGGTGCACGCCGCCTTGCCTGGCTATTTTTTTTTTAATATACACACACACATATATATATATATATATATATAATATATATAATATATATTTTTTGAGACGGAGTTTCACTCTTGTTGCCCAAGCTGGAGTGCAATGGCCAATCTCGGCTCACTGCAACCTCTGCCTCCCGGGTTCAAGCAATTCTCCTGCCTCAGCCTCCTGAGTAGCTAGGATTACAGGTGCGTGCCACTATGCCAGACTAATTTTTTGTATTTTTAGTAGAAATGGGGTTTCACCATGTTAGCCAGGCTGGTCTCGAACTCCTGACCTCAGGTGATCCGCCTGCCTCGGCCTCCCAAAGTGCTAGGATTACAGGCATGACCTACTGTGCCCAGCCAATTTTTTGTATTTTCAATAGAGATGGGGTTTCACCATGTTGCCCAGCCTGGTCTCAAACTCCTGAGCTCAGGCAGTCCGTCTACCTTGGCCTCCCAAAGTGCTAGGATTACAGGCGTGAGCCACTGGGCCTGGCCATAAAATTTTGGATTTTATGTGAAGATCAAAGTGAAAATTTTAAAGCAATACAGAGATTTTATTTAGTTTCTGTCTTTTTTTTCTTTTTTTCCAAGATGGAGTCTTGCTCTTTTTGCCCAGGCTGGAGTGCAATGGCGTGATCTCAGTTCACTGCAACCTCTGCCTCCCGGGTTCAAGTGATTCTCCTGCCTCAGCCTCCCAAGTAGCTGGGATTACAGGTGCCCGCTACCATGCCCGGCTAATTTTCTTGTATTTTTAGTAGAGACGGGGTTTCACCATGTTGGCCAGGCTGGTCTTGAACTCCTGACCTCAGGTGATCTGCCCGCCTCAGCCTCCCAAAGTGCTGGGATTACAGGCGTGAGCCACTGCCTCCCACTTAGTTTCTGGTTTTAATTGCATATTGCATTCCCTTCCCTTCTTTCCCAGTCTCCTGCTTATTAAAATAAAAACCAGGGAAAGAGTTTCTTGCAGGGAGGAAGGAGCTATTTTGTTTGGAACTGATCTAGAGCTGCACTGTCTGGTAAAAATACAGGGGGAGCCATAGACATAATTTGAAATTTTCTAGTAGATAATTAAATAAGTAAAAAGAAACAGGTCAAATCAACTTTCATTATATATATATATTTTTTTTTCCAGTTTTTATTTATTTATTTTTAGAGATGAGGTCTCACTCTAGGCTAAAGTGCAATAGTACGATCATAGCTCACTGCAGTCTCCACCTTCTGGGCTCAAGCAGTCTTCCTACCTCAGCCTCCCAACTAGCTGGGACTAACAGGTGTGTGCTACCACATCTAGCTAATGTTTTTATTTGTTGTAGAGTTAGAGTCTTGCTTTGTTGTCCTGGCTGGTCTTGAACTCTTGGCCTCAAGCAGTCTTCCTACCTTGGCCTCCCAAAGTGTTGGGATTGCAGTGTGTGAGCCACTGTGCTTGCCCTCATAATATATTTTATCTAACCCAGTATATCTAAACCACTATCATATCAAATGTAACAGATACGAAAATTATTATTGTTGTTTTTTTTGAGACAAGAGTCTCACTTTGTTGTCCAGGCTGGAGTGTAGTGGCGCAATCTTGGCTCACTGTAACCTCCGCCTCCTTGGTTTAAGTGAATCTCTTGCTCGTGTAGCTGAGATTGCAGGCGCATGCCACCTTGCCCAGCTAATTTTTGTGTTTTTAGTAGAGACGGCCTTTCACCATGTTGGCCATCCTGGTCTCGAACTCCTGACCTCAAGTGATCCTCCCACCTTGGCCTTCCAAAGTGCTGGGATTACAGGTGTGAGCCACCGTGCCCGGCCAGATACGAAAATTATTAATGAGCTATTTTATTTTCTCTTTTTCTTATGAAGTCTTTCAAATCTGATGTGTATTTTGTGCATCTGCACTTCTCAGTTTGGGCTAGCCACATGTCAAGTGTTCTGTAGGTACATTTGGCTAAAGGAAGAGAGAGAAGAAGGAATAGAACTATTTAAGAAATGAGATGTTTAAAGGGACAAGAGAAGTTTTGGTCTTGAATTGTCTTTAAAAATTATGAGGCTTAGTAGGGAGTCAGGAGCAACATGTCAAGGGGTCTGGTAAAGGGCTAGTCAGAGTAGATGAATATTCTCACAAACACGCAGTAGATTCCAGGTGGACACAGGGAGAAAGATTTATGAGAATAACCCTGCTAATGAAGAAAGTAGATTTCAGTGGCACCTTAGTCAGAGATTTGGTTACTAAGTCCTTGAAGAAGCAATTGAAGACAAGACTTTAAAAAACAAAAGTTTATTGCGCACATGCTGTGTCCAGGCTCTCATCCAGGATGTAGGATACATCAGTGAACACAACAGATAAAAATCTCAGCCCTCAAGTGTTAGTAATATAGTGGGTGGAGACATAATAAGATAAATAAGTGAACTGTAGTACATTAAAAGGTGCTGAGTGCTATGGAAAGTAAAATAGGGCCCTGTGATGGGGAGCGTAATGGTGGAAGTGATGGTGGGTTTGCAATTTTTAACAAAGTGGTCGAAGTACACCTCCCAAAGTAGTTATAGATTAACAAGGTCTTGAAGGAGATAAGGAAAAAAGTATTGAGATATCTTGGGGAAGAGCATTTCAGACACAGCGATCAGTATTGGCAGGCCTGGAGGTGGGCATGCACCTGCAGTGGTGAAGATGTCATCTCAGTTAGAGGCAGGTGAGTTAGGAGATGTAGTCAGGGGAGGAATGGGGTAGCAGATCACAAAAGAAGTGCTTCTCAGACTTTAATATGCATACAGATTTCCTAGAGATCTTGTTAAATTTAGATTCTGATTTGGTAGATCTTGAGTTGGGTCAGAGATAACAAACCCTCAGGTGATGGTGAAGTTACTGGTCCTGGGGCCGCAGTTTGATTAGTAAGGATATAGGGCCTTAAGGGCCATGTAAGACTATATAAATATGAAACTATTGGAATCACCAAGGGAATGAGGGTAGATAGAGAAGAGAAAAGGGCTAAGGGCTGAGCCCTGGCGCACTCCAGCATTAAGAGGATGGTGAGACAGGAGGAGCCAGCAAAGAAGCCTAAGAAGGCGTGACCACAAAGTGAGAAGGAAACCCACAGGGCCCATGAATGTAAATAAATTTCAGGCAACATCAGTCAGTATAGTTTTCTGTGTTTTCTCCAGGAAGCCAAGTAAATTGTTTCATGGAGGAAGAAGTGATCAACCATGTGAAATCTTGCTTGATAGATCAAGTAAGAGGAAAGCTAAGAATCGATTATTGAGTTTGACAACATAGTGGTTATTGACAAGCAGGTTGCTGGGTAGTATGAGGGCAAAAGCCCTATTGGAGTGGGTTTCAAAGAGAAGAGAGGAGAGAAATCAGAGATAGTGAATAAATAAAAGTTACTGAGGCATTTTTCTGTAAAGGGTGTGTATGTTAGATATCTATTGCTACATAACAAATTAAGCTGGGCACAGTGGATCACGCCTGTAATCTCAGCACTTTGGGAGGCCGAGGCAGGAGGAGCACTTGAGCTCAGGAGTTTGAGACTAGCCTGGTCAACATAGTGAGACTTCTTCTCTACTAAAATACAAAAAAAAAAAAAAAAAAAAAAAAGGTAGCTTAATGTGGTGGTGCACGCCTATAGTCCCAGCTACTCCAGGGGCTGAGGCAGGAACGATCACTTGAGCCTGGGAAGTTGAGGCTGAGTGAGCCATGATCATGCCATTGCACTCCAGCCTGGGCAACAGAGCAAGACCCTGTCCCAAAAAACAAAAACAAAGTAAAACTTAAGAGTCACTTAAAACAACAAAGATTTACTATTTCAGTTTTACTAATTCAGATTTACTAATTCAGTCAGGAATTCAGGAATGGCTCAGCTGGGTGATTCTGGCTCAGTGTTTTGTGAAGTTTTAGTCAATATATTGGCCAGGGCTGCAGTCATCTGAAGGCTCGACCTGAGCTGGAGGACTTACCTCTGAGATGGCTCATTTCATCTGGCTGTTGGCAAGAGGCCTCAGTTTCTTACTCACTATACAGGCTTCTTCTCCATAGGAGTGCTTAAGTATCCTCCTAACAAGGCAGCCGGCTTCTTTCAGAGAGGATGATCTAAGATATGTAGAGAGAAGCTACCATGTATGGAAGTTACATTCCGTTATTTCCGCTGTATTCTGTTGATCGCATGGACACAGTGTGAGAGGGAACTGCATAAGAACCTGAATACCAAGAGGGTAGGGGCCGTTAGGGGCCTTCGTGGAGGCTGGCTAACCAAGAGAGCAGGAAATTTGAGGGTAGCTGGAGAGGAAAGTGGGACCCCAGCAAGTTTTTTTTTGTTTTTAATTGATGGAAACAATTTGTTTGTTTGTTGCACCGGTAACGATCCAGTGTAGAAGGGAAAATTATTGATGCAGAATGGAGAGTAGAGAATTGTTGGAGAGTTATTACTTTGGTGAGAGGGGATATGATGTGGAGCATAAGTGAAGGAATGGGGACTCGGCTTTGCGCAGGATAAGGGTAGTCCACTTAGAGCGGCAGGAGGGAAGACAGTATGTGTGTCAAAAGATGCTACGAGGTGCTGAGATGGGATGGTGGGAGGTTTGTGGATGTTCTCTTCTGGTTACTTCAGTTTTTTCAGTGAAATGGAAAGCGAGGTCATTGAGAATGAGGATGGGAGAAGAGGTGTCAGCTTTCAGGAGTGAAGAAGAGAAGTTACAGTCACCAAGGACAGTGGGAGAGTGAGTGGACCAAGGAAATGCATGGTTTTTGCGGGGAGCATTAATGACCCACACAAGATTCAGGGTCATGAATTTAAGGCAAGATCAGTCAGTATACTTTTCTGTGTTTTACTCTAGCCACATTCAGCTATACAAGTGCAGGTGGGGAGTCAGTGAAGAGGTAGATTTAACCAGTGTGTGGTCTATCCTGCAAAGAGAGAAAAGGCAAGGGATTGAAGGGCAAATTATTACAATGTTTGATCTTAGAATTTAACCTGCTTAAGAAGGAAGTTTAGAGCATAGGGGCGAGGAATGAGGGAAAGTGAATATAACTTAAGATCAATGGATCGTAGGGCCTGATGGGGTTGAAGGATTATTGGAGTCAAATATTAGAGGGAATGAACTAGAAAGATAGGTGGAGGCTGTTAAAGGATGTCTGAGATCAGGTGGAGGACAAGATCATTAGGTAGAGGACCTCGCAGACAGGAGAGGCCACAATATTGGAAGGGTCAGGCATACATATGTTAAAATCACCAAGAATTGAGAGAGAAGAGTGACAGTAAACCAGCAACTAAAATTCCTGAGACAGGAGAATGAGTAACTTGGGGAGCAACAGATGGCAGTGATAAGGAGACAGTTGGTGTATGGTAGTTGGACCTCTGGTTCCAGGCTGGGAAGGAGGAGGGAGGGGTGGGGAGGAAGCATCAGTGAGGAGCAAGAAGGACCTCCTCCCAGTTCCAGGTTCAGCAACCTGATAACTGTGACAGAAAGAACAACGAGGACCAACATTGATCCTGGGGAGATTCAGGTTTAGGCTGGAGCAAAAAGGTGGAGGGGGGGCCTTCAAAGATGTTAAAGATCTAGGGAACTGTTACTTCTGGAGGTTACACCAGAAGCCTCTCAAGAGGTGGGGAGGGGTGGGCAGTAGGCATAGAAGATGGGGACAGAAGAGGCATAGCCTTCTGGGAGATGGGCAGTGGGAGCCTCTGGCTTCTGTACTGATTTATGTCAGTGAGGACACAAGATAAAATGATGTTAGCCCTGGTTCTGATAGGTGCTCAAATAGGGTGGTGAAGCTTTGGATGCTGGAGAGTAAGGAGAGTGGAGCTACCTTTTGACTCTTGCAGACAGAAGTACCCAGAAATAGGTCTCAGATCGTTGAGACTGGAACAGATTCTACCTAGCTTGTAGCAAGAGAAGGCTGAAGCCAGCCTTTCTTACCAGGATAATGAAAAGGAGAAATGGCTGGGGAAACGGAAGACAAATGTTACTACTTGAATTTGGTGTGCTGGTAAACTGGCTCTCAAAAAACCCCCCAAACACAAATTTCTGTAGTATAAGTACTCCCACCTTGCCAGTTTCAGGCTATCAGAGGTTTCATCAACCAGCTTGTAAGATTCCTGAATATTGGACAGCTTGACTCTCGATAGTCCTTGATATGAACTCTCTAGCATACCACACACTTTAGAGCAGACTCTATTTTCCTTAAAATATTTGCATACCATTTGGATGCTTTAGAGCAGGGGTCTGCAATCCCGGGCCACAGACCAGTACAGACGCAGCCTGTTAGGAAGGTGAGTGGTGGTTGAGTGAGCATTACAACCTGAGCTCTGCCTTCTGCCAGATTAGCAGTGGCATTAGATTCTCATAGAAGCTCGAACCATATTGTGAAATGTACGTGCGAGGTATCCAGGTTGCGTGCTCCTTAGGAGAATATAATGCCTGATGATCTGAGGTGGGACAGTTTCATCCTGAAAAGCATCCCCACACCCCACCCCCGTTTGTGGAAAAATTGTCTTCCGTGTAACTGTCCCTGGTGCCAAAAAGATTGGGGACTGCTGCTTTGGAGTTCTACTAGTAATCCTAAATTTTGCTTCTTTGTAACTCTTTACCTTATGGAACCTCAGTTTCTTTGTAAACAGAGGGTATTAGCACCTGTTCCTTGGGTTGTTGTAAGGATTAGAGAATAAGTAGAACAAAAGTTCCTGGAATGGCGATACTATTGATATTATTATTGCCATCACCTTAATGTAAAGCTTTTTTACAAAGAAACTTAGTTACCAGAGGATAATACCTGTATTTTCATATGCAAAGGCTGGAGTAGAGATTGGAGTTAACTTTTTTGAGAGCAATTGGGTAACACATATCACACATCTAAGAGCATGGGTTTAACCTAGTAATTTTACTTCTGGGACCTTTTCCAAAGAAAATAACTAAGAATATGCAGGAAAATGAAGCAAGAAGATAACTTGTTTGCAGTACTGTTTGTAAGAGAGGAAAGGTGGAATCTACCTAAATGTCTAACTATTGTGCAACAAAAGACTTTACCTTACTAGAAACAAACGGATAGAATGGAATTGATTATGTGGAATAATGGTTCATTGTAGTATAAAATAGGTTACAAAATAGTAGGTACTGAATGATCCAGTTGTATTAAAAGTGCAAAGAATATGATCTGAAGAACAAAAATAAGTGATTGTATTAACAATTAATAGTGATGGCCTCAGACAAAATTAAAAAAAATTTTTTTGGGTACATAGTACGTGAATATATTTATGGAGTAGGTGAGAATTTTTTTTTTTTTTTTTGAGACGGAGTCTCGCTTTGTCGCCCAGGCTGGAGTGCAGTGGCGCGGTCTCAGCTCACTGCAAGCTCCGCCTCCCAGGTTCACGCCATTCTCCTGCCTCAGCCTCCTGAGTAGCTGGGACTACAGGCGCCCGCCACGACCCTGGCTAATTTTTGGTATTTTTTTAATAGAGACGGGGTTTCACCGTGTTAGCCAGGATGGTCTCAATCTCCTGACCTTGTGATCCGCCCACTTCAGCCTCCCAAAGTGCTGGGCTTACAGGCATGAGCCACCGCGCCCGGCCGTAGGTGAGATATTTTGATACAGGCATGCAATGTGCGATAATCACATTAGGGTATGGGGGTAGTCATCGCCTCAACACATTTCTTTGTGTTACAAATGCAGTTATTTGTGTTATAAACACATTTCTGTGTGTTACAAACATTCCCAGGTAAGTCTTTAAATTTTCTTTAGATTGCTTCTATTTTCTGAGATTATAATGAATGTGACTTGCTTTTGTAATAAGAAAACAAGAGACTCTGTGTGTGTGTGTGTGTGTGTGTGTAGTGCTGTGAAGTAGAAAACTCTAAAGGTGGAGACATACATTTTGCTTTCTCATTAGTCATGAATGACTGTGTAGCTGTCTGTTCCATTCTGTTGTCAAAACCCACACCCAGTCCCATGACTGTAAGGGTACATGAAGGGCAAGGGAGGCATAGAACCAAGCTCATTCATTGCCTTAGGAGCCTGGCAGCAACTCAAGAACTATGGTTTTGTTGATTCCCATAACATTGAGTCTCTTTAGGGATCTCAATAATTTTTAGCTAGGAGAGAATCAAACTAGAATTGAGATGGAAAATGTCTGTTGAAGGCCACTCAAAAGAAAAACATGTAAGATACAAGGGAAATTTAGCAGTTACAGGTCCTTCTAAAAAACTGAACTGCTATTTCTTTTAAAGTCTATGAATATTGGTGACTTAGCACAATTCATTTTAAAAAAACAGGACCTTGTGATTGTCACAAGTTCCTCAAGAAATTAGAAACCAGGAAATTTACTCTTGTGTAAAACAGTCCGTGAGTCACAGTTAAACAAGCATAGTAATGAAGCTGTCAGATGCGGTGCTATTCTTGCATCAGATGACTTCCCAGATAATTGAAATATTTTCTGAAATTTGTTTACCTTGAGCCAAGTAGAAAGCAAGTTGTATGTCCTTGACACAATTATGTTTTATTCCATTGTTCAGCAGGTATGAGAGTAAGTCAGCTGTTTAATTATGTGTATAATACTAATAAAAGAGAGCATTAACATTGTTAATTTAAAAATCCAGCCCCGTGCGATGGCTCACGCCTGTAATCCCAGCACATTGGGTGGCTGAGGTGGGCGGATCACTTGAGGCCAGGAGTTTGAGACCAGCCTGGCCAACATGGCGAAACAAGGTCTCTACCAAAAATATAAAAATCAGCCGGGCATGGTGGTGCATGCTTGTAATCCCAGCTACTTGGGATGCTGAGGCAGAAGAATCACTTGAACCTGGGAGGTGGAGGTTGCAGTGAGCCGAGATCATGCCACTGCACTCCAGCCTGGGCAACAAAGACCCTGTCTCAAAAAAAAAAAAAAAAAAATCAGATAATTAAAGAGAGAAAATAATTTACTGGTTTTAGGAAAGTGAGCAGCTTTAGAAACAAGGTAGACCAGGAGAATAGCCCTGAGTTAAATTATTAGACACCTTCTCCTTTTCCTTTTTCTTTGTTTCTTTTCTATTCTTCTTCCCTATCCTCTTTACCTCTCTTTTTTCTTCTGTCTTTATTCCTTTCCTTCTTTGTACAAAGAGAGAACTTAACGTGCCAGACAGTTGTTTTAGGCACTGGGGTGTATGTCCATAAACAAAAGTGACAAAACCTCTGCTTGCATAGACCGTACATTCTAGTATTTACAGATAATATATAAGTAAATGCATATAAAATACTCTGGTGTTAAGTGCTGTGAAGAAAAATAAAGGGGCAAGGGATAGAGTATAATTGGGCAGGGGTGGGTGGACAGAGAGGAGAGGGTTCACTTCAATTCCATTTTTCAATTTTGTTTAAAAACTAAAGGCCTCTCATTAGAGGTGACATTTGAGCAGAGATCTGAGTGATATGAGGGAGTAAGCCAGGCAGAAGAAGAAGCAAGCACAAAGGCCTGCAGTGGGAAGATGCCTAGGTGGACCAAGAACATGAAGGAGGCCAGTGTGGCTAGGGGAGGTGGCGGTGAACGAGATAGGCCAAGCAGCAGGGAGCTAGGTCGTGTAGGGCCCTGTTGGCTACAGTAAGCTCTCATCTGAGTGAATCTGGAAACCTTTGGAGAAGTTTATTACAGCAGCTAGTAGTACCCTAATACAGATATTCATATTTATTTGTGTGCCATTACGTATTTAATTCCTTTGTACCGAGGAGTAATTCAAGTAGCAGATAATATGACTGTGTTATTACATACAGGTTTCATTTCAATAATCAGTAATGCATGTGGTAATTTTTTTAAAACCACATTTCTGAGATTTTCTCTTATTGCTGGCCTGCTTGGATAAGCAATTTTGTCCTCCTAGAATTTGCTAGCAAATAAGTAAGGTGAAAAGAATTTCTTTATTTTATTTTAATTTTTTATTTTTTTGAGACGGAGTCTTGCTGTGTTACCAGGCTGGAGTGCAGTGGCGGGATCTCAGCTCACTGCAACCTCTGCCTCCCGGGTTCAAGCGATTCCCCTGCCTCAGCCTCCTGAGTAGCTGGGACTACAGGTGTGTGCCACCACGCCCGGCTAATTTTTTTTTATTTTAGTAGAGACAGGGTTTCACCATGTTGGCCAGGATGGTCTCGATCTCCTGACCTCATGATCCGCCCACTTCGGCCTCCCAAAGTGCTGGGATTACAGGCGTGAGCCGCCACGCCCAGCCCTTTATTTTAAAATTATGATAAAAAATTGATCATCTTAGTCATTTAAGTTTATAGTTCAGTAGTGTTAAATATATTGTTGTGAAACATATCTCCAGAACCTTTTCATTTTGCAAAACTGAAACTCTACCCATTATATAACAACTCCCCTTTTCCTTTTCCCCAACAGCCACCATTCTCCTTTCAGTCTCTATGCATTTGACCAGTTACTCATAGAAGTGGAATCACCAGTATCTGTCCTCTTGTGACTGCTTATTTTGTTTAGCATAATGTCCTCAAGGTTCAACCATGCTGTAGCATGTTAGAGCTTCTTTCTTTTTAAAGGCTGGATCCTATTTTATTGTGTATAAACATCACATTTTGTTTATCCATCTGTTTGGTGGGCAACTGGTTGCTTCTACCTGTTGGCCATTGTGAAGAATGCTGCTATGAACTTAAGTGTGCACCCACTAGAGAGTTTTCAACAGATTGACAGGATGTGATCTGATTTATGTCCAAAAACATTCACTCTGGCCCTTCCCTTCCCTCACTAAGTGAGACTTGGTGTTTTCTTGTGCCATGTTTCTAATGCTCACAAACACTGTCTTGCACCTAGTGGTCATGCAGATACTAGAAGAAATAAATGATAGAACTAAACACAGTGAGGCAAACTCCGGAGGCCATCATGTCAACTCAGATATGTATTAGGGCAGTGGGCCTTTTCTATTTGCGGATCATAGACCTCACTGAAAATTTGATGAAAAATATGGAACTTTCCTCTGGAAAAAAACAGTTTTTTTTCTCCTTGACTCTGCCAATACAGAATACTTCTGTGACTTCTGCTCACCAAGAAGTGTGTGGGGATTTCTCCCCACCAGCAGCCAGTTCTCTGGTGGATTCTTTAGCGGACACCAGCTGCGTGTCCTCTGATTCAGTTCCGTTCTGATGCTCTCTTGCTGGAGAGAGCACAGGGTGAGAGGGCTCAGCCTCACACGGCTGACCCCCACTTTGAGCACCAATCGCAAGTAATAGGTTCTCACCTATGCTTCTGACCCATCTGTTCTAAATTGGGGCTCCCCTTACTCGATACACTGATTTGCTAGAGTGGCTCTCAGAACTCAGGGAAACACTTAGGTTTACTGGTTTATTATAAAGAATATTACAAAGGGTACAGGTGAGGAGATGAAGAGAGGCATGAGAAAGGCACATGGGAAGGAGTGTGGAGCTCCCATGCCCAGTACAGGCTCACCACCCGCCAGGAACCCCCACATGTTCAGCTCTCTGGAAGCTCCCCAAACCCAGTCCCTTTGGGTTTTTAGGGAAGCTTCATTATGTTGGAATGACTGCATAAATCATTGACTACTGGTGATTGGCCAGGCGCGGTGGCTCATGCCTGTAATCCCAGCGTTTTGGGAGGCCGAGGTAGGCAGATCACAAGGTCAGGAGTTCGAGACCAGCCTGGCCAATATGGCGAAAATCCGTCTCTACTAAAAATACAAAAATTAGCCAGGCATGGTGTCGGGCACCTGTAGTCCCAGCTACTCGGGAGGCTGAGGCAGTAGAATTGCTTGAACCCAGGAGGCGGAGGTTGCAGTGAGCCGAGATTGCACCACTGTGCTGCAGCCTGGGCAATAGAGTGAGACTCCATCTCAAAAAAAAAAAAAAAAAAAAAAAAAATTGGCTACTGGTGATCAACTCAGACGTCAGCCTCTCTCCCCTCTTTGGAGTTGGTGCTGAAAGTCCCAGTCCTCTAATCATGCCTTCATCTTTCTAGTGACCAGCCCCATCCTGAAGCTACCTAGGGGTGGCCCAGCCTTCAATCATTAGTATACAAAAAGACACCCATCACTTTGGACATTCCAAGGATTCTAGGAGTTGTATGCCAGGAGATAGGGATGAAGACCAAATATATATTTCAAAATATCACATTTCCCCAGAAAAGCAAACACAGTTACAGACAGTTCAAGTTAAGATTTTTCGACTTTATGATGGTGCAGAAGTGATACACATTTAGTAACTATAGTTTGAGTACCCATACAACCATGTTGTATTCAATAAATTGTTTAGTTATTCAGTTGTATTCAATAAAATGTTCAACACTTTATCATAATATAGGCTTTGTGTTAGATGATTTTGCTCCACCATGGGCTAACTTAAGTGTTAGGAACCTGTTTAAGGTGGGCTAGGCTAAGCTATGATGTTTTGCAGGTTACGTGTATTAGATGCATTTTCACTATATGGTATTTTCAATGAGCTTATCAGGGTGTAACTCTGTCATAAGTCAAGCAGCATCTGTATACTAAAATGTTTACCTACAAATCAATGGGTTCTTCACCTGATGTCCATAGAAGGACTTCATACATAACTAGGCCGTTGACCATTCTTATGGGTGGATTGGAGTATTCATCCTACAGCGATATTAGAGCTATAGATCCAATCCCTGAGCAGGCAATGTTGCTTCCTACAAATTGTAATCTGCACAGCCTTCACAATTTTCATCAGCCTTGTTTCACAATAGGAAAGGTTTGCCCCAGCCTTACACAGTAGACCTGATTCCATGTCTCCTATATCTGGGTTCCTACCTGGCTGCTTCTGGATACAGAAACAGGGAGACCATGGCTTCAGCCCGTTTATTATACTGCAGCATTTTTCTGTTCTGTTTCTGTGCCACAGAGTTACTGATTTCTTTAAAGTGGCTGTATCTCAGAAACACTTAAAAATTCGTATCTGTCATTTTTCTGGATTGTGTTTAGTGTGGGATGACAATCTCAAAGGGTGAACTCCCAGCACCCTGGGACTGAGCAGCCTCTCCTTGCTGGCTACTCACTAAGCCAGTATATGAATTGATAGAATAAAAATTAAAAATGAACATCAAGCATTTGGGATCATTGCTTGGAAAAGATTTCTTGTGCCAAAAGGCTCAAGTGAAACCTTTTGAGTATGCATTTCAGAGTTCTGAAGCAGAATGAAACTACAACTGATCTGTTTTTTACTACCATTTCCTTCCTAAATAGAGAAAGGAAGGGATTTTTATCTGATCTCTGATGTTGCTGTCTGTTAGGATGCTTTCAACTACAAGCAACAAAAAGTAACTCAGCCCTTTATGTGTATGTGTGTGTGTATATGTCTGTGTATTTATGTAAACATTTATATGTGCACACGTGTAGACATGCGCACACACTGTGAAAGGGCCTGGAAGCAGTGGCACCCCTAGTCACCCAAGTGAGCACACCTAGTCACCCAAGTCTTTGTTTCTAAATAGCCTTCCCCACTACCAGTAACCAGGGCTCCCCAGAGAAGTAGCTGATTCCAGGGTTGGGGCAAGGGAAGGACAAGATGAGGATCATCTTGTTGTGCCAGGTATAGGAAGCATACAAAGCACGATGAGGTAGTGCAGCCATGCCATGGAGTACCATCTGCAATAAAAAGGAACAAAATACTGATATAGCCACATGGATGAACCTCGAAAACAGGCACTGTGAAAAAATCCAGAGACAAAGGCCACGTTGTGGGATTTCATTTATATGAAATGTCCAGAAAAGGCAAAACTGTAGAAACAGAAAGTACGTGAGTGATTTCATGGAGCTGGGGGTCAGAAGAGGAGTGACTGCAAATGGGCATGAATTTTCTTTCATCTGGAGTGATAAAAAATTCAAATTCTAAAATTATGTGGTAGTGATGGTTGCATATTTTTATAAATTCACTGAAAATCATTAAATAATTGCACATTTTGAATCAGCAAATTTTAGGGTAAGTAAATTATACCTCAATAAAGCAGTTTGGTTCTGTTTTTTGTTTTTGTTTTTTTGAAATGGAGTCTTGCTTTATCGCCCAGGCTGGAGTGCAGTGGTGTGATCTCGACTCACTGCAACCTCCACCTCCTGGGTTCAAATGATTCTCCTGCCTCAGCCTCCCAAGTAGCTTGGATTACAGGTGCCCACCACCATGCCAGACTATTTTTTTTATTTTTATTTTTGGTAGAGACGGGGTTTTGCCATGTTGGCTGGGCTGGTCTCGAACCTTAAGTGATCTGCCTGCCGCGGCCTCCCAAAGTGCTGGGATTACAGGCGTGAGCCACCGCACCCAGCCAATAAAGCAGTTTTAAAAAGTTATGGGAGAGGTCACAAGGACTCAGGAGTCAGCTTGCAGGACGGTCCACTGGCCAGGTCTGGAAATACTTGAGCATCAGAATAACCAACGATAATGGGCCAGGCAAAGTGGCTCATGCCTGTAACCTCAGCTGTTTGGGAGTCTGAGGCAGGTGGATTGCTTGAGCCCAGGAGTTTGAGACCAGCCTAGGCAATATAGTGAGACCTCATCTCTACAAAAACACAAAAATTAGTTGGGTGTGGTTGCATACACCTGTGGTCCTTGTACTCTGGAGGCTGAGTTAGGAGGAACACTTTTGAGTCCAGGAGGTCGAGGCTGCAGTTCACTGAAACAGCGCCACTGTACTCCACCCTGAGTGACAGAGCGAGACCCTACCTCAGAAAAAAAAAGAATAATGATAATGGATTAAATTAGTTACCAAATAAAAGTGATAAAATAATAAAATCCACAAGACTCTTTAAATACATGAATAAATGGGGAGAAAGGAAAGTTCTTCCTTACAGTGCCAACTCACAAATATAGAAGGAGTGATGATGGATGGAATGTTGTTCTTTTTCAACCATCATAGTAATAGCTGACTTAGGTAAAAATCATCAGTGATTGTTAAAACTAGTTAATGAAGGTTTGATGAGGACCATGATATTAACAGTTTCAAAAGAGTTCACCAAAGGCAAAAATAGTCTACCAGAGTAATCTAGCAGAACCACCTTAAGTATTTCAAAAGAGTTCACCCTTAAATACCTGTTGATTTCAAAGGCAAAAATAGTATACCGGAGTAATCTAGCAGAACCACCTTAAGTGATTGAACTAGTTTTGTATTGCTGTGTAACAATGTTACCACACGTTTAGAAGCTTAAAACAGCCACAAATTTATTATCTCACAGTTTCTGTTAGTCAGGAGTCTGGCCTGGCTTAGCTGGGTCCTCTGTTCAGGGTCTCCTAAGATTCTAATTCAGGTGTCAGCCGGGGCTGCATCATCTGGAGGCTTAGTCTGGGAAGGATTCATTTCCTGCTCATGTGCTTGTGGCCACATTCAGCTCCTTGTGATGGTACGACTGATGGCTTCATTTTTTTTTTTTTTATGTTTGTTTTTTTTTCTTTTTTATTATTATTATTATTATTATTATTATTCATTTTTTTTTTTTGCTGGCCGTTGGCTGGAGAATGCCGTCAGCATGTAGAGACTATCTATCTGCAGTTCCTTTGCCATGTGGGTTCCCAACATGGCCACTTGCTCCCTCACAGCCAGCAAAGGAGAGGAGACTCCAGCAAGATGGAAACTGTCTTATGTAATATAATCATGTATTTGTAATAGTGAACATCCCATCATCTTTGCTGTATTCTGTCAGTTAGAAGCACTTCACAGGTCCCACCTAGACTCAAAGGGAGGAGTCACACAGGGCATGAACACCAGGAGGTGGCAAGGACAGGGACATCTTAGAGTCTGTCTGCCACAGTAATAAAAGTTGACATCACCAGTATTAGGACAAACCATACCATGTGCCTCCTGACTCACTGAAAGGGTCATGTATCTCTGCCAGGTATCTTTGCCAAGTGTGTATAACCTGCAGAAACATGAGACAAACCAAATACCTGAGGAACCATGTACCTGGCCTGTATTCTTCCAGTGTCATTGTAATGAAAGACAAAGGCTGAAGAACTGTTTTGGATTAAAGGAGACTAAAGAGGGATGTGGTGGCTCACACCTGTAATTCCAGCACTTTGGGAGGTCAAGGTGGGAGGACCACTTGAGGATAGGAGTTTGAGACCAGCCTAGGCAACATAGCGAGATGCCATCTGTATAAAAATTTTTTAAAAAATTAGCCAGGTGTAGTGGGGCGTGCCTGTAGTCCTAGCTATTCAGGAGGTGGGAGAATCACTTGAGCCTGGAAATTCAAGGTTACAGTGAGCTATGGTTGTGCCACTGCACTCTAGCCTGGCTGACAGAATGAGACTGTCTCAAAAAAAAAAAAAAAAAAGACTAAAGAGATAAGACAACAAATGCAATGGATGAGCCTGGGTTAGGAAGGATAGTACAAAGAGAATGTTTGGGGGACAGTTGAAATTTGAATATAGACTGTGGATTAGATGTTAAATTTCCTGATTTTTATAATTATATTGTCATCTAAGATATGCCCTTATTTGTAGGTATTTGGAGAAGAGATGGGCAGAAAGTTTGTAACTTACTCTCCAGCGGTTTGTAAGAGAAAATGTGAATAAAGCAAATGGGGTAAAACATTGCTATTGATAAATCTGGTCAAAGGATATACAGGAATTCCTGATAATTTCTGTATATTTTTGAGGCATTTCTGTAAGTTTAAAATTATATCAAAACAAAAAAAATGCCAAAAAACTTAAAGTGACACAAAAATTGGCTCAGAAGCTAGAACTCCAGAGGGGTGGGCTTCAGAGTTGGCTTTATTTAGAGCTCCACAGTCTTATCAAATACTCAGGTTCTTTTTGTCTTTCCGCCTTCTAGTGTGTGCTTCATCCAGCAGCCACTTCCTCTTGAGATTTTAGGTGATTGCCAGTGACAATCAGGGCTGCATGCTTTCCCACTGAGCCAGTCGATATCCTTGCCTTTTCAGTCATTTTAATTCCTGAGACTTTTCTGTAAGTTTTAAATGATATCAAAGGTAAGGACCTGTTAGAAAAGTCTCGAGAATAGTCCAAGGAAGTCATTCAAATAGGTTTTATTGATAATATTTAAATTTTTCTTAAATTGGTAGTTAATTTGGTCTGATGAAGTTTCACTGTTATTAGGAAAAAAAAACCAGTGTAAACAGTGGCATATGCTAAAAATATGTTAGGACAGATACTGCCAGAAAGCCAGTTGTTATAGAAGCATAGTTTTCTACTGTATAGTCATTAAAATATAATTTGGCCTTTTATGTGACCTCTAAAGGAAATCTTAGGCAGAATTCAAAATATTGTTTTTAATAAAGAACTAGGAATTTAGGGAGTGTTCTTGAAAGAATCATTTCTTCTGACAGAATTCAAAAAGAATTTTAGATTTGAGATATCTTATAATAATTGTACATTTCTAATTTAGTTTAAAAATGTGTACATTTAGGAAGATGTAATGATGTCAGATATTAGACATAAGAAAATATTAGGAGTAAATGGTTTTCTTACATCATATATCTTGAAATTTTGAAATGTCAAAGATTATGTGCCCTCTGGTTGGTGACTCAAGCTCGTCTCTTGTGTAAAAATCCAAAGTATGTGAATTCTGCCGCCTCTGCACATGCGTCCCTGGCCAATGCAGTCCCAGCTGTTTGCTCACCCACACCTTCACTGCAGTTTTCCTCAGTCTTATATCTAGACACGAGTGGATGGGGGTGAGCTGAGGCAGTCCAGGGCCTACATACCCAGCTATGCGGTCATGTGGGCATCTGTGCCATTTGATTCCACTCTTCCTCCTCCAGCCTGCATGTTTAATTATGCCCCTGGAAAGTGGAGCAAAGAAATTAAGCAGCTATTTTAGGTAGTCGGGCAGCTCTAAAATAAACAGTGGAGACCGTATCTACTTGTTTTTTGAATACTCTTAGTACAAGAGAAACCAGCAGTTGAGGCTGTTAGTATTTAATTCTCAGCAAATTATTACTATACAGCAAATTATTTCTTCTTCCAAACATTTCTTTGAAGCAGTTGAACTATTCTGGGGCACTGAGATGAAACCATTCATTGGCAAATGTCAAAAAAAGTGCCAGGCCCAGAGATATAGTTCAAATACAGTCTCCCCAATAGTTGCTGGTATGAGTTAGGCACAGGAAAGCTGTTATGGCTCCTACCTGTTTGGTGGCCTCTTCGATGCTTGCCCATACAGAATAAAGTAACACCCCTCTCCCACCAGGCTTTCCTTCCCTGTGTGTGTGCTCTGGAGCCCCCCTAGCTCTCCTTCAGGCCTGCTGCACTCCACCAGGCCCAGAAAAGTTGGGTGGCCAGAATGGGGGATCACTTTCAACTTTGGGGAGTTATAAATAAGCTATTAATGGATTATCAAGAGTGGTTCTGTCTCTCTCCCTCTGTGTGTGTGTGTGTGTGTGTGTGTGTGTGTGTGTGTGTGTGTGTGTGTGTAGAAAGACACTAGAGGGAAGTTGCAAAAATCTGTGAATAGAGGTTTTGAGGTAAGATAATGAAAGGGTGCTTAGGTTATAAAAGCACAGGAAGAGAAGAAGGCATTTGTCAAGAGATGTGATGATTGGCTGGAATAAAAGTAACAGGGCAGTGGTGACTGGAGCAGGCTTTTGAGCGGGTTGCTCATTCTTAAGGTGGAGGAGGAAACAGGAAGGGGGTTAGCAGGACAGTGCAGGGCTATAGCTGTGGTATTAAGTTCTCCTATCTACAGTGACTTCTTGAGGAACATGTAATGAATTAAGGTAAATTACAAATGTCAAATTTCCCAACTATTTTGTCAGTTGATAGGCATTTCTTAAAAATTAATTTTATTTATAATTGATATATAATATACACATTCATTTTAAATACTAGGATTAACCATAAAACAATATTTTAAAAAATTAGATCCAATGCCATGATCATTATAATATATGGAATTTTATATGAGCCACAGATTTCTCCTTCTAAGGAAATTTCACAGTGAGGATCTTGTGTGGGTAATTACAATTACTTATGTGGTCTACACTATCACAACATTTCTCATCCCCCTTTCAACTTTGTGGGAAAAAATATTTTTTCATAATTTTCTCTATAATAGAGGTTTAAGTACTCAAAGTGACCAGATTGATATTGTATATTTGATTGTTCCTACTATATTTAAAAGAAAATTGGAACTAGAATGGTGAAAAAGAAAATTAAATGTCTATGCAATGACAAAGGCAAAATAAGGGTAGGAAATTAAAGCAAGTGTTTCAAGAGGGGAAGTTAATTGTTTTGATTTATTTGACAAATGAAACGAGCAGACTCTAGTCTTCTTTCTTGGCTCTTATTTTACCCTTCATGTTTGTTTTCTTTCACTAAAAGATGGATAATATATATGGCTTCCTTTTTTCTAGCTATTTCTCTTTACTTGAAAACTCCATTCATACACAGTCAGACTTGATTGCAGATCTGCCCTTGACAACCTAGAGTGCTAAAGAACAGGAGTAGACCATCTGATAATGTGTCTCTTGGTCTGGTCATTGTGTAATTCCTACAATAGGCTCCTTGTAGAGCAGGTTTAGTACATCAATACTGCATTGTAAATCTAGTTTGTATAATTAGTGTAGTGTCTCTTCCAATCCCCCATCCCCTCTTTTTTTCTTGTGGCAAATAGGTCAAGGTGATGTGGGATAAATGTGACTTTCCAAATACACCTAGATATCTGTGTATTAAATAGCAGCTTCTGAAATGCTGGAGGGCTCTGTCCTCAGTACTTCCATAGTATTTTGTGATATCTCCGTTAACAGTTACCTCACCACAGCACACATTGTATGTATATGTGTTTGTCTATTCCACTTGGCTGTGAGCCCTTTGAGGGCAAGGACTATGCCTCATTTATTTTTGTATCTATATTTTGGTGCCTGATACAAAATAGATACTCAGTAAAAGTTAGTTGGATAATTGTTTAAAAAACACAGATACAACTTCAGATGTCTGCCATTTGCCAGAACTTCTGGTAGATGAGCCACACGTATAGTTTTCTTTTAATAGCACTTGGTCCTATGAAAAGTTCTGTAATCTCCTTTGGATTGTTTATACAGTTGACCCTGAACAACGTGGGGGTTAGGGTCACTGACCCTCCTTTGCAGTCAGAAATCTGAGTATAACACATTTGACTCTCTCAAACTTAAATTTTGATTGGAAGCCTTACCGGTAACATAACAGTTAACACATATTTTATGTGTATTGTATCCTGTATTATTGTTATTATTATTGACAGGGTCTGGCTCTGTTGCCCTGGCTGGAGTACAGTGGCACAATCATAGCTCACTGCAGCCTCAACTTCCCGGGCTCAGGTGATCCTCCCACCTCAGCCTCCCAGGTAGCTGGGATTACAGGCACGAGCCACCCCTATAGTGGTCCCCACCACCATGCCCAGCGTATTTTTGTTTTGTTTTGTGTTGGTAGAGACAGGGTCTCACTCTTTTGCCCACGCTGGTCTTGAACTCCTGGGTTCAAGCAGTTATCCCGCATTGGCCTCCCAAAGTGCTGTGGTTGCAGGCATGAGCCACCACACCCAGATCTGTATTTTTAAAGTAAGCTAGAGTAAAGAAAATGTTATTAAGAACCTCATAAGGAAAATATATTTACTATTCATTAAGTGGAGATTGATCATCATAATGGTCTTCATCCTCATCTTCACATTGAATAGTCTGAGGAAGAGGAGGGATTGGTCTTGTTGCTCAGGGGTGTCAGTGGCTGAAGAGGTGGAGGAGGTGGAAGAGGAGGCAAGAGAGACGGGCAAAACACTCAGAGTAATTTTTATTGAAAACAAAATACGTGTATAAGTGGACCCATGCACTTCAAACTTGTGTTGTTCAAGGGTCAACCATACTAGTTTTTATAATAAGAGGGAAAGATTAGAAAATAAAGATAAGCAAAAGCAAAAGAAAAATCACTTGCAACCCCATTCCCCAACAATAATAGCTGTTGTTAGCATTTATATTCTTCTAATCTTTTTTTTTTTATGGACATGTGTGTGGTTTTCCTAAGAATTACATCACATGTGGACATAGTGGTTTGTAACCTAATTTTTTACCTACCTAGCTTAGTGCAGTAACAGATTATCAATAAATACTTGTTTTAATGAACATTTTCTGTTATCAAATGTATTTCAACATCATTTTTAATGATCGCTTAATATTCCATTAAGACATTATTATTTAATGGATCCCCCCATTGCTTAATAGGCTGTTTATTCATTTAATAACATAGTTGGTTTGATCACAGATATCTCTGGTTCATCCCTTTCCCCTCCCAGTCTTGTCTTTAGTGGTATTGATCCATATTTAAGGCTTTGAAAGCTTTATCTTCTCTTTAATTTCTAGGTATTTGCAGTACTGTTCCTTTTGCCCATAACACATTTCCTACTTTGCCTAGCTAATACACATTTGTTAAAACCTGGGCTTATTTTTTCTTCTTGGATCGTTTCCCGGACTATATTAGTTGTCCTTCCAATGTGCATCATAGGTAGCATTTTATACTAATTCCTAGGGAAAAACTCAGTCTGCTTTATTTTAATTGCATGCTTTCTCTTTTTTTTTTTTTTTTCTTGAGACAGCATTTCTCTCTTGTTGCCCAGGCTGGAGTGCAGTGGTGCGCAATCTCAACCGCAAGCTCCGCCTCCCAGGTTCAAGCAATTCTCCTGCCTTAGCCTCCCGAGTAGCTGGGATTACAGGCATGTGCCACCACACCCGGCTAATTTTTTTGTATTTTTAGTAGAGATGGGGTTTTTCCACGTTGGTCAGGCTGGTCTTGAACTCCTGACCTCAGGTGATCCGCCCTCCTCGGCCTCCCAAAGTGCTGGGATTACAGGCATGAGCCACCCCGCCCAGCCAATTGCATGCTTTCTTAAGTGTATCTCCCACTAAACCATAAAATCCTTCAGGAGAGGACCTATGTCTTGTTTCCGTTGTATTTCCCAGCCCTGTGCAATGCTGGGTATATAGCGGGAATTTAGTAAATATTCTTTCAAATAAATGGGCAAATGCATGAAACATTTCCTGGTCTTCAGCGTGAATCATTAAATGGTGACCTTTAACAATCTCATCTTTTTTATCAGATAAGGATAACAACAACAACTTTTATTTGTAAAGTGCTTTATAGAACATAAAATGTTTAAAAATTATTGTTTCATATTGGCAAGGAAATGAATTCTTAGTAAATTTATTCTGCATTATCAAATGAATTGGTCTGCTATTTAAATTCCTTAATATGTTGCCCTTTATTGATAGTTAAGTGATAATGTTAGTAATTCTCACATCTGTATGGTCTTAAATTTTTAAGTAGAGACAGTTAATAGGTTATAGTTTTTATTTATATTTTAAGCCTCTCTTAAGCAATAATTAGGCATCAACTCTGGTGAGGGTTTTGTAACCATAGTTTAAACCAATTTAAAACCATAGCATGAAGCTAAAAGCTTTTATTTTTATTTTGTAACAAGAAGAGTAATCTACAACAAAGACTTAGGGACCAGAGAACCTAACAGTAACATTAGACAGTAAAACCACTTAGCTAGGTGTGGTGGCTTGCACCTGTAGTCCCAGCCACTGGGGAGGCTGAGGTGGAAGAATTGTTTGAGGCCAGGAGTTGGAGGCCATCCTGGGCAAGATAGTGAGACTCTGTCTCTAAAAAAGAAAGGAAAACAACCACTGGATTAGGTTTAGGAGATAGAAGTTAATCTACAGCTCTCTATATTGTCACTAAGTGACATGGCACACATAGGGGTGAGGGTGGGGTGGTTGTCACAGTCACCTAAGGAGCTTTTTCACCTGCTTTGTCCTCTCCCTAACTCTGCAGTTACTGCCATTGTGGTGATATTGAATGATAATCAGTTATATTAAGATAGAGACAGGCTTTGCAAGAATATTATTAACTGGAACTCCTTAACCTGAAAAGCCAGTAGTGACACAGAGAACGGGGAGTCTGCAGACCAGGGCTGTAGTTTACCATGGGTGAGCTGTGTGAATTCAAGCAGGTCACTTAGCCTCTCTTCACCTTCACCTTCCTTCGCTTCCTTTTTATAAAACAAAGGGATTGGATTAGATGATCTGTAAACTCACATTTATAAATCTTCTCATTTTTCTGATGCACATACAAAAAGAATCTTGCTCTTCAAAGAAGAAATGAAAAATGTGATTATAACTTTGTCTAAAATGTGGTATTACATTAGTTTAACAGATATTAATATTATCGTACACTTTAAAAGCCCTTCAAATGAGTCTTCAGCTAAGTAAAATACTGACAATTTCTTTATTATCTCAGAAAAAAGAAAATCCTGGTGAACTCCTTTTTTCTTCTTGAGACTCAAACTCCAATCCAGGACAGTGATCTCATCTGGTTTCATTGTTTGAAATCTCATCTCTGTGCTGATGACTTACAGCTCGGTATCTCCTCTGAATTCTTTGCTCCTCTGAAATTGACTACCAACATACTGGTGCACTTAGATATCAATGGAATATCTCAAAGTTAAAGTTAATTCCTGATTTTTCACCCCAAACCTATTCTTGATTTTTTTTTTTTTTTTTTTTTTTTTGAGATGGAGTCTCGCTCTGTCGCCCAGGCTGGAGTGCAGTGGTGCAGTCTCGGCTCACTGCAAGCTCTGCCTCCCGGGTTCACGCCATTCTCCTGCCTCAGCCTCCCGAGTAGCTGGAACTACAGGTGCCCGCCACGACGCCCGGCTAATTTTTTGTATTTTTAGTAGAGACGGAGTTTCACCGTGTTAGCCAGGATTGTCCTGACCTTGTGATCTGCCCGCCTCGGCCTCCTAAAGTGCTGGGATTACAGGCTTGAGCCACCACGCTAGCCTATTCTTAATGTTTTCTATATCTGACCAAGACAGAAACCTTGAAGTTGCCTTTGATTCTTAATACCTAACAGTCAGTGTATTAGCAAATGCGTTTGGTTGTGCTTTGAAATGGTAGCCGGAAACTGCCCATTTCTCATCAGCACTCCTTCCTACTGCCCTTACTCCACTAGAGCCTATTCTCAGTCAGGAGCCAGAGGCAACCATTTTTTGTCATGTCACGTGATGTGTCACTCCTCTACTAACCTGCAGTGGCTCCCCCTCTTCTTCAGTGTAAAAGTCACAGCCCTTCCAGTGGTCAGCAAGGCCCTGTGTGACCTGGTGCTCCATTACCTCTCATTTCATGCTCTTTCTCTCTCGTTCACTTCTTTCAGACACACTAGCTGCCTTGCTGTTTTCATAACATTCCAGGCACACTGCCTTCTCAGGGCCTTTGCACTGGCAGTTCCTTCTGCCTGAAACTCTCTTTCCCCGGATAGTCGCATACTTAGCCTCTCACCTCCTTCCATTCTACTCCTGTGTAACCATCTGATGTGAAGGCTAGACTAAACTAACTGTGCTATTTAAAACTGCAAACTACTACCATAGCCACCTCTGCATTTGATGTTATTTTTTTCCATAGCATTTAATGCCTTCTAATGTACTGTAATTTGTTTATTAATCTTATTTATTGCCTCTCTCCCTCTTCTAGAATATATGTTTTGGAGGTCAGAGACTTTCTCATATGTAAAAATAGTGAGGATAAAATGATAATATATGACTATATATTGTTTATAGATATTATTTTGGCTAACTACTACCTCAGTGAATTTGTATTAAGGCCAAAGAAATCACGACAGTTGCATAACCCATTTTACAAACTGTACACAGTAACATATGCACATAGGAAGTCCTGGACTCAAGAAAAGTGCCTCTCCTGCCAACCTTCCTGCCCAGGGGCCTGTAGTGCTCCTGCCCCCGCTTGAGAGTGGCTTTCTGGGGGTCTTCATGCCTGTGTCTTCTCACTGCTGCTCTTCACATCTAGCCCTCGAGGCCTCCACAATGCTAATGCTGCCATTCTGCTGCTCAGGGCTCAGGGGTTGTAAGGTGGACATGAGGCTCAGGACACTTTTATACTCTATTTTCAATTTAAATAGTCTATTGTGGCCCAGTATTGGAACATCTTATAACTTTCTCTCTTTTTGTTTTTTTCCTTTGGGCTTTCTTCTTTAGGCTGGAAAACTTTTTCTATGGGAAAAATTGATTTATGGTTTTCAGATTGCATTGAAAGGGAACTTCAGGACATAACTCATTCAGAAATTAGGAGATGCGGCCGGGCGCAGTGGCTCACATCTGTAATCCCAACACTTCGGGAGGCCAAGGCAGGCGGATTACCTGAGGTCAGGAGTTTGAGACCAGCCTGGCCAACATGGTGAAACCCTGTCTCTACTAAAAATACAAAAAAATGAGCCAGGTGTGGTGGCACATGCCTATAATCTCAGATACTCAGGAGGCTAAGGCAGGAGAATCACTTGAACCCGGGAGGCAGAGGTTGCAATGAGCCGAGACTGCACCATTGCACTCCAGCTGGCGCGACGAGTGAAACTCCATCTCAAAAAAAAAAAAAAAAGAAATTAGGAGATGGCATTTTAAGATGGCTTTTCAGTTACTGCATAGGAAAAATGTTACTAGAAGAGGCAAGACTAAAATATTCTTGTATGCCAGCTAGTCCTGAAAATATATTTATTATGTATCTAAGCCTTTAAAAATTGCAAACGTCTGTTCTTATCAATATAAATTTGTTTTATAAAAATAAAGTTTGTATGAACAGACAGTGGATATCATTGTTGCATTAAACTATGCTGTAGCAAAGAATAAATTAATTCTTAAAAACATTTGGTCCCTGCTTCCCTGTTTTGACATAGATAAAATGAGTAATGAGGCAGTGGCTGTCATTGAATTAGAGGCAGTGGCTGTCATTGAATGAGAACCAGAAGGAATTGGCAGTTGGACATTAGCTAGCGTCTGTCCTTGCCCCAGTTCTTCTCAGGTTGGGCTTTTTTGTTTGTTTTTTCAGCTTGGCACAGAAGATTTTTTTAGAAATGATGAAATGTAAACCATTCAGAACAGGCTAGTTCTACCTAAGAGCAGCTTTTACCTAAGCGCACCTGGTACTGAGGGAAAACATTTTATGTATCCTGGCAATTTTTGTGCCTTTTCTTTCCTGTTATGATACTTGTGTGTTTGAGGAAAGGTCATAGAAAGAGTATGCCTCCTTTCTCCACCGGACACCCTGGCAGAGTGGGCGGCCTTCAGACCTCCTCCCTTAGTAGCTGGGTGGTGGTCCAGGGTCCATGTCTCCTCCTTCACTTGCTCTTTCTGTCTTTAGCTCTGTTGCCTTTTACTTTATATGAATGGAGCTCTATAGTGGCCAAGTTCATGGGCTATGGAGAAAGACCTGGGTTTGAGTTCTGGCTCTGTTGCTTACTTAGTCTCTAGTTACTTTACTTAATCTTAGTTTCTTCATCTCTGAAATTGGGTACAGAGGTGTTAATATGCATAATACCTATTTAATAGTATTGTATGAGAAATAATTCACATTAATAAATAATATGTGCACAGGACCTTGCACATAGAAGCTCAGTAGATGTCAGCTATTATGAAAATTGTCTTTAAGCTGCCTTTAAAAATTCTTTCTATCTGTGTATGTATCTGTATAAATAACTACCCATGACCTCACCTAGGTTCTGAGAATGCAAGAGTGACCAAAACAGACATGTCTCTGACCACATGGAATCCAAGTGGCAAAGATGTTTGTGCCTTGAGAGTTGTCAGTTATTGGAAGAAAACTTCTGACTATATCTAAAGTAGGAAAAGAAATTTAAATTGAAGCAGGGGTAAAGTGTTAAATTGAAGTTTTAATAAAAGAACCCTGAAGTTAAAAAAACAAAGATTTAGGAAAATCTGTGTAGTTTTCCAGAGTTTTTAATAGAAGCTGACATATTTGCCCATAAGGACAATTAATAGGTCAGCACTAGCAATGTAAGAAAGGGAGTAGTAAGAAATAAGGTCTGTGAATTAGACTGGAGCAAGTCCACGGAGGTTTTTTTTTTTTTTTTTTAAAGTGAGACAAGGAGAGCATTTGTGAACTGGAAAGTGAAGTCAGTAATTTTCCAGTACAGAAGAGATAACCTTTGGTGGCAGAACCAGAATTTAACAACTGGTTTTGAAAGAAACAATATTTGGTTTAAAAAATATAAACCTCTACTATTTAAACGTGTAATGATAATCATATTTATATTTTGGCAGCCTATTTAATATCAGTAAATAACATGTGAAAGCCACTATTAACTGTAAGTAGTACATTTTTATACTGCAATAAGACTTATTATAGTGAATAGATGACATTGATATATTTACCTGGAAAAATCCTAATGCCATTTTTTTAACCTAATCTACTTTTTTAAAAAAACTAAAATTAGGCAATTTAGAAACAACTAAATATGTATCAACTGATGAATGGATGAATAAAATGTGATATATCCATACAACAGAATATTATTTGACAATAAAAAGATATGAAGTACTGATACATGCTTCAACATGCTAAGTTGTAGAAGCCATTCACAAAAGACCACATGTCATATGATTGCATTATATGACATGGCCCAGAATAGGTAAATCTGTAAAGCTAGGAAGTAGATTAGTGGTTGCCGAGGGCTGAGGGGAGGGAGTAGGGTTGGAGAAAAATGGGGAGTGACTGCTAGTGGGTATGGGGTTTCTTTTGGGATGATGAAAATGATCTAAAATTAATTGTGATCAGGAATATACAACTCTGAGTATATTAAAAAGTATTAAAATGGATACTTTGGGTGCATTGTATGGTGATTGTATCCTAAGAAAGCTCTTCAGAGTTTTTTTATTAAGCAATTTGAAAAATTCTTAATTTGAAGAAACAGAAGAGGTGGAATATATCCTTTACATTGAGCTCTGTTCTCTCTAATGCCTAAATCACTGGGTAGGAAAAATCAGTGTAGTTGTTAGACCAGTAGTTCTCAGTATGTGTCACTTGTGGAGTTGTTAAAAATGTGGAGTACCAGATCCTCGCTCTATGGTTTCTAATTCTGCAGGCCTGTGAAGGTGCTTGGGACTGATTTCTAATGGGCACCTTGATGAATCAGCTGTTTTGTTTCAAAAATTGAGAACCTTTCTGGGTTCTCTTAGAATACGCTCCTGGGCCAATTGATCCAGCCTTTATTTTCATTCTCTTGCTTTGGCTACCTTATCAGTGCTAAAATATATGTTTAGCAATATATTTAGAGTTCGAAATTATATGACAATCACTCTGGCATTGTCTTATTACAGAGCAGGTAGCTGAAGCTGGAGAGGTTTTTTTTTCTCGAGTCTCAAAACTATGAAGTTAGGGAACTGGAATCCAGATTTAAGTCAGCTTGTGCCCAATCCAGTACTCTTTCTACTTCATCACACCGTCTGTCAGAATTTTATTCTGTATATAATAATCCCTTACCACTCCTTGACCTCCACAGGTGTAGGTGCCACCTACTTTTTGGTGGCTCTACCTGTTCATTGGCTGTGTGACTTTGAGCAAATTACGTAACCTCTTCATGCTTCAGTTTCTTGATCAGAAGGAAATAGGGTAAGAATAATACCTACTTGATAGAATTACTGCAAGGATTTACAATAACATACAAGTGAAGTGCTTGGCACAGGTGAAGTGCTGGCACATAGTACATGCTCAGTAAATGTCAACTTATTTCTAGTAATAGACTGTTTCAGATACTTGCTTTCTTTAAATGTCTAGAGTCATGAAATATTTTTAAAAGGACACTTAAAATAAGTGTTTTCTCAAAAAACATACATTATAATTTTCCTTCAGGGGCTCAGGAGGCAAATTTAGAGCAATGAGTTTCAAATTTGTTCAGAGCTTAGAGTTACCATGCTTGAGTTTCCAGACACATGAGAAGCAGTTTTACTAGTAGAAAATGACTTTATTGGATTTATATAATATAAATTCACTATAAGCATACACATCCATAAAAAAGGTATATAGAAGTAAGCCTAATAAACTTGTAAATGGATGTTATTTTTAATTTGCGTACTGTTAGTTTCATCATTTGCCAGTAAAAGTATAGCAGATGCCATGACTGAGAGAATTGTCTCATTAGTTTAAGTATTTCTGTGACTTGAGAAAAGCTATTATTCTTAGGCCTTAGTGGTCTGATGCTTCATTCCAGCCTGTGGAATACCAAGGTAATCTGGCAACTTGGTTTGAGAACCATTGTTTTATGGGCAAAAGAACGAATGTAGAGATGGGACAAACCAAACTATTTATGGCAGTAACAGTTTTAGACTTATTGTTTTAGGATTATGGTGGCAAAATAACTCAGTTGTGAAACGTGATTTTTACATTTTTTGTAATTTAAAAAGTATGAAAGAGGCCAGATATGGAGGCTCATGCCTGTAATCCCAGCACTTTGGGAGGCGGAGGTGGGAGGATTGCTTGAGGCTAGGAGTTTGAGACCAGCCTGGGCAACATAATGAGACCCTGTCTTTATTTTAAAAATTTTAAAAATTAGCAGGACGTGATGGCACACGCCTGTAGCCACAGCTGCTTGGGAGGCTGAAGTGGGAGGATCACTTGAGCCCAGGAGTTTGAGGTTAAAGTGAGCTATGATTGTGCCACTGCACTCCAGCCTGGGTGACAGAGCAAGACCCTGTCTCTAGTACATACATACATACATGCATACATACGTAACAAATGAAAGTAATGTAGAAACAAATTCACACAATATAGAAACAAAATGTTTGCTGAGCTCTTCTGGTCCCACTTGCCAGAAATAACTGTTAACAGTTTGTGTATTCTCCTAGAAAAATATATAATGTATATGGGTTTATTATTTACATATTTTGTTTTTATATAAACATTTTCATGCATGGTTTACTTAGCATTTTGCAATGTACCTTTTTAAATCCTAATACATACTGAGCATCTTTCTACATGTTAGTACACTTGCCAGAGGTAACTGTTAACAATTTGTGTATTCTCTTAGAAAAATATATATGTATACGGGTTTATTATTTACATATTTTCTTTTTATATAAACGTTTTCATGCATGGTTTGCTTAGCATTTTGCAACGTACCTTTTTTAATCCTCATACATATTGAGCATCTTTTTACATGTTAGTACATATAGACCTACCTCATTGTGTTTAATAGCATACTAACATTTTTTAAAGCTAACAGTTTGCTAGACACTGTTTTAAGCTCTTTCCATATATCATTTAATTTTCACAAGATCCTTATGAAGCAGGTACAGTTATTATCCCCATTATATAGACACACTAACAGCTATAGAGATAGAAACTTTCTCAAAATCATGCAGCATGTGAGTACTAGAGCCTAGATGTGACTTATAGGCAACTGATTTCAGAGACTGCCTTGACATGACATTGCAACATCTCTTAAATTATTGCCACTGTTGAAAGCCTTTTGTCTGGTGGGATCCTACCTATATGTTTCTCAGCCCTTCCTATCATGAAGTTTTTTGGTTTCTCAGTTCCTTAACTTTTGGTTTTCTAATTAAAAATAATGCTTAACTTTTGAAGGATGAAATGTTGTAGTATTCAGTATGTCACACAAACGTATATGTGTATGTGTAAGTGTTCCATTTGGCTTATTCATATTATTAAGACAGTCTTCAACCAGTTTTTTTGGTCTGATTTGTAAGTGTTTTTGGGAGGAGGTATTGTTTTAAAAAAATATTTATTGGCCTGGCGTGGTAGCTCACGCCTGTAATCCTACCACTTTGAGAAGCTGATGTGGGTGGATCACGAGGTCAAGAGTTTGAGACCAGCCTGAACAGCATGGTGAAACCCCATCTCTACTAAAAATACAAAATTTAGCCAGGCATGGTGGCGCATGCCTGTAATCCCAGCTACTCAGGAGGCTGAGGCAGGACAGCTACTCAGGAGGCTGAGGCAGGAGAATTGCTTGAACCCAGGAGGTGGAGGTTGCAGTGAGCTGACATCGTGCCACTGCACTCCAGCCTGAGCAACAGGGCGAGACTCCCTCTCAAAAAAAAAAAAAAAAGTATTTATTTTTAATTTAGAGACAGGGCCTTGCTATGTTGCCCAGACTGGACTCAAACGCCTAGGGCTTAGGTGATCTTCCCATCTCAGCCACCAAATAGCTAGCACTACAAGTGCATGCCACTGTGCCTGGCTAATTTGAGGGGAGATGTTCATAATTTTCCTATTGTGACTGTGGATTTATTATTTTCACCTTGTAATTCTGACTGCCAGTTTTAGGTAAAAATTTCAAGTCTAAATTTTGAGACTATATTATTTGGTACAGGCAAGTTCATAATCATTATTTTTTGAAATACTTCTTTTGGTTCTTTTAAATACTGTTTTTCTTAAATTCATTTTTTTTTTTTTTTCTTGAGATGGAGTTTTGCTGTCACCCAGGCTGGAGTGCAGTGGTACCATCTCTGCTCACTGCAACCTCTGCCTCCCGGGCTCAAGCGATTCTCCTGCCTCAGCCTCCCAAGTAGCTGGGACTACAGGCATGCACCATCATGCCCGGCTAATTTTTGAAGTTTTAGTAGAGACGGGGTTTCACCATGTTGGCCAGGCTGGTCTCAAACTCCTGAACTCAAATGATCTGTCTGCCTCGTCCTCCCAAAGTGCTGGAATTATAGACGTGAGCCACTGTGTCCAGCCCATTTTTCTTTTTGATATTTCTTCTGATTTGTTTTTTCCTGGCATGTATTATATATTTCTATCCTTTTATATTAACCTTTCTGTGTCTTGCTTTAAGCGTATTTTTAATGAACAGTATGTTGTTATCTCTTTTATATCTCATTTGAGAGTCTGTCTCTTAATAAGCATGTTTTACCGGTTTATTTTCTGTTTTTGTTTTTTTTGTTTTTGTTTGTTTTTGTTTTTTTGAGACAAGGTCTCTCTCTGTCACCTAAGCTGGAGTGCAGTGGCATGATCATGACTTACTGCACCTTCCAACCCCTCTAGGCTCATGTGATCCTCCCATCTCAGCCTTTCAAGTAGCAGGGACTACAGGTGTGTGCCACCACGCCCAGCTAATTTTTTTTGTATTTTGTAGAGATGGGGTTTTGCCATTTTGCTCAGGCTGATCTTGAACTCCTGGGCTCAAGCAATCCGCTCACCTCAGCCTCCCAAAAGTGCTACGATTACAAGCATGATCTACCTGGCCTGGCGTTTTTTATTTTTTATTTTTTCTTCTTATTCTTTTTTTTTTTTTGGAGACGGAGTCTCACTCTGTCACCAGGCTGGAATGCAGTGGCGCGATCTTGGCTCACTGTAACCTTCCCCTCCCAGGTTCAAGCAATTCTCCTGTGTCAGCCTCCCAAGTAGCTGGGACTACAGGCATGCGCCACCATGCCCAGCTAATTTTTGTATTTTTAGTAGAGATGGGGTTTCACCATGTTGGCCAGGATGGTCTCGATCTCTTGACCTCATGATCTGCCTGCCTTGGCCTCCCAAAGTGCTGGGATTACAGGCTTGCGCCACCATACCCAGCCTTTTTCTTCTTTAAATGTAAAGAGATCATCCTCTGTTGCCCATGCTGGTCTTGAACTCCTGGGCTTAAGCAATCCTCCTGCATCTGCCTCTCAAAAGTGGTGGGATTACAGGTGTGAGTCACCTGAGCCTGGCCCCTATTTACACTTATTATGATTTCTGATATATTTGGACTAATTTCTGTCATCTTTCTTTGTGACATCTGTCATGTTTCATCCAATATTTTGCCCCCTTTTTCCCTTGCCTTCTTTAAAAATCACATATGTCAGTATCAAGCACGCATTCCTTCATGGAAATATTGAATTGAATTAGTAAAGCAGATATCCACCTTTAGGAGTTGCACTCTTCAGTTTGCCACAGTCCCCACTGGGCGGTTCACTGTATATGTCTGATCTCTGTACTAAGTTCCATGATGGTAGAGTCCAGACTGTCTATTTCCTTCACCAGTACACCCCCAGCATCAGGCACAGTACTTGTAGGTACTCAGTGAACATCTGGGTGGTAAGTGTTCAATGAACATTTATTGAATGAATGAAGGGATGGATGAATGAACAGCTGATCATTGGAATAATCTAGAAAGCTTTAAAAAATACGGATAACCTGGCTCCCATGCTCTGGAGATTTTGATTTGGTAGGTCTGATATAGAGCCTGGATATACATGTGTTAAGAAACTAACAAAAAATTCCCCCAGATAATCTGATTATCAGAGAGATTTGGAATAATTTGACCTCATGTTTTATGGATTTTTCTACCTTGAGACACACTTGTGACTCTTGCTTTAGTTAATAATTGTGGAGCAATTATTAACTGTATAATTATACAGTAATCTATTTGTCTACTTAATATAGGGCCATGGTTCCCCTAAAGCAGGGAAACATACCACAGTTTAGCTTTATTTTTATGTATTTTTTAAAGTTGGAGATGGCTGGTCATTGCCATTTGGGTGACATCAGAGCAGCAATATTAATTTTTTCCTTTTCTCAAATAATAATTTCTACTTTTTTTCATCTGCTCTACAAGAGACAGTTTTCTGAGCATGCCTCTCTGCCTTTTCATTAACCATATGAATAATTGGAAATAACCAAAGGGGATTGAAGCATAGAATGACTGGTTGAACTACAGACCTTGGGCTTTTCCTGTTTTCTAAGATACTGATTCTCTTAGTTGAAATTTACCATGGTTTATAGTTTATGAAACTGTCTGGCATACAAAGGACTCAATTTTGATTTTGGTCTGCTATGTTGTACCCATGATGTTTTGTTTGAGGTAAGTCATCTGTGGAGTTAGGAAATTCATTTGCCTTTAAGGAGCAAACTTTATGGGAATGTGAACCTTTTAGGGTTGCAGACAGTTGTTAATGAAACCTATGATTGAAAAAGTAGTTCGTCAAGTTTCTTGTCTGTGTTCTGAAACTAAGCATTTTGGAACAACAGTCTCTCATAATGTTTTTTTTTTTTTTTTTTTTTTAAACAGTCTCATTCTGTTGCCCAGGCTGGAGTGCAGTGGTGTGATCTTGGCTCACTGCAACCTCTGCCTCCTGGGTTCTAGAGATTTTCATGCCTCAGCCTCCCGAGTAGCTGAGATTACAGGTGTGTACCACCATGCCCAGCTAATTTTTGTATTTTTAGTAGAGACAGGGTTTTGCCGTGTTGGCCAGGATGGTCTCAAACTCCTGATCTCAGGTCATCCGCCCGCCTTGACCTCCCAGAATGCCGGGATTACAGGCATGAGCCACCGCGCCTGGCCTGTCATAATGAATTTTGACTCAGTAGGTATAGTTAAGGAAAAATGTTAGCAGGAATGGTATTTTTCAGATTTACTCAGGATAGAGTAAAAATAGTGTGGCTTTTTTTACTTTTTAAATTTTCATCTTTTAATCTTGGTTATTTTTTTAACCTTTTAGTGCCTTGGTTTACTAGTTTTCAAAATGGAAATTATACATTGTATAGAGTGAAACCTTAATTAATGGTTACTAATCAAGTGCTGTAAGCAACTTAGATGAAAGTCACTTTAGTTCAAAGTACTATAGTAATAATGTTTTAAATAAGCAGTTTGAGAACTTTCTGTGGAAATGACTAACACAGGATTATTGACTTAAATGCCATGATTGCTTTGCGCTCTTTTGATGACGTGGGGTGTGTTTGTTCCCCTTTCTTGGGGATTGCCGGTCTCACTTGTGGAATTCTCAAGTCCTTTTTTATCATTACTTGGCCTAGAAACTCAGTAAAGTGTTTGCTTACTTTAGTAGTTCAGTGGGTATTAAATAGAGTACCTATCATGTGCAAGGCAGTGTGCTAGGAAAAAGCAGACCTAATAATACGTACTCTCCACCCATGGGGATAAGTGGAATCATGTGGCAATAAGAAAAGAGAAGTTTTTTTCCCTCAGAAAATATCTCCAGTATTGAGGGACAGGCTGGGGTCATCCGCACCACACCAGGAATAACTAGCTCTACTGCTTTCTCTCCAACTGAAGAAAGCGTTTGTCGAACTCCTAAACCCAAGCAATCCACCCGCCTCCCAAGTGTTAGGATTACATGCGTGAGCCACCATGCCTGGTCTTGAAGACAATGTTTCTGCATGTGACTGAGAGTTATGAGGAAATTCTTTGCTGTAGTGTAGTTCATTTTTTAAAAAGCAGTGAAGTGTTTTAGCAAGAGAGGGACATGATAAAATTGACATTTTAAAAGAGAATACATTACTTGGCTGGGCACAGTGGCTGACACCTGTAATCCCAGCACTTTGGGAGGCCAAGACAGGTGGATCACCTGAGGTCAGGAGTTTAAGACCAGCCTGGCCAACATGGCGAAACCCCGACTCTACTAAAAATGCAAAAATTAGCCAGGCATGGTGGTGCACACCTGTAACCCCAGCTACCTGGGAGGCTGAGGCAGGAGAATCGCTTGAACCTGGGAGGCGGAGATTGCAGTGAGCCGAGATCGCACCACTGCACTGCAGCCTGGGTGACAGAGCGAGACTCCATCTCCCCTCCCCCCCCAAAAAAAGAGAGAGAGAGAGAGAGAGAATACATTATTAGATGGTTGGGATACTATTTCAAACCTTTCCTCTCCGACCCTGCAACACCCTCTTCTCCTTTCTCAATCTCATTTATGTTTTTTCACTCAAGAAAATAGAAGCAACCTGAAGAGAACTTTCACATTGTCCCACTGTCCAGTCCACCTGCCTGCATCTTTACCAAATACCTTCTCAAGGACAGTACTTCAGAAATAACCAGAAGGAGCTGTTTCTATCCTGTTTGCACTTCCTCTTATCATGTTTTCACCAAGACACACTCTATGAAAGCATCTCTTGTCAAGGCCATCAAGCTAGACAGGAAAAAAATTAGAAGAATGTAGAATCAAGAGAAGAAAGTATTTAAAAATAAGATGAGGTCAACTGTGTCAAATGCTGGTGACAGGTGGTTTAAAGGCTTGATGATTCAAACAAACTGGCCTGTGCTCAGGGCTCGAAACACAGTGAAGTGGTAGAGTGAGGTACAATGATAGAGTGAAGTACAGTGGTATTTCCAAAGCAGTTCTAGTTCTGATGCAAGAGTAGAGAGATAACTTGATTCCTGGGACCTTTACTTTGTTTTGGAAATTTTTGTAACCCCTGGCAAGTAAGGGGAATCATACCTTTGTGAATGTTGCTGCATGGTAATGCTCCCCAAGAAATTGTAGCAGCCTCTATATGTTTGTGATAAAATACATATAACATTCACCATTTTTACAATCTTGATTGTACAGTTCAGTGGCATTTGCTATATAACCATTGCCACTATCTGTTTCCCAAACTTTCTCATCATTCCAAATTGAAACTCTGTATTTATTCAGTAGGAACTCCCAATCCTCTTTCCTCCTCTCCTGCTGCTAACCTTAAATTTACTTTCTGCTTCTCTGAATTTCCCTGTTCTGGATAGTTCATGTAAGTGGAATCATATAATAATTGCCTTTTAGTGTCTAGCTTCTTACACTTAGCATAATGTTTTTAGGGTTCATCCATGTTGTAACATGTAACAAATTTCATTCCTTTTAAAGGCTGAGTAATATTCCATTGAGTGCACAGCCCCACACGTTTTAAAATAGGCTTTATTACTAGTCAGTATTTTGTGTGTGTGTGTGGGGGGGGTGCGGTGTGTGTGTGTAAACTTTTTCCTCTCAGTGGAAAATTCCTGTCTTGTTCATAGCTTGGTTCAGATTTGGTTGTCTTTGATGGTTTTTGGGGTTTTTTTTCCTCCCCTTCTCTTAAAAGCCTTTAAAGCCTAACTTTAAAAAAAAAAAATTCAAAAGGACCCATTTCCAAAATTGAATGTTTCTGCAAAGCAAGCCAGTCAAGTTCCTATGATGATTTTTGAGGTTTTTCCGAGGCAGCTGATTATTGCTGCAAATTTTCTTTACTTCTGTTGAAGTACAATTTACTGTGAGGCTTACTTATAGAAAAAAAGTCAAAACTTCTGTGGTTCTTCAATTGTGACATTTGCATAAGCAGAACTCCACATAGTTACAGCCTGTGTGTTTCTTTTAGTATTTGAATTCTGTATTTTCTCACTGTCTTAGTCAGTTCAGGCTGCTGTAACGGAATACCATAGACTAGGTGACTAAAGAGTAAGAGATTGACCCAGGGCTACACATTGAATAGTGGGTAGACTCTCCTCTCATGATTACTAGTCTGGTAGTCTGTTCACAGTGGAAATACTTGTTCAGTTTTTTTAAAAAATCAACCTTGGAGTATAATTTAAATATAATAAAATGCTGATAATTTAAATGTACAGTTTGATGAGTGTGTAATCACTGCTCCAATCATTTCATCACCGCAGAAAGTTTCCTGTGCAGTCAGTCCCCCAGCTCCAACTTCATATAAATTGAGCTGTACAGAATGTGTTTTTTGTGCTGACTTTTTTTGCTCAGCAGTGTTTTTGAGATTCATCTGTGTTGAGTGTGCACTAGTAGCGCGTCCCTTTGTATTATTGGCTATTATTCCATTGTGTCAATATATTGCAATTTGTTTATCCATTCATCTGTTGATGAACAGTTGGGTTATTTACAGTTTTGGGTGATTGCAAATAAAGCTGCTATGAGCATTTAGGTATGAGTCTTTTTATGGATATATGCTTTTTATTTTTCTTGGGTAAATAGGAATGTAATTGGTGGGTCATATGGTAAATTTATGTTTGACTTTTGTAAGAAACTCCTTAACAATTTTACAATATGGTTGCATTGTTTTGTATTCACACCAGCAATGTACATGTTCTAGTTTTCCACATCTTCACCAATACTTATTATTGTCAGTCTTTTTAATTTTAGTCATTCTAGAGGATGTAAAATGGTATCTCATTGTAATGTTCTTTTCCCTGATGACTAGTGAGGTATAGCATTTATTCACATGCTTATAAGCCATTTGTATATCTTCTTTTGTGAGGTATATGTTTATATCTTTTGCCCACTTTTTATTGGATTATCTTACTGAGTTCTGTTTTTTAAAAAATACATTCTAGACTCAAGTTCTTGTTGAGATAAATAACACATATATGTAAAATAGATATTTTTGCCCAGCATGGGACTTGTCTTTTTATTGTTATTGTTGTCTTTTGAAGAGCAAAGTTTTAATTTTATACATGATCTTAGCCAAAAGGCCGAGAAGTGATAAAAGTTTTAATTTTGATCAATTCTAATTTGTCAACTTTTTATTTTATGATTAGTGTTTTTGTGTATTTTGTGTAAGAAGTATTTGTCTACCTAAATGACAATGACTATGTAGAAAACATTTAAAAATCTGCAAACACTACTAGTGTCGTGCAGATTTTCTTTTTTTCTACAATTTTCCTAGATTTAGCTTTTATATTTTGATATATGATCCATTTAAAAATAATTTTTGTAGTGGCCAGGCACGGTGGCTCACGCCTGTAATCACAGCACTTTGGGAGGCCAAGGTGGGCGGATCACAAGGTCAAGAGATCGAGACCCTTCTGGCTAACACGGTGAAACCCCGTCTGTACTAAAATACAAAAAAATTAGCCGGGCATGATGGCGGGCGCCTGTAGTCCCAGCTACTGGGGAGGCTGAGGCAGGAGAATGGCGTAACCCTGGGAGGCGGAGCTTGCAGTGAGCTGAGATCGCGCCATTGCACTCTAGCCTGGGTGACAGAGCTAGACTCCGTCTCAAAAAATAAAAATAATAACAATAATAATTTTTGTATATGGTATGAGGCAGGGGTCTGGGCTGTTCTTTTTTCAGATAGATACCCAGTTGTTTCAGCACCATTTGTTGAAATGATATCCTTTCCCCATTGAACTACCTTGGCCACTTTGATTAAAAATCCATTTATCATGTAAGTGTGGGACTATGGATTCCCAGTTTACCTGTTGACCCCTTAGGCCAGGCCAGTATTAAACAGCCTTTTTTTTTGAAACAGAGTCTCACTCTGTCGCCCAGGCTGCATTGCAGTGGCGCAATCTCAGCTCACTGCAAACTTCACCTCCCGGGTTCGATCGATTCTTCTGCCTCAGCCTCCCAAGTAGCTGGAACTACAGGCACGTGCCACCAGGCCTGGCTAATTTTTTGTATTTTTAGTAGAGATGGGGTTTCACCATGTTAGCCAGGATGGTCTCTATCTCCTGACCTCGTGATCCGCCCACCTTGGCCTCCGAAAGTGCTGGGATTACAGGCGTGAGCCACTGTGCCCTGTCTTTTTTTTTTTTTTTTTTTTTTTTGAGATGGAGTCTCCCTCTGTTGCCCAGGCTGGAGTGCAGTGGCATGATCTCGGCTCACTGCAACCTCCGCCTTCTGGGTTCAAGTGATTCTCCTGCCTCAGCCTCCCAAAGTGCTGGGATTACAGGCACCCGCCACCATACCTGGCTAATTTTCGTATTTTAGGTAGAGACGAGATTTCGCTATGTCGGCCAGGCTGGTCTTGAGCTTCGCTCACCTCAGCCTCCCAAAGTGCTGGGATTACAGAGGTGAGCCACCATGCCCGGTGATTGTAAGTCTTAAAATTAGGTAGTGTAAGTCATCCAACTTTGTTATTCCTTTCCAAATTTGTTCTGGCTATTCTAGATAATTTGCATTTCCGTATACTTTTTTTTCTTTTTTTTGAGACGAGTCTCACTATGTCGCCCAGGCTGGAATGCAGTGGGGCGATCTCGGCTCACTGCAACCTCTGCCTCCTGGGTTCAAGCGATTCTCTTGCCTCAGCCTCCTGAGAAGCTGGGATTACAGACATGCGCCACCATGCCCAGCTAATTTTGTATTTTTAGTAGAAACGGGGTTTCTCCATGTTGGTCAGGCTGGTCCGGAACTCCTGACCTCAGGTGATCCCCCCGCCTGGGCCTCCCGAAGTTCTGGAATTACAGGTGTGAGCCACCGCGTCTGGCCTCCATATACATTTTAAAATCAGTTTGTCAATTTCTCTAAAAATCTTAACTAGGATTTTAAGATTGCGTTGACTTTAAATCAGTTTGGAAAGAGCTGACATTGTAACAGTATTAGTCTTCAATCCATAAATTTGGTATATTTCTCCATTTACTTAGACCTTTACTTTCTTTCAGCAATGTATAGTTTTCAGTGTTAGGATATTGCAAGTTTTTGTAAGCAGGAGTAACTCTTATGCAGATGCAAATACATATGCTTATTTACCACTTAATAAAAACAACAAAAGCATATCTAAATTTTAGGGAAAGGCCATGCTCAGTAGTTCATGCCTGTAATCCCAGCACTTTGGGAGAATCCCTTGAGACCAGCCTGGGTAGCATAGCAAGACCCCATCACTACAAAAAAATACAAAAATTAGCTGGGCCTGGTAGTGTGCATCTGTAGTCCCAGCTATTCAGGAGGTTGAGGCAGGGATTTGAGGTTATAAAGAGCTATGATCATGCTACTGCACCCCACCCTGGGCAACAGACTGAGATCCTGTGTCTAAATAAATAAATAAATATTCAGGGAAAGATTTTTCTTTTTTGAGAAATGACTAGCTTTTTTATTTTAATTTTTTTATTCTTTTTACTCTTTGTGTTCACTGAGTCATAACTAGCCATTTTTGAGGATCTAGTTTGTCAAACTAAAGTCATAAATAATTGCTGTATCACTGTCAGTAACTTTGATCCCTGTCTTTGCATTATCTTCAACTTTTTCCTCTCTACTTTCTTTTCATCACCATTCAAAACATGCTTAAAACTCTGGTCTTAAAAGACAGACTAAAAAACACCTACCTCTGCCCTGTCTCATCTCCAGCTACTGCCATGTATTTCCCCTTTTCTTCATAGAATTTTCTGAGAGTGCTATGTACACGTTTCTGTTTACTTACCCAGATTGCCCTTGCCAAAGTCTCCAATGACCTCCACCTTACTGAATCCAGTGGACGTGTGCTAGAGTTCCTCTTACTTCTTACCCACATTCAGTACACATGACGATGCCTTCCTTCTTGAAATATTTTCTTTCTTTGGTTTTTGTGATACCACAGTTTTTGGATTTCATCCTTTTCTCCCTTTCCCAACACTGTTGCTCCTTTACAGTCCAATCTCTTGGTTTCTCATCCTCTGGCCAGCCACTGAATGTTTAGTTCTTCTTCTCCTGTGTGCATTCTCTCCTTAGGCTGTCTCATATACTCTGTGACTTCAGTAACCAATGACATGCCAGGGAATCCCACTGTATGTTCCTAGCCCATGGCTCTCCTTTGCCACCCATACAGCTGCCTATTTAGTGTCTGTGATTATATTTCCCACAGGTATTTAACTTGCCATCTTTCTCTTCCAAACTCTTTTTCCTCCAGTTTTCCATATCAGTAAATTCTACCACTATCCCTACTAGCTGAAGCTAGAAACCCAGGAATCTTTTTTTTTCTCCCTACATTTAATGCATTGTGAAGTCCTGTCCATTCTACCTCCTATAAAGACTCTTTCTCTATCTACCTATTACTATGCATCCCAAGAAACCATCAGCCCTAGGTTTGACTCTACTGCAATAGCCTCCTATTTGATCTTCCTGCATCTGCTCTGGCCCATGTCTAATCAATTCTCTAACACTGTATTTTTTAAGCCACATTATCTATATATTTTTTTAAAAATTAATACTTTTTTAGAGCAGTTTTAGGTTTACAGAAAAATTGTTCAGAAAGTATAGAGAATTCTTACATAATCTTAAGTCACTTTCTCCTGTTATTAGTATCTTGCATTAATGCAGTACATTTACTACAATTGATGAACCAATATTGATACATTAAAAATTAAAAGTCGGCCGGGAGTGGTGGCTCACGCCTGTAATCCCAGCACTTTGGGAGGCTGAGGTGGGTGGATCATGAGGTCAGGAGATGGAGACCATCCTGGCTAACACAGTGAAACCCCGTCTCTACTAAAAATACAAAAAATTAGCCGGATGTGGTGGCAGGCACCTGTAGTCCCAGCTACTGGGGAGGCTGAGGCAGGAGAATGGCGTGAACCTGGGAGGCGGAGCTTGCAGTGAGCCGAGATTGCGCCACTGCACTCCAGCCTGGGCAACAGAGCAAGACTCTGTCTCAAAAAAAAAAAAAAAAGAAAAATTAAAAGTCAATAGTACAAAAGGGGTCACTTTTTATGTTTTATATTCTGTGGGTTTTGACAGATATATGATGACACATGTCCATCATTACTGTTACATAGATAGCTCATTTCTTTTTTATCTTTGAATATTATTCCATTATCTGGATTTACCACAGTTTGTTTACCCATTCACCTATTGAGGGACATCTTGGTTGCTTCTAAGTTTGACTATAAACATTCATGTGCAGGTTTTTGTATGGACATAGTTTAAACTTATTTGGGTAAATACCAAGAAGCATATTTGCCAGATCATTTGGTAATAGTGTGTTTAGTTTTGTAAGAAACTGCTAAATTGTCCCCCAAAATGGTTGTACCATTTTTCATTCCTGAGAGTTCCTATTGCTCCACATCCTTCCTAGCATTTGGTGTTACCAGTATTTTATATTTTAGTTACTCTCGGAGGGGCGTAGTAGTATCTCATTGTTGTAATTTGCAGTTCCTTAATGGCATATGATGTAGAGCATGTTTTCATATGCTTATTTTCCATCTGTATATCTTCTTTGGTGAGGTGTACATTCACATTATTTGCCTATTATATAATTGGGTTGTTTTCTCACTGGGTTTTAAGAATTCTTTGTATATTTTGGATACCAGTTCTTTATCAGATATGTGTTCTGCAGATATTTTCTTTCAGTCTGTGGCTTGGTCATTTTATTCTCTGAAAAATGTCTTTAATAAAGTCCAGCTTAGTCAATTCTTCTTTCATGGGTTGTGTTTTGGTGTTGTATCTAAAACATCATTGCAAACCCAATGCTGCCTATCTTCTAGGAGTTTTATAGTTTCGGATTTTACATTTAGGTCTATCATCCCTTTTGAGTTAATTTTTGTGAAAGGTTTAAGGTCCATGTGTAGATTCATATTTTTACTTGTGCATGTACAGTTGTTCCAGAACCATTTGATGAAAAGACAATCTTGGCTTCATTTTGTATTGCTTTTGCTCCTTTGTGAAAGATCAGTTGACTCTATTTGTCTCGGCTCTGTACTCTGTCCCATTGATCTATTTTATCATTTCTTTTGCCAGTACCACAGTGTATCTTCCATTTAAAATTTTTTTTAACAATTTTTTTTTGTTTTGTTTTCGAGACAGGGTCTCATTATGTTACCCTGGCTGGAGTGCAGTGGTGCCAACATGGCTCACTGCAGTTTTTTTCTGGGCTCAAGCGATCCTCTTGCGTCAGCCTCCCAAATAGCTGGGACCACAGGTGCATGCCACCATGCCTGGGTAATTTTTCAGTTCTGTGTAGAGACAGGCAGGGTGTGGTGGCTCATGTCTGTAATCCTAGCACTGTGTGAGGCTGAGGCAAGAGGATCAGTTAAGGCGAGGTGTTTGGGACAGTTGGGGCAACATAGTGAGACCCTGTCTCTTAAAAAAAAAAATGAGATGAGATCATCTTGGTCCACAAAACACATCAGTGGCCTGTATTACTTTTATTTGATAAAGACCCATATCCTTTAGATAGCCTGTATGAGACTATGTGATTGTGTAATTGACCCCCCAAGCCCCCACTGCTGGTCTAGCATTATCCTCGCTCTTCCTCTAGTCATTAGGATTTTTCTCAGTCATTCCATGTTCTTCTTGACCTCTGGCCCCTCATACTCAGTATTTCCTGTTTCTGGAACTCTGCTGTAACCCCCTCTGCTCCTGTGTAACTCCTACTTATCTTTCAGGTGTCTGTTTAAACTTTGCTCTCTTAGTGAGGGGCTTCCGTGACTCCAGACTAGGTAGGTTGTAGTTCCCTGTTATATGCTCCCATGACACCTTCTCATTATTGTAATGTTTAACATGGTTATATGAGTCAGTTTATTATCTGTTTTCCCCGTCAAAAGCTCTGTGAAGGCCATAAACCTCCTGTTTTCTTCATTGTTGTATCTCCATTGCCACATACACTTTGCTCTTGGGAAATGTCTGTTGACTGAATTAGTGAAGGGAACTATGCACAGTGGACATTAGCTAGATTAATAGAAAATTATGCTTTTGAGGGGATAGAGTTTATTAGATGTGGGATTACAATAGTATTTAGAGATTGTGACAAAGTATTTTATTAAAGCTTTATAGTATTTTTGTGACACGGTGGAAAAATGTGAGATCATTTTATGAAGTTAGGTTGCAATCAGTGTCAGCATGGGGAAAATGTCCCTGGTGTTCTGAAGGGCTTCTTAGTTGGCACTTAACTTTAAATAAATTTTCTAAAGACGCAGAGTGCATACCCAGATTGGCCAGTTTTGGTCTGGGCATGATGGATAATGTGTTAGATGGCAGACTCTAGATTTTACATGATTCTACCAAGCTAAAATAATTGTTCAGAATAAATAGGGGCCGGGTGTGGTGGCTCATACCTGTAATCCCAGCACTTTGGGAGGCTGAGGTGGGCGAATCACTTGAGGTCAAGAGTTTGAGACCAGCCTGGCCAACATAGTGAAACCTCATCTCTACTAAAAATACAAAAATTAGCCGAGCGTAGTGGCTGGCACCTGTAATCCCAGCTACTCGGGAGGCTGAGGCAGGAGAATTGCTTGAACCCAGGAGGTAGAGGTTGCAGTGAGCCGAGATTGTGCAACTGCATTTCAGCCTGGGTGACAGAGTAAGGCTCCATCTCAAAAAAATAAAATTAATAAATAAATAGGATAAAATAGGTTTGAGATAAATATGTAACCTTTTACCAGGTCTGAAAAACATCTTTCACAAGCTAAAAAAAAGAAACACACACTGAAGGAGAAATATGCTTAACTATTATGATGTGTGTGACTTGGCCATTATGGTTGACTGTAAACCCAAAGGGTTGATAATTTAATGAGCTTACCAGAAATCTGAATACTGAACTGGTTGTATTTATGTGGTGTGGAACAAGGAAAGTCCTCATTTGATGTGTTCCCTGATGATTATACAACACCTGGAATAGGATTTAATTCTTGATGCCACATTTTAGACCAAGAATGGCAGAGTAGGAGATGTCCAGGTGTGCGGCTCTGTGGGAGAGTAGAATTATGGATATGGACTTCCATAAGTGAGGAGGACTCCAGCCTGGCTTGGTTACATATTAACTGCCTCAGTTTTCTCATGTTTAAAATGAGAATGATTAATGTCTGCTTCCCAGGATCATCGTAATGTATAGAGGAAAACATACTCCTAATGAAGTGCTATACAGATATAAGGAAATCCCATTTATTTGATTGACAAGGGGACTTGAAGAAACTTTTCTGGTTTTGGTTTTTGAATTTTTAAGCTGGAAAAGAGGGGATTTTGGTAATGAAGCCTGACGACAAAGGCAATAGCAGCTACTGTTTGTTAGATAACGACTGAAAGGGCTAGGCGCCGTGCTCCACAACCTTGATATTTGATATAGGTCATCTCCATTTCAGCAGATTTAGCATTTAAAACTTACGCTATCTATTGCTATTTACACATGTTAAACAAAAATTTTAAACCACATACTGCATGGAGAGCAAAGCGCTGCATTCTGGCAAATACCAAGAAGAATCATACTTGATCATTGCCAGCAAAGGAGACAAATATGGACTCCAATATTTTTAGGAAGTCAAAATCAGCACAAAGAGGGGCTGGATGAAGGGGAATAACGTGGTGATGGGAAGACTTGGTTATGGGATATGTGGTGAGTGCTCTGCACGAAGCATTGGTGTTAGTGTGTGTGCTGCTATTCAACAGTGAGGCTGCCCTCAGTGGCTGGACCTGGCAGCTAGAGAACAAGCAGTTCCATCTATGTGTCTGTTGACCCCACACAGGATAAACAAGTAGATATGACATTGTAGTAGCCTTAAATTTTAGAATATGTGGTTTTATTTAGTGCCCTCTTTTCTTCTACCCCATTTCAATTGGTTGGGTTTTAAAACCACTTGTTCCATTTAGCTCTAAAACTTTACACTGTAATTCATGTTCATTTTAACAAATGTCAGAGGCCCTGGAAATGTCCAAGGGGGCGAGGGAGCTGGTGCTACTGTGATAGGACATGAGCAACGGTTTTCCATCCGCCTCGAGACTAGTAACTCAGATGAATATTTTAGATCTGATGCTGTCTTTTCTCTTTTTTTTTTTTTTAAACATTTCCACATTTTGGCCAATAACCTCCTAAAATTAGCATAAATAAGTATATATCTATGCAAAGTCACCTGTCCAGGTACTCTTATGTTTCAGTCATTTTTCTGGTAGCCCCCCTTGTCTCCAGTTCAAGACATTGTCCGAAGAACTAGGTATATGCTTCTCTGGCAAAATATTAGACATTCCCTTAATCCAATGAAAGTGATGAGTCAGCTGGTACACATGCCAGTGTAATAATGCCAAGCCTTGTTATGCCTGTGTCTCTTTTTTTGAGACGGAGTCTCGCTCTATCGCCCAGGCAGGAGTGCAGTGGTGTGATCTCAGCTCACTGCAAGCTCCCTCCCAGGTTCACGCCATTCTGCTGCCTCAGCCTCCCGAGTAGCTGGGAATACAGGCACCCGCCACCGTGCCCGGCTAATTTTTCTGTATATTTTTAGTAGAGACAGGGTTTCACCGTGTTAGCCAGGATGGTCTCGATCTCCTGACTTTGTAATCCACCCACCTTGGCCTCCCGAAGTGCTGGGATTGCAGGCGTGAGCCACCACACCCGGCCATGTTATGCCTGTATTTCTAAGAGTATGGGTTAATTTTAGAATTACTTTCTGGCTCAGGTTTAAATTAGGAAAGGTGAGTAGATTTGGGATGTTTAACCAGACCAGATGTAGTTTATCCTTGGGCTAGCAGTTCCTCCAGGATGTTTCAGAGCTGTTCAGGCTGGATCACCACTACAGTGATCTGTTGGAATGACAAAGGTGGAGTAACCTTCTATGTTCATAAGTTCCATATCTAACTTTAAACCATATATGTCTGAGAGGAAATAATTTATATCTTGGCTCATTCACTCATTAACTTTTGAGTCCTTACTGTTTATAATGTGAAGATATAAAGATGAATTACAGAAGGATTTTGCCTTCAAGGAGCTTAGTCTTGTTGGAGAATTAAGATAGGTATATAATTAGCCATAATCTAAGGTAACAAGTGAAATATACCACATAAACATGCAAATTAACATCATGAAGATTCTGAGGAAAAAAATAGTTGTTTTCATTAATTCATAGAGATTGTAATGCGATGGTAGAATCAGGGATACCAAGGCATCATAGAGGAGATTCTTTAGAGCAAGGGGATGGACAGATGAGTAGAGCTGGACATACAAAATATAGGAGAAAGGCCATGCAGAAAATGGGAATGATACTGAACAGTGGCACAGAGACGAGAAAGTGTAGAGCATATAAAGGAAAGAGTAAGAAATCAGTATAGCTGAACAGCAGCATACATGAGTGATACTAAAATTATGTTGCAAAGGTAACTTTGTAGTAAGATGAGAAAAATGATTGGCATGTCAGAGTGGATTTGTCATTTAAAACCTATGTTCCCACCCTGGGAAGGTCCAGAAAACACTTTCACCATGACTGTGAAGAATAAATTAGTAAGGGGAACCCCAGCATCCTTGAAGTACCCTGATCACTCTTCTACGTATGCCAGACCTTACAGTGGGAACTCTGGTCACTGAATTGGGAAACCTAATGCAATGGAAATAATTGGATTCCAGGGTGGCAGGAGCCAAATGGTGGCACTCAATCACCAAAGGCAAGGCAGACATGATTACCATAATGAACAGCAGAGTTAAAGCAGCAGTCATAATAGTCCAACTCACAAAGACCAATGGCTTTGGTTATTTGATCATGGCATTCCCAGAAGTGAAATGGGAAACGTACTAAATTCTTACTTAATTTGTATAAGCAAGAAAGTTATAGGTGAAGTAAACAAAACTCAAACTTGATTAATAAAAACAGAGAGTCATGACCCTCAGTCAATTCCCATACTTGAGCCATTTCCAGACCCAGAATCCATTGAATGTAGGGAGGCTGAACTCCCTTAAGGAAGGATCCTGGTATGCTACCAAAAATTTATATTTTGTTAATCCTTCCCCAAAGGACTTAGGGCTTTTTACCAGTGTAACTGCATATTGGGGAAAAAGGAGTAATCAGACCTCTTAGGGATGGCTGGACACTGGCTCTGAACTGATACTGATTCTAGGAGACCCAAAATATCACTGTGATCCACCAGTTAAGAGTAATATTATGTGGGCTATTCTGGGTCCTTTGCCTTTTAATATAAACTTTAGAATTAGTTTGTTAATATCTGCAAAATAATTTGCTGAAATCTGGATTGCATTGAATCTGTAGATCAAGCTGGGAAGAACTGACATCTTGACAATGAGTCTTCCTGTCCATGAATGAGGAATGTCTCTCCGTGTCTTTAGTTCTTTCATTTTGTTTGTCAGTGTTTTGTATTTTTCCTTATACAGATCTTGTGTGTATTTTGTTACATTGACACCTAAGTATTTTATTTTGGGGGGTGCTCATGTAAGTGGTATTATATTTTTAATTTCAAATTCTACTTGTTCATTGCTGATATGTATTAAAATGATTGACTTTTGTATATTAACCTTGTATCCTGCAACCTTGCTATAATTGCTTATTAGTTCCAGAGGGATTTTGTTCATTCTTTTGTATTTTCTACTTAGATGATCATGTCATCTGCGAACTAAGTTTTATTTCTTGCATACCTGGGATAAATGCCACTTGGTTGTGGTGTATAATTTTCTTGGTACATGGTTGGGTTCGATTTGCTAGTATTTTACTGAAGATTTTTGCATCTATGTCCATGAGAGATATTGGTCTGTTGTATTCTCGTTAATATCTTTTTCTGCTTTTGGTATTAGGGTAATGCTGGCCTCATAGAATGAATTAGAAATATTCCTTCTGCTTGTATATTCTGAGGTAGATTGTAGAGGGTTGACATAATTTCTTTCTGAATGTTTGGTAGAATTCACCAGTGAACCTATCTGGTCCTGGTGCTTTCTGTTTTGGAAGGTTATTAATTATTGATTCTTTTATTGAGTTTCTTTATTGGTTTCCCTAGAATTTCTAGTATACATTTACAGCTAATCCAAGCCCAGTTCGAATAACACTCTTCCAATTGATAGGTAATGTGAGTGCTCTGTACTAATGAAATAATCCCGAATAAGATATATACATAAGCATACATAATTGAATACATGAATACATTGTTGCTATTATTATTTTGAACAAACTGTTAGCTATTAGACCAATTAAGAATAAGCAAAATAAAAGTTATTTTACCATCACTTATTTTTACTTCAGTGCTCCTCCTTTCTTTATGTAGATCTGAATTTTTTACCTATATTATTTTCTTTCTCTCTAAATAACTTCGTTTTAATTTATTTTTATTTGAGACAGAGTCTTACTTTGTGGCCCCCAGGCTGGAGTGCAGTGTTGCAATCTTGGCTCACCGCAACCTCCACCTCCCGGGTTCAAGCTATTCTCCTGTCTCAGCCTCAGCCTCCCGTGTAGCTGGGATTACAGGCATGCACCACCATGCCCAGCTAATTTTTGTATTTTTGGTAGAGATGAGGTTTTGCCATGTTGACCAGGCTGGTCTCAAACTCCTGACCTCAGGTGATCTGCCAGCCTCGGCCTCCCAAAGTGCTGGGATTATAGGAGTGAGCTACCACACCCGGCCTAAAGAACTTCTTTTTTTTTTTTGGGAGACAGAGTCTTGCTGTGTCGCCCAGGCTGGAGTGCAATGGCGCAATCTCAGCTCACTGCAACCTCCACCTCCCAGGTTCAAGTGATTCTCCTCTCTCAGCCTCCTGAGTAGCTGGGACTACAGGCACGCACCACCACACCCAGCCAACTTTTGTATTTATAGTAGAGACGGAGTTTCACCATATTGGCCAGGCTGGTCTCGTATTCCTGACCTCATGATCCGCCTGCCTCGGACTCCCAAATTCCTGGGATTACAGGCGTGAGCCACCGCGCCCGGCCAAGAACTTCTTTTAACATTCCTTGCAAGGCATGTCTACTGGCAATAATTTCTTCAATTTTTATTTGTTTGAAAAGTCTTGGCCAGGCGCAGTGGCTCATGCCTGTAATCCCAGGACTTTGGGAGGCTGAGGCGGGAAGATCATTTGAGGTCAGGTATTCAAGACCAGCTTGACCAACGTGGTGAAACCTTGTCTCTACTAAAATACAAAAATTAGCCAGGCATGGTGGTGTGCACCTGTAATCCCAGCTACTCGGGAGGCTGAGGCAGAAGAATCGTTTGAACCCAGGAGGCAGAGGTTGCAGTGAGCTGTGGTTGCACCACTGCACTCCAGCCTGGGTGACAGAGCGAGGTTCCCTCCCAATAGAAAAAAAGAAAAAAAAGGAAAAGTGTTTATTTCTCCTTCACTTCTGATGGGTAGTTTTGCTGAGTACAAAACTCTAGGTTGATACAAGTTTTTCTCTTAACATTTTGAATATTTCATTCCATTTTCTTCTTGCTTGCATGGTTTCTGAGATGTCAAATGTAATTCTTTGTTCCTCCATAGGTAAGGTGTGGTTTTTGTCCTTTTAACTTCTTTAAGAATTTTTGCTTTATCTTGGATTTTCTGTAGTTAGAAACTGATATGCTTATGTGTAGTTTTTTGGCATTTATCATGCTCGATGTTCTTTAAATTTTTGGACCTGTAGTTTGATGTCTGACAATAATTGGAGGAAATTCTTGGTCATTATTCCTTCAGATATCTTTTTCTTTTCTTTCCTTTTCTTTTCTTTTTCTTTCTTTCTTCTTTTGTTATTCCTATTACACATAATTTACATCTTTTGCATAATAGTTGTCCCACAGTCCTTAGATACTCCATTTTGTTTTTTGTTTTTGTTTTTCCCCAGTCTTTGTTCTCTTTGCTTTTCAGTTTTGGAGCTTTCAGTTCTCTTAGGTAAAACATACAAAAGTGTGAGGGTCCTCCTCTGACCAGGTCCCCTGGAGTTTTTAATTCTCAGGCTTGCCATGCTAAGCTCCTAGCACTTGGTCAGTTACCATTCAATTTTTCCCACCCTGGCGCTGGTTCCTAGGGCGGTTTCCACTTATAATGCTCTGCTCTGGAAGCCACGAATACCTGTATTCACCTCTCTGCCTCTCCAGTCTTGGGGACATCGGTTTGCCCTCTGCTCTCATCTGTATGGATCCAGGAAGAGTTGTTGATTTTTCCATTTGTTCAGCTTTTTACTTGTTGTCAGAATGGCGTAGTGACTTCTAAGCTCCTTACATGTGGATTTAGAAACTGTCTTTTGTTTTTTACTTTGTTCATGGTGTTTAAAAATTTTTTTTTTGCCTTACACATGTGTTTTATGTTTAACATAACTGTCTTTCTCCTTATGGCTTCTAGAGTTTGACTCATAGTTAGGGAAGTCTTCTCTAATTTGCCCCCTTTATTTTCCTAGTAGTTTCTTGGTTTCATTTTTTTTCCAACAACTGCCACTACCCAGTCCAACTTTCTTTGCCCACTGGGTCTGTTCCATTAGTCTGTATGCCTGGTTATGCTCTAGGGTCACACTGCTCTAATCATTGATTAGATCCTTAAGTATGTGATAGAGCTGGGACCCTTTAATTTTCCTGGATGTTTTGCTAGTTTATTTTTTCGTATGAATTTTAGGATGAACTTGGCTAGTTCTAACCTGACATTGTAAAACTATGCTTTTTGTATCAGTATGAAAAGCCCCTTTTATGCAACATGAATTTCAGGAAAAGAATAGCTGTTTAAGAAACTGAAGATATGTAAAACATAATATATATACTCTATTTACATCGGCTTTATGTACGATTTTTATTCATTAGGAAAAGATAGAATTTAATAGTTTGCTCTTGAATATTTACACATTTCAGGAATGCTTTTGTACATAAAAATAGATTTGTTTGGCTTTAATAGTATATTTTCATCTTATGTTCTTCTGTAACTCCTAAAGTGTTTAAATAATTTTATATTCCTTTAATTTTTCTTTTTTGGTATCTTGTTCTATTTTGAGTGGTAACAGTTTTGGGGTTTTTTATTTGCCCCAAGAATCTTCTAAAGAGCTAAGGAATTATAGATACAATTGATGCCAATAACATGGAAAAGGACAATAAATATTTCTTATATCACAACTATTTTTAGAAGATTCATTGGACTATATAGATGAAGTTTTTACATTCAGGTAACATGATTGCATTTGTTTTTATGAATAATTGGAATATCTCATAATGTTCTAATTTATATCTACTCATAGGAACCTAAATGAATTTAGCAAATATGAGAGTTTTCTAGTCCCAGCTACTTGGGAGGCAGAAGCAAGAGGATTGTTTGATGCCAAGAGTTTGAGGCTGATGTACATTATGATCACACCTATGAAGGTCCAATGCACTCCAGCCTGGGCTGGAGACCCCCATCTCTTTAAAAAAAAGATTCATATAATAGTTGTGTGAAATTTGTATTATTTTGATGCTCATAGATAATACTTTCTTATATAAATGTATAGATCAACACCATATACCTAGAACTCAGATTTTTTGTTTAAATGAGTATAGAACAGGGACTCATAATCGGGGTTGGGGGTATCTGTGAGTGTGAATGGGAGAAAATGCATCGTTACTTTTGCTACCCTGTAACTGAAATTAAACATTTCATTCAACTGTGAATCTAAGTGATAAACCACAGTAGTATTAGCATATTCGTGTTGTCACCAATAGAAAACACAGATCTTTTCATGTTAAATTACAGTGGTTGCAGATACCTCAAATATACTCATCACCACTCTAAAATTAATTGCATCTGCCAATATCATGTAATTTAATGTATGTATAAAGAAGCATATACATGAAACTATATTATAATTTTGTTATTGTGGTAACTATATTTTAGTATAGTTTATTTTATAATCTTAGAAGTTGTGTTGTATGCATTTAAAGACATTACTATAGGCTATGTGTGGTGGCTCCTGCCTGTAATCCCAGCACGTTGGGAGGCAGAAGCAGGATCACTTGAGCCCAGAAATTCAAGACCAGCCTGGGTAACATAGTGAGACCCTGTCTCTACAAAATTTTTTTAAAAACTAGCCAGGCAATGGGGGCGGGGGGCGGGAGGTGGGAGAGCATCAGGAAAAATAGCTAATGCATGCTGGGCCTCATACCTAGGTAATGGGTTGATGGGTGCAGCAGCCTACCATGGTACCTGTTTATGTAGCAAACCTCCACATCCTGCACATGTATCCTGGAACATAAAATAATAAAATAAAATAAAACAAAAAAATATAAAATAAAATGTTAAGAAAATAAAATAAATTTAGTCAGGTGTTGGTGGCAGGTGCCTGTGGTCCTAGCTACTCTGGAGGCTGAGATGGGAGGATCACTTGAGCCCAGGAGGTCAAGGCTCCAGTGAGCCATGATTACACCACTGCACTCCAGCCTGAGTGACAGAGTGAAATCATGTCTCAGAAACAGAAAAACAAAACAAATACATTATTATGAGAAGAAATTAATAGGTTTCATCAGAATACTAAAGAGGTCCATAGCATAAACAAGGTTGTAAATCTCTGGTGTTATAACATTTTAGTGGATGAAAATGTGGGTAGGATATAGAGTCTGTGCCATCCTTCTTACTTCTCTTGCTCTCCCACTAATAAGAAAGAATGAATCAAACTGAATGCTGGTTTTCTGATTACAAAAAGAAAACTTTGTAAACTTAACTTGGATGCTGTTATTGTCAGTCTCATTAACAATCCTTCCCAGAGGTCAGACAATTGTACCAATGTTGCTGGTGATAGTACTATTACACAGCCGTTATTTGTTACTGTGTAATTCAAAAAGCTCAGAAAATCAAAAGTTCTTTTGCAATTTTGGCACCCAAACTCATTTGGTGGTAAAATTTAACCTGAACTGATATGAGACTGTGTATAAATAGTCTTTCTTTTCCTGCTAGCTGTAAATATTCATATATTTCACTATAGGAATATTAATGTGTTGATTATAGGATTCTGACCCAGATCCCACTTGGGAGAAGTACAAAAGATATGGGATGTCTTTAATAAACCTTTCTAAAAATCTGAAAATTATGAACTCACAAACACAGCTAACCTTAAAGATTTTAGATAAGAGACTGTGGAGATGTAGTAATAAAATGATGGGAGGTGATGATAGTGGTGATGGTGGTCTTGGTAAAAATAATTTAATGGCCAGGCGTGGTGGTTCAAGCCTGTAATCCCAGCACTTTGGGAGGCTAAGGTGGGTGGATCACCTGAGGTCGGGAGTTCGAAACCAGCCTGACCAACATGGAGAAACCCCGTCTCCATGGTGGCGCATGCCTGTAATCCCAGCTACTCGGGAGGCTGAGGCAGGAGAATCGCCTGAACCTGGGAGGCAGAGGTTGTGGTGAGCCAAGATCATGCCATTGCACTCCAGCCTGGGCAACAGGAGCGAAACTCCGTCTCAAAAAAAAAAAAAAAAAAAGTAAATGATCTATTCTAGTTTGTTTTATACTTTAAAAAGAAGAACCTAAATTCAGTGTAACTTGTGTAAGCAGACCACCTATATTCAAAGATAGCCAAACTATTTTTCTTGCTAAGCCAGATTTTAAAGTATTTCTTTTTTCTTTTTAATTTGTGGGGATATGTAGTAGGTGTATGTATTTATGGGTTACATAAGATATTTTGATACAGACATCCAGTGGGTAATAATCACTGGGGTAATGGGGTGTCCATCACTTCAAGCATTTATCCTTTGTGTTACAAACAATCCAGCTATACTCTTTTGCTTATTTTTAAATGTACAGTTAAATTATTTTAAATTGTAGTCACCCTGTTGTGCTAGCAAATATTAGTCTTATTTGTTCTTTTTGTTGTTGTTGTTTTGTTTGGTTTTGTTTTTTTGAGATAGAGTCTTGCTCTGTCACCCAGGCTAGAGTGCAGCCGGGTGATCTTGGCTCACTGCCAACCTTTGCCTCCCAGGTTCCAGCAATTCTGCCACCTCAGCCTCCCAAGTAGCTGGGATTATAGACGCATCCTACCATGCCCGGCTAATTTTTTGTATTTTTAGTAGAGATGGGGTTTCACCATGTTGGCTAGGCTGGTCTCGATCTCCTGACCTCAAGTGATCCACCCGCCTTGGCATGCCAAAGTGCTGGGATTAGAGATGTGAGCCACCGCACTCAGCCTTTCCTTCTGCTTTCTATCTCCAGAAGTTCAATTGTTTTAATTTTTAGCTCCCACAAATAAGTAAGAACACGTGAAGTTTGTCTTTCTGTGCCTGGCTTATTTTACTTAATGTAATGACATATAGTTCCATTCATGTTGTTGCAAATGACAGGATCTCATTCTTTTTCATGGTTGAATAGTACTCTATCAGATATATGTACTACATTTTCTTTCTCCATTTATCTGTTGATGGACACTTAGGTTGTTTCCAAATCTTAGCTACTGTAAATAGTGCTGCAGTAAACATGGGAGTGCAGATATCTCTTTGATATACTGATTTCCTTTCTTTTGAGTATGTAACTAGGAGGGGGATTGCTGGATCGTATGGACTCTATTGGTACTTTTTTGAGGAACCTCCAAACTGTTCCCGATAGTGGTTGTACTAATTTACATTCCCACCAGCAGCGTACAAGGGTTCCCTTTTCTCCACATCCTCACCAGCATTTGTTACTGCCTTTTAGATAGAAGCCATTTTAACTGGAATGAGATATCATTATAGTTTTGATTTGCATTACTCTGACAATCAATGATGTCAAGCACCTTTTCATATACCTATTTGCCATTTCTAATTCTTACTTTCAGAAATGTCTATTTGGATCTTTTGCCCATTTTTAATCAGATTATTAGATTTTTTCCTATAGAATTGTTTGAGCTCCTTATATATTGTGGTTATTAACCCCTTGTCAGATGGATAGTTTGCAAATATCTTCTCCCATTCTTTGGGTTGTTGCTTCATTTTGTTGTTTTCTTCACTGGCAAAAGCTTTTTAACTTCATGGGATCCCATTTGTCAATTTTTGCTTTGGTTCCCTGTGCCTGTGGGTTATTTCTCAAGAAATCTTTGCCCAGTCTAACATCCTGGAGAGTTTCCCCAATGTTTTCTTGTAGTAGTGAGAGGTGACAACGTGCTAGCAGCCCTCACTCCCTCTTGGCACCTCCTCAGGCCATGGTGTCTACTCTGGCCGTGCTTGAGGAGCCCTTCAGCCCGCTGCTGCACCGTGCGAGCCCCTCTCTGGGCTGGCGGAAGCCGGAGCCGGCTCCCTCTGCTTGCAGGGAGGTGTGGAGGGAGAGGCGCCGGCAACCAGGGCTGCAGGGTGGTGCTCGCAGGCCAGCATGAGTTCCCAGTGGGTGCGGTCTCGCTGGGCCGGCACTCGGAGCCGCCAGCTGGCGATGCTGGCCCTGGGTAGTGAGAGGCTTAGCACCCGAGCCAGCAGCTGCGGAGGGTGTGCTGGGTCCCCCAGCACTGCCGGCCCGCCCGCACTGTGCTCGAATTCTCACCAGGCCTCAGCCGCTTCCCTGCCGGGCAGGACTCGGGACCTGCAGCCTGCCATGCGGGAGCCCCCGAGCCTCCTCAACGGGCGCCTCCCTCTGCTCCGCGGCGCCTGGTCCCATCTACCGCCCAAGGGCTGAGGAGTGCAGGCGCGGCGCCGGACGTGTGGGCAGCTCCGCCCCCCACCCTGGTGCAGGATCCACTAGCGGAAGCCAGCTGGGCTCCTGATTTGGGTAGGGTTTTGGAGAGCTTTTATGTCTAGCTAGAGGATTGTAAATGCACCAATCAGCAGTCTGTGTCTAGCTAAAGGTTTGTAAATGCACCAATCAGCACTCTGTCTAGCTCAGGGTTTGTGGATGCACCAATCAGCACTCTGTATCTAGCTAATCTGGTGGGGACTTGGAGAACTTTTATGTCTAGCTAGAAGATTGTAAATGCACCAATCAGCCCTCTGTGTCTAGCTCGGGGTTTGTGGACGCACCAGTCAGCACTCTGTATTTAGCTAATCTGGTGGGGACTTGGAGAAGTTTTATGTCTAGCTAGAGGATTGTAAATGCACCAATCAGCACTCTGTGTGTAGCTCAGGGATTGTAAACGCACCAATCAGCACTCTGTCAAATGGACCAATCAGCAGGATGTGAGTGGGGCCAGATAACGGAATAAAAGCAGGCTGCCCAAGCCAGCAGTGGCAACCCGCTCAGGTCCCCTTCCACGCTATGGAAGCTTTATTCTTTTGCTCTTCACACTAAATCTTGCTGCTGCTCACTCTTTGGGTCGGCACTGCCTTTGTGAGCTGTAACACTCACCATGAAGGTCTGCAGCTTCACTCCTGAAGCCAGCAAGACCACAAACCCACCAGGAGGGATGAACAACTCCAGATGGGAGGAACGAACAACTCCAGACTTGCCGCCTTTAAGAACTGTAACACTTACCGCGAAGGTCTGCGGCTTCACTTCTGAAGCCAGTGAGACCAGGAACCCACCAGAAGGAAGAAACTCCAGACACATCTAAACATCTGAAGGAACAAACTCCGGACACACCATCTTTAAGAACTGTAACACTGCAAGGGTTCGCGGCTTCATTCTTGAAGTCAGTGAGACCAAGAACCCACCAATTCCAGACACATTTGTTTCATAGTTTGAGGTCTTAGATTTAAGTCTTCAATCCAGTGTGATTTTATTTTTGTACATAGCTATAGATAGGGGTCTAGTTTCATTCCTCTGCATGTGGATATCCAGTTTTCTCATTTATTTCCCGCCATTTATTGAAGAGACTGTCTTTTCCCCAGTGTATGTTCTTGGCAACTTTGTCCAAAATGAGTTCATTGTAGAAGTATGGATCTATTTCTGAGTGCTCTATTCTGTTCCATTGGTCTGTGTATCTGTTTTTATGCCAGTACCATGATGTTTTGGTTACCGTAGCTTTGTAGTGTAATATAGTTGTAGTATTTGTATATTTGTGGTATTTTATATATATATATATTTGTATAATGTAGTGAGAGGTGACAATGTGCTAGCAGCCCTTGCTCACTTTTGGTGCCTCCTCAGGCCTTGGCATCCACTCTGGCTGCACTTGAGGAGCCCTTCAGCCTGCCGCTGCACTGTGGGAGCCCCTCTCTGGGCTGGCCAGGGCTGGAGCCAGCTCCCTCTGCTTGCGGGGAGGTATGGAGGGAGAGGTGTGGGCAGGAACTGGGGCTGCGCTGGGCGCTCGCGGGCCAGCATGAGTTCTGGGTGGGCACTGGCTCAGCAGGCCCCACACTTGGAGTGGCTGGCTGGCACCACCGGCCCTGGGCAGTGAGGGGATTAGCACCTGGGCCAGCAGCTGCGGAGGGTGCGCTGGGTCCCCCAGCACTGCTGGCCTGCCTGCGCTGAAATTCTCACTGGACTTCAGCTGCCTGTCTGCGGGGAGGGCTTGGGACCTGCAGCCTGCCATGCCCGAGCCCCGTCCCTGCCCCCCCGCCACGGGCTCCCATGAGGCCCAAGCCTCCCCGAGGGGCACTGCCCCCTGCTCCACGGCGCCTGGTCCCGTCGACTGCCCAAGGGCTGAGGAGTGCGGGCACGTGGCGCGGGACTGGCGGGCAGCTCCACCCACAGCCCCAGCGCAGGATCCACTAGGCAAAGTCAGCTGGGCTCCTGAGTCAGGTGAGGACTTGGAGAACTTTTGTGTCTAGCTCAAGGTTTGTAAACGCACCCATCAGCACCCTGTCAAAACGGACCAGTCAGCTCTCTGTAAAATGGACCAATCAGCTCTCTGTAAAATAGACCAATCAGCAGGATATAGGTGGGGTCAGATAAGGGAATAAAAGCAGGCTGCCCAAGCCAGCAGTGGCAACCCGCTGGGGTCCCCTGCCACGCTGTGGAAGCTTTGTTCTTTCGCTCTTTGCAGTAAATCTTGCTGCTGCTCACTCTTTGGGTCCTCACCACCTTTATGAGCTGTAACACTCACCGCCAAGGTCTGCAGCTTCACTCCTGAAGCCAGCAAGACCATGAACCCAGCGGGAGGGAAGAACAACTCCAGACGCCCTGGGCCTTTAAGAGCTGTAACACTCACCGGGAAGGTCTGCAGCGTCGCTCCTGAAGCCAGCGAGACCATGAACCCACCAGAAGGAAGAAACTCCGGACGCATCTGAACATCTGAAGGCACAAACTCCAGACACACCATCTTTAAGAACTATAACACTCACCATGAGGGTCCGCAGCTTCATTCTTGAAGTCAGCAAGACCAAGAACCCACCAATTCTGGACACAGTATTATTTGTATATTTGTAGTATAATTTAAAGTTAACATGATTCCTACAGTTCTGTTCTTTTTGCTTAGGATACCTTTGGCTATTCTGGATCTTTTGTGGTTCCATATAAATTTTAGGATTTTTTTTTCTATTTCTGTGAAGAATATCATTGGTATTTTTATAGGGATTGTATTGAATCTGTAAGATAGCTTTGGGTAATATGGACATTTTAACGATGTTGATTCTTTCAATCCATGAACATCAACTGTCTTTCCATTTTTGTGTGTCCTCTTCAATTTCTTGCATCAGTGTTTTTATAGTTTTCATTATAGAGACCTTTCACTTAAATTCCTAGGTATTTTTTTTCGTAGCTATTGTAAATGGGATTACTTTCTTTATTTCTTTTTCAGCTTGTTTGCTATTGGCATATGGAAACGTGACTGATTTTTGTATGTTGATTTTGTATCCTGCAACTTTACTGAATTTATCAATTCTAATAGATTTTCAGGAGGGGTTCAGATACAGGTTTTTCCAAATATAAGGTCATGTCATCTGCAAGCAAATATAATTTGACTTCTTCCTTTTCAATTTCAATGCTCTTTATTTCTTTCTGTTGTCTGATTGCTCTAGCTAGCACTTCCAATACTGTGTTGAATAACAGTGATGAAAGTGGGCATCCTTATTATGTTCCTGATCTTAGAAGAAAGGCTTTCAGTTTTTCCGTGCTCAGTATGATACCAGCCATGAGTTACTAGTATATGCCTTTTATTGTGTTGAGATATGTTCCTTATATACCCAGTTTTTTGAGGGTTTTTATCATGAAGGGATGTTGAATTTTATGAAATGCTTTTTCAACATCAGTTGGAATAATCATATGGTTTTTGTCCTTCATTCTGTTGATATGATGTGTCAGATTGATTGATTTGCATATGTTGAACCATGTTTGCATCCCTGGGAAAAATCCCACTTGGTTAGGATGAATGATCTTTTTAATGTGTTGTTGAATTCAGTTGGCTAGAATTTTGTTGAGGATTTTTACATCAACATTCATCATTGGTAATGGCCTGTAGATTTCTTTTTTTATTTTTCTTTTTTAATAATAAGGTATTTAGTATCCAAAATTTCTTTTTTTTTTTTTTTTTTTTTTTGAGAAGTCTTTGTCTGGTTTTGGTTCTGTTGCCAAAGTGCCAGGGATTCTGTTTAGGTACTGCTGTTCGCTGGACAGAAAACCAGTCAATGAGACAACAGTTATTGCCAGGGAAGAAGGCTTTAATTGGGTGCTGCAGCCGAGGAGATGGGAGATCAGTCTCAAATCATCTCCATGGCCAACTAAAATTAGGGGTTTATATACAGGGAAGAAATGTAACCATGTGTGGGAAAACAAGAGTTAGGGAGGAGTAGGGAAAAGAAGTTGGTCAACAGGAAGCAGGTGGTGGGTTAGGCAATCATGATAGGTGGGGGATTTGACCTCTCATTGTCCAGGTGCAGTGATCTGGTAAGTTTCAGCTCCTTGATACTGTGGGAGGCCTGATGGGTGGTTTCCTGAGAAAGGAACTTGGATAAGACAAATGAAACTTTCTCAAGTGTTAAGACTGGGAGAATCAATCTCTATGTTTATTGAGAGAAATTTATCGGCTCTATGCAACAACTGGGTTGGTTTTAATGAATGATCTTTTTAATGTGTTGTTGGATTTGATTTGCTAGTACTTTATTGAGGATTTTTGCATTGATATTCATCAGTGATACTGGCCTGTAGATTTCTTTTTTTGATGTGTCTTTGTCTGGTTTTGATGTCGGGGGATTACTCACCTTTGAGAATGAGTTTGGAAGAAATATTCCTTCCTATTTTTCAGAATAGTTTGAGAAGGATTGATATTAGTTCTTTAAATGTTAGGTAGAATGAGCTGTGAAGCTATTGTGTCCTAGGATTTTCTTTGCTGGGAAGCTTTTTATCACTTTGCTCTCATTATTATTTATCTGTTCAGGTTTTGGATTTCTTCATGGTTCAATCTTGGTAGGTTGTATGTGTCTAAGAGTTTATCTATTTCATCTAAATTTTCCAATTTATTGGGATGTAGTTGTTCATAGCAGACACTAGTAATCCTTTGAATTTCTGGGGTATCAGTTCTTTTTTTTTTTTTTTTTTTTTTTTGAGACAGAGTCTTGCTCTGTTGCCCAGGCTGGAGTGCAGTGGTGCAATCTCAGCTCATTGCAACCTCCACCTCCCAGGTTTAAGCAATTCTGTGCCTCAGCCTCCCAAGTAGCTAGGATTACAGACGCGTGCCACCATGCCCAGCTAATTTTTGTATTTTTAGTAGAGACGGGGTTTCACCATCTTGGCTAGGTTGGTCTTGAACTCCTGACCTTGTGGTCCACCCACCTCGGCCTCCCAAAGTGCTAGGATTACAGGCATGAGCCACCGCGCCCAGCTGGTATCAGTTCTATTGTCTCCTTTTACATCTTAGATTTTATTTATTCAGATCTTTTGTCTTTTTTTCACAGTCTGGCTAAAGGTTTGTCAATTTTATTTGTCTTTTCAAAAAATCAGCTTTTTGTTTTGTTGATCTTTTGTATTGTGTTGTGTCACTTTTATTTATTTCTGTTCTGATTTTTATTCTTTACCTTTACTAATTTGGAGTTTTCTAGTTTTCTAGAAACTAGTTTTCTAGTTCTTTAGGATGAATTTTTAGGTTATTTGAAGTTTTTTTTGTTTGTTTTTTGTTTTTTTGTTTTTTTTTTTTAATGTGGGTGCTTATACACTTCCCTCTTAGTACTGCTTTTGCTGTATCTCATAGGTTTTAGTATGTTGTATTTCCATTATCATTTGTTTCAAGAAATTTTTCACTTCTATTTAATTTCTTTGTTGACCCACTGGTCATTCAGGAACACATTGTTTACTTTTCATGTGTTTATGTAGTTTCCAATGTTCCTCTTGTTATTCATTTCTAATTTTTTTCCATCGTGGTCAGATAAAATGCTTGTTTTTTTTTTTTTTTTTTTTTTTTTTTGAATGTTTTAAGACTTGTTTTGTGACAAAACATATGGCCTATCCTGGAGAATGTTTCATGAACTAAGGAAAAGAATGTGTATTCTGTAGCCATTGAATGAAATGTTCTGTAAATATCTACTAGGTCTATTTGGTCTACAGTGCAGATTAAGTCCAATGTTTCTTTGTTGATTTTCTGTCTTTTTTTTTTTTTTTGAGATGGAGTCTTGCTCTGTTGCCCAGGCTGGAATGCAGTGGCACGATCTTAGCTCACTGCAACCTTCACCTCCCAGATTCAAGTGATTCTCCTGCCTCAGCCTCCTGAGTAGCTGGGATTACAGACGCCTACCACCACACCCAGCTAATTTTTGTATTTTTAGTAGAGATGGGGTTTTGCCATGTTGGCCAGGCTGGTCTCAAACTCCTGACCTCAAGCGATCCACCCACCTTGGCCTCCCAAAGTGCTGGGATTACAGGTGTAAGCCATGGCCCCCAGCCTCTTTGTTGATTTTCTGTCTAGAAGATCTGTTCTCCCAAACAGACAAGAGTCTCTCTCTCTCTCTCTGCTGAGTCACCTGGAGCTGGGGGTGAGGTGACACAAGCACCCCTCTAGCCGCCGCCACTGGGACTGCACGTGGGTCAGACTTGAAGCCAGCACTGCACTGGGTCTTGCCCAAGTCCCCACTGTAACCACTACCTGGCTACTGCCTATATTTGCCCAAGGCACTATGGCTCTACACTCAGCAGGTTGCAAAGCCAGCCAGGCCTTTGTCCTTCCCTTCAGGGCAGCAAGTTCCCCCAGGCCCCGGGTAGGTCTAGAGATGCTGTCTGGTCACTAGGGACTGGAGTCAGAGACCTTAGAAATCTGCCTCCTGTTCTGCCTGGTATTCTGTTCTACTGTGGTTGAGCTAGCACTCAAACCATGGGACACAGTCCTTCCCACTCTTCCCTCGCCTCTTCCACAGGCAGAGGAGCCTCACCCCATGGCCACCACCACAGGCCCATGGGGAGTACTGCCAGGCTACTGCCGATGTTCATTGAGGGCCTAAGGCCTTTTCAGTCAGTTTTTAGTGAATGCTGCCAGGCCTTGGGACTCACCCTTCAGGGCAGTGGGCTCCCCTCTAGCCCAGTGCAGATCCGGAAATGCTGTCCTAGAGCCAAGTCCTCTTATTTGGAGCCCCAAGAGCCCACTTGGTGCTCTACCCCACTGTGGCCAAGCTGGTTCCTAAATTGCAAGATAAAGCCCCTTTTACTTCTCCCTCTGTTTTACTCAAGCACAAGAAGTCTTTCACCTTAGCCACTGCAGCTGGGAAGGGGCTGGGTCTCACCTGAAGCCAACTCATCCTGTAGTCTAACCCAAGGTCCATGGCATACTACCTGGGTATTGCTGCTGATTATTTAGGGCCCAGGGACTCATTAGTCAGCAGGTGATGAATCCTGCCAAGACTGGTTCCTTATGTTCTAGGCAGCAGGTTCCTTTCTGCCCCAGGGTGTACCTAGAAATCCATTAGCTAGGGCCTGGAATGGGGGTCTCATGACTGCCTGATGTTCTTGTAGCAGGAAGAGCCGCAGACAAAACCCCTCAGACACCGAGTTAAAGAAGGAAGGGGTTTATTTGGCCGGGAGCATCGGCAAGACTCCTGTCTCGAGAGCTCCTGGAGTGAGCAATTCCTGTCCCTTTTCAGGGCTCACAACTCTAAGGGGGTCCGCGTGAGAGGGTCGTGATCGATTGAGCAAGCAGGGCGTAGGTGACTTGGGGGTTGCATACACTGGTAATTAGAACGGAACAGAATAGGACAGAGATCTTCGCAGTGCTTTTTTTATGCAAATAACCAATTAGGCAAGGGGTTGATCTTTTAACTACCAGGCCTAGGGTGTGGTGCCGGGCTGTCTGCTTGTGGATTTCATTTCTGCCTTTTAGTTTTTACTTCTTCTTTCTTTGGAGGCAGAAATTGGGCATAAGACAATACGAGGGGTGGTCTCCTCCCTTATTCTGTCTTACTGTGGCTGAAGCTAGTATCCCATATGCAAGACATAGTCCTCTTTTTCCTCTCCTCTCTTCAAGTGGAAAAAAGGGGTCTCTTTAGGAGCTGCAGACTGTGCTGCCTGGCGTTGGGAGAAGGATAGTGCAAGTACTCTTTTAGCCATCCTGGCTGGTGTCTCAGTAGGTCATGTACCCCACAAGTCCACTGGCTCTGAGCCCAGCTCAGCACCAGGACTTGCCAGGAGTTGCAGTCCTTGTGGCTTAGAGTGCCTTTCAAGTTCATTTAGAGCCCCAGAGCACTTAAGTTCGCAGTGGTAAGGTTTGCCAAACTCAAGTTCCCACTACTGGGGTAGGCATTTAGGCGATTCCTCTCTGGCTAGGGCTGGTCTTAATGTTCCGTCTGTGAGTGGGCATTGGCCTCAGCCCGATTTACTTTCCCCTGTGACAGGACAGCACTGAATGTGGTGCAAAGTCTCACAATTGCTGTGCTTTTCTTTTCCCAAGCACACAGATTCTCTCTCTGCGGCCCATGGCCGCTGCCAGGAGGTGGGGGAGGGGTGGCATCAGCAATTCAAGACTGTGTTTGCTACCCTCTTTGGTGCCTCTTTCAGTGATCGGAAGTTAAAACCTGGTACTGATTTCTGGTTCTTACGAAGGTGCCATTTTTGTGGTAGTTGTTAAATTTGGTGTTCCTGCAGGGCTGATGATCAATAAAACCGTCTATTCAGTCACCTTGCTCCACCCCTCTCCCAACCCAGATTTTTTTTTTTTTTTTTCCTGAGACAGAGTCTCACTCTATCACCTAGACTGGAGTGCAGTGGCGTGATGTCGGCTCACTGCAAGCTCTGCCTCCTGCCATGCCATTCTCCCGCCTCAGTCTCCTGAGTAGCTGGGACTACAGGCGCCTGTCGCCACGCCCGGCTAATTTTGTTTTTGTATTTTTAGTAGACACGGGGTTATCCATGTTAGCCAGGATAGTCTCAATCTCCCGACCTCGTGATCTGCCCACCTCGGCCTCGCAAAGTGCTGGGATTACAGGCGTGAGCCACCGTGCCCGGCCACAACCCAGACTTCTAAGAATACAATTCTATACGTTTTTGAAAAGATTTCTACTAAATATTTTATTTTATATATACAAAAAGGAACTCAGAAGTAGATGTATTACTGTTATAAAGCAACTTGCCAATTTAATTATGAGATATTTATTTAGCATCTGCTATGAACCAAGTGCTGTATAACATACAGCATTTTGTTCACAATGGTAAACAAAATAGACAAGATCCAAAGCATTATGGACCTTACATTTTAGTGGAGAAAGTAGACAATAAACAAACATTATGGTTTGAGGTGCTTATCACTTATTCACATGCAAGTATTAAGTAGATCATATGATATATTGCCTGCATCCCAGAGACAAACTGTAGATTAGTAATATAAGTTAAGGAAATATCGGAATTCATATTGTATTTATAGCATTGGCTATGTATAAGAGCACTTTGCAAGAGATTTTGGAAGAAAGTAGAGTGCATGAGCTCTGAGGAACTCCATCGATTAAACAGTTGCAGGAGGAAGGATCTGTAGACAGATTGAGAAGTAGTTGCTAAGAGAAAATCTAGAATCCAGAGTGTTTAGAATGGAAGAAATGAGTCACTTGTGTTGGATGCTATTAAGCAGTCATTTAGGATGAGGATGGGTTAAACTTTGTATATAGAGATTGTTTGTGACTTTAGTATTTGTGTTTCAGTGGTTTCAAAAGGAAAGACGTTAGATGGGAATGAATTAAACAGTGACTGGAAGGAGGGAAAGGAGAGATGGGCTCATTACAGATAGTGGCTTATGTCTGTAATCCTAGCACTTTGGGAGACCAAGGCAGGAGGATTGCTCGAGCCCAGGGGTTCAAAACCAGCCTGAGCAACATAGCTAGACCTCATCTCTGCAGAAAATTTAAAAATTAGCCAGGTGTCACCATACACCTGTAGTCCCAGCTACTCAGGAGGCAGAGGCTGCAGTGAGCCACGATTGCACCATTGCACTCTAGCCTGGGTGATAGAGTGAGATCCTGTCTCTCTAGGAAAAAAAAAAAAAAGAAATAATAACTCTTGAGAAAAACAAGTACTGCATAAACTGCTGCCTTACCGTCATGACTCTATACAAACGAATACCTGAGATTTTTTCTCTTTTCATCTTCATCTTCCAGGCCTTCTGCAGCCTCATAGCCCTCGTCATTGCTACCATTGGCATTGCTACCGCCCTTTCGGGAGGTTTGCTTGTAAAGGGAACACAGAAATGGGATTGCACTGGAGGGTATGAGGGGTTAGGAGAGTGGGGCTGACCTTTAAACAGGAATAGAAGACCTACTCCTCCACTGTGAAAGGAAGGAAGGGCAAATAAGTATAGATTCCTATCAGTTTGTACATTCGAAAGTGGGAAAATGATTGTTTTATTTGGAGCTGAGCCCTAGAGAGGCAGGAAAGAGTGTTGGATTAAAGAGAAAGATGATACAAAATGACTTCTTGAAGAAGAATGGATTAGCTCCTGTAGGCAAGGTAATTGAGCAGAGAAGAGCAAGCTTGCTGAGTGATTCTTGGGTCTTTGCTATGGTTGGAAGCCATCGCTGGTGTTGGTATTTGCAATGGTTTTGTGATTTTTCTCCCCCCAGCTCTAGAGGGAGGGATAGGGTTATATAACAGGGTTTTTCCCACCTCCCTAGGAAGAAGGATAGGGTTGGTTGGGCACGGTAGCTCACACCTGTAATCCCAGCACTCCGGGAGGCTGAGGCGGGCGGATCACGAGGTCAGGAAATCGAGACCGTCCTGACCAACATGGCGAAACCCCGACTCTACTAAAATACAAAAAAGTACCCCGGCATGGTGGTGCACACCTGTACTCCCAGCTACTCAAGAGGCTGAGGCAGGGGAATCGCTTGAATCCGGGAGGTGGAGATTGCAGTGAGCCGAGATCGCGCCACTCTACTCCAGCCTGGCGGCAGAGCGAGACTGTCTCAAAAAAAAAAAAACAAAAAACAACAACAACAAAAACAAATAGAAAGCAAAACAAAAAAAGAAGGGGAGGGTTATATAGATGGTTAGAGTCATCCAATCATGTAAAACTCAGTTAATTGTGATTTCTCACTGGGAATAATTGCAACAAGACCTTCTCAGCCTTAAAAATATATATACTGAATGTAATCTAACTTTTTTATTTCTGAGGCTTTCATTATATTAGTAGGGACGCTCTGATAGTTAAAGTGACTGCCCTACGTTCAGTTTAACAAGTTTTTTTCTAATGCACACCACAGTGTTAGGCTCTGTCGTCTTTGAAAGTTAAAATCCTTGCGCTAAGCAGCACCTGCCTGTGGTGAGAATGGTACATGCTGTGAGAGCAATGTGTACCCTGTGCCAGGGAAGCACTGAAATGGTACCTTCTCCTGAACAGGCTGGTGGACAAAGTGGGGGTTGTCCTGGGACACTGCCAGGAGGGATAACTAAAGTAGTCAGTTGCCTCGGAACTTAGAAGATCCATTGTTTAAATTCATTTTTATAATAGAAAATAGTGCGTGGTGGCTCATTCCTGTAATCCTAGCACTTTGAGAGGCCGAGGCAGGCCCATTGCCTAAGTTCAGGAGTTTGAGACCAGCTTGGACAACATGGTGAAACCCTGTCTCTAAAAAATTCCAAAAAAATTAGCCAGGCCTGGTGGTGTATACCTGTTTTCCCAGCTACTAGGGAGGCTAAGGTGGGAGGATCATCTCAGCCCAAGGAGGTTGAAGCTGCAGTGAGCCATAATTGTACCACTGCATTCCAGCCCGGGTGACAGAGTGAGACCTTGTCTCAAAAGAAGAAAAAAAAAAAAAAAGAAAGAAAAGAATGGCTACAGTGCCAGGTCAGACCATAAATCCAGTGAAAATATTACGTATTTTCAGTAAGAAATATTTTAAAACAGTATTGTTTAAAAACTTAGAAGTTAAGAATTTTTAAGTATGATATTCATTTTGAATGCTAGTGTTGAGAAAATATTATTTCATTGGTAAAGTAGATTTCAGATTTTGTAGAGAATTTTTGAATTTTTGTAGAGAATTTTGAGTGAGTGCTTTTAAGAGCTACATCAGTGACTCTCTTGTGTTTAACTCATGTTAGAAACTTCTGACTTTCTTTTTTTATTTGTGGTGCACTTTTTAAAAAATGCTGTATTACCAGCTATAAATGAAATAATGAAAATGAAAGATTTTATTAATTTTGGGAGTAACTGATAAACATTGGAAAAGAGTGGGCTAAAGGAAGGAGAGGGCAGTGAGAATATTATTGAGTCCCTGTAATAAGTCAGATATTGTACCAGGTACTTCCATGCATAGTGAATGCATAGTCTTAACAGAATCTTATTAAATGGAGGTATCATTGACATCCCCATTTAACGGATGAGAAAAGTCATCACTAAAATGATTTGTCCTGAGGCAGCTGGCTAGTGGTAAAAGTCAGGATTTAACTTTAATTCTTTGGCTTCATTGCCTGTTTGTTGTTGTTTGTTTGTTTGTTTGAGATAGAGTTTTGCTCGGTCACCCAGGCTGAAGTGCAGTGGCGCAATGTCAGCTCACTGTAACCTCCGCTTCCCTGGTTCAAGCGATTCTTCTGCCTCAGCCTTCCAAGAAACTGGGATTACCAGCACACGCCACCACGCCCAGCTCATTTTTGTATTTTTAGTAGAGACAGGGTTTCGCCATGTTGGCCAGGCTGATCTTGAACTCCTGACCTCAAGTGATCTGCCCGCCTCAGCCTCCCAAAGTGCTGGGATTACAGGCATGAGCCACTGCGCTGGCTGCCAGTGTTCTTTAGAGAGAGAGAGAAAGAGAGACAGAGAAAGAGAGAGAGAGAACAATAAAATTAAAAGGTTTTATATGTGATTTTTTTTTTTTATATAGCAGAAAGGCAGTATTGAGAAATAAAGTGGGATGTCCTGTGTTGGCCAAAGTCTGGAGCAGTTGTCAAGGTGGTGTGCAACAGTGGTGTATCTACTGTTCATAAATGAGGTTCATTTGCCCGGCAGTAATATTGATGGAGGTGTGTGGTAGGGAGGGTTATCTGTGGGCTGCCTTGAAAATTCAGGGTTTGCAAAAGGTCTCTCATTTGTTTGCATCATCTGAGAGAGATGTGTTTTCAGTGATTGAATGGAACTAGAGAAGTGTGTATACATGGATATGAATAGATTTTTGTTGTTGTTTAGGCTTAAGTTAATTGCTACCCATAACTGAGTTTTCAGTCTTTCAGATACTTGGGATGTCTGTGAATCTCTAATTAGATAAACATTGGCATGAGAGTTCTGAGAGGATATATTCTTTGATAACTATATCTGTTCTCAGAAATACCTTTTGGAAATGTGGAAAATCAACTTGGTTAATATTTTATATATGAATGGCAAATATAGATTTTAACACAAAGTATAAATCTAAGAGAATATAAAAAGGGTTTGTGTATGTGTTGTATGTTGGTTTGAGGGAAAAAAATCATACTAAACATTTTATGCCTCACAATTAGTCCTAGAAAGCTCTTCAGTCATCTCCATTAACCACTTTTTTAAATGTTCTTAGGTCATTGAATCTTTGGGAATTATTATTTATAAAGCACTGGACTATGGTTTGAAGGAGAATGAAGAAAGGGAATTAAGCCCTCCCCTAGAGCAGCTCATCGACCACATGGCCAACACGGTAGAAGCTGACGGTAGCAATGATGAGGGCTATGAGGCTGCAGAAGAAGGCCTGGAAGATGAAGACGAAAAGAGAAAAATCTCAGCTATTCGGTCATATAGAGATGTCATGAAGGTAAGGCAACGTTTTATGCAGTGCTTGTTTTTTTCAAAAGTTGTTATTTCTTCTTCTTTTTTTTTCCCCCCCTGGAGAGATGGTCTCACTCTGTCGCCCAGGCTAGAGTGCAGTGGTGTGATCATGGCTCACTGCAGCCTCTGCCTCACGAGTAGCTGGGACTACAGGTGTATGCCACCACACCTGGCTAATTTTTAAATTTTTTGCAGAGATGGGGTCTTGCTATGTTGCTCAGCTGGTTTTGAACCCCTGGGCTTAAGTGATCCTCCTGCCTTGGCCTCCCAGAGTGCTGGGATTACAGAAATGAGCCACTGTGTCCAGCCTGTTATTTTAAAAAAATTGAATGGTTGACACATATCTACATTTATTTAAAAATAAAAAAGAGGCTGGGCGCGGTGGCTTACACCTGTAATCCCAGCACTTTGGGAGGCCGAGGCAGGCAGATCACGAGGTCAGGAGATGGAGACCATCCTGGCTAACATGGTCAAACCCTGTCTCTACTAAAAAAACAAAAAATTAGCTGGGCGTGGTAGCGGGCGCCTGTAGTCCCAGCTGCTTGGGAGGCTAGGCAGGAGAATAGGAGAATGGTGTGAACCTGGGAGGCAGAGCTTGCAGTGAGCCGAGATCGCGCCACTGCACTGCAGCCTGGACAACAGAGCGAGACTCTGTCTCAATAATAATAATACTACTACTAATAATAAAGAATGGTGATTCAGCATTTAATAATAGTTCCCAGATTTGTCAGCAGCCTGAACATGGACATTTATGATTGAATCATAACTCAAGAAACCGCTTTTAGATATTATATTCCCCTTATTACATATCATGTATCAGCTTGACTGGGCATTATGTCTTAAGTTGACCTCTGTATTTCCTTTTTCTAGAGTAAATAACAACTGTGATCCACTTACTTACATGAAGATTTTGCATCTCAAGTATCACAGCTGATTGTTTTAGGTTTTCTTGACCTGCTTAGTGGTATTTATATGTAATGAAGCAAGTTTGGTCGGTTATACTGAATTTTTCTCTTTTAAATTTTGCTATGTACTTGAAGGTCATAATTTCTACCATGCCAAATGTACAGAGATTAACATCAAACAGATTTGTCAAATTAGCCATAAAAGCATTCTGTTTTCAGTTACTTATATATGATATTTACTAGGTTTTATAAGCAGTGTCAATGGTGTATCTCTTATTTTCCAACTTTTAATAAAGTGTTTCAGAGACAGGAATACAGAGGCACTGTGACAATGGTAGTTTTCAGGTGTGCTGAGTGCCCCTGTTCCTTAGGCCTCCTTAGATGGTACAACTCTCAAGGACTCTGGAAAGAACTATACAAGTTATTATTCTTATGAAATTCAGATATATTCTTTAGTTCTTTTAAGATGTGTAGTGCTTCTCATTTTAAATCAACAGGCTATACACATAAAATACATATATATAAATACACAAACAAATAGAAATTTGATGTGTTTTATTTATTTTATGTTTTCTAGATGTAAGGTTTGTTTTTTAAAAACATGTAAACACACTTAAAGGCCAGTTAAACTTTCTGCAGACCACAAATGACCAGCTTGTTCTGTGGAAGACCATTGATAAATAGTGATTGAAAAAATGAAGAGTAAAAAGGTTTTACATTAAGAAGCAAAACCACTCATACATCTGAAAGTGAGCTAACAGTATTTTGGTGGTGTGAGTATTGGGGGAAGTATGCATAAGGAGTGGTGAAAGAGGAAAGGAACACCCACCTAACCAACTAGATCCATAAAATCAACCCTGGCACCAGTAATGTAACATGTCATAGCCAGATTGCTGTCTTAAACTCATCTGGAAGATGAGATCCAGAGAGTAATTGGAATTTTAAAATTCTTATTCAATGACATTAAATATCTTAACTTATAAAAAAAATTGGACATTTAGAAGTTTGAATGGATACCTTTTATTTTTTTATTTGAGCTACTGTGGTTCCCTAACTTATTGCTATCATTATATGAAAAATGAATAGTTAAAAGGGTGCTTACGAAGACAGGTTTTTGGCTGGGCATAGTGGCTCACACCTGTAATCCACCACTTTGGGAGACCCAGGTGGGAGGATCACTTGAGCTCAGGAGTTTGAGACCAGCCTGGGCTACATAGTGAGACCTTGTCTCTATTTAAAAGAAAAAAAAAAAGGCTGGGCACGATAGCTGATGCCTGTAATCCCAGCATTTTGGGAGGCCAAGGCAGGTGGATCACTTGAGGCCAAGAGTGCAAGACTAGCTGGCCAACATGGAGAAACCCTGTCTCTACTAAAAAAAAAAATACAAAATTAATCAGGTGTGGTAGTGCATACCTGTAGTCCCAGCTAGTCAGGAGGCTGAGGCATGAGAATCTCTTGAACCTGGGAGGTGGAGGTTGCATTGAGCTGAGAGCGCACCACTGCACTCCAGCCTGGGTGACAGAGTGAGACTGTCTCAAAAAAAGAAAAAAACAAAAAAAGAAAGAAAGAAAAGAAAAATTTTTAAGGTTTTATAGATTGAAGGAAAACTGAAGACTAACAATTCTATTAGAAATTTTATTGGAGAATATCACAACCTCACCTGTTGTTTCTTGGTTTCCATGCTAATCAAAACTGACCCATAAAATTCTCCACATCTGTGACTGTTCTGAATGTTCCATGTAGCTGAATGAGAAGAAAAATAATTGCTGAAACATTTTACAAGTAAATGGAAATTTTAAAATATTATAAAACCCATGATTCCTCATCATATAGTGCAGATATGAGTTTGTGGTTTGGTTAGCAGGTTGAAAACCTCAATTCATAAATTGACTCATTGTTTACTTTGTTGGAAGAGAAGACAAGAATTATCTGAAGAGTTGTAACTGCTTTCTCCTTGTTTGAAGTAGAAATGTGAAACTAAGTTTGATTAATACAAATATAGGATGTTTAAGAACTTGAAACAATTTGTTTTCAGTTCTTAGCAAGGAAGACGCTCTTTAATGTGTAACTTTTGTCCTGGATAGTCTTTTATTCCAACTAATCTATTAATTTGTTATGTTTTAATATGGTACATTGTAGTTGAAAAGTGCCTTTATATCCCCCTTCTGTTACTGGAGCCTTAGGATAACACTGTGAGGTAGATTGGGCAGGCATTCCAATACCCATTTCACAAAGTAAGTCAGTGGGAGAGTAATGTTAGAAGACAGAGTGGAATGCTATCTTCAAAGTTCTAACATTAAATCTAGAATTATTTATCCAGTATAATGTCTCAGCAATAAAGGTAAAATATCAGCCAGGCATGGTGGATCACTTGAGCCCAGGAGGTTGAGGCTGCAGTGGGCAGTAATGGTGCCATTGCACTCAAGCCTGGGTGACACAGTGAGACCTTTTTTTGTTTTGTTTCTTAAAAAAAAGGTAAAATATCTTTTCTGACAAACACAGAAAATTTGTCACCAGCAGACTTTGACTAAAGGCAATACTAAAGAGTATACATCAGGCAGAAGGCAGTCCATGTCTGGTAGAAACTAGGAGATGCAGAAGATTTGAAGAGCAAAGAAAAATAAACATGGGCCGGACATGGTGGATCACACCTGTAATCCCAGCACTTTGGGAGACTGAGACGGGCTGATCACTTGAGGTCAGGAGTTCACGACCAGCCTGGCCAACATAGTGAAACCCCATCTCTACTAAAAATACAAAAAATTAGCTGGGTGTGGTGGTGCATGCCTGAAATCCCAGCTACTTGTGAGGCTAAGGCAGGAGAATGGCTTTAACCTGGGAGGCTGGGAAGCAGAGGTTGCAGTGAACCAAGATTGTGCCCCTGCACTCCAGCCTGGGCAATAGAGCAAGACTCCACCTCAAAAAATAAAAATAAAAAAGAAAAAGAAAAAGAAAAAAAGAAAAATAAACATGAAAATAAATCTAAATGAATATTAACAGCAAAAAATAATAATGTCTTACATGATTTAGAATATATTTAGAATTAAAATGTATAACAGTAGCGTAGAGTTAGTGTTCTAAGACTTTGGCATTGAGAGGTTAAAGCACTAATTTATTAGTGCTAACCTTTATTAGGAAAGCCACTAAAGCCTAACCTTTATTAGAAAAGCCACTAAAAATAAATAAAAGAATTTGTAAATATCAGGCCAATAGGGAAGGGGGCAGGTGGAGCTAATAAAATTACTGGTAATTCAAAAGAAGAGATGGAAAGAATTGAAAAGGAATATAGAACAGGTGGGAAAACAAATAGAAGATGGTAATTTGACACCGAAATACATTGGTAATTACATTAAATATAAATGGTCTAAATTTATACTGCTCAATACAGTAGTTACTAGCCACATGTGACTATTAATCACTTGAAATGTGGTTAGTCTGAATTGACATGGACTGAAAGTACGAAATCTATACTGGATTCCAAACACTTAGTACCAAAAAAAAAAATGTAAAATGCCTTGTTGGCTGGGTGCGGTGGCTCATGCCTATAATCCCAGCACTTTGGGAGGCTGAGGTGGGCGGATCATTTGAGGTCAGGAGTTCGAGACCTGACTACCATGGTGAAACCCTGTCTCTACTAAAAAGACAAAAAAATTAGCCAGGCATGGTGCTGCATGCCTGTAATCCCAGCTACTAGGGAGGCTGGGGCAGGAGAATCACTTGAACCTGGGAGGCAGAGGTTTCAGTGAGCCGAGATCATGCCAGTGCACTCCAGCCTGGGCAACAGAGTGAGACTCCATCTCAAAAGAAAAAAAAAGCCTCGTTAATAATTTTTGTATTGGCTATAATTTGAAGTATTATAATAATATATATTATTGTTTTGGGTTAACTAAAATATATTATCAAAGTTAATTTCACTTGTTTCTTTTTATTTTTTTTGATGTGGCTCCTAGAAAATTTAAAACAACGTACATGGCTCACACTGTATTTCTGTGGATTGTACTAGCCTAAAATACTCTAATTTTTAAAAGACACAGATTTTTAGACTGCATTAAAAATACAAAATCCAATCATATGTTGTTTACAGAGTAGACACTATAAATAGGACATAGAAAGCTTGACTAAAAGAATGGAAAAATATAACATTCTAACCAAAAGAAAAGTATCACAGATATTATTTTAATATAAAATGGACCTAAAGGCAAAAAGCATTACTAGAGTTAAAAAAGGATGCTTACTGATAAAAAGTTCAATTTACTAAGGAGAAATAGCATTCATAAATTTATGTGCACCTAGTAACATAGCCTATAACAGTAGCATTGAACAACATTCAAACAAAACTAAAAGGGGAAGTAGACAAATTTACAACCATAGAGGGAGGTTTAAAATACCTCTGTTAGTATCAGTACAAATATAGAAAGAATATTTGGACAATGAGAATAACAAACCTGACTTAATAGGACATGCCACCCATCCACTGCAGAGTACACGTTCTTTTCAGGTATACATGGAGCAATTAAAAATTTCTCCATATGCTAGGCCTTAAAGCAAGTCTTAACAAATTTTGAAGGGTTAAAATTACATAGGAAATGTTCTGTTACCATAGTGGAATTAAGCCAGATATGAATAACAAAAAGATTTTATTATTTCCACATATACTTGGAAATTAAGAAACTACTTTTAAATGCCCCAAGAGTCAAAGAAGAAATCACAATGGAAATAAACTGAATAATAACAAATGCGTGACCTATCAAAATTTGTGGTATGCAGACCAGGCTCGGTGGCTCACACCTATAATCCCAGCACTTTGGGAGGCCAAGGCAGGTAGATTGCTTGAGGCTGAGAGCAAATATGCTGCACAAAGGGGTGATTCACATCTCGGGCAGGACAGTGCAGGATGGTGTGAGATTTCACCATGCAACTCAGCACAGCATATAATTTAAAGCTTAGGATTTATTTATTTCTGGAATTTTCCATTTAATATTTTTGGATGCAGTTGACCACAGGTAACTGAGGCCATGGAAAGTGAAACTGTGGATAAGGAGGAACTACTGTAATTTAAATCCTAATAATTGCTGAGAAGAAAATGCAGAATGTGGTGATTAAAAAGTAACAGAGAGGCCAGATGCAGTGACTCACGCCTGTAATCTCAGCACTTTGAGAGGCCGAGGTGGACAGATCACCTGAGATCAGGAGTTTGAGACCAGCCTGGCCAACATGGTGAAACTCCGTCTCTACTAAAAATACAAAAAATAGCCAGGCATAGTGGTGCGAGCCTGTAATCCCAGCTACTTGGGAGGCTGAGGCAGGAGAATCGCTTGAACCTGGGAGGCGGAGGTTGCAGTGAGCCAAGATCGTGACACTTCGCTCCAGTCTGGGCAGTGAGAGTGAAACCCCATTTCAAAAAAAAAGTAACAGAGAAATTAGAGGGGGGTAGTGCATCTAGAAAGGACAAACGGAAGACGTTCTGAGCAGGTGACATTGAAATCAACACCTGGAGGAGTGAGGAATCAGCAAAAAGATCGGTGTGTTCTAAAGAAACAAGTCTAGGATTACCAAAACAAAGTGGAAGGAAGAGCCACAAATGGGATTTGAGAGGTAGGTGTGAGCTAGATGATGAAGGACTTGAGGAACACAGAAGAGTTTGGGTTTTAAGTTCAGTGGGAGCCACTGGCCCTCCCATGCCTGGGACACTCTTTCCTTAGGTCTGTGCATGGCTCACTCCAATCTTCATTGAGCTCTCTGCTCTGGTGCCACCTACTGACCACTTTCCACATTATTGCCCCTCCCCACCACTGGCCTCATTTTCTACCTCATCTGCTTTCTTTTTCTTTTTCTTTCTTTCTTTTTTTTTTTTTTTAAGACAGAGTCTCTGTTGCCCAGGCTGGAGTGCAGTGGCGTGATCTTGGCTCACTGCAGCCTCCACCTCCCGGGTTCAAGCAATTCTCCTGCCTCAGCCTCCCAAGTAGCTGGGATTACAGGCACTCACCACTATGTCCAGCTAATTTTTGTATTTTTAGTAGACACGGGGTTTCACTATGTTGGCCAGGCTGGTCTCAAACTCCTGACCTCAGGTGATCCACCCACCTCAGCCTCCCAAAGTGCTGAGATTACAGGCTTGAGCCACCACACCTGGCCTGTTTTTCTTAATAGTAGCTGTTATTCCCAATGTGTGTGTGTGTGTGTGTGTGTGTGTATGTGTATGTGTATGTTTAAGGGTCTGAGATACCCATTACTATTTTTGAGAGGAACGGGATGTTGACTTGTTCAATACTGTATTAGTCCTTTTTGACACTGCTGATAAAGACATAACCTAAAACTGGGAAGAAAAATAGGTTTAATGGACTCACAGTTCCACGTGGCTAAGGAGGCCTCACAATCATGGTGGAAGACAAGGAGGAGCAAGTCATGTCTTACATCGCTGGCAGCAGGCCAAAAAAGAGCTTGTGCAGGGAAACTCCCCCTTATAAAACCATCAGATCTCATGAGACTTACTCACTGTCGTGAGAACAGCACAGGGAAGACCTGCCCCCATGATTCAGTTACCTCCCACCAGGTCCCTCCCACAACACATGGGAATTCAAGATGAGATTTGGGTGGGGACACAGCCAAACCATATCAAATACTGTGTCTTCTTTCTGCCACAGTGCCTGCTACGTAGTTGGCATTTGGTGAATATTGTTTGAATGAATGATTGGATGCTTTTAAGCAGGGAATGAACATAATCCAAATTACATTTATAAAAGATTTTGCCTGTCAGGTGAAGAACCATGTAGACTAGTGAGAGAGGAAGTTGGGAGTCCTCTAATGAAAGAAAATGGTGGCTGTGACCATGATGATGGTGGAGGAGATGGAGAAAAGTAGAGAACTGTCAGGTGGTATATTTTGAAGGTAGAAACAAGAAGACTTACTGATGGATTGGATATGAGTGGTATGGGAATAAAGAATAATCAAGGATGACTCTCAGCTAGGCATGCTGCCGCACACCTGTAATCCCAGCTACTCAGGAGGCTGAGGCAGGAGTATTGCCTGAGCCCAAGAGTTCAAGACCAGCTTGGGCAACATAGCAAGACCCTATATTAAGGGGGGAAAAAAAGGATGACTCTCAGAGTTGTTTGAGCTGTCTTTGTGACTTCTGAGTGGAAATGCTAAGTAAATAGCCATAAGTTGTTAACATAAAGGGCTGGCCTGGAATAGGGGTTGAGGAGTTACCGGCCTATAGGTGGCATTTAAAGCCATTAGACTAGACAAGGGCAGCTACAGTAAACAGAGGATACCCAAAGATCCAAGACTGATCCCTCAAAAACCTCAGTATTTCAGTTTAATTTAGAAGTTTATACGTAAAGAGGAGAGACAGATTTATATAAGAGGTTACATAAACCAGTCCTCTCTTTTTAGAGATAAATGGAAACCCAGCAATGTTAAATAACTTGTCCAAGGTCATATAACCTAATTTTGTCCCCCTAACCTCTTTTTTTTGTAACTATAAAAATGATTTTGTTGCATGCTTACTGTATACCATGCTGTATGCTTTAAGTACTTTAAGAACATTATTCCCTTTAATATAAAGGTAATTACATTTATTTTAGAGTAGAACGGAAAAGAACTTGGGCTCCAGAGTCAGACTACCTGGTTTCGGTTCCATTTCTGCCATTGACTAGCTGTGTATCCTTGGGCAAATTACTTACCTGGTCTAAATCTCAGTTTCCTGATCTCTAAATTGGGTTGTTGCAAGGGGCCCCTTGCAATTCCATATGAATTTTAGGATCAGTCTTTCCATTTCTTAAAGAAAGGCTGTTGGGATTTTGTTAGGGATTGCATTCAATCTGTTCATCACTTTGGGTAATGTTGCCTTAACCATATTGTCTTCCAATGTATGAGTACATGATGTCTTTCTGTTTATTTAGGTCTTCTTTAATTTCTTTTACAATATTTTGTACTCTTCAGTGTATAAGTCTTACACCTCCTTGGTTAAATTTATTTCTTAGCATTTTTTATGCAATTGTAAATGGAGTGATTTTCTTGACCTCATTATCCAATTGTTCTCTGGCCGCGTGTAGAAATACAACTGATTTTGTTTGTTAATCATGTATTCTGCAACTGCTGAAATTGCTTATTAACTCTAGTAGTATTACTTTAGATTTTCTATGTATGAGATTGTCATATGCATTTAAAAAAACATTTTTTAGACCTAGCTATTACCTTTACACCAGTGTTTTTAAAGTTGCAGTTTACAACCAGTGATTGGGTTGTGAATTCAATTGAATGTGCCAGTTTTGTTTTGTGAAGCTTTTGTATGTATAACATGCACATATGCATGTGTTTGTGTATAATATGTGAATATATATAACTTTATTTCTTACTGTGGATAGCAGTTGAAAACTTTGAAACCCAGTGGCTTTATGCCATTTCATTATGTAACTGGAATATAAGATTAGCGTTAAGTTACATAAGGTAAAGCCTCAGTAGTTGTCTTTCATTACCTTGAATGACAATTCTGTATTGCAAGATGTTTTCTAAATACAAAAATAATTGAGCAAAAAATATACTCTCTGTTTACTGGTGGCTCTGTGAGTAATAAACTTGTGAGATTTCTGCTTTTAATGCTTATGGATAAAGCAGTTTTTAGCTTTTTTTGCTACTGTGAAGGTTTCCTATTCAAACTAAAGATATTTTCTTGAGAATGTATTTTGCAAAAGATAGTGGTCTAACTATTAGATTGTATAAGATGGTTACTATACATGAAAACAGAAAGCCACATTATTAAGGATATTACAGACTACAAAGATGTCATTTATTCTGTAATTGATAGAAATTATTAAAATAAGATGCATATTTTTAGTTATTGTATTAGTGTCAAGTTTACTGACTAGTAAGAAATTAAGAGAACTTACAGCTTATTAGTGCAAATGAAGTACTTTAAAATGTAATGATTGTACGTGGATACAAAATTATTTTATAGAAAGATAAAATTATTCCTGTGTATGGGACTCTTAATAGGATGTCTTTCCAATCTGATAAATTAAATGGTGTTTGATTTTTCTAAATTGCTTTGCATGATACTAAGTTGCACCTTTTACCCACAAGTAGTTGGGTGGGGATTATGGATTATGTATGGTAAAGGACATTAGGGCTGTAGGCAGCACCCGTGGCCTTACATCGCCCTCTGCCCTCTTTCCTCCACTCCCCATCTACTGATGAGGCAGCTTCCCTGAGGTCCATATGTTTTCCTGACATTCTTTTTTTTACTACGTTACAAAATTCAACATGTATTGGAATGAGCCTGGCTTCAGAACCCAGTAGGGACTGACTGTGTTTGACTTCTCCTTCTCCCTCATGGTAACCATGTGACTATGGACAGACAAGTCTTGTGACTCCTGTTAGCCTCAGTTTCTTTTTCCATTAAAATGAGGATAATTCAGCATTACGTTGAAGAGTAAATGGTATTATGTTGTATATACGACATGTCAAATATTGTAGCTGGCATGATAATTGCTTAATAAATGGTAGCTGTTAAAAAACTGGATCCATCATCAGTACACAATAAACAGTGGTTCCCTTTCTGTTCCCAACCAAAACTTTTACATATGTCCTATCATTTTCAAATAGAAGCTAATTCTAGTAAGCTCATCTGTGCTGCTGGGTCTCAGTTAGTTAGTGGACCACTTTTCCCATATAATTATGTAGACCTTACTGATGGTCTTGTGGTACATTAAGCCCTGGATGATGGGAATTGCCTGGCTGTCTGATATGAAAATACAGATATGGGAGTGTGTCTGTTTTTTTTTGTTTTTGTTATTTTCAGACGGAGTCTCACTCTGTCACCCATGCTGGAGTACAGTGGCATGATCTCCACTCACTGCAACCTCCGCCTCCCGGGTTCAAGCAATTCTCCTGCCTCAGCTTCCTGAGTAGCTGGGATTACAGGTGCATGCCACCACGCCCAGCTAATTTTTGTATTTTTAGTAGAGACAGGGTTTCACCATGTTGGTCAGGCTGGTCTCGAACTCTTGACCTCATGATCTGCCTGCGTTGGCCTCCCAAAGTGCTGGGATTACAGGCGTGAACCACTGCACTCTGCTCGTGTCTGTTTTTAAGTACAAAAAAAACCCAAATAGTAACCAAGCACCATTATTTTATTTTCCTCTTCTATAGTTGTGTGCTGCTCATCTCCCTACTGAATCAGATGCACCAAATCATTATCAGGCAGTATGTCGTGCACTGTTTGCAGAAACAATGGAGCTCCATACATTTCTGACCAAAATTAAGAGTGCAAAAGAGGTGAGTACTACTGCTTTGATATTTATTGGCATTGTTTGATTGGCGTGCATTTGATATTTGTTGGAAGAGAAACCTAAATTTTCAATATTGTCCGCTGTATTGTTTTAAAAGATTTATTACCATCCTTTAGATGAGTGCTGAAAGTCATTTAGGAAAGAAGCAACTTAGGTAAAATTAAATCTATTGTATTGAAATATCAACAGTGTGAACCATTTAAGAAACAGATTTTCATACAGATTCCTTGCAAATGGAAATAAATGCTACTGAACTAGTTCAGTCCATTCCCATGTGACTTGCTTTCCACCCCCTTTCTGTCGCTCTTCTCTTCTGTCCATTCTGAAACATGTTAGGACCTCTTCCAGGGAGGGATAAAGGCTCAGAAAAGAGGTGACACTCACATCTGATCATTTAACTATTTTATTTATTATTTATTTAAAAGGTGAGTCAGCATGTGTTACATAGGTGGTTGTGAAGATTCAATGAGATCTTATATAAAATAGCACAGCATCTGGCAGAAGGTGAGAGCTCAGTACATGTTAGGTAATGGATATATATTAGTCAGGGTTGTCCAGAGAGACAGAGCCAATTGGATATATAGACATATAGGTATATGAAAGGGGGCCAGGTGCAGGCTTATGCCTGTAATCCCAGCTACTTGGGAGGCTCAGACAGGAGGATTACTTGAGGCCAGGAGTTCAAGATATATGAGAGGGGACTTATTAGGGGAATTGGCTCATGTCATTATCCCATGACAGGGTGTCTGCAAGCTGGAGACCCTGTTATTCCAGCAGCACAGCTCAGTCCAAGTCCAAAGACCAAAGATAGGAGAAGAAAAGTGTATCCCTGCACCAGGAGAGAGAGAGAGAGGCCAATTTTCTTTCCTCTGTTTTATTCTATCCAGGGCCCCAGCCAAATGGATGGTGCCCACCTAAACTGAGGGCACCACTTAGTCCACTCAGACTCACACACTAGTATCCTCTGGAAACACATTCATCCAAATATATACCTAAAAATAATGCTTTACCAGTTCTCTAGGTATTCTTTAATTCAGTCAAGTCAACACCTAAAATTAACTGTCACAGTATCATTTCTTTTACAACTAACATATAGGGTTTATCAGAAGCACTAGGCTAAAACTTACCATGACCCACAGTTTGGGGAAGAACACATACTGGATATGTAAGCAAGAAAGGAAAAACTAAACTATTTGCCCAATAAGGTATACTTAACCCTGGTAGTAAGTAGGTGACTGATGTCTCAGGCAGATCACCCTTAATAAATCACCCTTAAATAGATCCATTGTGTATATATGAATAAGAGCTCTAAGCATCCTTCCTCTGCTCTAGCTAGGGTACTGCCTATAGTCTGTCTTTTTATGATAGGGCAATGAAAAGCTTTGCCTTTTTCTTTTTTTAATTTTATAAAATTGGATCAAGGAGGAAAGTTGTCAACAGAGTGGAAAAAAGGTGAACTCTATGTTAAGAATAAATAAGTTGTGTGTGTGTGTAATGGATTAGCTGTTCTCATTGAGCAGAACCAGAGGAAGTGGGATTTGATTAAAAGCTTCAAAGTGAACATCCAAAGGCACGTCCTCAACTAGGTTTTCTCAAATAGTAGAAAAGATTACTTTTTAAGGCTGTTGTTACCTTTCCCAGCTTGTTAAAACTGAGATTGCCTTCCCCAGAGCATTATTTTTAGGGTGTACATGTATGAACCTGGCTACCTTATAAAGCACAGTGCCTGGTTCATCATCTATTTATTTAGAAAGCAAATTTGTTAATAGAGGAAATTAAATGAGCTCTTAAAGTCCTTCCAACACTGGCATTCTTAGAAACTATTTCTGAGCTTAAATAGAACAATATTAGTATTTTTACTACTCTACTGCAGTGAGCATTTAAAAAATGTTTGCTCTTGATCCTTTTGCAGTTCCTAAGCGTGATGATTGGATATTCACACTTGTGTGCGAGATGTTCCTTTTTCTAAACCTTGTATGTCAGCACATTACTCATCTAATGTAAAAAAAAAAAATTTTTTTTGCTCTTGATTAAAATTTTGCTTTGCAAGATATGCAAACACACTTTCAAAAAGAGGCTCAAACATTATTAAAGTTTATTTAAAGAAAAAGCTGACAGGTGGAGTAAAACTGCTGTGTGGCAGTGCCTGCAGAAACTGGCCAGGCTGACCAAGGTTGGGCCCTCCCAACTGGTTGAAGTTCCAGCCACATCTCTCACCCTGTCACCACCCCAAGGCTAGGACTTTATAGGCATTAGTTCCATCCTGTTTTTATATCTCCTTCTCCTCTGTTTCTACTCCGTTGATCTCCATCTCACCCTTTCCCAGTCTTCTCTGGAAACTGCACTCCATTTGGAAAGAGTCCCCTCAGGCTCTTCTGACAACACTTGTTCCCCTAAGGGTAGTGCTTTCTTTTGCTTTCCTCTTGCGGGAAGCTGATCTCTCCTCTACATCTCCCTGTTTCGATTGAGGTGGGTTTGCTAATATTCCATCTCCCCTCTGCTGCCTGCCAGTAATCAGCCTTCATCCTTGTTGAAACACTCTTCCTTTGAAGTTCCTGTCATCACTTCTCTCATCTTGAGTGATTTCCTAGACAAAGAAAGCACATAAATTGCCTATCAACACTAAGGTTTCAGGAATGTAAGTTTCTTTTACCTCTGCAGTGTATAAGGTTTTCTTGAAATGATAGAACATTTTTATACATGTTAGTTTATGTATGTAAATGGTTTCAACCTTTTCTCAAAAATACTGTTTTCACACTAATAAATACTATTTGTTAATTGGATTTTTTTCGGAAGATCCCAAAATACTTAATATATTTTAAGAATCATTCTTTATACCTATGAGTTAGTGTGTACCAAGTAGAATTTTTGAAACAATAGACTCTGATTCAACAAAATTAAAAATTGAGTATCAACAATTTTTCAAACTACCTTATATCTGTGTATATGTGTGTGCATGAATGCATATAAATTGGGGTGGAAGCATAGTGTCAGAACATTTGAGCTCAGTTGCTGATAATGTGTCTGATTTGATAGTCCAAAAGTACTTTAATTATACTAAATTTCTTATATGGCAAATTGGCAATTTATTAAAATATAAAATCTACCATCTGTTTTCCAATGTTATACTTGTTCTGTAAAGTGTTAAGTGCATTTACTGAACCTGGCTACTTTATAAAGCACAGTACCTGGTTCATCATCTATTTATTTAGAAAGCAAATTTGTTTATATTCTAATCCCTTTCGTGATGTGATGATTTCCTTCTTAAACAACCAATGAACTCCTTTAAGGTTATTCTTTGAATGATAAACATTTGGGTAGGCCTGCTATTACTTTGTCTCTTAAGCAATGTGATATCCTTGAAAGTAAGTACACATTACTGTGTCTCCTAAGCAATTTGATATCCTTGTAAGTTAAGTATAGCTGGAGGCACTGTCTAAGCAATCCATTGAGTGCATCAGGTTGTATGAAAGAAGAGCCACCCTGCCCTGCTGCCAGTGACACCACCATATTCCAGAGCCATACTGCAGGGGTAGCTGGTGAGGCTGTGCTGTGCAGAGGGGGCAGTTTCAATTGTAAAATTTTTTACTGGAGAAAATGAAATTGTATTAATGGTAGTATCCTTTAATCTATTGTGGTCCAGGTAATTTTTTGATCATCAGTCCCCAGTTTTGTTATTGTTAAATAAAATTATTTATCATTACCTAAAACTTTAACCCCTGCTACTTTACTGTTATATTCATACAGCTCCTTTATAAAATGCCTTCTCTTGCTTACTCCATTTGATCCTTGTAACAATCCTGTGACTCTTTGCAAATTAGTAAACTGAGGCTTAGAGAGATTAGAGATTCACACAGAAGTAAGTTCTGAATGCTGCTGATAACAGCATTTTCATCCTCATCATACCCTTCAGTCCAGCAAAGGTGTTCCACTACATAGACGTAATTGCTGTTTTCCTCTAAGAGTGTCACATAAAATGCACTGTTAGATGAAACTGAAGAGAGAGTTCTGAAGAAAATGGAGGTAGATACTTTGATGTAGGTTTCTGAGCAGTCTTGGAGAGAGAATATGTGAGTCAGAGAGACTAAGATTTGGCTTTGGAGAGAAGAGAGTTTATGAGAGAATGTGTGGGCATGCACACGCTGGTGTTAGGGGATGATGGTCCTGCATATGCACATAAATGGGATGAGGGGTAGCATGTAAAGTTCACGTATGAAATAAGAGGGAGGCCAGGCACAGTGGCTCATGCCTGTAATCACAGCACTCTGGGAGCTCAAGGCAGGAGGATCGCTTGAAGCCAGGAGTTCAAGACGAGCCTGGCCAACAAGGCAAGACCCTATCTATAAAATAAACAAATAAAGAGGGAGATGTGAAATGAGAAAAGATAGAGTATCATAGAAGTGTCAAAGACTGAGATAAAATAATTTTAAGACTAGAAAGTCAGTTGATTTTTTTCTGATACGTTCCTAGCATGCTCTAGCCATCATTGCCTCCATGTTGAGAGTGTGCAGTATGCTCACCAAATTCTCCAGTAATACACTGTTTCATAGTAGGGGTATAATGATATTATAGTAGAAACTTGATGTATCATAGAAGTACACTGTTTTAAAAGAATTTTTTGAAAGCTTTCTTTAAAGCAAATAACTCGTTTTTTTATTTATTTCATAATTTGAAATATTTATATTACCACTGATCTTTTTTAAAAGCCCCTTTATTGGTGAATCATACCATTCATTATTCATGTAACTTCTTAAAATCAAATAGCATTTGCAAGACTTCTGTTTACTCATCTTTAAAAATGGGGAGGAAGGCCTGGCACTCAGTGGCTCACTTTTGTAATCCCAGCACTTTGAGAGGCCGAGGCCAGGTGTTTTGAGACCAGCCTGAGAAGCATAGCAAGATCCTAGAATCCTGGAATCCTAGCTGCTTGGGAGGCGGAGACAGGAAGATCTTTTGAGCCCGGGAGTTTAAGGCTGCAGTGAGCTATGATCTCACCACTGTGCTCCATCCAGCCTTGGTAATAGAGTGAGACCCTGTCTCTAAAAACATAAAAATGGGGGAGGAGGCAAGACATGTTAAGCTTCCGTCTAGTCTTAAAATTTTATGCAGAAAATAAAATTTGTGTGACTAAAATTTTTGTTATATTTATTCAACAAGCTTTTCCTCATTTTTGTTATTAGTCTTACAGTGTAGGCAAAGTGTATACAGATAAGTAAGTGCATTCCTGGTAAAATTTTCTATGAAATTATTGTATACTGTTTTATTTTATATCTTAAATTTGAGATAGATTTTACAGAAAAGCAGTTCAATGTTGTAGATAAATTAATCAAAATTGAGGATGCTGTAGGCCTTTTAAAAACACAGATTTAACTTTTTAAAATTGGTAACCTAGCTGTAACATTCAATACTGACATTACTACTATATTGATGTCAGTATAGGCTAAAAATAAAAATATTTTCACAATCTGCTGGTAGAAAATCCTTGTACAGAATAAATTCCTAATACAGTAATGTTAGTCATCAATGAATGAACAGTGAAAATAATTGCTCATTGTATAGCATGTGTTCATGATATTGCAGCAAGAACTGTATAAGGCATGTAAAATAGATTTTTAATGTCCTAATTTCTGTTCTCTAGATTATGTACTCAAAGTGATGAAAATTTTCTCTTCCTCTTGCACTTTCTTGTGTCATTCATACACATAAACATCACCCAAACTAAGGTAGAATATTTCAGACATTTTGATCTTTGAGAGATAAGATGTCTAATATAGTTAACTCATCTTGGATTTCTTCAGCAGTAGGCTCTACAGGTATGGGTTGTCATTTCTGATTATCTGATTATAATGATCTTTGCACTCTTCTCAAGTGTGGCTGTACCTGCGGTGCTTAATTAGTTTCTTGACATATTAAACGCTTCTTATAAATGTTGTCTTCCTTGACCCTTTTAAGTATGATTTTTTCACTCACACCCTTCATACCTCAGCCGAAAGGACATCTCCTCAGGCCACCCCAGACTCCTTTATATATTCAGCACACACTGCCTTTTTTTTTTTTTTTTTTTTTGAGACGGAGTCTTGCTCTGTCGCCTAAGCTGGAGTGCAGTGGCACGATCTCGGCTCACTGCAAGTTCCGCCTCCCGGGTTCACGCCATTCTCTTGCTTCAGCCTCCGGAGTAGCTGGGACTACAGGCACCTGCCACCACGCCCGGCTAATTTTTTGTATTTTTAGTAGAGATGGGGTTTCACTGTGTTAGCCAGGATGGTCTCGATCTCCTGACCTCGTGATCTGCCTGCCTCGGCCTCCCAAAGTGCTGGGATTACAGGCGTGAGCCACTGTGCCCAGCCTGCTGTTTCTGTTTTAATCGCATTGCCCTGTTACCTCCTTTTTAGCAGCCATCATGGTCTGTAGTTGTTTTGTTGGTCTCTTTTCTTATTCGTTGATGTCTGCCACTAGAATATAATCTCATTGAGGGCAGAGATCTTTTGTCTCTAATTCACTGTTATATCCCAGTGTAATGGAGACTCCGTAGATATTTAATCGTTGTTAAATGAATTAAAGAATCTGTGGTTTAGCTATTGTAGGTCTGGTTTCTCACCATCTGTCTTGCATCTTGGTCCCCTGATGCTCTTCAGTTATCTCCAAAATGCAGAGCCTCCCTCGTGTTCTCACTGTGTCTGCCTTACCTTGCCTCACGCAATGGTTTGACATCTCTTGCCTGGGCCATGACAAACCCTCTAATGTTACTTCCCTTTTCATGACTTCTTGATACTTGTAGGTGGAAAGTGGAAACCCCTTAGCATGACATGGGCAGCTGTTCACAATCTGACCCAGTTCTGACCTCTCCAAGCTCTTCATTCACCATTCATCCCTGCCCTATGTGTGCTGGTGTTGCCTACACTTCCTTCATTCCTGAATGTCCAGGGCCTCTGCACCTACCTGAAATGTCCCTTTCCCCTCTTCGCTACCTAGAAAATGCCTACTTCTTCTTAAGACCTAACTCAAATGTCTATCTACTATTCTGAAATGCTTTTTCCAATTGAAGTCATTCTTTCTTCTCTATGTTCATTCAGTGAACACTCCACTCTGGCATCTTTCTGTCAGTTACAACAGTGACACTGTGTTGTAATTACTGTATACTTATATCTCCCACTAGACTGTGAACTTCTTAGGGGCAAGGACCATGTTTGTACTGTCAGTCCTGTCATAGATTTAGGGACCCAAGACAGTATCTCTTGTAGTCTTTTTAGGTATGTTTCCTTTGCTGCCTCCTCAGCTTAGGGTAACACTGGGGCCTCCATCAATGAGATTAAGTTTTTTTAACCTAATAAATATTAGAGTTGGAGTCTTCTAAGCCTTTAACTTTTTTTTTTTTTTTTTTTTTTTGAGATAGAGTCTTGCGCTGTCACCCAGGCTGGAGTGCAGTGGCGCAATCTGCAAGCTCCGCCTCCCAGGTTCACGCCATTCTCCTGCCTCAGCCTCTTGAGTAGCTGGGACTATAGGTGCCCACCACCACGCCCAGCTAATTTTTTGTATTTTTAGTAGAGATGGGGTTTCACCGTGTTAGCCAGGATGGTCTCCATCTCCTGAGCTCGTGATCCACCCGCCTCGGCCTCCCAAAGTGCTGGAATTACAGGCCTGAGCCACTGCGTCTGGCCAACATATTTTTATTCAAGAAGAAACAGAGGAGAATAGAATCAACCTTAAGATGCCGATTATGGAGTTATCAGGAGCCAGGAGCAGCACAGGAATGGTGCACAGCTGATGCACACCTGGGGCTCCTGGACACACAGCTGCCTCTTCATATTCATTCTGCTCTCCAGAAGTGGGAACCTGAGGGCTGAGGGTTGAAATTGAATGCTGCTTTATTTTCATTAATTTTTAAAATATTTCTAATATAATTTATGTACTTGGAGGAAGAAAGATCCAAAGCCTTCTGCAACAGCTCTAAGCCCAGACAACCTACATCATGTTCACCGAAAGGCCTATCCTTATATATAACCCCTGCATATCTCATCCTTTGTTTATGTTAGTACTTTAATCCTTGTGATGTTCTTGTGAGTTTGGTAGTATTACCCTTCACCGCCTGACTCGTGTAGGTAGAAAAACTGAAGCACAGTTCAACAAAACTTAATAAAGTAGCTGCCCATGATGATAAAAGAACTTAAAATTAGACCTAATTTTTAACTTTGTACAAATAATAGACAATAAAAGTTGATCTTGAGATAGGTCAGGATGTGAATGAGGTGTCTACAAACCTTAATATAGAAGAAACAGTGGAGGAGCTTGGGATTTTGATGAAGACTTGACAGAACATAATATCCATATGGAGACATCACAAAGCCTAGTGAATGGAGAGATGCTGGCTGTCAGAGGAACTAGGATCAGTTGGGAGAATCATTTTATTCATGCAAGTTATTTAAAATGTCTTCCATGGCCGGGCACAGTAGCTCATGCCTGTAATCCCAGCACTTTGGGAGGTTGAGGCGGGCGGATCACGATGTCAAGAGATCGAGACCATCCTGGCCAACATGGTGAACCCCTGTCTCTACTAAAAATACAAAAATTAGCCGGGCGTGGTGACGTGCACCTGTAATCCCAGCTACTCGGGAAGCTGAGGCAGGAGAATTGCTTGGACTCAGGAGGCAGAGGTTGCAGTGAGCTGAGATCATGCCACTGCACTCCAGCCTGGCGACAGAGCGAGTGAGACTCTTTTCAAAGAAAATTAAATTAAAATAAATAAAATGTCTTCCATATGATGGGTGCTACTATGATAATACTGCTAACGTTTATTCCATACTTACTCTGTGCTAAATGCTGTTCTAATACTTTATGTGCATTAATATTCATTGAGTCCTCACAGAAGCCATGTTTTAAGTGCTACTCTTACTGCCTTTCTCACTGTCGATACGATGGTGAATGAGATGAACATGATCTCTGCCTTCGCAGAACTCAGGAGAGTAGGGAGGACAGTGTAGGAGCAGGTCATCCAGTGCCGTGTTAGGAGGGCTGTGGCCAGTGGGCGCAGGGTGCTGTGGAAGCAACCAAGGGGACCATGTACAGCTTCCCAGAAGCAACTTCGAAGATGAGACCCAAATGCTGAGGCAAAATGGTGGATGGAAAATGTGTTCCAGGCATAGTAAACAGCACACATGAAGGCCAGGAGACGAGAGCAAGCAAGGTAGAAGGGCAGAGGGAGAAGTGGCTTCTCAAACACTGGGACCACTGCCTCAGAAGGTACCATGCAGGGATACTATACAAGCATCTGATGGGAAGATGCACCAGAAGAGTCTATAGTTTTGTGACTACCCACGCTCTGAATGGCTTTCTGCAGGCATCAGATACATCTGTGTGTGTATGTGTGTATCTTCAGTATTCTGACCCTAGACTGCTGTACTGCTTTCATCCCTTGTTTAGCATGTGTTACTGGAAACCTCTCTGTTCCAGGTAGTGAGTTTCTGAGCATATCACGATCCCTAAGCCTCATTGCTCAGGGAGCTCTGTAACACCCCTAATGAGCAAGGCATCGTGGCAAAGAAAATGAACTGCATCCTAGGGAAGGTCTTCTTTATGATGCTAGGAATGAGTAGATGGAGTTATAACATACTAAAAGCTAGTCTTTAGTTCTTCAGGCTTCAAGAAATAGAACTCCTTTGTTTTAAAGATAGTTTTGCTTTAAAACAGAAATCTTGGTAAATCTGTGGCTACTGGGGGGCTTTTTAATCCAGATGAAGTTGGTGTGAGCAAGGAAGCAGGTTCCCGTGTGTATAGTCATGAAGTTCTATACACATGGAATCTGATTTTAATTATAATGAGGTTCATTTATTGTTGTCCTCCCCACTCCAATCCCCCATAAATGCTTGATGTGAAACTTTTTTTTTTCTAAAAGCAGCAAGAGAAAAGAACTTCAGGGGTATAATTTTCTTAAACAGATGAAATGACAATAGTGTTGAATTAAATATTGATTTTTTTTAAAGTGTATAACAAGCGAGTTTGTTTTTTCTGTATTAATGTATTATCTTATATACTTTAACTCCCATTTCTCCCTAACTAGCATCACGATAAACAGTTTTTATCCTTATTTTTAAAATTTTAATAATAGCCTTTGTTATTATTATTATTATTTTATTTATTTATTTTTTTTTTTGAGACGGAGTCTCACTCTGTCACCCAGGCTGGAGTACAGTGGCATGATCTCAGCTCACTGCAAGCTCCGCCTCCCGGGTTCACGCCATTCTCCTGCCTCAGCCTCCCGAGTAGCTGGGACTATAGGCACCAGCCACCACGCCCAGCTAATTTTTTTGTATTTTTAGTAGAGACGGGGTTTCGCCGTGTTAGCCAGGATGGTTTCGATCTCCTGACATAATGATCCGCCTGCCTCGGCCTCCCAAAGTGCTGGGATTACAGGTCTGAGCCACCGCGCCTGGCCACTTTTTTTTTTTTTTTTTTTTTCTTCCTAGAGAGACATGGTCTCACTTTGCTGCCCAGGCTGGAGTGTAGTGGTGTGATCATAGCTCTTTAGCTCCTGGGCTCAAGTGATACTCCTGCCTCAGCCTCCCAAGTAGCTAGGACTACAGGTGTTCACCACCATGGTTGGCTGATTTTTTTATTTTTATTTTTGTGGAGATGGGGTCTTGCTATGCTGCCCAGGTTGGTCTGAAACTCCTGGCCTCAAGTGATCCTGCCACCTTACCTTCCCAACGCACTCAGATTACATGCATGAGCCACTGTGCCTTGCCTGTTATTACTTTAATGTGTAATTCTGCACAATTCACCAGGCATGGTGTCTCATGCCTTATAATCCCGGCATTTTACTGTGAAAAACTTAATGTTAAATTATTCATTTTTGCCTTCCAATCTGTTATACTGAAGAAGTAAATTGACTTCTTTGATCTTTCATTTCCCAGAATATCTCTAAAGTTTTCCTAGAGAGAAGAAAACATTTTTCCCCCCATCAGTATAAATAGCTATGCTGTTTAAAAGTAGTATTTTGCCAATGTTGTGATTTTCTAAATGTTTAAATGATTCTCACTTACATGGGATTTTGGTTTAAACCTCATCGGCCAAATTCTTCTGAATGGTTAAATCTTACCCCAAATTTAATGAAATCCTAGGATGGGAGGATGAGTTATAGATGCCCAGATTAGAGCCACTTTATCTTTAGCTGCTAATATTTGACCAGACATTACAATTATGGGGTAAAACAATGAATTGGAAATAAGCATGGCTTATGAATTTTTCAAAGTATTATATGAGTATATTTTACACAATATAATCCAATACATATAGAGAAACTTTGTTAAGTGATTTATAGGCATACCTCAGAGATATTGCGGGTTGGATTCCAAACCACTGCAATAAAACAAATATTGCAATAAAGCAAGTCACACAAATTTTTTTGTTTCCCAATGCATACAAAATTAATTATCTTTGTGTATATTATAGTCTATTAAGTGTGCAATAGCATTACATCTAAAAAAATACATACTTTAATTAAAAAATACTTTTTTCCTAGGGGTTTGAGACTAGAGTGGGCAACGTAGTGAGATCCTGTCTCTGCAAAAAATATTTTTTTAAAAAATTAGCCTGGCATGGTGGCTCATGCCTGTAGACCCAGCTACTCAGGAGGCTGAGGTAGGAGGATTGCTTGAGCCTGGGAGGTCAGGGCTGCCATGAGGTGTGATTACACCATTTTGCACTCCATCCTGGGCAACTGAGCACTCCATCCTGGGCAACTGAGTGAGACTATGTCTCAAAAAAAAATAAGAATAAAATACTTTATTGCTACAAAATGCTAGTGATCCTCTGAGCCATCCGTGAGTTGTAATCTTTTTGCTGGTGAAGTGTCTTGATCCAATGTTAATGGCTGCTGACTGATCAAGGTGGTGGCTGCTAAAGGTTAGGGTGGCTTTGGCCCTTTCTGAAAAATCAGAATACATTGTAGCATGCAGTGCTGTTTGATAGCACATTACCCACAGTATAACTTCTTTCAAAATTGGAGTCAGTCTTCTCAAACCCTCCTGCTGCTTTATCAACTAGGTTTATATAATTTTTGAAATCTTTTGTTGTCATTCCAATAATGTGCACAGCATCGTCACCAGGAGTCGATTCCATGTCAGTAAACTACTTTCCTTGCTCATCCATAAGAAACAACTCCTCATTAGTTCAAATTTTCTCATGAGATTACAGTAATTCAGGCACATCTTCAGGCTCCACTTCTTATTCTCTTGGCTGTTTCCACCACATCAGCAGTTACTTGCTCCACTGAAGTCTTGATCCCCTCAAAGTCATGCATGAGGGTTGGAATCAACTTCTTTCAAACTCCTGTTGATGTTGCATTTTGACCTCCTTTCATGAATCACCAGTGTTCTTAATGGCATCTAGAATGATGAATCCTTTCCAGAAGGTTTTCAATGTGCTTTGCCCAAACCCATCAGAGGAATCACTGTCTATGACAGTTGTAGCCTTACAAAATGTAGTTCTTAAATAAGACTTGAAAGTAAAAATTATTCCTTGGTCCATGGGGCTGTACAATAGATGTGTGTTAGCAGGCATGAAAAACAACATTAATCTTGTATATTTCCATCAGAGCTTTTGGGTGACCAAATGCATTGTCAATGAGTGGTAATATTTTGAAAGGAATCCTTTTTGCTGTAAACAGATGTGCTGCCATCCAGTCTTTGTTGTTCCATTTATAGAGCACAGACAGAGTAGAGTTAACATAATTCTTAAGGGCCCTAAGATTTTCAGAATGCTAAATTAGCATTGACTTCAACTTCATCACCCACATTGGCCCCTAACAAGAGAGTCACCCTGTCCTTTGAAGCTTTGAAGCCAAGCACTGATTTCTCTCTAGCTATGAAAGTCCTAGATGGCATCTTCCGATATTAAATTGTTTCATCTACATTGAAAATATGTTGTTTAATGTAGCTACCTTCATCAGTTAGCTACATTTTCTTGATAACTTACTGCAGCTTCTACATTCAGCACTTGCTGCTTCACCTTGCACTTTTATCGAGCGGTGACAACTTTTTTTCTTAAACCTAATGAACCTATCTCTGCTAGCTTTAAACTTTCCTCCTGCAGTTTCTTCACCTTTTTCAGCCTTTATAGAATTGAAGAGTTTGGGCCCTGCTTAGGATTAGATTTTGGTTTAAGGGAATGTTGTGACTGGCTTGATCTTCTATCCAGACCACTAAAACTTTATATCAGGAATTAAGGCTGTTTTGCCTTCTTATCATTCGTGTTCACTGGAGTAGCACTTTTAATTTCCTTTAAGAGCTTGTCCTTTGCATTCACAACTTGGCTGTTTGGTGCAAGGAGCCTAGCTTTCAGCCCATCTTTGCTTTTGACATCCTTCCTCACCAAACTTAATCATTTCTAGCTTTTGATTTAAAGTGAGAGACTTGTGACTCTTCCTTTCACTTGAACACATAAAGGCCATTGTGGGGTTATTAATTGGCGTGATTAAATTATCATTGTGTCTCACGGAATAGGGAGGCCCCAGGAGCGGGAGAGAGGTGGGGGAATGGCTAGTGAGCGGAGCAGTCAGAACACACACATTTATCAATTAGGTTTATTGTCTTATATGGACACTGTCACGAGCACCCCAAAGCAATGACAATAGTAACATCAAACATCACTCCTCACAGATCTCCATAACAGATTTAATTTAAAAAAATGAAATATTGTGAGAATTACCAAAATGTGACAGAAAGACACAAAGTGAGCACATACTCTAGGAAAAATGGCACCAATAGATTTGCCGAACTCAGGGTTGCTGCAAACCTTCAATTTGTAAAAACACAATATCTGGCCAGGCGTAGGGTGGCTCACATCTGTAATCCCAGCACTTTGGGAGGCTGAGGCGGGCAGATCACTTGAGGTCAGGAGTTCGAGACCAGCCTAGCCGACATGATGAAACCCCATCTCTACTAATACTACAAAAATTAGCCAGATGTGGTGGTGCGTGCCCATAATCCCAGCTACTCGGGAGGCTGAGGCATGAGGATCACTTGAACCTGGGAGGCAGAGGTTGCAGTGAGCTGAGATCACGTGCCACTGCACCCTACCCAGGCGACAGAGTAAAACTGTGCCCAAAAAAAACACAGTATCTGCTATGTACAACAAAGCGAAAGGCAGTAAAATGAGGTATGCCTGTACATATATTATTTCAGTTAGCCCTCTGCAAGAAATCATAACTTGATGAAATTATTGAGCTCAGTTTATCTTAAATAAAACTAAAAAATGTTTTACCTAAAATGAAAAACTGTATACATGTATATAAAGTATCTTCTTTGCTGGGGGAAAAACAGTGTTTTTTAAAATGACTAGGCTGTTATGAAATGGTTTTGTCTGTTTTTAAAATCTTATAGCCACATTTTATAGTCTGTAAATGGGTTGAAAAATCAAATGTAAGTATTTTCCACCCCCCAATCTCTTACCAAGCCAGTAGCCAAATCCGCCGGTGTCATAGGGCCAATTGCATGTTAACTAACTCACACTGGGACACCTGTTTGTGACATGACTTCAGCTTATTTTCTGCTTGAATAGGCTTGCAAAGACAAAGCCCCAAGACGTCTGTCTCATTCACAGATTGAAGGGTATTTTAATCAGCTTTCTCATATTCCTTGCCTATTCCTCACCTCATGCCAACACCTCCAATAATAAAATTCTGGCATTTAAGTTGGCTGGAAGTTTTTTTCTAGACCTAAAATAGGTTTATATCCCTCCAAGTGGTGAACATACCACTTTTTGACAGAAAATCCACCACCAGATGTCTTTTTGTAAGTGTGCCATGTGTTGGTTTTAATGAGATCATTCATCATTTGTAACGTTCAGGGTCCTTGCTGCTGTCTGTCTTTTTTCTGTTTGATTTGTTATTTTTGTTGTGAGTGTTGGTAACATGCCGAGCACTGGTGTCTCATCAGTGAGGAGTAAATTTCTGTCTGCCCTCCTGTCATTGCTCTTAGCGCTGCTCTCCCTATTAAAATGTTTCACAAGAATATTTTACTGAAGGCTCATGGAAGAACTCTGCCACCTTTCAGATCCTGCAGCTTTTAAAACTTAATTTATTTTTAACAAAAAAATTCACATGGTTCAAAACCCAGGAGTTGTAAAAATATTACATTAAATTGTACCCTTCTATTTTTGTCTCCTACCCACACTCTCCCTATATGCAGGCAACAAATATTATTAATTTCTTTTTTATCTTTGCAGAGAGATTTTATGTATAACTAACAAGTGCATATCAGTATTTTCTTCCTTTTTTCACTTTTAAACTTTCCTTTTTTATTTAATTATATGTCTTAGAGATCATTTCATATCAGTAAATAGTTTTCACATCTGTAGGCCTTTATAATCTATTTTGTGGGTATGCTGTAATGAGTTTAACCAGTCCTATATTGACATCTACTAAGTAATTTCCATTCTTTTTCTATTACAAACAGTGGTGTCGTGGATAATTTTTAACCTATTTTTCTTGAGTGTGAACATAACTGTAAGGTAAATTCCTAGAAGTAGACTTGCTGGGTCAAAGGAAATGTGCATTTATAATTTTTATAAAATATTAACAATATTGTCCTTCCTAGAGGTTTAGTAGTTGATACTGTCCTTAGCAATGTGTGAGGCTGTCTATTCTCCTACATCTTGACAATGTGTTTTCACAGTGATAAGTGAAAATTAGTATCTTAACAATTTTAATTTGCATTTGTCTTATTATAAATGAGATCAGATATCTTTTCATGTACTTAACAGGCATTTGTCAATTGCTTGTTCATTTCCTTTGCTCATTTTTCTAATGAGCCATTGGTCTTATTAATTTGTCTTTATTTATTAGGAAAATAACTCTTTGTGATATAATTTGTAATATTGTCTGTGATATTTTAATGGTCATTTTTATCATCATCACTGCATTTCTATAGGTGTGAAGAGCTGATGAGTATAAAAACACAAAAGGTGGATGTGTATTAGCAGATAATGTCAGTCCAGCTACGTAGAGCAGAGTCAGTCCACCTATGTAGAGCAGAGACATTTGTTAGAGAGACTGTGTGCGCACATATGTGTGTATAGGTACAAAAAATACTGGAAGAATAGAGGAATTCTAGGAATTCCTTTCCTAGAACCTAGAAATGAATTGCTTTCATTTTTATGACTTTATCTATAGTTTTTCTAATTTCTGTAGTGAACCATATAAATTCGAGTTAAGTAGTACAGAATATCAATTTATAGTTTATCTTAACATTTTACATTTTTTATTCAATAAAATGCTCTTGACTTTTTTCATAATTGCTATAGTTGTTATTTGGCCACCATCCACCCCTCAGGGAGGAGAAGCGTGTTATATCTTTAAGAATGCGCCATAAAGCTTGACACAAATATAAATCATATTCTTTAGCACTTATCCATTAACTCTGCATGGGAGACTTCCAGTTATCAGAACAACTGCTATAACTTTTTACTGGGTTTTTGTACCCTAATTTCTGAAATATTAATTTGGGACTAGTCAATATGATAAAATCTTCTTTCCCTCTTTTCAGATAAAATATATTTGAATTAAAAAGTCATAGCTCATAATCTGCGTGGCTGATACTCATTTTTTAATTTATTGTAGACAATATTGTGAAATAATGTCAGTCATGAAATGTATTTAATAGTCTTTATGTAAGTAATTTCTTTGTTTTGTTTTTGTTTTTGTTTTGAGACAGGGTCTGGCTCTGTCACCTATGCTGGGGGGTAATCTCATGCAGTGATGCAATCTCAGCTCACTGCAACCTCTGCCTCCCGGCCTCAAGCAATCCTCCTACCTCAGCCTCCTGAGTAGTTGGGACTACAGGCATGAGCCACTGTGCCTGGCAGTAATTTGTTGCTTTTTTCATTTCTTTTTTTTTTTTTTTTTTTTGGTGATACAGGGTCTTGCTCTTTTGCCCAGACTGGGATACAGTGATGCAATCACAGCTCACTGCACTTCCAACACCCAGGTTCAGGTAGTCCTTCTGCCTCAGCCTCCCAGAGTGCTGGGATTAAAGTTGTGAGCCATCGTAGCTGGCCTACATTAGCATATTTTAACTGAGTTATTAAAAATGTTTGTTGCCCAGTGTGGTTGCTCACGCCTATAATCCCAGCACTTTGGGAGTCCAAGACAGGCAGACCACTGAGCCCAGGAGTTCAAGATCAGCCTGGCCAACATGGCAAAACCCTGTCTCTACTAAAAGTACAAAAATTAGCCAGGCGTGGTGGTACATGCCTGTAGTCTCTGCTGCTCAGGAGGCTGAGGTGAAAGGATTGCTTGAGCCCAGGAAGTTGAGGCTGCAGTGAGCCATGATCACACCACTGCTCTAGCCTGGTCAACAGAGTGAGACTCGGTCTCAACAATTAATTAAAAGTTTGTTCAAGGAATTTTTGAAATATATTCCTTATTATAATACATTAAAAAATTTCTAACTGAAAACATGTACACATGGCATAGGGAAATAAGATAGTTTAAATGGTGGAAATGGTGATCATTAAAATGCTGTCATAAAAAATACTTTATTGTTATTTTAATATGTGAACATATATGTGAATAAGAAGGATTTAATTAGTAAAGCTTATATGTGAGCTGATGTTGAACCTACACAAATGGATTAAAATTATTCTCTGAGCATTTGGCATACTTCTGATTCACAGACTAGATTCTGTTTTTTAAGTTGCCAGGAACTGAAAATGTTGGCATCGAGCAGTTCTAATTGCCAGCTTGAGAATGGTAATGTCAGAAATGGGAAGCGTAATTGCCATGTGGGTTCTCCCAATTAGAACTTTCTCACCATATCTCAAGCACAGGTTGACATCTGTTATTGCATTTCTGCAAGCAAAAAAAAGAAAAATCATTCAGAAGCTAAAGTATAATTGACAGCTTGAATCTAAAACAAGAAAAATCTGTAATTTACTTTCAAATAACTCATTTGTTTTTGCTGCTAACTAGAAAAATTGAGCTTTCTAGCCACATATTTGATCAAGCTTGTTTGATGATAGTATTTATAGATTCTAAGCTATCTGCATTGATTTATTGCTGAGTCAGGATTTTGATTTAATGAAGAGGCTAAGGAGAGGTATCATTTTGCAAAACAAATTCACTTAGAATAAAATATTTTTGTGATGGAGTAAAAGTATTCACAATCAAATCCTCATAGGTATTCATTGACATAATAACTAATACCTACTGAATGTTCAATATGGTCTGAGCTGAATGCTGTGTTTCATCTGTATTCTTCTGGTATATTTCTTCTATAAAATCCAAAAGATAGCTATTATTATTTGCACTTTAATATACGAGAAAATCAAACAGGATTACAGCAATTAAAAAATTTCCCCAAAGTCATGCAGCTGTAAAGTATCTGAGCTACAGTTTGTGCTATTGTTCAGAAAAACAAATGTGAAATTCTTGGACCATTTCAATTATCTTCAATGTTATAAAGAACAGATAGTTTTTCTTAGTGGCAAAGAGTGAGGGATTTGATCACAGCACAAATAAAGGTAGAGATGTAGGCAGGCCTAACAGTGACACCCTCTTGACTACATTTAGTCAGGGATGTGTCGGAGAATAGTAAAAATTAAGGTTGGGTGGAAAAGGAGCCCTGTTTTGGTGGGCATTGAAGCAAAAGAGTTTGGATTGAGTATATTTTGCTGCTTCTCACACTATTCTATCAAAGTACCCCTAAGACATAAAAGCATGAACTCATATTTGTAGACTATTAAGGACATATTAAATCATAACTTTCAGTTGCAGATGACAGAAACCTACTCAAATAAGCATGGGCAGAGTAGGGGAGAGATGTATTGGCTCACATAATTGGGAAATGTAAGGGTACAGCTAGTTTTAGGCATAGTTGGATCCAGAATCTCAAAGGCTGTAATTAGGGTTGGCATGCTCCTTCCCTTTCCCCTCCAACCCTTTCCAGGACAGTCTCTTACTACCGTCTGCAGCCCTATTCTCACACTCTATCAATTTAGAACTCTGGCAGCAAATCTTTTCTGTTAATTGGGGCAAAAAAGTCTTAGAGGAAGATTTGGAGTCATATACCCACTTAGTAACCAGTCACAGTGGCCAGGAGATAGGCTGTGCTGGCTGGTATAGGTCATGTTCTTACACTTGTAAATAGGAAGTGAGGTACTGGGTCAGCCCTGCTCAAACCGTATGGGATGCATTTCTCAACAGAAGAATCTTTATCAGAGGAAGGAGCAGGGAGGGTTTCTCGACAAAATTAATGCTGTCCACTGAAGACTTGCTTGTCTAGTGCAAGTTAAAATATCTTTGAAATAGTGGATTTTACCTTTGAAATTCATGTAAGTTTTGTCTGAGATGTCTGTTGTAATTTTTTTTAATGTTTCATGCTGTAGATTTCCTTGGGAGACTCCTAGGGGTAAAATTTGAATTCAGGAGGTTTTATTGGGGCATGCTTTTGGGAAAACCTATAAGGGGTAAGGAAAGCAGGATTGAGCAGAGGGAAATGTTGAAATGTGATGCAGATGCAGCAGAGGCCTCAGCCGATCCCTCAGGGAGCTCAGCAGCTGGGGGTGGTTCTTCAGAGATGTCCCAAATTAAAGCAAGGAGGCCTGATCTTTGTACTTCCTCACAGACCATTGACTGGATATAGGTTACTCTAGGGAGGATGTAACTTTGACAAAGCAGCTTCCTTTGGCTAACGGCAGTTCCTGAGGAGGGTTAAGTAGCGAGCCTTTAGCAGACATCTCTAGCCACTAGTGGAAGAGGACGTTGTTCTTGAAACAGAGGGCAGCTTACCACAGCTTTCATTACATTAATTCCAGGAAAATGTGTCGTGTTTATCTGTTGTTTTATTAATATTTTCTTTTATTTTTTTGAGACAGGGTTTCTCTCTGTCGCCCAGGTTGGAGTGCAGTGGTGTGATCTTAGCTCACTTGCAGCCTCAGCCTCCCAGGCTGAAGTGATTCTCCTACCTCAGCCTCCTGAGTAGCTGGGACTACAGGCAAGCGCCACCATACCCGGCTAATTTTTTGGTTTTTTTGGAGAGACAAGGTCTTACTGTGTTGCCCAGGTTGGTCTTCAACTCCTGGCCTCAAGCAATCCTCCTGCCTGAGCTTCCCCAAATATTGGGATCATAGGCATGAGTCACTGCACCTGGTCTGGAATTAAAAAAAAAAAAAAAGTATAGGCTTATAAAGATGAGTTTATTCATCATGATTTCAGTTTTTTCATATTTTTATGGTTTATAAGCTCCTGGGTAAGCAGTATATTGCTTCTGTGGGATCAGCCTTTGGGTGACAAGGGAGAATATGGCAGAAAGAACGTGTTTCCAAGTGGGCATGCGTCAGCCCCACCCCACATTCCATTATGTCTAAGGAAAGGAGGGTTGTTAGAAGGTTGGTCCATTTATGCATACTTGATTTTCTCAGGCGTTAAGGTTCCAAACCAGCTTATTTGATGCTGGTTGAATCTTGTTGACCTGTTTAATTACTTCTTTTCTTCTGTATGGTATTAGAAATGCATTTCTTTTTCTTCTTTATTTTATTTTACCTATTTATTGATCCACCTATCGGCTGAAATAGACACTTAAATGTAATGTGAGCCTGGGTTGAAGATTTATTTTCCTAAAATGCAGAGTATGTGTTTCTGTGTGGCAGATAAGATACCTCTCCCCAACTTCTCTAGGGGATTCTGAATTTAGAGGAGAACATAGATTTTTCTCTGAATATTACTCCCTCTGATGGAGCTTCCTCTTACTAAAGTTGACTTGGTAAGGGCTATTAAATTGGTTTAAGTATTTAAACATGCATGGTTGAAAGTGTCTTAATCTACTTAATGAAGAAATATTTACTGAGCACCTATTCTATGCAAGGCTATTCTGGAGATTTGTGAATCCCATCAGTGAACAAAATACAAAAAAAAAAAAATTCTTCTTTCCTAAAGTCTGAATCCAGCAGGAGGTGGTAGACAGTAAACATATGAAATAAGTACATCCTATAGACCACTAAAAGGTAGGAAGAGCTATGGGAAAAGACGTAAACTAGAGTAATTGCTAGTAGCTGGGGATGGGGCTTGGAATTTGGTCAAGATAGACCCCATTGAGAAGGTGACATTTGCACAAGTGTGTAACAGATGTGAGGTGATTCAGTCTGGATATTTGAGATGTAAAGCATTCTAGGAAGAAGGTGGCAGCCAGTGTACATACCATAAGGCTGGAGTGGGAAGAAATAGTAGGAGATGAGGTAAGGTGTGGTGACTCAAGCCTATAATCCCAGCCCTTTGGGAGGCTGAGGCAGGGGGATCGCAAGCCGACGAGTTCGACACCAGCCCAGGCAATATAGTGAGACCCTATCTGTAGAAAATACAAAAATTAGCCAGGCATGGGGTGCACACCTGTAGTCCCAGTTACTTGGTAGGCTAAGCTGGGAGAATTACTGGAGCCCCAGGAAGTCGAGGCTGCAGTGAGCTGTAATTGCATCACTGCACTCTAGCCTGAGCAACAGAGGAAGACCCTGTCTCTAAAAATAAATAAATAAATAAATCTTAAAAGTAAATATTTCAGACCGGGAGTGGTGGCTCATGCCTGTTATCCCAGCTCTTTGAGAGGCCGAGGTGGGTGGATCACCTGAGGTCAGGAGTTTGAGAACAGCCTAACCGACATGGAGAAACCCTGTCTGTACTAAAAACACAAAATTAGCCAGGCGTGGTGGTGCATGCCTGTACTCCTAGCTACTCAGGAGGCTGAGGCAGGAGAATCGCTTGAATCCGGGAGGTAGAGGTTATAGTGAGCTGAGATTGCACCATTGCACTCCAGCCTGGGCAACAAGAGCAAAACTCCGCCTCAAATAAATAAATAAATAAATAAATAAAGTATTCATTATTCTCATATAAAACAAGCTAGATTTCATACGGTGCATTTAAACAGTCTTTTGATCAACGTGGGGATTAGGGAAAAATTTTTTTAAAACTCAGTTAAGTGCAGGCAGGCACATAACATAGCTCAGCAAAAAGTAAATATATTAGGGTTGAATTACTGTAAGTAGAATTGCTGTATCATAAATTTAGAATTAATATGTGAATATATTTTAGCAACCAAGATTTTTTTAAAGTTGCAAGTGTTGAATTGATGCAGTTTGCAGCATTTTTATCAATTAAAATGTACTCATCAAATTACTTGATAAATACATATTGAGCATCAGCAAGTGCCAGTGCTTGTGTGGCCTCTGAAGATGGGATTCTGCCTCATGAAGTCTAGAGGGAAGGCACTAATATGTGTAAAATTACAATGTTGATAAGAGCTATGGAGGTATAATGGTGCTATAAAATTTTTAAATAGGAGGATTTTGACTTATTCAGGGAGGAAGGGAAGGCTTCTCTGAAGAATCGATGATTCTGTTGAGTCTGATATCTGAAAGGAAGAATGAAAGTAGACAATGAAAGAGACCAGCCACGGGGTGAGGAGAGAAAAGCATCCGGGATCAGATTGCTTCAGAAGCCCAGGCGAAATATGATGGTGTTTAGAGTAATGGATTTGTAGTAGAGATGAAAAGTAGTAGAGATGAAAAGAAGAGAGCTTAAGTTAAAAAAAAAAAAAAAAAAAAAAGCTGGGTTGGCAAGGCCTGAAAGGAAATTAGAGTGAGCAGTCTCAGTCCATCCTCAGTAAAATGGATCCTCAGGGTTCCATTTTAATTGGCCCTAAAGTTTACAGAGCAATAGATTCTGTACTGTCTCCTTCACTGATACTTGAATATATGTCTTACCTGAAGATATGTTAGGAATTTTAATTTGAGAAGGTAACTTAATGAAATTTTTATGCCTGTTTTATTTTAACCTGTAGAATCTTAAGAAGATTCAAGAAATGGAAAAGAGTGATGAATCTAGCACAGACTTGGAAGATCTGAAAAACACTGACTGGGTAAGAGCTGGAAATGCTTTCTGATCTGTTTACTGTCTAAGAAATAGTGTAATTTTTTTTTTTTTTTTTTTGAGACAGGGTCTCGTTCTGTTGCTCAGGCTGCAGTGCAATGGAGCGATCTCAGCTCACTGCAACCCCCACCTCCTGGGTACTGCAACCCCCGCCTCCTGGGTTCAAGTGATTCTCCTGCCTCAGCTTCCCAAGTAGCTAGGACTACAAGCATGTGCCACCACGCCCGGCTAATTTTGTATTTTTAGTAGAGATGGGGTTTCACCATGTTGGCCAGGCTGGTCTCAAACTCCTGACCTTATGTGATCCTCCCACCGGGGCCTCTCAAAGTGCTGGGATTACAGGCATGAGCCACCTTGCCCAGCCTGTATAATATTTTTTAAAATGCTAGTTATTGGCCAGGCATGGTAGCTTACATCTATAATCCCAGCACTTGGGGAGGCCAAGGCAGGAAGATTGCTGGAGCTTAGGAATTCAAGACCAGCCGGGACAACATAGTGAGACCCTATCACTAAAATAGGAGGATTTTTATTATTATTAAAAATAATAATAATAAAAAAATTAGCCGGGCTGGTGGCATGTGCCTGTGGTCCCAGCTACCTGGGAGGCTGAGTTAGAAGGATCACTTGAGCCCAGGAGGTTGAGGCTGCAGTGAACTATGATCACACCACTGCACTCCAGCTTGGTCAACAGAGTGAGACCCTGTCTCAAAAAAATAAAAAATAAAATACTCATCATTAAGGACTGTAGTATGAATTGATAAATAAATTTGAATGCTTAGTCTTACATTTGAGGAAATATCTATTCCCCATTTTAAAAAGCTTTCTGGTTTTATTAAAACCACCCCCAATGTCTCTGAGAATTTTAGTGTTTTAAAATATTAATATTTCTAATTATGTTAATACCTTAACACAGCAGTCCCCAACCTTTTTGGTACCAGAGACTGGTTTTGTGGAAGACGATGTCAAGGATTGGGGGTGGAGGGGTGGTTTCAAGATGAAACTGTTCCACCTCAGATCATCAGGCATTAGATTCTCGTAAGGAGCATACAACGTAGATCCCTCATGTGTGCAGTTCACAGTAGGGTTTGTGCTCCTATGAGAATCTAATGCCGCTGCTGATCTTACAGGAGACAGAGCTCAGGCATAATGCTTGCTCATCTGCCACTCATTTGCTGTGCAGCTCAGTTCCTAACAGGCCACAGACCAGTACCAGTCAGTGGACTGGGGGTTGCAAACCCCTGCCTTAACATATTCTTGTGTATAAATTAAAGTTTAAGCTATGTTTTCAGGATTAAGTGTGAAACTAACAGCATTGTACATTTATTTATCCAATGAACAGTTATCTGTGTGAGGACCCCGGGAATGCAGAATAAACAATATGGGGTCTCTCTCCCAATAAAACTCAGTCTAAGACAGAAGACAGATTTGTAAAACAGATAATGTGGTTTATTCCTGTGACACACTTTGAATATCTACAGTTTTTCAGGCATAGTACTAAATCCTAGTGACTCTAAAAATTCCTGCTGTCATATAAAACTTAGAGTTGGTAGGCATGACAGTCTTGGGGACAGACAGTGAATGTTGTGGAGTGTGTTAGATTGTGGAAGTCCAAGGACAGGCGTGGTGGCTCACACCTGTAATCCCAGCACTTTGGGAGGCTGAGGTGGGCGGATCACCTGAGGTCAGGAGTTTGAGACCAGCCTGGCCAACATGGCCAGCCATCTCTACTAGAAAATACAAAAATTAGCTGGGCATGGTGGTGCACACCTGTAATCCCATCTACTTGGGAGGCTGAGGCAGGAGAATAGCTTGAACCTGGGAGGCGGAGGTTGAGGTGAGCCGAGATCGCACCATTGTACTCCAGCCTGGGCGACAGAGGGAGACTCTGTCTCCAAAAAAAAAAAAAGAAGATTGTTGAAGTCCAGATATTGGGGGAAGGCACATTTTAGGATTCTGACTTTTTAGATTAAGAATGCTAGATAAATCATGCCATTATCATATAAATTGGTTGCTTTTGACCATATTGGGTTTTAATTGTTTGTCACATTATTTTCTAACATTTATTGAGATATAATAGATATACAATAAGCTGCACATATTTAAAATGCATAACTTGATAAATTTTGACATGTATTTTGTACATATATATATATTCACCCATGAAACCATCACCACAATCAAAATAATGAGCCTATTTATCACACCCAAAGTTTCCTCATACCTTTTTATGATCCTACCTCCTGCCTCCCTCCTCCCCAGTTTCCAGGCAATTAGTCATCTGCTTTCTGTGACTATAGTTTGCACTTTCTAGAATTTTATATAAATGTAATCATATGGTATATACTGTTTTTTGGGGTTTATTTATTTTTTTTTAGATGGAGTCTCGCTCTGTCGCCCAGGCTGGAGTGCAGTGGCGTGATCTCGGCTCACTGCAACCTCCACCTCCTGGGTTCAAGCAATTCTCCTGCCTCAGCCTCCTGAGTAGCTGGGATTACAGGTGCGCACCACCACGCCCAGCTAATTTTTGTATTTTTAGTAGAGACAGGGTTTCACCATGTTGGTCAGGCTAGTCTCGTAGTCCTGACCTGGTGATCCGCCCACCTCGGCCTCCCAAAGTGCTGGGATTACAGGTATGAGCCTCTGCGCCCAGCTGGTATGTACTGTTTTTGGTTTGGCTTCTTTCACTCTTCATAATTGTTTTGAGATTTCATCCGTGTTGCTGTCTGTATCTGTAGAGTGTTGAGAAGTATTCCATTGTTTGGATATATCGCAGTTTATCTCTTCATCTGTTGCTGGTCATTTGGGTTGTTTCTTGTTTGCAATATTCTTAATTTATTGATAGATATCTTCAAGATATTTGGAACATTCAAGACAAAACAAAAATACTTGCCTACATTGTCTTAAAAGCTGGTGTTATTTGTCATTTTAGAATAAAATTGATTATTGATTTTCCTTTATGAAGAATACTTGGATAGTGTTGTTCTAGGTGTATATCATCTTGGCCAATAAATTTTAAATTGGTTTTCCCAGCCATTGAAACCAGATAAATAACTTCCAGTGTTCAGAAGTTAGCAAACAGCTAGTACAAACTTAAAGTAAAAATTTAATTTCTTACCGTAAGCCATCTTCATTTGAAAACTAGTGTCATCCCTGACAAGAGAAGCACTAACTCCAGAGGGAGTTATATTTGCGTAGATCACCAGCTTCCTCCTCATAAGACCACTAAGTGAATTACGTAGAAAGATTAGAATGAAAAGAGCAAAGAGTTGAGAGAGAATTAGAATAGAATGTCTTTACTAGCAGATTCTAGTTTCAGAATTTCCCTAATGGGATAAGGAATAAATTATAATCTCCAGGAATGCATATGATGACAGTTGTCTGTTATTTTATATAATAACTGTGACTTTAATTTCTGAAAAGTAGTATGTAAGATTTTTTAACCAAACAATCATGCACACAAAACCGACTATATAACAAAGTGTGGGCCACGCACAGGGGCTCACGCCTGTAATCTCAGCACTTTGGGGAGGCCAGGGCGTCTGAATCAGTTGAGGTCAGGAGTTCAAGACCAGCCTGACCAACATGACGAAACCTGTGTCTACTGAAAATACAAAAAACTAGCTTGGCGTAGTGGCAGGCACCTGTAATCCCAGCTACTCAGGAGGCTGAGGCAGGAGAATCGCTTGAACCCGGGAGGCAGAAATTGCAGTGAGCTGAGATTGCACCATTGCACTCCAACATGGGGTGACAAGAGCAAGACTCCATCTCAAAAAAAACGAAGTGTGTTTGAATCCTTTTATAAATTATAGCAAAAGTTTCTAATGTGGGTAACTGTCCCCTGTCCCCTAATTTAAAGCCCAAAGGGAGACTTTTAAAAGATTAGATGATATTTGAACTGCATCTTAAAGGAATGAATAAGAGAAATGTGGAAGTTGGGACAAAAGCATTCTTGAGAGAAATACAGACATTTTAGGGATATTATTTTAGAACACCTTTAATGGCAGAATCTAAGAATCTTTTTAAATATGAATACTTTAGGAGGCATCTAATGGTACACTATAAGTACCTCAAATCCTTTTTGGAACAAGAGGATGGGAAATGGTATGGTTTTTATATTTTTTGGTAGCTTCTCATTGTCCAAACCCAACATTTTTTTAAATTATGAATCATTATTGAGAATGTTTTGAGAAATTTAATCAGTTATTTTACATAGAAGATTCTTATGAAATATATCACTTGATTTTACAGCAAATATATTTAAGTAACTATTGTGTTACTTTATTTTTTTTTAATTTTTAATTTTTTTAAGATGGAATCTCAGTCTGTTGTCAGGCTGGAGTGCAGTGGCGCTATCTCGGCCCACTGCAACCTCCGCCTCCCAGGTTCAAGCGATTCTCCTGCCTCAGCCTCCTGAGTAGCTGGGACTACAGGCACATGCCACCACACCCGGCTAATTTTTTGTATTTTTAGTAGAGATGGTGTTTCACCATGTTAGCCAGGATGGTCTCTATCTTCTGACCTCGTGATCCATCCACTTCAGCCTCCCAGAGTGCTGGGATTACAGGCATGAGCCACTGTGCTCAGCCATGTCACTTACTAATTTTAACAAGTTACAGGTTTTTAGCTAAATATTGTGATGGACTTCACTCAAGTAGAGACTTTGACACATTATAGGCAGGAGAACAAAAAGAGTTAAAGTATAATAAGACAAATATAAATAGATTTTGTATTATTTTATGTTTTTTTTATTTTTTGAGACAGTCTCACTCTGTCACCCAAGCTGGAGTGCAGTGGCGCGATCTGGGCTCACTGCAACCTCTACCTCCCGGGTTCAAGCAGTCCTCCTACCTCAGCCTCGTGAGTGGCTGCAATTACGGGCGCACACCACCACACCCAGATAATTTTTGAATTTTTAGTAGAGACAGGGTTTCGCCATATTGGTCAGGCCAGTCTCAGACTCCTGACCTCAGGTGATCCACCCTCCTTCGCCTCCGAAAGTTCTGGGATTACAGGTGTGACCCATTGCACCCAGCCTTTTTTAGTATTTTCTATGTATAGAACACCATCTACTGGTTCTGATCTTCTCAACAAGTAATAAAGTACCACTTCTTTTATTGATGAGGAAACTACAGCTCAGAAAGGTGCAGCAACTTGCTCCGTGTCAAATAGCTGGCAAGTGGCCGTATCTCAGTCAGCTGTGGTCACAGTAATACCGTGTAACTAACCACTACAAAATCACAGCCGCATAAAGCAAAAGCACTTACTAGCTCATGGGTCTCCAGATGCCCTATGGTAGCTCCACTTTACAGGTATCTCATCTTTATCCTGGGACCACAGGTTAACCCAGGCTTGACATTCTCATGGCCATAATAGAAACACAAGGGACAAGCCCATTTTACATATGCTTTTGAAGCCCTTGGTCTTATCACACCCACCACTATTCCAGTGGCCAAGCAAATCATATAGCCAAACCCAAAGTCGGTGTGGGAAATATAATCCCCTTTAGTGAGCAGAGTCACATAACGGCATAGACACAGGAAAGCATGAGGAACCTGAGCCCTTAATGAAGCCTACCACAGTGGTGGAGCTTAGGTTTAAACCCATGTGGCTCAGCAGGTAGAGCCTGTGGATTCTCTACTTGCTTTCCACCCATCTTTTAGTACCCAAAATCTAATTTTTTAAATAGTTTTTGGTTGGTTTGCTCATTGTTTTGTAATCCAAGCTCTTCATTTATTCTGTATGACTAGCTGTTTAGAAGAAACTAGTACATTTATTCATTGATGTCTCTCTATCCTTGGTTCTTTCAGGCACGATTCTGGGTACAGGTGATGAGGGATTTGAGGAATGGGGTAAAACTTAAGAAGGTCCAAGAGCGGCAGTACAACCCTTTGCCCATTGAATATCAGCTCACCCCTTATGAGATGTTAATGGATGACATTCGCTGCAAAAGATACACCTTGCGAAAAGTGATGGTAAGTAACCAAACTGTCAGGCCGGGCGTGGTGGCTCACTCCTGTAATCCCAGCACTTTGGGAGGTCGAGGCGGGTGGATCATCTGAGGTCAGGAGTTCAAGACCAGCTTGACCAACATGGTGAATCCCTGTCTGTACCAAAAAATACAAAAATTAGTTGGGTGTGGTGGTGCACGCCTGTAGTTCCAGCCACTCGGGAGGCTGAGGCAGAAGAATCACTTGAACCCAGGAGGTGGAGGTTGCAGTGACCCAAGATGGAGCCGCTGCACTCCAGCCTGGGCGACAGAGTGAGACCCTGTCTCAGAAAAGAAAAACAAAAAACTCCATGTCCTTACCGTGGCCGGCACAGCCCACACGGCTGGATCCAGGTTTCCTCTCAGACTTCATCTTCTGCTACGCTTCCCTGCAGGGTTCTGCTTGTTAGCCACCCTGATCTCTGCCAGTGTCTCAGCAGTGCCTAGTGTGCTCCTGTAACAGAGCCTTTGCCTTGGATATCCCTTCTCTCAGGAACTCTCCTCTCTCACATAGCCACATAATTTGCCTCTTTACTTTTCAGGCCTGTGCTCAAGTTTTCCCTCATTAGAAAAGTCTTCTCCATCTCTTTACTCTCGTGTTTCACTAGCTGACATTGCAATGTATTTCCAGATTTATTGTCTGTCTCCCTTACAAAGACAAGAACTTAGTTATTTTCACTGTTTATCCCCTTTGACAAGAACATGGGCCTGACATGCAACCAAATACTGAATACTGTGCTCAATAAATAGTTATGGGATGGATTAATGAATTCTGTCCACATTTTTGAGGAAATTTAATCAAAGTTATTTTATGTTAGAAGGTTCTTATGAAACATCACTTGGTTTTTTGTTTTTTATTTTTGAGACAGAGTCTCACTCTTTTTGCCGAGGCTGAAGTGCAGTGGCGTGATCTTGGCTCACTGCAACCTCCACCTCCCAGGTTCAAGTAATTCTCGTGCCTCAGCCTCCCAAGTAGCTGGGATTACAGGCGCATGCCACCAAGCCTGGCTAATTTTTGTATTTTTAATAGAGACAGGGCTTCACCATGTTGCCCAGGCTGGTCTCGAACTCCTGACCTTGGGTGATCTGCCCACCTCAGCCTCCCAAAGTGCTAGGATTACAGGCGTGAGCCACCATGCCCAGTCACGTCACTTGGTTTTATAGTAAATTGGTTTAAGTGGCTATTTGAGCTGCTTGTTAATTTTAATAAGCTAAACATTCCAACTAAATATTATATTTATTTACTTTTCATCAAATCTGATTTACTTTATAGATGAGGAAACTGAAATTTAAAGATGCTCAGTACTTCCCAAGTTCAGACAGCTGGTTACAAGGCAGAGCTGAGGGTCAGCCTCATTCTCTCTGACCCCAGTGCTCTGTGCTATGTACATATTCCCTAGTTGCCCTCAGAAATACTGTGATGATGATTATTTATAACAGAATAGTTTTGCCCATTGCTTCACATCCTTGCACAAACTGGGTGTCTTTTGGGGCTGACCATTTTAACTGAAAGAAAATATTCTTTCATTTTTAACATCTACATTTATTTCATGCTTTTAAACATTTAAAAATCTGTGCTAGCTGTTTGTATTTCTTAATTTTATTTTAATTTAACATATATGTGTTAAGGACTTTATATGTGCTAGACCTTATTCTGACTCTGGAAGGACGTATTACAGTCTCTGTTCTCTCAAAGCTTCCAGTATTTTGGCAGCCACTGATAACCTGTAGGGAAGCAGCTAAGTAGGGGGAAAAAAAACCCCAACATATCCAAAGATCAAGAAACAATGGGATCTGACACATGAGAACAACAAAAACAACTCGCCATCATTAGAGGATAGAACAGAATGCAGGAAACCGGAAAGGTGAGAAGAAAAGACGACTCAGGACCGAACCCGTGCAGCCTCGGCGCTGAAGGATGAGTAGGGGAATCTGGCAAAATAAAGACGGACAAGGCATAGCCAGGGAGAAGGCTGGAAAGTCAGGGGAAGTGGAGGCACAGCTGCGAAGAGTAGGCAGTGTTTCAGAGAGGTTGGATGCGCGCTGTGAAATGGTTCACAGATTTAGCAACATGGAAATTATTTGATCCTTTTATTAAAGTAAAAGAGAGAAACCAGATTTTATGGTAGTAGGTAAGGCAATAGTGACAGTGAGCAAACAGTATGAGTTTCTTTTAAGAATGTTTAAAAGAAGATGAAAGATAGATAGCATCTGGAGGAACACACAGGGTATTTCCTTTTTTTTTTTTTTTTGAGATGGAGTCTCGCTTTGTGGCCCAGGCTGGAGTGCAGTGGTGTGATCTCGGCTCACTGCAAGCTCCGCCTCCCAGGTTCACGCCATTCTCCTGCCTCAGCTTCCCGAGTAGCTGGGATTACAGGTGCCTGCCACCACGCCCAGCTACTTTTTGTATTTTTAGTAGAGACGTGGTTTCATCAGGTTAGCCACGCTGGTCTCGAACTCCTGACCTCAGGTGATCCACCCACCTCAGCCTCCCAAAGTGCTGGGATTACAGGCGTGAGCCACCGCACCCCACCCACATGGGGTATTTCCTTGTATGTGTGTGCCATGGCTTGTGTACCCAGCCCCCTATTAATAGATATTTGGTGGTTTCCAGTTTTCATTGTTTTAATCCATATTATGATGAACATCCAAATGCAAACATCTTACCCAATTATCCCCATGGTTTAAATTTTTATTGGTGAGATGAATAGATCAATATAATGCACATTTTATTGCTTTTTTTATAATGTATAATTTTAAATTTTAGTACTTAATATTTTGCAAGATTTCTCTCCAGAAGGGTTGTACCAATTTACATTTTTACTAGTTTTGCAAGACCATTCCTATTGCCAATACTGGGTAATGTTATCTTTCTCAAAAATGTGTATTTATTTGAACTTTGTCCTTTCTGATTGGGGGAGCACTTAATGTTAATCTTAGGTGATTTTCCTCCTTATCCAGAAGGAATTATTCAAAAATTCATATCAGTGTTAAAATAAGTCCTAGTAGATCATTAACATTTCTATTTGATTTATCATTAATGTATTTTACCTGTCATCTTTGATATTGCTAAATCTTCTTTGTTTTTTGTTTTTCTTAGTTTTTAGCAGAGTTTTACATTGTAAGAATCTTTCTTTTTTATCGGAGAAAATAATTGTGCTAAATAGTAGTCAACCTGTTTGATACTAAGAATTATAGATTCCTTTCGAAGTTGCTGATTTAACAGTTCTCAGCTAGAGTCTAGGAATCTGTATGTTATAAGCACCCTAGATGAGGCTTAGGGAAGTAATGGTGTGTGATAGACAGAATGACAAAGAACTGTGCATCCAAAATGGAAAATGTTTGCTAGCATAAATGATTATGTTTCTCCTGTGGTAAATAAAAGACATTTATTGATTGATTGACACAGGGTCTTGCTCTGTTGCCTGGGCTGGAGTGCAGTGGCATGATCACGGCTCACCACAGTCTTAACCTCCCCAGCTCAAGAAATCCGCCCATCTCAGCTTCCTGCATAGCTGGGACTGCAAGAGTGCACCAACACACATGGCAATTCCTTTAAATTTTTTGTAGAGGCAGGTTCTTGCTATGTTGCCCAGGCTGGTCTTGAACTCCTGGGCTCAAGCAGTCCTCTCGCCTCAGCCTTCCAAAGTGCTAGGATGATAGGCATGAGCCACCACACGTGGGCCAGGCACCATGGCTCACGCCTGTAATCCCAACACTTTGGGAGGCCAAGGTGGGCGGAACACGAGGTCAAGAGATTGAGACCATCCTGGCCAACATGGTCAAACCCCGTCTCTATTAAAAATACAAAAATTAGCTGGGTGTGGTGGCATGTGCCTGTAGTCCCAGCTACTCGGGAGGCTGAGGCAGGAGAATTGCTTGAACCCGGGAGGCAGCAGTTGCAGTTAGCTGAGATCACGCCACTGGTACTCCAGTGTGACGACAGAGCGAGACTGTGTCTCAAAAACAAACAAACTAAAAAAGTCTGACTTTTTTCTTCCAGTTTTCTTTTTTATTATATATACCCATGTACCCATTTATTATATAAACCCTGTACCCATGAAGCATCACTCCCATTCTTCTCTCCCCTTATCCCCTGGTAACCACAAATACGCTTTCTGTCTCTGTGAACTTGCCTATTCTGGATATTTCATGCATATTGCCTCATCATATATGACCTTTGGTGTCTGGCTTTGACAGCGTAATATTTCAAGGTTCATTCATATTGTAGCATACTGAGGTACTTTGCTCCTTCTTTTTTTTTTTTTTTGAGACGGAGTTTCACTCTTGTTGCCCCGGCTGGAGTGCAGTGGCTCAATCTCGGCTCACTGCAACCTCCGCCTCCCAGGTTCAAGCCATTCTCCTGCCTCCACCTCCCAAGTAGCTGGGGTTACAGGCATGCACCACCACACCCGGCTAATTTTGTATTTTTAGTAGAGACGGGGTTTCTCCATGTTGGTCAGGCTGGTCTCGAACTCCCGACCTCAGGTGATCTGCCCTCCTTGGCCTCCCAAAGTGCTGGGATTACAGGCGTGAGCCACCGTGCCCAGCAAGCTACTTTACTCCTTCTTATGGCTGTACAGATATATCATATTTTGTTTATTCATGACCCAAATGGACATTTGGGTTCTTTCCAATTGGATTCTTTCATTTTCGCTAGCATGAGTAGTGCTGCAGTGTATAGTAGTGTACACATTTTTGTTTGAATACCTGTTTTCAGTTATTTGGGGTATATACCTGGGAGTGGAGTGGCTGGATCATATAGTAATTCTATGTTTGGCTTATTGAGAAACTACCAAACTGTGTTCCACAGCAGTTGCACCAATTAATATTCCCACCAGCAATGTATGAGGGGCCCAGTTTCTCCCATCCTTGCCAACACTTGCTATTGTTCATTTTGTTTTTAATTGTAACTCCCCTAACAGTGTGATATGATATCTCATTGTGGTTTTGATTTGCATTTCCCTGATGACTCACAATGTCATATATGTTTTCATGTGCTTGTGGACCATTTGTATATCTTTGGAGAAATGTTCAGATTTTGTATTCTTTTTTTACATTTTAATTTAGATTCACGTGTGCATGTGCCTGTTTGTTACATAGGTATATTGCATGCTGGTGGAGATTGGATTTCTAGCGTACCAATCACTTAAATAGTGAACAGTGTACCTGATAGGTAACTTTTCAACCCTGACCCCCTCCCAACCTCCCCACTTTTGGAGTTCTCCAGTGTCTACTATTTCCATCTTTGCATCCATGTGTACCCATTATTAGCTTCCACTTATAAGTGAGAACATGCAGTATTTGGTTTTCTGTTTCTGAGTTAGCTCACTTAGGATAATGGCCTCCAGCTCCATCCATGTTGCTGCAAAGGACATGATTTCATTCTTTTTTTATGGCTGTGTTGTACTCATTTTTTAATTGGATTGTTTGTATTTTTGCTGTTACCTATCTGTCTGGATGGTGGACCCCTGACAGATAGGTAATTTGCAAGTATAGAAAAACACCCATTCTGCAGACTGTCTTTTTCACTCTCTTGATAGTGTCCTTTGATGCACAAAAGGTTTTAATTTTGCTAAAATACAATTTATCTATTTTTCCTTCTGTTGCTTGCGATTTTGGTGTCATATCTAGGAATTCATTACCAAATCCAGTTCATGAAGATTTTCCCTTATGTTCTCACCTGAGACACTTATAAATAGTTTTAGCTCTTATATTTAAGTCTTTGATCAGTTTTTTTAGTTAATTTATATATATGGTGCGAGGTAAGGGTCAAACATTATTCTCTGTCAGAATTCCAGTGACTTTTTTTTTTTTGGCAGGAATGGAAAAATCAATTCTGAAATTCTTACGGAATCTCAAGGAATCCCAAATAATCAAAACAATCTTGAAAAAGAAAAGTTGGTGGACTCACACATCCCCATTTTACAACTTACAACAAAGCTTTAGTAGTCAAAACAGTGTAGGATATAAAAAACAGAATTCAGAGTACGAAAACAAACTCATACACCTGTGTTCAATCCATTTACGACAAGGGTGCCAAGACCATTAAATAGAGAGAGAATAGGTCTCTTCACCAATTGATATTGGGACAACTAGGTATCAACATGCAAAGAAGGATGTTTGGCCCTAACCTCACGCTTCTTGAAATTTCATTAGGGGACCAATATCAATCACTAAACCATAAGTTGGTTTTGTAGATTATTAGCTGTGGTCTTATATCATCATTAATGGTTCTGTTTCATTTAAGATAAAAATAAAAGGCCAGACACAGTGGCTCATGCCTGCAATCCAACACTTTGTGGGAGGCCAAGGCAGGAAGATTGCTTGAGCCCAGGAGTTTGAGAGCAGCCTGGGCAACTTAGTGAGACCCCATCTCCATAAAAATAAATAAATAAATAAATAAATAAATAAATAAATAAATAGGCAGGGTGCAGTTGCTCACACCTGTAATCCCAACACTGGGAGGCCAAGTGCTAGGGTCGCTTGAGCCTGAACATTCAAGACCAGCCTAGGCAACATAGACCCCCAATTCTACAAAAAATTAAAAACTAGCTGGGGATGGTGGTTCACACCTGTAGTCCCAGCTACACAGGAGGCTGAGGTGGAGGGATCACTTGAGCCTGGGAGGTCAAGACGGCAGTGAGCTGTGATCATGCCACTGCACTCCAGCCTGGGTCATAGAACAAGACCATGTCGCAAAAAAAGAAAATTATTTCAGAAACAAGATTGAGTACAGGGTAGACATTTTAAATTTTTCAGAGGAGATCATTTTATATATTAGAAGTTTTTTGTTGGGCCGGGCGCCCAGACTCACACCTGAAATCCCAGCACTTTAGGAGGCCGAGGTGGACGGATCACCTGAGGTCAGGAATTCAAGACCAGCCTGGCCAACATGGTGAAACCCCATCTCTACTAAGTAAAATACAAAAAAGAAGTTTTTTGCTTGTTTAAGGCATTGTTGCTCAAAAATAATACCAAGTTTCTATAACTGATCTTATTTATTTAAGCATCTACTATTTGTGTTCATCTAGGAATCATTTCTCATTTCGCTTCAGAGAGCTTGTTTACTTACAGGAAAATAATTTAACTGACCCAGCAGCAAAATGGTTTTCACACAACCGCTTATCCTTATACAGGTTTAGCGTCACAAACCTGGACATCTGAAGTGCTCCAGCAAACTTTTTGAGGGCCAGTATGATACTCAAAAGACATTCTCATTGGTACATTTCAGATTTTTTGATAAGTATAATGTAAATATTCAAAAATCTAAAACACTCTGCTCCCAAACATTTGGATAAGGGAGCTTCCTCCACCCGTACTGACTTAGGTCCATAATGGCCTGCTGCCTCCCTCAGGAGCATTGTCCCGCATCTGTAATTGGGACCCAGGATACAGCTTCTGACTACTGAGGAGACTACAGTTAATGTGCTTGTTTTGGGAATGGAACGTATAGCCTTGGCCTCAGTTAATCCATTCTCATTCCTGCTCTTAGGATACAAAGAAAGCATGTGAAAATTAGCCAGAAAGATACATGTTATTCAGGAGTAGACTAGTGAGTAATAGAAAAGTCTGATTATACTGTTTTATAAAATAAGGTTTTTTTAAATCTACATAATATGAAATCCACAAGTAGTGGGTGGTGCCAGGTTAGACCACTGGTTCTGCTTCTCGATCACCCTCCTTAAACTAGCAGTTATATGCCTGGCTTGGCTCAAGCAGCAGCAGTTATTCCTGAAGCTTGCTCTGGGCCGTCCTGCCCTCATTCAGGGCTGGGGGAGAGGGAGGACCAGCACAGGGAGCAAGAGGAGAGTGGATGTTGAGTAGGCCCCAGCAGGCTTGCCACACACTCTGAACTCAATATGGTGGTCACGTCTGGGGAAGGGACAGGGCATGGGAGTGGCCATTGAGGTTCTATTTTGTCAAACAAGACCAGGAAACAAACAGGACAAACTGGTCATGACTGTGCCTTCTAAGTGGTCAGAATGGGAATTTAAGTTGTTGCTTCTTGTGGTTTTCTGGGTTTAAAAAAAAAATTCTAAAAAAAAATTGTTTTTAACACATTGCTTTAAAAAGAGAGGACATTAGAGTAGAATCAGAGACAGACTGGTCCTCCACAATAGCTCTTCTACTTAAAAGTTTTGTGGATGGAGGCAGATATCCTCTGCTCTGTGCTTTAGTTTTATTTACAAAATGTGAATCTTATCCCTGGTTTTTTTCTATTACCTAGGTTTTTGTGGGGTTTTTTTGTTGTTGTTTGTTTTGTTGTTGTTGTTGTTTTGCGACGGAGTCTTGCTCTGTTGCCTAGGCTGGAGTGCAATAGTGTGATCTCGGCTCACTGCAACCTCCTCCTCCTAGGTTCAAGCGATTCTCCTGCCTGAGCTTCCCAAGTAGCTGGAATTATAGGCGCCTGCTACCATGCCTGGCTAATTTTTGTGTTTTTGTATTTTTATTTTTATTTATTTCTTTTTCTTTTTTTTGAGATGGAGTCTCACTTTGTCACCCAGACTGGAGTGCAGTGGTGTGATCTCGGCTCACTGCAAGCTCCGCCTCCTGGGTTCACGCCATTCTCCTGCCTCAGCCTCCTGAGTAGCTGGGACTACAGGTGCCCGCCACCACGCCCGGCTAATTTGTTGTATTTTTAGTAGAGACGGGGTTTCACCGTGTTAGCCAAGATGGTCTCGATCTCCTGACCTCATGATCAGCCCATCTCAGCCTCCCAAAGTGGTGGGATTACAGGCGTGAGCCACCACACCCAGCCTAATTTTTGTATTTTTAGTAGAGACAGGGTTTCACCATGTTGGCAAGGCTGGTCTCGAACTCCCGACCTCAGGCGATCCGCCTGCCTCGGCCTCCCAAAGTGCTGGGATTACAGGTGTGAGCCACTGCTCCCAGCCTACCTAGGTTTTTTTACACGGAGGAAAATAAGAGGTAAAAAGTTTTTTTAATCATAAAATACTTAATAAGTTCAAGTATTATTTGTTCCATTTACATTCATAATTTTAGAAACTTTTTTGTTGAAATTTCCCAAAGTGATAGAATTAAAGTAAACTTGGATTTTCTTCAATTTCACAGTCTTTCCTCTGAATCACTCAGCCATTTACTCCCCACTTTATTGATTTGAAATGTATCCTTGATAATTACACTTCACTAATTTTGTGGCATATTTGAGATAACAGCTATACCCAGAAATTCATGACAGTCTTATATAGTCACATGAATCTTCTGCTTTTTGTCTCCTTTTAGGTGAATGGTGATATTCCCCCTCGGTTAAAAAAGAGTGCTCATGAAATCATCCTCGACTTCATCAGATCCAGACCTCCTTTAAATCCAGTATGTAATTCGACATAGTTCTCTAGATTGGAGATATCATAATGAATTATGCTACTCTAGGGTGTCATCTCTAGAACTCAGCTTTCCTAGGTGGTTTTTCCTCGGAGCTTTTTACTCTAAAGATGAAGCCCAGCTGTGAATTATATTGTGTCTGTTTTTGGGACAGGGTCTCACTGCGTCTCCCAGGCCCGAGTGGCCATGGTAGGATGGTGGGTCGTGGTAGACGAGGAGCACGGACCCTGTGAACCTGGGCTTGAAGGCTGGCTCCACAATTTAGCAGCCACATATCTCTGAGGGAGCTAATCAGCTTCCCAGAGCCTTTACTTCCTCAATTCTAAAATGAAGATAATAACAATCTAAGAAGGTTATCGGGGGTTACTAAAAAATGTTAGTTTTAAAAACAGTAGAGCGGAGTGTTCACAGCACTTTGGGAGGTGGCTCACACCTGTAATCCCCGTACTTTGGAAGGCCAGGATGGGAAGATTGCTTGGGCCCAGGAATTCAAAACCAGCCTGGGCAACATAGAGAGACCCTGTCTCTACAAAGAAATTAAAGAAAAAAAAATTAGCCGTGTGCAGTGGCACACACTTGTTGTCCCAGCTACTCAGGAGGCTGAGGTGGAAGGATCACTTCAGCATAGGAGGTCAAGACCACAGTGAGCCATGATCGTGCCACTGCACTCCAGCCTGGGTGACAGAGCAAGACCCTGTCTCAAAAAAAAACAAAAACACACAAAAAACAGCAGTAGTAATAGCCTACATTGCAATTGATTACCTATCACGCTAGCATATAGGGAACATAATTATAACTGCTTAAAATTAGTTGAGCAAGCCAGGCTGAGTGGCATGCACCTGGAATCCCAACCACTTGGGAGGCTCAGGCAGAAGGACACCTTGAGCTTAGACATTCAAAGGTGTAGCCAGGTACAGTGGCTCATGCCTGTAATCTCAGCACTTTGAGAGACTGAGGAGGGTGGATCACTTGAGATCAGGAGATAGAGACCAGCCTGACCAACTTGGTGAAACCCCATCTCTACTAACAATACAAAAATTAGCCAGGTATGTTGGCACACGCCTGTAATCCCGGCTACTCGGGAGGCTGAGGCACGAGAATCGCTTGAACCCGGGAGGCAGAGGTTGCAGTGAGCTGAGATTGCACCACTGCACTCCAGCCTGGGCAACAGAGCGAGACCCCTTCTGTAAGCAATAAAATACAATTTGAGGATGTATAACCAAATCACTCTGATATCCAGTAATCTCCCTATTGCTTTAGGAACCTTAATATTTAATGACTTGAAAGTAGTCTTTTATCAAGCAGTGTTTCAATCAATGAAATGTAATTTATAATACTGTACTGTATGACTAGACTTCAGTAAAAATTACGTAATTACTGAAGTCTTTAGCCATTTTTCTTACTTTCAAGGTCTCAGCCAGAAAACTGAAACCAACTCCACCACGGCCACGGAGCCTCCATGAAAGAATATTAGAAGAAATTAAAGCGGAAAGAAAGCTGCGGCCTGTCTCACCAGAGGAGATTAGACGTAGCAGATCAGGTGAGTCCACTGCTTCCTGTACTCAGGCTAGAGTCATCCCCTGGGAAAAGGATCTTTATACACCCAGCCCCATGAAAGTAAAGAGTTCTCATTCCTTGTTCATTTCTCTGTATCTCACTCACTTGTTCTCCCTCTCACTCTCTCATATACATACCCCCTCACACTTACTTGAAATTTATAGGGTGGGAAATCCTTCCGCCTATCTAATATTGAACTATATGAGAACATCATGCTGTAATTGAAAGAGCTCTGCCGGTCTCTAGGCTGAGGTTTTAGGAAAGTCTCTTTACATCTCTGAGCATCATTTTCTTCATTGGCAGAAGGGGGATAAAAATTCCTCTTAACCTACATTATGAGTTTTATGTGAGAATTAAATAGGATTATGGTAAAAATACTTTATAAATTGTATTGCATATACAAAGATAAGGTATTATATTTTAGAAATATAAATGATAGATATATAGTTTTACCTTATGTTTCTTTATTATGGGTTTAAAGATACCCATAATATTATGTCATGAAAGCATGTTATTATCTGATATCACTTAACTTATTTCTAAACTTCCTTTATAGTTATTATCTTTTATTTTTTAGTGTATACTATAAGCACATATTGATTTTGATTTATAGAAAGACCGTATTATAAGATGTCTGTAAACATTTTTGTTTATGCAACTGTCTTTCAGTTTGTAAGACTAAAAATGCCCAAAGAATCCAGAGAAACTGCCTTTAGGAAAACAGTCTATAGTGGTACCTTAACAAGAAAGGATCTGGTTCTGTGACCCCCCCCCTCTGCTAGTTTTCTCCTCTGATCTCTTCTGCCTTTTTCAGACTCTTGGACTTCAAAGTTTCTATCCTGGGTTCTGTTCTCCCTAAGCAACCATACCCTCTTCCATGGTTTTTGTTCCTGACTACCTTCCAGCTCACAGTCTACATTGCAGATCTCTTAAAAATGCAGACTCATACTTCCAGCTGTCTGCTAGATAGAGCTTTCTCATATCCTACAAGCAAGACAAACTCAACATGTCCACAAGTGAACTCATCCTGTCTCTCCCCAAACCATCACATTTTGTTTTCCCAATGTAGAAACCTTAACATAATCTTTGACTCTTACCCGATGGCCAACCCCTGTTGATTTTACTTCCTCTGGATCTTTTTAATCTTCTACTCTTCTCAGCCCAGCAGCCACTATCCCAGCCGAGGCTGTCATCTGTCGTAGCAGCACTGATTGTCCTCCTGCTTCCAGTCTTGAACTCTTCCACCATTCCATATTGATTTTCCTTGTTTAATCCTGACCCTTCTGTTGTGTGACCTTCGTGATGACAGGGCCCGTGTCTGTCTTGTTCGTTGCTGTGTCCCTAGTACAGCACTGGGCTGTACAGAGTACTCTCAAGGGTTGAAATAATTAAATGTACTTTTTGGTGACAAAGTTTCAGAGTGGATCACTTGAGCCCAGGAGATCAAGGTTGTAGTGAGCTGTGATTGCACCACTCCACTCTAGCCTGGGTGACACCAAGATTCCATGGAAAGAAAGAAAGAAAAAAAAGATCAGTTGACTGTATATGTGTGGGTTCATTTCTGGACTCTTTGTTCTGTTCCACTGTTGTTTGCCAGTACCATGCTGTTTTTGTTATGGTAACTTTATAATATATTGTAAGATCAGAAAGTGTGATGTCTCTGGCTTTGTTATTCTTTCTCAAGATTAATTGGCTATTCATTGTCTTTTGTGGTTCTGTAGGAATTTTAGGATTATCTTCTATTTCTGTAAAAAATACCATTAGGATTTTCATGGGGATTCTGTTGGATCTGTATATAGCTTTGGGTGGTATTCACATGTTAACAGTAAGTCTTTCAATTCATGAATATTATTCTTCCATTTGTTTCTGTCTCATAGTTTTTGTGTATAAATCTTTTACCTCCTTAATTAAATTTGCTCCTAGATATTTTATTCTTTTTGGTGCTGTTGTCAATGGGATTGTCTTTTTGTTATTAGTGTATTGAAAAAAATCTTCATAGAGTTTTCTATCTGTAAGATCATGTCATCTGCAAACAGGGACACTTTTATTGCTTTCTTTCCAATTGGATGCCTTTTATTTCTTTTTTTGCCTAACTGCTCTGGCTAGAACTACCAGTACTATGTTGAATATAGAAGTGGTCATCCTTGCCTTGTTCCTGATTTTGGAGGAAAAGCTTTCAGTTTTCCCCTGTTGAGTATGATGTTAGCTGTCAGCTCTCCATATGTGGCCTTTATTATGTTGAGGTAGTTTCCTTCTATTCCTAATTTGTTGAGTGTTTTTATTATGAAAAGGTGTTGAATTTTGTCACATGCTTTCTCTGCATTTGAAATGATCATGTGATTTTTATTCTTTATTCTGTTACAGTGGTGTATCATGTTAATTGATTTTCATGTGTTAAACTGTCCTTGCATCCCAGGGATAAATCCCACTTGGTCATGATGTATGATCCTTTTATTGTGCTGATGGATTCAGTTTGCTAGTATTTTGTTCAGAATTTTGAATCTATATTCATTAAGGATTTTAGCCTGTAATTTTGGGGTTTTTGGCCTCGTAAAACAAAATTAGAAGTGTTCTCTCATCTTCAGTGTTTTGAAAGAGCTTGAGAGGGACTGGCATTACTTCTTCTTTCAATATTTGGTAGAATTCACCAGTGAATCCATCTGGTCCTCAGCCTTTCTTTGTTGGGGAGCTTTTTGATGAGTGATTCAATCTCTCATAGCAAGCCTTTGTCACGTACATATTCTTCAGTTTCACTTTTTAAAATTATATTTAGTTGCTAATGGGAACCCTACTTTAGAATAATTAAATATCATTTTTATGTTAAGTATGTCTTAACCTTGACAGTTGGTATTTCACAACCACCAGAATTGAGCTGTTACAGAAAGATATTGTTCTGTGAGAGTGTTAGAATTCCGAGTTCAAATTTATGTTAAACCCTAATTGTAAAGTAAGGGATTTTGGTCATTTTTTTCTACAGAACTACATTGGTTCTTACTATACAGTTTTGCTTTGGGGAGTTCAGTTCTGATAATATTGGCAGAATTAACTTGAAGAAAAGTTTCCCTAAATATTTGTATCACTTTTCCCCTACATGTAATTGCAAGTAGGAGCTCACTGCAGCAATGGCAAAAATGTCTGATTGTTTAAAGATGAAAATGTTACCTATAATTACAACAGCCAGAGGCATCCACTGTGAATTTACTTGTGCATTACAAAATGAGGATGAAAACTGTGTATATACAGTACTCTGTTCTCTGCATCTAATGTTTTATTTGGCATGACCATCTTCCTTCCTATGTCATTAAATATGACTCCAAATATGATTTATAAGGATGTGATCTCCTAACAGATGGCTAAATTGGGTTTTATTTACCTATTTTCCTGATTCACAAGCTTTTTCCATTTTTTCCTAGTAAGTCTGAAATTACTATTCTTGTACATCAGTCTTTGTTCGTGTCTCTGATTATTTGTTTTCTTCTAAACATCTTAATTGACGTGATCCTCAATTTTTGTCCTGTTTTTGGTATAGAGATTGGAAAATACATAAATATCATCTCCCAAGAAATAATTGCATTCCCTTCTTAACACAGTAGTCAGCCTTATTTCAAAAGATATATTCATGTGCTAGAGAAAAAAAGAGCAGAATAAGAAGATTAGAGAAGATGGAAGAGTGCTGTGACAATATGTAATACTTTATTTGCTATACATAATTAGGAAAATCTAGAGTAGGTAATATAGGAGTTTAGAAGTACAGTTTTTTGAATGGTAAGTGGAAGATATTTTTTTCTTTACTTTTTAGAAAACTTTTCCCAGATAAGTTCAAGGAAGATTATTATTATTATTATTATTATTATTATTATTATTATTATTATTATTATTTGAGACAGAGTCTCGCTCTGTCTCCCAGGCTGGAGTGCAGTGGCACGATCTTGGCTCACTGCAAGCTCTGTCTCCTGGGTTGACACCATTCTCCTGCCTCAGCCTCCCGAGTAGCTGAGACTACAGGCGCCCACCACCACGCCCGGCTTATTTTTTGTGTTTTTTTTAGTGGAGACGGGGTTTCACTGTGTTAGCCAGGATGGTCTCGATCTCCTGACCTCATGATCCACGCGTCTCGGCCTCCCAAAGTGCTGGGATTACAGGCGTAAGCCACCGCGCCTGACCCAAGGAAGATTATTCTTATCAACACAAAATCCCTAACTAATTTCCTATGAGATAATTAAAACACAGTAAAATGCCTGTTTAAAACATACATCCTAACTTATACATTAGGATGAAAATACTTAAAATATTATTTCCCAGTCCTTGAACAGTGTGATTGTTAAATAATAGTTGATTTATTTGCCACATCTAACATGCATATCCCCTTTATTGACGTGTGTATATCTGAAAACATCTACATATGATTCTGACATCTTGCTAATGTGTGTTTGGGATGTAAATCAGTACTTTTCCTTCAAGTCATTTTTTTTAAATATTGAGCTTTTGGGTTGTAAATAAAAATTGTTCCTTTAAAACCAGCTGCTAAAATACACACTGAGACATATTTACATTCCATTAAATTGGGGTATTAGAAGTCTAGAGGCTGTCTCCCTGGAAAACAGCAACTAGAGAGACATTGTGCCTGATATGCCTGTACTTCCAAAGCTACTGTTGCTCTGCAGTGTGTCCGTCTCCAACCACAAAGGCCCTCCCCACTGGGCATAATCCCCACCAGGACCTCAGGCTTCCAGGAATCAAAAGCCAGGAAGGCAAGGTTATCTTTGGTGACAACAAAGTTTCACCAAGGGGCCAACTTTGTGAAATGGGGTGACAAAAAAATTACAAGGAAAAATAATTAACATCTCAAATTATTCTACCCTCTTTATATGAAGAGGATTTAAAAGAACGGAAGAAAGGATAGGACAAACAATATTCAGTAAGCCGTTGCTTTGGCTTCAGCAGTTCTGGAGAATATGGGAAGTCCTGGTAGATGTAGTTTTGGGAATGGAAAACGAAGACTATGCTTTGTTGGAGAGGAAGGGAAGAATGGCCAATGGATATCCGAAGTCCTGTGCGTCAGTGTCTGATGTGCTGGTTTCTGAACAATCCTAGGAAGGCTGAGCCTGTGTCACAGGAAAGATGTTTTCTCTTTGATGCAAAGGTACTGGTAAGAGCTTTGGACTGCAGTAAAAATAGATAATCCTCGCTGTCATGAATACCTAAAATAATCACATCTCTGCAATAACCTTTTTAACAGCTTTATTGAGCTTTATGGCATTTATATACCATAAAATTCACTCATTTAAAGTATACAATTTAGTGGTTATTATATGCATAAATTTTAAAAGCAGAGTGCTTGAACAGGAAATAAATAATAATTTCATTTTTAAGAAATGATAGGCTGGGCACAGTGGCTCACACCTGTAATCCCAGCACTTTGGGAGGCTGAGGCGGGCAGGTCACAAGATCAGGAGTTCAAGACCATCCTGGCCAACATGGTGAAACCCCATCTGTACTAAAAATACAAAAATTAGCTGGGCCTGGTGGCAGGCACCTGTAATCCCAGCTACTCGGGAGATTGCTTGAACCTGGGAAGCAGAGGTTGCAGTGAGCCAAGACTGCACCACTGCAGCCACTGCACTCCAGCCTGGCAATAGAGTGAGACTCCGTCTCAAAAAAAAAAAAAAAGAAAGAAAATAAATGATAATTACTGTAGTCTTCTTTTATCTGACTGAGGGGGAGATATATTCCAAGACCCCAAGTGGATGCTTGAAACCATGGATAGTACCAAACTTTATATGTACTATGTTTTTCCTTTACATGCATACCTATGAAAAAGGTTATTTTATAAAATAGGCTCAGTAAGAGATTCACAACAATTCCTAATAATAAAATAGAAAAAGTAATATTCAGGAAACATGCAATTTAAAACTTATGAATTGGCCAGGCATGGTGGCTTATGCCTGTAATCCCAACATTTTGGGAGGCCGAGGCATGTAGATCACCTGAGATCAGGAGTTTGAGACCAGCCTGGCCAATATGGCAAAACCCCATCTCTACTAAAAATACAAAAGTTAGCCGGGCATGGTGCTGGGCGCCTGTAATCCCAGCTACTCAGGAGGCTGAGGCACAAGAATTGCTTGAACCCGGGAGGCCGAGGTTGCGGTGAGCTGAGATCACACCACTGCCCTCCAGCCTTGGCAACAGAGTGAGACTCCATTTCAAAATAAATAAATAAACCTTATGAATTGTTTATTTCTGGGATTTTTCATTTGATATTTTTGGATCATGAGTAACTGAAACCATGGAAAGTGAAACTACGATAAGGAAGGACCACCATATTCAGTTTTTACTGTGTGTCAAGCACTATGCTAAGCACCTTTTTTACATGAAGTTATTTAATCTTTATAACAATTCCATAAGAGAGGATTATTCTCATTTTACAGACAGGTTAAGTAACTTGCCTGGGGTCACGCTCCCAGTTAGTGGCAGAGCTGAGGTTCAAACTCAGGCAGTCTGGCCTGTCCTTCAACTACTAGGTTATACAGCCTACAATAGATATTTATTAACACATAGTGGTGATGCTGCTGAACTAGCTGAACTGAGAATTTTTTATGAACTGTTTCGCCTTTATTCTGAGAGCCAAATTTTCATCCTGACATAAATTATTGAAGGATAAATTTACTCTGAAATTTTAAAGATGTTGTATGTTCCCTAACATCATGTTTTAAAACATGGCTTTTTAAAAAATCTTATTTAAGTCAAACATCCTATTCTGTCATTCTTTAAAATGTTTGTATTTTTATCATGCTTTCATTTTTAACTTGTTTTTTAAAAAGTTACTTTTTCCTTTTATTGTTCCTCCATTTGAAGTCTTAGTGATGTAATTGAAACTAAGACTCTTGCATGGTTTTAATGTATTTCAGATTTTCATTCACTAGCTTCTGCCTGCCTTAGAGTCTGACATGTAGCCAGTAAGGGTCTTCATTAATCTGTTCCCTTTTTTGTCCTCCCTGTATATTCCTAACAGCTGAATTATTTTCTTTTTATTGTTTGTTTTCTTTTTTTCAGCAATGCGGCCACTTAGCATGTCTTACAGTTTTGACTTGTCAGGTAAAAAAAACAAAAACACTTTTACACCTGACGTGGGTTTTGTGGTTTCTGTGAAATACATTTCATTCATCTGCTTGTTCAAACGTTAAAAAAGAAAATTGAAAGGCTTCTGCTAAGCCGTGGTCAGTAAAATAAAACATTCTGCTTGTTTGAAAACAATATATGTAAAAAAGATACAAGACTATAGTAAATCTGTTTTCTCCTAAGCAATTTTGGAAGAACCATCACACCATACTCATGGTTCTAGAAGATGGTGCCCATCTTAATGGCGGCTGTCACTGTCCAGGCTCTTCTAGAGCAATGAGGTTAAAGCCTACAGCAGACCTTTGCCCTAAGAGAATAGAAAAAAAACTTCGTAGAAACAAAATTCTGACACATCTACTTCCTGTTCTCTAAAGCATTGAGTTATTTAAGTAACTAAACTTAAAATAGTTATCTACTTTAGATGACAGCACCTCAGTTGATGGGCAAGAACTGTCTTTTTTATCTTTGTGCTCAGTGGATAGAGCCTAGTCATGAATGACTTTGAATGCTGATTAAGAGTATAAAAATACAGGCCGGGCGTGGTGGCTCACGCCTGTAATCCCAGCACTTTGGGAAGCCGAGGTGGGCGGATCTTGAGGTCAGGAGATGGAGACCATCCTGGCTAACACGGTGAAACCCCGTCTCTACTAAAAATACAAAAAAATTAGCCAGGCATGGTGGCACATGCCTGTAGTCCCAGCTACTCGGGAGGCTGAGGCAGGAGAATTGCTTGAAGCCGGGAGGCGGAGGTTGCAGTGAGCCGAGATCACACCACTGAACTCCAGCCTGGGCTACAGAGCGAGACTCAGTCTCAAAAAAAAAAAAAAAAAAAAAAAAAAAAAAAAGTATAAAAATACAAGAGCATTGTAATGGCTTTAGTTGTAATATATAATTATGTGCCTCAGATTTGTAGTACAAATTTAGACCCTTCTGTTAAACAGAGATTAATATTGAAATGACTAAATTTGATCTATAAAATCAACCCTTGTTAAATTAAAACTTTAAATATATATGAGTGAATTCTCTTTTATTTATTTATTTATTTTAGAAAATAGAGACAGGGTTTCACCATGTTGCCCAGGCTGCTCTCAAACTCCTGGGCTCAAGCAATTCACCAACCTTGGCCTCCCAAAGTGCTAGGAATACAGGCATAAGCCACCTCACCCAGCCAGGTGAATTTTCAAAGCCAACTTAATCCCAATAAAATATTTTGCAAGTTAAGAGTTTTTTATTTTGGAAGCTACTGTTTTAAATATAAAATGAGATGAGATGTTGGCACAAATATTTTCTTTTGGGATTTTCTTTTAAATGCCATAGAATGCCTCTTAAGATACAAAGAATTGTTGGCACACCTTACATACAAATTCATATTTAAAGAGTTCTAGTATATTCTGTATATGAATATTTATTGAGTATCTTCCAGCTGCAAAGCTAGTTTCCAACTGTTTTTAAATCTTCTGCTTATTTGTGTAGGTCTCGGGCATGACTGTAATATTTTACAATCACTCACTTACTATTTTTGACTGACCACTGAAGAGCTTTTTCTATTTTCTTTATTCATTTGGAATTTTTATTTTTTCAGCCATTTGCAAAGTGACCTTGTAAAAAATTTGGTCTGGAAAATAAACGCAGAAACATAGTAATATATATGTCACTACTAATCCCCAGAAGTTGGCAACATACATTACAGATACTTTACCTTTTTTGAATATCTACAAAAGATGCTTCCATTAGTTGGACCGTAATAAGAAAGCGAGTGGTTGGCTGCCTAAACACATTGACCATTAGCTAATCTAAATTAGGCACACATTGCTGATCTTGACAGTATGCATGCTCACACGCCTCATCTATAGGTATGTTGTGTGTTCTGTGTTCTTGCAGCCTATACGATGGGTTCTGTTTGGAAAGAAAATTCTTGGTACTTAAATTTTTTAGTGTAAAAGGGTAGCAGAGAATTTTTATTTGGTTTCACTGCTTATCATTTGCTATAATTTATTTCATGTCTTCATGTACTTTGTGATTTTCTAATGCTTCATTCTTGATTTCTTGTGCTGCTTTTATGTTTTTCATTGTTGCATTTTAACTATTAATTAAAATTTCCCAAATTAGAAAAGATTGATTCATTCTTCTAACTTAAATGCAAAGATTGGAGTGCATTTTCTGGGTTAGAAAATGAACAAACTAGTGAGAAACATTGTAAACATATAGTGTAGATGATAACTCTGAACTTAAGTACAAGATAATGAAGTATATTCTGCTGCTTAAGTATATCTTAGAAATATTAATTCTTAGTGAAAATCTTAATCCATTCAACATCATTTATGGTAAGTATAACTTATTTTTCCTGTACAGATATTAAATATATAATTTATATGCCAGTCACATTTCCTCACACTAAATAAGGCAGCAGACACATATATTTAATATCATGGGTATGCATTTTAGGTTCTAAACCTAAGGTATGTTATTTCTAAAGCCATATCTAAATATTTCACCTCTTAAATATTTTGCTTACATATAAATATCACCAGTTTTTTTTTAAGAAATGCCATCTTATGTACAAGAAATACAAAGCCTATCCAAGTGTTTTGCTTTTCTCATTTGATACATTAAAGTAAAAATGATAATTTATTCATTTAAACAGAAAACTGTAAGTGATCAAACTTCTTAAAAATATGTTCTCCAGGCACAGTGGCTCACGCCTATAATCCCAGCACTTTGGGAGGCTAAGGTGGGTGGTTCGCTTAAGCCCAGGAGTTTAAAATAAGACCAGCCTGGGCAACATGGCAAAACCGTGTCTCTACACACACACAAAAAAAAATACAAAAAAATTAGCTAGGTGTGCTGGTGCACACCTGTGGTCCCCACTACTTGGGAGGCTGAGATGGGAGGATCGCCTGAGCCCGAGAGGTCAAGGCTGCAGTGAGCCATAATTGTGCCACTGCACTCCAACCTGCGCAACAGAATGAGACCCTGTCTCAAAAAAAAAAAAAAAAAAAAGTTCAATTAAGTCTTTTGCCAATCTGTGGTGTGAGATAAAATCAATCAAGTGTTTAGATCATCTTGAAACCTGGCTGTTACATAACCCGTTTTTTATTAATTCAGTTTTTCTCAAAGCTTTGAATTTAGTACAGATGTTTTCTTTCAGTAGTCTCAGTCAATTAGCTAAAATAATAATTATCAATCTCATAGCACAGGGTTCAGGCAATTAGAGAGCTATTGGACAATTTCTCAAATCCCCTGCATTGAGAATGAACTGAACTCAGGGCAGCCACTGTCATTTGACAGTGTTCCCTAAAATTCAGTTCATATGCCATCTTTATGATTTTCTGCCAGCCTTAAGTGCCCTGGTACTATTAAAAATTTTTAATCTGCCATAAACAACTTTAAACATTTCTTAAGCAATAAAATCATGGATCTTAAAATACAGTATTTTTTTTCTGCAGCAAAAAAATAGAGTATTTATTTATTTATTTATTTTGCAGCACATTAAAATAAATATGGGCCTGGTGCGGTGTCTCATGCCTGTAATCCCAGCACTTTGGGAGGCTGAGGCAGGCGGATCACAAGGTCAGGAGATTGAGACCATCCTGGCCAACATGGTGAAACCCCAACTCTACTAAAAATACAAAAAAATTAGCTGGGCGTGGTGGCACATGCCTGTAGTCCCGTTTACTCAGGAGGCTGAGGCAGGAGAATCGCTTGAACCCAGGAGGCAGAGGTTACAGTGAGCTGAGATCGCGCCACTGCATTCCAGCCTAGTGACAGAGCGAGACTGTCTCAAATAAAAAATAAATAACCGCCAAAACTATTTGAGTGTTCCTCTGTGCAGTGGTGTGCATACAGTGCTATTCTTAGGGAAACTCTGGCTTTGTCGATTGGAAATGTGGGGCCAGCATGAGAAGCTGGTTGTGTTTCTCTTATGATAACTCCAATTATAGTAATTAGAAAGTGACCTGCTGCCAGGTCAACGGTGGGAGCCTCTGTGAGAACGTGGCTGAGAAAGGTGGAAGGTGTGTGCATTTGAAATACTTGTGCTTTCTCCTAGAAAATTCGCACAAAATGTCAACAATTCTATTTCTCATTATATCTCCTTTTAGAAGATTCCTACAAAATATCAACAATTCTATTTCTCTTCTCTCCTTATTGAAAGATTTAAGATTTTTACCTTTATAATTTGTATAAAAACTTGCTGCTTTTTTCCTGTTGTCCCTTTCAGCACTCCCCACCACCATCACCAATTATTTATTTGTTCTAGCTATTTAATGCCTGGGAAGGTAACAATAAAAGAAATGCATGTGTTGTCAAGTTCTCAATTAAAAATGTTATGTAAAAAGATAATGAATGGACAGCTGTTCTTCCTTCTTTCCTTTCCTCCTCCCTTCTCTTTCCCTTTTTTCTTTTCCTTCCATTATTTCTAGCTTGTTCAAACCCTTCAAAAATAGGCAGAAATTATAAGTATTAAATAGGATATATATCATTTGTAATAAGAAATAATTTACATGGTTTTTATAAATAATGTCAGGGAAGGCTGCACTAGAACACACTTATATACCAAATGTTTCCTGGAGCTCTACCTCTCATACTTAAGGTGTGTAAATATTACTTGCTGGGGGGAAAATATCCTACTGTAAACAGCACATTCTTGTTGGGGGGGGGGGTTTGTTCTTTTTTTTGTGACACAGTCTCGCTTTGATTCTCCTGCCTCAGCCTCTCGAGTAGCTGGGATTACAGGCATCCACCACCACGCCTGGCTAATTTTTGTATTTTTAGTGGAGACGGGGTTTCACCATGTTGGTCAGGCTGGTCTCAAACTCCTGACCTCAATTGATCCTCCTGGCTCGGCCTCCCAAAGTGCTGGAATTACAGGCGTGAGCCACCATGCCGGGCCACATTCTTGTTTTTTATAGTAACCTCAGTTACAGTGCTTTCCCCTCTAAAAGAGCATCAGTCTTTTTCACTTTAGTACTTAGCATGCCCTTTGCCCCATGTACAGCAGCCTCACAGACTGTCCGCATGCAAAGAGCAGTTGAGTGTGCTGGTCTATAAATTACATCATGCGGTAACTGCTCTTTTTCACTTCTAAATACACTGATTTTATAGTTACTAAATTTAGCCCATTTTTAACTCTCCATATGAAATACTGAAGAAAAGTAGTTCCATTTGCCTTGGAGGATTCCAGGCTATGGTACCAAAAAGCAGGCCATCAGAGTCAGTACTGACAAAGACTCATGGATCAGCTGTGGCATGACACCATGGTGCTACTCTGGCCGAATCCATCTGAGCTTTAGTTTATTTATTCACCAATAGAGATCAAAATCAGTATGAGTAATTGCTAACATTTATTGTTCACTGCCTGTACTAGGCACAGAATTTTATATACAATTATTAACCTGTTTAATGCTCACAACAAGCCTGCGTCTGCTAGTATCCTCATTTTACAGATGAAAGGATATTAGATAGCAGTAGAGACCCAAACCATCCCCATCACACCACACTATAGACTGCTTCATTGTCTGTCATTTGTTGTATTGCCTTCTCATCCAAATTTGAGCTCTTAATAATATAAATCAGACTCATCAGAGGAAATGTATCCCAGACTTTTTGTGTTCACATTAAATATGTTTATATGAATATAGATTATTAGCCATTTTTATTTTTAAACCGAAACTTTTTCAGATCTTACAGCCATGTGTGTGTCCTGTCTTCATCCATACATCACTGGATCCTTAGAGGCTGTGAAGTAAACTAGCTTCTCTCAGCCCCAGTTTCTTCACCTGGAAAATAAACAAGTTGGAGTCAGTTATCTGTAGGATTCCTTTTAAGTCTAAATTCTAATCTACAAGTATGAATATGTAATTATTCATTTTAAAGTTTCCTTTAATTGAATTCGACAGTTAATATCCAACCAGAAAAAGTTTTCTATACATAGGCAAGGTGTTACTGAATCAAGCCTCTGTGTTTTTGTATGAAATGCTCTGTTACCTGGTATGCTTCCAACACAGATAACCTTTCTTGGCTCAAGAAAAGGTAAGCTTTTGCTTTTTTACCAGATGTGACTACCCCTGAATCTACAAAGAATCTTGTGGAGTCATCTATGGTGAATGGAGGTTTGACATCACAAACAAAAGAAAACAGGTTAAGTACCACACAGCAGGTGCCTGCACAGCGGAAGAAGCTCCTCAAAGCCCCAACTCTGGCCGAACTGGACAGCTCTGAGTCTGAGGTGAGGCCCCGGTTCACCCAGCTTGACTCCAAGATGAGGGTGCTTAATGCTCTCTGACCCAGTTTACTGATTATCTTGCTTCAGTTGTTGCTTAATCTCTTCCCATTTTTCAACCAATAAAGCTAGGATTAAAATTAATTTGGTTTGCAGGAAATTAAATAGTAGATTACTTTCTATTAGTAAAGACCAATATAGTGGCTGTAATTATAGAACACTAAAATTTTTGTCGGGCATGTTAGCTCACGTCTATAATCCCAGCACTTTGGTAGGCCAAGGCAGGAGTATCGCTGAGCCCAGGAGTTTGAGACCAGCCTGGGCAACATAGCAAGACCCTGTCTCTACAAAAAATTTAAAAATTAGTCACGTGCAGTAGCGCATACCTCTGGTCCCAGCTAGTTGGGAGGCTAAGGCAGGAGGATTCCTTGAGCCCAGGAGTTCGAGTCTGCAGTGAGCTGTGATTGCGCCACTGCATTCCAGCCTGGGCAACAGAGTGAGACTCTGTCTCAAAAAAAAAAGAAAAAAAATACATATATATATATACACACACACACACACACACACACACACACACACACACACACACATATATGTAGTCTTAAATTATAAGTGGGGTTAAAACAAGTCAACAGTTTTCCAACTTATATTACCTTAACATCTTCCCGTTTGGGGAACAAAAAAATAAAGTTAAGAAAAACATTTTGCATAGATTCTTCTTCTGAAATCCACACACACATATACACACACTCATACTTAGGATTATTCTTTTTGTAATAGTAATACCAACAGACAAAACTCCAAAAAAGAAAATTCTAATAGTATTCTCCAGATTTCATCATCCACCTACTGCCCTTTGTGGAGGGGGAAAGATCTCATATCCTTCCTGATGTCAACATCCACCTATATGCTAATGCTTCCCACATCCATCTCAAGCCCCCATCTGTGATGTCAGTATTGTATACGTCATTGCCTGCTGGGTCTCCACTGCCCTTCCTCAAAATCAACAGGTAAAATGAAATTCTCTTCTTCCCTCCCTTCTCCCTCACCCACTTGCCAAATCAAACACACACACCTATCCTAGCTACATACGCATGCACACACACACACACACCCTAGCTTCACACACACACCCTAGCTACACACGCACATGTGCACACACACACTCTAGCTTCATACACACCTCCCCTAGCTACACGTGTGTGTACACACACACACCCTAGCTACACACATACACACCCCAGCTTCACACCCTAGCTACACACGTGCACATACACACACCTGCGTGCATGCACACATACCGCCTAGCTTCTCATCTTCTGCTTGCTATCCTAGTTGCTGGCTCCATCCAAGGTAGAATCTGAGGAATTATTCTTTAATTCTCCTCTCATCGGTCTCCACTCCATTCCAAGCAATACCAATAATAATTTTGCTACTAAAGGTTTTTCAAACACTAATAACAATAAGAAATATTCGTATTACTAACGTCAGTTGGTCTCTTTCTCACTGTCTCTTCAGTCTATCTGACTTTTCTTCTTTGCTCCCCAAATTCCATCTTGCACTCACCACTCTTTGTAACTCCTGCTTAAAACCTTCGGAAGGCTCCCTGGCACTTACAGAATAAAATTTGCATCCCCTGATCACACGCCTGCAGACACCTCTGGTCTGATGTCACACCTTCCCTGTCTCTGGTTTATGCCTCAGCCACACACAGCCGTTCACTCTTCCTGCACAGCCCATCGGTGCTCAGCTTGGTGCTTAGCGGTGTCTGTGGTCTGCCCCTCATGTCCTTGTCAGAGTCAGCACGGCCTCGCTTTGTCTTAGGAAGTCTCCCGGATACCACTAGCCTGCCAGGACCCCTTCTCTGTGATTCTATCATAACCCACTTATCCCTCTGTTTCACTGGAACACTTTAACACCCTGTCATGTAATTATTCACTTATTTCTCTGTCCCACCAGAGTACATGTTCCCTGAGAGGAGGAACCATGCTGAATTTACTTTATATCACCAGTTTCTAACACTCAGTAGACACTCAGATATTTAGATAAATTCATACTAACCTATAAGAACAGTGATTTACATTTTAAAAGCATCTAGCTCAGATATCTAGACAAAGCTCCAATTCGGTAGCCACTCCCACATGTGGCTATTTAAATTTAAGTTATATTAAAATTAAATAAATGAAGAACTCAGTTTCTCAGTCATGGCACTCAAGGGCCCAGGAACCTGTGTGACCATGGCTACACAGATCACAGTCCCTTCACAGAGTCTGGTTGGGCTGCCAGGAACTACCTTCCTGCACCCCCACAGGCCTACTTTTAACTCCTTTTCTAGTACTCTTTCATCACCTCATGAGGCAAGACTACACAGCAAGGCATGATCAGATAAATTTGCAGCCTCTATAACCTTCTTTGTGGTCCTTTTTTTGAAGATAAAGTGGTAATGCCCCAAATCCAAATCTTGAGATGATTTGCTAGGCACGCTCTTCTTAATCAAAGAGAGGCCATTTTCGTCAGTTAGAACATGAAGCAAGCAATAAATTGCCGAAAAGAGAAATGTGAGATCTGGATTCCAGCTACCTCTGACTTTTGTCACTAGCTACTGGTTTAAACCCGGATGAATCATAGTTCTTAAGTCAGTGGTGGTAGAAATCTCAAAGATTTATGGAACAGAGTGAATCATCTTAGACAAGGGTATGGAAATATGTGTATTCCTCTCTTCCTCTTTAATCTAAAATTGATGTTTTTAAGTATAAGGGAAGAGCAAAGGTATTAAATGTGAGAATGCCTTATGTTCCTTTTTAAATATATATATAATTCCTTTTTAATATATATTATATATATTTAGAAATTTTGAAATTCTTTTATATATATATTTGAAGTTCATATATATATATATATATATATTTTTTTTTTTTTTTTTTTTTTTGAGACAGAGTCTCGCTTTGCCACCCAGGCTGTAGCACAATGGCCCAGTCTCTGCTCACTGCAAACTCGACCTCCCAGGTTCAAGCAATTCTCCTGTCTCAGCCTCCCGAGTAACTGGGATTACAGGTGCCTGCCACCATGCCCAGCTAATTTTTTTATATTTTTGTTAGAGATGGGGTTTCACCATGTTGGCCAGGCTGGTCTCAAACTCCTGACCTCAAGTGATCCACCTGCCTTAACCTCCCAAAGAGCTGGGATTACTTACAGGCGTGAGCCACCACGCCCAGCCAAAAACTTCTAAATGTATTCATATGTTAACATTTAGAAAACACAGATAAACCAAAGTCTTTACTTTTAATCAACTGTTTCAAGTTTTGGGTTTGTATTAATCAAGGTTTTAATAAACTTTCTATTGATGAGACAGTAGTTGTCTTTAACAGTGGTAGATGAATTGTGTTTATTCTAAAACACTCTATTAACATTAGCTAATTTCAGATCATCAACTGGTTAAAGCCAGCTCAGAAGAAGGTCTGTTGTAAAGCCATTTAATGAACTGACATTTATATAGACATGAATGAACACCTGAAAACTCAAACTGTGTTTCCTTACAGTGTGAATTAGTAAGGATAGTTCTCCATGTGGCACCTGCCCTAGGCCCGCTCAGGGTGGACAGACTGGGTGCTGGAATGGACACTTGATCTTGCTGGCCATCAGCGTATTCTCCCTTTGATGAGAGGAGCTGATTCTCTGATCTCTAGGTCTCTTCCAGTTCCAAAACATGGTAGTTTTGCTCCAGAAGCATGAAACTAGAAAAGATGTTGAGGAATTCTATCTATTCCTAAACCAGGATTGACTTACTTGTGGTCATACTTGCTGTCTTACAAATGGCCACAAGCACAGAGACTGTTAAATACATCCCATATCACATTACAGGGGTTTTTTTTTTCGTTCACATTTTATAGTAATTTTTTGTTCCCTACTTTTTAGTGCATTTTTAAACTCTTCTCCTATTCTTTTCACCAACTTCCTTTTTTTCCAGTACCACTCCATTTTTTCCAGTCAAATATTTATTGAATGCCTTCAGTAAGTACTACAGGTAGAGACAGAAATATGATGGTCTCTGCCCTCCTGTTGTTTATAATTTAAATAGAACATAAAAAACATACCTAAGAACCGTTCCAAGTGCTTAGTGAGCACAGTGTCTTCCAGACACTGTCTTAGGGTATGTAGAATGTGACTGGACACTATAGAAGTCCAGAGACGGCAGAGGTCAGTTCAGTGAGTGAGTAAACACCACAGGGACTGAAAAGGCTGGAGAAGCCACATGGAAGAGTAGTAGGACTTAGGTTTTAGAATGAGTATAAAAGACGGCAGAGGGCTTTCTATTTTGTTGTGGGATGTGAGCCGGGCTTTGCCACAGCATGTTGATGTATTTCTCCCATGCCTTGCCAAGAGCAGAAATGCAATCTTACTCAAACCTCTGCTCCTTACTGCATGTCTGGCATCTAGTGACTCTGCTGACTTGTCTAGTGAATTCCTGGCTGACGTTGCACCATGAGCAAAGAACAAGTGAAGACTCAGGGCTGTAGAAGACAGTAGAGAACAAATAAAGGGCAGTCTCAAAAAGGTTGACTTTATTCTTTTTCTTCCTGCCTCTCAGTTGTATCACCTACTTCCCCATTTTCCCTCTCCTCCTGAAATTTAATGGCTGGCTTCCAAACATGGTGTTTTGGGGTTTTTTTTTGAGATGGAGCCTCACTCCATCACCAAGGCTGGAACGCAGCAGAGTGACCTCGGCTCACTGCATCCTCCGCCTCCCGCGTTCAAGCAGTTCTGCTTCAGCCTCCCGAGTAGCTGGGATTACAGGTGCTCACCACCACACTCGGCTAGTTTATGTATTATTAGTAGAGACAGGGTTTCACCATGTTGGCCAGACTGGTCTCAAACTTCTGACCTCAGGTGATCTGCCCACCTCGGCCTCCCAAAGTGCTGGGATTACAAGCATGAGCCACCACACCTGGGCCCAAACATGTTTTTAAGTGCCAGAACTTTTTCTTCACACCAGACTTACACAGAAGTACAGTGTCAATCAGCTAGAAATGGAGATGGGGACTAGAGCCTTCCCCACCCACCACCACCCACACTTCCCGTCCTTCAGGGCCTCCTGAAGGCCTCATAGAGCAATGTGAAATTTCTTTTCCATTCCAAGAGGGAGTGGCCCACTACTGAGTCAGTACTCAGCTGGCATTGAACTCACCAGTGGAGTCCACCTGCCTCTGCTGCCCCTTGCATGAGCCTCTTTGCCCACCCTCTGTAATGAAGCCCACAAAACAATTGAAGGAGACATCAGAATTTCCCCTTGAAGAGGAAGCAGTGACACTTCCAACTGTAAACTGAACACTTTATTCACTCTTGATATAGGAAATGCTGTCATGTGTATGTAAATTTCACCTGTTAACTTATCAGGACTCATTCTAGCAATGTTTTTGGTTTTTGTGGGTTTTTTTTGGTTTGTTTGTTTTACATTTTAATAAATGCTTTCTAGCCACCATAATACCTACGTAAACTCTGTATATATACGTGATCTTATTTAATCTCCTTTTCCATAGAAACTCTGTATTCTTTTAAGAGATACCTTCCACCATTCCACAATATCACCTGTGCTCCCCTGCAGAGTTTTCATTTGATGACATCCACCAGAAATTTCTTACCACCCATTGTTGTCTTTGGGGGTTAACTTAAATGTGGGTCCAAATTATCACACAGAACAGTTTACTGCTTAAATAACCCTTATTTAGTTCTGAATTTCTTTGTAATCAGTTAATATATTATTGTAGATCAAATACTCATGAAATTAGAATGATGTTATTTACATTATCAATTACAAACTCAACTGTTTTATATAAAAAGAAAAAACTCCTTAATTCTTTTAAGAAGAAAGACACTGACTTGCTTTTTAATTAACAAAATATGAGCAATTTCCATTTGATTAAATGTCCTTTTCCAGCATATGCCTGATAGCTGTGTGGTATTCCACAGTAATAACCTACTGTATTTTATTTACTCAGTATTCTATTTTTTAAGATTTAGGCTGTTTCCAGTTTTCTACCATTATAAAGAGCAACACTATTGTGAACATTATGTTTTTGCTTTCATTTTCCAGTTTTCTACCACTATTAAGAGCAACATTATGTGAACATTGTTATATTTTTGCTTTTGTTTCTTTCTCAATTTTTTTTTTGCCAGAACTGAATTTTCTGGGTGAAAGAATGCACATTTGTGTAGCTTTTGATACATATAAATAAATGCCTTAAAGAAAGCTATAATGAGCCAGGTGGGTGGCTCACAGCTATAATCCCAGCACTCTGGGAGGCCAAGGCAGTCAGATAGCTCGAGATCAGGAGTTTGAGGCCAGCCTGAGCAACATAGCAAGACCCCCCATCTCTACAAAAAAATTTTGCTGGGTGTGGTGGCTCATGCCTGTAATCCCAGTACTTTGGGAGGCCAAGGTGAGTGGATCACTTGAGTTCAGGAGTTCAAGACCAGCCTGGCCAACATGGCAAAACCCCATCTCTACTAAAAATACAAAAAATAGCCAGGCTTTGTGGTGCATGCCTGTAATCCCAGCTACTTGGGAGACTGAGGCAGGAGAATTGCTTGAACCCGGGAGGTAGAGGTTGCAGTGAGCCAAGATCACACCACTGCACTGCAGCCTGGGCAACAGAGTGAGACTTCATTTGGTGCACACCTGTAGTCCTAGCTACTGGAAGGCTGAGGCAGGAGGATCACTTGACTCCAGGAGTTCAAGGCTGTGGTGAGCTATAATCATTGCCACTGCACTCCAGCCTGGGTGACAGAGCAAGTCCCCCCCCCCCCCAAAAAAAAGACCAACCACAGTGACTCACACCTGTAATCCCAGCACTTTGAGAGGCTGAGGCAGGCGGATCACTTGAGCCCAGGAGTTCAAGACCAGCCTGGGCAACATGGCAAAACCCCACTTTTGCTTAAAATACAAGAATTTAGTCTGGCATGGTGGCACATCCCTGTAATCGCAGCTACTTGGGAGGCTGAGGTGGAAGGATCACCTAAGCCCAGGAGGTCAAGGCTGCAGTGAGCTGTGATTGTACCACTACACTCCAGCCTGGGTGGTGGAGTGAGACCCTGTCTCAAAAAAAAAGAAAAAAGCACTGGGCATGGTGTCACTATAATGGTTATTTTGTATTGAGCTAACCCTGTGATAGACTTTCATTGTTGCTGGGGTTTTTAGTTGTTTGTTTTTATTTTTTTATAGAGACAGGGGTCTTGAACTCCCAGTCTCAAGCATTCCTCTTGCCTTGGCCTCCCAAAGTGCTAGGATTACAGGCATGAGCCACCATGCCCAGCCTCTGTTAGACTTTAGATATAAATCAGTTTGTGTTCACAAAGACCATAGATAGCAGCTATGATCCTTGTATAAAATATAAGAAAACTGGCCGTGTGCGATGGCTCACACCTATAATCCCAGCACTTTGGGAGGCCAAGGCGGGCAGATCACTTGAGGTCAGGAGTTCAAGACCAGCCTGGCCAACATGGCAAAACCCCATCTGTACTAAAAAGAGAAAAATTAGCCCGGTGTGGTGGTGCACACCTGTAAACCCAGCTACTCGGGAGGCTGAGGCAAGGGAATCACTTGAACTCCAGAGGCGGAGGTTGCAGTGAGCCGAGATTGTGTCATTGCACTCCAACAGGGGTGACAGAGCAAGACTCTCTCCAAAAAAAGAAGAAGATAAGAAAACAGGCACATGAAATGGTTGCCTAAGTTCAAAGAGTTACTAAATGATAAAGTTAGATTTGAAACCCAAGTCTGTCTAACTCTGAAGTCCATGTATCTCATGAACTTGCTAGTATTCTCACAGTACATGAGAATGCCTGAATTAAAGAAAAGAACAAAGGCTGGGCATGGTGGCTCATGCCTGTAATCCCAGCACTGGGAGGCCGAGGCGGACGGATCACTTAAGGCCAGAAGTTCAAGACCAGTCTGGCCAACATAGTGAAACCCCATCTCTACTAAAGATAGAAAAATTAGCTAGGTGTGGTGGTGCATGGTTGTAATCCCAGCTATTTGGGAGGCTGAGACATGAGAATCTCTTGAAGAGCAAGACTCTAGTGTCCAAAAAAAAAAAAAAAATGAAACCAGTATTTTTTTAACTGGAAGGGGCCTTAGAAATTTTGTCCAGCATCATTACTTTTCAGTAAGAAAACTGAGCCCCTAGCCAGGTAGAAACTGAGTTAGAAAAGCCATACAGTGTTTTAGTCACAGATCCCCTATAAAATTAGACCTCCCACACCCAGACCTTCTTTCCATTACTCTTTTTTTCAGTTCCTGGAAACCTAACTTCAGTGTCTCTTGTTATCTTTAATAACCTTTGCTAGCCTATCTTGGTAACTTTTTTTTTTTTTTTTTTTTTTTTACTGAAAGATGAGTTTTGATTGTAGCCATATCAAAGCTTCCAGTAGGAAAGCTAAGCAAAGGAGCTGTGTCTGAGCCCTCCTTGAACCTCTTTTCAGGAGGAGGAAGATTTCCATTCCTGTTAAGTGAGTTACGTGCCCAGACTGGCCCCTGAAACTATACTCTGGCAGTATTCGGCACCAGTGGGCCCTGGAGCAAAGCAGCAGTGCGGGAGGCTTTCCTGCAGCCATGGTTCTGAGCTAGAGAAGCCCTAACTCAGTGAGGATCAGCCAGCCTCTGAAATCAGACGAAAAACACAAGCAGATTCCAGGAAGCAGGCCAGGCAGTTAGAAGAGACTAATGTTCTAGAAATGTCAGAAACCCATCAGAATTCCCCAGATAAGCAAAACGTGATTAGGCAGTTGGAATAGACACGAGAGGGTACGCAGCAAACAGGAGTCTGTACACGCACATGCATGTACCCACGCATATGTGCACACGTGTGTACTCACACACCCTTCTCTCAGGAGATCTGACTGTTAGAAATTCCTTGGCTCTCTTTCCGAATGTCTGAGTTACCCAAGATAGGCTAGCAGAGGTTAGTGTGATTCCTCTGGGGCAAGAACTAATCCTGGAGAAGATCTGTTTTAAGCAATCAGAAAATTGTGTGCAGCTGCCTGTTGTGGGTATTCAGGGACAGTGGGCCATTAACACTTCTGGGGGAGCAACGTAAAATTTAAAACAATTCTTTATATCTGTAACATTTCAGTATATTGTATGTGCATTGGGTAGTCAAGGTACATCAGATTCTAATGTCAAACCTTAGTTATTTCCTTTTTGCAAAAGCATTTTTAAAAAATTAATATACTTTCGATTCCTCAGGGATCTAGAACTAGAAATTCCATTCGACCCAGCCATCCCATTACTGGGTATATACCCAAAGGACTATAAATCATGCTGCTCTAAAGACACATGCACACGTATGTTTATTGCGGCATTATTCACAATAGCAAAGACTTGGAACCAACCCAAATGTCCAACAATGATAGACTGGATTAAGAAAATGTGGCACATCTACACCATGGAATACTATGCAGCCATAAGAAATGATGAGTTCATGTCCTTTGTAGGGACATGGATGAAATTGGAAATCATCATTCTCAGTAAACTATCGCAAGAACAAAAAACCAAACACCGCATATTCTCACTCATAGGTGGGAATTGAACAATGAGAACACATGGACACAGGAAGGGGAACATCACACTTCAGGGACTGTTGTGGGTTGGGGGGAGGGGGGAGGGATAGCATTGGGAAATATACCTAATGCTAGATGACGAGTTGGTGGGTGCAGTGCACCAGCATGGCACATGTATACATATGTAACTTACCTGCACATTGGGCACATGTACCATAAAACCTAAAGTATAATAATAATAATAAGAAGAATAATTACAATAAAAGAAAAAAAAAGAAAAAATAAATAAATAAAAAGTAACTGGGAAAAAAAAAAAAAAAAAAAAAGTTAATATACTGGCCACACATGGTGACCAGTATGGGATTATGCCTGTAATCCTAGTGCTTTCGGAGGCCAAGGTGGGAGGATCACTTGAGGCTAAGGAGTTCAAGACCAGCCTGGGCAACATAGCAAGACACCATCTCTACAACAAATGTTTTTTAAAAATTAGCTGGGCATGGTGGTGCATGTCTGTAGTCCCAGCTACTTGGAAGGGTGAGATGGGAAGATCACTTGAGCCCTGGAGGTCAAGGCTGCAGTGAGCCATGATTGTACCACTGCACTCCAGCCTGGGCAACAGAGTGAGAACCTGTCTCTAATTAACTAGTTAATTAATGAACATAAAAACTGAATATATTATGTGGTTTTCTTGTGTTATTTTAAAATCTTGAGTATATGCTTTTTAAATAGAGAATGCACCCTCTGAGTGCCAAAATCTAGTACTCCAAATGTGCTTACTTTTGCCTCAGTTGCATCTATAAGAGTCTCATGACATCTCGTAAAGTGTATATGTGTGTGTATATATAATTATATTATATATAATATATAAATAATATATAAATAATATATTTATATAAATATATTATTTATATAAATTATACAAATTATATATAATATATAAATTATATATAATATATAAATTATATATAATGAATTGTATATAATATATAAATTATAAATTATAAATTATATATAATATATAAATTATATATAATAAATTATATATAAATTATAAATTATAATATATATTATATAAATTATATATAATATATTATATATTATATAATAAATTATATATATTATATAATAAATTATATATAATCTATATTATATTATATATAATATATAATATAATATATATAATTTATTATAATATATATTATATATAATAAATTATATATAATATATAAATAATTATATTATATAAATATAAATAAATATATAAATAATATATACTCTATATTATATATAATTTATATATATAAAGAGTAAGCATGAAATAAAAGCATTCAGCATTATTAGGATTTTAAAAAATCAGAATGTGGCTGGGCATAGTGGCTCACATCTGTAATCCCAGCACTTTGGGAGGCCAAGGCAGGAGGATCACTTGAGGTCAGGAGTTTGAGACCAGGCTGGCCAACATGGCAAAACCCCATCTTTACTAAAAATATATATATAAATTAGCCAGGCATGGTGGCGCTTGCCAATAATCCCAGCTACTCGGGAGGCTGAGGCAGGAGAATCGCTTGAACCCAAGAGGCAGAAGTTGCAGTGATCAGAGATCACATCACTGCACTCCAGCCTGGGTGAATGAGCAAGACTCAGTCTCAAAATAATAATAAATAAAAAGATTTTAAAAATCAAAATGTTACCTTTAAATTCACCTAAACTGAAATGTTAATTCCCCTAGAACCATATCTGCAAATTTTTAGTGTTACTTTAAAAGGGAGATTCAGGAAAGACTTCCTTAGACTTTTATTTTCGAGACAGGGTCTCGCTCTGTCACTCAGGCTACAGTACAGTGGTGCGAACACATGTCATTGCAGCCTCGACCTCTTGGTCTCGGGATCCTCCTGCCTCAGCCTCCCAAGTAGCTAGGACCATAGGTGTGCACCACCACACCTGGCTATTTTTTTCTTATTATTTTTTGTAGAGACAAACTCTCACTATGTTGCTTAGGCTAGTCTCAAACTCCCGGGCTTAAGCGATCCTCTGGCCTCAGCCTCCCAAAGTGCTGGGAATGCAGGGCTGAGCTACCATGCCTGGCAGAAAAGACACTTAGTTTTGATTTACATTTTTGACCTGGAGAGGACTATAAAGAATATTCCACCCAACCACATTTTCTAGATAAAAAAGATTCTGAGAAATGCTGAGTTATGCACCCAGGTTCTTCTGACTGATTAGCGTGGAACTGGCTCATTTGGGCATAGTAAAGCCTCTTGATTAAGTTGCTTTGCTTCTTCAAAGGATTTTCAGGACCATCAAACACTGATTAGTCATTTTAAACATCAGATGCAGTGGTGGAAAAATCCAGCTTTGAGGTTTCATAGGACTTCACTGAGAATAAAGTCTGAACGAGAGAAAAGAGCCCCTTCAGCAAAGCTACCCTCCACTGCTCTCCATGTTTTGGAGCTCAACATGTATGTAAAAAGGACATGAAATATAAAGGAAACATGAGAGGACCACATCGCATGTACGGCTAGATGTTGCCATTCTTTGAGCTGAGTAGAAGTGTGGCCAATGCTGGACTGCAGTAGTGTGCTCCGGCTCCACCTCTTCAGATACAGATTATTATGCTTTCTCATGTTTTCAGTTTTCTTTAGAATTTTAACATTTGTGGTCATTAAAATTATTGATCTTTTTAATTTGCTTGTAAAAGATTTCATTCTGACCAATTTACTTATTTATAGAGCCACTTTTTCTCAGAGATAGTTTTCTTACAGAATTAAGTATGATATTTTCATTATACAGAATTTAACTCTAACTGGTTTCCATCCTGGAGTAAAGAAACATGATCTAATTCTCCCTTAACACTAACAAAGGTAACAATGTGTAAAATTAGACTTTAAAAATATTTCTTATTTTTTTTCCTTTTGAGATAGAGTTTCACTCTTCTTGCCCAGGCTGGAGTGCAGTGGCATGATCTCAGCTCACCGCAACCTCCACCTCCCGGGTTCAAGTGATTCTCCTGCCTCAGCCTTCCTAGTAGCTGGGATTACTGGCGCGTGCCACCACACCCAGCTTATTTTGTATTTTTAGTAGAGACAAGAGTTTCTCCATGTTGGTCAGGCTGGTCTCCAACTCCTGACCTCGTGATCCACCCACCTCACCCTCCCAAAGTGCTGGGATTACAGGCGTGAACCACTGTGCCCAGCTGACTTTAAAAATATTTCTAGCAAAGGTGAGCTGAAGTGTGTGAGGCACAGGGATGGTTTCTGCTGTTTTAATCAGGGTAGCAGATAATTATTTGGGAAGTATTGTGTATGACTCCTCAGCAGATAATTATCTGGGAAGTACTGTATATGACTCCTTTGTTCCTTTTCTAAGAGATACTCTCTGCTTTTATTTCTTTCTGACCTTCTGTAAACAGAAAAAGATTGTTCTAATTGCATGCTAGGTTTTTTGGAGATTAGTATGACTGACCTACATCGTATCTGGGATAGAGGCTTTGCTTACAGTGCTTGATTTGGTCTTCATCATAAGTCCCAAAAGTGTGGCGGTCACTATTTAAACCTTTTTTGGTTTTTTTGGTTTTTGTTTTTTGAGACAGAGTCTCGCTCTGTCGCCCAGGCTGGAGTGCAGTGGCACGATCCTGGCTCACTGCAACCTCCGCCTCCCGGGTTCAAGTGATTCTCATGCCTCAGCCTCCCAAGTAGCTGGGATTACAGGCGCCTGCCACCATCCAGCTAATTTTTGTATTTTTAGTAGAGACAGGATTTCACCATGTTGGCCAGGCTGGTCTCGAGCTCCTGACCTCAAGTCATCTGCCTGCCTTGGCCTCCCAAAGTGCTGGGATTACAGACGTGAGCCACCTTGCCCAGCCTAGCTGTTTTTTGTTTGAACTATGTGGTTTACGTGGCCTTTTTTTTCCCCCTGTTCTTTGACCAGACACTTTGTATTGTAGCTTACTTGAAACTAATGATTTCAGCAGTAGGTTTTAGGTGAGGCCAGTTTTTGGTGAACAGCGAATTCTTAAAAGTTACTTTATGCCGGGCTTAATACCTAGGTGATGGGTTGATGGGTGCAGCAAACCACCATGGCACACATTTACCTATGTAACAAACCCACACATCCTGCACACATATCCCAGAACTTAAAGTAAAAATAAAACAAACATTTTTTAAATTAAAAAAATTTGTCATTTTAGCTAAGAACATCAAAAAATTTTCACTATTTATCTCACATAGTCATGAGTGAATATATTTGCCTAATTTTCTTCCTTTTGTATCTAAAAATGTCTATAGGCTGGGCGTGGTGGCTCATGCCTATAATCCCAGCACTTTGGGAGGCCAAGGCGGGCGGATCATGAGGTCAGGAGTTCAAGACCAGCCTGACCAACATGGTGAAATGCCATCTCTACACAAAAAAAATACAAAAATTAGCCGGGTGTGGTGGCACTCACCTATAATCCCAGTTACTCAGGAGACTGAGGCAGGAGAATCGCTTGAACCCGGGAGACGGAGGTCGCAGTGAGCTGAGATCGTGCCACTGCACTCCAGCCTGGGCAACAGAGCGAGACTCCATCTCAAAAAAAAAAAAAAATATATAGATAGATAGATAGATAGATAGATAGATACTAAGTAGAAATTACAAGTAAATGTTTATCTCACATAGTATTTAGTAAATATTTCAGGAATAAATATTATACTTTATTTTTGTTTAGTCTAAAACAAGTTAGGATCTCTTCTCACTGGTAATAAGAATTTTAATTTTATTTGGCACGATGTAGACATTTTTCTTTTTCTTTTTCTTTTTCTGAGGTGGAGTATCACTCTGTCACCCAGGCTGGAGTGCAGTGGTGTGATCTCAGCTCACTACAACCACCGCCTCCCCGGGTCAAGCGATTCTCCTGCCTCAGCCTCCCAAGTAGCTGGGACTACAGGCGCGTGCCACCACGCCCGGCTCATTTTTATATTTTTAGTAGAGATGAGGTTTCACCATGCTGGCCAGGCTGATCTCGAACTCCTGACCTTGTGATCTGGCCATCTCGGCCTCCCAAAGTGCTGGGATTATAGGTGCGAGCCACCGTACCTGGCCCACAATGTAGACATTTTTCTAGACTCATATGACATTTCATGAAATGTTTATTTTTTCATCCATTCATTCAACAAACACTCATTACTTACTAAGTGATGGGTTTGGTACTGGACATACATCAGTGAACAAGACAGCCCCAGCATCTGCTCCCATGAGGCTGACAATGTATTACTTTTATAAATGTATTAAATGTTTCCCTAATAATATTAACGACTGTTTTGTGTGCCAGGTAATGTGTTAAGCATTTTGAATGCATTACCTCATTTAATCTTTCCAATAACCCTATGGAAAAAGTGATATTAAATACCCTCTTTCAAAATGATGAAACTAAGATAAGAAACATGCTGAGGCCAGGTGCAGCGGCTCACACCTGTTACCCCAGCACTTTGGGAGGATCGCTTGAGCTCAAGGCCAGCTGGGCAACATAGGAAGACCCCATCTCTACAAAAAATTTTAAAATTAGCTGGGTGTGGAAGTGCACACCTGTGATCTTGGCTACTGGAGTCTGAGGTGGGAGGATCACTTGGGCCCAGAAGGTAGAAGCTGCAGTGAGCCAAGATCACACCACTGCACTGCAGCCAGAGCAACAGAGTGAGACCCTGTCTCCAGAAAAACAGAAAGAAGCATGCTCAGTTTCACATCACTCTAATCAGGGCAGAGCCAAGGCACAAACCCAGACCTGTCTTGTTTGAAACCCCTTCTAGTTTGTCTTCTGCTTGCCTTGAACCTTTGACATACTTTGGTGCCTCATGTTAAAATAACTGTTTAATAATAAAATGTTATTAAGTAGCACTAGAGCACAAATGTCTAAGAAGTCGATTTCTCCACCTGTACTTTGCTCAGGAAGAAACGCTGCACAAGTCGACCAGCAGCAGCAGCGTGTCTCCCTCTTTCCCTGAAGAGCCAGTCCTGGAGGCCGTGTCCACAAGGAAGAGTGAGTAGTTGTGGTGCTAAGAACTATAGTTGGATGTCTTACTACAAAACACACTTGACCTAGAGCAAAGATCCCAGAGCGCCCTGTGATCATTTGGGGTAGAAAGAACTAACTCAGGCATTTCACTGATCGGGAGATGAAATACTTATTTTCCAAGGGTGGCATCATACCAGGCCTCGGGGTCTTATGACAGAGCAGGCACATGTGTGTTTATGAACAATAGTTATGGGAAATAGTATAAATCAGTTGTGTGTGTAGTGTTCTGTTTTGTTTTGTTTTAGATAGATTACCTCCTTGGCTGAATTTAAACCAGAAGTCCAACACAACCATATTTATTATCACTCCACCTACCACCCACACACACCCATCTCCAAAAACCTGTGTAGATAGTGAAAACACCTTTATAACTCTTTAGGAGATAGATTCTGAACACAGATATCTAAAGTTAAGGGATTTCTAAAAGCTTTTAATAATCCTTTTCATTTATAAGAACATTATGAAGTATTAAAAATTACATATTGGCTTGATTTCTCATACACAGAAATTCTTTAAGTAGTGTTTTTATTATTTACACAGATTATATCAAAAACAGTAGGTACTGACTAGTTATCCATAATTGGTATTTGGCCAGGCCTATTAAATATTATAGGGACCCAATTGAATCACATAATGGATTTCTGTATCTTTTCTTGACTGTGGAAATTATATCTGTGTTTTTCTTTAGTGGTTTCTCATGGTGGGACAGTCTAAATAGATGGATCATATGTAACTTTGTGTTGACTCTCACTTTCCACACCCACTACATTGAAGCAGCTCTACTCTGTAGATGGAGTAGGAGGAAGCACTAAATAAAACTCTGGCACCATAATTTATTTCTAATGTTCTCCTTATGTTTTCAAAATGTGAATCCAGAACCATTCAGACACTAAGGCATTCTCCTTTTAAACAGTCTTAAAATATTACTAGGCAGAGAAGGACAATGGTACAATATTAACATCAAAGCTGAAGCTTACTTTTTGCAGTTTAAATACAGTTTAATTTAAACCTAAGGACAAAATGTCTTGGTAAACATGTAGAAAGAACGATTTGCCTTATTTTATCTTTAAAAAGGAGAATGTAAAAAGAGGGTACATTGAGAATTTTGGTATGATTTGGGAATCTTTCTAGCTACACCTAACATTTTTCCTTTTTTCTTGCTATTTCTGTAGCAAGTTTACTTTGCAAAGATTCTTCTGTAACAGCTCTCAGAGTCTACTCCTAATGATTACCATTACTATCTTAAAATATCTCTCCAATGAAATAAATGATTCATCTTTGAATTACAGTGTTTGTCACAAATGTCAAAAGGTTTTGTGTTAGAAAATTCACAGTAAGTTGTATTTCATTTGGTTCAATCTTTAGAGCCTCCAAAATTCCTGCCCATATCATCAACACCCCAGCCAGAGAGACGGCAGCCACCCCAGAGACGACATTCCATTGAAAAAGAAACGCCTACTAACGTGAGGCAGTTCCTGCCGCCTTCCAGGCAGAGTTCCCGCTCTCTTGTAAGTACAGGAAACACTTCGTAGTAACTTAGGGACCAGCTAGAAGACCTAGAATCATTAGCTTTCTTATGAAGATGATAAGGAGAAAAAAACTTGCAAAAGTTAGAATGAACTTTGAATAACTTACTTAATAGCTAAAGAAAACAAACAGCCAGGCGTGGTGGCTCGTGCCTATAATCCTAACACTTTGGGAGGCCGAGGTGGGAGGATTACTTGACTCCAGGAGTTCAAAACCAGCCTGAACAACATTGTGAGATCCCGTCTCTGCAAAAAATAATAATAATAATTAGCCAGGTGTGGTAGTGTACACCTGTGGCCCCAGCTGCTTAAGAGGATGAGGTGAGAGGATCACTTGTGCCCAGGAGGTTAAGGCTGCAGTGAGCTATGACTACACCACTGCACTCTAGCCTGGGCAGCAGAGTGACACCTTCTCCAAACTCTATCCATAACTTAAACGAAACTTGACCAGTGTTTGTTCATTTTGTGCTCTTTTTTTTTCCAGAAAATTTATCAATGGTTGAAAGTATGGATTATTATTAAAGAAATGCTTTATTTCTTTCAAAGGCTATTAATCCATTTAAAAATTGTTAAAAATTGACCAAAAAAACTCTTAGCAAAATGACTACAGTAGGTGATCTTATTGAGGCAGAAGTACAAGGCGAGGGAGAATTTTGATCCATTAATAACTACTGTACATTGTTTTCTAGTATGTTTTGTGATATTTGGGGCCAGTGGTGTTATTTTGGTTGAACTGGTTAACAGTTTTTGCTGTTTACCAGAGACTTGCAGGTTCTTATAGTGGGTGCTCATTTCTCAGGACAGTGGGCAGCACACAAGGGTCTGCCAGGAGGAATTAATAGATCTCCCAGCCAACAGAGGTTTCCAAAGACTCTTTTGTAGCCCCACTTGGCTTCTGAAATATTTGTAGGCAAGATGCACAGCTGTAATTAATATTCTACCCACAGTCAAATATCTAATGTGTTTTCAAATATTCATGAATAAAAAATAATAGAATATATTGAATACTAAGTCCATTTTTTAAGGCTGTGATGAATTATTGGAGTTTCAATTAAAGTAATAACAGATGGGAGATAATGCGGTTATTGTGAAGACAGGGATTTTGAACAGAGGTTAGAATGTTAATATTTGGTCATTCATCTCTATTCCAAAACAGTGCAATTAAAGAACTAATGATTTTATGGCGATTCCTGATAGGATTCTTCTAGCTCCGGAAGAATCACCAAAACACAGCTATTTGATTAAATATAGCCTTGTCAGTGACTTACCAACAAGAAAACAGAACTCTGACCAGACAGATTCAAACTTAAAAATCTAAAGATTTGTTTTCATGTGAATAAGTTATTCCTTTTACCAAAATATACAGCTGTTATCACAACTTTAAAATATGTAAGAGGGGCCAGGCACAGTGACTCACACCTGTAATCCCAGCACTTTGGGAGGTCAAAGGAGGAGAATCGCCTGAGGCCAGAAGTTTGAGACCAGCCTGGGCAACTTAAGAAACCCCTGTCTGTACAAAATTTTTAATGAAAAACTTAGTTAGATGTGGTGGCGCATGCCCGTAATCCCAGCTACTCAGGATGCTGCAGAGGGAAGATCCCTTGAGCCTAGGAGTTTGATGCCACAGCGAACTAAGAATGTGCCACTCCATTCCAGCGTAGGTGACACAGCAAGACCCTGTCTCTAAAAATATATGTACACATACGTGTATGTGTCTGTACATGTGTATATACATGTATATAGGTAAGAGGGAACTTGTGGTTTTTTTCAGAAGTCTAATCATTAGGGTATTCTCTTCTTCACTCAGCTTTTCCTAGAAGCCAGTCTATCATTCAGCTTGTAACTGGCCTTTATGTGATCATACAATGTCATTATTAAGGTTAGACTTAAAGTTTAAAATTATCAATGTAAAGGAACTATCAGCTTAGCCACAAAGTAGTTTCAGCTTATAATAGAAGTTATGCTGAGACCTTCAGCTGACCCCAAGGGCCCATGACCGTGTCTGTTTCCTGTTAAAGCAGAGCTCTTAGTGTTGCGAGGTCAGGCCGTGCACTGTTTTTTTGTGGAGCAGGAAGGAGAGCAAGACAAACTAACTTGCAATCACTGAGGAAGGTCTCAGTGAGCAGGCAGGGGGAGAGCTGCTCTGGTCAGCACTCAACAGTGGTCAGATTGAGGGCAGGGAGCAGAGTCCACGCAGGCCTCCAAGCACAGCAGAGACAAAATGAAATGATCTTCCTTGCTAATAGCTTATCTTGGGAAATCCATAAAATCATACCTTGTAGTAATGCCCTATAGCTTGGTAAGTATTGTTTTTATAAGTGTAATTAATTTTTAAATGTAGCTGCATTTTAGAAAACAAAGAATCATTTTGTATTTGTAACTCCTCAACTGAAAATGGCAGGGAATGTTTTTATTGTTGATTATTATTATTTTTTTTTTTTTATGAGATGGAGTTTCGCTCTTGTTGCCTAGGCTGGAGTGCAATGGCTCAATCTCGGCTCACCACAACCTCCGCCTCCCGGATTGAAGCGATTCTCCTGCCTCAGCCTCCCAAGTAGTTGGGATTATAGGCATGTGCCACCACACCCGGCTAATTTTGTATTTTTAGTAGAGACAGGGTTTCTCCATGTTGGTCAGGCTGATCTCAAACTCCTGACCTCAGGTGATCTGCCCGCCTCAGCCTCCCAAAGTGCTGGGATTACAGGCGTGAGCCACTGCGCCTGGCTGATAATTTTTATTTTTATTGTATCTCCCTCCCTTTTCTTGTGATGTTTAAAATGTAATTTTTTTCATCCTTTGGTCAAATAACCAAGGGCAAGTGCCCATCCAGTCTAAAGGCACCTCGTGTTGGCAGTACCTTCCTGAGGCAGGTGCAAGTGGCTGCCTGGCACATGTCCCCATGCTTTCTCAGGCACAGTAACGAGTTGCCTCTGTCCTTCATCACAACAAGCCCCATTGAGGAAACTCAGAGTGTTCGCAGGACCCTAAATTAGAAAAATCCTTGCTGTGTGAACGCTGAGATTCTCCAGGAAGGACTTCATGGTTTCATCGCTGATTTATACGTGTGGATGCAGATGTTGGCATGGACTATACCAGCCTCATGGTGTTCTTTGTTTTGTTTTCCTTTTGTGATCTGTAATCACTATGTGTAGGTCACTTGTGTTCAGCATTATTTTCTCCTTTTCTTTTCCCCCTGCCATTTTCTTTTTCCCTTATCTGTTGTTCAGGTTCCTAGGATAACCAGTGTATGGCCAAGGACGCCTTTTCGACCGCTTTTTTCTACCATACAAACAGCTTCTCTGCTCAGCTCTCATCCTTTTGAAGCAGCCATGTTTGGGGTAGCAGGGGCTATGTATTATCTGTGTGAGAGAGCTTTTACCAGCAGGTGGAAATCCTCAAAGGTTGGCCTCTTTCTGCTGGGTCTGGGATTATTTCATTCTCTATCTCTGGCGGTGGCACCTCAACTGTTGCGCTCTCTGAGAATTAACCGCTTAGATAGTACTTTGCTTCCAGTCATTGATTCCACTCTTGTCCAGGATGCACCGATCATGCCGTGGTCTCAGTTGAGAGGGAAATAACTGGGAAAGGACAACAAACTCAAAATGCAGCATCTGATGAGGGGGACCTGTGGGTGTTTGTCTCCTCGGGTGACCTAATTGTATAGCAGAGTCATTGCTGCCACCTTTCTCCATGTGCAGCAGGCACTCTGAGCCCGTGGGGTGCATTCCTCCTAGGGCCTCCCCCCACCATCAGAAGAGTATTTGCTCACTCATTCCGTGAGCAGAGCAGCCTCCTGCCAGGCCAGGTAGCCATGGGGGACTCCGCCCACCCACAGACACCTGCACAACCACGGCATGGGCTCAGGAAACCTGTGTGCCCCCATCACCTGTCATGAAGCTGTGTTATGACAACCAGGGTGTGTACGTTACTTCTCTGCAAAAAGAAATTTCAAGTTTCCTTTTTAATGATGTGGCTGTTTTAAATAATTCTGCATTATATTAGTGTTTTTTGAGGCTTTTTTCTTACACAGAACAGTATATCATCATTTGAACCTTCACAATTCTACGTGAAATAAAAAGCTCTAGGACCATATTGAAGCCTTTTCTGCCACCACGTAGCAGGTGCTCAGAGCAGCCTTTGTGCTACAGTAGGCAGGGCCTGGCTCTCTAAAGCCTTGGATTTACTAACCTTGTCCTTGACAGATGACCCCGCAGCTGGTTTCTTTGTTACTCTTTCCTAGTCATTTTGATGTGGAAAGGAGACTCAGTGTAAATAAGACACAGCACATTCCTTTCTCTGATCTTTGTCATGAAATGCAGGAGAAATCTCTGTCCTTTTTCCCGTTTTAGATGTGTTCTTGGGCAGCACGTGGTCAGGTGCCAAGGTGGCTTTTTAACTCCTCTACTGAAGACCTGCTGGCATTTGATTATCAATTCTCCCCAAACAGAGATATCCGAACACTAAGGCCATATACCACTTTAGGCAAAGAAAGGATTCACTTTGAGTTTTGTTTGCTTTTGGTTTTTTTGAGATGGAGTCTTTCTCTGTCGCTCAGGCTGGAGTGCAGTGACGCGATCTTGGCTCACTGCAAGCTCCGCCTCCCGGGTTCATGCCATTTTCCTGCCTCAGCCTCCCGAGTAGCTGGGACTCCAGGCATCTGCCACCACGCCTGGCTAATTTTTTTTTGTATTTTTAGTAGAGATGGGGTTTCACCGTGTTAGCCAGGATGGTCTCGATCTCCCGACCTCGTGATCTGCCCACCTCAGCCTCCTAAAGTGCTGGGATTACAGGCGTGAGCCACCGTGCCTGGCCTTCACTTTGAGTTTTATAGTTGAGTAAGAAGAGTAAACTTAATAGTTTCTGTTTTTATTTAAATTTGCCTCTCTTTGGTTTATTAAAAACTCAAAAAGCAATGGTTATTTTGGGTAATTTTCAAATACTGGTTAATTTATGAAGTTTTTACTAATCATGAACACTGTATAAAAGATGACTGTTCCCAGCCAGGCACAGTGGCTCACGCCTGTAATCCCAGTACTTTGGGAGGCTGAGGCGGGTGGATCATGAGGTCAGGAGATCGAGACCATCCTGGCTAACACAGTGAAACCCCGTCTCTACTAAAAATACAAAAAATTAGCTGGGCGCAGTGGCGGGCGCCTGTTGTCCCAGCTACTCGGGAGGCTGAGGCAGGAGAATGGCGTGAACCCGGGAGGTGGAGCTTGCAGTGAGCCAAGATCCCACCACTGCACTCCAGCCTAGGCGAAAGAGCGAGACTCCGTCTCAAAAAAAAAAAAAAAGAAAAGAAAAAAAGGTGACTATTCCCATTTCTCTCTGTGGCACAATAACCAAAATTTTACATTATGCTGTCTAATCTCCGTGCTGCCTAACTGACCCCTTTTGAATGGTAAAATATAGCCAGAATAATCATCAAAAAAAACCTCAACAATTTTAATGACATGCATAGAAGTAAGTTTAAAGTCTTATAGCACATTGTTGTCTTCATTAAAGCACTCTAAGGTTTAGCTTCCCTTTCCTGAATCTGGGAGTCCCATTGACACATGAGCAAGCAGGGGAACTAGAGTTGTGCTAGTGTGGTTCTTCCCCCGGCCACATCTGGCCACTCAGACAGGCCAAACACATGCAGTGGGAGCCCCAGGCAGTGCCGTGGTGGGGAAGGGCTCCCGCTCTCGCTGGGGCCTTGAGTGCCCTCCACATTCCAGAGTGCTAATAGCTCTGTGAGATCTGTGGAAGTTTAATTTGGCTTTGGAGATGTCGAATTAATATTTTTGTAAACTGAAAAAATAATTAAAACTATTTTAGTAACTATTTATCATTTTCTTTTATGTTGCATTAAAGTTTTGTTGTCCTTGGGAAGTCTCCAAAATTAAAACATTAGCATTTGACCGGATGGAAATTATTTCACTAAAGGATAATCTGCTTGAAAATTTTTTAAAAAGAACAAGAAAACAAACAAAAATCTACTATTTTTAAATTATATCTCATGATGGCCAGGCGCGGTTGCTCACGCCTGTGATCCCAGCACTTTGGGAGGCTGAGGCTGGCAGATCACTTGAGGACTGGAGTTCGAGACCAGCCTGGCCAACATGGCAAACCCCCATCTCTACACAAAAATTAGCTAGGTGTGGTGGTGCACACCTGTAATCCCAGCTACTCAGGGGGCTGAGGCACGAGAATCACTTGAACCCGGGAGGCAGAGGTTGCGGTGAGCCAAGATCATGCCACTGTACTCCAGCCTGGGTGACAGAGCAACACCTTGTCTCAAAACAAAAGAAAAACAATTATATCCCATGAAGTACTGGATTTTCATGTGGGTCAAAGCAGTGAGTTGAAAATATGCTTTACTAAGCCCTTTTGTGACTCAAGACTGAAGAGAGGGAGGTGCAAGCTGCCAGGTCTGTTGTGCCATGCTAGCGTATCCCTACAAATGAAAAAAATCACCATCTGCCTGAAGGGTTTACAGCCCAGTTATCCACATCATAAAGTCAGTTAAGTTGGTACCGTTTGCTGTCTTCCTAGCACACACAATAACAAATCTGGCTATCTGGTTATTTGCTACATAATAAATCTAGTAGTGTTTACCTGGTTATGTGCTAGGTTCCCACATTATTTTGTTGCAGCATAGCCATTTTGTCATATCATTAGCCATCAGAAGGTATACCCTACTCATACTCATCACTGATGAGTAAAAATAATAGCACAACTTCTGAAATACATTAAAAGCTGAGAAATGCCATCATTCGGATGTATTCAGCCAACACTACTTACTTAGTGCACAGTTTTAATGGCCTAACCCTCAAAAAGGCAGTTTATTGTTCCCACCTAACACTACCCTTTTTCTGAGGGTGGAGCAAAACAGAGTAGGTATCAGGCACGCTGATTTAATTCTGTCATCTCTGAAAGTAGTTCCCGTTGAAAGAGAAAACTGTGATCGTTGATTTTTTAAATGAGTATTTTAGGCATCTTAGAGCAAATGATATTATCTTTCTGAGTAAACTCACCCCCCTGTCCTCTTATACTAATAACCTTCTCATGTTAAAAATTCAAATGCGGGATTTTTCCCAAAGCATTTTTAAGCAAATGTAATCTTCCTTAAGTTAGCTTGAACAGAGATGGTTTTGCATTGATTTTTAGTAAGAAGCAGTAGTTCTTCAGACTACTTTTTTAAGTAAAATGCTAATGTTTGACAAGTTTGCAACCTAGATTGATTTTTGTTTTTCTCTGATTGAAAGACAGAACTGATTGTTAAAACTCCATAAACTGACTGCATTCATAGTCATGTGCTTTCTCACTGGCGTTTTGGATTCCAGAGTGCCTGTGAGCGATGCTGTTGTGTGCGTGTGGGAGTGAATTATAATGTGTTTGTGCTGAGAACATTCAGTTTCAGTGTCACTGCACCACAATGGCCCCTTGCAGCCTGGCAGGGTCCGAATGCACAAGACTGTTCTGTCTTTCTCTGAGATCCACCAATCAAGTGCAGGGCCGGATGGGGAGCGGATGGGTGTGAAGCTCTTATTCAATGAGATCAGTTACATCAACATCTTCCGCAGCTGCTTGTAGGGAAACCATTAACACAAGACAGCCAACATAAATATTTATTATGAAATCTTTTACATTTCTCTAGTCTTTCCAGTGCTGACTATACATTTAGCATTTGTTGAAAGTAACAACAAATCTAGAGAACTGTGGGGCAGCCTGGAGAGACTGCCTTTTGGATATAAATGCTCCAGTAGTTTCGTGTTCCAGTTCCACTCGTACCATTAGGATTTGTAAAGGTGTGCTGATGTAACTGATCAATAATAATGCTTGTCAGTAAAAATTACTAACCATCTTCTTTTGGCTATTCTGGGTACCACAAATGAGTTTTAAAAACAGGGTCAGGCTAGGCATGGTGGCTCACGCCTGTAATCCCAGCACTTTGGGAGGCTGAAGTGGGCAGATCACTTGAGCCCAAGAGTTCAAGACCACCTGGGCAACATGGTGAAACCCCATCTCTGCAAAAAATACAAAAAAATTAGCTGGGCATGGTGGCATGCACCTGTAGTTCCAGCTACTTGGGAGGCTGAGGTGGGAGGATCACTTGAGCCCAGGAAGTCAAGGCTGCAGTGACCCATGATCACGCCACTGCCCTCCAGCCTGGGTGACAGAATGAGACCCTGTTGTGAAAAAAAAAAAAGGACCACTGTAGATTTGCTTTTTATCTATTGGTATATAATGTACAACACAACACTAAGTAATGTCTTTTTCATAAGTGTAGAAGAAAACTGACACAATTGGTTTAGAATAAAATTTTTTTCAATATTTCAAGCCCTGCTTGAAATAGTTCAATATAGCCCTGCTTATTGGAATAGAGTTACTTGAGTCAAAATACCTGAGCAAACATGAGGAACTTTCATTTATTGGAAATTTCAGTAGATCACTTGGTCCCCATATGTTTTCTGCCATCTTTAGTCTTAGTGTAATTAGAAATGATGTGGTCCCCAGAGGGAGCCAGCTCTGTCCCAGTGGTCATTGGGAAACCTCTTGTCTTCTCTGAAGCTACTAATCAGGTGTCTGATCTGAAGGGAAATTTTGCACTTCCAGAACAGGGGGTAGGAATCTCTTATTCATGTGACATTTTGAATTTCAGGAGGAATTCTGCTACCCAGTGGAATGCCTCGCTCTTACTGTGGAAGAAGTGATGCATATTCGCCAGGTCCTGGTGAAGGCAGAGCTGGAAAAATACCAACAGTATAAAGACATCTACACCGCCTTGAAAAAAGGAAAGGTAGTGCTGTTTAAAGTTGATTGATCAGAAGAGTAGAAGGATGGCCAGTCCCATGCATAGTTTCCTGGGAGAGTTATCTGCTAGCCAGGTGGCACAGACTTTGAGGGGCTTTGGGATGTGTGATGTTCATATCCTAGTAGACAGTACCTGTGCTGCCTCGTTCACAAGAGGGGGCATTTTTGTTTCTGCCTTAGAAATCAAAACTGGAAGGTTTTCAAGCAACCATAACAAATATCGATATGTCTTCCTAAAACCATGCGTGTGGCCAGGCACAGTGGCTTATGCTTGTAATCCCAGCACTTCGGGAAGCCGAGGCGAGCAGATCACGAGGTCAGGATGTCAAGACCATCCTGGCCAACATGGTGAAACCCTGTCTCTACTAAAAATGCAAAAATTAGCTGGGCGTGGTGGTGCGTGCCTGTAATCCCAGCTACTCGAGAGGCTGAGGTGGGAGAATCGCTTGAACCTGGGAGGTGGAGGTTGCAGTGAGCTGAGATTGCGCCACTGCACTCCAGCCTGGTGACATAGTGAGACTCCGTCTCAAAAAAATAAAAAAGCTATGTGTGTATTTAGTCATCACACTTTTAAAGGATCTGTAAAGAAAATGTATCTGAGAAGGTCGGGTGCAGTGGCTCACGCCTGTAATCCCAGCACTTTGGGCAGCCGAGGCAGACGGATCACCAGGTCAGGAGATCGAGACCATCCTGGCTAACACAGTGAAACCCCGTCTCTACTAAAGATACCAAAAAATTAGCCGGGCCTGGTAGCAGGTGCCTGTAGTCCCAGCTACTCAGGAGGCTGAGGCAGGAGAATGACGTGAACCCAGGACACGGAGCTTGCAGTGAGCCGAGATCACGCCACTGCACTCCAGCCTAGGTGAAACAGTGAGACTCTATCTCATAAAAAAAAAAGAAAAGAAAAGAAAAAAGAAAATGTATCTGAGAAACAGAGGAGGGTTTTTCAGAACCTTCTGCAGATTCCTTCCATGATGAGGAGAAACTTAAGAGCTGTGGCCTTTTATTATATTTTGAAATAGAATTATAATTAAATACAGAGCTACATTATCAGCATCACAGAGCCAGCTATTATAAACAGGATTTCTGAATTCTCTTCCTCCTCTTGTCTGTTCAGCTTCCCCCATATATATATGTAAAGCATATTCAAACATGGATATTAGGAAATTTGCTGTTGGCAATGTTTTTTTTTCCTCTTAAATTTGTATTTTTTAGCTCTGCTTTTGTTGCCGAACCAGGAGGTTTTCCTTCTTCACTTGGTCTTATACCTGTCAGTTCTGTAAGAGGTAAGTTATTTTGTAATTGATGAAAAGATAAATTTAACAGTCGTAAGAGAAATACCAATTACCTTCCTTATTTCACCATCTTTCTAAACAGGAATAAAATTAGAAATGACTCACTCTGTTACGTTACCTTGTGCTATCCTTGTAGGTTAGGAATACTGATTTCTTAAGAGAGTGAGCCAAATATTTATTTGATATTGAACCTAGAAAATGTTTCTCTGTATGTTACTTCTTTTACATAACTAAGATCATTCTAATAATATGTCATGTTTGAACAGAAAAAAAATAAGATGTGATTATCATGTGATCCCTGGATAGACAAATAAGAAAATTCCAAACACATGTAAGTTGATCCTTTTATAGGAGACAGTGTAAGAGTTAAGTTCTTTAGATTATCTTTTTGGCAATTCACAGTGTGTCAATTTGTTACATTCTAATAGAAGAAGGGAGAGTTTTGCAGTTTATTGTAGAAACTTACAACTGTACTGCCACAGGCTTCTCTAACTCCCAGTTGCATCCCCTGGTATCATGCCAAATAACATTTATGATTTTGTTTACAGGCCGGTGTGCTCACAATGTTGCAAAAAGGTAATCTAAGCTTGGTTCATTTATACTTGTGTTCCTTTTAGTGACTGCCTCTTTAACAGTACTGCTCATTGTCAGTTTTATTTGGGATAATAGATGCGGCTGCCCTCCAAGCCATACTCCACGCTTCCTATCTTTTCACTGGGACCTTCTGCTCTGCAAAGAGGGGAAAGTAGTATGAAGTCAGAAAAACCCTCCACTGCCCATCATCGGCCACTTCGGAGCATTGCCAGGTGAGCAAGGGGCCTGGGTTGTCAAACCATCCTTTGCAGAAGAAGAGTTCTACTCTTGAGGACTGTGGTAGAGTGTTAGGGTTTTGGCTCGAGGGGTTTTTATTGGTTTGTTGGTTGGTTGGTTGGTTTTAATACAGTTTTACACACAAATCTCCAAAACTTCCCCAAAGGTAACTTTTCAAGGAATAATGGCTAGCTACTTGAAAAATACTTTCATCACAGAGTTTGTATTTTTTTCTACTTTAGAAATAACTATTTTACTGTGTCCTATAAGAGTCATCTTTAAAACTGACCTTGTTTTCAATGGAGTTGGAAATTGGAATGTAACAGTTTCATCCTTTACTCCTCGTCTAGTTTTGAAAGGAATCTGTTTAATCCTGTTTACAATGTTCTGCCATAGCTTTGACTGACTTTACTATTATTGTAAAGGCAGAAATAAAGCTTTATGCCAAGAGCTAATAATTTAAAAGAAAAAACATCACCTGAGTATCAGTCCCTTTGCATTTAGTGCAGGGTAAGTTTAGTGTTGGGCCTTAAGAAAGATGGAAGGAGGTAGGCCAGCTCAAACCTCAAGGTGGCAGGGCCAAGAGGCAGCTGGGCTTTGATCACCAACCACATGTCCTGGCTCTGTGGACAGCGAGACGAGGAAGCTGTGAGCCCAGCATGAACCTTGTGCCTGAAACGTCTACCTCTGTGCTTGGGCTGCCTCCTCTGAGACCTCTGGGTGTGAATTTTCAGTGAGCTCAAGGCAGTGCACATGACAGCTGCTACAGTTTTCCATACTTAACTCTGAACGTACCATAGACTACCCATTTATATCCTGTTTGGTTTAGTTAAAATAGTAAATAAGTAGATGATTCCTGGTTATCTCAGACATTCCTGGAAATATTTATTATGATGTTGGTCTGGTTAACTCCAGCTCCTTGGAATCCCAATAAATAATCGCACAAATACAGGGAATTGTTGGGGAAGGAGAGGCTTGTTTGATAAATACATAAATGATGAGAAAACTAGTCAAAAGATAGTTTTTAGGATGTGTCATGGGATTAAGATAAATTTACTTGAATTTCCTGTAGTCTGACCTGCCATCTACAGTTAGCTAATGTTCATTGGGAATCAGGTGAATACCCTATTTTCCAAGAATTCTAGAAGGGTGGTTAAGAGTTTTTAGTATTATTTCTTTTTTTTTTTTTTTTCCCAATGAACAGTCTCTTATTCATCCTCCTCCTCCTCCTCCTCCTCCCCTCCTTCTTCCTTTTCATCTTGTTCATCTTCATCTTCCTCTTCCACCTTTTTCTGGGCAACTTTAGCAGGACCTTTTCTCCGTCAAACTTTCCTTTCAACTTATAGTCAGAAACATCCTTCTTATACTTTTCCTTCAGCTTTGCCGCCTTAGTGGTGTAAGGCTGCTTTTCACTGTCATTTAAGTTATTCCACATCTCACCCAGCTTTTTTGCCACGTCTCCAATAGAGATGCCAGGGTTTATGAATTTGATCTTGGGGTGGAATTCTGAACAGAGCAGGAAGAATCCAGACGGTGGCTTTTTCGGGGCATTAGGATCCTTCTTCTTGCCTCCCTTAGCTGGTCCATAATCCTTCATTTCCCAATGGTAGTGTACTTTAGCCACCTTTGCCATTTCATCAAATTTAGACTTCTGTTTCCCAGACATTGTCTTCTACCTCTCAGAGCACTTCTTGGAAAATTCTGCAAAATTGACAGAGACCGCTGGGCTCTTCTTCTTATGTTCTTTTCTGCACGTCTGCACAAAAAGGCATAAGCAGACATCTTGCCCTTTGGTTTCTTGGGGTCACTTTAGCCATCCTGACTGTATTGTTCCATAGTCTGGGCAGTGCTTATCTTAGTAAGACATGTTTCCTGCTTTCTTTCCTTTTCTTTTTTTTGTTTTTTGAGACAGAGTTTCGCTTTTGTCACCCTGGCTGGAGTGCAGTGGTGCCATCTCGGCTCACTGCAACCTTCACCTCCCAGGTTCAAGCGATTCTCCCACCTCAGCCTCCAGAGAAGTGGGAATTACAGGGGCCCGCCACCACGCCCAGCTATTTTTTTTTTTTTTTTCAGTAGAGACTGGGTTTCGCCATGTTAGCCAGGCTGGCCTCCAACTCCTGACCTCAGGTGATCTGCCCGCCTCAGCCTCCCAAAGTGCTGGGATTACAGGCGTGAGCCACCACACTCGGCCTCCTACTTTCTTTTCTAAGTAATATTTTTTAGCCTTGTCTCCAATAAGAAATTTTTTTAGAAGGACATATGATTAAATCACTCATCCATTCCATGATGTTTTGACAACAAATTTACTTTTTTTTACACATATTTTCTTAATATTGCAGTAGACCTATAAGTAACAATGCTGGGCTTCTGTTTTGTTTTCTGTTGTTTTTACCCCAGGTTCTCCTCAAAATCTAAGTCTATGGACAAATCAGATGAAGAACTCCAGTTTCCCAAAGAGTTGATGGAGGACTGGAGCACCATGGAGGTGTGTGTGGACTGCAAGAAGTTCATTTCGGAAATCATCAGTTCAAGCCGGCGCAGTCTGGTGTTGGCCAACAAAAGGGCCCGATTGAAAAGGAAAACGCAGTCTTTCTACGTGTCCTCGCCAGGCCCCTCGGAGTACTGCCCTTCGGAGAGGACGATCAGTGAGATCTGAGCCTCGTGCCTTTCAGCTGCTTTTGTGCTTAGAGTCAGCGTCCGTGCGCGAGAACACTGAGCCGGGCTGGCTCACCTTTCTGTGATTTTATTTAATGGGCTTGAATTTGCATTAGATCAGATTTTTGCTGCATCACATTGTTCCACAGACTGAATGCTGTGTTCGTGTCGATTGATGAAATGTGACAGGTCCGCCAATTGCTCGTTTGCACTGAGAGAGGACAACAGTTTGAAACTTACTTTTGTGTGTGTGTGGCTTTGGAAGCCAGTAACTACTTCCTTAGTTCAGTTCTTTACTGTTCCTCGAATAATCTCCTGACTAAGGCAAAAAAAAAAAAAAAAAAGCTTCTCCTACGAGAATCAGTCTAACAGAGATGCCGATGTCAGCACAGCCCTAAGCAGTAAGTCATATTGGCATTTCCACGTGACTGTGTTTCTATCCCGTGTACAGAGAGATCCAGAGCCCTACACTCCAGGACCTGGGGGCTCACAGCACAGAACCTAGAAGCACCTGCTGACACTCTTCAACTGATTTTTAAATGTTGTTGCTGGGAGATAAAAATTACATAAGGGACTTTATGCCTGCATTCTAGTGCAAAACATCTGAAGAGCTGTACACCCACAAGGGTGACTATTTCCCCTGAGTGTCCGTGTTGTCCCAGTGCCCTGGATCAGTGTCTCCTGAATGGATGACAGGTCTTCATTCTCTATCTTGAATGTATTGTGGTTACTAATAGTTTTATAATGGAGGTCTAAGAATTAAAGTTGTGTGGGAGTTTCAGGACAAAGGAAGGGTAAAAGTTTGTCAAGAAGTTGAGTGTATTTTGGTTACCTATGAGAAGGGTTGTGACAGCATACAGTGGCAGCTGTTGGCCACGCTGCAGAAATGAGCTGGAGCTCATGCGTTTTCAACTACATTTTTCATAACTTTATAGTACATCCATCTTGAGTAAATTAAGCCACAATTTGGTACCTAGGGTCTCAAACTGAAATTTATTTTTGTAAATGAATTTTAAAAGAAAAAATATCTACTTCTTTTAAAGTTAGAAGAAAATTAACCTGCTGACAGGCAACATTTTTGGGGTGCTTTCTGCACTAGTTTTCCTTATAAATGATTTGAGTGAGTAGGTTTGGTTTCTGACGAAAGTAGACTGGAGGGTAGCATTGTATGCCTCAAATGTCTCAGTGTGTTTGGCTCATACATGGGCTATACTTTATTATTTTGGTATGCTTACAAATGACCAACCAATCAAATTGTCATTAATGTTCAGAAAATCTGTTAATGCACATGCACAATAATTTCCTGAAAGCCATAGGACATGTCTGTAGTCAGCACCACGATAGCACCGTTTCATGAAAGGCATGGCGGCTGCATTTCATACCACATCAAAATGCAGTAACATTTCTATACTAAATTAACAGTAATACCTCAGAACTGCTCCGGTAGTGGTTTTTAATGGATTGAAATTTACAGTTTAGTAAATGGCTTAAAATTACTTACGAAATAAACTTTACCAGTTGACTAAAATAATGCATGTTAACAGTTGGTCTGTATTTGCATGTAAAAGTGGGCCACCAGAGAACTCTTAATGATTCCTTAAGTGTTTAAATTATTTTAGAGACTCCTGTTTAAGAGCTTTCAGAATTGTACTGGGTGAATCGCATTTATAAAACTTCCTAAGAGACTGTCTGAACCCTATGCTCCAGACAGTTAGGTGGGAGTATAAACCTACCCCCTTCGGTGACCCCAGGCTTGAGTCTTTAAAATGACTACCCAGAAGGGCACAAGGGGGAAGGAAATGGTATTGTATATGTATATAAATATGCACCTAGGAGAATGTGCTTTTTAAAATGACTACTGTTTTTATTAAAACATAAGAAACTACACCCCCAAAATAAGACTTCCATTCACATTCACAAAGCAAACATCTAGTAGATGTCTTTCACTTCACTTTACGATAGTGTATTGGATGATTTGGGCATTACGATCACCTCTTACCACAGCACGGAACATACATTCTTCAACGGCATTAACGGAGTTTGCCAAGTGCATTAAAGAGGTCACATGGAGGGTATGTTCATATGAAACAATATGCAGAAAGTGTTGTAAGAAAGGGCACATGGCACAGTTAAAGTTGTAGAAATCAAATCACTATCATTTTTTGTTGCCAAAACAAAGTCTTAACATTTAACCCCCCTTTGTACCGCCCCCATCCACACTTCACCTAAGCTAGATAATTTCCACAGGGTAATTCACTAAGAGCTTGTGGAGCTTGGTTTTAAAATCCTTAGCCTGGTCTGACTTTAGGCATAGCTTCCAGTTCTTCCTTCCTTGTCCTGGTTTCTTGTTCAGCTTTTACTTTTAATCCAACAACAAAAGAAATGTCTGGCTGGTCTCAGCTAGAGTCTGATGTGTCTTAGAGCATGTGTGCGTATCTGAACCATCATCCTTGCTCTCATCTCAGCTCCCTCCAGGCCTGAGCACCGGTTCCTTTTGTCCCATACGTCATGAAGTCACACTATTGGGAAACCTTTGCTTCCCTCTCCATGGCTTAACTCCCTGTCAGTGTCGGAGTGTATAAGAATGCTTGTAAATACAGTAATATATTTATTAATATTTGAAAGGCATTCATTCAGTGGACAGTGGGAATTAACTCTCCCAAGGCAAGTGAAAATGATTGATGGACATTGATTTAACAATCTTACTAGATTTTAATTCTTAAGGATTTCAAATGAAACCAGAAGGTGGTTGTGTAAGAGGCTTAAAATGATCTTATGTTTAAAGAGATTCTGTTATTAGCACCATGAACTCGTACTATGAAATTTTTAAGCCTTTTATTTTTCTAACTATATTAATATAGGACTGGATATTAGGTGTCATATAGGAAACACAAAAGTTGTTGCTGTTTGCTAAAGCAAAATAGCAGAAAATTTTGTATATGCAAAACTGTTGAAGGACCACAGAGAAATGTGTAGTACTGACAGGGCTTTTACTAGGCTTCCTGCGTGTGTAAAACTCGAGGTATTGCTGGCATTCAGGATGACATGATGGTACTAAATGTTTTCCATTAAAGTCTTCTATTTTAAAATTTAGGGAAAAATAAAATGGCTTTCCATCAGACCTTCTGTGTTCAGTTGCTATCGTAAGATGGTGATGTCTTTTGGTAACTAGCTGTCAGAAATCACCTCGACTGGGAAGGCAGGGTACTTTTATCAGCAGCCTGTGATCTTTGAAGAAATACAGTCTAGGCCGGGCATGGTGGTTCACGCCTGTAATCCCAGCACTTTGGTGGGAGGCCGAGCAGATGGATCACCTGAGGTCAGGAGTTCAAGCGATTCTCGTGCCTCAGCCTCCCGAGTAGCTGGGATTACAAGTGCCCGCCACCACACCCAGCTAATTTTTGTATTTTTGTACATGGTGGCCAACATAGTGAAACCCCATCTCTACTAAAAATACAGAAATTAGCCAGGCATGGTGGTGTGCTCCTGTAATCCCAGCTACTGGAGAGGCTAAGGCACAAGAATCGCTTGAACCCGGCAGGTGGAGGTTGCAGTGAGCTGAGATCGTGCCACTGTACTCCAGCCTGGGTGACAGAGCAAGACTCCGCCTCAAAAAAAAAAAAGAAAAACAGTCTACAAGGACCGCACTGGAAAAATTAACATGTTGTCACCACAAGTGATAAGCAGCCATGAGTAGGAGAGTAAAATTACGTAAAGAGTACATAACATTTTATTATGTGTCACAAATATGGAGACAAATCCTGTGGGAGATGGATGAAGCTTTCTTTCACAGCTTCCTGGAGGCGTAATTGATAAAGCAGAAAAGCCTGCACAGCTCAATAAGCAATAAGTCATATTGGCATTCCCACGTGACCATGTTTCTATCCCGTGTACAGAGACATCCAGAGCCCTACACGCCAGGACCTGGGGGCTCACCACACAGAACCTAGAAGCACCTGCTGACACTCTCCAACTGATTTTTAAATTATTGTTGCTTGGAAATAAAAAATACATAAGGGACTTTATGCCTGCATTCTAATGCAAAACATCTGAAGAGCTGTACACCTACAAGGGTGACTGTTTCCCCAGCCATGCACAGACGTGTCCCACCCCATCATGTGTGGCTTCGTGGCGCTTCACAGGTGCTGCATTTTTACAGTTTGTGGCAGCCCTGCAGCAGGCAAGTCAGTCGGCAGCATTTTTTCCAACAGCTTATGCACACTTTGTGTCTCTGCATCACATTTTGGTAACTCTCCCAACATTTCAAGCTTTTTCATTATTACTGTATCTTTTATGGTGATCTGTGATCTTTGATGTTACTGTTGTAATTGTTTTGGGGAGCCATGACCTATGCCCATATAAGATGGTGAACTTAATCGATAAATGTTGTGTGTGTTCTGACTGTTCCCCCATCTCTCCTCCCCTCTCCTCAGGCTCCCCGTTCCCTGAGATACAATATTGAAATGAGGCCAAAAACCCTACAGTACAGTGGCTTCTAAGTGTTAAGTGAAAGAGTCGAAAGTCTCTCGCTTTAAATCAAAAGCTAGAAATGATTATGCTTAGTGAAGCAGGCATTCAGACGCTGAGATAGGCCCAAAGCTAGGCCTCTTGCACCAAACAGCCAAGCTGTGAATGCAAAGAAAAAGTTATTGAAGGAAATTACAAGTGCTACTCCAGTGAACAGTAATGATAAGAAAGCAAGCTGTGTGTGGTGCATGCCTGTAGTCCTAGCTCCTCAGGAGGCTGATGCAGGAGGATCGCTTGAGCCCAGGAGTTTGAGGCTGCAATGAGCTATGATCACACCACTGGATTCTGTTCTAGGTGACAGAGAGAGACTCCATTTCTTTAAAAAAAAAAAAAAAAAAAAAGCAAAACAGCCTTATTTCCTGATATGGAGAATGTTTGAGTGGTCTGGATAAAGATCAAACCAGCCACATTTCCTTAAGCCAAACCTAATCCAGAGCAAGGCCCTAACTCCAGTTCTTTGAAGGCTGAGAGAGGTAAGGAGGTTGCAGAAGAAAATTTGAAAGCTTGCAGAGGCTGGTTCATGAAGTTTAAGGAAAGAAGCCATCTCCATAACATAAAGTGCAAGGTAAAGCAGCAAGTGCTGATGTAGAAGCTGCAGCAAGTTCTCCAGAAGATCTAGCTATGATCTTGAAAAAGGTGGCTACACTACACATTTGCAATGCAGATGAAACAGAAGATGCCATGTAGGACTTTCATAGCTAGAGAACAGTCAATGCCTGGCTTCCAGGCTTCAAAGGCTGACGCTCTTGTTAGAGACTAATGCAGCTGGTGACCTTAAGTTGAAGCCAATGCTCATTTACCATTCAGAAAATCCTAAGGCCCTTGAATCTGAAGCTAAATCTACTCTACCTATACCCTGCCAATGACTAACAAAGCCTCGACAGATGACAGCAGATTTGTTTAAAGCAAGGTTTACTGAATGTTTTAAGCCTACTGTTGAGACCTACTGCTCAGAAAAAAGGATTTCTTTCAAAATATTACTGCTCATTGACAGTGCACCTGGTCACCCAAGAGGTCTGATGGAGATGTACAAGCAGACTTGTTTTCATGCCTGCTAACACAACATCCATTCTGTAGCCCATGGATCAAGGAGTAAGTTTTACTTTTACTTAAGAAATACACTTCATAAGGCTTTAGCTGTCACAGGCAGTGGTTCCTCTGATGGGTCTGGGCAAAGCACATTGAAAACCCTCAGGAAAGGATTCACCATTCTAGATGCCATTAAAAACACTGGTGATTCATGGAAGGAGGTCAGAATGCAACATTAACAGGAGTTTGGAAGAAGTTCATTCCAAGACTTCAGTACAGGAAGTAACTGCAGATGGGGTAGAACTAGCAAGTGAACTAGAATTAGACATGGAGCCTGAGGATGTGACTGAATTACTGCAGTCTCATGAGAAAACGTAAATTACTGAGGCATTGGTTCTTGTGAATGAGCAATGTGGTTTTTTAAGAGGAAATCTACCAGTGAAGATGCTGTGAACATTGTTTAAGTGATCAAAGATTTACAGTAGTGCATACTTAGTTGATAAAGCAGCAGCAAGGTTTGAGAAGATTGACTCAGATTTTGAAAGGAATTCTACTGTGGGGTAACATGCTATCAAACACCACTGCATGGTACAGAGAAATTTTTCATGAAAGGAAAATGCAGTTGATGCAGCAAACTTCATTGTTTTGTAGAATGTGTCCCTCAACAGACATATTCCTAAAATAGGAGCAAAGTTCTTGTGTTTTTATGTTAACTAAGAATGCATGGTTTACCTTCTAAATATCTTACATATTACATAAAGTTGAGTTTTATATTAATCCATTTACATAAGCTGTTCCCTCAGTTGCCAGACATTTCTTAGGAGCCCCTTCCTCTGAAGTTCCTCTGTGATATGTGTATGTCAAGATACTTGTGTGTATGTGTCCAACTCATAATCCACATGTCCAGTGACTAAGTCCAAGTCATAATCTTTGACTCATGCTTCCTGTATTGCAGATAGACAAAGAATTTGGATACCATAAGTAGGAAAAGCTTTGGGTAACACATATTTAACTTTTTTCTTACCAGCTCCAGTTGAGGAAAAGATGTACAGTTGTAAATCATAGTCTACAATTTCATAAAGAAAACTACCTTTACGAAAGGGCTTGATTGCCCACGTGAGTTATTTAAAGACTCCTTGGCCAGGCATGGTGGCTCATGCTTGTAATCCCAACATTTTGGAGGCCAAGGCGAGTGGATCAGGAGTTCCAGACCAGCCTGCGCAACATGGTGAAACCCCGTCTCTACTAAAAATACAAAAAATTAGCCTGGCGTGGGGGTGGGCACCTGTAATCCCAGCTACTCAGGAGACTGAGGCAGGAGAATCGCTTGAACCCGGGAGGTGGAAGTTGTAGTGAGCTGAGATCATGCCACTGCACTCCAGCCTGAGCAACAAGAGAGAAACCCAGTCTCAAATAAATAAAGACTCCTGATATCGCTGCAGAATGTCCATGTGCTCGCACCAGGCACACGCACACACACCTTGATCATAATGCTAATAAAAGGCGTGGTGCTTCCCTCCTATTAGCCAAAGGCATGCGAAACCTCTCCCTTTGCCCACCCAAAAAAGTTTCAAGAGCTAAGACCTTAATATGAAACTCTAGGCTGGGCACAGTGGCTCATGCCTGTAATCCCAGCACTTTGGGAGGCCGAGGTGAGAGGACTGCTTGAATCCAAGAGTCGAAGACCAGCCTGGGCAATATGGCGAGACCCGCATCTCAAAAAAAAAAAAAAAAAAAAAAAAGCCTCTGCCTACACGAATCAAATGTTCAGATGCAGGCTGGGTGCGGTGCCTCACGCCTGTAATCCCAGCACTCTGGGAGACTGAGGCGGGTAGATCACTTGAGGTCAGGAGTTCAAGACCAACCTGGCCAACATGAGGAAACCCCATCTCTACTAAAAATACAAAAATTAGCTTGGCATGGTGGCGCACACCTGTAGTCCCAGCTACTCAGAAAGCTAAGGCAGGAGAATCGTTTGAACCTGGGAGGCGGAGGTTGCTGTGAGCCGAGATTGCGCCACTGTACTCCAGCCTGGGTGGAAAAAAAAAAGCTCAGATGCAGTTACCTGGAGGACTGAATTTTCACTACTATTCCAGCTCATCTTGTTAACATACACATGGTGTCTAACATGTTAGCCATTGCCGTGCAGGGCACTGCAGCTGTGCTCCTGATATTGGTGGCTGCCTCGGAGCCCGTTTGATGGAAGCAGTGACAGCAAGCGCTCCAGAACTGACAGGACAGCGCCCCGGAAATGTGGGGCATCTGGAAGTTTATGTCCTCAGGGCTTGAGAGCTAAAGAAGCATCTGCGTGTTTGACACAGCTTAGTGTTCAGATTTCTTTTGGCACCAAGAGGGCCAGACACTGTGGGTCCCGTGCTGGGAATGGTCACAGCTGCTGCAACGAGGCAGGTTGTCTGTGAATTGAGGGCATGCAGCTCACTTGAAGCTTGCCCGTCTTGTATACATTCTTCTTTGCCTTGGGGCTCCCTTCTGACTGCATCTGTTGTCCCTGATCTGCCTCCATCCCTAACCCCCTTCCCTAGGGTGACAGCAGAAAGCTTCACATCCCAATTCCTCCCAGCAGCAAGAGTTTTTAGGAGAATAGAAAGCCAAAGATGAGGATTTCTGCAGCTCTAACCTGAACCTCAGGCTCCTGAGCAGACACTCTGTGGAGCCTCTAGGGAATAGTGTGGCAGAGGAGGGAGAGACAGCCCACGTCTGCACAAGAGAGCCTTCCGAGCAATGCAGCTTCTACAGAAAACAGTCACTCCTCTTTTTTTTTTTGAGACGGAGTTTCGCATTTGTTGCCTAGGCTGGAGTGCAATGGCGCGATCTAGGCTCACTGCTACTTCCGCCTCCCCATGCACCACCCCCTCCCCCACCCCGCCCTCCGGTTCAAGTGATTCTCCTGCCTCAGCCTCCCAAGTAGCTGGGGACTACAGGCGCCTGCCACCATGCCCGGCTAATTTTGTATAAAGAGATGGGGTTTCTCCATGTTGGTCAGGCTGGTCTCAAACTCCCAACCTCAGGTGATCCGCCCGCCTCAGCCTCCCAAAGTGCTGGGATTACAGGCGTGAGCCACTATGCCCACCCAGTCACTTCTTTTTCTAAGAGAGAGGGTCTCACTCTCACCCCAGGCTGGAGTGCAGTGGTGCAGTGGTGCAAAGCTGTCACTGAAGCCTTGAGCTCCTGGGCTCAAGTGATCCTCCCTCATCAGCCTCCTAAGTAGCTGGGACTACAGGTGCATGCCATCATGCCTGGCTAACTTTAAAAGAAAAAAAATGTAGCAACAGGGGTCTCCCTATGTTGCCCAGGCTGGTCTGGAACTCCTGAGCTCAAGCGATCCACCCACTTCGGCCACCCAAAGTGCTGGAATTACAGGTGTGAGCCACCATGCCTGGCCACTATCTGTGTGTTCTTTTGTTTGTTTGTTTTTGTTTTTTGAGATGGAGTCTCGCTCTGTCACCCAGGCTGAGTGCAGTGGCACAATCTGGGTTCACTGTACCTTCCACCTCCTGGGTTCAAGCAATTCTCCCACTTCAGCCTTCTGAGTGGCTGGGACTACAGGCACACACCATCAATGCCCAGCTAATTTTTGTATTTTTACTAGAGATTGGGTTTTGTCATATTGGCCAGGCTGGTCTTGAACTCCTGAGCTCAAGTGATCTGCCCACCTCGGCCTCCCAAAATGCTAGGATTACAGGCATGAGCTACCATGCCAGGCCTTAAAGTGATAAAACTTTCATCTTGGATATCTCAAAGGGAAAAGAAGCCTAAGAATTCAGCTTGCCCACCAAGGGGAACAAGACTTGAGAGAAGAAGCCACTAGGAGGGCATCCACCACAATCTCAAGGTTGCTGCAGAAGGCAGATGCACAGAATATCGGCTTGGGCCAGGGGATCTGGGTGTCACTGGCTGCTCTAGGTGCAGCAGCTGCAGTGAGGGATGCCTCTCTACTCCAAAGTAATACTCAACTAGCAAAATGGCTTTTTCAGGACCCAGAACCTTTTGTCCTGATGACTGAAAAAAACTAGTCTGTAATTAGCAAAGTAGATTATTTCTCAACAATACCTAGTTTTCAAGTATCTGGAATGGTTCTAACTAAACTGTGCTCCAGCGTGGCAACAAAACAGCCACCTAACACTGGGACAGCTCCTGAGCATTTATGGATTTGTCTCTTCGATTTTAAAGCAAGAGTGTGCCAGGCGCAATGGCTCACGCCTGTAATCCCAACACTCTGGGAGGAGGAGGGCAGATCATCTGAGGTCAGGAGTTCGAGACCAGCCTGACAAACACGGAGAAACCCTGTCTCTACTAAAAATACAAAATTAGCCAGGCGTGGTGGCGCATGCCTGTAATCCCAGCTACTGGGGAGGCTGAGGCAGGAGAATCGCTTGAACCCAGGAGGCGGAGGTTGTGGTGAGCTGAGATCGTACCATTGCACTCTAGCCTGGGCAACAAGAGCGAAACTCCGTCTCAGAAAAAATAAATAAATGAAATAAAGCAAGAGTGTTAGACTAGGTGTTCTCTAAGGTCACTTTCAATTAGGAGAGAGATTCAGGATACTGTGTGAACAACCAGTACTGCACAGGCATCAACAAGTAGACACTTGAAGCCTGAGCCAGTGTGACTTGAGAAACAGCGTGTAATCCAAGCCAGCCCTTCACTAAAGTGAAGTGTGAAATGACTGATACTTTCTACGCATTGTTTCTGTGTTGATGACAAACCTGATTATGAATATTACATGAAAGCAAGGAAAGTGCAAAATGATGCACTTATTCGAAACTGGAGGCAAAGGCAAATTCAGTTTTACTGGTTGCTATAAAGAACCTGGCTGCATCTCTCAAAATTAAAAAGAAAAACCTCAGAAAGATGAGTTGACCATTTTAAAAAGGGACACAGCCCCTTACATCAGCCGTTTGGTTTTAGTACCAGTGGTTCATCTCTGGATCCTGTTGGAGGGAAAGACCTTATCTGCCTTGGCCATAGCAGGCACCTGGTGTTTTTGTTCCCACAGCGTAGTGCACGCTTCCTATTGGAGATGTAAAGAGAAGCCAGTGACTGTCGGGTGCGCGCACACAGCAGGCCCTTCTCCTCCACTTGGCGTATGTGGCAACCCTAGTTGTGCTAAAAGGAAACACAAGTAAAGACAACTCTTGTTCTCCAGCTTGGTCAAGGATAGTGAGCACCGCTGCAGGTAGTCCCTGAGATATGCACCTCCATGTATATTAATGAGATCCCAGCAGGGAGACTTGGCGCTCTGGCCCTCAGTGCCAAAGTCTCCATCGCTGCCTGAACTCCTCACTAAATCTGATCTCTATGGCCGGCTTTTATTTAGAGCTGATAAGACACACGGCCACCCTTCGGCAGGAATCGCCCACAACCTCTCACCTGACAGGCCGTCTCAGCTCTGTTTAAATGTGTCTAGGACAAAGCAGAGCTGATGCTCTGAGAAGTTCCGTCTTTGAATAGGTCAAAGAGTTGGGAGTTGTGCCCTCGTGTCACTTCCTCCCATTGCTGACGCGCTGGTGCTGCCCACGGGGCTCTGCAGAGCACGCCTGCTCCCCGCCAAGTGGCTCCCTCACGTCGCCTCTTCCTTCCCTCTCCTCCATGCAACGCGCCCCACTACTTACAGCATCTGCATTTTATTTTTTCCATTGTACACCTAACATTCTACTACATTGTTCCATGAACACAGGCATCTTTATCAGATTGCTTCACTTGCCGTATCCCCAGCTTCTGAAAATAATTCCTGGCATGTAACAGGTGCTTAATAACTGTGGAGGGAATTACTGACTGAATGAGCAGGCTTAATACGAACATGAGAATAAGTGATAAATACAAAGATGGAACCATCAATATGTCTTCAACTGACATGCTGTGTTAACTGTGCAGTTCTACAGATAAATGCAACATACAGCCCCGTGTCTTTAAGCCAGGAGTACAATTCTAAGTCAACAAATTACTGCAGCCCTAATAGCTCATTAGAATAGAGAAGGCCAAGTCAGCAGCTCATGCTGTGAGCATGGTTGACTTGCGCCAGTCTGGGCTTTCTACCTCCCGCTTGAAAATGCCACTCGTCACACATTCCTCTTAGCTCTACCCACCACTAGAACCCAAGTCGGGTGACCTGCACAGCCCTGCCTCCCAACCTGGCTTTTCCCATTAACCAACTGATGTGCAGAAGAACAGGGATCCTGAAGACCTCTCATCAAAGCTGCTTTATGAATGCAAAGGGATTTATTAGTACAAAGCTTGTACTCATTAATTTTTTACTACTTGCCTCTTTTGAGTGTGGTAGTTAACTCTTAAGAGTAATCATACGGCCGGGCGCGGTGGCTCACGCCTGTAATTCCAGCACTTTGGGAGGCCGAGGAGGGTGGATCACAAGGTCAGGAGATCGAGACCATCCTGGCTAACATGGTGAAACCCCGTCTCTACTAAAAATACAAAAAAATTAGCCGGGCGTGGCAGTGTGTGCCTGTAGTCCCAGCTGCTGGGGAGGCTGAGGCAGGATAATGGCATGAACCTGGCAGGCGGAGCTTGCAGTGAGCCGAGATCGCACCACTGCACTCTAGCCTGGGCGACAGAGTGAGACTCCATCTCAAAAAAAAGAGTAATCATACAAGTTTTATTATTGCATGGCAAAAGAAAGAAACAGAGTGAAGAGACAGCCTGCAGAATGGGAGAAAAAGCAGGGGACTAAGATCCAGAGTTTACATGGAACTCAGCGATAACAGCAAAATAGCCCAATAATAAGGTAGGCAAAGGACATGAATAGACATTTTTCAAAAGAAGACATACAAATGGCCAACAAGCATATTTTATTTTTTAATTTATTTTTTTATTGAGACAGGGCCTCACTCCCGTCGCCCAGGCTGGAGTGCAGTGACACAATCACGGCTCACTGCAGCGTTGACTTCCTGGGCTCAGGTGATCCTCCCGCTACCACCTCCGAAGCAGCTGGGGCCACAGAGGTGCACCACCACGCCTGGCTCATTTTTTGTGTTCCTAGTAGAGATGGGGTTTCGCCACCTTGCCCAGGCTGGTCTCAACTCCGGGGCTCAAGCAGTGTGCTCGCCTCGGCCTCCCAAAGTGCTGGGATTGCAGGCCCGAGCCACTGCACCCAGCCCAACCAGCATATTTTAAAATGCTCAACATTGGCCAGGCGCTGTGGCTCATGCCTGTAATCCCAGCACTTTGGGAGGCCGAGGGGGGCAGATTATGAGGTCAGGAGTTCGGGACCAGCCTGGCCAACATGGTGAAGCCCCGTCTCCACTAAAAATACAAAAAATAGCTGGGCATAGTGGCAGGCGCCTGTAATCCCAGCTACTTGGGAGGCTGAGGCAGGAGAATCGTTTGAACACGGGAGGCGGAAGTTGCAGTGAGCTGAGATCACGACACTGGACTCCAGCCTGGGTGATAAGGCAAGACTCCATCTCAAAGGAATAAAAAATAAATAAAATGCTCAACATCACTATCATCAAGGAAATGCACATTAAAACCGCCGTGAGATACTATCTCAAGCTAGTCAAAATTGCTATCATTGAAAAGTCAAAAAGAGTATAGACATTGACAAGGATGTGGAGAAAAGGGAATGCTTATATACTGTTGGTTGGAATGCAAATCAGTACAACCTCTGTGGAAAACAGTATGGAGTTTTCTGGTTTCTTTTGTTTTAGCTTTTTTGAGATAGGGTCTCACTCTCTTGCCCAGGCTGGAGTGCAGTGGTTTGACCATGGATCACTGCAGCCTCGAACTCCTGGATCAGGTGATCCTTCCACATCAGCCTCCTGAGTAGCTGGGACTACAGGCACACATCACCATACAATGCAGAAGGTGTAAGTAGTGGGACGTGTCGCAGGGAGAAGTGGGAAGGAAGAGGCGACATGAGGGAGCCACTTGGCAGGGGAGCAGGCGTGCTCTGCAGAGCCCCATGGGCAGCACCAGCGAGTCAGCAATGGGAGGAAGTGACATGAGGGCACAACTCTCTCTCCAGCTAATTTTTGATCCCGCAATCCCACCTCTGGGTATCTACACAAAGGAAAATAATTCATAAAAATACCTGCAATTTTGTTTATCGTAGCACTATTCACAATGTCAGGGACATAATCAACCTGAAAGTACATGGGTGGACGAAGGGCTAAAGAACACATGGTATATGCTCAATGGAAGACTCCGAGGGTGAGAGGGAGGAGAGGAGTGAGAAATTACTTAATGTGTAATGTACACTATTTGGGTGATGGGTACACTAAAAGCCCAGACTCCACTACGTGACAGATCCATGTATCAAAACTGCATTTGGCGGGGCGCGGTGGAATCATGCCTGTAATCCCAGCACTTTGGGAGGCCAAGGCTGGGCGGATCACCTGAGGTCAGGAGTTCTAGACCAGCCTGGCCAATATGGTGAAACTCCATCTCTACTAAAAATACAAAAATTAGCCTGGCATGGTGGCAGACACCTGTAATCCCAGCTACTTGGGAGACTGAGGCAGGAGAATCGCTTGAACCTGGGAGGCAGAGGTTGCAGTGAGCCGAGATCATGTCACTGCCCTCCAGCCTGGGTGACAGAGTTAGACTCCGTCTCAAAACAAGACAAAACAAAAAATTTCCACAGAGGTTGTACTAATTTGCATTCGTACCCCTTAAATTTAAACAAAAATGAGTGTTAAAGTTTGATTAACGATTTTATACCAGTTAGGCTGAAGTAAATATTAAACTTTCAAATGTGTCATATTAAGATAATTTGGCCAATAATAAAATAAGGAAAAATATGAAAATAAACTTTATGACATTATTCTATGCTTATGTTACTATTAATACATAGTTTTAGAAACTTTGCTTTTCAGTAGCTGACCACTGCCAGTTTTCCAGGGCTTACTGTACACAAGCATCCTGCTCAGCATCCCATTCTCTCCTCCCATACTCAACTCTCACACAGATGCTATTAACGGCCTTTTTTACAGATGCAAAACTTGGGAATAATAACGTAGTCATTTGCTTAAGGTGAAACCACTAGCCCGGCATCAAGCTGAGGCTGCAGCTGCCCTCGGGCCGCCTTCGGGCAGCTCTGACTCCAGGCGGTTCTCCAGTCACCAAAGCCCTTAGAGAAGACCCAGGACCATGAGCGCAAAAGCAGGACATCTGCCTTGGCACGGAAGAACTTTGAGCCCAGGCTGGTCAAATACATATGCAAACAGTTTAAAAGAATAGTTCAAGGCAACATAAATCTCTAGGAATTGATGGTGATGGTGGGCTGTGGCACTGTGGGCCGGCGCCGGAGGGACAGCTCCGCAGAAGATCTGAGGTTGGGCTCAGAGAGGCCACCGCTGCCCGCCTGCATCAGTCACCCGTGCCGGTGCCTCGGCCTTGCTTTTGACCTTTTTCAGAAAGTGATGAGAACCCTCCCTAGCTTTCTAATCAAGGGACTTTATGACAGGAATATTTTTGGAGCAGTGTAAGAAGTGGGACAGCATGAGCGAGAGGCCAGGCAGAAGATGACTGTGAGACAAGTACGAGGCGGTGCGTTCACTGCCTGCATAACAGACGACCCCGGGCTCTGCAGGAGGTGATGAGCATTTACGGGAGCAGCTCTGGCGGGGGATCTCAGCCTGGGCCTCGCACGAGGTGGCAGTGGAGATGGCAGCTGGACCCGCAGCCTCCGGGGGCTGCACCCGGGCTGGAGGATGGCGTCCGCGGTGGCCACCGTGAGGGCCCCTCCAGGGTCCTCCAAGCCTGGCGGAGTGACCATGTGCGGGCAGGCCGGGCTCGCGCCACGCATCTCCGGACTCGGCCTCCCCTCAGCCCCCAAGCCCCGCGGCCCGGCCTCCGCAGCGGGCACGCGACAAGCAGGCAAGGTCACAGAGTGGCAACGCCAGGGACGAGTATGCGGAGCAGAGCGGGGCGGGGAAACCCAGAACTCAGCCTAGATGCTGGAGGAAGGTGCGATGTCCAAACAGCCCCGAGGGAAAAGGCAGGAGGAAGACGTCGGCCGGGACCCGAGCTTTGTGTTTGGGAAATGGGAGCAGCACTTATTAGAAATGGGGAAGGACAGCCGTGTGGCGGGAGGAGCAAGCCCGTTTTCTGTCTGTCCACGGGAGATGCAGGGGTGCCTCTAAGAGAGGCTGCAGCCCCCAGCGGTGGCACGCACCTGTGGTCCCAGCATTTGGGGACAAGGCTGAGGTGCAAGGATGGCTTGAACCCAGGAGTTTGAGACCAGCCAAGGCAACATAGTGAGACCCCGTCTCTTAAAAAAAATAATAATAATACTGGCTGGGCGCGGTGGCTCACACCTGTAATCCCAGCACTTTGGGAGGCCAAGGCAGGCGGATCACGAGGTCAGGAGATAGACAGCATCCTGGCTAACATGGTGAAGCCCCATCTCTACTGAAAAAAAACACAAAAAATTAGCCGGGCGTGGTGGCGGGCGCCTGTAGTCCCAGCTACTTGGGAGGCTGAGGCAGGAGAATGGCATAAACCCGGGAGGCGGAGCTTGCAGTGAGCCAAGATGGCGCCACTGCACTCCAGCCTGGGCCACAGAGCGAGACTCCGTCTCAAAAAAGAAAAAAAACAAAAATTAGGTGGCGCGGGCCTGTGGTCTCAGCTACTCAGGAGGCTGAGGCGGAAGAATCACCTAATCCCAGGAGGCGGAAGCCGCGAGCTACTGCACTCCAGAGCGAGACTATGCCTCAAAAAAAAATAATAAAAATAAAGACGACTGAGGCCGACAGGCAGCAAGTGCACTGCGGTTCCTGCTGGTGAGAGTCCTGGACCCTGCGCATGAGCAGCACTGGGTGTCCTCAGGGCCACGGCCCGTGGGCTTCGATGGGAGCAGTAGGCCGCCCGAGGGGTCGTTTCTTCCCAGTGCCGGGCCCGCCAGCACGGGTGCGGCGCCGCTTTCGGTGCCCCACAAACACTGCTTGGCCACTGAGGCCAAGGCCGAGGCCTGCGCAGTTTTCCCAAACGAACTGCCTGCTGCCTTATCGGACCACACTCACCTCCGTGCAGATGCACATTCCACAGACAGAGCTGCATGTCCGCACTGAGTCCGTTTCTGGCCGGCGGGGCAGGGCGGCCTCTGGCTGCCGTTCGGTCGCACTGGAACCGCCTGCTCTCCTCTTCCCCTTCTCACCACTGCGCTTGACTCCTTTTCAAAACAAAGAATGAACCTATTTCCAACCAACACGGAAGTTACGAAGACAACTTTACACTAATGAAAATCAATTACTACTATCTCGGTTTAAGAACTGACCACCTCAAGAAACACTTCTTAAAATTTATATATATTGGAGAGCATAGAATAACCACAACGCACGTAGGTGCTTGTTTTAACCCCACTTTGGTCACCAAAGGTTTGAAGTGGCTGGAGTCTGACATTTACAACTGTCCTCGCCTAAAAAATGTGATCGTCCCCCCAAAATACGCAGGGACCTCTGCGTGCCCCAGCCAGTGTGCGACCCTTTCTCTCCATCCCTGCTTCAGAGATGGTTTCCAGATCCCACGTTTCCTTGTTTCCATCTAGAGCAGAACCACCGGGTGACAAGTTCTAGACCATTCCCACTGGGACATTACAGAGCTGCTGCGGGAGCAAGATGGGTCACTCAAGGGCGCTGCGTGCCGGGAAGGGCGGCGCAGGGACAGCGCACCAGCACCCTGGCCAGAGGCCCCGCTGCCTTCAGGACTGGGGAGGCAGGCGCCACACAGCTTCACTCAAGATGACGCTGCTTAAACGCAGAAAAAAGACAGACACGAAACGGTTTATCCAGCATGAGCCTATCTGTGTTTAATAAAAGAAGGGAAGAGAAAGGCCACACATATACTTTCATAAGCACAGAAAACTTCTGGAAGGCTTTGTGAAAAAGAGCCGACTGGCAGCTTGCGGGAGGCCTTTACCCTTCAACGGACTCCAGACTCCTGTACTCTTTTTTAACCATAAGCATGGGTTGCTTTTATGTATTTTTTTTTAATTAATGTTGTTTTAAACAACTTTGATTTAAAGATGGTGGGAAAAAGACCTTTGGTCGTTGTCCCTCAAACACTCACAAAACTGTAAGGAGAAAAACAGGAACTCAAACCTTGGATACTATGAGGGATTCATGGCCTCCAGCCCTAGCAGGTGAGGCTGGCAAGCAGCGAGGCAGGGCCTCCAGCCTGGGCGCAGGATGTCCCCCGCGCGGGGCAGTGGCAGGCTGGAGGGGGCTGGCACAGCCTGCAGAAAGGGCCGGGAAACGCCTGGACCCTAGCCCTCTCCCTGCATGAGAAGCCTCGTCAGGAGAGGCTTAGCCACTCCAGGAAAGGCATTTGGGGGCTGAGAAGAAAGCCATGACTCCAGGCCCCGTGAGCCCCGCAGTCAGAGCCCGCCAAGGCCAGCAGGAGATGAGGCCCGGAGCAGCCGCGGGCCCAGGAGAGCTGCTTGCTGATCTGCAGGACAGAGGGGACTGGGGCAGGGGCGGGGTGGGGGTGCGGAGAGGCTGGAGGGCGGCACACCCGCCAGCGTCTGTGGAGGCCCCTGAGTGGAGGGCAGCGTGGGCGGGCAGGCGGGCGGGGGCAGCGCGGGCCACCTGCGGGGAGAGAAGGGCCTGGGCCACCGCGGCAGGCAGGACGATGGGCGCCTCCCCTAAGAGACACGGGCGAGGGCCTCGCGCCCTCCATCCACGCAGACGGCGGCGGTGGGGCTGGCTGGGGCTGCTCCTTGTTGCACACTCAAGAGGGGAGGGACGTCTGGTCCCAGGGTCACTTGCCACCCGCGATGAGTCCAGCCTAATCCTCCTCCCTGGCCCTGTGTGCCCTCGCAGCCAGACGCGCTCTTCCGTCCCGTCCTTGCTCGTCCTCTCCTCACCTCCTCACCTTCTTTCTTCTGGGAAGCATCTGCAGAGACACCAGGGGTCGGCTCGCAGAGGGGCACACACCACACTCAAGACATAAACCACACTCATGACACACCCCACACATACACATCACACACATGCATATCTTACACACATGCACACACCACACACATACATCACACATGCACATCATACACACATGCACAAATCACACAGCACACAATACACATCACACACATGCACATCATACACACATGCACATACACCACACACATACACATCAGAGCACACATACACATCACACACCTCACAAACATGCACACATACCACACACATATACACATCACATAGCACACACAGCACACACACATCACACACACGCACATCATACACACATGCACACACACCACACATCACACACATGCACACACACCACACACATACACATCACACACATATACACATTACACAGAGCACACACTATACACACATTCATACAGCACACACAAATCACACACATACACATCATACAAACATGCACACATGACACATACCACACACATATACACATCACATACACAGAGCACACACACACCACACATATACACATCACACACACACAGCACACACATCACACACACCCCACATACCACACACACATATACACATCACACACAGCATACACACACACCACACACACACACACCACATATATACACACAGCACACAAACACACAGCACACAAACATACAACACGCCACATACAGCACATGCACACCATACACGCTGCATACACACACACCACACCACACATATATACATACCACGCACAGCACACACTCCACACACACCGCACTCACCACACACACATATATACTCACCACACAGCACACAGCACACACCACACAGACACAGGACGCCAGACAAGGGAGCTCCTTACAGGCGCTGAACTCAGAGTGCAGCCATGAAGTAGGTGAGGCCCATGGCTGCCCCCGGCTTGGGTTCAAGGAGAGCAAAGTATGGCTTCAGTGACTCAGGCAAAATCAGCACGAAGTTCTTAAGGATCCCCGGACCCACACACGCGGGGGACAGATGGGGACAGATGGGGATGAGCAGCCCAGAGCAGCGCAGCACAGCCTCTGGCGGGAGGCGCGTCCTCCCCGGGGATCAGGCCCTGGTGGCCGCTGGCCATCGGGGCAGGGCCACTAGAAGTCCAGCTGCTGATGGCACAAGAAGCCAGGGAACGTTTATGAAGCTCAAGGAAATGCCAGAAAAGGTTTCCACCGCTAAAAGGAAATGGCCGGCCGCAGCTGTGTGGCCGTGCACTGGCTTGGGGCAAGTGAACAGGTGGGCACAGGACCTCGCTCACAGCAGCAGGTGCAGATGCACCCAAAGGACAGCGCCCTGTCAGGACAGGCCTGGCCACTCGTGCCGAGTCTGCACAGTCACCGGGGTCGCCTCAGCAACCCAGCCCGAGGGCGGCTTGCTGGAGAGGCCGAGCTGCCACCATGCGACCCAGAGGGCCGCAGCTCAAGCTTCCTCGGAATCTAAATCCTGCCACGAAGCAAGGAATGAAATAGAAAGAGGATGAACCCAGTGATTCTGTGTCACCGTGGAAAACTAAGGAGCTCCGGGCTGGAGAGCCACCAGCAGCTGCATATTTCCGGCGTCCCCTCGCCATGTGCACCATGCACACGGGTCACAAGAGGCTCCAGGGCCCTCCTGGGTGAGTGAATATTGTACTCACCACCATTTATCACAGGCGCAGGCACAGGCCTCCTTAGCTCACAGCGCTTTCAGAGTGTTCAATTATCCACTCGATAGCGGCCCACCCCTGCAACACAGGAAGATTTCAGCACTGAGTGGGTCGTCCCGCCTCCCGCTGCAGATAGCAAGCGACAAGTCCACGGGCTAAACTGCAGAAGGCAAGCGCTGCAGTTACAAGGAGACACAGCAGTGACCTTTCCGAGTGATCTTCACACAGGCAGGCAGTTCCTCCAGCTCAGAAGGGGGAAGGAAAACAGTGCCTAAGAGTCACTGCTGTGTTAGCAAACCAGCACCCCGCTCAGCCCAATACAGCAAGTCCTGTCCCTCACCTCCCAAATCCCAGTGCTGAGGCTGCCCCAGGAGGCCAGGAAACCCAGGGTGACACCTCCACGCACCCCCAACCCCATCCCCTGCACCTGCCCTCAGGCCGTTCCGCTGTTTCCAGGCACAACACCTCTCCCCACCTTGCAGTAATTCTCTCCTAAGCCTTCAACACAACCTCTAATAAAGTGAAATAAAGGAAAGCCAATTTGCCCTCACTGAGTTTACCCCAATTTTTTCACATAAAAGGTCTAAGGTAGCTGTGGCTTCACTGAATATTCCCTTACTCTTATAATATTTGGTTTGGCAAACATTTAGGGCTTCTGCCCTAAGCCAAGCATTGGAAACAACGATGGGTGAGATCCAGTCTCCTTCCTCCAGCATGGACAAAGCTCTCCCCCTTTGGCCTTCGCTGCCCTGCCTCCTCTGAACTGCGCTAAGCTGCTCAAATCTCTGTTTCTCAAATCTGGATTCTACAAAATTAGATAGGCACGCTCTTCTATTGGTGATGAGACTAAATGCAAGCCATAAATGGTTTTCCACTAGTTGGAGAGTTAAGCATGGAAGGACATTGGAAAGGGAAGTACAGCCTTAGGAATCGCCCACTGATCTCAAAAATGAAGACTCACTTCTGACCCCCAAAAAGGAGGGAAGAGAAAGAGGGAGGAAAGGGAAGAGTGAGAGGTATGAGGGACAGACAAAGGGAAGACATGAGCCTATGAGGTGGGCCCAGGTGAAAAGCAAAGGCCCTGCTCTGGCAAGTGGCATCCTTTAAATGTGAGGAACATCTTCCTCCCAAACATTCAAGCTCTTTCCATCAACTCTGCTGGAGGGGAGGGCAACCTGGACTCCTAGAACAATCTCTGCCTCCGTTCCAGTGCCCTGGACACAAAGGGAGTGCCATGGATAGCCTCCTGGGATCTATCCTTTCTCCTCTCACCTCCACAAAGCTTACTGCCAAATCCTGCCAGAGAGGAGCTGTGAAGACGGCAGCAGGCTCCATGGAAGCGTCACTGCTGGAGAGGTTCAGCCAAAGCCACTTAATGCCCATTAAATAGGAAATTACTATAAGTCCTGAATAGCCTACCTGATACTGTTAACACCTTGTATTTCTGATGTTGTGGGTTAGTTTACTTTGGTAACTGAGCTTATGACATTTGGGCTCTTTGAAGTGGTAGCTGCCTTGGCTGGGTTTATGCTCCAGGTTTACTCCATACTTTCTCTACTGAGAAGAGTAACTGTGGCTCCCTTGGCTTTCATAGACATACTTCCCTCAGACCTGGGTCAGCCTTTCCCTATCCTAGTTTTGAAATACTGTGGCATTATGAGCTCAGCATAAATGGAGCGCCCCAGCACTCAGGATTTTATTTATGTATGTATTTATTTATTTTATTTTATTTATTAATTTTTTTTTTTTTGAGACAGAGTCTCATTCTGTTACCCAGGCTGGAGTGCAGTGGTGGTTCAGCTCACTGCAACCTCCGCCTCATGGGTCCAAGCAATTCTCATGTCTCAGACTCCCGAGTAGCTGGGACTACAGAGGTGTGCCACCATGCCCAGCTAATTTTTGTATTTTTAGTAGATGGGGTTTCAGCATGTTGGCCAGGCTGGTCTTGAATTCCTGGCCTCAAGCGGTCCACCTGCGTTGGCCTCTCAAAGTGCTAGGATTACAGACATGAGCTACCATGCCCAGCCAGGAAGACTGATGAGACTAAAAATGTCATCTTCTTAATCTGGCACTTAACAACTAGAGCACACACAGGACTCCTAGGATTGAGATACATACCTTCTTTGCATTGGATGATATCGTATTGGCCATTAAACTTTCCAAATAACTACCGAGGCTAATCCCCTTCACAGTGATGCTGGCTTCTTGTGTGAGCACGGTCCTGCGAAAGAGCAAGAAGAAAAGGGGCTGACCAGCCCTGAGAGAGAGGAGGGTCTGCCCTGCCCTCACCCGTGGCATTCAATGTGTCAATCCCACAGGAGATGACTCACATTTCTGGGTTCTCTGGATGAGGTGTGTACACCAACCTCTCATTAACTGACACCAAATTTGTGAGTGTGATCTTAAAAAGAAGAAAAAGGTTTAGATTGTATTTCTCTTGCATTTCTTCCGAAATCGTCTGCCCATACTCTTCCATCCCAAGATTAGCACTTAGTGGGGCCAGAACAGAAGAAACTTTTAGGCATAGGAGGTACGACCACATTAAGTCCTAGGAAACCATGGTTTTGCTGTTCCTTCTGGCAACTGTCATCTGTCTTCTTCCCATGTCCCACTCCACATGTGAGCAGGGCTCTGGCCTTCAAGGTACAGTCAAGCTGCCAAAACTATCAGCAGCTGTGCTATAGAAAAGGACAAATAGGCCTGTGTGTCCATATAAGTGAGAGAAGGCTTTTCACCTATCCATGGCAGCCCATGGAGCACTATCTTCTAGGACTGGATGGGACAGACTCTGAATCTACATGGAGACTGCAGGGTTCTTGTCTCCTCCAGTGCCACTTCCTATAAACAGACTAACTCCTTATGTACATTTATACTTTTTTTTTTTTTTTTTTGAGATGGAGTCTCACTGTGTAGCCCAGGCTGGAGTGCAGTGGTGCGATCTTGGCTCACTGAAAGCCCCGCCTCCCGAGTTCACACCATTCTCCTGCCTCAGCCTCCCGAGTAGCTGGGACTACAGGCACCTGCTACCATGCCCGGCTAATTTTTTGTATTTTTAGTAGAGACGGAGTTTCACCATGTTAGCTAGGATGGTCTTGATCTCCTGACCTTGTGATCCGCCCGCCTCGGCCTCCCAAAGTGCTGGGATTACAGGCGTGAGCCACTCCACCCGGCCTATATTTTCTTTTTCTTTCTTTCTCTTATTTCTTTTGAGACGGAGTCTTGCTCTGTTACCAGGCTGGAGTGCAGGGGCATGATCTCGGCTCACTGCAACCTCCGCCTCCTGGGTTGAAGTGATTCCCCTGCGTCAGCCTCCCAAGTAGCTGGGATTACAGGTGTGTGCCACCATGCCCGGCTAAGTTTTTTTTTGTATTTTAGTAGAGACAGGGTTTCAGCATGTTGGCCAGGATGGTCTCAATCTCCTGACCTCATGATCCGACCGCCTCGCCTGGCCAAAGTGTTGGGATTACAGGCATGAGCCACCACACCTGGCCTCTGTTTTATTTTTTGAGACAGAGTCTTGTTCTGTTGCCCAGGCTGGAGTGCAGTGGCGTGATCAAGGCTCACTGCATCCTCAACTTCCAGGTCTCAGGTGATCCTCCCACTTCAGCCTCCTGAGTAGCTGGGACTACAGGTGCACACCACCACACCCGGCTAATTTTTAAATTTTTTGTAGAGATGGGATTTTGCAATGCTGCCTGGGCTGGTCTCAAACTCCTGAGCTCAAGTGATCCTCCCACCTTGGCCTCCCAAAGTGCTGGGATTGCCACTGGGCCCAGCCTATATTTTCTTTTTTTTTTTTTTTTTTTTTTTGAGACGGAGTCTTGCTTTGTCGCCCAGGCTGGAGTGCAGTGGCATGATCTCGGCTCACTGCAAGCTCCGCCTTCCGGGTTCACACCATTTTCCTGCCTCAGCCTCCCCAGTAGATGGGACTACAGGCACCGCCCGCCACCACACCCGGCTAATTTGTGTGTGTGTATTTTTTAGTACAGACGGGGTTTCACCATGTTAGCCAGGATAGTCTTGATCTCCTGACCTCGTGATCCACCCGCCTCCGCCTCCCAAAGTGCTGGGATTACAGTCATGAGCCACCGCGCCCGGCCTATATTTTCTGTCAAAACCAATTTAAACACTGGAGCTCTAGAGCCACGCTAACCGAATTTTCTGTGATAACAGTAATGTCCTGTGCATGCCGTCTGGTATGGTAGCCACAAACACGTGCAGCTAATGCACACCTGAAATGTGGCTCATGTGACTGAGGAATGGAATTTTTAATTTTATTTTATCCTAATTAGTTTAATTTTTTTTTTTTTTCAGATGGAGTTTCACTCTTGAGTGCAATGGCGCGATCTCGGCTCACTGCAACCTCCACCTCCCAGATTCAAGCAATTCTCCTGCCTCAGCCTCCAGAGTAGCTGGGACTACAGGCACCCACCACCATGCCCGGCTAATTTTTGTATTTTTAGTAGAGATGGGGTTTCACCATGTTGGCCAGGCTGGTCTGGAACTCCTGACCTCAGAGAAGTCAGGTGACCTGCCTGCCTCAGCCTCGCAAAGTGCTGGGATTACAGGCATGGGCCACCGCGCTGGCCATAGATAGCTTAAAATTAAATAGCCGCATGTTACTGGTGGCTGCCACACTGGACAACAGAGCTCTAGAATTGCTTCATTGTTTAACCCAGTTCACCTTCTTCTCGAAACGCCAATTCTGATAAAAGACCATGTTTTAAAAAGTTTAAACAGTGAAAAGCAAATTAACCTTTCTGTAGTGATAAATACTCATTTTTTCAGTAATCTCTCACTGAATCCCTCCCCCAGCCTCACTGTCCCAATGCAAATGGTTAGTAGGAAATCTCTCTCCTCCTACAGAGTGCCAGGTTATCAAGAGTCTCACGTGTATGGGCGTTATATTCAACAGAACTGTCTAACAGTATCAATTACAAATTAAACTCCGATTAGCTGTTGTCATTTCATGTGCAATATTTCATGCAAGTCACTGTGTTTCATAAACCTTACTTCTCTGAGGTTTGTTCTTTTCTTTTTTATACAAGAAATGTGAGACTCAGAAAATGTAAATAGCATCCCCAAGTCATCGGGCCATCCAGCAATGGCTTCAGGATGCAAGCACATGTCTGTCTTGCTCCAAACCCCGTTCCTTCCCATCAGACTTCACTGGAGCATAAACTGCTCCTTTTTACATACAACTGAGTTTTCTGGAAGGATAAAGTGGAATATCATAAGTAAACTTGGTTTCGGGGGCAGAAAGAACATAATACATAAGCTGTCAGGAATAGCCAGTGGGGACCCCGACAGGCTCCTGTGACTTCGTGCAGCCTGGAACAAGGAGCCAGTAGGACCAGGGGACACTGGCAGAAGTCCGGTTAGTACACTAAGGAGCTAGGCTCTATCCTGCAGGTGGCTCAGAGCCTCATCTCAGCACACAGGGATGCACCCACTGCCTTCTACAGAAGGTGCTCCCAGCTGGGCAGAGTATGGCTGGCCGACAGCACCGAGCATCCTGGGGGGCTGTTCCCATGGCCGCCTGAGAAGCTCATAGGAGCTCCCAAGGCCCTCGGATTGGGGCAGGGGAGCCGCAGGACCCAGAGCAGCTCCACTTTCTTTCAAACACTGGGCCTCCCACAAGACGCTGAGAAGATGGGGAGCTGCCCAGGTACCGGTTCGGGTACTTGCGCATGGCCGCCTGGATGACCTGCTCCTCAGCCCTGTCCCCACCCACTGCACCCACTGCACCCACCAGCCCTGCCTGCCCCTGGGCCCAGGTCGCCCTTCCCTCACTGCAGCGCCGCTGGCCGCACCTTCAGCTTCAGGCTGGACACTCCACAGCCTGCTGCACAGGGGCGCATACTCAAGATGTACAAAGCAAGCTCACCTCTCTCTTCTCACACCTGCCCCTCATGGGCCACCATTGAGCCTGGTGCCCTCACCAGAGAGCGGAGCTGCGCCGTGAGCCTCCTGCTCCTCACTCCCCATGTCTCACCCCAGGTGGCCTCTGCTACCTCTCACCTGGACAATTACCTGCCCAGACTACTGGTCTCCCTGGCTCAGGTCCCAACCACAAGGCTGCCAAGGTATTCTTCCCAACACACAACCCGGCTCCCTCACCTTCCTGCAACAAACTCTCAGTGGCTCCCTCTTACCACGAAAACGACCTCCGGCTCCTCTGCCTCTTCTGTGGTCTTGTGCCTGCCCCTCTCCAGCCTCCTCCCTCCCACACCACCTTCCCCTCTTAGTCTCTAACGCCATCTGTTTGTGGCTCTCTAAGGCTCAAAGGCGCCCACTGCCAGTGTGTATGGAGAAGTCCTGCCAGGCTCCCTGTCACCTACCTTCACATAGCCACTTAGGGGAGCTCCTGCTCACTGCCACCTACATGGGTTGTCTAGATGCCCACGGTGCGATGACAGAGCCAGTCAGGAGGAAATACCTTAATCCTTGCATTCCCCATCCCTAGCACTGTGCTGGGTACCTGGCAGGCACTTGATACTGTTGGCAGAACCAATAGTGGTGGCTAGAGCCAACCGTGGCACTGGGGACAGAAAAGGGAGGCCAGATGAGGGCACCGCTGACTTCACCCACCATAGCCCATTTCTATATTTGCTGAAAATAAGGATTATTTTATGAAATAAATAATTTTCCTAGCCCATGCATATTCCCAACATGTTCTTGCATTTGCATTTGGCCAATATACATTTTTTAGTTGAGAGAAGTGAGAGAGGAGTGAAGGGGGGAAGTAGCTTTAAAAATACCTGTTGGGGCCGGGCGCGGTGTCTCACACCTGTAATCCCAGCACTTTGGGAGGCCGAGGCGGGCGGATCACGAGGTCAAGAGTTCGAGACCAGCCTGACCAACATGGTGAAACCTCCTCTCTACGAAAAATACAAAAATTAGCCAGGTATGGTGGCACACGGCTGTAATCCCAGCTACTCAGGAGGCTGAGGCAGGAGAATCGCTTGAAACCAGGGGGCGGAGGTTGCAGTGAGCCAAGATCACACCACTGCACTCCAGCCTGGGTGACAGGGCGAGACTCCGTCTCAAAAAAAAAAAAAAAAAATGCCTGTTGGTGGTACACACCTGTAGTCCCAGCTACTTGGGAGGGTGAGACAGGAGAATCGCTTGAACCCATGAGGTGGAGGTTGCAGGGTGCTGAGATCCACTGCACTCCAGCCTAGGTGAGAGAGAGAGACTTTGTCTCAAAAATTAAAAAAAAAAAAAAAAAAAAAAAAAAGCACGTTGGGAGGCATCACTTGAGACCAGGAGTTTGAGATCAGCCTGGGGAACAGTGAGATCCTACCTCTGTGAAAAATAAAAATAAAAAAATAGCCAGGGATGGTGGCACGTGCCTGTGGTCCCAGCTATTTGGGAGGCTGAGGCAGGAGGATCACTTGAGCCCAAGAGTGTGAGGCTGCACTGAGCTATGACCACACCACTGCACTCCAGCCTGGGTGACAGGGCAAGACCCAATCTTTAAAAAAACAAAAACGTCTGCTGGTTGTCGGGACAGTGGTTATCCTGTGGGGGGTGCCCAAGGGGTCTCAGGGGCTGGTCAAATTCTGTTGCTTGACCTGCCTGCTAGTTAAGAGGTGCGTTCTTTGTGACAATTCATCATTATGTGCATTTTTCTATATACTTATTATACTTGAATAAAAAGATGAACTGCTAAATGAATTCAGCCTTTCTATTAAAAATATGCAACACCTAGACCAAAGGTGGGCTGGAAATAGAATTAAACGAAAGCCTTACGCACCACCACCCAGACACACTGAGCCCCTTTCTCATCTGAGGCCATTGCTTACATTGGTAGAACAAAGTTCCATTTTCTTTTCCACGGGATCCACCACAGAATGTTCTCGGATGTATGTCAAAGTCCTACTGGTTCCCAAAATCTAAAAAACAAAGCAAAAACTAGCACAGTGGAACGTTAAAAATTCTAGTTCATATCACCACCGAATACCATTGCATTGACTAATTAGTTCACTATTCAAGAAATGATATCATGGGATGCAGCAAGGGACAGAGACAAAACCCCTGTGTCCAGGGCGCTTCCGCTCCAGCAGGTGAGCCACTGAGCAAAGAAATGAATTCCAACAGAGCAGAGCGTGCGGCAGCACTATGCTCCCGGCAAAATAAAACAGGCTGCAGGCAGTGGAGCTGGGAGGCCCCTCTGCTGGGTGGAGTCTGGGCAGAGCCCAGACTCCCCAAAGAGGAAGGTACCACCATAGTGCTGGGGTGGGGGTGTCGGGCTGGGGGCAGCAGGTGCAGGCCCCTGCAGCAGGAGCTGGGCTGACTGAGAGGCCTGCGCCAGGCCAGGGCGTGGACTGCAGGTGGAGGAGATCCGGGGGCCGGGATGGGGTGAGCCGTGCTCAGATTCGCATTTCCAGTGACCTCCCTGGCTCTGAGGAAGAGGCCACGGGGGGCTGAACCATGGTGAAGCCTAATCCTGGTGCCCTAGGATGCGGCTGGCTGCGGACGCTGGGCTTTAGAGGCGATTAAGCCAGGAGGAGGGGCGCCAGGCGGTGCTAATCCAGCAGGTCCGGGCCCTTTGGGAGAGCAGGTGGGGATGCCAGACGCCAGGCGCCGAGCAGAGCCTCCCGCGCCCCCCGATCTCGAGGAAGACTCCCCACCGTCCCCCCACCCCGTGACCCCCGATCTCGAGGAAGACCCCCCCACCGATCCCCCACCCCACACCCCCTGATCTCGAGGAAAACCCTCCCACTACCCCCCCAGCCCGCGCCCCCGATCTCGGGGAAGTTCCCCTCCCCCGCCACCCCCACCCCGCGCCCCCTGATCTCAGGAAAGGCCCCCCGCCGCCCTCCCACCCCGATGGCAGCCAGAGCAGCAGAGGGACTGACGAGGGGAGGAGGGACGCGGGAGAGGGCGGGGGCGGGAGTGGGGGGGTCGGGCGCGTCCGGAGCCGCAGCCCCCGCCCCGCTCACCGCTCTCACGAGGCCGGGCAGCCCCCACTCGGTGCTGAGCAGGCGCAGGCTGTGCAGGCGGCCGCGGCCGTCCACGCGGCGCTGCAGCACATCCACGCCCAGCACGCTCGGGTTCATCGGGTTCGGGTACTTGCGCATGGCCGCCTGGATGACCGTGTCCCACGGGTGGCTGCGGGGAGAGCATAGGCGGCGGTGAGCAAGCGCCGGGGCCGGGGCCGCAAGGGTAAAGGGGAGGAAAAGCCGCCGCCAGGCCTGCACAACGCGCTAGTCTCTTCACTTTAATGAAAGGCTCGTCCCACAAATCTGAGGAGTCCCGCGAGCCCTCCCCGGCCGCCGGCTCAGCACCTGCACGCCTCGGCACCTGGCAGCCCCCTGGTTTTTGTTTGTCTGAGACAGGGTCTCACTCTGTCGCCCAGCAGGCAGGAGTGCAGTGGTGCCATCAGGGTCACTGCAGACTCAACCTCCCAGGCTCAAGTGAACATCCTGCCTCAGCCTCCTTTTGCCCCACCTCCAGTAGCTGGGACTACAGGCGTGTGCCACCAAACCTGAATCACTTTTTTTGTTGAGACGGAGTCTTGCTCTGTCACCCAGGCTGGAGTGCAGCGGCGCGATCTCAGCTCACTGCAAGCTCCGCCTCCCGGGTTCACGCCATTCTCCTGCCTCAGCCCCCCGAGCAGCTGGGGCTACAGGCGCCCCCCACCATGCCTGGCTAATTTTTTTCTATTTTTTAGTAGAGAGGGGGTTTCACCGTACTCTCGATCTCCTGACCTCGTGAACCTCCCGCCTCAGCCTTCCAAAGTGCTGGGATTACAGGCGTGAGCCACCATGCCTGGCCTAACTTTTTAAATTAATTAATTTTTTTTTGAGATGGGGTCTCGCTCTATCAACCAGGCTGGAGTGCCGTGGCACGATCTCAGCTCACTGCAACCTCCGCCTCCCAGGTTCAAGTGATTCTTCTGCCTCAGCCTCTCTTGTAGCTGGGATTACAGGCACCCACCACCACACCTGGCTAATTTTTGTATTTTTAGTAGAGACGGGATTTCCCCATGTTGGCCAGGCTGGTCTGGAACTCCTGACCTCAAGTGATCCGCCTGCCTCAGCCTCCCAAAGTGGGATTTGGGAGTGATCCGCCTGCCTCAGCCTCCCAAAGTGCTGGGACTACAGGCATAAGCCACCACGCCTGGCCAACTTTTTTTTTTTTTTGAGACGGAGTCTTGCTCTGTCACCCAGGCTGGATTGCAATGGCTCTGTCTCAGCTCACTGCAACCTCCGCCACCCGGGTACAAGCGATTCTCCTGCCTCAGCCTCCCTAGTAGCTGGGACTACAGGTGCCCACCACCACACCCAGCTGATTTTTTTGTATTTTTAGTAGAGACGGGATTTCACTATGTTGGCCAGGCTTGTCTCAAACTGCTGACCTCGTGATCTGCCCACCTCAGCCTCTCAAAGTGCTAGGATTACAGGCGTGAGCCACCGTGCCAAGCCCAACCTTTTATTTTAAAAATTTTTTTAGGTCTTATTATGTTGCCAGGTTGATGTCAAACTCATGGCCTCAAGCAATCCTCCTGCCTTGGCCTCCCAAAGTGCTGGAATTACGGGCACGAGCCACCACACTCAGCCTCCCCTTGTTTTATTTCCTGCCATCAGAGTGGTTGCAAGTCACCCATTGCTTTCCAGAGCTCTGCACTTGTTTAGGCCTGAAACCTGCAGGGGTCAGACACACGTCTGAAGGGAGCCAAGTGAGGGGCCACCATACCTGTCCAGCATGGACCTTCCCACAGACTGCTGAGGGGTTGCTAGCAAGTCACTTTATTGCCCTAATTGTCCTAATCCGCCCTTCCTTCAAGGTGTGCTCTCTCCCAGGAAGCCTCTGAGCCTCCTGCAAGGACAAACATTCTCTGACAAGATCATCATTTCTTCAGAAGTGCCCAGAGAGGTTTGTCCAGCATATGTACAGACACAGCCCAGAGGCAAGCCTGGATGTGTGCACACACATATGCACCATCACATTCACATGTGTGCACATACGCATGCAGACACACATACATGCACATGCAGACACATCTTGAAAAATTAACCTGGGATTACACTCAATATATGGGTTTACGATCCACTTTTTATAACTGCTGATAAACATTTTCCTATATCATGAAGCCATTTTCAGGAATATGATTATAAACGGCTGTACACTAGGTCATCTTGTGGCTGTGTATACTTCACCAGTCCTCTGTGGTGGGTTATGTTATGTAGATTGCTTCCACTTTTACACGATAAATTATAACAGTAGAGAACATTTGTGTACATTAGTCTTTCAACATATCTAATTCTTCCTTAGGATAAAGTGGTAGAAATGAAATTTCCAAATAAAATATGAAAGATTATGAGGATACTGAAGTTTTTTGTTCCATATTTGAGGTCAATTTTCAATATAACAGAGTGATCATTAATTTACTTTACCCTCATCAAACTCTTGTCCTAGGTGAAAGTTAGCAGCAGGGCCCAGATGAGAACCAGGTCTCGCAGCTCCCTAACCTGTTCTTTCTACTACATTCGGTGGCCTCTAAATTGTCAGGGCCTGGCCTGGAATCCTCTCTTAACAATAGAACACTTATGTTCAGTTTTTCAAACCATGCAATTGTGTCACTAAGCTAACGCATTCCACTGGCTAACATAAAGAGAAGAGAGGGATGAAGAAGCCAAGACTGGGTGGTCCTGATCACTCTAGGAATTCAGTCAGAGTGGAGCCCTTTCGTCTCTCTGAGGTTTAGGAAAGAACCGTCAGGGACATGGCAGACCCCAGATCTAGGTAAGGAAGGTGAATCTAGAGATTCATGTGAAGCAGAAAGGGTCCCAGTCACCCAGGAGAGCCTCCTCAATAAATAATCTGAAGGCTTTTCAGTTAAGTTCCTTAGATTTGTTCCCATAGAAATCATTACTTTAAGCAGAATAGGGTATGCCTTCTAACATTAAGCTTAAAATAATCTAAACATTGAGAGATTATTGCATTAAGCTTATCTCAAATAATGTTTCTTTCATATAAAATTCTTGCATCTTAGGGCTGGATGCAGTGGCTCATGCCTGTAATCCCAGCACTGTGGGAGGCCAAGGCGGGCAGATCACTTGAGGTTAGGAGTTCAACACCAGCCTGGCCAACGTGGTGAAACCCCATCTCTAAGAAAAATACAAAAATTAGCCGGGCATGGTGGCAGGCGCCTGTAATCCCAGCTACTCGGGAGACTGAGGCAGAAGAATTGCTCGAACCCGGGAGGTGGAGGTTGCAGTGAGCCGAGATCGCGCCACTGCACCCCAGCCTGAGCAACGAAGCAAGGCTCCATCTCAAAAATAAAAATTAAAATTAAAATTAAAAACTTGCATCTTTCTGGATGATGATTTAAACTAAATACAATCTGCTTAAAATATGCACATAATAAATAATTTTACTAATTACAGCAGGATGACCACACAGATAGCAACAGAACAATGGAGGAAAATGATAAACATAATAATAACATCTCAACATCTCTAAAATGATAAAGTCTAAGCACAGCAAGTCAATAGCACACACTTTGGTTAAAGAAAATAGCCTTGTCTGGCCGGGTACAGTGGCTCATGCCTATAATCCCAGCACTTTGGGAGGCTGACGCTGGTGGATCGCGAGGTCAGGAGATCGAGACCATCCTGGCTAACATGGTGAAACCCTGTCTCTACTAAAAATACAAAAAATTAGCCGGGCGTGGTGGCGGGCACCTGCAGTCCCAGCTACTCCGGAGGCTGAGGCAGGAGAATGGCGTGAACCCGGGAGGCGGAGTTTGCAGTGAGCCGAGATCGCGCCACTGCACTCCAGCCTGGGCAACAGAGTGAGACTCCATCTCAAAAAGAAAAGAAAATAGCCTTGTCTGGGCACAGTGGCTCATGCCTTTAAATCCCAGCACTTCGGGAGGCTAAGGCAGGAAGACTGCCTGATGCTAGGAGCTCGAGCCCAGCCTGGGCAATATAGCAAGACCCCTCATCTCTACAAAAAAAAAAAACATTAACCAGGCATGGTGGCACACCCCTGTGGTACTAGCTATTTGGGAGGCTGAGGCTGAGGCAGGAGGATCACCTAAGACCAGAGGTCGAGGCTGCAACAAGCCATGATTGTACCACTGCACTCCAGCCTGGGTGACAGAGCAAATGCCTGTCTAAAAAAACAAAAACAACAACAACAACAACAACAACAACAACAAAAAAACAGAAAGAACAAAAATAGCCTGACACACTTTCAATGGGCAAAAATAGACAAGTCTGGCAATATTGAGTACTGGAAAGGGTATAGGAAATAGGACAACAGGAAGTGCTGCTGGTGGACACAAACTGGCACAGGCACTAATGGGAGCAGTTTACCCACAGAAGCTGAATATGGACACCCCGCCCCTGCCGAAATCAGTCAGGGTTCTCAGCCGCCTGGTTTAGGCAGAAGAGGAATGTGCTGAAGTTTATTTTCAAGAGGAGCAGAGAACTGCCTACTCAGAGATCCCCACCCAGGCGGCAGGAGCCTCCTCTGCTGCTGTTCATGGAGACCTCTGGGGAAACCTATCCCCCAAGGGCAAGAGGCCTCTGCTGCCACCCAGCATAGATGGCTCCCCACATACACGTGTCCTAAGTGCTCTGACACCATGTGTGTGGTGGGTCTGCCTGGAGGGCTAAGGGAAGCTGGTTTCTGTGCTGGGGAATGAAAAGGAATAACAAAGGACTCTCTAAGCACCAACAGCGTCGGGAAGATGAAGGAGGAAATTACATGATGTCTGGGATTTGCCTAAAATAACCCAGGGGAAGGAGCAGTGGGTGGGGACACAGAGGACCCTGGACTGGCTGCCAGAGGGTAACTGTTAAGCTGGGGGTGGCACCTGCTCTCAGTATTCTAGTCTCTCCATGTTTGCATAGTTGTGAAATTTCCATAGTAAAAAATTTGTCTTAAAAAGATTTAAGGCCAGGCACAGTGGCTCATGCCTGTAATCCCAGCACTTTGGGAGGCCGGGGCGGGCGGATCACTTGACAGGAATTCTAGAACAGCCTGGCCAACATGGTGAAACCTAGTCTCTACTAAAAATACAAAAATTAGCTGGGCATGGTGGCGCACACCTGTAGTCCCAGCTACTTAGGAGCCCGAGGCAGGAGAATTGCTTGAACCTGGGAGGCAGAGGTTGCTGTGAGCCAAGATTGCACCACTGCACTTCTGCCTGGGTGACAGAGTGAGACCCTGTCTCAAAATAAAACAAAAAAATAAACATTAAAAAAAAAAAAAAAAAGATGTAGGCAGACCAGATGTGTTGGCTTATGCCTATAACCCCAGCATTTTGGGAGGCCAAGGCAGGAAGTTCACTTGAGACCGGGAGTTCAAGACCAGCCTGCGCAATAGAGCAAGATCCCTATGTCAACAAAAAATACCGAAATTAGCCAGGTGTGGTGGCGCGCAACCATAGTCCCAGCTACTCCAGAGCCTGAGATGGGAGGATCACTTAAGCCAAAGCGTTTGAGGCTGCAGTACGTCGTGATTGCGCTACTGCACTCCAGCCTGGGCAACAGAGCAAGACCGTCTCTAAAAAAAAGAAAGAAAAAAAAGATGTAGGCAGCCAAAAACAAGATAATAGGCCTGCTACATCCCACCACCAAGTGACCCAAGGCCTCCATCAGCTGCTCCTTAGCATGTGGGCCGCATATGCTGGTGGCTCCAAGACCTTTTCCAGACACAACTGTTGTCACAGTGCTACTGAGACGTGACTGACCTTTTTTTTGGTGGGGGTGGAGGGGCAGGGGGAGGACCAAGTCTCACTCTGTTGCAGAGTGAGACTGCAATGCAGTGGGTGTGATCTCAACTCACTGCAACCTCCACCTCCCGGGTTCAAGCAATTCTCGTGCCTCAGCTTCCCGAGTAGCTGGGACCACAGGCATGAGCCACCACACCCTGCTAATTTTTGTATTTTTAGTAGAGATGGGGGTTCACCATGTTGACTAGGCTGGTCTCAAACTCCTGACCTCAGGTGATCCACCTACCTCGGCCTCCCAAAGTGCTGGGATTACAGGCATGGGCCATGGCGCCCGGCCAATGACTGGCCTTTTTTGCTGTATTGACATTTGCACTGATTCTGCAAAAGCAATAAAAGGACAGAGCCAGTATCTTCCCAGCATCAAGGCAGGGCTCCAAATTGCATGTGGTCACCACAGTCCTCACTGCTGTGCACTTGGGAAACAATGCCACTTTCTCTTAGGGACATCTGTGATTAAATGGCCAAGTGATTAGTTTTATGACTGCTTGACCCCTGAGTACTCTTCTCTTTGATATTCGGTGTGAGGGAACAGAAGTGTACCAGAAGCGCCTCTGCTGCTGCGGCCCAAGTCCCTCGACTGTGGGGTGTCTGGGGGGTGCCAGCACTTGTTCACTCTGAGTGGGAGCCCCTGTCTCTCTGCTGCTTTCCACTGCCTGCCTCTTGTACTTGAAAGAGCAATAAACAGAAAGAACAATAAACAGATACACTTTGCTTATTCAGACTTGGGGATCTGACAGCTGATTTCTTGAAAATTAACAAAGTAAGCCTGTGCTTCAAGGAAAACAACTGATAGCATTAGCTGCCAAAGATAAAATTTGAGCTTTAAAGTGATAATTTGGCCAGGCATGGTGGCTCACGCCTGTAATTTGGCCAGCACTTTGGGAGACCAAGGCAGGCGTATCATCTGAGGTTAGGAGTTCGAGACCAGCCTAGCCAACATGGCGAAACCCCGTCTCTACTAAAAATACAAAAATTAGTAGGCCGTGGTGGGACGCACCTGTAATCCCAGCTATTTGGGAGGCTGAGGCAGGAGAATTGCTTGAATCTGGGAGGCAGAGGTTGCAGTTAACTGAGATCACGCCACTGCACTCCAGCCTGGGCGACAGAGTGAGACTCTGTCTTGGAAAAAAAATAAATAAATAAAGTGATAATTGAAATTTCAGAAAACTTGTATCTGCTACCAGGAGCTGGATGACTGCCCCATGCTGCACGCTCAGTGGAGGCCTATATTCCAAACGATTCCAAGTCATACTTGGGTTAAAGACTCATTCATATACAGGACAGGCCAATGGGTTTGTTGTTGTGATTGTTGTTTTAAGAGATGGTGTGGCTCTGTCACTGTAGCCTCAAACTCCTGGGGTCAAGCAATCCTCCTGCCTCAGCCTCCTGAACAGCTAGGACTACAGGCACAAGCCACCACACCTGGCTAATTTTTGTATTAATTTTTTGTAGAGACATATGCTACTATGTTGCCCAGGCTGGTCTCAAACTCCTGAGCTCAAGCGATTCCCCCCACTAGGCCTCAGAGCTCAATACTCTATTCATTATAGTTTCAGGTTTTGTATTCCAACTAAGTGTTAAGAAGCTACTGTTTCTTTCGTCATAGTAGGAAAGAATAGCCATAATTACTTAAAAAGACTACTAAGATACTCCCACCTTTTCCAGCTGCATGTTTGTGTGAGGCTGGGGTTTATCCACACACTTCAACCAAAACTATATATTGCCAAACACAGACTGCAGAGGCAGATATGAGAATCAAGTTATCTCCTATAAGCCAGATATTGTAGATATTAGTAAAAACAGAAACAGCGCCACTCCTTTCACTAATTTTTGGAAAATACAGTTTTTTATTCAGAAACATTATGTTAACATAACAGGTTTATTATTGTTAAATTTAATGAATTAACTTTTTCAATTTCTCATTTTTAATTTCTAATATGGTAAATATTGACAGATATAACCTACATAAGCAAAACTGTTTAGGGTTTTGCTAAATCAAGAGGTCCTGAGGCTGAAGAGCTTGAAATCCACTGGCCTGAGTGGGCCCTTGATTGAGTGGGAAATAGACACAGGGCTGGTCCCTGCAGTTCCATTTGTAATAAGAGGAAAACGTAATGCCCTTCAATAAGAAAAAGAATAAATGGTGGCACATTCATACAGCTATTAATATCTATCTATATCTACATATATTTATGTAGACATCTATAGACATCTCATATGGATGGATTTTTGAAAAACAGTAGGGCTAGGCGCAGTGGCTCACGCCTGTAAACCCAGCACTTTGGGAGGCCCAGGTGGGCAGATCACTTGAGGTCAGGAGTTCGAGACCAGCCTGGCCAACATGGCGAAACCCTGTCTCTACTAAAAATACAAAAATTAGCTGGGCGTGGTAGCAGCTGCTTGTAATCCCAGCTACTCGGGAGGCTGAGGCAGGAGAACTGATTGAACCTGGGAGGCAGAGGTTGCAGTGAACTGAGATCCTGCCACTGCCCTCCAGCCTGGGTAACAGAGTGAGACTCCACCTCAAAAAAAAAAAAAAAAAAAAAAAGGCCGGGAGCAGTGGCTCATGCCTGTAATCCCAGCACTTTGGGAGGCCAAGGCAGGCAGATCACGAGGTCAAGAGATGGAGACCATCCTGGCTAAACTAAAAATACAAAAAATTAGTCGGGTGTGGTGGCAGGCGCCTGTGGTTCCAGCTACTCTGGAGGCTGAGGCAGGAGAATGGCGTGAACCCGGGAGGCGGAGCTTGCAGTGAGCCGAGACTGCGCCCCTGCACTCCAGCCTGGGCGACAGAGCGAGACTCCGTCTCAAAAAAAAAAAAAAGAAAAGAAGGCAACATGACACATGCGTATACACAGATGCAGTAAAGTGAACCCCCTCAGAAGGATGCCCACCAAACTCATCCTCATGGCTGCCTGCAGGGAGGGAGACACAGCGGAACACCAGTGGGGAGGGGAAGAGCAGGCTTCAACTCATCTGTAATGTTCAATTTCTCTTCCCTGCTCATAGCTGGAAGGCAAGCCTGCTTTAGGTATGACTCCCCGTGCCCCAAAGCCCGTCCTGCCCTGAGACGGGCATGGCCAGACATTCCTGGCAGCTGTCAGAATCAAAGGTGTGTGCAGCCTTGAACCCTGCAGGAAATCTATTTGTGATGGGCTTTGTTATTGACGATTTTGTCATAGGTCTGCCTGAAACCTCAATGCTGGGAAGAAGACATTTTAAACCCTGTCCATTTTTTTTTTTTTTTGAGACAGAGTCTCGCTCTGTCGCCCAGGCTGGAGTGCAGTGGCGCGATCTCGGCTCACTGCAAGTTCCGCCTCCCGGGTTCACGCCATTCTCCTGCCTCAGCCTCCTGAGTAGCTGGGACTACAGGTGCCCGCTACCACGCCCAGCTAATTTTTTTTTTTTTTGTATTTTTTAGTAGAGACAGGGTTTCATCATGTTAGCCAGGATGGTCTTGATCTCCTGACCTTGTGATCTGCCCGCCTCGGCCTCCCAAAGTGCGGGGATTACAGGCGTGAGCCACCGCACCCGGCAACCCTGTTCATTTTTAAATGCCCCTTTTTATATTTTGGCCATATACTTTTAATTATATTTAAACTACTTTCACCCCTGTCTGGGTAACACACACGTTAATTCAGTGGCCTTTCCCCGGGCTCTCTGTTTGTCTGAGTGTTTACACTGCTGTCTGCTATGAGTGATCTCAGGGGCGGAGTTTCTTCTCAATGTGGACACAGGAAGAAAACTTGATAAGATCAAAGTGTGCCTAATTATTTCTTCATTTCAAAAGCACTGTAATCCCAGCACTTCAGGAGGCCGAGGTGGGTGGATCACTTGAGGTCAGGAGTTTGAGACCAGCCTAGCCAACATGGTGAAACCCTGTCTCTACTAAAAATACAAAAAAATTCACCAGGCGTGGTGGCCTGTGGTCCCAGCTACTCAGGAGGCTGAAGCACAAGAATTGCTTGAACCGGAGAGGCAGAGGTTGTGGTGAGCCAAGATCGTGCCACTGCACTCCAGCCTGGGCGACAGAGCAAGATTCTGCCTCAAAAAAAGGACAAAAAAAAGTAAATTTATTATTTCCAATCAAATGTTCACCTAACAGTACAACAAACTTTTTTTATTTTTAAGTATAGAAAGAAAAAGAAAGGTCTATAATCCTCAAAGGAAAAAAATCAGGGGTTTCAATGGACGAAACAAGGGGAAAACTACACAGTAAGTCCAGCCAGGAAGCCAGACTTCCAATTTGTACTGTCATTTGGATGCTATGCCACCTCATGGTACCACCTCATGGTATCACATCATTCATAACCCGTCCAGCCACAGGCCAATGACAGCATCCTCGGCCAGCCACATTCCACATTTGTGAGGCTTCATTACAGCCCTTTGCTTTTAAGTTCAAAAGTCTATGGCAGAGAATCAGCACCTAGTCCACAGCAGCTCCAGGGATGACCGGGATTCCTTTGGTGGATAGCTGCCCCTGTCCTGGAAGGACATCTGATCTCCATGTAAGATTCCTCACCACTTCTGAGCACCTGCTAGGCGCCAGGCCCCGGCGGGGTGCCAGGAATACAAAATGAATGACGAGAGAAATGAAATACTGACACTTTACCACATGGTGAGCCTCAAGAAAATCATGCTAAGTGAAAGCAGCCAGACACAAAACACCCCATATTGTAGGATGACATTTACATGCAATGTCCCAACAAGGCAAATTCATAGAAACAGAAAAGATTCCTGGTTCCCTGGGGCAGGGGTGAAAATGGGGTAAAATGTGAAGCTAATGAGCATGGGGCACCTCTGCAGGAGGATAGAAGTGTTCTAGGACTGAACTGTGTGTATGATGGTCACACTTAGCAAAACTTAATGAATTATATACACTTAAAATGTGTATAATTTTATGGTATGTAAAGCATACTTCGGTAAAGCTTAAAAAAAACGGGAGTTAGCAGCTGCAACAATTTTCAAAAGCATCAACTGTGATTTTTCACAGCTGGCTATTCATTTGCGCTTGTCCACAGACATTTCACAAACCTCTAGGGCAGACCTCGGCCATTCCATGAGAAAACTGAGCCCCAACCGTCTGGCACTCCTGGTATGCAAAGACTTAACTGCCCACAGCATCCAGACGGCTCAGTGATGCCCCCATCCTTGTTGCTGATGGAAACCCACTTGAGAAACACTGCAGGCCATACAAAAAATTAGATCCCATCAAGTCTAAAGACTTCATGAAAAATAATTTCAGAGGTTTTGAAACCACTTGATATATTTTTATTATAATTTTACATGTTTAAAGTCAGGCCAGTCACGGTGGCTCACACCTATAATCCCAGCACTTTGGGAGGCCGGGGCGGGTGGATCACCTGAGGTCAGGAGTTCTAGACCAGCCTGGCCAACATGGCAAAACCCTGTCTCTACTAAAAATACAAAAATTAGCCGCACGTGATGGCCCACATCTGTAGTCCCTGCTACTCAGGAGGCTGAGGCTCGAGAATCACTTGAACCCAGGAGGGGGAGGTTACAGTGAGCCAAGATTGCGCCATTGCACTCCAGCCTGGGTGACCCAGCGAGCCTATGTCTCAAAAAAAAAAAAAAAAAAACTCCAGCCTGGGTGACAGAACGAGCCTCTGTCTCAAAAAAATAAATAAATAAAAAGAGCCAAAGGGTGACAATTTCCTTCCACACAGTACTTTTTTCCCCAAAAAATAAAATGTTTAATGCTTAAGTGAGGTCAGATAATTAAAAAATCTTTGTTGCTGTAAATAAACATTAAAGAATAATTGCAGTGTGTCACAGATCACTGACTTAAGGAAAAGATACCACTTAGGTTAGGAGGGCACTTTTTTCCTCTTTTTATTTGCACAATTTTTTGGAGTATATGTGCAATTTCGTTACATGCATACATTTCGTAGTGATCAAGTCAGGACTTCTAGGGTATGCATTACCTGGGAAGGTGCCTTGCACCCATTAACCAATTCTCTTTATCCTCCCTGCACTCACCCCCTCACCCTTCAGAGTCTCCATCATCTGACGTTCCACTTTCTACATCCATGTGAACACATTCTTAAGCACCCACTTAGGAGTGGGAACATGCGATACTTGTCTTTCTGGGCCTGGCTTCACTTAAGATAATGACCTCCACTTCCATCTGTGTGCCGGGGGGGCATTTTTAAACAGTTCGAGGTTTTCCACGCTGGCTTGGAGGCCTTCCATGCCTACAAGTGAGTTCAGGGCCAGGGCCCCCCAAATGCCTTCTTCCCCTTTAGCTTCCTCCAGAGCTCACAGCCCGCCGTGGGCCCTCTGTGAAACGCGCGGAAGGTTTATGACAATCTCAGCAAAGGCGCCAGCTTGCAGGCCTCTCCCCTGCCCGGCTCCCGACCCCAAGGAGAGCAGCGAGCGCCAGGCCCCCGCCCGCCCCCGGCTCCGGCCGCCCCCGGCTCCGGCTGCCCCCGCCCTGGCTGTCGACCACCAGCAGGGCCTCTGCCTGCAGCCAGGCCCCTGCGCACGCCGGGGGAGAGGCCGTACCCGGCGCAGAGCCTCGCCCAGACCGCGGTCCCGGGGAAGCGCGCGTGCCCCTCTCCGGGACGCCGAAGTTGCGGTCTGGGAACGGCCGGCCCGGGGCGGGGAACTCCAAGAGGCCCGCTGTGAGGTCCGGCCTTTCCTGGACCGCTCCGGCCGGGCTCGGGAGCAAGAGCCGGCGTCTGGACAGCCCCACCGCGGCCCTCAGCCCGGCCTCACCCAAACACGTGCTCCGAGCTCCAGATCTTCATTGCCGCCGGCGCAGGGCGCGGGCTCCGGGATCCCGGCCGGGTACTTCGGGCCGCGCGGCTCCGGGCGCGGCGTGGGCGGGGCCTCGATGGGCGGGGCGCTCTTGGATGCCGCCCACCCGGTCTGGTGGCCCGGCTGGCTGCAGCGGCTAAAAATAGCTCTGCGGGCGCTGCTTTGGCGCAGCCCCAGACCTACGCTGCTACCCTGGGGTGCGCGATGCGCGCTTGCTGCAGATGCCGCGGGCGTAGGAGGCGACGCTCGTCCTTACTCCCACTGTCCAAATTCTCCCAAGGCCCTGTCCAGCTACGCCGGTTTATACTGTCCGGACGTGTGATGAAAAACAAACCTGCCAACCCTCAAAACTCCACTGCAGTTTGGGTCTTGAACAAACATTAAACCAGCATGTGATGTGCATCACAAGCAATCCTCCAAATACGCTGCAAAGACAGAAATCTCAGCCTGTATCAAACAGCCGGGAGGATGCAACCTACCCCACGCATGCTCCCGAGGTAAACGAGACAGCCCTCCGGGGAGGGGACTCCACTATACCATTTGTCGCAGAGTTCATCCTAAATTCGTCTGATGATGGAGTGGCCATTGGTAAATGCAGTGGCCGTTTGCGTTTGCTATACCTTTTGTCGCAGAGTTCATCCTAAATTCGTCTGAAGATGGAGTGGCCATTGGTAAATGCAGTGGCCGTTTGCGTTTGCTAATTGCCTTTATCCAAAGGAAAAATTAATTTTTCATATCTTTATGACAGGAGGTAGGTTTACAATTTGAAGCCAGGTGCTGTCTGGTAGCTGGGCTCCTACCCTCCCACAAAACTGGGAGACGGGGATGACATTTCGAAGAGATGACTCCCAAGTCCTTGAGAAAATACATTCTTGAGTTGTAAAACTGGGGGGAAATCTTATTTAGCTTTAAAAAAAATTTACGTGTATCTCAAAAAGAATTTGTGATTACAACTTGGCAAATCCTCTAAGGAAAAAGAGTCTCCCTTTTGCATAAACTACTTTTTAGCTTTGCAAAGTACCCTGCACTGCCACAAACGAAGTTCAAGTGCACGGAAATGAGATGCTTGTTCTGAGAAGAGGGTACTCTTCTCCAGGATGAGATGGGGCGAGAGGGCAGGGCCCTTGTCTGAGTCGGCTGAGTCTCAGCCTAGAGCAGCGCCTGGCGCCCCTGGGGCGTCCGTGGGCGGGCGTGGGGAGCGCATTTGTGCAGTGAGGCAGGGAAGTGGAAGAGCACACAGCATGACCCGAAAGACCTGGGCTACAGTCCTGGCTCCACCGTCCACTCACATTGACCTCTACTTCCTACAGCGTTAAGCTCAGGATGATCTTCCAAAGTTGGTGCTATTCTTCCCGTTTTACAAATGAGTAAACTGAAGTTCAAGTAGGTTTCAAAGCTCTCTACCCCATGATCACACGCTGAGGTGAAAACCCAGGTTACAAGATTCCCGCTCCCCACTGTGCTGCAGTGATTCTAGATTATCACTGGGCCAGCTGTTGAACACTTCTTGTATGCCAAGCACTACTGAAAAAACATGAGGCAACGTGCTTGTTCCAGGTCACACATCTAGGAGTTAGCCCACCCAGAATTCAAAGCCACATCCTGATTTCAAAGCCCAGTCTTGCCATTTATTATCCTCTAGGAGTAGGAACAGATCTAGCTGTGGAACACTCATTCATCCAGTCGGTCTTGTTACCTGTCAAATGAGGATCATAATTCCCACCCCACTAGTGTGTGGTAAGGATTAGATGCATCCATGTGTGGACATTACGGTTTACTAGTATCTTTAATCCATTCCTCCTATCACTAGCTAAGGCTAGCCAGATAACTATCCCTTAGCATCTTTTTTTCTTTTCTTTTCTTTTCTTTTCTTTCTTTCCTTTTCTTTCTTTTCTTTCCTTCTCTTTCTTTTTCTTTCTTTCTTTTTTCTTTCCTTCCTTCCTTCATTCCCTCTCTCTCTCTCTTCCTCCCTCCCTCCCTCCCTTCCTTTTCTTTTCTTTCTTTCTTTCTTTTTCTTGTTCTTACTCTATCGCCCAAGCTGGAGTGCTCACTACAACCTCTGCCTTCCGGGCTCAAGCAATCTTCCCATATCAGCCTCCCAAGTAGCTGGAACTACAGTCACGCACCACCATCCTGGGTTAATTTTTGTATTTTTAGTAGAGACAAGGTTTCACCACGTTGGCCAGGCTGGTCTCAAACTCCTGGGCTCAAGTGATCCACACTCCTCAGCCTCCCAAAGTGCGAAGATTGCAGGCATGAGCCACCCCGTCCAGCCTCTTAGCCTTTTCTTTTCTAAAATATTCTAGAGAGGAGACACTGCAACCACCCTCATCAATGGATTCCAGGATCTCTGAAAACTTTGTCAGGAATTATTTCGTAGATAGATCCTGACCCCAAACCTAGATGCTTAACACCATCATGATCACAATTATAATATTGAGCACTGATGGAGCATTTGCCTTGGGCTGTGGAGTGACTCATTTAGTCATGGACAGATACTATTACCATCATCTTCATTTTACTGTCAAGGGGACTGAGGCACAGGAGGATCGAGTAACTTGTCCAAGAACACACAGCTAGGAAGTAACAGCTGCAGTCAGAAACCAGGCAGTCTGGCTGGAAGACCAGAGCTCTTACAATATGCCGAATTTGGTTCTGTCTACTTGATTGCTTAAATTGGGGGAGCTTTCGTGATTAATATTCATCACTTTGCCTAAAGGCAGAGACTATCCGTTGACTTGCTACAATGTATCACAGAGCCACTATTTTAGCAGATCCCAAATTTAAGGCAGATCTGATTTCTTCTTACCAGTTCTTTCACTGTTGTTTGTTTGTTTGTTTTTTTGTTTTGAGACAGAGTCTTGCTTTGTCACCCAGGCTGCAGTGCAGTGGTGTGATCTCGGCTCACTGCAACCTCTGCCTCCCAGGTTCAAGCAGTTCTCGTGCCTCAGCCTCCCTTGTAGCTGGGACTACAGGCACCCACCACCACGCCTGGCTAATTTTTTGTATACTTAGTAGAGACGGGGTTTCACCATGTTGGCCAAGCTGGTCTCAAACTCCTGACCTCAAGTGATCTACCTGCCTCAGCCTCCCAAAGTGCTGGGATTACAAGTGTGAGCCACCATGCCCAGCCTTCCACTAGTTTTAAACGACATTATTCATACAATTGTATATTTCATCATAGATTTTAAATGCAATGACTAAGTAAAATAGAGTACATAAGTGATTCCCATTATTTTACTATGAATCTTGGTACCATATTGTCTGCTTCAACCTGTAACTTTTGTGGGTTTTTTGTTTTGTTCTGTTTTTTTCCAGACAAGGTCTTGTTCTGTTGCTCAGGCTGGAGTGCAGTGGCATGATCATGGTTCGCTGCAGCCTTGACTCCTCAGCTCAAGTGATCCTCCTGCCCCAGTCTCCCAAGTAGCTGGAACTACAGTTACGTGCCACCATTCCAGCTAATTAAAAAAAAAAAAAAAATGTTTTTAGAGACGGGCTCTTGCTATGTTGTTCAGGCTGGTCTCGAACTTCTGGACTCAACCATCCATCCCACTGAAGCCTTCTGAGTCACTGTGATTACAGACATGCGTCATCACACCCAGCCAACCCTGAGACACTTACATTGCATTTTTTCCTAAATAGCAAACTCCAAATAAACTGGAGACTTATTTTTTCAACCTATCTTTTCATATCTCTGTAAAGATTGTCTGAGCTACCTAACTCTCAATAATAGGAGAATGTACTGCATTTGATACTCTCAAAATCCATAACATTTCCAAAACCAAAGGCATGGATGTGTTTAAAGTTTTGTCCTTTCTTTTCTGGGATATGTGTGCAAGAGGCTATGTGTGGATTTTACATGATCATTCTCAGCTGTTTCTATTTACTCTCCTACAGATTATGAGGTCCTCAGGGGTAGGAAAGGATCTTTGTAAACCAGGAACTTAAATGAAGCATGTGCCCAATAAATATGTATTGAATTTAATTGAATTTTGGTTTTAAAAAAGTGTCATCATTTACAATAAGCATTTCCAATGAAAGCACATTGAGCAGGAGGCTGAGGAGATTGTGCGGCGTGGCGAGAGCTCGGTTCACTCGCTCCATGTCTGGACCACGTGGAGCATCCAGGTCTTCTCTTTTTGCCTTGTAGGAAGACTGAGTCCCAAATCAGGTAGCTCCTCGGAATAAAGACACTATTTAGTGGTGGAGCTGGACAGACGGAAAACTGTAATGAAATGAGAACAGACTTCAATCCCTGGACTATTACAACACAGTCTCAATGTTCTCTGCCTCTTCCCCTGCCACCCTCACCTTCAAATCTTTTTTTTTTTTTTTTTTTTTGAGATAGAGTCTTGCTCTTGTTGCCCAGGCTGGAGTGCAGTGACGTGATCTCAACTCACTGCAACCTCCGCCTCCCAGGTTCAAGAAATTCTCCTGCCTCAGCCTCCCAAGTAGATGGGATTACAGGCACCCCCCACCAGCCACCATGCCCGGCTAATTTTTGTATTTTTAATATTTCATGTTGGCCAGGCTGGTCTTGAACTCCTGACCTCATTTGATCCACCAGCGTTGGCCTCCCAAAGTGCTGGGATTACAGGCTTGAGCCACAGCATCCAGCCTCACCCTCAAATCTACTTCACACCCTGCTATTGGAATTCCACTGGGCGTCCAAGCCCTGGGGCAGATGTGGTCACTCCTCTGCAGCTTCCGCTCTGCAATTACACATCCACCCGGATGCACCTCCCTCAGTCTCACCATAGTGTGTTAAAATCATCTGCGTATTTCTCTGCTTCTCCCACTGGGCTAAAATAATTTCTCTTTTTTTAAAAAAAAAAAATTACGTCTCTCTCTGTGGTCCAGGCAGGCCAGAAGTGTAGTGGTGTGATCATAGCTCACCGCAGCCTTGAACTCCTGGGCTCAAAGGATCCTCCCCACTTCAGCCTCTTGTCCTGAGTAGCTGGAACTACAGGGGTGTGCCACCAAGCCTGACTCTTTTTTCTTTCTTCTTTCTTTTTCTTCTTCTTTCTTCTTTTTTTCCTCCTCCTCCTCCTTCTTCTTTTTTTGTAGAGACAGGGTCTTGCTTAGTTGCTCAGGCTGGTCTCAAATTCCTGGCTTCAAACAATCCTCCTACCTCAGCCTCTCAAAGTGCTGTCATTATGTGGAATTACAGTTATGAGCCACGGCACCAGACCTAAAATTATTCTGAAATCAAGAACTATGTTATTTTTCTTCTTGCTGTTTCCAGAGTCAGAAGCATAGTAGGTACACGATAAATAAATAAAGTTCATCCTAAAGTCCTATGCTGACAGATACATCTTCTTTAAGTCCATCTTCTATTCTCGTCTCTCCCTGTTCCTCACTCCGTGTCACCTCCCATGGTCCAGAGCTGGCTGCATCGTGCAGGAGTGTGTTGGAAAGGTAAACTCTCAGGCCCCGCTTCACACCCAGGATGCAGCATCTCTGGGGTGGGGCCCGGGAACTTGTGGTTTGACCAGCTCTCCGGGAGATGCTGACACTAAAGGAGACCCCTCCCTGTCCTGGGGCACTGGCCTCAGCCTACTTGAGCTATGGCGATTCCTGCACACACCCTCACCTTCTTCATCCCAGGCGCTGGTTCAGTTTCCTCCACCCAGAGAGCCCTGCTCTGTGCCGGTCCTGGAGGCATCCTCCTGGGAGGAGAGCAGAATACACAAGGCCCAGAAGCTGGAGGCTGGACTGTAGGGTCCCATGGCAAATGGCAAGAGTTGAGGCCGGAAAGGGAGACAGGAGCCACAGCTCATGGCACGAGTTGTCACATGAATTATAAAAGGCTTTATAATTCATGGTGAGCTCAGACAGATTTTAGAATTTGAGATTTGTGAGGCAAAACTGTTCAACTCAAGCTAGATCCAGGAAGTAGGCTTGGCCGTCTGTGGGAGGCCAAAGTCAAGTGGAGATGAAGATGGCGAAGCTGGAAAGGGCCTCCTTTCTGGTAAGGCTTCTGGCCTCCTCCCCACCTCAGGTTTAGAAGTGACTACTGGATGCCGTGGAGCTGTCCTCTGCCATAGCACCTATCACAATGCTGTGTATACTTCTGTCCCCTGAGGAAATGTCTTTGTTTGACTTTGTTGTGGGGGACACTCATGTATTTTTCATCTTTGTATTCCCAGTACCTGGAAAATATTAGGGACTTGACAACTTTTTTTTTCTTTCTTTTTTTTTTTTTTTTTTTTGAGACGGAGTCTCACTCTGTCGCCCAGGCTGGAATGCAATCGTGCAATCTCTTGTCACTGCAACCTCCGCCTCCAGGGTTCAAATGATTCTCTTGCCTCAGCCTCCCGAGTAGCTGGGATTACAAGTGCACACCACCACACCAGGCTAATTTTTGTGTTTTTAGTAGAGACGGGTTTCACCATATTGGCTAGGCTGGTCTCGAACTCCTGACCTCATGATCTGCCCTCCTCGGCCTGGTATTACAGGTGTGAGCCACCGTGCCTGGCCTTTTTTCTCTTTTTAAGAGGCAGGGTCAGCCTGGTGTGGTGGCTCATGCCTATAATCCCAGCACTTTGGGAGGCCGAGGAGGGGGGATCACTTGAGGTCAGGAGCTCGAGACCAGCCTGGCCAACATGGTGAAACCCCGTCTCCTACTAAAAATACAAAAATTAGTTGGGTGTGGTGGTGCGTGCCTGTAATCTCTGCTACTTGGGAGACTGAGGCATGAGAATTGCTTGAACCTGGGAGGCGGAGGTTGCAGTGAGCCAAGATTAAGCCACTGCACTCCAGCCTGGGTGACAGAGCAAGACTCTGTCTCAAAAAAAAAAAAAAAAAAGAGACAGGGTCTCACTCTGTCACCCAGGCTGGAGTGCAGTGGTGTGATCATAGCTCACTGCAGACTCAACCTCCAGGCCTCAAGTGATCCTCCCTTCTCAGCCTCCCAAGTAGCTGAGACCACAGGCACTATGCCCGGCTAATGAAAACAAAATATATTGTAGAGACAGGGTCTCGCTATGTTGCCCAGGCTGGTCTTGAACTCCTGGGCTCAAGCAGTTCTCCTGCCTTGGCCTCCCAAAGTGCTGGGACTACAGGTGAGAGCCACGGTGCTAGCCAGACAACTGTTTTTTGAATGAATGGGAATGACCTGCTCCTACTGCCTTTTTATTGTTTTTTCCCTTGGAGGATTTTCCAGTAAAAGCAAGAAGACCTGCTAGACAAATTTTAAAATAACTGTACCACTTCCACCTGGCTTTTGAGAAGAGAACAGGCAGTGTGGGGACAGGCAGAGGTGTCCTTCCAACCTGGGCTGCATGACAGTGGATAACCCGAGGAGTTCTGGCAAGCACTGATGCTTGGAAGCAGCGGTAGGGACTTTCCTTCAACTGGACTACAGTGTGGCCTGGGCATCAGGTTTTGAGAAGCTCCCTGGGGATTCCGGAATGCAGCGAAGTTTGGAAACCAGGGAGTAGAGGGAGCACGGGTAGGCAGGGAGGCCAGGCAAGAAGCTGTTGCTCTAGATAGGAGAGACATGGGCACCTGCCCAGAGCAGTAGGACGAAACCTGCTCAGAATTAAGGTGCTTATAGTCAACGGGGTTCAGGGAGAAGGAAGAGAAGCACACTCCACCCCCCTTTCCTCTTTGTCTGTCACCTGCTCCTCTCCGGCACCCCTCCACTTATGGGGTCTGGCAGGTTGGCTTGCTGTGTCCCTCTCCATGCCCCTGCCACCTTGTGCTATAATTCTGGGTGATGTCAATATCCCCATGGATGACCCACCCAGAGGCCTGTGGTCCCTGGGCCTTCCTGTCTTTTTTTTTTTTTGAGATGGAGCCTCACTCTGTCACCCAGGCTGGAGTGCAGTGGCACGATCTCGGCTCACTGCGACCTCCACCTCCCAGGTTCAAGTGATTCTCTGCCTCAGCCTCCCCAGTAGCCGGGATTATAGGTGCCCAGCAACACGCACAGCTAATTTTTATATTTTTAGTAGAGATGGAGTTTCACCATGTTGGCCAGGATGGTCTTGAACTCCTGACCTCAGGTGATCTGCTCGCTTTGGCCTCCCAAAAGGCGTGAGCCACTGTGCCTGGCCTCTTGCTCACATTTTGAACTCTTTCACCTCAAAAATCTCAAACTCCAGTATCCCACTATGAGGATCTTCTTCCTCCCTAACAGAAACTTGACTTCGTGGTGGTACCTACCTCATACTCAGTGCCTCAGGGAAGCCGCCCCGCTTGCTGCAAGGCTGCCTTGTGGTCTGAGGGTCTGAGGTTCACTTAGGAGTCTTCATGTGACCCAGCACAGGCCTGGGAGACACGAGGGTGACTGCTGAGAGGCTGCCAGGAAAAAGACCCTTGGTCCAAAGAGCAAGTCTTCTCCATTGTTTAGCTTCTGGGACTGGTGTGGCCATCTCAATGCCAGCAGGAGGGTAAAAATCACCAGCAAGAAAGAAAATGTAAAGCCAGGCATGATGGCTTATGCCTGTAATCCCAGCACTTTGGGAGGCTGAGGCGGGCGGATTACCTGGAGCCGGGAGTTTGAGACCAACCTGGGCAACATGGCGAAACCCCATCTCTACTAAAAATACAAAAATTTAGCCAGGAGTGGTGGCAGGCACCTGTAATCCTAGCTACTTGGGAGGCTGAGGCAGGAGAATCACTTGAACCCAAGAGTCAGAGGTTGCAGTGAGCCGAGATCGCCCTAGTGCACTCCAATCTGGGTGACAGAGTGAGAGTCCATCAAAAACAAAAAAAAAAAAAAAAAGAAAGAAGGAGAGAAAGAAATAAAAAAAAGAAAGAAAGAAAGAAAAAAAGAAAGAAGAAAGAAAAAGAGAAGAAAGGAAGGAAGGAAGAAAGAAAGAAAGAGTAAAGAAACAGTCCTCAAGGACATAGCCACTTCCTCATAGGCTGCCCTGGCTGCCACAACAAAATCCCGCAAACTGGGCAGCTTAAACCCATTTATGCCTAGTGTTCCATTATCGGAACGCTAAGCATGTGGGAGCTATTTATATCCAACTGCTCAAAGTTATTGCCAAGGTCTGATTGCAAAAATTCAAAAAATTGCAACTTTAGGCGTAAATGCGTTTAAACATCAATCATTTCTCAGAGTGCTGGAGGTGGGGGAGATCAAGGCCCTGGTGGATTTGGTGTTTGGTGAGGGCCAGCTTCCTGGTTCTCAGATGGTGTTTTCTTGCTGCATTCTCACGTGGCGGAAGGGGTTAGGGAGCTCCCTGGGGTCCCTTTTATAAGGGCAGTCATCCTGTTCATAAGGCTCCACCCTCATGACCTGATCACCTCCTAAAGGCCCCACCTCCGAATACCACCACACTGGGAATTAGGCTTTGACATATGAATTTGGGGAACACAAACATTCAGTCTAGAGCAACTCAGCCCACCAGCGACCCTCCTTAGCCTCGGTTGTGGTTCTTTATTATAAATGTCTGCATTGTTGAATCCCATCTGAATGTATATGTATCTTTAAGCCCTCACTGGTCCCCCACCCTCTGAGCACAGCCTCCAGTCCTTCCCTCTTTGCCACCTCACTCAAGTGGCACCTGCTCTTCAACCTCATAGCCATCCCCAGCCCCCAAACACTCCATTAGCTCCTATTCCCGGCCCTCCTGTCCTGCCCGTCCCACCTGTCCTGCACCTCATCAGGGCTAATCTGAGCTGCTCCTGCCTCCGGTCCCTCCATTCTGTCCCTCTGTGCTGCAGTTGGCCCTCTCTGGTAGGAGCCCAAATGACTCTGTGCTACTGGAGAAAAGGCAGGATCTTACAGATGTTCAAAGAAGACATTCCAGGTATCTTGTTTTATCCAGGTCCCTAAGGGTAATACATTCATCCTTGGTCATCACCCTCCCCCAACCTGGACCATGCTTCCGGCACCTCCTTGTCAGTTCCCGGTCCCTCTCTCTCTGGGCTGATGACTTTGCTGCTTGCCACGTAGAGAAAATTAATCCAAGAAGTGTGATCTCTATTGCCTTTGGGCCCTTTGGTTAGATACGGTGGAGCTGTATGTTGGTTTGTGCTGGTTAAGGGCACAGGCTCTGGAGTGGGGCTGCTGGGGCCCACACTGGGTCACCACTCAATCATGGCCTTGGTCGGCCCACAGGTGGTAGTGAGTACTGACGCAGTGTCAGACACAGGGCAAATATCCCATCTGCAGGAGATGCTGTCACGATCTGGACCCAGACCAAGCTCCCCACACTGCCCTCTGTCCTCAGATGACGCCTACCTCCCCAACTCTCCGCAGGGCCCGGGGTGGCGGGGGGATCTGCTCTGCAAGTCTTCTCTACTCAAATTTCGGTTTCTTCCACCTGCATCCCACCCTTGATCATAAATATGGCCACGTCTTTTTGACTTAAAAAAAAAAAAAAAAAAAGAGGCCGGGCGCGGTGGCTCACGCCTGTAATCCCAGCACTTTGGGAGGCCAAGGCGGGTGGATCATGAGGTCAGGAGATTGAGACCATCCTGGCTAACACGGTGAAACCCCGTCTCTACTAAAAATACAAAAAAATTAGCCGGGTGTGGTGGTGGGTGCCTGTAGTTCCAGCTACTTGGGAGGCTGAGGCAGGAGAATGGCGTGAACCCGGGAGGCGGAGCTTGCAGTGAGCTGAGACCACGCCACTGCACTCCAGCCTGGGGGACAGAGCGAGACTCCGTCTCAAAAAAAAAAAAAAAAGAAAAAAGAAAACTCCCCCTCTCGGCCCTTGCTTCTGTTTGTGGGAAACAAAGGAGCAATCCCCAATCGCCCACCACTCCAAAAGAAAACGATGCATTGCTTTTAAGTAAATAGTAAGTGGAGCCATGCCCTTTTTTAGAAGAGCGCTCCAGCAGAGACGGACCTGGCCCACCCTGCAGCCCTTGCGGAGAGGTAGCAGCAGGGCGGCGCATGCGCTCTGGACAGCAGCCCAGAAAGGCCCTCGCAGGCAGGCATTGGGGTGCGGGCGGCCAGGTGACACACGGGTCTGACTCAGCGACTCCCAGCAGTCCCTTTGTTGTTGTTGCAGTTTTATAGTTTCTGCAGAACTGGAAAGATGCCACCCAGAAGGGCAGGTGGCCACCTGTTGGCTGGCGGAAGGACACCAGCATGCAGCTCTTCCTCTGGCCCCCGGCTGAGCCTCTCAGGCAGGGAAATCAGGACTGTGTCTTGTCACCAGCAGGTGTGGGAACTAGGAATGAAGACTTCCAGGAAATGGAGAATTCTGAAGAAAAATCCATCCCTTGCTGCGATGCCTTTTCTCCATTTCTTTGGCTTAAGAACCACAGTCATCTGCCTGGTTGCAAAAGCCCATTTTCACAAGGCAAAGGATGGATTACTCTCCCCATCCCAGCAGTTTATGGTGGCAAATGCCAACCTGTGCAGAGAAGCACTGGGAGTCTGTCTTCCAGGCTGCTCCACTCCCTGTCATGTCCTGCAATTCTTGCCCTCACTTCTCATTCAAGCCATTCAAAAGAATGGTCCATGCTTGCTCTCTCCAGCTTACTGTTGTTCCTACTTAGTTCTTCTGTGATGTGCTGTAATGGGCTCCTGAAACTTGTCTCCTTAAGGTCGTCAACCATCAAACGTGCCAATCCAGTGGATACTGTTCAGCCCTCATCTTTCTGGACCTCTCTACGTCACTTGAACTCAGGTGACTCTTGCTGAAACTCCACCCCCTTGGCTTCCATGACACTCCCTTTCGCTGCCTCCTCTGCACACTCTACTTCTCCTCCATTCTTCTGTTCTTCCCACTCAACACCTCTCTCTCTGAGTGAACTCATTGAGTTTCACAGTTTCCACTGATTCCCAAACCAACATCTCTATCTCTGATTTCTACCCAACCTTCATTCCCACACATCCAGCTACCTGCAGGCCATTCCCTAGGCAGCTACCAGAGCCTTCCTTCCTCAGCACGCTCCTCTTCCAGGAGGCACTGTTCAGGTCAGTGGCATCACTCAGGCACCCCAGGCTGGAGAACAGGGAATGACTGCTCACTCCTTACAGCCAACCAATCATCAAGTCCTCTGGAATTTACGTCTTACAGATTGTTTTGGTCCATTCCCTTGTCTACATCCTTTAAGAGGCAATAGGGGCTGGGCGCAGTGGCTCATGCCTGTAATCCCAGCACTTTTGGAGGCCAAGGAGGGTGGATTGCCTGAGGTCAGGAGTTCAAGACCAGCCTGGCCAATATGGCGAAACCCTGTCTCTACTAAAAATACAAAAATTAGCTGGGCATGGTGGGGCATGTCTGCAGTCCCAGCCACTTGGGAGGCTGAGGCAGGAGAATTGCTTGAACCTGGGAGGCTGAGACTGCAGTGAGCTGAGATCATGCCATTGCACTCCAGCCTGGGTGACGGAGCAAGACTCTGTCTCAAAAAAAAAAAAAAAAGGCCTAGCGCTGTGGCTCACGCCTATAATCCCAGCACTTTGGGAGGCCGAGGCAGGCAGATCACGAGGTCAGGAGTTCAAGACTAGCCTGACCAACATGGTGAAACCCCATCTCTACTAAAAATACAAAAAAATTAGCCGAGTGTGGTGGCACATGCCTGTAATCCCAGCTACTTGGGAGGCTGAGGCAGGAGAATCGCTTGAACCCAGGAGGCAGAGGTTGCAGTGAGCTGAGACCACACCACTGCACTCTAGCCTGGCAACAGAGGGATACTCCGTCTCAAAAAAAAAAAAAAAAAAAAAAAAGAGGCAATAGGATTTAACAGTTGAAGACATGGGTTTGGAAAGGAACAAACCGGGGTTCCAGTCCTGGTTCCCCTTCTGCAAGTCACTTAATCTCGCTAAATGTCAACATCATTCATGAAGTGGGAATATTAATAGCACTACCTGGTGGGACTTGTGAGAATGAAATGAGAATAAGTGTGAAGTCCTTAGCACAGTGATGCGAGGCAGTGCACGATATGAGCGAGCTCCTCTCAGGTTGCTGTTGTACGACCAGCCCTACTGTGCGGCCCCTTCAGCCCTGGCTCTGGCTTACTCCTCTGGAAGACTTTAACAGCTAGGCATTTGGGACTTGCCCCTTGGGGCTCCCTCTGCTGGCATGCCCTCCAGGCCTCATGATGCCCGCCTGAGTGCCTCTCATGCCCCTCTGTCATCCTGCAATCCTCCCGCTGCCTCCGTTCACACCCAGCACATTGGTTCCTCATTACTGCACTTGTTTATGTTTGTGTTTCTCCCACTAGATTAATGCTTATTAAAGATGCAACTTTCTAGGCTCCATCCCTTACCTTTTGAATGGGCATTTCTGGGGTGAAAACCAGAAATAATACATATTAATGAGCAGCCCAGGCAATTACAATGCTCCCTAAAGTTTAGAAAGTAGTTCTGCATGGACTCTGAGCTCCTCAAGGATGAGACCTGAGCCTCCTTCATCTCTGTGTACCCAGCGTCTAACCCAGGTGGTGGCAAACAGTAGTCACTTGAACATTGCTTGTTCAGTGAGTCAAAAGTGACTCCTAGGGGGTTGTAAACTGGGAGTGGCTTGGCCATGGGGCAGCGGGGGCTCCGTCTAGTGTAATTACTGACAGAGCTGTCTAGTCCAGTGTGTTTCAAGCCGTGTCTGGGAAGCCCTATGACCTTATTGAACAGCTGCGGGGAAAACCGAGGACTTTTTCAAGCAGCGGTCCTACTTTTTGTTTGTATATATTCAGATTCTATACATTGAAAATCCGTGTCAAATTTTCATTTTTACTAAGGACTGATGCTAAAAATAAGTAAGTAAGTTTGAAAACTACTGTATCAGAAAGTTTGTTTTAACTTAGAGAGAAAACCATTCTCCCAGTTGGTAAGAAGCTTCTGAGGGGATGTTTCTCATTTGTCATGAATATTTGCCTCATCTATTACCCCAGGACTACAACAAAACTAAGGCTGTAATGTTTCGCTGATCCTCAAATACAATGGTAGTAAAGATCTTATTTGCAGAGACTTCAACCTGCCACGTTGTCAGAGCAAGGTGCAGAAGTAGCTACCTACTAGTGCCTAGCTAACTGCCAGCTCCTAGCTATTCTAAGAACTTATAGAATATTGCTGGAATCCAAGGACATGTTCTCTTACTAAATTCACAACCACCTTGAGACTCAAACGGACAACATGTACCAGTATATTATTAAAACAGAGCAGGACAGGCATGGTGGCTCATCCCTATAATCATAGTGCTTCAGGAAGCTGAGGGAGGAGAATAGCTTGAGGCCAGGAGTTTGAGACCAGCTTGGACAGCATAGCCAGACCTCATTTCTGGAAAAAAAAAAAAAAAAAAAAAATTTTTTTTTTTTTTTTGAGACGCAGTCTCACTTTGTCACCAGGCTGGAGTGCAGAGGTGTGATCTGTGATCTCAGCTCACTGCAACCTCTGCCTCCTGGGTTCAGGCAATTCTCCTTGGGACTCCTTGGGACTATAGGTGCCTGTTACCACGCCCAGCTAATTCTTGTATTTTTTTAGTAGAGATAGGGTTTCACCATGTTGGCCAGGATGGTCTCAATCTCTTGACCTCAGGCGATCCTCCCACCTTGGCCTCCCAAAGTGCTGGGATTACAGGCGTGAGCCACTGCGCCTGGCCAAAAAAAAAAATTGTTTTAAATAGAACAATTAGCTCGGTGTGGTGCTGTGAGCATGTTGTCCCAGATACTCAGGAGTCTGAGGTGGGAGGATCACTTGAGCCCAGGAGTTCAAGGTTATGGTGAGCTATGATCACACTACTGCACTGCAGCCTGGGCAACAAGTGAGACTCTGTCTCTGAAAACACAGAGCACATCCCTTTTACTTTCTGTGGTATGTTTCCTCTTTTCAACACCTACATAGAATTGCTGAAGTAAGGCGAGATGTGGTGGCTCACGCCTGTAATCCCAGCACTTTGGGAGGCTGAGGTGTGTGGATCACCTGAGGTCAGGAGTTCGAGAGCAGCCTGGCCAACATGGTGAAACCCCGTCTCTAATAAAAATACAAAAAATTGGCCGGGTGTGGTGGTGGGCGCCTGTAATCCCAGCTACTTGGGATGCTGAGGCAGGAGAATCACTTGAACCCAGGAGGTGGAGGTTGTGGTGAGCCGAAACCGAAACTCCGTCTCAAAAAACTCCGTCTCAAAAAAAAAAATTGCTGAAGTAAGTCTTTTCAATACACGTCTTACGTTCTCCTCCTTATTTCTATTTCTGGGCACTTTAATTCTATCCAATCTAGCTTACAGAGCTTCTCACTAGGTTCCTAACAAACCATTTCCTTCTCAGCTTTCAAATGCCTTCTCACATAATGCCTTCTGGGATTGTGGTACTGTACTCCAAAAGATGGCTTATGACAAGGAGTTTGGTGTACCAAGACAATCATCACATTTTTTTACAAGAAGATACAATTGGGAAAAATCTAGAAACTTTATGATTTGAGTATACTATTGTGGTCAATACTTTTAGAAAAATATTTGATCACTACCTAGTAAAAGGGCAATAAAGAATCTTCTAAATGTTCTGCAATTGTCATTCATGCAACATGCATTGGTAGCACCCTGGCATCAGTGACATCATTCATGGTTTTTTTCATTATCTTCTGGAAGATAGCAACTGGGCATTGTGTCTTTTCTGTTCCTTTACCTGAGGCCCATTGCCAGAAGCAGTAGCACAAACCAAGACCACCACTGGAAAAGATTATATCAGCTTCACTTTATAGAAAACACAGCATTAGGTTGTTCGTGGAGATGAACTATGAACAATAGAAAAATTATTTTTTGAAAAATTCAGACCAGCCTTATGAACACATTTGAAGGTTTTCTGGAAATGCACAGCATTGTCTAGAGATTTATAGGGCTCTCCTGACGCCTAGTGGGGAACTGTATACAGCACAACTCTGGGTGAGCGAGCCCAAGCCCTAGCCACAAAACACAAATTATTTTCTAAAAAATAATGTTTACCAGGCAATCTCTCTACTAGGAAACCATCCTCTGAATGGACGCTGGCACATGTGTATATATGCATGTACCGATAAGAATAATTGGCTGGGAGCATGGGCTCATGCCTGTAATCCCAGCACTTTAGGAGGCCAAGATGGGAGGATCACTTGAAGCCAGGAGTTCAAGACAAGCCTCAGCAGTATAGTGAAACTTCAACATTACAAAAATTTTAAAAAATTAGCCAGCTGTGGTGGCGCAGGCCTGTAGTCACAGCTATTTAGAAAGTTGAGGCTTGAGCCTGGGAGTTCAAGGCTATAGTGAGCTATGATCGTGCCACTGCACTCCAGTCTGGGTGACAGAGCAAGACCCTGTCTCAGAAAAAAAGCTCACAGTGGCTTCTGAAATAAGAAATGAGAAGTAGTCTAAATGACGCTTGGTGAGAAAACTATTAAAGCTTTACAAGAGAATACAATAGAGCTTATTAATGACTGGGGGGAACAATATGTTATTAACATACAAAAATATATGTTAAGCAAAAGAAAAAATCAAGGTGCATAAAGTACACGTTCGTTCACGTAAACATAAGGTTTTTTTTTTGTTTTTTTGTTTGTTTGTTTTGAGACAGAGTCTCACTCTGTCACCCAGGCTGGAGTGCAGTGGCACCATCTCGGCTAACTGCAACCTCTGCCTCCCGGGTTCAAGCAGTTCTCAGGCCTCAGCTTCCCTTGTAGCTGGGACTACAAGTGCATGCTACCACGCCCGGCTAATTTTTTGTATTTTTAGTAGAGGCTGGATTTTACCATGTTGGCCAGGCTGGTCTCAAACTCCTGGCCTCAAGCAATTCACCAGCCTTGGATTTCCAAAGTGCTGGGATTACAGGCATCAGCCACCACACCTGGCCTAAAAATTAGTTTTATATGCTTGCAAATACATATAAAATGTATGCACACACACACACAGAAAAAACTATCTAGAAAGTTACCTTTAAAGGCCGGGCACCGTGGCTCATGCCTATAATCCCAGCACGTTGGGAGGCCAAGGCAGATGGATCACCTGAGGTCAGGAGTTAGAGACCAGCCTGGCCAACATAGTGAAACACTAAAACTACAAAAATTAGCCGGGCATGGTGGCAGGTGCCTGTAATCCCAGCTACTCGGGAGGCCGAGGCAGGAGAATAGCTTGAAATCTGGGCGGCAAAGCTTGCAGTACGCCGAGATCAGCCACTGCACTCCAGCCTGGGTGACAGAGTTAGACTGTGTCAAAAAAAAAAAAAAAAGTCCTGGCGCAGTGGCTCGCACCTGCAATCCCAGCACTTTGGGAGGCCAAGGTGGGTGGATCACGAGGTCAGGAGATCGAGACCATCCTGGCTAACACAGTGAAACCCCGTCTCTACTAAGAATACAAAAAAATTAGCCGGGCATGGTGGCGGGCACCTGTAATTCCAGCTACTCAGGAGGCCGAGGCAGGAGAATAGCTTGAAATCTGGGAGGCAAAGCTTGCAGTATGCCGAGATCAGGCCACTGCACTCCAGCCTGGGTGACAGAGTGAGACTCCGTCTCAAAAAAAAAAAAAGAAAGAAAGTTACCTTAAGATGTGAACATGAGAAATGAAGAGCTTTTACTTTTCATTTTGTAACTTTGTTTCTGTCCACACTGATGAAAAAAAAATTTATACTGAACTTTTTTTTATTTTGAAAGACAGAGTCTTGTTCTGTCACCTAGGCTGGAATACAATGGTGTGATCATAGGTCACTGCAGCCTTGAATTCTGGGCTCAGGCAATCCTCCTGCCTCAGCCTCCTGAGTAGTTTGAACTACAGGCCTGTACCAGCACACCGAGCTGATTTTTAATTTTTTTTTTTTTTTTTTTTTGAGATGGAGTCTCGCTTTGTCACCTAGGCTGGAGTGCAGTGGCACAACCTCAGCTCACCGCAAGCTCCGCCTCCCGAGTTCATGCCATTCTCCTGCCTCAGCCTCCAGAGTGGCTGGGACTACAGGCACCCGCCACCACTCCTGGGTAATTTTTTGTATTATTAGTAGAGACAGGGTTTCACTGTGTCAGCCAGGATGGTCTCGATCTCCTGACCTCGTGATCTACCCGCCTTGGCCTCCCAAAGTGCTGGGATTACAGGCGTGAGCCACCGCACCTGGCCATGCCCGGCTAATTTTTGTATTTTTAGTAGAGGCCGGATTTCCTCATCTGGGCCAGGCTGGTCTTGAACTCCTGACCTTGTGATCCACCCACCTCAGCCTCCCAAAGTGCTGGGATTACAGGCATGAGCCACCGCGCCTGGCGGTTTTTTTTTTTTCTTTTTTTTAGACAGAGTCTCACTGTGTCTCCCAGGCTGGAGTGCAGTAGCTTGATCTTGGCTTACTGCAAACCCACCCTCCCGGGTTCAAGCGATTCTCCTATCTCAGCCTCCAGAGTAGCTGGGATTACAGGTGCGTGCCACCACGCCTGGCTAATTTTTGTATTTTTAGTAGGGATCGGGTTTCCTCATGTTGGCCAGGCTGGTCTCAAACTCCAGACCTCAAGTGATCTGCCCACCTCAGCTTCCCAAAGTGCTGGGATTACAGGCATGAGCCACTGCACCTGGCCTAATTTTTAAATTTTTTGTACAGACGGGGATCTCACTGTGTTGCCCAGGCTGGTCTCAAACTCCTGGCCTCAGGCCGTCCTCCCCACTTGGCTTCTCAAAGTGCTGGGATTCTATAATCCACTGCACCTGGCCCCATCCTTATCCTGAACCTTTTATATTTCAACATTTTACATTTTCTTGCTCGTAAAACTATTATACATTTATTATAGGATATTTGGAAAATATACATAGTCATAAAATTATTTTTTCGAAAGTACTTGTAATCTCACTCAGCACTGAAAAAAATAATATCCTTTAATAGTCTTAGATTGTATTATATTTTATTTGAATAGGTAATATTTTCACATGGTTCAATAAGGTTAAACACTATGAAAAAGCACACACCAAGAAGCTCAGACAGTCCACACCATCCTGCCTAATGTAGGCAGCCACCTTCATTAGTCTTGCACACTCTATCAACCATCCCCCCAGCCCCTGGCAATCCCTAATCACCATCTTCTGTCTCCATGGATTTGCCTGTTCAGCATATTTCAAATGTATAAATGCAATCTTATAATATGTGGTCTTTCGTGCCTGACTTCTTTGTTTCCAAGGTTTATCCATGCTATAGCATGTATCAGGTCTTCATTTTATGGCTGAATAATAATCCATTGTAATAATACACCACATTTCATTTTATCCATTCAGTTGATACATATTTAGGCTCTTTCTGGTTTTTGGCTATCATGAATAATGCTGCTATGAACACAGCATATGTACCTATGTTATGAACACATGTACAGGTTTCTGTGTGGATATATCCTTTCAATTATCTTGGGAAGATGCCCAGGAGTGGACATGCTGAGTCATGTGACTATGTTTAACCTATGAAAATTGACAGTTTTCCAAAGCATTTTATAGTCCTACTAGCATGAGGTTCCCAATTTCTCCACACTGTTGATAATACTTGTTATCTTTATTATGTATACATCTATATTATTTTGTACTATCTATAGTATTTTTGATTACAGCCCTCCTAGAGTGTGAAGTGGAATCTCGTGGTTTTGATTTGTCTTTCATTGACAGCTAATGATGTTGAGCCTCTATGTGCTGGTTGGCCATTTGTATATCTTCTTTGAGGACATGTCTATTCAAGTCCTTTGCCCATTAAAAAAATAGCTTCAATGAGATATCATTTATATACCATATAGTTCATCTATTTAAAATGTTGAAATTAATGGTTTTAGGTCATTCAAAGAGCGGTGCAACCATCACCACAATCGATCTTAGGACATTTTGATCACCTTGGAAAGAAACCTGAAACCCTTAGCTAGCACCCTTCCCAATCCCTCCCCTCCCTCCATCAACCCTATATAGCCACTATCTGCTTCCGTCTCTATAGATCTGCCTATTTGGACATTTTATGTAAATTGATTCATACACTATGTGGCCTTTTTGTGTAGCATACTATTTTCAAGGTTCATTCATGTTTTCTTTTCTTCTCTTTTTTTTTTTTTTTTTTTTTGAGACGGAGTCTCGCTCTGTCGCTGGAGTGCAGTGGCGCGATCTCGGCTCACTGCAAGCTCCGTCTCCCGGGTTCATGCCATTCTCCTGCCTCAGCCTCCCAAGTAGCTGGGACTACAGGCGCCCGCTACTGCACCTGGCTAATTTTTTGTATTTTTAGTAGAGACGGGGTTTCACCGTGGTCTCGATCTCCTGACCTCGTGATCCGCCTGCCTCAGGCTCCCAAAGTGCTGGGATTACAGGCGTTTTTTTTGAGGCAGAGTCTCACTCCGTGGCCGAGGCTGGAGTGTAGTGGTGTGATCTTGGCTCACTTCAACCTCTGTCTCCCAGGTTCAAGTGATTCTTGTGCCTCAGCCTCCCAAGTAGCTGGGACTACAGATGTGTGCCACCATGCCTGGCTAATTTTTGTATTTTTAGTAGAGATGGAGTTTTGCCATGTTGACAGGGCTGGTCTTGAATTCCTGGCCTCAAGCAATCCACCCACCTTGGTCTCCTAAAACACTGGGACTACAGGCATGAGCCACCGCACCTGACCTCTTTTCTTTTTTTTTAATTGAAGTATTTTTTTTCTTTTTTATCATGCTAAAAATTTACAGTATAAATTTGTCATTTAAACCATCTAAATATACAATTTGGCTGGGTGCAGGGGCTCATACCTATAATCCCAGCTCTTTGAGAGAATGAGGTAGGAGGGTTGCTTGAGGCCAGGAGTTTGAGACCAGTGTAAGCAACATAGTGACACCCTATTTCTGCAAAAAATTTAAAAACCTAGCCAGGTATAGTGGTGTGCACCTGTAGTCCCAGCTACTGTGGAGGATGAGGTGGGAGGATCGCTTCAGCCCAAAGGTTGAGGCTGCAGTGAGCTATGATCACACTACTACATTCCAGTCTGGGTGACAGAGTAAGACCCTGTCTCTAAATAAGTAAGTAAATAAATCAATATAATTTTCGTATATGGTGTGAGGGGTAGGGCTCCAACTCATTCTTTTGCATCCAGTTCTCTCAGAACCATTTGTTGAAAAGACTATTCCTTCTCTATTAGATGAACTTTGCATCCTCGTCAAAAATCAGTTGACATGTATGAGTTTACTTCTGAATTCTTAATTATATTCTATACGTCTGTATGACTGTCCTTATGCCAACACCTACAGTTTTGATTGTATGAAGTTTTGTAAATAAGAAGTATGAATCCTACAACTGTATTCTTTTTCAAGGTTGTATTTGGGGCCCTTTGCAATTCCATATGAATTTGAAGACTGGCATTTTCATGTCTGCAAAAAGAAAAAGAAAGGAAGGAAGGAAGGATGGAAGAAAGAAGAAAGAAAGAAAGACAGAAAGAAAGAAAAGAAAGAAAGAAAAAGAAAAGCAAGCAGGCAGGCACTTAGAGTTGTGACTGCATTGAATCTGTAGATGGCTTTGGGCAGTTTTGCTATCTTAACAATATTGTCTTCCAATCCACTAACATGGGATATCCTTTCATTTATTTAAGTCTTCTTAAATTTCTTTTTTTGAGATGAAGTCTCACTCTGTCGCCCAGGCTAGAGTATGCAGTGGCATGATCTCTGCTTACTTCAACCTCCACCTCCCAGGTTCAGGAGATTCTCCTGCTTCAGACTCCCAAGTAGCTGGGACTACAGGTGTGCACCACCACGCCCGACTAATTTTTATATTTTTTTAGTAGACATGGGGTTTCACCATATTGGCCAGGCTGGTCTCGAACTCCTGACCTCGTGATCAGCCCGCCTTGGGCTCCCAAAGTGCTGGGATTACAGGCTGAGTCAGGAGAATGGCTTGAACCCAGGAGGCAGAGGTTGCAGTGAGCTGAGATTGTGCCACTGCACTCCAGACTGGGTGACAGAGCAGCAAGACTCCATCTCAAAAAAAAAAAAAAAAAAAAAAAAAAAAAAAGATAAACAAAATTGACAAAATTTATTTATTTATTTATTTATTTTTTGAGACAGAGTCTCGTTCTGTGGCCCAGGCTGGAGTGCAGTGGCGCGATCTCGGCTCACTGCAAGCTCCGCCTCCCAGGTTCACGCCATTCTCCTGCCTCAGCCTCCCAAGTAGCTGGGACTACAGGCGCCCGCCACCACGCCTGGCTAATTTTTTTGTATTTTTAGTAGATACAGGGTTTCACTGTGTTAGCCAGGATGGTCTCGATTTCCTGACCTCGTGATCTGCCCACCTTGGCCTCCCAAAGTGCTGGGATTACAGGCATGAGCCACCATGCCCGGCCAAAGTTGACAAACCTTTAACTAGACTGACAAAGAAAACAGGGAGAACTTGCAAATATCTAAAATCAGAAATAAAAGTGGGGTAATTACTATTGACCTTTTACAGAAAAAGGATTAGAGCTGGGCATGGTGGCAAATGCCTGTAGTCCCAGCTACTTGGGAGGCTGAAGCAGGAGGATCACTGGAACCTGGGAGTTTAAGGCTTGTATAAGCTATGGTCATATCACTGCACTCTAGCCTGGGCAATATAGCTAGACACGATCTCTTTTTTTTAGACAGAGTCTTGCTCTGTCACCCAGGCTGGAGTGCAATAGCGAGATCTCGGCTCACTGCAACCTCCACCTCCCGGGTTCAAGCGATTCTCCTGCCTCAGCCTCCTGAGTAGCTCGGATTACAGGTGTGCGCCACCATGCCCGGCTAATTTTTGTATTTTTAGTAGAGACAGGGTTTCATCATGTTGGTCAGGCTGGTCTCAAACTCCTGACCTCATGATCTGCCTGCCTCAGCTTCCCAAAGTGCTGGCATTACAGATGTGAGCCACCGGGCCTGGCCTATTTATCTTTTTAAGAACCAACTCTTGTTTTTGTTAATTTTCTCGATTGCTTTTCCTCTTTTCTATTTTATCTCTGCTCTAATCTTTATTATTTTTTTCCTTCATCTAGCTTTGAGTTTAGTCCGTTCTTTTTCTATTCCCTCAAGGTGTAAAGTTATTGATTTGAGATCTTTCTTCTTTTTAAAATGTAGCCATTTACAGCTATAAACTTCTGTTTGAGAACTGCCTTCACTGCATCCATGAGTTTCAGCATATTGTGTTTTTATTCTCCTTTGTCTTGCAGTATTCTCTAATTTTCCTTGTGATTTCTTCTTTCAGTCATTGGCTATTTGAGGGTGTATCGTTTCATAGCCACATATTTGTGAGTTTTCCAGTTTTCCTCTTGTTATTGATTTTTAACTTCATTCCAGTGTGGTCAGAGAAGATAGTTTGCATGATTTCAGTCTTTTTAAATCTATTGAGACTTGTTTTGTGGCTTATCATATGGTCTATCCTGGAGAATGTTTCCTGTGCACTTGAGAAGAATGTGTATTCTGTTGTTGTTGGGAGGAGCTCTCCATATATGTCTTGTAGGTCTAGTTGGTTTACGGTTTAATTTTTTTTTTTTTTTGAGACAGGGTTTCACTCCCTTTGTTCAGGCTGGAGTGCAGTTGCATGCTCTCTGCTCACTACAACCTCTTCCTCCTGGGCTCAAGCAATTCTTCTGCCTCAGCCTCTCAAGTAACTGGGACTACAGGCATGCACCACCATGCCTGGCTAATTTTTGTATTTTTAGTAGAGACAAGGTTTCACCATGTTGGCCAGGCTGGTTTTGAACTCCTGAACTCAAGTGATCTGCCTGCCTCAGCCTCCGAAAGTGCTGGGATTACAGGCGTGAGCTATAGTATTGTTTAGCGGGGTGTGGTGGCTCACACCTATAATCTCAGCACTTTGGGAGGCTGAGGCAGTAGGATTACTTGAGCCCAGGAGGTCAAGGTTGCAGTGAGCTGTGATTGTGCTACTGCATTCCAGTCTGGATGACAGAGCAAGATCCTGACTTAAAAACACAACATGGCCGGTTGCAGTGGCTCATGCCTGTAATCCCAGCACTTTGGGAGGCTGAGGCAGGTGGATCGCCTGAGGTCGGGAGTTCAAGACCAGCCTGACTAACATGGAGAAACCCCATCTCTACTAAAAATACAAAATTAGCTAGGCATGGTGGCACATGCCTGTAATCCCAGCTACTGGGGAGGCTGAGGCAGGAGAATCGCTTGAACCCGGGAGGCGGAGGTTGCAGTGAGCCGAGATCACGCCATTGCACTCCAGCCTGGGCAACAAGAGCAAAACTCCATCTCAAAAAAAAAAAACAAAAAAACTGACAACACACACACACACACACACACACACACACACACAGAGTATTGTTCGAGTCCTCCATTTCCCAATTGATCTTCTGTGTACATGTTATATCCATTATTAAAAGTAGTGTATTGAAGTTTCCAGCTATTATTGTAGAACCATCTGTTTCTACCTTCAATTCTATCAATATTTGCTTCATATGTTTTGGGGGCTTTGTTGAATGGTGTGCATATGTTTATAATTGTTATATCTTCTTGATGAATTGATCCTTTTGTCAGTATATTATGTCCTTCCTTGTCTCTTATAAGAGTTTTTATCTTTTTTTTTTTTTTTTTTTGAGACCGAGTCTCTCTCTGTCGCCCAGGCTGGAGTGCAGTGGCGCGATCTGGGCTCACTGCAACCTCTGCCTCCTGGGCTCAAGCAATTCTCCTGCCTCAGCCTCATGAGTAGCTGGGATTACAGGTGTGCGCCATCATGCCCAATTGATTTTTGTATTTTTAGTAGAGACGAGGTTTCACCATGTCGGTCAAGCCGGTCTTGAACTCCTGACCTCAGATGATCTGCCTGCCTTGGCCTCCCAAAGTGCTGAGATTACAGGCGTGAGCCACTGCACCCAGCCAAGAGTTTTTATCTTAATGTGTTTTTATTTGATGTTAGTATAGCTATCTTATCTCTCTCTTTTTTTTTTTGAGAGGGAGTCTCACTCTGTCACCCAGGCTGGAGTGTAGTGGTGCGATCTCTGCTCATTGCAAGCTCCGCCTCCCAGGTTCACACCATTCTCCTGCCTCAGCCTCCCAAGTAGCTGGGACTACAGGCGCCCACCAGCACACCCAGCTAGTTTTTTGTATTTTTTAGTAGAGACAGGGTTTCACCATGTTAGCCAAGATGGTTTTGATCTCCTGACCTTGTGATCCACCGGCCTTGGCCTCTCAGGGATTACAGGCGTGAGCCACTGCGCCCCGCCTCTTATCTCTCTTTTAATTACTATTTGCATAGAATATCTTTTTCCATCCTTTATTTTTAACCCATTTGTGTCTTTGGATATAAACTGGGTCTCCTGTAGACAGCATATAGCTGAATCATGTTTTTTTTTTTTTTTTAAATCATTCTGCCAGTCTCTACCTTTGAATGGAGAGTTTAATCCACTTACACTTAAAGTAATTACTTATTTATTTATTTATTTTTTTGAGACAGGGTTTCACTCTGTTGCCCAGACTGGAGTGCGATGGCATGATCTCAGTTCACTGCAACCTCCTCATCCTGGGCTCAAATGATCCTTCTGCCTTAGTCTCCCAAGTAGCTGGGACTATAGGCATGTGCCACCATGCTTGCCTTATTTTTGTATTTTTTGCAAAGATACGGTTTTGCCATGTTGCCCAGCCTGGTCTTTAACTCCTGGACCCAAGTGATCCACCTGCCTCAGCCTCCCAAAGTGCTGGGATTATAGGCATGAGCCATTGGGCCCAGCCCTAAAGTAATTGGAGATAAGAAGGAAGGACTTCTAACATTTGCTACTTGTTTTTTGTATGTCTTTGTATTAGTCATGGTTTTCTGGAGAACAGAAGTAATATGACGCATATATATGATATATATTTATAAACACGAATATATGTTAAATATATAAATATACAGAATATGTACAAAATATGTTTATACTTATAAACATATATGTACAATTTATGTTTATATTTATAAACATTATATATGTAAAATATATAAAAATGTATATGCTTATATAAAATTATTTTATATATAAACATAATATATGTAAACTATATTTATATTTATTTACATATAAAATTATATATAAAACTATATTTTCAATAAATATATAAAAAGAAATATATAAATATATTTACATCTCTGTATATTGTATACAATATATCTTTATATATAGGCTGGGTGCTGTGGCTCATACCTGTAATTCCAGTGCTTTGGAAGGCTGAAGCAGTAGGCTGCTTGAGACCAGGAGTTTGAGACCAGCATGGGCAACATAGCGAGACCCTGACTCTACAAAAAATTTAAAAATTAGCTGAGTGTGGTGGCATGGACCTATAGTCTTAGCTACTTGGGAGGCTCAGGGAGGAGGACTGCTTGAGCCCAGGAGTATAAGGCTGCAGTGGGCTGTGATTGTGCCGCTGCACTCCAGCCTGGGTAACAGAGGGAGACTCTGTCTCTAAAAAAATGTATATATATGTATGTGTGTATATATATATAAATTTTTTTTTTTTTTTTTTTTTTTTTTTTTAGAGATGGAGTTTCACTCTTGTTGCTTAGGCTGGAGTGCAATGGTGCAATCTCAGTTCACTGCAACTTCTGGCTCCCGGGTTCAAGTGATTCTCCTGCCTCAGCCTCCCGAGTAGCTGGGATTATAGGCATGCGCCATCATGCCCGGCTAATTTTGTATTTTTAGTAGAGACGGGGTTTCTCCATGTTGGTCAGGCTGGTCTTGAACTCCTGACCTCAGGTGATCTGCCAGCTCGGCCCCCCGAAGTGCTGGGATTACAGGTGTGCTTCTACTTTCTTATCCCTAAGTACGATCTTACCTGTGGGTGTTTTGGTAAAAATTATTTATCCAGTTGAGTAAGTTCCCCTCTATTTTTTAGTTTACAGAGAGTTTTAATCATGCATGGGTGTTGGAGTTTGTTAAATGCTTTTTTTTGTTGCATCTATTGATATGATAATGCGATTTTTCTTCTTTAGCCTATTGATTTGATGGATTACATTCATTGATTTTCTGATGTGGAACAAGCCTTTCATATCTGGGATAAATCCCACTGGTTGTGGTATATAGCTCTTTTTATACATTGTTTGATTTGATTTGCTAATATTTTGTTGAGAATTGTTGCAACTATATTCATGGAAGATATAGGCTTATAGTGTTTTGTTTTGTAGTTTGTTTTTCAGTAATGTCTTTGTCTGGTTTTAATATTAGGGTAATGGCCTCATAGAAAGAATTGAGAAGTATTTCCCCACGTTAATTTTCTGGAAGAACTTCTTTAAAATTGGTATTATTTCTTCCTTAAATGTTTGGTAGAATTTCTTAGTTAAGCCATCCAGGCCTGGAGTCTCCTTCATGGAAAGGTTTTGTTTTGTTTTTGTTTTTTTGAGATGGAGTTTTGCTCTTGTTACCCAGGCTGAGTGCGATGGTTCTAACTCTGCTCACCGCAACCTCTGCCTCCTGGGTTCAAACGATTCTCCCGCCTCAGCCTCTCAAGTAGCTGGAATTACAGACATGTGCCACCACGGCTGGCTAATTTTGTATTTTTAGTAGAGACAGGTTTTCTCCATGTTGGTCAGGCTGGTCTTGAACTGCCGACCTCTGGTGATCGGCCCGCCTTGGCCTCCCAAAGCACTGGGATTACAGGCGTGAGCCACCACGCCCGACCCATGGAAACACTTTTAACTACAAATTCAATTTATTTAATAGATGTAGGACTTTTTGTGTTATCTTAAAAGTGAGCTTTGGTAACTTGTATTTCACAAGGAATTTGTATAGTTCATTGTTCAAATTCATTGGCATATATTCTATTTTCATTTTAATACATGTAGAATGTGAAGTCATGTCAACTTTTTCATTCTTGGTATTGGTAACTTGTGTCTTTTTTTTTTTTTTTTTTTTGAGATGGAGTCTCGCATTCCAGGCTAGAGGGCAGTGGCGCGATCTCGGCTCACTGCAATCTCTGACTCCCAGGTTCAAGTTATTCTCCTATCTCAGCCTCCCGAATAGTTGGGACTACAGGTGCTTGCATTCCAGGCTAGAGTGCAGTGGCGCGATCTCTGCTCACTGCAATCTCTGACTCCCGGGTTCAAGTTATTCTCCTATCTCAGCCTCCCGAATAGCTGGGACTACAGGTGCTTACCACCATGCCTGGCTAATTTTTGTATTTTTTTTTTTTTAGTAGAGATGGGGTTTCTTTCTTCCTTTTTTTTTCTTGAGATGGAATCTCACTCTGTCACCCAGGCTGGAGTGCAGTGACACAATCTTGCCTCACTGCAACCTCCGCCTCCCGGGTTCAAGCGATTCTTCTGCTTCTGCCTCAGCCTCCTGAGTACCTGGGACTACAGGCGCGCGCCACCACACCCAGCTAATTTTTGTATTTTTAGTAGAGACTGGGTTTCACCATATTGACCAGGCTGGTATCGAACTCCTGAACTCGTGATCCGCCCACCTTGGCCTCCCAAAGTGCTGGGATTACAGGTGTGAGCCACCTTGCCCGGCCTCTCTCTCTCTTTCTTTCTTCTTTCTTTCTCTCTCTCTCCTTCCTTCCCTCCTTCTTTCTTTCTCATTTTTCTTTCTTTCTGTTTTTCGCCTGCTTGCTTGTCTGTTTCTTTCTTTCTTTCTTTTTCTTCCTCTCTCTCTCTCTGTCTGTCTTTTGTGTGTGTGTGTGTGTGTGTGTGTGTGTGTGTGTGTGTGTGTGTGTGGAGTTTCACTCTTTTTGCCCAGTCTGGAGTGCAATGGTGCGACCTTGGCTCACTGCAACCTCTGCCTCCCAGGTTCAAGGGAATCTCCTGCCTCAGCTTCCCAAGTAGCTGGGATTACAGGTGTGCACCACCATGCCCAGCTAGTTTTGTATTTTTAGTACAGATGGGGTTTCACCATGTTGGCCAGGCTGGTCTCAAACTCCTGACCTCAGTTGATCTGCCTGCCTTGGCCTCCCAAAGTGTTGGGATTACAGGCATGAGCCACCGTTCTGGGCCAATTCGTGTCATTTTCTTTTTTCCTGATTGGTCTATTGATCTTCTCAAAGAACACCCTTTGATTTCATTCATTTCTCTCTGTCTTTTAGTTTTAATTTTATGATTTTTACTCTTATCTTCTTTCTCTTCTTTGGTTTTACTTCATTTTCTCTATTTTTTTTTCTTTTTTGAAGCCGAGGTCTTTCTGTTTTGCCCAGGCTTGTCTGGAACTCTTGGGCTCAAGTGATCCTCTCACCTCAGCCTATTTCTGATACTGATTTCTAATTTAATTTCATTGTCGTTAGAAAATATGTTTTATATGACTTGAGTCCTCTTAATATTTTTATGGCCTACAATATGGTTTATTTTGATAAGTGCTCTGTGAAAACTTGAAAATAATGTATATTCTGTTGTTATGAGTAGTTTTCTATAAATGTCTATTTGATTTAGTTGGTTGTGTTTAAGTCTTCTATATACTTACTATTTTCCTGTCTAATTGTTCTGTCAATTATCAAAAGAAGGATTTGAAATCTCCAAATATAATTGGAAGTTGTGGTTCTGTCAGTCTTTGCTCCATGTATTTTAAGCTTCTGTTAATGGGAACAAAGATGTTTAGGGTTGTTATGTCCTATTGATGAACTGACCCCTTTATAATAATAATAATAATAATAATAATTCTCTTGGCCAGATGTGGGTGGCTCACATCTGTAATCCCAGCACTTTGGGAGGCTGAGTCAGGATTGCTTAAAGCCAGGAGTTTGAGACTAGCCTGGGCAACAAAGTGAGACTTCAACTCTACACAAAATAAAAAAAGTCGAGTGTGGTCGAGCGTGTGTGGTCCCAGCTACTTGGGAGGCTGAGGCAGGAGGATCCCTTGAGCCCAGGAGTTGGAGGCTGCAGTGAGCTACGATTGCACCATGGCATTCCAGCCTAAGTGACAGAGTGAGACCCTGTCCCTGGAAAAGAAACCCGATCCTCTTCATCCTTAGTGATATTCTTTTCCCTGAAATTAATTTTGTTTGGAATTTCCTTGCCCTAAAATCTATTTGTCTACTCAGTTTTCTTTTGTGTGAGCATGGTATGATGGTGTATCTGGTATATCTTTTTGTTATTGTTTTACTGCCACTGGGGTAATCACAGTACTCACCTGGTTTGTCTCCTGTCTCTCAAGGATTACTGTCCTTTGACTGAGGTCCAGCGTCGCCAGCCTGGGCGACAGAGCGAGAGCCCGTCTCAGAAAAACCCCCAAATCCCCCACCTCAGTTCAGAGACCTCTCCCTTTTTCCTCCGCTGTCACGGTACAGGAAACAATGTGTAGTTTCCACTACCTGGAAGACTCGACTTGCTCTCCGAGAACCAGTTCCCCGACAGGGTTCCTAGAGCGCAGGCTGCACGGCACAGCCCCAACGCTCCCTGCTGCTTGTGAATCTTCGCATCGCCCTCCCAGGGGTCAGGAATGTGTGCTTCGGTGTCTCCAGAGCCTAGCACCACCCCGATGACTCAGCTGGCGCTCGGAGGGTCCTTCCGTCTGCCGCCGCTGGGGCCTTCGCTACTTCCCCCTCGCTCCTACTGGCTGGCCCACCCGGCTGCCCAGGCCCGGAAGCCCAGGATCCCAGTCACGCGTCTCCTCTTAGTCCCCGCCTCCAACCACGCCCCCCACACTCCTCCGTCGGCCCCGCCTCCAGCTCCCGCTCGCCCTCCCGGTCCCTCCTCGGCCCCACTTCCAGCCACGCCCCCCACGTGCGCCAGCAGCCCCGCCCCCAGCTCTCGCTCGCCCTCCCCAGTTCTCCCTCGGCCCCGTCCCCGCCTCCAGCTCCCCGTTGCCCTCCAAGGTCCTTCTCGGCCCCGCCTCCTGCCGTGCCCCCAAGGCTGCTCCGTCGGCCCCCGCCTCCGGTCCCGCCCCCATGCTCCTCCTATTTGGTCCTGTCTTCTGCACTGGCAGAGGTCGCGGCCAGCCGCGGAGAGGAGACGCCGACGTCAGCGCGCCGGGGCGGGGCTGGCGGCAGGAGACGCCGCGTTGAGAGCTTGGGCTCCTCCGTGAGCCGCGGGCGCGCTGCGCTGCTTGGCGGCGTCTCCCCGAGCCGAGCCCGCTTCCCGAGGCCGCCAGTCATCGCCTGCCCGCGCCTGCGCAGCGTCCCGGGCCGAGAGGGCCACGGCGGCGGCCATGGCGCACCGCTGTTTGCGGCTGTGGGGCCGGGGCGGCTGCCGGCCCCGCGGTCTACAGCAGCTCCTCGTGCCTGGCGGCGTGGGCCCGGGCGAGCAGCCCTGCCTCCGGACGGTGAGTCCTACCTGGGCGCCCGGCGCCCTCCACCCTGCCTCGGGCCCACTTCCGGCTCGGGAGAGCGGACGTCAAGGTCACCGGCCCCCGCCCTCCCGCCGCACGCGGGCCGTCCCTGCCGAGGGCCTGGGCGCCCCTCGCTGTCTCTCCGCCCGTCCCGGGAGCGTCGATTCGCGCTCAGCCCTGCCTGTGGGATTCAAGTTTTGAAAACGCGCAGCTCCAGTAGAGCCGGGTCTTCGCGCTTCACCGGGGCGGTTGAAGCCTCGAAGGTCATGTTGGCTTGGTGGCCGTCCTTGTCCCTGCTTTCGTGTCCCGGGAGCACGGAACGAAGGCGTCTGTAATTTTGAGTCGGCAGCACGAGCACGATGTAGTCGCACGGATGGGTTTTGGAGTCGGGCTGCCTAACCTCTCCGAGTCTCCGTGTTCCGGTCTGTTGAATGGGGCCATTGCGGGCATTCCAGGACTGGCAGTATTAGCTATTATTATTAAGAATGTCACCTTTTCAGACCAGGGACTCTGTGTTCGTTGCATATCAGGGCCTGCTCTCAGCAGGAGGCTCTTTCTCTGTTGGTAGCCATCCCTCTAGATACACACACGGGACCTGATACCTGTTTCTGACAATGATAGTGTGTTGACAGAACCATGGCCGTGATCTGTCTCAATGAAAGGTTCACGTGTCGAATAGTCGCTCTCACTGTTTAAGTGACACGGTTCCTCAGCCTTGCACTGGTGTACGGGTGGTGGTTGAGGTCCCCGGGTCGGCCACGGGAACCTAGCTTGGCCTCCTGCTATCCCAGCGCCCTTGAGGTAATGAGCTCAACGTCTTCACTGTAAGGGGAGATAGACTAGTGCCGGGGCTCACGCCTCCGATCCCAGCACTTAGGGAGGCCGAGGCGGGAGAATCGCTTGAGTCCAGGAGTTGGAAACCAGCTTGGGTAGGGTAGCAGACCCTCCGATCTACAATTTAAAAAAAATTTTTTTTTTTTTTTAGAGACGGGGTTTTGCTTCTTCGCCCAGGCCGGAGTGCAGCGGCGCAAACACAGCTCACTGCAGCCCCAAACTCAAGCGATCCTCCCGCCTCAGCCTCCGGAGTATCTGGGACTACAGCACCGTGGTTGATATTTAAAAAGTTTCTGGAGAGGCCAGGCGCGGTAGCTCACGCCTGTAATCCCAGCAGGCGGGCAGATCACGAGGTCAGAAAATCGAGATCATCCTGGCTAACACAGTGAAACCCCGTCTCTACTAAAAATGCAAAAATTAGCCGGCCGTGGTGGCGGTCGCCTGTAGTCCCAGCTGCTCGGGAGACTGAGGCAGGGGAATGGTGTGAACCTGGGCGGTGGAGCTGTCAGTGAGCCTAGAGCGGGTCACTGCACTCTAGCCTGGGCGACAGAGCAAGACTCCGTCTCAAAAGATGGGGTTCACCATCTTGCCCAGTTACCCAGGCTGGCCTGGAACTCCAGGACCCAGACGATCCTCCCGCCTCGTCCTCTCAAAGTGTTGGGATTACAGACCTGAGCCATAGCTCCTGGCCTCTACAAATTGTTTTTTTTTTTTTTCTTACCTGGGCTCAGTGACTTACGACTATAGTCCCAGCAACTCGGGGGGCCAAGGCGGGTTGCTTGGCGCGGGAGGTTGAGGCTCCAGTGAGTTGTGATTGCACTGCTGTACTCCAGCGTGGGTGACAGACCCTGTCTCTTAAAAAAAAAAGGGCGGGGGTGGGGAGGGGGAATAATAGTGCCTGCATTCATGATTTTTACTCTTTGAGGCTCCTTTGCCAGTCTTAAATCAATTTCTTCACTATGGTCATGCCACGCTGCCCTGTGGTAGGTCCTTTTTCGGTTTCCTGTATCCATTTCCCTGTTTTACCAAGCTCTGATCTCTTTTCTTTTCTTTTTTTTTTTTTTGAGACGGTCTCGCTCTGTCTCCCAGACTGGAGTGCAGTGGTGTGATTTGGGGTCACTGCAACCTCCGCCTCCAGGGTTCAAGCAATTCTGCCTCAGCCTCCCGAGTAGCTGGGATTACAGGCGCCCGCCACTATGCCTGGCTAAATTTTTATTTTTAGTAGAGATGGTGTTTCACCTTGTTGGCCAGGCTGGTCTCAAACTCCTGGCCTCAAGCAATCCATTTGGCCTCCCAAAGTGCTAGGATTACAGACTTGCCCGGCCTGACCGCTTTTCTTTTGCTGCTCATGAATATTGGATTCAGACATACAGTTCCAGATAGGGATCTGCGTTGTGAGTTTGCAGTTTTATGTCAGAAGTGTTACCCAAAGGCTTTCCTTTTGAGTGACACTGTTGTCCCTGTGAGTATCACTCAGATGCTGATATATAAGGAAGTCCTCTGTGCTGACAGCTGTAGCTGATTGATTTGCCGAGGGTGGGGAGGTTCGCGGTCTTGATACATACTCTTTGGTACTCTCTGAAGATTTGCCTGGTGACACCTGGGCATTACTGTGCTGTGAGGGAGTCTGATAGGACAGGTTTTCCTTTATGTTCCTGCTACCGTTAAAGATCAGAGACAGAAGTACTGCTTTCACGGTGAGGAAGAGATTCTGATGTGTTGAGAGATGAGTTCTCAGGTGTTATGCCCAGAGGAATAAGACTGTTGATAAAGCAACTGAAAAGTGCTCGTGTTGTCAAACATAAAGGCTAATTCTCCAAAATGCGGTGCTCTCAACTTAAATTTTGTGAATTAGTATCTCTTACATTATTCTTTGAATGATAGACACGCGGATCTTGGATTAGATATGCAGAGGAGAAGAAGTTTCACTGATGATTTCTTCATAGAACACAACCTCAGTGTTAAATTCAGTCACGGATTATTGCTAGGGGTTTCCATGTCAACACAATTTGAAAATAGAGCCTAAAAAGGGCTTTTCAGTCAATATTTATGGAGGGCATACAGTGCCCAGTTCTGTACTAAACTTTATGGTGCTATAAAGACTTGCTTTATATGGTACTATGGTTTGAGTTTGGCCTCACCAAAACTCATGTTGAAATTTGTTCCCCATGGTAGTGGTATTGGGAGGTGGGGCCCAGTGGGGTGTTTGGGCCATGGGGGTGGAGCCCTCAGGAGTGTCTTGGTGCCATTCTAGAGGTAGTGCCTTCTGTGAGCTGTGGTGGGACTGGCTTAATTTCAGAGACCCTAGGTTGTTATAAAGTAGAAGTTCCTCCCTCATGGCATGTGGCCGCTTTGCCATTGACCTTCTCCCACCATGTTTTGATGTAGCACCTTCTCCTGCCATAATTTGACCTAGCATGTGACCCTCACCGTAAGCCCAGCACCCTGTTTCTCATACTTCCCCTCTTGCAGAACTGTGAGCTAAATAAACCTTTCTTTGTAAATTACCCAGCTTCAGGCACTCTGTTATAGCGGAACAGAAAGTACTAAGACTAAGACGTGGCAATATAAAGACCCCTTCATATTACCTCTGCACCACTCCTGTTCCCTGTACTCAGAGCTTTCGTTTGGTTACGTTGTTATGCCATAGTGTAACTGATTTGTCCCATGATTTTCTTCGCTATGTTTCTGTGCTTCTTAGGGGTTGGAACTGGTTCTGATTCCCCTTTGGACACTCCACTGCTTGACAGCACCTGGCCTGGAGTTGTTGACTTGTCTAGCTTGAATAACATTTCATTTTAATCTACACCCTTAATGGATTTGGCACTGGAAAAAAACTCTTATGTTGCATTCTTATCTGTTATCAGTGGTTATTTCATAGGCCAAGTGTTCCGGTGGTTGGGCAGGGTGTAACACAACATAAGCTCCAAAGTCTCCCAGGCCAGTATTGCACTCAGACAAAAACAGTGTTGGTGTTCCTGTCCTGTTTTGCTGTGTAGAATTGTGTATTTATTTGAAGTTAAATCATCTCATTCTGTTTTATTTGTTTTTTATTGATATTTTAATTTACAAACCATTCTTCATCTTAAATGTACAGTTCATTGGTTTTTAACATATTCATAAAGTTATGCAACCATCATCACTGTCTCCAATTCCAGAACATTTTCAGCACTCCAAAAAGAAGCCCTGTGACCATTAGTAATCATTTCGCATTTCTCTGTAATCATTCCCCCAACTCTAGGCAACTACTAATGTATCTATCTCTTTATGGATTTGCCTATTCTAGACATTTCATATAAATGGAATCATAATATATGACCTTTTGTGTCTGCCTTCTTTCACTTAATATGATGTTTTCAGGGCTCATCCACGTGTCAGTACTTCATTCTTTTGTTTGAGTGACTGGTATTCTCTTGTATGGGTATAACACATTTTATTTATCTGTTCATCATCAGGTGGTGAATCTTTGGCTTGTTCCTACTTTTTGACTGTTATGAATAAGGCTTCTGTGAACATTTGTGTGCATATTTTTCGTGGACATGTGTTTTCAGCTTCCTTGGGTAGGGATGGCATTGCTGGGTCATATGGTGACCCATATGGTCATATGGTACCATTTTGGAGATCTGTCAAACTGTTTTCCAAAGCGGCTACACCATTTCACATTCTCACCAGCACAGTGTACAGGGCTCCAGTTTCTCACATCCTCACCTACACTTGTCTGTCTTTTTGATTATAGTGGGTGTGAGGTGGTTTTATTTGGTTTTGTAATTTTTATAACTATTATTTTATTTTTATTTTTTTGAGACGGAGTCTCACTCCATCGCCCAGGCTGGAGTGCAGTGGCGCGATCTCGGCTCACTGCAACCTCTGCCGCCTGGGTTCAAGCAGTGCTCCTGCCTCAGCCTCCCGAGTAGCTAGGATTACAGGCGCCTGCCACTGTGCCTGGGTAATTTTTGTATTTTTAGTAGAGACAGGGTTTCACCATCTTGACCAGGCTGGTCTTGAACTCCTGACCTTGTGATGCACCCACCTCGGCCTCCCAATGTACTGGAATTACAGGTGTGAGCCACTGCACCTGGCCAGGGTTTGTCTTTTGAATGCTACAAATTAAACAAACATCATCAAAGTGAATGTGTTGTCACATAATTATAATTGGACTGCAATTCTACATTATGTCTGATTTTGAAATATTTTTGTTTTCTGGATAATAATGTGTGTCTCCTGGTTCTTTTGCTGGAATCAGTGGCCTAGTGCTAGGTAATCCTAGTTCTCACTAAGGGAGTCATTCTGTGTTACTTCATAACCACCTGTGGAAGAGAGAGACCTTTCATCTACTTTATGACCAGGAAATGAAGCTCTTTTAAATTTTTTATCTTGATATAACCATGGTTTTATTTTTATGTCATGTTGCAGCTTTACCGATTTGTTACAACTCAAGCAAGGGCCAGCAGAAATTCTCTTTTGACAGATGTAATTGCTGCTTATCAAAGATTCTGTTCTCGACCCCCAAAAGGTAAATGCTTAGGTGTGGCTGTAGTGTTCTACATTCTTAGGTTGGGTCTTTTGTCTCCTTCTGTAACCCATTCCCCTGCCTCCAACTTATGTCTGATTACAGCGATGAAGATATGTCATCTTCAAATGTAACACATTTGTAGATAATGAAATTGATATGCAAAAAGGAGGCTTTTTCCTTTAACACTTCTGGGTTGTGTGAACTATATTATTTAGACTTTGATGTACTTGTACACAAGAAATGTTATGCTTTTAGCTTGTGCTTTTTTTTTTTTTTTTTTTTTTTTTTTTTTGGAGACTGAGTTTGGCTCTTGTCGCCCAGGTTGGAGTGCACTGGTGCGATCTTGGCTCACTGCAACCTCCGCCTTCCGGGTTCCAGCGATTCTCCTGCCTCAGCCTCCTGAGTAGCTGGGATTACAGGCACCCGCCACCACACCCAGCTAATTTTTTGTATTTTTAGTAGAGTCGGAGTTTCGCCATGTTGGGCAGGCTGGTCTCGAACTCCTGACCTCAGGTGATCTGCCCACCTCAGCCTCCCAAAGTGCTGGGATTACAGGCATGAGCCATCGTGCCTGGCCAGCTTGTGCTTTTCAATGATGCATCAGCTGCTTTGAAAACAAAATGAACACAAAACCTGATGAATTTTAGTTTGAAGATAAGTATTTTTTTTCTTTTTCTAACAGGATTTGAAAAATACTTTCCTAATGGAAAAAATGGAAAAAAAGCTAGTGAACCTAAAGAAGTTATGGGAGAGAAAAAAGGTACCTTTTGACAATATTATATTTGAATTTTGTGTTTTCCCCTCATGTATTATGGTGATAGTTTCCACTGAACAAAGAAAAGAGTTATCAGGCCGGGCACAGTGTCTCACGCCTGTAATCCCAGCCTTTTGGGAGGCCTAGGCGGATGGATCACTTGAGCCCAGGAGGTTGAGACCAGCCTGGGCAATGTGGTGAAACTCTGTCCCTACTAAAAATACAAAAAATTAGTTAGACATGGTGGTGCACACCTGTAGTCCCAGCTACCTGGGAGGCTGAGGTGGGAGAATCACCTGAGCCCGGCAGTGAGCTGCGATTGTGCCACTGCACTCCAGCCTGGGCAACAGAGAGACCCTGTCTCAGGAAAAAAAAAAAAAAAAAAAAAAAGAAAGTTATAGTAAGTCAGTTGTGAAGCTGTAGGTTGCAAGTACATATAAAATTCTACAGACCTTATGTTACATTTCACCTTAATTTTCTGTTGATATTTTTCTGTCATTTTGCAAATTGAAGTAATTTAAGGCTACCTTAGAGGTATTCTCTGGTCAAACTAAGCATATTTGGTAGATATCTGGCACATAATTTAAAACGTTGAGAAAAATCTTAGAAATCTAATACATGCAATTTATTTGATATATATTATGTTTAGGGCAGTGTTTTAAAAATTGCTCCTCAGAGCATTACCTCACCTTAGGGATTTGGAGAGACTTTCTTAGAGCTCGGTGGCTGGGGGACTGAGTGGGCCTCCTGTGCCCATTTTGACTGACTTCCTTTTTTTTTTTTGAGACAGAGTCTAGCTCTGTCGCCCAGGCTGGAGTGCAGTGGCGCGATCTTGGCTCACTGCAAGCTCCGCCTCTCAGGTTCACACCATTCTCCTGCCTCAGCCTCCTGAGTAGCTGGGACTAAAGGTGCCCGCCACCATACCTGGCTAATTTTTTTTTTTGTATTTTTAGTAGAGACAGGTTTTCACTGTGTTAGCCAGGATGGTCTCCATCTCCTGACCTCGTGATCTGCCTGCCTCGGCCTCCCAAAGTGCTGGGATTACAGGCATGAGCCACCATGCCCGGCCCATCCTTGCTTTTTAGGGAAATGTAAAGAAAACTGTAATTCAGTTCTCTCTTTTTTTTTTTTTTTTTTTTTTTGAGGAGAGGTCTCTGTCGCCCAGGCTGGAGTGCAGTGGCGCGATCTCACTGCAACCTCTGCCTCTTGGGTTCAAGTGATTCTCCTGTCTCAGCCTCCACAGTAGCTGGGATTACAGGCGTGTGCCACCATGCCTAGCTAATTTTTAAGAGATGAGGTTTCACCATGTTGGCCAAGCTGGTCTTGAACTCCTGACCTCATGTGATCCACCTGCCTCTACCTCCCAAAGTGCTAGCATTACAGGCGTGACCACTGCATCTGGCCTTGAGGAGTCCATGTTTTTAAATGTACTTGTCGTCTAGTTGGACAGACAAATATATGCCCAAAGAATGCAAAGAAGTAAGAGCCAGGGGACATGGGGAGGGAGAAGTGCTGGTGTGGGCTGGTGACAGCCCCGGGGCTCTAGATTGGAGCAGCACCTACAGTTCTCCCAGTGCATGCTAGGTGGTCTTTGAGTCTTGGTGTGGGGGCCAAGTAATGATAACCCATACAAGCTTTTGGGTTGCTTTTGTGTGGACATTCCTTTCTCCCTGAGTGGTTTGGAGTGTTGCACAGCTTTAGTGGTGTGCTTACTGCGTGTTTCTCAGTCCTGGGCCTCATTGGGTGGGCTGAGGCTTGTGCATATCATACCTGTCTCAGACTCCACTCGAGATAGAGGTGCAGAAGCCCCTCGTATGCAGCATAGTGGGGTGAATGTGTCATGAAGCCACATGTTACATAGCCACTGAGGATGACCAGGTGCCTGTAGCCTCCCATCCTGCTACACTAGAGGGGTTGCTTCATGGTCACTGAAGACATTAGAAGTGTATTCGGGCCGGGTGCGGTGGCTCAACGCCTGTAATCCCAGCACTTTGGGAGGCCGAAGCGGGTGCATCAGCTGAGGTCAGGAGTTGAAGACCAGCCTGGCCAACATGGTGAAACCCCATTTCTACTAAAAATACAAAAATTAGCCAGGCATGGTGGCGTGCTCCTGTAATCCCAGCTACTCGGGAGGCTGAGGCACGAGAATCGCTTGAACCTGGGAGGCAGAGGTTGCAGTGAGCTGAGATCATGCCATTGTACTCCAGCCTGGGAGGCAGAGGTTGCAGTGAGCTGAGATCACGCTATTGTACTCCAGCCTGGGAGACAGAGTGAGACTCCGTCTAAAACAACAACAACAAGGACTGAATTACAGTTTTCCTTACATACATTTCCCTACAAAGCAAAGATGCCAGCTGAATACCAACTGTGGGTGTGTTTTTTTAGCCATTTGTCAAAACCATGGGCTTTCCTGCACAAAAAAGTGTTAACAATGTATACTTTGTGGGAGTGGGAAAGGGAGTACTTACTTTTGTTTTGTTTTGTTGTTGCTGTTGTTTTTGAGATAGGGTCTTCCTGTTGCCCAGGCTGGAGTGCAGTGGTACAATCACAGCTCACTACAGGCTCAAACTCTAGGACTCAAGCGATCCTCCTGCCTCAGCCTCCTGTGTAGCTGGGACCACAGGTGCACACTACGATGCCTGGCTAATTTTTATTTTATTTTTTATTTTTTTTGAGACGGAGTTTCACGCTTGTTGCCCAGGCTGGAGTGCAATGGCGTGATCTTGGCTCGCCGCAACCTCCGCCTCCCAGGTTCAAGTGATTCTCCTGCCTCAGCCTCCCTAGTGGCTGGGATTACAGGCATGCGCCACCATGCCCAGCTAATTTTGTATTTTTAGTAGAGACAGGGTTTCTCCATGTTGTTGATCAGGCTGGTCTCAAACTCCCGACCTCAGGTAATCCTCCCACCTCGGCCTCCCAAAGTGCTGGGATTACAGGCGTGAACCACTGTGCCCGGCCGGAGGCAGGGTCTTGCTTTGTTGCCCAGTCTGGTCTTGAACTCCTGGGCTCAAGGGATTCTCCTGCTTTGGCCCCCCAAAATTCTGGTATTACAGGCATGAGCCACCGTGTGTGGCCAGAACACACTTTAAACTTTGAGTGGGGACTGAGGAATTTGCATCCCAACTCTGTGACTTATTCACTGTCCCCTAACACTGCCACCCATCATCCAACAAGTTACTTAAGCTATACTTTCTCCCTCTGAGAAGGGTATAACAGTCCTATAATTTCTTGGGTTATTGGGTTATTGTGCATATTTCATGAGATGATGCAAGTATAGCCCTTGGGAGCCTCCTTGATTGGTAAGCTTTGTATTTGTATTCTTTCTCATAGTGCTTCACTTAGTAACTGATCAGTTGCCACAGTGTATTCTGCAATGAGTCTTTTATTAGACGGTATACATGAAGACATTGCTGAGAGAGCTAAAACCTTGCCGTGCTTCTGTGTGTGCTCTTTGTTTATGAACAGAATCAAAGCCAGCTGCTACCACACGCTCTTCTGGAGGAGGAGGTGGTGGCGGTGGAAAACGAGGTGGCAAGAAAGATGATTCTCACTGGTGGTCCAGGTTCCAGAAGGTTTGATGCTATACATTGTGTGAATTTTGAGGTTGTGATGGTGGCCCAGAGAAGGTTGGGAGGCATTAGTGTAGTGTTGGAGGGATTTGTGTCTCACGGAGCATAGATTGTATTGTGGAATTTCATTCTTCACAGAAGCTGTCTCCCTCTCTGCCCAGGGTGACATTCCATGGGATGACAAGGATTTCAGGATGTACTTCCTCTGGACTGCTCTGTTCTGGGGTGGAGTCATGTTTTACTTGCTGCTCAAGAGATCCGGGAGAGAAATCACTTGGAAGGACTTTGTCAATAACTATCTTTCAAAAGGAGTAGTAAGTATTTTATGGGATTGGTGGCTGTTGTGGTTCAAAGGTGAAATTCATCAGATTAGACCAAAGAAGTGACAGTCAGCAGGTTAACCTGGCTCGTCCATTGTAAAATTGTTATTTTCACTCAGATTTTTCTAATGCTGAGAAGTACTGCAACCAGAGAACCCGTGTTTTGACCTGGTGTCCTCACATTTACCCCCAAATTCTTTTATTTCACTACCTCCCAGAACTGGGTTTTGGAACCACTGCTTCTGACCATGGTCTTGGCAGTCCTCTGCTTGCGCCCTTTTCTCACGTGCCCTCAGCTGCCCCTGCTCTGTGCTGTCGTGTGCCAGCCTCTGCCCCTGCTCTGTGCTGTTGTGTGCCAGCCTCTTTGGGTCCTCTGTGGGTCTTTACTACGTTTAGTCACCTGTGGGCGTGGCACCTAATCAGCGTGTGTTGTCAGAGCAGATGGGGCTCTAAGGGAGGGCCAGGTGGGTGCGTGGTCCCTGCCATTTCTCTGTGGAGCAGCCTTTGTTACTATCTGCTGGGCTTGCCCACGTGTGACTATATTCACCACAACCAATGGGAAATAAGTAAGACCATATTTCAGCATATTTAAGATGCTATTGATTGTAAGACACATGGTATTTTATAAGTTGCTAAGACAAATCTAATAAGATGCTGATGAAATTATGACATGCCATCAATTATAAAATGGATCTCCATTTCTGATGTTAAAATATGAAGAATGTGTGTCTTAGAATTGATGCGGTGGCCAGGCGTACTGGGTCACGCCTGTAATCCCAGCACTTTGGGAGGCCGAGGCGGGTGGATCACGAGGTCAGGAGATCGAGACCATTCTGGCTAACATGGTGAAACCCCTGTCTCTACTAAAAAATACAAAAAATTAGCCGGGTATGGTGGCACGTGCCTGTAGTCCCAGCTACTCGGGAGGCTGAGGCAGGAGAATGGCGTGAACCCGGGAGGCGGAGCTTGCAGTGATTCGAGATCGCGCCACTGCACTCCAGCCTGGGCAACAGAGCGAGACTCCATCTCAAAAAAAAAAAAAGAATTGATGCAGTATAGTGATAGACACCAGAATTAGGCCTGCTGTGTAGCCTTGGGGAAACCCCTTAACCTCTTAATACTTGGGTTTTCATCCATGAAATGGATAAAGTAAGATGACATTAATACTTACTGAGGTAGTGTAAAGAATTTAAATTCGTTCTAAAGGTTGTACAGGAAGGTAAGAATGTAAGAAATGGTTATCTACTCAAATGAGCAGCTGCTGCTGTGCTAAGAGCTGAAGTTGACTGAGATTAACTTCAGTTTATGTTTCCCCTGGAAGTTGCAAACCTTCAGTGGACTCCAGAGTTCCAAAATGCTTACATCGGACAGATCCTGCCTGTACCATTGTCCTGTGCATAGGGAGACGGGTTCCTGGTGCTTCCTTATGCCACCATCTTCCCAGAGTCCTTTTATCTAGTTGGATTTTTGAAACATGTTTATCTCATGAAAGTGAGGATCTTATATGTGTAATTCTCAGATGTAGTGGGGACTCCCACTCAGAAGCTGCTCAGAAGCAGTGGTCATTGCGTGCGGACCGGGTTGCAGCCGTCCTTCTGATTGGGATGGCAGGTCCTCGAGGTGGCTTCTCCATAGCTGCAGCTCCTCCTGACCCTCTGGCTCTTTGGCATTAGTCTGCTGTCTCCCCAGCAGGTGTCTGTGGGGTGGAGCAGTGCCAGTCATTCCTCTCTGACAGAGACTGCCTTTAAGAACAGTTGCTCCCCGATTCCAACCCCTCTGGGATTGCTCTGGGGCTCCTTTGCTTTTTGTTTGTCATTCTTGCCTTCCAGACTTGCTGACAAAGCAAGCAGTTAGAAATAAGCACATCCCAGAGTGCTCATGCTCCTAAATCAGTTACAGTCCTTGAGATGTGGTGTTTAACAGTGTTACTAAGAATCCTATGTAGGCTGGCCGTGGTGGCTCACACCTGTAATCTGTGCACTTTGGGAGGCTGAGGTGGGAGGATCACTTGAATCGAGGAGTTCGAGACCAGCCTGGGTAATGTAGGGAGACCCCATCTCTACAAAGAAATGTAAAAAAATTGGCCACTTGTGGTGGCTTGCACTCTTAGACCCAGCTACTCAGGAAGCTGAGGTGGGAGGATCTCTTGTGCCCAGAGAAGTTGAGGCTGTAGTGAGCTATGATTGCACCACTGCACTCCAGCCTGAGTGAAATCCTGTCTAAAAACAAATAAAAAAAGGATCCTGTATAATTAGGTGATTCAATTTTAAAAAAAGCTTAAACTATTTTATAGAGTGACAAAAATTAAAAAGTCTTATACTACCAAATGTTGGTATGTCCTATAGAGCGATAGTCTGTGTCCTATAGAGCAATAATAATGTTTTGCTCCTGGCAGTGTGAATTGGGGAGCCATTTTGGAGAGCAATTTGGCAATATCTAGTAAAGTTGAAGGTACGTATACCCTGCAACACAGCCTTAGTGTGTCTGTCTACAGGTGTGTTTCCTGGAGAAGTTTTTTAAGATGTGCCCACAAAGGTAGATATGGGAATGTTCATAACAGCATTGCTTGTGAGAAATGTGTAACAGCCTAGCTGTCTGTTAACAGGAGGATGGATCAGTACCTTGGGTGTGGTCATAGCGTGGCATACCCTGCAGCACGGAAGTGTCAGCTTGCATAAACCTCACAAATGCAATGTTGGAGGGAAAAAGAAAGTTGTAGAAGGATACTTATATATAAAACAAGACCATTTTTAAAGTTAAAAACAGGCAGAAGGGAATGTGCATATCGTGTAGGGTTACCTTCATGTGTAGTGCAAGTGTAAGGATGTGGTTTGGGTCATGCAGCCCCTAAATGAGAGCATAGCCCCCTTTGGGAGGGGCCGTGCCTGGGAGCTTCCGCAGAATTATAGGTGGGAACGTGGGGGCATCTTTATCTGATTCTTTATTCTTTCCTTGTATGGCTGAAACATCATATGCATTTTAAATGAGCTTAAAAGAGTATCTCAAGTATTTTCTGTGAATTTATGTGTGAATTTATTTTTAAAATTCTAGGTAGACAGACTGGAAGTCGTCAACAAACGTTTTGTTCGAGTGACCTTTGCACCAGGAAAAACTCCTGTTGATGGGGTAAATCATTTTATTAATTGATGTGAACTAGTTGTAAATTAACTTTTTCAGATTTAAAGCTGAAAGGAAAACCTGCCTCATACTCTAGGAGTTATACGCACCACATATATCAGAACTGGGCAGTGTGGCAGGGGTGATCTTACTAACATCAGTGGAAATGGGAATGTTGATATAGGGATTGGGTCAGTGTTTTGTTTTGTTTCTGATAATCATTTTGACTACATTTAGAAGACAGTGAGTGAAATCCCAGTTTTCAGTATTCCAGAATAGTCTGTGACTTTTCAAGACTGAGAAGTAGTTATTTGGTTAGGAAAAAAAAATAAAATCTCAATTGTCTATGTTTTGAGATAGCTTTTATCAAATTAGTTTGAAAGCATCCCCACCATCTCCCAACCATTTTGTGATATTATATTATTTTAATTTCCATTTGATTTCCTATTTTAAAAATAAGTTGTATTTCCTCTCCAGTCTGGAGTATACTTCCAGAGACCCCAGAGCAAGCTGAATGCATTGAGGGAATTCTGGAGGGGAGGGGAGAGAGGTGAAGCTGAGGCTCCCAGGACTTGCCAGGCTCCCTTAGGATAATTGTGTTTAACCATTTTCTAGCCATCCCGCCTGGACAGGGCAAAATTTAAGGACAACTAGAAGTGATGGTGACCATATCTCTCTGTTTAATAGCATGTCAGCAAATAGCAGAGTGTCTGTAAAGTCATAGGGCTCTGGTGTTGCCCTGTGTTTAGGAAGGTATTTTAATTGTCTTGATTTCCCATTCCCTCTACCTAATGATGCAATGCCTATTCATAGCCATGCTTTATCCTCAGACTTTAGTGCTGGGAATTAAGTTGGCACTTTCTCACGAGGCTGGTAGGCAACATGTGTTCCAGCACTGTGGGAAGCACACACACACCCATCTCTCTGCTTCTAGGAGGGAAGTCTAGGGAGAAAGTAGGGATGCGTGTGAGATGTCTCTGCAAGGACGTCCTCTCACACATTGTCTATACGTAGCAAAAAATGAGAAATAGCCCAGCGGCCCATGCCAGGCACTTGGTTAACAGGGAATCCTTGTTCCCTGTTCTGTTTCCAGCTGAGCAGTTGTCCTTGCAGGCAGTGCCGTCCCTAGGGGCGATTTTGACATTGGCGGGAACTTGTTTTCCAGTGTTGGCATGCATAAGCATTTATGTGTTGAAATTCATACCATTGTATATAAAGTGCTTTCTTTGTATTTCTTTTTTATATTACAGTTAAAGTTTATATTGATTTCTTTTCAAAATTGTATTTCAAGATTGTAAAGGTGGCATTATACAGTCTTGAGGGACAGGCCTGAAATGCTGATGTTGTTTGTGTCTGAATGTTGGGGTTATGGATGTCTTTGCTTTCTGTATGTGCATATCCTGAGTTTTTACAGTGAATGTATATTACCTGCTTACTAAAGACTTCTTGTTTTGAGCTTTCAGAAACAGATTTTCAGTGTCCTGCTGTGAATGGAGCAGCAGTATTAATCACTGTGCAGTGCTGCACACACACGGCCTTTAGCTTTACATCAGTTCTACTCTTGACTAGTAGATGGCTTACCTTCTCTGTGACAGTAGAGAAGGGCTTAATGCTTAAATAAGATAGGGTGAGTCAGTCGTGGTTTTCAAATTTTAGTGTGCATAAAAATTATCTAGAAAGCTATTAAAACTTGAGTCCTGGGTCCCCATCCCCGCAGAGGTTCTTATCTAGATTGTGTTCTGAGAATCTGCATTTCTAACATGCTGCTGGGTGGCACCATGCTGCTGGTCCTGGGTTCACACTGCTTCTGTGATGGAGCCAGGCGTTTGGCCCATTGCCCAGTTGATAGCAGGGGCTGAGTTGGGGAATGTTCCATCCTCTGTGGTTAATCTATTCTGAGCAGGTTTTGGGGCTTTGTAACCATGTGAATTTTGTATCTTTGTCAGTGAATAATTTACCAAATACTGTTATGTTGTTATATAATATAAAACTTATTCTTCATCTTTATTTTTAGATACTTGGAGAGAAATACCAAAGTAATGTTCCTCACTCAGTATCACTGGTGGGAAGGATATGTGATGACTTGTTGCTCTCTTATGAGGTTTTTTGTTTGTTTGTTTTTTGAGACGGAGTCTGACTTTGTCACCCAGGCTGGAGTGCAGTGGCATGATCTTGGCTCACTGCAACTTCTGCCTCCCAGGTTCAAGAAGTTCTCTGCCTCAGCCTCCCAAGTAGCTGGGATTGCAGGTGCCTGCCACCATGCCTGGCTAATTTTTTGTATTTTTAGTAGAGACGGGGTTTCACCATCTTGACCAGGCTGGTCTTGAACTCCTGACCTTGTGATCCACCCGCCTTGGCCTCCCAAAGTGTTGGAATTACAGGCGTGAGCCACTGCACCCGGCCTTGTTTTTTGTTTTGAAATGGAGTCTCGCTCTGTTGCCCAGACTGGAATGCAGTGGCACAATCTTGGCTCACTGCAACCTGTGCCTCCCAGGTTCATACCTCCCAAGTAGCTGGGCCTATAGGTGGGTGCCACCATGCCTAGCTAATTTTTGTAGTTTTAGTAGAGACAGTTTGAGACCATGGTGGCCAGGCTGGTCTCGAACTCCTCACCTCAGGTGATCTGCCACCTGGGCTTCCCAAAGTGCTGGGATTACTGGCCACTGTGCCCAGCCTCTCTAATGAGTTTTATATCATAGACTTACTGTTTTGATTTAAAAAATACTTTTTTTTAAAAAAGATGATTGTAGGTTAAAGGAGAAAACAAAGTTTTTTTGTACTATAAAATGGAGCTAATACATGCACAGTGCTTGAAATGGGGTCTTCTAGCTAGTAAACTCCATAAATGTGAGCTGTTAACATCAGTGTCCTCATGATTGTGTAAAGGCAGTGAGACATTGTGGTTAGGACAGTGGTTCAGGAGCCAGACTGTCTGGGTTCAGATCCCAGCCTCTTATTTCATGTGTGACCATGAGCAAGTTTTCTCATCTGTAGAATGGGAACAGGAGTCAGGGCTCATATTCAGTCAGTAGACACGAGTACAATAGGAAATACTTATGTGCTGGTTGGTAGAATAGCTTTGACCTGGCCCCTGAGGTGTCCCTGTGCTGGGCCCTGTGGGTCTCTGCAGCTCTAGGGAATAAAGAGGGAGTGCCTGGCACAGCAAGGCACATCTGTTCCAGTTGCACAGTGGGGGTGCGGTGTTCGGATTTTGAACATCACCCCCAGTGATGGCACCTGCTTCTTAGGATGGTCCTCAGGATTGAATGAACTAATGCATCTAAAGGGCCCAGAACAATGCCTGGCACTTAGTACCTGCCCAGTAAACTTTAGCTCTTATCACTGTTTCACAGTAGTTTTAAATTTGGGAATAGGGAGCTAAAATACCTAGGAAATGGTGGAAGAGGGAAATCATACATATTTATTTTAAAAAGGATTACGTTTTCAAATAGGTTTTTCATTCTTTTTTTTGAGTTTATAATTTTAGAGCCACTGAGATATTGCTGCTAAAGAAATGCTTATTTGCCAAGAATTGCCAGGTGTTCTCAATGAGTGACATTTAATCACCACATTATTAAAGCCAGTCTTTTATTATTGTTTTTTCTTTAATTTATAAATTTTCAGTATTTCTGAAAAATTCTTAAAAAGTTGAACGCTTTAGTGAATTGAACCTTTTAGTTTCACTACATTCTTAAGATATTTGTTTTTGTGTTTTTATAGCAATACGTTTGGTTTAATATTGGCAGCGTGGACACCTTTGAACGGAATCTGGAAACTTTACAGCAGGAATTGGGCATAGAAGGAGAAAATCGGGTGCCTGTTGTCTACATTGCTGAAAGTGATGGGTAATCTCAAAGATAGTATTTTGGAGACTGTTCACTGTGCTGCCTGTGGTTCACTGTGTTCTGTCCCTGGGTGCAGGGCTACACCTTATATTCTCAAACAGGCCTGTCTCAGTTTGGCCACATTTTAAAAAACTATTAGTAACTCACTAGTTTTTGTATGACTCATTCATTTTCTTTTTTTTTTTTGAGATGGGGTTTCGCTCTGTCACCCAGGCTGGAGTGCAGTCGTGTGATCTTGACTCACTGCAACCTTTGTCCCCACCCCAGTTCACGTGATTCTCCTGCCTCAGCCTCCAGAGTAGCTGGGATTATAGGCTTCCGCCGCCATGCCCGGCTAATTTTTGTATTTCTAGTAGAGGCAGGGATTCACCGTGTTGGCCAGGCTGGTCTCGAACTCCTGACTTCAGGTAATCCACCCGCCTCAGCCTCCCAAAGTGCTGGGATTAGAGTTGTGAGCCATCATGGCTCTCTTTTTATCTTTATTTTTATTTTTATTTTTGATTCATTCCTTTTCTACACATTTATACTTATCTTGATTAAGCAGTGGTTTAGGGTATTAACATTCAATACATTGACCTTTGGTAGGATTTTGGCATAAAGAACCCCTTTGTATCAAACAGTGCCATTCCCATCTTTGAACTATCATTTATGTTTACATTTCATAGTTTTCCAGGATTTTTAGGTGATTCTTCTCTCATCAGAACTTCTTTGGGGGTTGTCTTTAATAAGACCATGTTAGTAACCCCACTTAAAGTCTGGGCAGATGCTCCATTTATTTCAAAGAGTTGGTTGCCATGGAGCTTATTTGGGAATTCTGTTGCCTTTGAAGAACACTTGCAAGTTACCCTCCTTTGTATTAAGTGCAGAAGGTGTACCTTGGTGTAGCTATATATATTTATATTGATATCTTGCACCACATGCGAAAGCTGGAGGTGAGCAGCCAGTCCTAACCCGTGTTGCGCTGTGTGTCCCCAGCTCTTTTCTGCTGAGCATGCTGCCCACGGTGCTCATCATCGCCTTCTTGCTCTACACCATCAGAAGAGGGCCTGCTGGCATCGGCCGGACAGGCCGAGGGATGGGCGGACTCTTCAGTGTTGGAGAAACCACTGCCAAGGTCTTAAAGGATGAAATTGATGTGAAGTTCAAAGATGTGGCTGGCTGTGAGGAGGCCAAGCTAGAGATCATGGAATTTGTGAATTTCTTGAAAAACCCAAAGCAGTATCAAGACCTAGGAGCAAAAATCCCAAAGGTAAAATGAACTTTTAGAAGATTAACTTTTCGAAGTGTTTCTTGATCTCTGAAGTTATAATGCTATGAAGTTTGATTACTTATTATAGATAGCTGTTTTTCTGTCCTTCCTCTTTCTCAGCTTACTAGGCTAGCCTCTGCCCAACTCGAGGATCATTTTGGGTCAGTTGTTCTGTGTGCATGTGTCTTGTATAGTGTATGTATTCCCAAAAATATCTGTGTTACCTCCTCTTGGAAGATTTTCTTGATTCGTCTTCCCTCTCCCTCCAGTCTGATTTAGATGCCCTATCTCTCAGCAACTGTAGGCCTGCTGTAGCTCACTGACAATGTCACACTCTGCTGTCACCCAGTGTCCCTTCGAGGGATGTATGTGGACAGGACACCTGTGCTGGCGCTGAGGTTCACGGCACAGGATCCAGTGGAGAGGACACAGCACTCACCATCACCTTCCCCTTTCCAGCAAATATGCTCTTGCCCACTGTGCTAGTGGTGGGCTGTACCCTACAGGGCTTGGTGCCCCTAGGGCTAGGCGTGGAATAGTAACTTCATATTTGTTAAATGGATCAGCTATTAAGTAAATGAATAAAAAGGTATAAGTCTTTTAAAAGTCCATTAATAAATTTTACTTTAAAGGAATCCTTTGAAAGATAATCATTATTTCCTTGATTTTTATGTCTGTCTTTTATGGATAAAAAGTCATATTTTATGAATTTATAACTTACTGTTACTTAGTACCCATTTGCATTACACCTAGCTGTCTCTACAACTTAATATAATAGTTGTGTAGGGCCAGGCGCAGTGGCTCACGCCTGTAATCCCAGCACTTCGGGAGGCTGAGGTGGGTGGATCACCTGAGGTCAGGAGTTTGAGACCAGCCTGGCCAACATGGTGAATCCCTGTCTCTACTAAAAATACAAAAAATTAGCTGAGCATGGTGGTGTATGCCTGTAATCCCAGCTGCTCAAGAGGCTGAGGCAGGAGAATCGCTTCAACCTGGGAGGTGGGGGTTGCAGTGAGCCGAGATCGTGCCATTGTACTCCAGCCTGGACAACAAGAGTGAAACTCTATCTCAAAAAAAAAAAGTGTATTGTTTGAGCAAACACGTCTTTCTTTGTAGTTAAGCTCATCATTGGTCGTTAGATTTCTACTTCATTTGTGAAACTTTTAAAGAAGAAAATAGGCAAAATTTAAAAAATACCTTAAGGTTTTATTACAAAGCCTAGAAAAAATATCATTTGACCATATTATCTACCTCCTCACAGTATTTGGATATGGTAGTGTGGTAGTATGTCTATTTATAAATAAGAGAGGATACTGTTTGTGGGTAGTCAGTGGAAATAAAAACAAATTCACAGTTAGGTTTTAAGTTGCACGTCCAACCATGCCAAAAATGTACTGATTTGTACATGAAAGTAGAAGTCAGAAGTTGGGTTTATTAATTATTTGAGCTCAAAAACCAATTTTACTTGTAAAGAGTAAAAGAATTACATAAATCAGGAGTGTGGTGTTTGTGTCTTCTTGAATTATTTAAGTAAACCTTAGCAGATTTATTAGTATATTCCTAGCCTAAGTCACCCTTAACATACTGTTAGACTAAAGGTCTAAAAATCAGCCCTAGGAAAAAAAAGAAATATTTTAAATTTCACATTCTTACCGAATTTTTTGAAACAAAATTATTTTTGATAATCTTTTTATTCTTACTAATATAAAAATGTTCTACCATAGCTCAGATGTTTAAATAATACTTAATATATATCAATAAGATTTAGAGACAGAGTTATATCTTGTAATTATTTGCAGATACACAATTTACTTTTCTGGAATACTCATTAAATGTAATTTCTTTTTCATATCTGAAGGGTGCCATTCTCACTGGTCCTCCAGGCACTGGGAAGACGCTGCTAGCTAAGGCCACAGCTGGAGAAGCCAATGTCCCCTTCATCACCGTTAGTGGATCCGAGTTTTTGGAGATGTTCGTTGGTGTGGGCCCTGCTAGAGTGAGTCTCATTCTGTTCGGATGGTACAGCTTCCTTACACCCACCACTTCCCCACAGATGGGGGCACTTGCTAGAGCTGGCCCTTCCCCCTAGAGTGCTAGAGTGACCTCTCACCAGTCTGTGGCCTGAGCTCTCCTCCAGGCCTAAGCCTTCAGCAAGGCCTGTGACTTCCACCCCACCTTCCCTCGCACCAGCTAGGACTGCAGTCTGCTACCTATAGTAGACCAATTTCAAGAATTGACGGCTGGGCGCTGTGGCTCATGCCTGTAATTCCAGCACTTTGGAAGGCTGAAGTGGGTGGAATGCTTGAAGTCTGGAGTTCGAGACCAGCCTGGCCAACATGGCGAAACCCTGTCTCTACTAAAAATAGAAAAATTAGCCAGGCGTGGTTGCGCATGCCTATAATCCCAGTTATTTCGGAGGCTGAGGCAGGAGAATCTCTTGAACCCAGGCGGCAGAAGTTGCAGTGAACCAAGATCACACCACTGCATTCCAGCCTGGGCGACAGAGTGAGATGCTGTCTCAAAAAAAAAAAAAAAAAAAAAAAAAAAAAGAATTTGCTTTATTTGTGGATTTTTTTAAATTTTATTTTTAATTTTTTTTTTTGGTGACAACATTTATTGAGATATAATTGACATACCAAACAATTGATCCCTGTAAAGTACACAATTCAGTAGCTTTTAGTAATTCACAGATTTGTGCAACCATCACTACAATCAGTTTTACATTTCCATTACATCAAGAAGAAATCCTGGCTGGGCGTGGTGGCTCACACTTGTAATCCCAGCACTTTGGGAGGCCGAGGTGGGCGGATCATGAGGTCAGGAAATCGAGACCATCCTGGCTAACATGGTGAAACACGATCTCTACTAAAAATACAAAACCAAAATTAGCCGTGCGTGGTGGCGGGCGCCTGTACTCCCAGCTACTTGGGAGGCTGAGGCAGGAGAATGGCGTGAACCCAGGAGGCGGAGCTTGCAGTGAGCTGAGATCACGCCACTGCACTCCAGCCTGGGTGACAGTGTGAGACTCGTCTCAAAAAAAAAAAATACGTAAATCGGGAGTCCTAAGCAAACTACCCAAAGGAGTTTCCTAGTACAGACATTCTGTGTAAATGAAATTATACAATATGTGGTTTTTTTATGCCTGATTTCTTTCACTTAACGTAATGTTTTCGAATGGTAACTCCATGTTTAACATTTTAAGGAACCACTAGACTGTTTTCCAAACTACTTGCCCATTTTCCATCCCTACCAGCAGTGTGTAAGGGGTTCTGATGTTTCCCCGCCCTTACCAACATTTTGATGATAGCCACCTTAGTGGGTGTGATGTAGTATCTCGTGGTTTTGATTTGCATTTCCATGATAAGGAGTGATGTTGAACATCTTGTATGTGCTTATTGGCCATTTGTATATTTGTATATCTTCCTTGGAGAGTTGTCTATTCAGATCCTTTGCTCATTTTTTAATTGGGTTTTTTTGGTTGTTGAATTGTAAGAATTCTTTTTTTTTTTTTTTTTTTTTGAGATGGAGTCTTGCTCTGTCGCCCAGGCTGGAGTGCAGTGGCATAACCTCTGCCTCCCGGGTTCAAGTGATTCTGCCTCAGCTTCCCTAGTAGCTGGGATTACAGGCACCCACCACCATGCCCAGCTAATTTTAGTATTTTTAGTAGAGATGGGGTTTCACTATGTTGGCCAGGCTGGTATTGAACTCCTGACTTCAGGTGATGCACCCCCCCACCTTGCCCTCCTAAAGTGCTGGGATTACAGGCGTGAGCCACCTTGTCCGGCCTCACCTTCACATCTATTTCACACTTTGCTGTTGTCGTGCGGATAAGTCATAGAAAAATAGGGAATGAGGGGGAGTTAGGTGTTAATGATGATGGGCCATGAGATATAATGTGGATGGGGGAAAATTGAAGACAGGAGAGGAGCTGTGGGTGGTGGTGGGGAAGGGCGGGCCTGGTGGGTTGGAGAGCTGAGAAGTGGTAAAGAGTTGGCATGAGATACCTGAGTGTGTCTGTGGGGCCAGATGATAGGAGCGGGTGCTCAGAGAGTAGATGACTTGAAGATGGTGGTTTAAAAGGCAACCTTGGCAGGGCTGGTCTTGTCAGAGTGAAGTAAAAGGTGAATGAAGGGGTGGTCAGGGAACTGAGAGACAGAGCCACATGGATGGAAATCACTGAGGACATCGTGCCTAGTGGCAGTCAGGCTGGGGGAGACCCACGGCACAGTGGGGTGGAGTGCCTGCCACACGGCCTGAGCCTCAGCAAGCAGGGGCTTTTCCAGCAGTTATTTTGGCAGCAGCAGTGGGGTGTGAGACGGACCCCAGCTCCAGTTAGCCTGTAGGGGAAGGTGCAGACTCCTGCTTAAGGCTTGCTGGAATGGCTGAGTTCCTGTTCATGCCGGGATGGGATGCATGTACTTTGAAGGTGTGGGTCTGTAGGTCACAGATCTGGAATTCAGAGGGGAGGCTGGAGAAGGATACCAGTTATTTTAGGGGATGTGTTCAGAGCAGTGTAGGAATGAACATCCAGAAATCCAGGCAGGAAGACCTGGACTTCTGGCCAGTGAAGTGGGGGTGGGGGGTGGGAGTGGGCAGGTGGAGAGTTGTCTCTGATGCTCCTTGAAGGGGCAGGTGACTGATGGTGAGGCGCTGAGTGGCTCTTCCTCCTCCTCCTGACTGCAGGTTTGTCTGAGGATACGTGCTATCAGGATGGTCTGTGGTGGGGTGGGTGGCAGACGAAGGCTGTCACCCCCTCTTTGGGGATGAGCTGTTGGGCTTGGATGCTCTTTGGCTTCACTGTATATGTGTGATTGCATAGACCCCTTAGTAGCCTCAGCCTGTTAATAACTGTGTTAGGTGTGAAATGTGAACTTTAGAGAAGTCTGAACTTTTCAACTGAATGTAAAGTTTACAGCTCTACTGTGTTGTCTTTGTGTAGGTATATATGTAATGTTAATTTGTTGATGTTACAAAAATAGCAGATATTATCAGTGTTTATTACATATACAGTAATTTATGGGATCTGAGAAAGATTTGCTCACCTTAAGTCGGTTACCCAGGTTACTCCTTATTTGCTGCTTCTTTGCTACTTGTAACTCTTTAAAAAAATGTATCTTACAGTGTGTATCACAAAAAGATTGTCTGCACATGGGACAGGAAGCTGAAGATTTATTTCATTTCTTTTTTTTTTTTTGAGACGGAGTTTTGCTCTTGTTACCCAGGCTGGAGTGCAATGGCTCAATCTCAGCTCACTGCAACCTCTGCCTCCCAGGTTCAAGCGATTCTCCTGCCTCAGCCTCCTGAGTAGCTGGGTTCACAGGCACGCGCCACCGTGCCTGCCTAATTTTGTGTTTTTAGTAGAGACGGGGTTTCTCCATGTTGGTCAGGCTGGTCTCAAACTCCTGACCTCAGGTGATCCACCAGCCTCGGCCTCCCAAAGTGCTGGGATTACAGGCATGAGCCACTGTGCCCGGCCGATTTATTTCATTTCTTCTTCAGAGAATACATAATATTCTCTGGTCAGGTGACTCTCTTTCTGTTTTCGCCAAGGTCCGAGACTTATTTGCCCTTGCTCGGAAGAATGCCCCTTGCATCCTCTTCATCGATGAAATCGATGCGGTGGGAAGGAAGAGAGGAAGAGGCAACTTTGGAGGGCAGAGTGAGCAGGAGAACACACTTAACCAGCTGCTGGTGGAGATGGATGGTGAGTGGTCAAGGCTTTTGTATCTTTAACTGCACTTTTGTTTTTTTTTTTGAGATGGAGTCTGACTCTGTCGTCCAGGCTGGAGTGAGTGGTGTGATTTCGGCTCACTGCATACTCTGACCCCTGGGTTCAAGCGATGCTCCTGCCTCAGCCTCCTGAGTTTAAGCTGCACTTTCTTATGCCTTTCATGTCCCCAAAATGAGAGTCCTTATTCCAATATTGAGTATCACAAACAAAAAAAAGCATTCCCTAAAACAAACAGCTCTTTTAAAAGGCCCTTTTATACTAATACAAATAATAGCAAAATATTTTTTCCTGGCAGCCTGCATAACTTAATATTGGTGTTAACATGCTGTTTGTGTCTGGTGTTTGAATAAGAGAAGAATGGTGAAATGAGTCACAAAAGAATTACCATCTCATTCTCTAAATCATCACTATCTCTGAAGCATAAGGAAAATCTAAGCCTAACCAAGTGTGAATTTAGCAAATTTTGAATACTTTTTTGCTAAGAGAGTGGCAGTCTTTCCATGCTAGCCAGCTTTTCTTTCATTTAGGAAAGCCACTTCTCAGGATGTCATGTGTTCTTCCTGCTGGAAGATAAAAATGTGGATGCTTGGTTGTTTGTGCAGAAAGGGGAAGCACAGTGCCAGTACTGAACTGGCTTCAATGATGAAGCCAGGCATAGGGGCAGAATAAGGAGGTGGAGATCCTCCTCCGTCCCGCGATGGTCAGCCCATGTTGCGTTCACATTGGAGCACCACATCTGAGGGAAATTCACCCAGGAGCTCCTGCTGTGCCAGGGTCCTGAGGGTGAAGGGCCTGGGACCATGGCATTTACATTGAGAAATGGGCAGTAACACTGAGCCGCTTGAGTGTGGAGAAGAGGTGGGAGGTAGAGGTTGATCTCTGCCTTCAGATAGGCAGTTGGTTGTCCTGTGGCTCAGGGTGTCAGACACATCCTTTGCCAATTTAATCTGATTTTAAGACATTTTAAAAATTGACATTATCTTCTAAATTTCTAGTTAAATAAGTTTAAATATTTGGTCATTTGTTTTCAGGAAATTTACTCGTAAAACTTTAAGTCTAATATATGATTATTTTCAAGGACAAGCTGAATAGTAAGAAAAATAATTCAAGTTTGTAACTTAAAAAACACTGGACAGGCCGGGGGCGGTGGTTCACGCCTGTAATCCCAGCACTTTGGGAGGCCCAGGCAGGTGGATCACCTGAGGTCAGGTGTTCGAGACCAGCCTGACCAAGATGGAGAAACCCTATCTCTACTACAAATACAAAAATTAGCCAGGTGTGGTGGGGCATGCCTGTAATCCCAGCTACTCGGGAGGCTGAGGCAGGAGAATTGCTTGAACCCGGGAAGCGGAGGTTGTGGTGAGCTGAGATCATGCCATTGCACTCTTGCCTGGACAACAGGAGTGAAACTCCGTCTCAAAAAAAAAAAACAACAACAAAAAAACACTGGATAATGAATAGAAAATGTGTTTACTGTATCTATGAATTTGCAATGCTCATATTTTCCTGATGGTGCACTGTTGCTTTCTGCCTCTTGTCATTTAATAGTGTTTGCATTTTTGTTATCTTTCAGGTTTTAATACAACAACAAATGTCGTCATTTTGGCCGGCACCAATCGACCAGATATCCTGGACCCTGCGCTGCTTAGGCCGGGGCGTTTCGACAGGCAGATCTTTATTGGTGAGATGATATTTGCTGGGGCAGGTCCAGTGCTCATGAGTATAGGTGTGACTGTTTCAATATGATTTTCTTTTCCTTAAAAATGATTTCTAAAGGACCACCAGACATAAAAGGAAGAGCTTCTATTTTCAAAGTTCATCTCCGACCTCTAAAACTGGACAGTACCCTGGAGAAGGATAAATTGGCAAGAAAACTGGCATCTTTAACTCCAGGGTTTTCAGGTGAGTGGAAAATAACGTGAACCCTATTTAGAAGCATATTAAAATCAGTAACAGTTACCAGGTACCGGTTTACTTTCTTACCTTTTCACTTCTTTACTGTGGGCTTCCTAAGTTTATATTGTCATTTTTATTTTTTTTGAGACAGGGTCTCGCTTAATTGCACAGGATGGACTGAGTGGTGTAATCATAGCTCACTGTAGCCTCAACCTTCTGAGCTCGAGTGATCCTCCTGCCTCAGCCTTGTTTGTAGCTGGGACTACAGGCATGTACCACCATGCCCAGCTAATTTTTTGATTTTGTGGAGACAGCGTCTTACTTATTATGTTGCACAGGCTGGCCCGAAACTCTTGGCTGTAAGTGATCCTCCTGCCTTGGCCTCCCAAAGTGCTGGGATTATAGGCATGAACCATTGTGCCCGACTATTTTTACTTTGTTATTATGGGAAATTTCAAACATACACAGATTTTGAGGAAATGGTGTAATGAACCCATCTGTACCTATCACCTAGTTTCAGGAACAATTACTAATTCACATCTAACCTTACTTTTATCTATACCCTCTTCTCTTTCTGCTTCCTCTGGAGTATTTTGTGACAAATTCCTGACAATGTATCATTTTTTTCTATAAATATTGTAGGAATTATTCCTAAGCGTTATTTTAAAAGCTGTATTGAAATAAAGTTGACTAAAAATCACCTGTATAAAGTGTACAATTAATGGTTTCTAGTATATTTACAGGGTTGTACAACCATCACTATAATTTTAAAACATTTTGGGCTGGGCGCAGTGGCTCACACCTGTAATACCAGCACTTGGGGAGTCCAAGGCAGGTGGATCACCTGAGGTCAGGAGTTCAAGACCAGTCTGGCTAACATGGCAAAACCCTGTCTCTACTAAAAATACAAAAATTAGCCGGGCATGGTGGTGCATGCCTGTAATCCCAGCTGTTCGGGAGGCTGAGGCAGGAGAATGGCTTGAACCCAGGAGGTGAGGTTGCAGTGAGCCTAAATCACCCCACTGCACTCCAGCCCAGATGACAGAGCGAGATTCCATCTCAAGACAATCAAACTTTCTGTCTCTCTAGGTTTTTTTATTCTGTACATATTATATAAAAACGTGGTTTTGGCCAGGTACGGTGGCTCACACCTGTAATCCCAGCACTTTGGGATACTGAGGCAGGTGGGTCACCTGATGTCAGGAGTTTAAGACCAGCCTGGCCAATGAGGCGAAACCCTGTCTCTACTAAAAATACAAAAATTGCCGGGCGTGGTGGTGGGGGGGCTGTAATCTCAGCTACTCGGGAGGCTGAAGCAGGAGAATCGTTTGAACCTGGGAGGCGGAGGTTGCAGTGAGCTGAGATCATGCCATTGCACTCCAGCCTGGGTGACAAGAGCGAAACTCCATCTCAAAAAAATAAAAATAAAATAAAAACGTGGTCTTTGTGCCTGGCTTATGTTCACTTAACATAATGAACAGGATTGATCCAAATTGTGGCAGGCATCAGAACTTCATTCCTTTTTGTGGCCAAGTAAATGTGCCATTGTTTGGCTATTCCACATCTTGTTGATCCACCCATCAGTTGATGGCCATTTGGGCTGTTTCCACTTTTTGGCTATTATGAATAATGCTGCCATGAACGTTGGTGTACAGATTTTTTGTGGTCATAGTGTTTCTCTTGGTATATACCTAGGAGTGGAATTGCTGGGTGATACAGTAACTCTAACTTTTTGACGAACTGCCAGGTTGTTTTAATTACCTGTGCCATTTTACATTCCCACCAGTAACGTGTGAGGGTCCCAGTTTCTCCACATCCTTGCCAGCACTCGTCACTGTCTTTTTTTATTATAGCCATCCTAGCTGGTGTGATTTGGCATCACACTGTTGTTTTGATTTGCATTTCTCTAATGACTAGTGATGTTGAGCATCTTTTCATGTGCTTATTCCAATAATTTTTTAATGTAAAATATGATCCTTTCCCATTCCCTATTTCTCTCCTTCTGAATGCAAAATGAAATAAAAAAAGAACAGTTTGAGAAGTGTGAAAAGATTATATACAATAGTGTGGTCAGAAGATGATCATCTTGTTCCAGGGGTCCTAACTTTTTACTTGTCTTTGGACTTTGAAATTTATAATGTTTTAATATTTGTTTATTTAACACAGATGGTATGCTGTAGCTTATTTGTGCTACCATATACTTAACTGAAAAGTTAATTTAAAGAGATGGATCTAAAAAGCATTTGACAAGCTTTTAGCTATATTTAAATTTAGTTGTTTCACTGAATGTACTAGGTGATTATAAAAATTAGATTTCTTATCGTACATCAGTACTTCACCTAATATCTATGCAAGCCATTTTCCCAACACAGGTGATAGAACTAAGTTATTTAAATGAGCATTTTTAGATGCTGTCTTAGTTTGCTGTTATGTGAGCCATATTGTCTATTAAGGTAAATAGTTGCTTGTAATTATCTATTGACTACTAATACTTTCATCTTAGTTCAGAGGGCCAGAATTATACCAGGCTTACATTAAATGCTAGAATAGCTTAGGGTTATCATGAGTCAAAACAGAATTATATTTACCCAAAACCTTTATTCATTGTACTGCTGATTTAAAAATTAACTATGGATTTGGCTGTCCATATCGTGTGACTGATCAATTTGGGCGTATTTCGGTGGGTAAGCTGTTCTGTGTTCATTTTTTAGGTGCTGATGTTGCTAATGTCTGTAATGAAGCTGCGTTGATTGCTGCAAGGCATCTGTCAGATTCCATAAATCAGAAACACTTTGAACAGGCAATTGAGCGAGTGATTGGTGGTAAGGAAACTGAACATAACTCAAGTGGAAAGGCTGATAAAATGAATTTGAGGCCAGGGATTTCTCTGTTTGGGCAAGAACTAGAAGCAAAGAAAGTGTATCCACTCAGCCCTGGGGCTCACCACACTTGTGCTCTCTTGGCATCATGGCCCCTCCCATGCCTCCCCTCCCTCTCCTTCTTCCCCCCCAGCGTCCCCTGTCCCCTGCCCTCTGCATGGAGGTCTATGGTGCTGGGTGAGTTTGAGATGGCAGCTCACGAATGCTTTGCTTGCACAGGCAGCCAGCAGCGAGGTGTCTACCCATGAATTATACCAATCAAGTTTATTAAAAAGCTCACAACCTTCGTGTTTACAAAAGTTTCATCACATGAGTTAGAGGTGCTCTGTGCTAGATACAGGTGATGGGTGTAAAATATCTGTAACAGCCGGGCGTGGTGGCTCACGCCTGTAATCCCAGCACTTTGGGAGGCCAAGGCGGGCAGATCACAAGGTCAGGAGTTTGAGACCAGCCTGGCTAACATAGTGAAACCCCATCTCTACTAAAAATACAAAGATTAGCCAGGCATGGTGGCTCGTACTTGAAGTCTCAGCTACTTGGGAGGCTGAGGCAGGAGAATCGCTTGAACCCGGGAGGCAGAGGTTGTGGTGAGCCGAGATCGTGCCACTGCATTCCAGCCTGGGCAACAGAGTGAGTCTCTGTCTCAAAAAAAAAAATAATAATAATAATAAATAAAATAAAATAAAATAGCTGTAACAGGCATAGAGCTGGAAGTGCTTCCTCAATCAGCATAGGGGGAGCGCACACAGCGTGTTTTAGCATTCCATAGGGCTTCTGATTTAATCCCCAAAGGCAAGTAGCAATTCAAGTACTTGGGCATTCAAAGGAGGGGGAAGCCCTGCACCAGGCAGAGTTCCACAGAATAGGAGGGATGTGCCCCAGGCTCAGGATAAAACTGGGGTGTGGCGTGGAAGTGGCCTGGCAGATGGACTTGGGGCAGTTTCCCCTGTGTTGAGGGAGAGTAAACTGGTCAGTTTTGGAAAGTCTTGAATGTTAAGCTCAAAGGGTTTTAAAATTTTGTCCTATGGCCAGTGTTGAATTAAGGTGGGTTTTTTGTTGTTGTTGTTTTGTTTTGTTTTTTGTTTTTTGAGACAGAGTCTCATTCTGTCACCCAGGCTGGGGTGCAGTGGCACAATCTCGGCTCACTGCAACCTCCACCTCCAGGGTTCAAATAAACAGCCTTCCGAGTAGCTGCTATTATAGGCACCTGCCACCACGCCCAGCTAATTTTTGTACTTTTAGTAGAGATGGGGTTTCACCATGTTGGCCAGGCTGGTCTCTGACTCCTTTTTTTTTTTTTTTTTTTGAGACGGAGTCTTGCCCTGTCGCCTAGGCTGGAGTGCAGTGGCTTGATCTTGGCTCACTGCAACCTCCACCTTCCGAGTTCAAGCAATTCTCCTGCCTCAGCCTCCCAAACAGCTGGGATTACAAGTGCGTGCCACCACACCTGGCTAATTTTTGTTTTTAGTAGAGATGGGGTTTCACCATGTTGGCCAGGCTGATCTCGAACTCCTGACCTCAAGTGATCTTCCTGCCTCGGCCTCCCAAAGTGCTGGGATTACAGGCGTGAGCCACTGAGTAACATAATGATCAGTGGTATTTTAGGAGAATGAATCTGGCTTTGAAGAGGAGGGAAGCATCTGGAGGCAGAGAACCTTGCAGTCATCACTATGAGCACCGTGAGCCCACAGCTTAGCAGGGGGGAGCACCAGTGACAGCCGTAAAAAAAAAATGAGGACAGACTGAGAGACCGCAGGAGCGTGGGGCGCTTGCAGAGACAGCTGGCTCGTAGAGAATGAGCTGTCCTGCATGTGAGCCGGGGCAGGGTATGCATGTGCGACTTGGGAACAGGCAGTGGTGGTCCCAGGGTGTGCCAGGTGGAGTGAGGTGGGCGGTTGGGGACACTTGAGCCACCTTCCTGGGAGAGAGGGAGTTGCAGAGGAAATGTTACCCAGTGCCCACATTTGGTAAGAGGAGAGAAAGGTGAGTCAGCAAGGTCACCAGTGCTCATGGTGTACCACAGGCACTCAAGGTGCATCAGCAGACAAGCGAGGAAGATGTGCCAATAACAGGGACCTGTAGGCTGGAGGGGACAGGAAATGAGGTGCTGGCAGTAGGGCGAGGCACAGGGGTGTAGAGGAGGAAGAGGAACTTTGGATTTGGCAGTGAGCGTGTTAGGGTGACTTTTGACAGTTCATCTGACTAGAGGGTACAAAACCAGACGAGTGGGGCTTCCAGTGAGGACATAGAGGCTGGTAGAGCAATGTGGTTTGCCGGGGATAGGTGCCCAGTAAACAATGAATTGTTGAATGAATGAATCACCAGACCTCTTATTCTATAAATTTGTTATTGAAAAGATAAACCTCAGATGGTAAGAGTTGTGAATGGAATGAAGCAAAATGTAATAATTCACTGTAGAGACAGGTGAAAACTGTGTATTTATGCCTTTTTTTAGGTTAAGGAGACGTGATCAGAGAGGGCGGGGCAGAGCCGGCAGCCACGCAGCCGCAGGTTTTGCTCTGAGGCAGCTGCTGGCCCCGCAGGCAGTGTTGTATAGTGAGATAGGCACTGAGAAAATGAATGACTCCTGAGGTGAACTGTGGGGAAAGGCTTCTTTGCTTTTACAGATAAGCCAGAAGTGTTCATCGGCAGACAGACTTAACTCCTGTTTTGTAACTTCCCGCCCTGTGGCATATGCTTGTCTTGGGTTGTGTCATTGGGAACACAGCTTTTGTTTTTGTCTTCCGGTCTCCTTAACATCAGCTGAGAAATTCTCAGGTGGATTACCATGAACATGGCAAAACTCCTTTTGCCACTGTGTGATGATTTGTTTTAGTACAAATAGCGCAGTTAGTTTTTACAGCACAGAGGTATGGAGTGAGGGGCAGAGCCCATGTTGATCCAGGCCAGAGAAGAATCATGCTCAGACTGGAGTCCGGTCAGCACTGTGGTGGACGTGGGCTGCAGCACGGGTCTTGTGGGCCCTGTGTCACTGGGGTTTGCCATCTGGGTCTGCTCTGCCACTTCTGTGGCCCGCTGTGAGCCATAGGGCCGGCTGGTTAGGTGAGGGTGCGCCAGCATCAGCCTGGCTGGCTCCATGTAGGTAGCTCCGGGTCTTGAACTGGCTCCCTGCTTTCTCAGACTCTCTTCTGCCTTCCAGCAGAACAGACAACAGGTAGTATCTTATGGCAGGCATCTTCATGTGCCCAGTATTTGATAATTCTGAATACCTAGACTATACAATGAGGACCTTTCCAGAGTTTTGGTTTCTGTAATTTTGCGTGTTTTAAAATGACCTTAATGCTGAATTTTATTTTACATTTCTATTTGTTTCCCAAAACACAGGGTGTGTGGCTTAAAAGTGAGAGAGTTAGGGTGACAGCAGGCCTGGGGATGGGGGAGTGAGTGCATTTTTGCTGTAGTTGTATTTTGAACTTGACCTTTTGCTTTTATTCTGACCTTGATTGGGAATTCTATTTAATTTTTTAAAAAAATTTTTAACTTAATTTTATTTATTTATTTTTTGAGACGGATTCTCACTCTGTAGCCCAGGCTGGAGTACAGTGGCATGATCTCAGTTCACTGCAACCTCCGCCTCCTGGGTTCAAGTGATTCTCCTGCCCCAGCCTCCCTAGTAGCTGGGAGTACAGGCGCTCACCACGACACCTGGCTAATTTTATATTTTTAGTAGAGACAGGGTTTCACCATGTTGGCCAGGCTGGTCTCGAACTCCTCACCTCAAGTGATCTGCCCACCTCGGCCTCCCAAAGTGCTAGGATTACAGGCATGAGCCACTGTGCCTGGCCTTGATTAGGAATTTTTGGATTGTGATAGGCAGCTCAGTCTCCAAACCCCATTTTAGGTAAGGCAATGTATAGCACTGTATAACTGTCTTTTAATGTCAGTGTCATTAAAACAATGGCTTGGGTTTTTTTGTTGTTATTTTGTTAGGCTTAGAGAAGAAAACACAGGTTCTGCAGCCTGAGGAGAAGAAGACCGTGGCATACCACGAAGCAGGCCATGCGGTTGCCGGCTGGTATCTGGAGCACGCAGACCCGCTTTTAAAGGTGAAGCAGGGTAGCTGCACTAGGCAGCCAGTGCATGCGTGAGCAGATGCTCACTGCAGTCACTCAAGAAGCAAGCTACACTCCCGCAAAGGAGAAAGAAACAAGGCTTTAGCCAAAACTTCTGGTAACTTCTGGTAACCATAGTTGCACAAACCGTCCCATAGATAAATATAAAATTTGGACAGAAAATTATTTAAAGGGACCACAGAGTGTCCAAAAGCAGGCGAGAGCTGGAGGAGAGTTTGCTCCTATAAAGCAGCAGCTGCAGTGGGTTTGAACTGGGAGCCTGTGGCTTTCTTGCCAAAGGATTTTTCATAATCTCCACACTACAGTGGTATGAGACATAGTCTTTATTATCCTGAGGTGGTAGAGGAGATAGTCCAGGACTTGAAGAATACTGGAAATTTAACAGGAAAATCCCAGAAGCAAGAAAACTACCAAGGGGTGAGGCCCGAATCTGAGTAGGAACTGCCCAAATCCCAGGCCGACCACTAAACTACACATGCACAGTGGTGATCCCAGAGAACCTGGCAAAAGGGTAAGCAGAGACCAGAGAAATCTACCTCTGAAAGACAGGGGGAACCACGTGAGATTTTTAAGTTTTTTGCTTTTCAACTGAGGCATTTCCCGAACTGCTGCAGCACAGATGACAGAAAGCAGCTGCCTCCCTGCCTTGCGATGGGTATCAGGGCTGCTGGGAATTGAGGCGGGCCAGGGGTGTGGGGGTCCCCTGAAGCAAGGGAACCATAGAGAAGACAACATTAGAGTGTCCATAAAACATCCTAAAGAACCCACAGAGAAGCCACTAGAACTAATAAGTAAAGTTAGCAAGGTTGAAGAATTCAAGGTCAGTATACAAAGACCAATTGTATTTCTGTGTATTAGCAATAAACAATTGGAAAATGAAATTTTAAAAATTCAGTTTCATTAGCAATTTCAGTAGCATCTAAAAACTTGAAATATGGAGGAATAAATTTAAGAAAATATTTGTAGGACATGCACATTGATAACAACACCTAAATAAAAATAGAGGTAGACTTTGCTCATGGAGTGTTACATCAGTTCTCCCCAAACTAATTGATAATTTCAGTGCAATCTCTGGTAATTATAGCAGATTTTTTTTTTGTAGAAATTGAGAAGCTGAATCTAAAACCGATATGGAAATACAAATGAGTAAGAGTAGCCAAAACAGTGTAAGTTACTCACCCCAGTATTAAGACTGTGCAGCTACAGTGATAAGAGTGTAGTGCTGGTAAGAGGACTGGCACGCAGGCCAGTGGGGTGGAATGGAGCCCGGAAAGTGAACCACAAACTTTTGGTTCACAGAGGTACCAGGATAATTCAAGGGGGAGGAATTGTCTTATCTATAGGTGGTTCTGGCAACAGACTGTTCACAGGAAAAATAGTGAACATTAACCCTTGCATCATATGCAAAAAATTATTTGAAATAGGTCATAAAAACTAAAACCATCAAACTTCTAGGAGAAAATACAGGTAAAAATCTTTGTGGCCTTGATTATGCAAAAATTTCTTGGGACACAAAAAGCATGAGCCACAAAAAAAGTTGATAAGTGGGATCTCATCAAAATTTCAGACTCTTTCTTTGAAAGACAGTTAAGAAAATAAAAAGGCAAGCCACACCCTCCGAAAATACTTGCAGTACATATATAGGACAAAGGACTTATTTCTAGAACCTATAAAGAACTCTTAGAACTCAGTAATAAGAAAACAACCCAGTAAAACAATGGACGAAAGATTTAAACATGCATTTCCCAGAAGGTATATGACTGGGCATTAAGCACACACAGGGTATCATTATTTATCAGGGACATGCAAATTCACCCATAATGAGCTACCTGAACATACTTGCTAGAATGGTTAAAATGAAAAAGAGACAGTCTTCATTGTTGATAAGGATACGGAGCAGTTGAAACGCTCACACGTTATTGATAGGAATGTAAAATAGGCCCGGGTGCAGTGGCTCATGCCTGTAATCCCAGCACTTTGGGAGGCCGAGGCGGGCGGATCACTTGAGGTTAGGAGTTTGAGACCAGCCTGTCTAACATGGTGAAACCTGTCTCTACTAAAAATAGAAAAATTAGCCAGACGTGGTGAACGCCTATAGTCCCAGCTACTTGGGAGACTGAGGCAGGAGAATCACTGGAGACGGGGAGGATCACTTGAACCCAAGAGGCGGAGGCTGCAGTGAGCAGCAATCGCACCACTGCACTCCAGCCTGGGGGACAGAATGAGGCTCTGCCAAAAACAAGAAAAGGGAATGTAAAATGGTACCATTGTTTTGGAAAACAGTTTGGCAGTTTCTTATAAAGGTAGACGAACACTTCATGTGACCAAACAATTCGACCCTTATTTCCCCAAGAGAAACAAAAACCTATGTCCATGCAAAGACTGTTACTACTTTATGTATAATATCAATAAACTGAAAATAACCGTGACTTCCATCAAGAATGAAATGGATATTTGGTATGTTTGTAGCAGTGGAGTGCCACACAGCAGTAAAAATGAATGATTATTAATACACACAGCAGTATCTATGGATCTCAAAAACAGGGAAAGAGACCAAACAATGAAGTATGTGCCATACGATTTCATTTATTTGCAATTCTAGAAGCTAAACTAATCCGTAGGGACAGAAGGCATGTCTGTGGTTGCCTGGGGTTGGGTGTGGAGGGAAAGACTCTTTACCAATGGGTACAAGGGAACTTTCTGGGCATGATGAGAATATTCTGTATCTTCATTGTGGCTTGACGTTATGTTTGTCAAAACTCATTGAACTCTACACTTCAGATGGGTGCATTTTACCATATATGTCATCTCTCAATAAACTGAATTTTTTAAAAATTAAAGGAATTTACTTAATTGCAAAAGAGGACCGGAAAGGAAAGGCTGCCAAGCATCTTGGCCTGCTGTACCCCTCTTCCTTCAAAGGAGGGTGTGGCCACGTCCGACAGCAGAGTTGAATGAAGCCTGCATGCTTGCACAGCATCAGAACTGTCAGAATGTCAAGATGGAATACTTTCAATTGAGTTTTACAAAAAGACAAGAAATTTGCTGGGTGTGGTGGTGCGTGCCTGTAATCCTAGCACTTCATCCCGAGCAGCAAAGTGAGACCCTGTTTTTACTTTTAAAAAAAAAAAAGCCATTTAGAATTCTAAGGTGAAGCTGGACGTGGTAGCTCACGCCTGTAATCCCAGCAGTTTGGGAGGCTGAGGCAGGAGGATCACGAGCTCAAGCGTTCGAGACCAGCCTGACCAACATGGTGAAACCCCTTCTCTACTAAAAATAAAAAATTAGCCAGGCCTGGTGGTGGGCGCCTATAATCCGAGCTACTCAGGAGGCTGAGGCAGGAGAATCACTTGAACCCGGGAGGTGGAGGTTGCAGTGAGTTGAGATCGCGCCACTGCACTCCAGCCTGGGTGACAGAGCAAGACTCAATCTCAAGAAAAAAACTCTCTAAGGTGAACTTATCCTGAGAGAAAATACTCCTGAGCAGTCACTGCTAGATCACATCCCACTAAGGCTGATGAACTGTGCGGCTGTTGTGCTTATTTTTAGTCAATGAGTTTATCTGTTTATACACAAGATGTTTTGATCAAGTCTTCATCTGTAGTAGGATCTTCAACACTGTTTTCTACTTAACAGGTATCCATCATCCCACGTGGCAAAGGACTAGGTTATGCTCAGTATTTACCAAAAGAACAATACCTCTATACCAAAGAGCAGCTCTTGGATAGGATGTGTATGACTTTAGGTGGTCGAGTCTCTGAAGAAATCTTCTTTGGAAGAATTACAACTGGTGCTCAAGATGACTTGAGAAAAGTAACTCAGAGTGCATATGCCCAAGTGAGTATATGAAAGAGTGTGTTTCCTCCTTGTGTATTCATACTTGCACGAGAAATTGACATTCCATGAATGGCTCTGAAACAATATAGTTGTTGCTTCACTGTTTTAGGCTTTTTAGGCAAGGATTATCTCTTAAAAGAAGTAAAGCAATTAAAACTTACGAAGAGAAACTTTATTTTTTTGAGACACAGTCTCCCTCTGTTGCCCAGGCTGGAGTGCAGTGGCTCTATCTTGGCTCACTGCAACCTCTGCCTCCCGGGTTCAAGCGATTCTCCTGCCTCAGCCTCCTGAGTAGCTAGGATTACAGGCGTGTGCCACCACACGTGGCTAATTTTTTTTTTTTTTTTTTTTTTTTGAGACTGAGCCTTGCACTCTTGCCCAGGCTGGAGTGCAGTGGCGCCATCTCGGCTCACTGCAAGCTCCGCCTTCCGGGTTCACACCATTCTTCTGCCTCAGCCTCCCGAGGAGCTGGGATTACAGGTGCCCGCTACCACGCCCGGCTGATTTTTTTGTATTTTTAGTAGAGACAGGGTTTCACCGTGTTAGCCAGGATGGTCTTGATCTCCTGACCTCATGATCCGCCAGCCTCCCAAAGTGCTGGGATTACAGGCGTGAGCCACTGCGCCCAGCTTTTTTGTTTTGTTTTTTTTTTTTTTGATACGGAGTTTTGCTTTTGTTGCCCAGGCTGGAGTGCAATGGTGTGATCTCGGCTCACCGCAACCTCCGCCTCCTGGGTTCAAGCAATCCTCCTGCCTCAACCTCTTGAGTAGCTGGGATTACATTCATGTGCCACCACGCCTGGCTAGTTTTGTATTTTTAGTAGAGACAGGGTTTCTCCATGTTGGTCAGGCTGGTCTTGAACTCCCGACCTCAGGTGATCTGCCCGCCTCGGCCTCTCAAAGCGCTGGGATTACAGGCATGAGCCACTGTGCTTGGCTGAGAAACTTTTTTTTTTTTTTTTTAAAGACAGAGTCTCGGTGGCCCAGGCTGGAGTGCAGTGGCGCCATCTGGGCACACTGCAAGCTCCGCCTCCCAGGTTCACGCCATTCTCCTGCCTCAGCCTCCCAAGTAGTGCCTGCCACCACGCCTGGCTAATTTTTTATATCTTTAGTAGAGGCGGGCATTTCACTGTGTTAGCCAGGATGGTCTCATCTCCTGACCTGGTGATCCGCCCGCCTTGGCCTCCCAAAGTGCTGGGATTACAGGCGTGAGCCGCCATGCCCGGCCCCGAGACACATTTTTTTAGTACAGTATTTAAAGTTTATTTCAGGCTGGGCGTGGTGGCTTTGATATGTATTTTTTCTCTAGCACCTCATTGAAGCTTTTCTAGTTCTGATTTAAGTAGATCTTTCATATCATATGTCATTTCCCTGATTTCTTTTAGCCTGTTTTGAAATAAGAAGATACGGATTTCCTCTGTAATATTGACACGTCTTTTCATCCCACTTTTCTTATCTCTGGAGACACTATTCAGCTTATTTTTTTCTTATAATAACTTTATAAGGGATTTTTCTATTGCCTATTTTTACATGAAATTTGTTTTGCTGCTCTCTTAGGTGGGAGGAGGTCCAGGAGCTTTTCTAACTGTGTTCATGAAATGTTGGGAATTTAGTTTCCTACCTTCCAAGCATCCCTGGCTGTTTTTGATCCCCACTCTTATCTGGGCCTTCTCTTTTTTTCCAGTGAGTTTGGGTCTTACTTGCAGAAGCCTCCTCCTTTGTGGTGCTGGTTAGTTTTGGGGGCTCATGGGTCCAGACTGGATCAGCTTCTTCAGACTGTCCCCTGGGCCCCATGGACTCAGTGAACGGGGAAATGCAGTTGCCCTTTTGGTCTCACGTGTTCTCAGCGTGAGTGGCATGCCATCCTTCCTGGGAAGAACCTGTTGGCAGCTGGGGGTTCTTGTTTCTTCAGGTCTATCAGATACTTCTTGCTTCTTCTCTACTTTCTCTTGTACAGATAGTAATATCAGGCCAGGCATGGTGGCTCATACCTGTAATCCCAGCACTTTGGGAAGCTGAGGTGAGAGGATAATTTGAGCCCAGAAGGTCAAAGCTGCAGTGAGCTATGATCATACACTGCATTCCAGCCTGGGCGACAGAACAAGACCCTGTCTCAAAACAAAAACAAAAAGAAACCAGGTAGTGGCTGGGCTCACAGCCTGTAATCCCAGCACTTTGGGAGGCCGAAGTGGGCAGATCACCTGAGGTCAGGAGTTCAAGACCAGCATGGCCAACATGACAAAAACCCATCTCTACTAAAAATACAAAAATTAGCCGGGAGTGGTGGCAGGTGCCTATAATCCCAGCTGCTTGGGAGGCTGAGGCACGAGAATCGCTTGAACTCAGGATGTGGAGGTTGCAGTGAGCCAAGATGGTGCCACTGCACTATATCCTGGGCAACAGACCAAGACTCTGTCTAAAAAAAAAAAAAAAAAAAAAAGAGAGAAACCAGGTAGTAAGATCATACAGTTGGGATTTGTGTCCTAACTTTGTTGTAGGTGTTATGCCTGGGCTTCTGGCTCTGTGTTTCTAGTTGTGAATTTAAAGCACTGTGCTGCTGCTACTGCTGCTGCTGGCTACACAGAGCACCCTTGTGCACTTTAGCGGGCTCCGGGCTGCTGTGTAGATTTTGTCTGGTTAAAGAGCAATCATATGTCATCACCGCTAATTATGTATTTTTCAGATTGTTCAGTTTGGCATGAATGAAAAGGTTGGGCAAATCTCCTTTGACCTCCCACGTCAGGGGGACATGGTATTGGAGAAACCTTACAGTGAAGCCACTGCAAGATTGATAGATGATGAAGTACGAATACTTATTAATGATGCTTATAAAAGAACAGTAGCTCTTCTCACAGAAAAGAAAGCTGATGTGGAGAAGGTAGGTGCCAGTTGGGGGAATAATTCTTTACAGTTTTGCAAAAAAAGATTGAAGTGATAGATAGACTATTTTGGTTGGTGTGTAGACTGCAGAATTCCCTCTCTCTGGCTCACCCATGGGTCCATTCGTTCTGATGTTTCGTTGTCTGCTCTGTCTTCATGGGGGGGTTGCAATGTGGTGAGCAGAAGTTGGCTCCTGTGGCTCTTAGGAATGTGACTGAATGATTAATGAAGTCTGTCAGTAACCACAAAGTAAACAAATCAGGACTCTCCCTCACCGGATAGTTCACAGCACTCCTAATGAGAAGCATGATTGCCTGGTTTACCATTGTGTTTCAACTCTAAAATAAGTAGGTAGTGAAAGATGAAAGGGCAAGTAAAAGAAGCAGCCGAACTGATAAGTAGGAAATTGGTACGTGAACGTCACCTCGCTTGTGGCTTGCTCGTGAACTTCCACAAGAAAGCATTGTGTTTGTCGTTGTTGTACTTCATTTGATAGCACCTACAAAAGGAAGGGACCCTTTCTGAACTCAGTGGATTGCTTGCATTTGGTAACTTCTTAATTTTCCAGAGTCCATGTGAAAAGAAATTAGAATTAAAAAAAATCTTTGAATATTCTCTACTGTAATGAGAAAAATACAAATGTAAAAGCCTTTTATAAGGGATTGACACAACTGCCTAATAGATTTATTTTGCCTGCTGCCCAGGTACAGCCAGTTTCTCAAGACAGGGGATTTGCCGTAGAGAAAGAGCTTAATTCATGCAGAGCTGGCTGAATGGCAGCCTGGAGTTTTATTATTACTCAAATCAGTCTCCTTGGAGACCAGGGTTTTTCAAGGATAGCTTGGCAGGTAAGGGCCAGGGAGTGGGGAATGCTGGCTGGTTGGTTGGGGCAGAGGTGAAATCATAGGGCATGGAAGCTATCCTCCTGTGCTGAGTCAGTTTCTGAGTGGGGCCACAGGACCAGTTGGTAAGTCCAGGTGGAGCCATTGGTTGTCAGAAATGCAAAAAGCTGAAAAGCTATCTCAAAAGGCCAAGCCTAAGTTTTACAGTAGAGATGTTATCTGTAGGAGTAATTGGGGAACTTGAAAATCTGACCTCCAGAATAATGGCTGGTAATTATTTAACCATGCCTACATCTTAGAATTCAGGCTCCTCTTATCCTCCTAACTTGTTGGCCTTTCATTAGTTTTACAAGGGCAGTTTAGTTTTGGGGAAGTGCTATTATCAGTTAAACTATAAATTCCTCCCGAAGTTAGCTTGGCCCACACCCAGGAACGAGCGAGGACAGTGTGTGAGGCTAGAAGCAAGATGGAGTCAGCCATGCCAAATTTCTCTTGCTGTTATAATTTTGCAAAGGCAGCTTCACTAAGATTATGCTGTTCAATCAGCAAGTCTTCAAGAAGCCGACTATAACCCCTATGTTAGACGATTCAGAAGAATCCATGCTGTCAGTGCACAAAAGTGTGCAGTCAAATGAGTGAACGCCAGCATCCCCAAAACACTGGAAAGCATGCAGCAGGGCTCTGTGGAAGGAAAGGCCAGCATGGGCAGAGTGGTCCAGGAAGGCTCTGCAGGAGATAGGGCCGAGGTACCCAGAAGGATGAGCAGGTCATAGAGCTGAAGGAAGGGGAAGGAAGAGTGTGCGGCGTGGAGCCCGGGGGCAGCCCTGAGCCTGCTGCAGTTGCAGGTGGTGGACCCCGTAGACCCAAGAGTGGCTGAGACAGATCTCTGTCAGCTTAGAGGTTTGTTTTGTCAAGGTTGAGGATGTACCCAGGGAAAAAGAAACACCAGTTACAGGGGATCTGTGGTCCCTGCTTTTTCCAGAGAGAGCTTCGAGGGCTTGAATATTTAAAGGGGAAAGAGTGTCAGGAAGGGAAGGAGGAAGGGAAAAAAGGGGAGGGTAGGTGGTGAGGTGAGTGGTTGCATTCTTGATTTTTGCCCACTGAATCCACATGTGACGTGAAAGGAGGGGTAGAGGGATGTCAGTTATGCATGCATCTCTTGTTCAGTAAATCCGCATTTTACATGCAATAAAGTAAACATAGAGTAGAAAAAGGAGTCAAATACACATTTGTCTCAGGTTGGCAGAGGGATGATTTCTGGTCTGGTCTTTATCCATTCCTGTGAGATAAGCTGTTAATATTGTCAGGGTGAGATCCAGCAGAACTTTGTTTCAGGGTAAAGGTTTTAGGGCTCACAAGGAATTTCCTTGTGAGCAATGAGTGAGGGAGGCCGCCTGGGGAGATAAATGGTTTCTTTCTTTGCAGCCATCTCTTTAGGAACAATAGGAAGGCAGCTCTTGTGCAACTCAGTTTCCAAGCTTAACTTTTCCCCTTGGCATAATGAGTTTAGGGTCCTGAGATTTTATTTTCCTTTCATAAGTCCCAGGCCCTCCAGAGCTAGGTAGAAAGTTGAGGCACACAGCTTTAGAAGTAGAAGTGATCTTAAAAATGATCTAACCCAGCCTCCTTATTTTGTAGTAGTTCTTAAAGGAGTCCTTAAAGAATCTTGAGCAGAAATGATGAAAAGATCACTTCAGGAGAGTGTGGTGGCAGCATGCCAGCTGGATTGGAACAGGAACACAGACCAGACCAGCTTGGAAGCAGTGGGGGCATCTCAACACTCCTCAGGTGGTGCCTGCAGGGGTGGCCATGAAAATAAACAGGCAAAGGCAGAGCTGCAAAACCAAGACTTCATAGAGAACAAAAGAGAAGAAAGCCCAAGAATGACTCCAAGGCATCCCTGGGCAAGGGGAGGAAAGGGAGTGATAAAGGGTTTGGTCTCAACACCCAAGAGGATTTGAGCAAGGCGCATTTGCAATCAGAATATGAACAGAGGTCAGGGCTGCCAGATAGCCAGGTGTTGAGCTGTGAAAGACAGGAACGCAGACGAGCCCAGTCCAGATGAGCCCTCTGTGAGGCACTGAGGAGGTCTGCAGTGATGTGAGAATCTCCCCAGTTCTCCCACCCATCCACAGTCTCAGTGTCTGTACTCACGACTCACGCTGCACAACCAAGGTCTGTTTATTGAAAGGAGAATTGGGTTAGCATGGTGAGGCTCTTGAAACACTGGACAGTTTTGAAGTACTTTCTGGTCCATCAGAGAAAATGAGCCACGTGCAGAATACTGCAGAGCCAGTCAGGAGATGGGGAGGCTATGGAGAAGAGAGGGGCTAGGGCCTGTGCTCCTGAAACCATTGCCTTCCAGACTCTGCGAGGGCAGGGAGTGTGCACCTGAGGGCTTGCCTGTATTCACCCAACACCTGTGTACCAGGCACTGCCTGAGGGTTCCTTTCTGAAAACTCTATGACCTCATGAGGTGGCTAACATTAGTGACCTCTTACATCAGTTTCAGGTGAAGAAGCTGTTACAGAGAGAGGTCAGGTAGCTTTGCTTAGGGTCATACAGTGGGTAAGCAGCACAGCCAGGGTCTGACCCAGGTGTCCTGCCTGCAGAGCCCTGGTCGTTCCCCTCTCCCTGAGCCTGTGTGGCCCTGTAAGGCAGCTGTGGAGGGCTGCCGAGCACTTGGTGGCCACTGTAAATCGAGAACTGTTAAATGTCAAGTGCATGCTGGTTACTGAAGATTCAGCATGAAGAAAGGAATGTAAAAAAACCTCAATCATGTTTTGTATCGTCATGTGTTGAAATAATATTTTGGCCAAGCACTGTGGCACATGTCTATAATCCCAGCACTTTGGGAGGCTGAGGTGGGTGGCTCACTTGAGCCCAGGAATTTGAGACTAGCCTCGGCAACATGGTGAAACACCGTTTCTACTAAAAATATAAAAAATTAGCCCGGCATGGTGGTATGCATCTAGTCCCAGCTACTTGGAGGCTGAGGTGAGAGGATCACCTGAGCCCAGGAAGGTGAGGCTAGAGGCTACAGTGAGCTGTGATCACGCCACTGCATTCCAGCCTGGGTGATGAGTGAGACCCTGTTTCAGGGGAAAAAATATATATTTTTTAAATATATTTATAAAATATATATTTTATATATTTATAAAATATATAAACATGATATATGATATATATTTATATATTTATATAATTATATATCATATTTATATAATAGATTATATATTTTATATAATTATATATTATATATTTAATATATATTTATATATATTATATATATAGTATATATTATATATAATATATATTTTTTATATATTGGATTAAATTATTGAAATGTAAGTGATCACCCACAACTATGGTGTGTGTGTATAAGCAAATTGAGAATTAAAAATGGTCTAAGAATGAATCCTAAAGCTGTTTTCCCTTACGTATATGCAGACAATATATTTTTAAAATCAGAGCATTATAGTATTCTGATTTTCTAAACAATCCTAATCTTTTAGAGATATAGAGAAAATATATATATGGATAAAATGATATGACATCTGGGATTTTCTTAAAAATAATCTAGAGAGTTGAAACAAGAATGTTTCTAAATTGATCACTGTTGATAGTGGTTACATGGGGATTATCCATTCTTTCCACTTTTGTACCTATTTGAAGCATTTTATAATAAAATTTTTAAAAACTGAAAAGACAAGAAAACTTTCATAATTTTATGTCTTTAAAAACATAACATTTATTGCAAACTACAAATAGATTAAATTTCAAAGTAAGGAGTTATCTCAAGAAATAAGTCTGGCCAGGTGCAGTGGCTTATGCCTGTAATCCCAGCACTTTGAGGGGCTGAGGCGGTGGGATCACCTGAGGTAGGAGTTCGAGACTAGCCTGGCCAACCTGGTGAAACCCCATCTCTACTTAAAATACAAAAAGTTAGCTGGGCGTGGTGGTGGACACCTGTAATCCCAGCTACTGGGGAGGCTGAGGCAGGAGAATCACTTGAACCTGGGAGGCGGAGGTTGCAGTGAGCCAACATTGCGCCATTGCACTCCAGCCTGGGTGACAGAGCGAGACTGTCTCAAAAAAAAAAAAAAAAAAAGTCATTTTATGAGATCAACTTATAATTTAAACTGCTTAATTTTCTTTACACTAGGTATATGATCTAACATAAACACTGTTCCCTCTTCTCATGATACCGTCACACTTCCATGTGTGTAATCCGGTAGGGGTCCCTTTTTCTGTAGCCTGTTAAAACGTGTAGTGTCAAATTTATGGTCCAGCCGTAACAAATGAATAGAACTTCAAAGTAAACTACTGTCACATTAACCTTCCTGCCTTCATTTTGTATCTCTGCCCTTGTTTTATATTTATATATACATATATATTTATATATATATGTAATTTATTTATTTATTTATTTATTTTTAGACAGACTCTCCCTCTGTTGCCCAGGCTGGAGTGCAGTGCCTCCATCTTGGCTCACTGCAACCTCCGCCTCCTAGGTTCAAGCAATTCTGCCTCAGCCTCCCGAGTAGCTGGGATTACAGGCAGGTGCCACCACGCCAGGCTAATTTTTGTATTTTTAGTAGAGACAGGGTTTCACCACGTTGGGCAGGCTGGTCTCAAACTCCTGACCTCAGGTGATCCGCCACCCCAAAGTGCTGGGATTACAGGCGTGAGCCACCGCGCGTGGCCATATATTTTTTATGTACCGTTTAAAAGAAACTTTAGACAAAATAAATTTAACAAATAAGTTTATTTGAGCAAAGAACAGTTTGGGAGTCGGGCAGCCCTCAGAATTAGAAGTTCAGAGCTCTGCTCTGGCAGTGTGAGCAGCAAGCTTTTGTAGGCTGAGCCTAGAAGCAAAGTAAAGAAACTGCAGTCATGTGTTGCTTAATGATGGGGATACGGTCTGAGGAGTTTGCTGTTAGTTGATTTTGTCGTGCAGGCATCAGAGTGCGCTACACCTGCTGCACACCTAGGCTGTGTGGTGTGGCCTATTGCTCCTAGGCTGCAAACCTGCTCACATGTGACTGTACTGAATGCTTCAGGCCATTGTAACACTATAGTATCTAAACACATCTAAACATAGAAAAAGTACAGTAAAAATAAGGTATTATAATCTTACAGGGCCACCATCTACATGTGGCCCATCGTTGACTGAAACATCGTTATCAGTGCATGACTGCTCTTAGCGGTGCATGACTGCTTGATTGGCTGCTGCTGGGCATTTGCCTTATTTGTGTGGTCCAATGCATGGTCCCAAGTTCTGCCACAGTTGGCTGGTTGGCTGTTTGATTGGTAGAAGCTTAATTTGAAGTTAGTTACAAAGAATGCCTCTAGGTTAAGTTCCAGTTTGTGTATGGATAGGTTCTGGGTACAGAAAAAGCCCTAAGCTAATGGTTCCTGCCTAGTCTGTTTTTTTTTTTTGAGACCGCGTCTTGCTCTGTTGCCCAGGCTGCTGGAGTGCAATGGCGCGATCTCGGCTCACTGCAACCTCCGCCTCCTGGGTTCAAACCATTCTCCTGCCTCGGCCTCCTGAGTAGCTGGGCTTACAGGCACCCACCACTGTGCCTGGCTAATTTTTGTGTTTTTAGTAGAGACGGGGTTTCGCCATTTTGGCCAGGCTGGTGTCGAACTTCGGACCTCAGGTGATCCGCCTGCCTCGGCCTCCCAAAGTGCTGGGATTACAGGTGTGAGCCACCGCACCTGGCTGCCTATTCTGCTTTAATGCACATAAAAAGATGCATTCCTATCACCTCAGAAAAGCAAACGTAAGATGCTGTGCACACTGAATATCTTGTTTTTTTAATTGAAGTGTGTATCTCTGAGATGTATATAGAACATACACAGCCTCCTCCTTTTTTTTTTTTTTTTTTGAGGAGTCTCGCTCTGTCGCCCAGGCTGGAGTGCAGTGGCGCAATCTTGGCTCACTGCAACCTCTGCCTCCCGGGTTGAAGCAATCCTCCTGCCTCAGCCTCCCAAGTAGCTGGGACTACAGGCGCCCATCACCATGCTCAGCTACTTTTTGTATTTTTAGTAGAGACAGGGTTTCACCATGTTGGCCAGGATGGTCTTGACCTTGTGATCCACCCGCCTCGGCCTCCCAAAGTGCTAGGATTACAGGCGCGAGCTACCGCGCCCGGCCAGCTTCCTTCTTATTATAGATGGTCAGCATTCATTGTGCAGATGTATGGAAATATGTCTAGTATGGAAATGTGTCCCTTACAGATGGACATTGGTTGCTTTGATATTTTGCACATCTTACTCTAAAACTATGCAACCTTATGTATGATACATCTTTTTCATTGGTCTTAAATCCTTTTTTGGAATGGGGTTACCTGTAAATAAAAAATTAATATTTCTGAATAGACTTTGCTGAGTAACTGTATTTAATGAAAATTGTTCATATTTCAGGTTGCTCTTCTGTTGTTAGAAAAAGAAGTATTAGATAAGAATGATATGGTTGAACTTTTGGGCCCCAGACCATTTGCGGAAAAATCTACCTATGAAGAATTTGTGGAAGGCACTGGCAGCTTGGATGAGGACACCTCACTTCCAGAAGGCCTTAAGGACTGGAACAAGGAGCGGGAAAAGGAGAAAGAGGAGCCCCCGGGTGAGAAAGTTGCCAACTAGAGGCCCAGAGGGAGGCCATCTCAGTCTGTCCACTGTGGTTTCAGCTGGTGCATTGTTTCAGCTGTGGCTTTCAGAAGAATGGGAACGCTGTGCTGATTTTAGCCAGCCACTGGCCCAGCTGAAATGATGGGGAAAGGAGTCCTTAGTCCTTTCAGCCTCAGAGGTCACAGTGGGTGGCAGGTGACTTTCCGGAGGCCTTGAGGGAAATGCACACTGTCCCATAGCCTCATTGGGCTCCCAGACGTGCTGGAAAGGTTGAGCCCAGAGTGGCCGAGGCTGGACCCTGTGGCACCAAGTGGGGTCGGCTGACCGTGTGGCAGGGATCGTTGCACTGGACTCTTGGCGTGTGGGAAGGGATGCTTTCTCTTTGTCGCCCACTCTTCATTCCTGTTTCTCCTCAGTTCCCCTGTGCAGATGGGCTGTGAAATTAAATTGGAGTCCTGATAAGAACATTTTAATTTGACTTAATATTTTAAAGATTGAATCCAGATCACTTGTTGCTGTCTTAATGGAATGGTTTTCTACAGGAGCTGTAACATACTTAAAAATATGAATGTATTATGTAAATATGGCTTCTTTACATAAAAAATAAAATGTCAACACTGTACTTTTTTTTCTGAACACACAAAGGGTCCCTATTTATGCTCTGGATATTTTTAGAAAACATAATGGCAAGAAATTAAATTTTCTTGCTTTTTAGAGGAGAATCCTTCAAAATCTCAGCCTCGCTGGTTCTCTTCAGCTCCCACAGGAGGTTGGAACCTTCTAGAGTTATGTGTGCTGTAAAGATGCACTGAGCTCTGGATATTAAAGTACATGGGTCCTGAGGGGTTAGTCATGGCCTGAATCCGTGATAACCACCCCAGTGCAGGTCCTCAAGAGGCCAGTCATGGCCAGATGTTGGCCACACCTCCTGGCTCTAGAAGTTAACGTATAACTGTAGCGGGCCTGGCAGGCTGACCTGAGCCGTCACCTGGATTTTAGAGAAGGAACAGTGGAACTAAGCTGGAGTCCCCTGGGCCCTAGCTCTCTGGGTACGTCTCAGGAGTGGTCTGAATGGTAAGCTGCTCCTATTGTCTATTAGAAGGGAGTTATTGGTTATGTGCTTCCAGAAAAGTGAGTCTGTAGTGTTGCAAACCTGTATCAAAATTCCTTAAAAAAGATGGCATGAGGAAGATTTGCTAAGTCTTCTATCAATTGCTGTTATTTGGACATGGAGGAGACACTGGCATTTTTAACTATTTACATTTTTAGCAGTCTGTTTTAGCATTATTCCAGCTTGCCTTGTGTGGTGTTGATATTGTCAGAACAGTGGCTTTAGAATTAACACAATCTAGTGGCATCCCTGCCATGGCCCCAGGCCATGCATGCTCCACCCATGGCTACTTCCCAGCAGCCTGAGATACCCACCTGTCCCCTGGCAGGCCGTGGAAGCAGCTGTTTGGACTCCACAGCTCAGCATGCCAGGAGAACAGGCGCTCCCTGCTTGACCTTTGCACCTGCAGGCATTGCCACACTGGCCACTTCCTTTCCTCATAGGGTGTTTTTGGGAGGTGCCCAATGAAGCATTGTTTCCAGGCTGAGGCTCACACAGTTGTGAGAGTGCTGGGTGTGCTTTTTACCATACAGGCAGTAGACGATTAGGAGACGCTCTCTACTCCTTACCCAACCATTGCAAGGCGTGGAGCCAGCGTGGGCTGCCCTCTCACAGGCCTTGGCTGTGAGGCCTCCCGGGGGACGAGAGTGGGGCCCACTGTCAGGCTTGATACAGTAAGAGTGACAAAGCCAGACAGCACCTACGACACCCATGTTTCTGGTGAGGTGAGCCACCTTAAGCTCTGGGCCCTGGACAGCTGCCAGTGTGGCCTAGAGCCACTGCTCAACCTGTGCAAGTGGCCCTCTATTATAGGAGCAACCGTGGCTACCTGTGCCACCGTCATGTGGGGCCTGCTCACGCATGGATCTTTCCTCTCCACGGTCACACGGAACATGTTTTCAGGACAGATGTGGGTGGTGAGCTGGTAAGATTTATTTTTACTGTGGTCTCAGAATAGTTCAGATTCCTGCAAAAAGATCATCTGTGATCACCTCAAGCCATGCTGCTGTGTTTAGTGATGAACTTTCCATCTGCCCAAGGCTGGGGCTTAACACAAAATAAATACAGCTAGTCAATGTAAGGCCTGGGATCACAGACCAAGGTGGTGTTGTGGTTGTACTGTGGGGAACCCTAACCCTCAGTGGTCCCGAATGACAAAGCTTTGTCTCTCATTCCCTGTCCAACACAGGTCAGAGTGGGCTCTGCCCAGGATGGTCACTCAGGAACCTGGATGGGTGGACAGGAGGGATCGGGGGGGCTGCTCACGTGGGAAGCAGAGCAGGAGGGCTGGCACTGGCACATGACGCTTCCACTCGGGGGTGACGCGCTATGCTCATTCTTATGGCTAGAGCAGGTCCCACGTTCACAGCTTCAAGAGGGCAGGAAGAAGTAAAGCAAAAATATTGTGAACAGTGAGGTCTGTACCAGGCACTAGCGGGGCTACCGTGCATGCCCCGTGGAGTTTATCTTTGGAAACTCCAACGGTGTGGCCGGTGGTAGAAGCCATCAAGTGTGATGGGTCGCAGCAGAACAGGGCCCATCCCTTCCACACAGGGCTGGCTGTTGGCACCCCAGCTCCCACCCAGCACCCCTGGCTTTGTCTGGAAGCCAAAAGGCCTTTCCTGTGGCTCCTTTGGCTACAAGGTTGGGGAACCCTAGCCCAGGACCTGACTTGGGAAGATGCAAGATCCTGTGGGAGTCTAAAAGGTGGCTGGGGATGGAAGAGGGGCTTTTGTTTGTGCTGCATTGCCTTCCAGCTATCAACAGTTTTGGCTGCCCCCCTTAAAGCCTCCATTTAAAGAAGAGCCCTTTCCTCTGTTGTTTTCGTGAACTGAAGTAGGGAGGAGTTCACCCCAGGGAGAGACCAGTGACCCAAGTAGCCATTGTAACCATACAAAGTAACTTACGTCATTTATGCACATGGCTAGAGAGATGAAGACACACGTTTAGTATTTTATTATGAATCAATTATTTCAAGTCCCATACTGCATATTCTTATAAGGCAACACGGCACAACTTCAGGCTTCATCACAAAGGATGAAAAAGACTGTTTCTAACTCCCTCCTAATTCGCAGACATGCTTGAACACTTAATGGAAGGTGAAGTTTATTTTGTGGCCCCTCAGTTCTCTTTCAAGTCCTCTAGTAGAAAGTCTCCATAGTGTGATCTTCTGACTGGGTAGAACCCGCAATTCTCTGCTGTTTTAGTCTTTGTTCCAGATGACTAATTACCTGACTTGGCTGCATTTGTGAGGGGCCGACACCAACACAATTAGACCAGTGCACCCTTCAGGGCCATGGCGTAGGAGGCACCAGGGTTCAAGAAGGAACTTGCGTGTTGTAGGATCTGAGCTGGGGCGGCTCTATTCCGACTATCCATCGATCTCCTCTTCCTCATCCTCAAAAGCTTCCTCCCCGTCATTGGCGGTGGCATCCTGGTACTGCTGGTACTCGGATACCAGGTCGTTCATGTTGCTCTCGGCCTCGGTGAACTCCATCTCATCCATGCCCTCACCCGTGAACCAGTGCAGGAAGGCCTTGCGCCGGAACATGGCTGAGAACTGCTCGGAGATGCGCTTGAACAGCTCCTGGATGGCCGTGCTATTGCCGATGAAGGTGGAGGCCATCTTCAGGCCGCGGGGCGGGATGTCGCACACGGCCACCTTCACGTTGTTGGGGATCCACTCCACGAAGTAGCTGCTGTTCTTACTCTGGATGGCCAGCATCTGCTCGTCCACCTCCTTCATGGACATGGGCCCGCGGAACACAGTGGCCACGGTCAAGTAGCGGCCATGGCGCGGGTCGCAGGCGGCCATCATGTTCCTGGCGTCGAACATCTGCTGGGTGAGCTCGGGCACGGTCAGGGCCCGGTACTGCTGGCTGCCGCGGCTAGTGAGCGGCGCGAAGCCAGGCATGAAGAAGTGCAGGCGCGGGAAGGGCACCATGTTCACCGCCAGCTTGCGCAGGTCAGCATTGAGCTGGCCCGGGAAGCGCAGCGAGGTGGTGACCCCACTCATGGTGGCAGACACCAGGTGGTTGAGGTCCCCGTAGGTGGGCGTTGTCAGCTTCAGGGTGCGGAAGCAGATGTCGTAGAGGGCCTCGTTGTCGATGCAGTAGGTCTCGTCTGTATTCTCCACCAGCTGGTGCACCGACAGCGTGGCATTGTAGGGCTCCACCACCGTGTCCGACACCTTGGGCGAGGGCATGACGCTGAAGGTGTTCATGATGCGGTCCGGGAACTCCTCACGGATCTTGCTGATGAGCAGCGTGCCCATGCCCGAGCCCGTGCCGCCGCCCAGCGAGTGCGTGAGCTGGAAGCCCTGCAGGCAGTCGCAGTGCTCGCACTCCTTCCGCACCACGTCCAGCACTGCGTCCACCAGCTCCGCGCCCTCCGTGTAGTGCCCCTTCGCCCAGTTGTTCCCTGCGCCCGTCTGGCCTGCAACAAAGAGAGTCCCGTGCCGTTTAAACAGGAAAGGGCTGCGCCATCACCATGGTTGGTCACCGACAAGGAGGGTGTGAAGTGATTCCATGATGTGCTGTTAGCCAAAGGGAGGGGCCGGGGAAACAGGCACCCACCAACGGTGCAGCTGAGCAGATGCACTGGTACGTTTTTAGGCAAGTCAAAGTAGCTACTGGTCAATTTTAAAGATGTATATACATTTTGACCTGGTTGTTCCATGTTAAATAGGTAATTCTTGCACATGGTAGAATTCAAAGGGAACAAAAGGTATACATTAAAAAAACAAGTTACCGGCCGGGCGCCGTGGCTCATGCCTGTAATCCCAGCACTTTGGGAGGCCGAGGCGGGTGGATCACTTGAAGTCAGGAGTTAAGAGACCAGCCTGGGCAACATGGGGAAGCCCCATCTCTACTGAAAATACAAAAATTAGCTGGGCGTGGTGGTGGGGAGCCTGTAGTCCCAGCTACTTGGAAGGCTGAGGCGGGAGAATTTCTTGAACCTGGGACCTGGGAGGTAGAGGTTCTAGTGAGCTGAGATGGTGTCACTGCACTCCAGCTTGGGCATCAGAGTGGGACTACATCTCAAAAAACAAAAAAAAAAAGTTATCTCCTTTGGGCTTTCTGAATCTTGTACTGTACTATGTATAAGTATTTTCTTTTCTTTTGGAGACGCAGTCTCACTCTGTCGCCCAGGCTGGAGTGCAGTGGCGCAATCTCGGCTCATTGCAAGCTCCGCCTCCTGGGTTCACGCCATTCTCCTGCCTCAGCCTCCCGTGTAGCTGGGACTACAGGCACCCGCCACCATGCCCGGCTAATTTTTTTGTATTTTTAGTAGAGAGAGGGTTTCACCGTGTTAGCCAGGATGGTCTTGAACTCCTGACTTTGTGATCCGCCCGCCTCAGCCTCCCAAAGTGCTGGGATTACAGGCGTGAGCCACTGAGCCCGGCCCAAGTATTTTATTTTTAAAACTGACACTTTTTTATGTTAATGGAGTCCCTCATTCATCATCCAGAATTACTGTTGCAAAATGTTTGCAGAACCAATTATTTATTCTTCCTCTATAATTAAATACTAAGCACAGGAAGTAATTCCTGCCCTCAAATTGTTTCCAGGCCAGTTGAGAAAAGAAGCTTAATATGTCTGAAAGATTTCTGTATTTTATGCAGAGTTCAAGTAACAAGAAAGAGACCTAGTCTGTTTTCTGCATAATGGTGCTTTTTTTTTGAGACAGAGTCTTGCTCTGCCACCCAGGCTAGAGGTGCAGTGGTGCAATCTCGGCTCACTGCAAGATCCGCCTCCCGGGTTCACACCATTCTCCTGCCTCAGCCTCCCCAGTAGCTGTGACTACAGGTGCCCGCCACCACGCCTGGCTAAATTTTTGTATTTTTTAGTAGAGACGGGATTTCACCGTGTTAGCCAGGATGGTCTCGATCTCCTGACCTCGTGATCCGCCCACCTCGGCCTCCCAAACTGCTGGGATTACAGGCGTGAGCCACCGGGCCAGCCCCATAATGGTGCATTTTTGCCAGACAGGCTTACTTTACCTAAAAAAATTTGAATCTGAAAGATTGGCTCTTAAATTTAAAATCCTGTTTTTCATTTTATCTCATTTTAAAATGGATTATTTCACTAGCAGAAGCATTTTTTTCCCAGCTGTAAAAATGACACAGGTTTGTATGTCCATATGAACAGATGCACGCAGGAGTGCAAGGAACTAATTTTTGTTTTTGGTTTTCTGGGCACTACAAGTTTCATATAATGCAATGGCTTTCATACATTGCTGTGAACATTTGTATTTATTTATTTAGAGACAAGGTCTCGCTGTGTCACCCAGGGTGGCATACACTGGCACCACCCTAGCTGACTGCAGCCTTGAACTGGGCTTAAGTGATTCTCCCACTTCAACCTCTTGAGTAGCAGGGACTACAGGCACATGCCACTACACTTGGCTAATGAACATTTGAAAAAACTAGATACTAGATATCTCTCATTCATTTTAAAGTTAACATCTATTATTTTTCATAAATCAAATAGTTGCATATGATATAATTTTCATTTCTGGAAACAATATAATCACTTTAAAAAACTCTTCTTCTGTTAAATGTATTGACAGAATATATTTAAAAATCAGAAATAATTCCAATCAGTTGAAGTTGATTCTTTTTAATTTTCTGTGATTACAAAGTGTTAAATAATGTTATCTATCTATCTATCTATCTATCTATATGTATTTTTCCTATTAGTTCATTTATCCAAGGGTGAATATTAAATACTGCCAGAAAGGGCCAAGGCTTGGGATCAATTCTATTCCTCTTAATTTTAACATATATGAGAAATCTTGTCCACAGATATATGTAAATGGGAATGAATTATGTTCTACAATGTCATTCAGTTCTTTGATTGTCTTCAGTTACATCCCAAAAATCAAATAGTGAGCTATTATCAAAAAGTATTTTCAAGCCTGGGCAACATGGCAAAACCCCATCTCTACTAAAAATACAAAAATTAGCTGGGTCTGGTAGTGCATGCCTGTAGTCCCAGCTACTCGGGAGGCTGAGGTGGGAGGATCACTTAAGCATAGAAGATGGAGGTTGCAGTGAGCCAAGATTGTGCTACAGCACTCCAGCCTGGGTGACAGAGCAAGACCCTGTCTCAAAAAAAAAAAAAAAAAAAAAAAAAGTATTTTCAATCATCTGTCACTTAGCAACTCAGTTTTGTTTATTTATTTATTTATTTTGAGATGGAGTCTCACTCTGTTGCCCAGGCTAAAGTGCAGTGGCATGGTATCGTCTCACTGCAACCTCCGCCTCCCGGGTTCAAGCAATTCTGCTTCAGCCTCCCGAGAAGCTGGGATTACAGGTGCTGCCACCACACTCGGCTAATTTTTGTATTTTTTAGTAGAGAGAGGGTTTCACCATGTTGGCCAGGCTGGTCTTGAACTCCTGACCTCAAGTGATCCGCCCACCTCGGCCTCCCAAAGTGCTGGGATTACAGGCGTGAGCCACCGCACCTGGCCAACAACTCAATGTTGAAGAAAGCAGAATTGGAAACGACCTAACTTGCAGGTCATAACATTTGACATCAGTCATTCTTTTCTTGTTTCTGAATGTAAACCAAAAAGGCTTAACCAAGACTAAATACACTCTTACTCTTTCACTTTAAGGCAATTTATTTCAGTATACTTAGAGTTGGGAAAATTGAAATACTAATTTCTAATATGACTTTGTCAATTTAATTTTTAATAAAATGTTTTAATATTTATTTTCATGAAATTTTGGGCTGCAGATTTAACTAATTCAAATCATAAAAACTTGCATTGCATTATATAGACCTCTCCCCACTTACTCCAACTTGACTTTTGTCTACACATGGCTGGTGGCAACAATTCACAACCACTGCCAAAGACCAGCCTCTCTGCTTTCACGTGGGCAGGTCCATCCCTGATGCTGCACTCACCCTGGGGGCACTGAACTATGAAGCAGTGAAATCACCAACGCTGCCTCTGAGAGCTGCCAAGTGCTACATCGGGTAAGCAGGCTGCCTTTCACTTGTCGATCTTTAATTAGTGGACAAGGGGCTCCCATGCAATTTGGGACACGGGCCTGCTCACAATGAAGTCTACTGATGGCACCCCTGGATTCTGCAGTACATAGCAAGTGCAGCCTTACACAGTGGCCCTAGTCTGGGGAGGGGGGGATGAAGCATTTATCAGTGCTAAACACTGTAGGTGTTCAGTGCAAGAAAAAACAAATTCTGTGATTCTTCATTAAGTGTATTGAACTTAATGTTAAAATGTACTGGACTGTTAATAACTCATATCACATATAAAGGATACCCTCCTTAAATATCTAAAGAAGTCCTCAAATCAGTAAGAAAAACAACAGCCATTAGGAAAACAGGCAAAGGCTATAAACATACAGCTCACGGGAAAGGAAATTCCAATAGCTTAGGTACTGGAAATAATGCTAAACCCTTCTCATAAGGGAAAGGCAAATTAAAACAAGGAGATTCTATTTTTCTGCTATGAAACTGACAGAGATCCAAACACCTGAGTTGCACTGCTGAGGGTTTGGGGAAGGGTCCCACGGGAGCTGCTGGAGCTAGCAAGGGCAGTGGGCTGTAGAACAGCTGAGCTACAGCTATCAAAATTATCCCCCTAGACACAGCAATTACACTTCTGTAAGTTTTTCTAGATAGACCCATACATGTGCAAAATGACATATATACAAATGTTTACTGAGGAACAGTTTATAATAATAAAAAGGGGAACAACCCAAATACCTATTAACTGAAGACCGGTTAAATCCATGGCAGTATCTCTGCAGAGGACACTATCAGCCATCAAAAAGCATGAGGCAGCCATAGTTGTGAAATGGAAAGATCTTCAAAATACGTTGCTGGGGAGCCAGGGAGGGACACTAAGGTACTGAACAGTGTATACAGTTGGCTCCATTGTATGTGTGTGAATATATGTGTCTGCCTGAACATACCTGAAAGGACATTCAAGAATCTTAACACAGTTTGGGGTAGGAAGGAGATCAACTTTTCACTATATACCCTTTTGTTCCTTTTAAGTCCTAAACCATGAAAATGTTTTACCTAGCTAGCTAGCAAAATGAAAAAAAAAAAAAACATTACTTTACTAAAACATTTACAATGCAATTAAGAAAGCACAGGTTGTCTTTGAAGGATGGGGTCCTAAGGGAGTTCAGTTCTAGCTTTATGACATTTTAACTAAAACATGTATTTTATGATAATCAAGTGAAGATTAAAGTATAAAAAAGGAATTTATTATTATTTTTATTTTAGAAATGGGGTCTTCCACTGCTACCCAGGCTGGAGTGCAGTGGTGCAATCATAGCCACTGCAGCCTCCAACTCCTGGGCTCAAGGGATCCTCCTGCCTCAGCCTCCTGAGTAGCTGGGACAATTAAAAAAACATTTTTTTGGCCGGGCACGGTGGCTCATGCTTGTAATCTCAGCACTTTGGGAGGCCGAGGCGGGTGGATCACGAGGTCAGGAAATTGAGACCATCCTGGCTAACATGGTGAAACCCCGTCTCTACTACAAATACAAAAAAAATTAGCCTGGCGTGGTGGCAGGCGCCTGTAGTCCCAGCTACTCTGGAGGCTGAGGCAGGAGAATGGCATGAACCCAGGAGGCGGAGCGTGCAGTGAGCCGAGATCACACCACTGCACTCCACCCTGGGCGACAAAGCGAGACTCTGTCAAAAAAAAAAAAAATTTTGTAGAGAGGGTCTCCTTATGTTGTCCATGTTGGTCTTAAACTTTTGAACTCAAGTGGTCATCCTGTCTTGGCCTCCCAAAGTGCTGGGATTGCAGGTGTGAACCCGAGCCCAGCTCTTCTTTAATGAAAAATTTTAAAATGTCATCGGTAAGTGGGAAATTACTAAATGATGACATATACAATGGTAGGCACTGTGACTGTCATGGAGGATGTCTGAGATACATTAATGAATTTTTCAAAAGGCTGCAAAATGGTGTGTGTGGCAGGATCCCATTTTCCCCAAACAAAATCAGCTCTGTGTGCTCGCCTAAGTGTACACGGACACAGAAAAATGTCAGCAGGGCCAGGCGCGGTGGCTCACGCCTGTAATCCCAGTACTTTTGGGAGGCCGAGACAGGTGGATCACCTGATGTTAGAGGTTCGAGACCAGCCTGGCCAATATGGGGAAACCCCGTCTCTACTAAAAATACAACAAATTAGCTGGGTGTGGTGGCATGCACCTGTAATCCCAGCTACTCCAGAGGCTGAGGCAGGAGAATTGCTTGAACCCGGGAGGTGGAGGTTGCAGTGAACCGAGATTGCGCCATTGCACTCCAGCCTGGGCAACAAGAGCGAAACTCCGTCTCAAAAAAAAAAAAAAGAAAAAAAAAAAAGGAAAAATGTCAGCAGGACATAGCCCAGCTGTCTACACACTCAGTTATCCCCCTAGGGAATAAAACCTCAGGGGCCACCGGTAGAAGGGATGAGGGCTTTCCCTTTCTGCACTGTATACACAATCTATATGTACTGTTTGAAAAGACCATGTGGCCGGGCGTGGTGGCTCAAGCCTGTAATCCCAGCACTTTGGGAGGCCGAGGCGGGTGGATCACCTGAGGTCAGGAGTTCAAGACCAGCCCGGCCAACATGGTGAAACCCTGTCTCTACTAAAAATACAAAAAATTAGCCGGGTGTTGTGGCGGGCGCCTGTAATCCCAGCTACTTGGGAGGCTGAGGCAAGAGAATTGCTTGAACCTGGGAGGCGGAAGTTGCAGTGAGCCAAGATTGCGCCACTGCACTCCAGCCTGGGCAACAAGAGTGAAACTCCGTCTCAAAAAAAAAAAAAAAAAAAAAAAGACCATGTACAAGCAGTTCGTTTTAACTTTGACATGAAAACATTAAACACTTTTTTTTTTTTTAAGGCCAGCTATGGTAGCTCACGCCTATAATCCTAGCACAGGAGGGTGAAGTGGGAGGATTGCTTGAGCCCAGGAGTTTGAGGCTACAGTGAGCTATGATCACACCACTGCACTCCAGCCTGGGTGACAGGGTGAGACCCCATCTCAAACAAACAAACAAAACCACACATGTAAATATTGAACACTGAAGTTTCCAGAGAGCAGAACTGGCCAGCTGAAACTGACCACAGTGGGCCCTTGCACTTGTCTGCAGCATCAGCCTCCCTTAGATCTCCATCTCAGTCCCACTGAGAAGTCAGCTCAGCCTTTCTCTCCTATTGTCTTTGCCCCATTTGGCAGTCCAAAGCCCAGTGCCACTGGCACGGCAGGCCCTGTGGCTCTGCAGAGGGGCCGGGCTAGGCAGATGCCTGCTGTGTGCTTGCAGCACACCCTGTGGGCCTGGCCACTTTAGTATGCTCAGGTGGCCGTTTCCTTGTGTTTTTCACAAGCCGTAGACAGCATCTAGTATGTGACTGTTCTCTTACGAACAGGGGATTCTCTTCTTCCTGCCCAGCTGTGTTGCACAGTGAAACCTAGCTGACTGCCTTCTCTTAGTAGGCGAGAAAATGGTCACTGTCCTTCCTAAGCCCCCACCAACTTCTCTCCACCCCTTCCCCACCCAACCTAGCAGGCAGCACCTGGCAAGACTACAACACAGGCACTGGGAGGAACAAGCTCGGGGCTGGTCCACACTCGGTGCTAGAACTGTCACATTTTACACAGGAAAGACCCAGGGCAGCCTGGGACCTATTTCATTAAAATAGCAGAAACCAACAACTGAAAATAATAGGTGGCTTTTGGCAAACATAGAACCCCAATCAATCAGACCTGAGCTAGCTATAAGTGGACGGAGATGCTGAACTTGACTCCCTCTGCAGCTCACACCATTTACCCAGCTTCCTCAATATTTATAGCATGAATAGCCATGAAGTTTTCTGTGCTCTTGATGAAAGTAGGAAGCTGGTGACTTCTGAAAAATATTTTGCCACTGTCTCATAGCAACAGATGTTCCAGTTAAATATTTGGGAGTTGTGAACTGAACATCTTCTGTACTGATACGGTATGATGTTAGTCAGTGACTCCAGACAGTTAGCAGGAGGCTGCCAAATCTAAGCTTTGGCAGTGGGGCTGCAACAGGTCCCCAGGGTTTTCTCTGAGTCCCCCCTCTGGTTTCGAGCTCACACTGGGCGATGGAGTAAGTGTCAAGGGTCAGTGCACTCCTGCCCCCTCTTCTAGCCCTGAATCTGGAAGAAAAAGTTAGAAATACAGAAAGAGGCTGGAAGAATGTTTACCTTTCTGGTGCTTCTTTTCCCACAAAACTTTCCAACAATAGAGTAGGTATGACTGCTATGCAACCAGCCATTCATTACAGAAAAGTTTTTCTTTTCTTTTTTTTTGAGACAGGGTCCTGCTCTGTCGCCCAGGCTGGAGTGCAGTGGCGCAAACACTGCTCACTGCAGCCTCAGCCTCAACCTCCCTAGCTCAAGTGATCCTCCCACTTCAGCCTCCTGAACAGCTGGGACCCCAGGTGCACACCACCACGCCTAGTTAATTTAAAAAAAACTTTTTGTACAGAGTGTCTCACTATGTTGCCCAGTCTGACCTTCAACTCCTGGGCTCAAGTGATCTACTTGCCTCAGCCTCCCAAAGTGCTGGGATTACAGGCATTAGCCACTGCCCAACCGGGAAGTTTTCTTTCTTTTTTTTTTGACAGGGTCTCGCTCCATCACCCAGGCTGCAGTGCAATGGCTCAATCTCGGCTCACTGAAACCTCCGCCTCTCAGGTTCCAGTGATTCTCCTGCCTCAGCCTCCCGAGTAGCTGGGATTACAGGCGCTCACCACGCCTGGCTAATTTTTGTATTTTCAGTAGAGACAGGGTTTTACCATGTTGGCCAGGCTGGTCTCAAACTCCTGACCTCAGATGATCTGCCCGTCTGCGCCTCCCAAAGTGCTGGGATTACAGGTGACTTTCACTTTTAAAAGTATACACTACTAATGTAAGTGAGTGTTTCCTAAATCATTTCAAACTCTATTTGGAAATGGAATGACACTGGTTTATTGTAATTTACCAACTCTAACTGAAACAATATGGTATAAAGCCAGTGAGGATGGATCATCTCCAGTTCACAGACAATTCTGCCTCTTTTACTGGAGAATGACTTAAAAACTATTTAGCTAAACAATATAGAATGTTTATACATTCTGGATACTTCTCCATTCTCCATAATATGTTATTTTAACAAATAAGCATATTCATTTAAATAAGTCACAATTCTTAACTCAAAATGGTGTCAACTTGCTAAAATTCCTATTAAAGACATATCATGTCAGTACAACCTGTTGAAAACTTAAAACATTCTGAATCAAAAATAGGGTTGCATGTCAGACGAAGCAAAGATGCAACAAGCAATTTCGGAGACAGTTTTTATGTGCCAAAGGTCATTTCTAACATTTTTGAAGGCTTACAGGGACAATTAGATAACTAAATGGGCACCATAGGTCTGTCTTAATTTGTCTTAATCTTCGTGATCCCATTTGTCAACAGCTAGAAAGACCTTACACTCTCCCAATGTTCAATTCAAATAAACCAAAGAAAACTCACAATTGCTAAAGTGGCAGCTATGAGAAACTAGCTTCTCACCACTTCAATAGTTTGTGATGCACTCATTTCATAAAGATCAGTTCATGGCTTTGACTCTCTCTTGAGACCTGGCCAGGTCCTGGCTGCACTGCGTTGACTGCTGGTGGGTGAGGCCTCCTCGGGGCGCCCATCCAGACTGGGTTGGGTCCCTCAGTTGCTGCCAGGCCTGGGGCAGACTGGGCCGGGGCCAGACAGCCATGACCTGCTGAAAACCTTCTCCATGAAAGCTGCCTTTTCCGTGACCACACCTTTGAGACAACTGACATCTTTCTTTTGACAAAGTGAAGGCATGCAAAAACATACGAAAAATAACATGAATCTCTACACACCTACTACCCATTTAAGAAATAAAACTGGCCACTGGTACATGAAGCCCTGTGTAACAAGTGTGGGTATGAACATACTCAACTATGTAGAATTATATACTTTTTTCCTATTTTATCTCAAAAAGCAGTAATGGGTGTGGCATGAGTTTCGGCTAACCACCCTTCCTCTGGGAACAGTGCAGCGTGTGCTGAGTTACATTTTAATGTCCTGCCTTCCGGCTCCTCTATGTGTGAGTCCTGGGGTGATATGTGTGCAGGTTTCTCTGTTTTACACTGACAATTTACGTCAGCGTAGAATAGAAGGGCCAAATTCAGAGCTGTTCTTACATTTCCTATAAAGTAGTTCTTAAAGCCCTGAGTCTCTCATAAAATAAGCATTCAGTTGCTACGTTTCTTTGAAAAGTTTAATTTCAGGGAAAAGTGCAGCAAAAACTATGCTCTCAGACACTGCTGGTGGCATTAATCCAATCGGAAGTGTGTAAAAAGGGCTTAAATCTCTTCACTCTTTGACCCAGTAATTTTGCTTTTTGAGAATCTATTCTGAAATCAAAGTCAGAAACAGACAAATCTAAGTGAATCAAGATGTTCAATATTCCTTTTAAGAGCAAAAAGTTGAAAAGAAACAGCTTCCTGATTATTGGCCATTATAAAGTTGCATAAAGAATTAATTACACATTATGGAGCTATTAAAAATTATGGATTTTAGAAACTAAATGTGAAATATGGTTTATAATATAATGTTCAATGGAAAAAGATATAAATGATACCATGATTACAATAATGAAAGTCAGCAAAAAGAAAGAAACAAAGGTGAAAAAAATACCTCAGTGCTGACAATAATTACACTAAGATGATGAGCATACGGAATTTTTTTTTAACTCTAGTTTTAAACTTTTAAGAGTGTGGTTATATTAGTTTTTGCTGGAAAAAAGCAAAGTTTAAAAAGCAAAGCAAAGTACAAATTAAAAATAAATACAAATCACTCAGGATGGTAGGGAGAGCTCTCTTTTAAATATATTAAAAGGATATATTCCCCTTTATGAGACAATGTCAGCTGTGTCACCTGCTGTGCTTCCTTTTTTGGATTTAGTTGCCAGAAACCCAGAGCTAAAATTAATTCTCAGCCACAGCTGAGCTCACAGTTGACTCTGTGTTGTAAACCACTACATTTATGCCTTTTACTGTTGTTTCATATCCTTCTTTGAAGAAGGTATATATTTTACATAAGTAAAACTTTAAGATCTTCTTTATCTATAAAAATTCACAGATGTGCTTGTAACTGTTTCCCAATCTCAGGAAGGACTCCTGCGAGGGAGGCAGGCAGCGAGGGAGGTGGGTTTTCACTGCATGGCCTTTCCAGCTGCGCACCATGTGCACACACTGCCTATCAAAGAAGAGGTGTGATTTCTGAAAGGTGTATTAGTTGGAAATACATGAATTGTGTCTGGTAAAGCTTACTGAGACTACGGTAGACTCAGCCAACTGTAATTCAGACTCAAGAAACTTAGCTGTCCGCTCACTCAGATTCTCACCAAAAATCCACTGAACCTCAAGGAGAAGACTGGGCAGAATTCTACAAGAAGGTGGGGAGATAGGGCCATTTCTTCTCACAGATTCTTACAGGGGTCTGTGACCCCAAGATGCTTGGCGGGGTCCTTCATTTCAGATAGTAAAGTGAAGACACCCAGAGAAGGGAACTGATGCTGCCAGCGGGCACAGAGCTAGGGTCAGCTGCTCAGTTTCCCTCTCCCGGCGCGGTGCTTTCTTCCTGGCTACATTAACTCTGTGACCTGGGAATGTGGTCCAGAAAGAAGCTGTGGCTGCTGAGTCTATACCTACTTAGTAAGTGAGTTATTCACTGCTAATCTGTATAAAGTAGGGTCGTCCTTTTTCCTTTCTCACAATACAGAATATTAATGTTATCCAAGTCAGGTCTTTAGTACAGTACTCAGAGAGCAGTCCCTCCGAATTGACAAGGATGACACCGGGCAAGAGGAGCTCTCAGACACCCCCCATGGGCATGCAAATGGATTCAGCTCTTCTGGAGGCCAATCTGCAATCTCTATGTGTGAGCATTTCTGCAGAACAGATTCCTTGAACTGGAACTCTTGGATGGAAATTATTGATTTGCTCTATCTACTAAGTAGTTCTCTGAACAGCTGTTATTTTCCCTAACTAGGTCTTAGCAGCTTCTGAAATACTGGCCAATCTGGTGGGAGAATAATATTTTGTTTTAATTCCCTCTTGCCTCTAGTTAGTAGTAAATTTTGTCCCCAGGTATTTATAGCTTTTATTACAATTGTGAATAGGATGTGTTCCCCAGTGATTATTGCTTTTAATGTGATTCATCTGTTCCAGTTTGCCTGGGACCCTGGCAGTTTTAGCACTCAAAGTCTAGTGTCCTGGGGAACACCTCCTCCCAGTTCCAGGCAAATCAGAAAGATTGGTAACCTGATAGCAAAACTATTAATTTCTGAATATTTTATCTTGTGTCTGGCTCCCTTACTGAAGTCTTGTAAGTGCTAATCATTTTTCAGCTGATAGCCTATCTGGAAACTCCAAGAGAATCATTTCATCAACAAATAACACTTTTGTCTTTTCCTTTACATGATTTGCATTTTTTCTTTCTCTGGTTTTTGTGCACTGGCTAACGCCTTCAGAACATGGAATAATTGTAGAGACAATGGACATCTGTTTCTTATACCTAATTCTGCTGGGAATGCTTCTAATGTTTCACCAGGGAGTATAATGTTGCTATGGGTTTCTGGTAGATAATCTGTAAATAAAGGAAGTTTCTACTTCCAGCTTACATAGAAGTTTTTTCGTCCTCTACAAATCAGGAACACATCCAAAACTTTATCTTTTTTTTTTTTTTTTGAGATAGAGTTTCACTCTTGTTGCCCAGGCTGGAGTGCAATGGCGCAATCTTGGTTCACTGCAACCTCCGCCTCCCGGGTTCAAGTGATTGTCCTGCCTCAGCCTCCCGAGTAGCTGGGATTACAGGCATGTGCCACCACACTGGGCTAATTTTGTATTTTTAGTAGAGATGGGGTTTCTCCATGTTGGTCAGGCTAGTCTCAAACTCCCGACCTCAGGTGATCCACCTGCCTTGGCCTCCCAAAGTGCTGGGATTACAGGCGTTAGCCACTGCTCCTGGCCTCCAAAACTTTTATCTTTTTTAAAAAATTGTTTCCTGCTGGGAGTCAGAAAAAAAACCCACTTTTTTGGGGCATCTATTAAGATGTTGTCTTTAATCTATTAGTAGACTTCTTAATGTTGAACCATCCTTGCATTCCTGGGATATTGCTAGTATTTCTCAAACACTTATTTTGTATTAGACATTCTAAGTGTTTATTTAATCCTTACATCTCACTAAGAGGTAGACAGTCCCACTTTTGATGAGGAAATTAAGTCACAAGTAAGTTAAATAAGTCTAAGGCCACACAGTGAGTGGAAGGGCCAAAATTTAAACCCAGGAAGTATGGCAGCACAGCCAGACTCCTAACCATTATACTATCTGCCTCACAGTCTTACTTGGTCACAATGTGCTATTAATATATTTTTTAAAAAACACAACTGCATTTGATATTCTAAGTATTTTATTTTGGATTTTTGCATCTATATTTTTAAGTAAGTTTGACATACAGCTTTCACTTGTATGTTCTAGTAGAAGCTACCTAGCCTCATAGGAAATGTTGGGAAGTTTTCCATCATTTTCTCTCTGGAATGGTTTGGATAATGGGATTGTCTGTTACCCTCAATTAAACTATCTCTTCCTGGTGCCTTTTGAGAAAGGGGTTGGAATGTAGATTTCTCATGATGTATTTGATTCCTACACCATAGTGCTTTTAAGCCAGAATCAGTCTTCAAATTCTTCACATTTTCTTGGAAGACACTGCCTTTCACAGGTATTGGAAATACGTTTGATTGAGTGAGGATTTTTTTTTTTTTTGCAATAATGTAAATAGATATGTGGTCTCTAACACTAAAATAGGTGGAAAACTTCCAAATCTGCCACCTATCCTGTAGGTTCTACTTGAGAACACTAATGGTACCACTTCATTTAATTTTATATAATTTTCTTTAGAAGTCTGCAGAAAGATAGGTTTTACCATCATTTTTTAGGTGGGAGAAGCAAGAAAAAAAGGATTTACCTAATTCTGATAAAACCAATATAAGAACCAAAAACAAATGGCAAAATAACTTCATAATGATGGGGAGAAAGAAGCTAATGTCTAAAATTGTTTCTTGGTTTTTGTTTTTTTTATTTTTTGCTGTTTTTGAGATGGAGTCTTGCTCTGTCACCCAGGTTGGAGTGCAGTAGTGCAATCTCAGCTCACTGCAACCTCTACCTCCCGGGTTCCAGCGATTCTCCTGCCTCAGCCTCCCGAGTAGCTGGGACTACAGGCGCATGCCACCATGCCCAGCTAATTTTTTGTATTTTTAGTAGAGACAGGGTTTCACCGTGTCAGCCAGGATGGTCTCGATCTCCTGACCTCGTGATCCGCCCGTCTTGGCCTCCCAAAGTGGTGGGATTACAGGCATGAACCACTGCGCCTGGCCTCGTTTTTGTTTTTTAATCAAGAACTACCAGTAGAAGAATTTCATTTAGAGATATAGAGGTTCCTTCCCACTAAAAAAGTCAAGATTTAAAAAAAACTGTTCCTTGTGATGAACCCAGCTAGGGATGGGAGGGGTGGGGCTGGGAACCACTGATTTCCATTCACACTTTTTCTATGACATGTGATGCTTTAAATCTGGCATATAAACTATTTGATTTAAAAAAAAAAAAAAGAAGAAGAAGAAAGTGAGAAAGACGGAACCTACCAAAGATGAAGTTGTCAGGCCGGAAAAGCTGCCCAAAAGGCCCGGACCGCACGCTGTCCATGGTGCCTGGCTCTAAGTCCACCAGGGCGGCCCTGGGCACATATTTCTGAGCTGGAGGAGAAAAGAACCACCCACAAGAGTTACTTTCAGGTTTCTAAAGTAATTGACTTCCCCCTTTCAAGTCCCACCAGTTCTAGCTGCCTGGAATGGATCAACCAGGGTCTTTTCAGAAAGGGTACAGGAACTTTCTTAGAATCACAGAATTGGCTGGGCGCACTGGCTCATCCCTGTAATCTCAGCACATTGGGAGGCCGAGGTGGGCAGATCGCTTGAATCCAGGAGTTCAAGACCAGCCTGGGCAACAGAGCAAAACCCTGTTTCTAAAAACAAACAAACAAAAAACCAAAAAAATTAGCTAAGTGTGGTGGTGTGCACCTCTAGTCCTAGCTACTCTGGAAGCTGAGGTGGCAGGATCATCTGAACCCAGGAGGTCAAGACTGCAGTGAGCCATGGTTATGCCACTGTACTCCAGAGTGAGACCTTGTCTTTTTTTTTTTTTTTTTTTTGAGACGGAGTCTTGCTCTGTTGCCCAGGCAGGAATGCAGTGGTGTGATCTCGGCTCACTGCAAACTCCGCCTCCCGGGTTCATGCCATTCTCCTGCCTCAGCCTCCCAAGTAGCTGGGACCACAGATGCCCGCCACCACGCCCAGCTAATTTTTTTTTGTATTTTCAGTAGAGACAGGGTTTCACGGTGTTAGCCAGGATGGTCTCGATCTCCTGACCTTGTGATCTGCCCACCTCGGCCTCCCAAAGTGCTGGGATTACAGGGGTGAGCCACCGTGCCCGGCCAAGACGCTGTTTCTTAAAAAAAAGAAAGAAAAAAGATCCCAGAACCTTAACACTGGAATGAGGAACGAGTCCAGGCATGACCTGGCAGAGGAGGTTCCAGGAAGAGGCAGGATGAGAAATCAAGTCCCCTGACTTCCTGTCAACTGTATTTTCCAGCTCACCCTGACACCTCTTTCCTGTTAGGAAGCTTTACAACTTTAGCTCCATGGAAATAAACTATGTATTACAGCAAATTGCCAGGTTTGGATGAAATTCTCTGCTTTGTGATACCTCCCCCATGCATACACATACATGTGCCCACGTGTAGTCTGAGAACCTTGTTACCAGGAGCACTCCACTGGCTCCGTTTCCCCAGAATCACTCTCATTTTGAGTCAGAGTGTTCTTGTGTGGAATTTTCATGCCAATTGGGCTAGAACTTGTTCCCAGTGAGGACAAGGTTAATATGATTCCAAATAGGACCTGCTCTTCAGCTCCTGTCCTGCAGTGCACACGCCCAGATCGAAAATGGATGTACCCAAGCTGGGCGAGGGATGAACATGAAGTGCAGTGTATACTGGAACTACCCTTAGTGTCCTCTAGAAATTTCATCTTCCATGCCCTGATGTTCCCAGCCTTTTGTCATTGCTGCGTAAATGAATAAAACTCCACTAGTTGCTCAGAACTGCCTGCAGTTTCAACTTCCAGGGAGGTTAAAGTCTTTTTAGAGGTTTGCAAGGGACCAGAAAAGTCACTTGAGAGCGTTTCTCAAATTTTTAGCCAAGAATCCCCAATAAGAGATACGTTTTAAACTGGGGGTGGGGGGGGGGGGTGGGGGAGAAGCTTTGTTTTTCCCAAGGATCCTTGAGAAACGCTCTAATTTATTCTAACAGGGTCTCGCTGTCACCCAGGCTGGAGTGCAGTGGCGCGATCACAGCTCACTGCAGCCTCGACCTCCTGGGCTCAAGCCCTCAGTTAACTGGTACTACAGGGGCGGGCCACCACGCCCGGCTAATTTTAAAATTGTTGTAGAGATCGGGGCGGGAGGGGGGCGGGGGGGGTGGTCTCCTATGCTGCCCGGGCTGGTCCTGAACTCCTGGGCCCAAATGATCCTCCAGTCTCGGCCTCCCAAAGCGCTGGGATCAGAGGCTTGAGCCACCGCGCCCGGCTAGACAGAGAAGGCTGGACAGGAACCGCTACGTTGATTTCACAACGCTAACGGGTGGTCCCGTTCAAGCGCTCAGACCCTCAGGATAGGCCGAATCTAGCTGTTTGAATAAACTGACGGCGGATTTCCCGCCCCGGAGGAGCGAAGGGAGTGGCCGGGCATCCTGCTACACCCCGAGAGAACTTTTCCCGAAGCAAACTCGCCGCGCTAAGAGGCGGCGCCCGAGCGTCCACGCGGGTCCCGGCCGGGCAGGGCGCGGCGGCGTCGCTACTCACACGATGACTCGTTGTAGTAGACGCTGATTCTCTCCAGCTGCAGCGCCGAGTCTCCCACGTAGCCTCCGGCCGGGTCGATGCCGTGCTCATCGCTTATCACTTCCCAAAACTTGGGCAGGGCAAGGCGGGGGGACAGACGCTCAGAACCCAGAGCCCGGGACACCGCCACCCGCGCCCACCCCAGGCGCCCCGGCGGCCGAATTCCAGGCGCGCCTGAGCCGCCGGCAGCCGCTCCCAGTTGGGATGGGGGTGGGGAGCGAGGAGTAGAGGGTCCCTGGCCGGCCACGCCCTGGGCGCTCCCTCCCTGCGGCCCGCGCGGGTCCGCACCGGGCTCCGAGGACCCAGGGGCGCACAGCGGGTGCGCGCCCCGGCGGGGGTCGCGCCGGGAGACCCGGGGCCCGCCAGCAGCCCACCCGCGGAGAAGCCCCGCACCGCGCCAGGCCCACCTTGGTGCCGATCTGGTTCCCGCACTGGCCCGCCTGGATGTGCACAATCTCCCTCATGGCGGGCGCGGCTCTGCGCTAGGCACTGGCTCTGCGGACGACGGCGGCAACTGCGGGCCGGCTGCGCGCGTCCCGGGGCCGACCCTCCGCGCCCCCGCCCCCGCCCCGCCGCTCGCCAATGGCTGCGGGCCCCGCCCCGCCGCCCCCGCTCGACGCCGCGACCAGGCCTGCAGCAGCCGAGGGAGGACGCGCGGGCGCCAGTCGGGGGACCCTTGCCGGGAGCCGGGCGGAAAAGGACGGGCCCGGAGCTGGCGGGGAGGAGACGGGAAGGAGCATGGCGCCAGCTCCCACCACCGTTTAGCTGCTTTTTGGGGTGCCCCGCCCGAGGGAGACGCGAGTCGGGCCCTGGCGTCGGGGCAGCGGAGCCGACGTGGCCCGCGGGGTCCCAGCGCCGCGCCCGGGAGCCCTGCAGCCGCCCGCGCCGAGTCCAGTCCGGTCGGGAGACGGCCCTGGGGCTCGGCGGTGGAGTTTTTCAGGGTCTCTGCCCCCTGCCCCCCACCCCTCGGTCGCACCCCGGGCACACGTTCTTAGGGCCTCTTCGTCCCGCTGTTTCCGTCTCCGGAGATACAGAGGCCATTCCTCTCCGACGACTCCCACCCCTTTGGAACGGGGTTTAGCTAAAGTGACTACAGGGCTGGATCCGAAAATGAACACCCCCTGCGCCGGGTCTGTGCAGCCTACCCCTCGCGCGTTAGCAAAGAAATGCGCTTCGGCCTGGGAGGGCGCGCGAGAGTCCGTCTTCCTGGCCAGTTTTGTGTGGTGGAAAGGAACGACCGCTGATGCCGGGCCCGGTGACTTGGATTTTAATTCTAGCTGTTTTCAGTTAGCTCTGCGCTTCAGCGGACTCCTCTGTTAACGGAAACGGTTATCCTAGGGGACCATTGAGAGCCTTTCAGCCTCCAAAATGCGGGATGCTCTGGCCTCTGCAGTCAGAATGTGCATGCATCAGGGCTTTTGCAGGAGTTTCCTCACGTGAACGCTGCAGGCTGGGACCACCGGGGTAGCCTCTGCGTCCCCTCCCAGGCCCGTGGAAACGCTGCACATGAGGAAGCGACGATGTTCTGTAATTTGCACTGGCACTTTCTCTTTAGACAGATGAAAACTTTGGGAAATTCCTAATTGTGTGTGTGCATGTTTGTATGTTTGGAAGGGAGTGGAGAACTTTTAAAAGTTTTTCTTCTGGAGTTTTGCAAATGTTTCCAAATTGAGGAATTTTTTTTTTAACCCTTGGGTCCCCGCCTCCCCACTGCTCTCTCCACCCCAGTGCTGCTCCTCGGCCTTCCTGTGGGTCCCCACACCTCTTTACACAGCCACACGCCCAGGGAGCAGATGAGGAGGCCACAGCCCAGCCCCTGCGCTCCCGTTTCAAACTATGAGCCTGAGATTACTCAGCCACCTTCTCCTGAGTCCTCAACACCCTTATTTAGGCTGTTTGTTTCCATTGCTTAATTATTGACTCCAACGAGTGCTACCTTAACCAATCCGGCCGGCCCGAAGTCTAGTGTGGGGAGCCCGAGAGCGGAGGGCCTGTGCCATCCCTGGAAGAACCCTTCCTCCAGCTTTAGTCTCTCTAAGAAATCCAGCCATCAAGTGGTTTAAAAGAAATGTGCCTACTTTAGAAGCTTTGGTCGTTTGCTGAAATAGCCACCCTTTGAGTGCTAGCCCTTGGGCTGGAATTTAAGTCCAGGGGTCTGATCGAGCCAGAAAGTAGGTGTCAGCGTGGCTTCAGGAAGTCCGTTGTCACTTGGATTTGACAAGGGACAAGCCGACCTGCTGGTTTCTGGGCTCCTGCTCGCCCTGCGCTCTGCGCTGTCTGCAGGGATTGGTGCCCGCGGAGTGCGCTTTGTCTGGAGAAACTCGGTGCTCGAAGAGTGAGGAGACCTTCCCCCTGCAAAGCTTATCTCCCTTCCCTCCCATCAGAGGCGGGGTCCCGCAAGACACAAGGGATTCCGCGCAGAATGAACCAAGGCCTCCCCAGGACATGGGGACAGTTCTGCTGTGCAAAGCCTGAATTCACGTTTTTTTCCTAAAATGGCTCCTAGTCTCTGCAGCCTTGGCCTCTCTTTGAATCCCAGCCCTGACTTCCCCGGTGTCTGTTGGCCACCCCCTTCTGGGAGCCGGCAGGTGAAGCCCTGACCTGTCAGCCCGGCCTGGGGCTCTCCAGGCTCTGGGCCCGCTACCCTCCCGATCTGTGGCCCTCGCTCTTCCTGGGCGAGGCTGTTTGTGACGCGGTGTGTCCAAATGCACACAAGCCGCAAACCAAACTTAAAAAAGCGTAGAGGACACGTTCTCTTCTACGTTAAAAAATACACCATGGTATCTGGAAAGCCAGGTTCCAGTTTAGAATTCTCAGGCTAGGCCGGGCACAGTGGTTCACGCCTGTAATCCCAAAACTTCCCAAAGCTGACATGGGAGGATTGCTTGAGCCCAGGACCTCAAGACCAGCCTGGGCATTATAGTGAGACCCCTGTCTCTACAAAAAGTTAAAAAATTAGCCAGGCATGGTGGTACATGCCTGTACCCAGCTACTCCAGCGTCTGAGGTGGGAGGATTGATTGCTTGAACCTGGGAGGTGGAGGTTGCAGTGAGCTGTGATCATGTCACTGCACTCCAGCCAGGGTGACAGAGTGAGACCCTGTCTCAATAAAAAAAATTAAAAAAATAAATCAATAGACTTCTTGGGCTCCTCGTTGATTTGCATCAGGGCATGGAAGTGAGGGGGCTGGTCTCAGCCTGCAGTCCTCACTTTCAACACCCGCCTTTCTCCCCACCTCCGATTCTGTCCCACACCAAGATGGGTCTCCTGTACCTGCCTGTGGACACTTCAGTCCTCACCCACTCACAGCCATCCCAGGCCACCCTGCGGGAAGAAGGGGCCCTAGGAGTAGGTTTGGGGAGGTCTGGGAGCTGAGGTGCCATCTAGCAGCTGTGGGCACATCCCAGTGGCCCTGTAGGGAGGGGGCAGGCAAGGACAAGGCCCCTCACCTGGGTCGAAGGCAGTGATGGCGTTCATGACTTGGTGCTCTGGGTGAGCCACGTTACCCGTGCACTCCTGTCTGCTCACTTTCCTCCTCCTCTTGCCTGTCTCTTCTGTGCCTTTGATCACAGTCTTGCTTCTCAGAACGCCTGCTTCTGTTTCATGCATGTGTAGGGGGGATTCCAGGCTCACTGCCCAGATTTGAGTGCTGGTGTTTACACACACCTGGACTGTGGGAGATGGCTGGTGAGTGTTTCTTTCTCTCTCGCCCTTTTCTGGGCTGCATGAAGGAAGAAGACAGGAGGGTCTCGTCCTCTCCAAATGCTGAGAAGTCCCTGGGGAAGGGGACCTGGAAGGGCCGATCGGGCTCTTGAACTAGGCTGGTAATGGCCATGAGTGGTGTTATTTTCAACTAAACCCCCAAATCTGGAAAAATGAATGACATCAGACCCTGGTGTTTTTATGTGACGTTCCTCTTGGCGGATAAAGGATGGAGTTTCTCCAGAAAGAAGTGGACATTTTCACCTGCCAACTGTGCAGGGAGAGGCAGAGGCCGGGACAAGAAGTGGAGAGTGGGAGGGTGCCATGGGGAGGCTGGGAAGGCTGGGGTGCCCCGGTGTTGACTCTCTCTGGGCCCTGGGAGTTGCCACGTGGACTTCAAAGACTGGAACACACTTCCTGCTCCCCACTGCCTCGCTGGGGAAGGGAACCTGCGGCTCCCAGCGGCAAGCCAGGCGAGCAGACGTCAGTTCTGAGTTAGGCTGAGAATAAGCTCTCCTGCTATCTGGCGCCTTCAGTGAAGCGTTGTCAGAATTTACTCTCTGCAGGTTCTCCTGGAAAGGGCAGCCATGGTCCTCCTGATCTGGCGAGTGGGCACTGGGGCCAGTATCGATGGGTGGATGAATGTAACCATGATCCACGGTGTTCTTAGGTCAGTCGGCCTGAGCAGTCTTGGTTACAAATGGGGGAGTCAAAGTTTATAAAGGCGGCCTGGGGACCTGCTAAACACTAGACTGTGTTTGTGCAGTCAAGTTAAATGTATTCTCTTGGGTTCTAATTCTTTTGAAAAATAATATTTCATGCTTGCTTTGGCAGCAGTATACTAGAATTGGAATGATACAGAGAAGATTTATGTGGCCCTGCACAAAGATGACATGCAAATTCATGAAGCGTTTCATATTCATTTATTTATTTTGAGACACAGTTTCACTCTGTCGCCCAGGCTGGAGTGCAGTGGTGCAATCTTGGCTCATTGAAACCTCCGCCTCCTGGGTTCAAGTGATTCTCTTGCCTCAGCCTCCTGAATAGCTGGAATTACAGGCGCACATCACCACACCCAGCTAATTTTTGTATTATTAGTAGAGGCAGGGTTTCACCATGTTGGCCAGGCTGGTCTTGAACTCCTGACCTCAGGTAATCCTCCTGCTTCAGCCTCCCAAAGTGCTGGGATTACAGGTGTGAGCCACGGTGCCTGGCCTAAAAAAAAATTTTTTTTTTTTTTTGAGACGCATTTCATGATCTTGGGAAAAGGACAGAAGTGGATGCCGGTAAGCAAAAACACTGTCACCCAAACAGCTACTGGGTAGACGTTTTACCTACAAAAGTACACGCCCTACTTGGCTGTTGACTTGTTCATTTCCTTTTTTTTTTTTTTTTTTTTAGACGGAGTCTTGCTCTGTCACCCAGGCTGGAGTGCAGTGGCGCGATCTCAGCTCACTGCAAGCTCCGCCTCCCGGGTTCACGCCATTCTCCTGCCTCAGCCTCCCGAGTAGCTGGGACTACAGGCGCCCGCCACCACGCCTGGCTAATTTTTTGTATTTTTAGTGGAGACGGGGTTTCACCGTGTTAGCCAGGATGGTCTCGATCTCCTGACCTCGTGATCTGCCCACCTAAGCCTCCCAAAGTGCTAGGATTACAGGCATGAGCCACCGCACCCGGCCAAAATTTTTTTTTTGAAGAAAAATAATATTTCACATAGAGTATTAAAAAAATAATATTTGATCAACCAGAGAACCATGCTCACAGGCCAAATGGCTATGAGAGGAGCCTGTTCCAGAGAGTCCCAGGGAGTGCCTGGGACAGGGATAACCCAGCATAGTACAAGGGGCTCTGGGAAGCTGCAAAGTGCGGGGCTGTCAGGTCAGACTGCTGGGCTGGGCCTGACTGTAAGAGTCATGTGCTTTATGACGGGCCAGTAGTTCATATGACTGGCCTCAGTGCACCTTGAGACCTTCATCTGTAACGTGGGATCCCAGAGCACCCAACACTGAGGGTGGTGTGTGAATCAGGCAAGACAGCCCTCGCTGGAGGCTGGGTGTGGACGGCAGGCCCTCCCTACATCTGCAGGGCCCAGGGTAAGTGTGCAGATAGGGGCCCACAGGGCACATGACTGTGTTTAAATTTATGGAATATTACTAATAATATGTTTTATTTTCATGCTTTGACAAACATGTACTTTTATGTCACTCTAGTAGGCCAGGTTTGAATTGAGAACTTCCTGATGGGTCGTTCAGAATTCTCTGCTGATTTGGACCACATCGGAGAGCTGGCCTCAGCCCTCAACCTGATCCTCTTATCTTTAGCAACTCCTGTTTGCACCATGGGGCCCTGTTTGAACACAGGAAACATCTGGCTCTATATGTCCAAGCGGTTACCCTCCCTGAGCTGGTGGGGGCACACATGCTGGTGGTGAGGCCTGCTGCAGGGAGGCCAGTGGGGCCCACATCCCTGGGTGCAGGCCCATGGCTCAGAGAGTTCCAGGGTGGGCGACCAGAGGGAGGCCTACAACACAGAGGCAAATCTCCTTGGCCTTGCACGCGGCTCACTCTGTGGGGGACTCATGCTGGGGGAGCCCGATCCAGGGACCCCCTGGCTTGAACCAAAGGCCGACAGTGCTTCCAAGTGAGGTGGGGTGGGGATGATGTGGTGGGGGGTTCACTCCCCGGAAATCTTGCTGTACACCCCTGTTTAAGAATCACTAATTTATCAGTTCTCTTTCATGCAGTACACATATATTAAGTGTCAATTGCATACCATGCATTGTTCTTGGCTCTAAGGATACAAAGAGCTAGACCCTGCCCCAAATAGCTGTCTCAGAGTGCCACAGATAGGGTGACAGCAGTGGGCACAGGCCTGGTGGGCATAGAGTTCCAGCTAACTTCCAAGGAGGGACAGGGCCTTTCTAGGAGAGAGGAGATGCAACCTATTCCACTTTTGGCAAAGCCCAGCAGAGGTGAGCTGGCTCCTAAAGTGGGAAGGAGAGTGGCTCAAATGCTAACAGGCTCCAAGAGCAACGTGCATATGCTTGTCCCACCATTCAGAGGGCCTGGAAGCCCCAGACACGGGAACCCAACCCTCAGCAGCTCTTTTCCCGGGGCCTCCACTAGGCTTTGGTGAGAGAGGCAGGTGTGCAGATGCGGCTGCCATGCTCCCCCATCTGAGCTCTCCTGCAGGGCCAGGCCACTCCCCATAGTGCCAGGCAGAGTGTGATGGCCTGGAGGGTGCCCCTAGGGCACTGAGAAAGCCTCAGGCCCAGGCTAAGGGGGCCTGACCAGGAGCAGGACTGGACCAGGAGAACCTGGCATCTCCCCAGCCTCCACCAGGAGTTAAACACTGAATGCCAAGCCAGAGCGTGGAGGGAGGCCTCCTCTGGGGCCAGCCAAGCAGGGACAGGAGAGCTGAGGATGGAGCAGGAGCAGGTAGAACCCCTTGCCCCACAGACACTCACACAATGTAGTATTGTGCTGCGATTAGGGGGAACAAAGCACTGACGCATCCTAGACAGGATGAGCCTGGACAGCAGAGTGCTGAGTGAAGGATGCCAGGCGCAGGGGGCCGCATGCTATATGAGTCCATTTCTATGAAAGGAGGAGGACAGAAAGCAGAGAGAAAGTAGTGGAGGGGCTGTCAGGGCCTGGGTAGGGCCGGGAGAGTGGCAGGTGCAGGCGAGGGTAGTGAGGTTTCTTTTTGGGTATGAAAATGTTCTAAAATTGGTTGTGGTGATGGGTGCAGAAATCTGTGACTACATTAAAAACCATGGAACGCTTTAAATGGGTCAATTGTATGGTAGGTGATTTCAGTAAAGCTCTTAAAGAAAAACAACCATCTGGCAGCCCAGAGTCAACATAAGTAAAGCCCAGGGTCACAGCGGCCACTGCTGGAGGGGATTTTGCCCCTGAGGGTAACTGCCACCACCATAAGACCCAAGCCCAGCTCACCACTGGCCAGATGAACTCCAACTCTCACACTGATATGATGTCCATACAAGACAAGAGGCACGCCCATTTCCAGGCATCAATATCATTCATCCCAATCTCTTCCGTTTTTCTCTACAAAAGTTATAGGAAAAGGCAAGAGAAAACCCAACCTATTGTTAGGAGACAGAGCAATCGGCAGAACCAACCCCAGGCATGGCCCAGATGTTGGAACTATCCAATAGGACTTTAAAACAACTATGACAAACATGTTGATGATCTAGTGGAAAAGTGGACACCATACATGAACAGATGGGGAATTGCAGCCAAGATAGAAAGTATAAAATGCATGGAAGAGATTTTAGGAAGTGGATGATGGCACCCTGTGGAAGATGGGAGGACACCGAGGTGTTAGGACAGTACAGTTGGCTCTCGGTATTCTTGCGGGAGTGGTTTCAGGATCTCCTTTGGATGCCAAAATCCACGGATGCTCAAGTCCCTTATATAAAAGGGCTTAGCATTTGCTTCTAACCTGCTGTATACTTTAAATCATCTCTAGATTACTTATACCCAACACAATGTAAATACTATGTAAATAGTTATGCTATATAGTTTAGGGAATAATGATGAAAAACAAAGCCCATATGTGTTGAGTAGAGATGTAATTTTTTTTCTGGGTATTTCCGATCCACGGTCAGTTGAATCCATCGATGTAGAGCCCGCAGATACAGAGGGCCAGCTGTGCTGCAAGAGTGGATAATGACAGGGAAGGCATGGCAGAGCTTTCTCATTCAAGGAGGGTCTTGGTAAGGACTTTGAGTTGCAGTCATGATGATTATAACTGTTAGCAGAGAAGAAGTTGAGAAGTGAGGCACAAGTGACAGAAATATATTTTAACATCTATTAAAATCCTTCTAATGAAAGCTCTCTCAGTCTAGCATCTCTCCAGTCTGTCTGGATGGGACATACCTGAGGCACACAGAACCTTCCAGCACAGGGCTGAGCATGGGGCTCTGGGCAGGGGCAGCCTCATCTGTGGGCACAGGGATGCTTGCCAGCACCTGGATACCTCTGGATGGGTTCCTGGCTCTAAATGATCTTCCTGTCCCTGAGAACCATGGCATCTTGACCTCTGTCATTAATGACAGATTTCTCTGGGCTAAGGGCACTGTTGGAGAAGGGTATCCTTCTCTCTGATAACATATGCCAGGTGGCACTCAGCTTGCTCTGACAATGAGGGAAAAGGTTTCTCCAACTCAATGGGGCTGGGGTTGGAAGACGCAGGAAAGCTAGCCTGTATGGGGGGACTTGGAAGATTTGGGGAAAAGAGGATAAGAGAGAATCTAAAGCAAAAGGCAGACTCTTCTAAGAAAATCAGCCTAAATTGGTGGCTTTCACTTTTTTTTTACTTGACCTGTAATTTCAAATATATTAGTGATTCAGTACACATATACACATCACACACACAGGAATACAAGCCTCACAAAATAAATTTACTCTTAGTATGTGCTATGTACTCTGATATTTTCTTTTCTAGCCTATCCCAGTTTTTAAATGCTGTTACAATTTCCCAAACTGATTTCCAACAGCTTTACTCAAGGGTCGTTTACATACTAAAAACCTCACCCATTTCTAGTATATAAGAGGAATTCAAAAAATTCATGGAAAAATGGAATTAAAAGATAAAAAGAAAATATAAGCTTTATTTCTCAATATAAATGGCATCAAGTTCAGGACATTTTTGTCAATGATGATGTGCCACTTAGTCTATCTGTAAAGAGCTCAGGCTCCTGAGAATTTAACGATGCCAATGCAGTGTTTTTTACATTGTTAACTGAAGAAAAATGGATGCCCTTTACAGATTTTTCTAAGATTAGGAAACAAAAAGGAGTCAGAAGGGGCCCAATCAGGGCTATAATGTGGATGCCTCATGATTTCCTATTGAAACCCTCACAAAATTGCCCTTCTTTGATGAGAAGAATGAGCAGAGATATTGTAGTAATGCAGGACTCTCTAGTGAAGCTTCCTGGGCATTTTTCTGCTAACAGTGTGGCTAATTTTTCTTTCTTCCTTTCTCTTTCCTTCCTATCTTTCCCATTCTTTCCTTCTTTCCTCCCTTCTTTCCTTCCTTCCTTCCTTCCTTCATTCCTTCCTTTCTTCCTTCCTTCCTCCCTCCCTCCCTCCCTCTCTCTTTCTCTCTTTCTCTCTTTCTTTCTTCTTTTTTGAGGGGGAGTTTTGCTCTTGTTGCCCAGGCTGGAGTGCAATGGCGCAATCTTGGTTCACTGCAACATCTGCTTCCTGGGTTCAAGCAATTCTCCTGCCTCAGCCTCCTGAGTAGCTGGAATTACAAGTGCCTGCCACCATGCCCAGCTAATTTTTTTTTTTTTTTGCATTTTTAGTAGAGATGGGGTTTCAGCATGTTGGCCAGCCTGGTCTCAAACTCCTGACCTCAAGTGATCCAGCTGCCTTGGCCTCCCAAATTGCTGGGATTACAGGTGTGAGCCACCATGCCCAGCCCAGTTTGGCTAATTTTTCAAAACACTCCCATAATAAGCAGATGTTATCCTTTGGTCCTCCAGAAAGTCAACAAACAAGTTGCCTTGAGCATCCCAAAGACCTGTTGCCCTGACCTTTACTCTTGACTGGTCCACTCGTGTTTGGCTGGACCATTCCCATCTTTTGGTAGCCATTGCTTTGGTTGTGCTTTTTCTTCAGGATTGTACTGGTAAAGCCACATTTCCTTTGTTATAGTTCCTTAAAGAAATGTTTCAGGATCTTGATTTCATTTGTTCAAAATTTCCATCAGAAGCTTTGCTTTTGTCTGCAGCTGATCTGGACACAGTGGTTTCCACTGAGTGGAAAGTTTGCTCAATTTTAATTTTTCAGTCAGAATTGTGTAAGCTGGACCAATTGAGATGTCTATGGCATAGGCTATTGTTTCTGCTATTAGTCATTGGGCCTCTGCAATTATGGCATGAGAAAGATGAATTTTTTCCTCAAAAATGGATGTGGATGGCCAGGCACAGTGGTTCACACCTGTAGCCCCAGCACTTTGGGAAGCTGAGGCGGGCAGATCACGAGGTCAGGAGTTTGAGACCAGCCTGGCCAACATGGTGAAATCCCGTCTCTACTAAAAATACAAAACTTATCAGGGTGGGGTGGTGTGCATGTGTAATTCCAGGTACTCGGGAGGCTGAGGCAGGAGAATTGCTTGAACCAGGGAGGTGGAGGTTGCAGTGAGCGGAGATTGCACCACTGCACTCCAGCCTGGGTGACAGAGTGAAACTCCATCTCAAAAAAAAAAAAAAAAAAAAAAGAATGTGGATGATCTGCCACTACAGGCTTCATTTTCAGCATCATCTTGTCCCTTCTTAAAACAAGTTATTCATTTGGTTTTCTCTTTGTTTTTTTGAGATAGGGTCTTGCTCTGTCGTTCAGGCTGGTATGCAGTGGTGTGATCACAGCTCACTGCAGCCTCAAACTCCTGGGCCCAGAGATCCTCCTATCATCTTCTGAGCAGCTGAGACTATAGGTGCATGTGACCACGGCTGGATAATTTTTTAATTTTTTAATTTTTTTGTAGAGATGGAGTCTCACTATGTTGCCCAGGCTGGTCTCAAACTCCTGTCCTCAAGTGATCCTCCCATCTTGGCCTCCCAAAATGCTGGGATTACAGGCGTGAGCCATTGCACCCAGCTAAGTTATCCATTTATAAATTGCTGATTTCTTTGGGGCATTGTCCCCGTAACTTTATTTATTTATTTACTTATTTATTTATTTATTTTTTGAAGTAGAGTCCTGCTCTGTCACCCAGGCTGGAGGGCAGTGGTGCGATCTCAACTCACTGCAACCTCCACCTCCTGGGTTCAAGTGATTCTCATGCCTCAGCCTCCTGAGTAGCTGTGATTACAGGTGTGTGCCACCGCACCGGGCTAATTTTTGTATTTTTAGTAGAGACAGGTTTCACAATGTTGGCCAGCTGATCTTGAACTCCTGGCCTCAAGTGATCTGCCCACCTTGGCCTTTCAACGTGCTGGGATTACAGGTGTGACTACCGCTCCGGGCCCCCATAACCTTTTCATAAAGCATCAGTGATTTCACCATTCTTTCACTCAAGCTTCGCTGTAAATTTGGTATTTGTTCTTGTTTCACTTTTAGCAAAATTCGTGTTGATCTGATAGAAGCTCTTGTCAAATTGATGTCTTCTCTTTCTTAGTGCCTCAAACTCAATCTTATTCAGACATAAGTTCATGTGAGTTTATTTTGGCACCAAAACATTTTGAAATCCATGCATAGTTTTTTCATAATATACATTTTCCATGAGCCTTTTGAAGGCAGTTTGCCTCTGACATTGATTTAAGACCAACTGACAGGTGACCAACAGTTTGAAGAATTTGGAAAAGGGTGACTGGACTCTGAGTGTGGATTTTGAGAGAGAGGAATGGAGGATGTGCTCCAGCTGGAGGTCCCACCCTGTGCTAGCCCTGGTCACTTCCCAGCCTTCCAGGTCCCCGGGAACCACTCTCCCCGGCTACCCTGGGCACTCCCAGCCAGGGCAGGAAGCATCTGTCTGGGAAGTCCGGCCACTGCCTTCTGGGTTATGATCTGGGGCAATAGTGCCTTGTATGGCAGGGACCACCCAGGACGATGTCCTTAGAGGCCTACAGGCTCATTAGATTTTCAGTTATTCCCATTTTGAAAACGAGTTAAGTCCTTCCAGGCTCAGAATTTCAAAGGACAGCAATCACCTCTGGTTTTACTTTAAGAAGCAGGAGCCTCAATTTCACGAAGACCTGAGGTGGCCTCTCTGGAAGGCCCTGCCCAGTGTGAGCTGCAGGGTGGCTTCAGAGGAGTTGCCTCCAAGGGCCTCTTTCCTGTGATGATGAGTCAGGAGGTGGTTGGGGCCCATAGAGTGGGTTTGGGGCACGAATCCTGCCATATCAGTGGTCACACGCAGGCAGCTCTCAACCAGAGCTTCAAGATCAGTGGCCTGGCCCCAGCATGAACACTGTGGCCTCTGGGCCACTTTTTGCGCTAGGAAATGTTGATTGATCCCTTTTGTTGTTTTTGTTTTTCTAAATCTCCAACAGGCATTTTGAGGACAATTGTGGATAACTGATGTTACTAATAACAATAATAGTGTTAGTAATAATTGATGTTATTATTATTATTTTTTGAGATGGAGTTTCGCTCTTGTTGCCCAGGCTGGAGTGCAAGGGCATGATCTCAGCTCACCACAACCTCTGCCTCCCGGTTTCAAGCAATTCTCCTGCCTCAGCCTCCCGAGTGGCTGGGATTAACAGGCATGCGCCACCACGCCTGGCTAATTTTGTATTGTTAGTAGAGACAGAGTTTCTTCATGTTGCTCAGGCTGGTCTCAAACTCCCGACCTCAGGTGATCTGCCTGCCTTGGCCTCCCAAAGTGCTGGGATTACAGGCGTGAGCCGCCGTGCCCGGCCATTTGATGTTATTTTTTAAATTTGACGATGACATTGAGATTATGTAGGAGCGCCACACTGTAGTGCTATGATCATGCAACTCACTTTTAAGTGCTTCACAACAGGGTGTGTGTGCATGTGCACACTGACAGAAAGAAAGCGCATGTGGAGAGAAATTCATTATAGGTGAATCTAGGAGAACAGTACAGGTGTTTGTTTTATTATTGTATTCTTTTTTCAACTTTCCTATATGTTTGAGAACTTTCAAAATAAAATATTGGGGGCAGGGAATGAAGAGTGAATGATTCAGCCCAATGAGTGGGAGACAGAAACATCCTGGTACCAAGTCTCCAAGTTCTGCAGATAAGAAGCTGCCACCAAGAGGGGGCGGTGGCTCACGCCTGTAATCCCAGCGCTTTGGGAGGCCGAGGCAGGTGGATCACAAGGTCAGGAGATAGACACCATCCTGGCTAACACGTGAAACTCCGTCTCTACTAAAAAATACAAAAAATTAGCCGGGCATGGTGACGGGCGCCTGTAGTCCCAGCTACTCAGGAGGCTGAGGCAGGAGAATGGCATGAACTCGGGAGGCGGAGCTTGCAGTGAGCCAAGATCGCGCCGCTGCACTCCAGCCTGAGTGACAGGGCGAGACTCCGTCTCAAAAAAAAAAAAAAAAAAAAAAAAAAAAAAAAAGAGGGCAATGCTGGGCCTTCTCTCTTCTCCGTGGACAGAGAAGGGACACACGAGCACACAGTGCTAGGCAGCGGAGGGACACGGTGGCTGGAAGGGAGGACAGTGTCCGGGAAGGGCTTCCATGGGCGGGACATTCTCGATCACGGGCTGCCTCTTTGCTCTGTCACCACCGAAATGGGGAGGGGAGGGGAGACCTGAATATCTACACTTCTAGGGCTCTGCTGGTCAGTTAGGGGCACAACCCCTTCGGGCTAATTCCACCCCACCAGCATGACCAAGCCTCTCTTGTGCTGGGTAGAGAGGCAGTGGACCGCTGACTACTGTGGGGGTGACACCGAGTCCATCGAGGTCTCTGGGAGGACGTGCGCTGAAATGCACCCGGGGTTCAGTGTTTGGGTGCATTTGGACGGTAGCAGTGGTCTGGGGATGGGGCATACCTCTGCACCTACCCCTCGGGCTGGTTTTGTGTAGGGTTGGAAACAAAATAACCTGTTTATGTTCTTTTCCTAGACAAGAGAGCAAGAGTCTAGACAGGTTTGGGATGTCTGATTAGAAAATATTTCTGTTTTTGTGGAACTGCTAAATCCCAAGAGCGATAGAGGAAGTCCCGTGTGAAGGATTTTGATCCACATAGTAGATGAACTGTAAAGCCCACAGCGCCTCTTTCCCTGCATCCTGGAAATTCTCGGTTTAGACAAAATCAGTTTCCTCCTTGGCCAGTGAGTAAGACCGGACAATCTTTAAATTCCCTCCAGCTCTCACATCCTATGACTAATCAATACCAGTGCTTCTTAAATTAAACAAAACCAGTTGCCTGTAATCCCAGCACTTTGGGAGGCCGAGGAGAGTGATCACTTGAAGTCAGGAGTTTGAGACCAGCCTGACCAACATGGTGAAACCCCGACTCTACTAAAAATCAAAAAAAAAAAAAAAAGAAAAAGAAAAAGAAAAAAAAAATTAGCCAGATGTGATGGTGGGCGCCTGTAATCTCAGTTACTCAGGAGGCTGGGTCAGCAGAATTACTTAAACCTGGGAGGCGGAGGTTTCAGTGAGCCAAGATTGCGCCACTGCACTCCAGCCTGGGCGACAGCTAGACTCCGTCTCAAAAAAAACCCAAAAAACAAAAACCAGTTGATACAACTCCCTCTACAAGGCTACAGCCTGCTTGCTGCATTTTGTCTATTTTATCTATTTCTCTATTAATTATAGTTGATTTGCCAATTCTATTTTAAAAGATCTTGATATCAAGGAATTTATTTGACTTCCTCTTTTCCAAAACATTTATTTATTTATTTTTAATGGACAAAAATTGTATATGTTTATTGTGTACAACATGTTTGGAAAGAGGTATACATTGTGGAAGGGCTCCATCGAGCTATCTTTTTTTTTTTTTTGAGATGGAGTCTCACTCTGTTGCCCAGGCTGGAGTGTAGTGGTGTGATTTCAGCTTACTGCAAGCTCCGCCTCCCGGGTCCATGCCATTCTCCTGCCTCAGCCTCCTGAGTAGCTGGGACTACAGGTGCCTGTCACCACGCCTGGCTAATTTTTTGTATTTTTAGTAGAGACGGGGTTTCACCGTGTTAGCCAGGATGGTCTCGATCTCCTGACCTTGTGATCCGCCTGCCTCGGCCTCCCAAAGTGCTGGGATTACAGGCGTGAGCCACTGCGCCCGGCCTTGCATCAAGCTATTAATGTATGCGTTACCTCACATACTTATTTTTTTGTGATGAGAACACTCGAACTCTATTCTTTTAGCAATTTTCAGGAACACGATACATTGTTACTAAGCACAGTCACGATGTTGTAATAGCTCTCACCCACTTATTCCTCCTATTACTGAAATTGTTTCCTTTGACCAACATCTCACCACCCCATTTCATCTCTTCTAAGATGGTAGTGAGCATCTATCCATGAAGTACACGATGAAGAATAAATACTTGTGTAGACAGTTGAGTGCAGCAAGTCCGGTTTGTAACACACGTGACCTGACAGCTGTCTCATGCTAACAGGCTGGTTGTCTTGTTGTACAGCAGTTCAGCATACGGGGGCATATCCCACACACAGCTGTGATGGAGTGCTTTTCCCTGTGGAGCGTGACCCTTCTGTCTTCAGCGCGTTTTAGTAGGACGGGCTCTGAGTGAGGCGATGGAACCCTTGGGTTAGTCCCTGATGAACCTCTAACTAGCTGTGTGATCTCTGAGCCTCAGCGTCTTCCTCTGCAACACCGGGGGGTTGAATCAAGCCACATGTGAGGATCCCAAACTCCTGGGCTGCCCCAGAGCCCCCTTGTCACGTGCCCCAACATGATCGTGGACCTTCAACCTCCACCCACCCCAGCCTGGCCCCTGGTCTTGAACACACGCTTGCAGGGGCTGGGGGCTGAAGCAGGAGCCAAGACCAGGGCAGAGAAGCTCCAGGATGGGCAGGGGGAGCCAGGTGAGAACCAACTCTGGAATCTCCCAACCTGAGACTTAGGGTAGGGGCAGGGGAAGTAAGGAAAGGCACCCTCAACCTGGGATTTTTGAAAGCAGCAGAAGCAGGACAACTCTCTTACTTGGGGCTCACATGTTTGAAAATATTCTTTTATTACCTTTGGGGCTCACATGTTTGAAAATACTCCTGGGGCTTACATGTTTGAAAATACTCTTTTATTACCTTTCCATTAAAAAGTAATTCATGAGGTTGGGCGCGGTGGCTCACACCTGTAGTTCCAGCACTTTGGGAGGCTGAGGTAGGCAGATTACCTGAGGTCAGGAGTTCGAGACCAGCCTGGTCAACATGGTGAAACCCCGTCTCTACTAAAAATACAAAAATTAGCCAGGCATGATGGTGGGTGCCTGTCATCCCATCTTCTTGGGCAGCGGAGGCACGAGAATTGTTTGAACCTGGGAGGAGGCGGTTTCAGTGAGCTGAGATCGCGCCACTGCACTCCAGCCTGGGTGTCAGAGTGAGACTCTGTCTCAGGAAAAAATAAAAGAAGGAAAAAAGTAATAGATGATAATAGGTGAGTCTTGTAAGATGAAAAAATTTTGGAGTTCTGTTGCACAACTATGTGAATATGTTTAATGCTACTGACCTGTACATGTAAAAATGGGTAAGATGGTCAATTTTATGAGAGAGAGATATATAGATATATATGAGATATATATAATATAATAATATATTATATTATTATATTTTATATATAATAATAATTATTTTTTGAGACGGAGTTTTGCTCTTGTTGCCCAGGCTGGAGTGCAATGGCATGATCTTGGCTTACCACAACCTCTGCCTCCTGGGTTCAAGCGATTCTCCTGCCTCAGCCTCCTGAGTAGCTGGGATTACAGGCATGCACCACCATGCCAGGCTAATTTTTTTTGTATATTTAGTAGAGACAGGGTTTCTCCATGTTGGTCAGGCTGGTCTCAAACTCCCAACCTCAGGTGATCTGCCCGCCTCGGCCTCCCAAAGTGCTGGGATTACAGGCGTGAGCCACTGCGCCCGGCATGTGATTTTTTTTTTTTTTTTCGTGGTGGAGTCTTGCTCTGTCACCCGGGCTGGAGTGCAGTGGTACCATCTCAGCTCACTGCAACCTCCACCTCCCGAGTTTAAGCGATTCTCCTGCCTCAGCCTCCTGAGTAGCTGGGATTACAGGCACGCACCACCACGCCCAGATAATTTTTGTATTTTTAGTAGAGATGGGGTTCTACCATGTTGGTCAGGCTGGTCTCAAACTCCTGACCTTGCGATCCACCTGCCTCAGCCTCCCAAAGTGCTGGGATTACAGGTGTGAGCCACCACGCCCGGCCTGATACATTTTTTTAGCCAGGATTTTTTTTTTTTTTTTTTTTTTTGAGACAGAGTCTCACTCTGTCGCCCAGGCTGGAGTGCAGCAGCGCGATCTCGGCTCACTGCAACCTCCACCTCCTGGGTTCAAGCCATTCTCCTGCCTCAGCCTCCTGAGTAGCTGGGATTATAGGTGCATGCTACCATGCATGGTCTCGAACTCCTGACCTCGTGATTCGCCCGCCTCGGTGTCCCAAAGTGCTGGGATTACAGACGTGAGCCGCCATGCCTGGCCCTTAACCACATTTTTTTTTTTTTTTTTTAGAGACAGAGTCTCGCTCTGTCGCCCAGGATGGAGTGCAGTGGTGCGATTTTGTAAAGGGGGAAGGGGAGTAATAGACAAGCTTCACAAACATTGGAGAACACTGAAGAGTAACCAAAGATAACACAGATACAGCTCTATACTCTGCAGGCCGTGTTGCTCACACCCTTCCTCCGGGGACTGTCTTGACGGTTTCATTTGCAGTATTCTCCGTCCCCTTCAATGTGATTCTGTAGTGTCTAGCCCTTGTGGGTGTCAGAGCACAGAACCCTCCTGCTAATAGAGGGGTGGCTGGGATGAGCACGTCCTACAGCCCTGTGGCTTAACTTGGGATCTGCCACACAGGAACCTGGGGGATGTAACTGTAACCGTATGGGGCTGTCAGGTAGCTGTGTGCTGTGTGTAAGTCTCGTCCTGTTGCTGTCCTGCACGCAGCAGGCATGTCACATGTTCGGCGGTGTGCACACCACATACCTGCACCGATAGTCCTGAAGCTGTAGGAGACAGTTCTGAAACTGTTTTGTTGAGGGCCACTGGGCTATTAAAAGTAAAATATTTTACATTAAGTGAAATATTCTAAGTGATTATTTGATTTGGAAGGTTGTTGTTTTGTGTGGGATTTTTGGGATAGAGAAAGGTATACTCAGCCACCTTTTGTTTACAATCAAACAAGTATTTACCAAGTTTATGTAACAAACAAAATAAATGTTCCATTCTGTGTTAGTGAGAAGAAAAGAGAGGGCAGGACGCAGAGAAAAGGGAAGAGGCCCAGAGAAGACAGGCCGCTGTGTTCACAGGGGGCAGAGGCTGTGGGGGGATCGGGAGGGCACCTTCCTGTGGGTAGCACCCTGCTCATCTTTCCCCGTGGCTTTGCGCTGTGCCCTGTGCCCTCCGCACTGCCCAACCTGCTTACAGGGAGGGCCTGGGAGTTCAAGGGCCTTCTCCATCAGAAGCTTCAGGTCAGGGTCAATAGGGCGTGGCGCTGTTTGGTTCTGTTAAACACAATTTTGGTGTTTAATGACGATTTCTTGATTTATTCACTCTTTTCTTCCATAAATATTGAGCACTTGCCATGTCCCAGACACTGTGCTAGGTGCTGATTGTAATCCCAGACACTGTGCTAGGTGCTGATTGTAATCCCAGACACTATGCTAGGTGCTGATTGTAATCCTTATGAATATTTAGTAACATCTGAAACAGACAAAAATAATTATAATAATTATTGTAACATATAATCATATGACACTTTATATATATTTACATATATACTTTATATATATATTTATATATACTTTATATATATTTCTATATATACTTTATATATATTTATATATACTATATTTCTATATATACTTTATATATATTTATATATACTATATTTCTATATATACTTTATATATATATTCTCTATATATTTATATATACTTTATATATATAATATATATTTTATATATATTATATATACTTTATATATTTATATATACTTTATATATATTTATATATATACACTTTATATATATACTTTATATATTTATATATACTTTATATATATACTTTATATATTTATATATATATACTTTATATATATACTTTATATATTTTTATATATATATTTATATATATATTTTTTTTTTGAGACAGAGTCTCACTCTTGTCACCCAGGCTGGAGTGCAGTGGTACAATCTTGGCTCACTGCAACCTCCGCCTCCCAGGTTCAGGTGATTCTCCTGCCTCAGCCTCCCGAGTAGCTGGGATTACAGGCACCAGCCACCACACCTGGCTAATTTTTATATTTTTAGTAGAGACAGGGTTTTGTCATGTTGGTCAAGCTGGTCTTGAACTCCTGAACTCAGATGATCCACCTGCCTCGGCCTCCCAAAGTGCTGGGATTACAGGTGTGAGCCACAGCACCTGGCCTATTTTTCTTTTGTATATTTAATTTTTAAATATAATAAAAGGCAGGGTCTCACTATGTTGCCCAGGCTGGTCTTAAACTCCTGGGATCAAGTGATCCTTTCACCTCGGCCAAAGTGCTGAGATTACAGCTGGAAGTCACGGCATCCAGCCAATATTATTATAATAATTTATAAAATTGTTCCAGGAACAAATAGTGACTGCCATCATTCTTACTATTACATGGATTGGCACATTTTCTTCCTGTCCATACTGAGGATGGAAGTGCTGAGAATGAATGCGGGAAGCTGCTGGTGAGGGCAAGAGGGCAGGGTGTGGAAGGTGCCTAGGAAGGAACGGCAGCCTGCCTTCCGCCAGGGCTGGGAGGCTCAACAGCCAACAGTGAGGGCACCCGTGCTCCAGTCTGCAGGGCAGAGGGGCCCTGATGCAACCCTGCAGGGGGCAGGGGGCAGACTTTGTGCAACACAGCTGAACTGGCACAGGTTCTGGGAAACAGGATTTCCCAGGGGCACCCTGGTGACTTCTGCCTTCTCTTGCCTCGCAGGCCAGTGGTTTCCAGGACCATGCTTGTGGTGAGTCCAGAAAGTGTGTGCATGCAGGCCAGGATACAGCTTTGTGTGACACAGATTTTATAAGTCAGAACTTTCATCTGTTGATTAGTTATCTTCCTCTTTGCTTTGTGATGGCATTCATGGAAAAGCCATAATTTCAGTGGACCCCACTCAGAACCTTGACGTTTGGCTCTAGTCACAGAACTTTGTTCCCCTGGGCTTCAGACCCTGCCTAGGTCCTCCAGACGAGCCCTCCCAGGAGCTGGATTCTCTCCCTGCAGCCCCCACTTCCTGTTTCCTGCTCTCCCCACAGCTGCTACCTCCATCCTTGGTCCCAGACTTCCACCTCTGTCCTCTGCTTGGACCCTGCTCTGGTGCCCATCCACCTCTGGGACTTCTGCCCTTCACCTCTGAAAAAACCGTTGCCTGGCCGGGTGCTGTGGCTCATGCCTGTAATCCCAGCACTTTGGGAGGCCGAGACGGATGGATCACGAGGTCAGGAAATTGAGACCATCCTGGTTAACATGGTGAAACCCCATCTCTACTAAAAATGCAAAAAATTAGCCGGGCGTGGTGGCAGGTGCCTGTAGTCCCAGCTACTTGAGAGGCTGAGGCAGGAGAATGGTGTGAACCCGGGAGGCGGAGCTTGCAGTGAGCCGAGATTGCGCCACTGCACTCCAGCCTGGGCCACAGAGCGAGACTCTGTCTCAAAAAAAAACCAAAAAAAAAAAAAAAAAACCAAAAAAAACCCTCGCCCACTTCCCTCCCCTCCTTCCGGCCCCTTCCCCATCTCTGGATCTTTTGGATCTGCTCATCTTTCTTCCTGCCTTTCCTGCCACCAGCTGAACTGTTGCATAATGAACAGCTGCCAGCAAAGATATCTAAAGCTGTGCTGCACTTTCTCAGTTAAAAGCACAAGTGGAATGCTCATTCTTTTTTTAAGTTATTTTTACCCCTGTGGATTGGATTAAATCAACTTAATCTGCACTGTCTGCACCTCCAGGCTAGGATGAGCCGATGTGCTCTTTTTCAGGTCCCAGATTCCAGGTGGGCAGGATATCACCACAGCAGCTCTGTGAGAGCTGAGCAGCGGCCTCCTGTCTGTACCCACCACAGCCTCTGCACTCACCAAGCCCTGTCCCAGCAGAGGATCCTGCCTTTCACATTCAGAAGTCCCACCTCTGGCACTAGAATGTACATTCCTGAAGGTTAAAGAGGACACCTCCTGCGTGTTGTGCATAAGACTCAGTGTGTTACTTCCTATGCCAATGCCCTTAGCCGACGATTGTGAATGGAGAGACTAGGACAGCAGAAAGCTTGCCTTGCAGGACTTTCCGTTTCTGAGAGGAGGACCCAGAATATTATGATAGGAATAAGGAAAAATTGAATAATGCCTGCCTTAGCAAAGTGGCTCTCTCTAGGCCTTTCTCAGAGTTTAACATATTATAAATTAGGATGGCATTAAAAAATAGAGTCAGAATGGTTTGCACCTGATTATAATCGGCCAGGTGTTTGCCTGGATTCCATTCCTAGTCAGTCCCCGCCAGTCTAGTTAGGAATCAAGCTTTGTTGCGAGTCCTAGGCTTGGTCTTGAGTGCTCCTTGGAACGAAGGGTGGTGGGGAGCAAGGAGGTGGGTGGCTGCGTCCCCCGGGCCTTTCTCTTGGACAAGGCTGCAGCTCGTCCTCACTCAGGCTCCAGGGCGGGGCGGGCACCTTCTCTAGCTAACAGCCTTGCTGGGAAAGTTACAGTGATCATGTAGGTAAAAACGCCTTGTCAACCGCAAACTTCCAGACAAAAGTCCCGTGAAATTCTTATCGTCTGTTCTGGACAGTGGCGCGAGGGCTATTTGGAGAGATGAACTCAGTGTGAGCCCAGCACGCCCCGCCCCAGCTGTCTCAGCTGCACCCAGGAATCCTGCGGTGGCCACTCCCCGCTCCAGCTGGCCCCGTGATGCAGAAAACATTTTTCCCGACCCATCCCAGCAACCCTCACCCTTCCTTACTAAGTCACATTTGTGCCTGACTCCCAAGAATACGCTTCACGCCCACGCATGGAATCAAGGGAGAAACCAGCAGGTCCGCGCTGTGTCCCTTGCCTGGCCGGGTCACCTCTCGCGACCGCAGTCCTGTCCAGGGCGGACATCGTTCACGTTCTTACAGATGAGGGAGCCGAGTCTGGGAGAGGCCAAGAGACGTGCCCGGGCACACATTTGGCCCCCAGCTGCTTACAGTAGAAACGGGGCCCCGGAGCTCCGCGGGGGATCTGCTCGGCAGGGCGCCCCGGCCTGCAGCTGCAGCGGACTCGGTCAGAACCTGATTCAACGGGAGGAACCACGTTGTCCAAAGCTCATTCCTGGGAGGGGAGTTCTGCCCAGGGAGACAGGGGGTCACCAAGCTTTCTTTGTCGGATGAGATTTTTCTCCCTGGGCGCCCCCCACCATCCTCGCCTCCTCACCTGGCTTCTGCTGGGAGGAGCGGCTGGGTCTGCAGCTCGGGCTGGCCACTGCCTTTACCTGAGCGCCTGCGCTTGGGTCAGCCTGGCAGGCAGCAGCAGGCCAAGGAATACCCCTGCAGGGAGGTGCGGCCGGACAGCTGACGCCCGCCCTGCCTGTGCCGGCTGTTCCGAGGACGCCGGAATGTGGAGTGGGGACACCGAGAGGGAGGACGCCTCTGCACCATCACTTGGGGCAGCGTGGGGAGCTCGCGTCCTTCACCTCCAGGGCAGGCGGAGGTCTGGGCGCAGGGCGGGCGGGAGCACAGTGCATAGCCTGACGCCGTTCATTCGGGCTGAGCTGGTGCAGCTCACCGGGCTGCCAGCACCGACGCTGCATGAGCGCTCTGCGGCCACCTGCATCCAAAGAAAGCCTCGACGGCTTGCCATAGGGAAGCCCTGCGGGTCTTGAGCTCACCTTGAGGAAGCGCTGAGCAGTCAGGAGGCCGTTCCCTCCGGAAACCCTGGCAGCCCTGGTCGCCCAAGTGACAGTCTCCAGAGCTGTGGTTAAAGGAAGGGCTTGGCCGGGATCATGCCTGTCATCCAGCGCTTTGGGAGGCCGAGGTAGGAGGATTGCTTGAGGCCAGGAATTCAAGACCAGCCTGGGCATCATAGTGAGATTCCCCATCTCTGAAATATATATATATATGTTTAAAAGAAGAGCTTCATTCACAGTTCCCTGGGAGGGAGGAAGCATTTTTAAAAAATCAATCAATTGGCCAGGCGTGGTTGCTCCTGCCTGTAATCCCAGCACTTCAGGAGGCCAAGGTGGGCGGATCACCTGAAGTCAGGAGTTCGAGATCAGCCTGGCCAACATGGTGAAACCCCATCTCTACTAAAAATACAAAAATTAACCAGGCCTGGTGGCAGGTGCCTGTAATCCCAGCTACTTGAGAGGCTGAAGCATGAGAATCACTTGAACCCGGGAGGCGGAGGTTGCAGTGAGCAGAGATCACGCCTCTGTACTCCATACCACTGCACTCCAGCCTGGGGGATAGAGCGAGACTCTGTCTCAAAAAAAAAAAAAAAAAGAAATCAATCAATAAAAACTGTTTTCATTACAGAACATTAAAAACATACCCAAATCAGAGACTAGAATAATGAAAGCCCATGTATCCATCACCCAACTTCATCTGAAACAGATCTTAACAACTGTGCCTGTTTCTTAAAGAAAAGAAACAAAAGGGTGTATTAGTATCTGAGTTATAGTAAATGTTTTCATTCACTCTTTTCAGGAAAAAAATGGGCAAATAAATGGGTCAAATATTTTGAAGATACTATATTGAACTATTCTTAGCACTTTCTTTCTCCTTAGTGTGAAAATTAAAGGGTGTACTTCCCAAGCATCTGTGCCTGCTATATGCCCAGCCCCATCCAGGCTCCAAGCTCTTTATTTTTATTTTTATTTAGAGATGGGGGTTTTGCTATGTTGCCTAGGCTGGCCTCCATCTCCTGGACTCAAGTGATCCTCCCACTTCAGCTTCCCTAGTAGCTGAGACTACAAGTGCATGCCACCATGTCCGGCCCCATTTAAAAATTAGAGTGAATACGCAAAGCTTGAAATAGACAATTTGGCAGACGCAGTGACTCACACCTGTAATCCCAGCACTTTGGGAAGCCGAGGCAGATGGATCACCTGAGGTCAGAAGTTCGAGACCAGCCTGGCCAACATAGTGAAACCCCATCTCTACTAAAAATACAAAAAAATTAGCCAGGTGTGGTGGTGCATGCCTATAGTCCCAGCTACTTGAGAGGCTGGGGCAGGAGAATTGCTTGAACCTGGGAGGTGGAGGGTGCAGTTGTGCCTCTGCACTTTAGCCTGGGTGACAGAGCAAGACTCTGTCAAAAAAAAAAAAAAAAAAAAGGAAAGAAAAAAGAAAAAGAAAAGAAAAGAACCAATTTGCCTTTTCAGCTTTGGCTCCGCAGCCTGCCCGTTGAGGACCAGCTAGTCTTACTCTAGCTCCCAGCTTGCCAGACACATCAGTTAATTCTTCATGCCATTTAAGAGATATCTGGGAGCAAATAAAACGTTTATGGAGTAAAAAATCTAATGCGATTCCAGGTTTACATATTTTGTTGCATTATACAACACTTTTTATTTTTATTTTTTGAGAGTCAAGGATCTCTCTATGTTGCCCAGGCTGGTCTTGAACTCCTGGCCTCAAGTGATCCTCCCATCTCAGCCTCCTGAGTAGACTTCAGGCTCTCCAGTGGTAATTGAATAAGATGATAACCCCCATAACCCAGGCACTCCAGAGGCCTGGCTGACCCAGCACGCCCGAGGAGGCACCTGTGGATATGGTCTCTCCCAGTCCCGGAGGGGAGGAGGACCAGGTGGGTTCGTCTTCTTCTCTACACCCCCAGGATCTTAGAGGTGGCTTTCAGAGAGATCCCAAGGCTGGTCAAAAAGGGACCATCAGGGTTGCCCCAAGGCCAGCCCTGCCTCCCTGGGGGACCCCCCAGGTGGCACCCATGCTAACATCCCCTGTTCAACAGCTGCACCTGGGCTGCCTCCCTGAGCCTCCTGGAGTGGCCACTCTGAAGGGGGCTCCTTCCCTTTGTTGCGGTCTTGTTGAAAGATTGTATTGTCATTTAACATTTCTGCTTCACACTGACAGATACTGCAGGGAAATAAAAGAAGCTAATGAAAGAAATACACCTTGCAGGATTGGGGCAGGTTCAGGGCAGAGCATTGGAGAGCCCAGTTTGTGGACTTGAGAGGTCTCTACATGTTGGCTTGTGGAGGAAGTGGGGTGGGGCCCTTTTGGGGAGATGCTTGATCAAGCACAAAAGGCACTGCCCTGCAGTAGGGAAGCTGGACAGGAGGGATTAAAAAAAAATAACTCATGTGGACAGAACTATAACCTGTGGGTAGAAGTTTTAGGGACCCAGATATTTGGCTAAAACCCCCCCAAAGTTAGCTGGGCCTGGTGGACCTGTAGTCCCAGCTACTTGGGAGGCTGAGGTGGGAGAATCTGTTGAGCCTGGGAGGTCAAGACTGCGGTGAGCTCTGATCATGCCACTGCACTCCAACCTGGGCAACAAAGCAAGACTTTACCTTAAAAAAATAAAACACACCCTAAGACAGACAAAACTGCACAAGTTGAATGAGCTCCTGTTGCAGGGGCTGCCATATCTAAGTGTTCAAGCCAAGGATGGTGAACAGCATGGGGGTCTTAGGGAGAAGGGTTTCTGTGCACATTCATAACATCTGAGACTCAGCTCCCAACCCTGGCACATTTTATCCTTTGAGGAGAGAGATGATTTTTTCCTAAAGTAAAATATCATTTGGAGTAAATCCTGGTGAATTAGGTAAAGGAATAAGTCAAAGCATTACTATTAATTCTTCTGTTAGGTATAGGAGTGAGTCGAACCTTTTAGGTTTTTATTTTGTTTGTGTGGCGGGTGAGCAGAGACTCACTGGGCCGGTGGCGCGGGGGTAAAAGAATTTACCAAGACAGTTGTAGGTAAAGAAAGGCAGATTTATTAGAGAAAGCAGGAAAATGTGTTGCAAGGTTGCAGCGGGCAGAATCAGCAGAAGAGGAGCTGCCTGCCAGGAGACCAAGGCTGGCTGGGGAGTTTATAGAATGGAACTTGAGCTGATTGATAACTAACTTCAATTTTTCTATCAGCCTAGGTGTTTGATAAATTAAGGTGTTTGTTGATAAGTGGGAAGCTTGTGAACTCTGTATGTTATCTGCTCAGGAGGGCCACATGTCCTGGACCATAAAGAAAAACAGACCCACAGCATGTCTGCTTCCTCTCTTCGTTTATCTGTCCTGGACTATGGAGGAAGGCAGACCCATCGCTCATCTGCTTTATCTCTTTGTTTTCACCTGGTCCTGCCAACCTGACTCCTTTTTCCTAATTAGGACTCTGCAGATTGCATGGTTTTCTTTTTTCTTTTTCTTTTTCTTTTTTTTTTTTTTTTTTAAAGAGATAGAGTCTTACTCTGTCATCCAGGCTGGAGTACAGTGGTGCTGTCATAACTTACTGCAGCCTCAACCTCCTGGGCTCAAGTGATCCTCCTGCCTCAGCCTCCCAAAGTACTGGGATTACAGGTGTGAGTCACTGTGCCCAGCCTTTGTAAGTTTGAGGTCTAACCACATACCAATGAGGCAGGTGTTGGTATATGGCTTGAAAGTGATCCTGCCTTAGTTGTCTTCCCACATGTCATTCCCATGAGCTGTGTGTACAGATGTGTGACTGTGCGGGCTGGGAAGTCTGAAATCTGCAGGGAGGCTGCAGGCTGGAGCCCCGGAAGAGCTGATGTTGCAGCGCCACCCGCAGGGCTGTCTGAGGGCAGAATTCTTTCTCTAAGGGGAGGTCAGTTTTTTCTCTTAAGGCCTTCAATGGACTGGATGAGGCCACTCCCTAATGGGCAACCTGGAGGGCATGTGCTTTACGTAAAGTCCACGGCTTTAAATATTAGTCTCATCTTCAAAAATACTTTTCACAGCAACATTGGGATTGGTGTTTCACCAGAAACTGGGTGCCGTAGCCTGGCCAAGTGGACACGTAAAGTCACCATTACAAGCAGTAACATCACAATGGCTGGGTGCGTGGGGGGGCTGTGGAAAAAACACTGCTTTTTCTCTCTACTCTCACTCTCAATACAGAGAATTTCACCTCAGGTCACCGAAATGTGTGGGGATTTCTCTCCACAGACATCCCGTTCTCCAGCAGACACCAGCTAGGTGTCCTCTCATTCAATTCAACTCTGACACAGTCCTCTTGGAGATAGCATCGAACACCACGGGCTGAGGGCTCAGTCCTCAAGGCTGCCCTCACTTTTCATGCCCATTGCAACCCCCAAGCTGTGACAAATCTCAATTCCCCTGATCCCCGGCTTGGGGGTGGTTAATTTGCTAGGGTAGCTCACAGAACTCAGGGAAACCCTTTCTGTATGTTTATGCTTTTATTATGAAGGATATTACAAAGGACACAGATGAAGACACTCATGGGGAAGGCATGTGGGGCAGGGCGTGGAGCTTCCGTGGCCTCCCTGGACACCACGATCTCAGAGCCTCTACGTGTTCACTCTCTAGAAGCTCCCTGAGCCCCGTAGCTTGGGGATTTTTCTGGAGGCTTCATTACATAGGCACAATTGATTACCTCATTGGCCACTGGTGATTGATTCAGCCTTCAGCTCCTCTCCCTTCCCCAGAGGTTGGGGGATGTGGCTGAAAGTCCTGACCCTTTAATCACAGGTCTGGTTCCCTGGCAACCAGCCCCTATCCTGAGGCCATGCAGGAGCCCACCAAGAGTCTCCTAAAACGATACTCCTGGCCAGGCGCGGTGGCTCATGCCTGTCATCCCAGCCCTTCGAGAGGCCAAAGCAAGTGGGTCTCTTGAGCCCAGGAATTTGAGATCAGCCTGGACAACATAAGGAGACCTCATCTCTACACAAAATAAAAATGATTAGCCGGGCGTGGTTGTGTGCAGCTGTAGTCCCAGCCACTGAGGAGGCTAAGGTGGGAGGATCACTTGAGCCCAGAAAGCTGCAGTGAGGTGTGATCACACCACAGCACTCCAGCCTGGGTGACAGAGCAAGATGCTGTCTTGAAAAAAAAAAAAAAAAAAAAGATGCCCCCATAACCCAGGAAATTCCAAAGGATTTAGGAACTCTGTGTCAGCCATTCCAATCACTCAGGAGATTACAGATTTTAGGAGATCTATGTCAGGAACGGGGGCAGAGGCCAAATATGTATTTTTTATTATATCACAATATCACAGGGGTCCTGGTGCCCTGGCCTGGCCTTGGAGTAGCAGGGAGAACCTGGCTCCCAGCAGTGGTGGCCTGAAGACTTCTCGCAGGTGGGCTGGGGGAGTTGCCGCAGTGACCTTCACAGACTGGCCTCCAACAGTCATAGCCACTGGACATCTCAGGGGAGGCCTGGGTGGGACACAACTCCCCATAGTCGGAGTGTGTCCCCCACTGCCTTGGCACATGAGCCCCTGGGGTATGAAGTTGGGGAGACCACTCAGTGGAGTGGAGGCTCAGAATAAAAGGCACTGCACTGACCATCAGATTTTAAAAGCAATAGCTCATGCCCATAATCCCAGTCCTTTGGGAGGCTGAGGTGGGAGGATCACTTGCTCCCAGGAGTTGGAGAGCAACCTGGGCAACATAGTAAGATCCTGTTGCTAACAACAACAACAAAAAATCTAAAAAAAAAAAAAAAGATGATGAGCTGGGTGTGGTGGTATGCACCCGTAGCGTCAACTACTTGGGAGGCTGAGGTGGAAGCTACATTTAAAAAAATGTTATGTTGGCCAGGCATGGTGGCTAACGTCTGTAATCGCAGCACTTTGGGAGGCCAAGGCGGGTGGATCACCTGAGGTCAGGAGTTTGAGACTAGCCTGGCCAATGTGGTGAAAGCCCAAAAACACAAAAATTAGCCGGGTGTGGTGGTGCACACCTGTAATCCCAGCTATTCAGGAGGCTGACGCAGGAGAATCGCTTGAACCCTGGAGGCAGAGGTTGCAGTGAGCCGAGACCACACCATTGCACTCCAGCCTGGGCAACAAGAGTGAAACTCCATCTCAAAAAAAAAAAAAAAAAAGTTATGTTGATTTTGCCACAATACAATAAAATCTTGGGGAAGGAGAAGGAAGAGCTATCCTCCTGGCCCACTGGGACTTGAGAGCTGGCTGTCAGAGATGGAGGGCAGGCAGGTAGCCCCATGGCCTCTGCTGCTGGAGGGGGCCTGGTAATTGTAGCAAGGAACAGCCGTCCCCATGGAGGTGGTGGTAGGGAAAGGCGCTGGCCACAGTTTTCTTTCCCTACAATTTATAACACAGGAGGGAGTGGGAGCCAGGAGACCCAGCGTGGGAACAGTGTCATCCTGGGTGGAAGCCGACCCTCACATGTGGCTTGATGAGCCGCCCCCACCTCATCACATGAGGAGAAAGGAGAACTTCCCTTTGGGGAAATGGACTCCCGTTTTAGAATCCTGGTCCTGAAGAGGCCTACGCCATGGCTTTGAGCTGGGCTCCTGACCTGGCGGGTGGTGACAATTTCTTTGGGGTGCAGGAGAAGGGCAAGCTGTGGCTGGCTGGCTGAAAAGTGCTGGCTGGAAGACAGATCGTGTTTACATTTTTAAAATCTGGGCCAAGAAAATCTGTCTGGGAATGGAGTTCCTGGACCAAGTCGATTGGATCCTGATTTTATGGATGAAGACAGCAGCTTGGGCTGTGAAGTCTGGTCACTGCGGGTGATTTTAGCCAGAGTCTGTCTCTGGCCATGAGGTCATTGCTCTTAGAGCATTTCATTCTGATGTCCTCAGTTCATCCCTGGCCTGCACCCTGTTCCCTGCTGCTGGCAGAAAGTGCTCCTTGAATCTAGCCTGGGGATCATGTGGCAGAAACACACTAGGACGAGTGTGTGGGGGATGCTCATGGCAGCTACCTGTGTTTGTGCGCCTGAGAAAGGGGTCATAGGAGTGGCGTCCAGGTCCATGCAGTGACTGCAGGAGCGTGGAACCTGGGCTCATAGGAACCATTTCTTTTTTTGTGAATTGTGATTCTAGAAGTGAATAATTTCCAATTCGAGCTCTTCAGCTTGGCCCCATCAAAGACACACAGACGAACACTCAGCCCCTGAACGGGACACACACGCCACCCCGGGGGTTCAGCTGAAGGCTTAGGTGAAGGCGGCGTCCAGGCCCCACAGGGTCCAGGCCTCGAGCCCGCTGGAGCGCCGTGGCTCTCCCCACCCACCCTCAGCTGCGTGGGGCACATCCTGGTCTGAGCTAGCGGACTAAATGCAGGTGATAGAGAAACTAAGATGAGAACAAGAAAGTGTCACGTTTGGAGTGCCTGTCACCTAATCCGAACCAGAGACAAGACAGCCACGCCTGCTGGGACCCTTCCCCTGAGGGAGTGGGTTTCAATTCCACCCGTTTCCTGGCCAAGGGCCCACTGAAGCCTTTGACAACAGCAAAACCAACCTTTGCTGCCTCCTCCCCGAGGCCTGGAGCCTCCCTGAGGGTTCTGCGAAGAGGCTGCTCTTGTCCCAGGCCACCCCATGTATCATGGGCACAGGAGATAGGGAGGAGGTGGCCGCAGCTCCTTCAGAAGCTCCCAAATGCCAAGAGGTCCTTCTGAATGTCCTCCCCCTTCCCATGGGGAGAAGGCCAGCCCGTCCCTTCCTCAATTCCTCCCTTTGAACAGGTTGGGCCCCCACAGTTTCCCCACCATCTGGACATAGGCCTAGGGCCTCCCAGCGAGTGAGGGCAGTGGCTGAGTCAACGGGATCAGGCACTGGAGTGAAAATTCCTTTTTTGGAAGCCAGGCAGTCACTGCCCAGGCCGGTGGAATCCTTGGGAAGTGACGCAAGCCCGGAGTCAGTGAGAGGCAGAAGTGAGCGCCCCTCGGCCAGGCCGGCCACACGCCTGGCTGCAGCCCTCCTCCTCTCCTCTCCTGCTGGCCCGAGGTGGGCAGGGCGGTCAGGAGCTCCTTATATAGGAAATGTTTTGAAGTCACAGCAGATGGCCTGTGCCTGAACAATGTTTGTAACCCTCGCTCTACCAGCAGCGCAGCTCATTCTGGAAGGCAAGAAGGGATAATACTGAACGTGCCTGTTTTTTTTCACAGTGTGAAAGAAGAGCCTGTGCTTTGAGGAATGCCACCTCCTTTCCTTTTGTCTGTCCTGCTGTGGGGCCTGGCCCAGCTTCTCCAAGAACTGGCTTAGACACAGTGAAAGCCCAGGACTCAGGCAGACGCCGGTCACGGGGCCTCTCAAAGGCGACTGCAAAGTGTCTGTGAAGGGAAGACCGTCCAGGCCGGGAATGGCTGAGCAGCAGCTGGGAGCCCCGGGAAGGGGAGAGTTTTTCTTCCTCTAGGGTTCCAGGACACACTGTGGTGACTTTCCGTGGCCAGAGTTGGTGGCTAGGGAAGGAAAAGGCCTCCAAGGCATCATTTCTTAATCAGGAAATATTTTTCTTCTAGCATCTGTTCCCCCGATTCTAGGAACAGCACTCTATTTCTCTTTGGGGTGGCTCCAGGACTCAGTGTGTGGCCCAGCCTGGCAGAGCCACCAGCTGCTGTGTCTGCAGCATGAGGTGTAACCCAGGGCATCCGATGAGGGGACAAGGTGTAGCCCAGAGCTTCCTGCTGCAGGGCCTGAGGTCTGCACTTGCTTCCACTTGAGGGGGTCCCCCCTCCCTGCAGGGAATCAGATCGAAGAGAGTGGGAGACAGATTCTTACAATGTTGTCTGATTGCCTTCGTCCAGCTGTGCCTGCAGCTAGAGACCCCAGCCATGGACAGGAGGCTCCTCGCAGCTGAGCCAGCATGAGGCACAGCTCCACCTTGGCAACCCGGTGCCCCACCTGGCTGCAGGCAGCATCTGCAGCTGAGGGTGAAGCAGTTTTTTTTTGGTTTTTAAGAAAAAGGCTGGGCCGGGTGTGGTGGCTCACGTCTGTAATCTCAGAACTTTGGGAGGCCCAGGCAGGAGGATTGCTTGAGTCTAGGAGTTTGAGACCAGTCTGAGGAACATAGCAAGACCCCATCTCTACAAAAATAAAAAAAACTAGGCGTGGTGGTGTGCACTTGTAATCTCAGCTACTCAGGAGGCTGAGGTGGGAGGATGGCTTGAGCCCAGGGAGGTCGAGGCGGCAGCGAGCCGAGATCATGCTGCTGTACTCCAGCCTGGGTGACAGAGCTAGACCCTGTCTCAAAAAAAAACAAAAAAAAAAAAAAAGAGAAAAAGAAAAAGAAAAAAGAGGCTGAAAAAGTAAAGTCCTTTCACTTTCACAAGTGAAAAAGTAAAAAAGTCCTTGAAGACCTCCACAATTTGAGTCCTTCAGTGTGAGGGCCCCTTTGAGCCTGTTAAAAATCCACGTTTGAAAAAAACATACAGTAACATTTTGCAGCTTGTTATTTTTGTGGCACTAATAAAGACTTATGAGGGATTATATCTGTTAGCAGAATATTCCTGGATGAGTTTTGCTTCTATATAAAGTTTTTTGTTTTTGCTGTTCTGATAGTTTTGTTTTGTTTTGTTTGTTTTTTTGCTCTTCTGAGAGATAAAGGAGACGCGGGAAGTGTCACACATCTTGAAGGTCATTCTTGCGATGGGTTTATTGCAGGAGATGGTGGACCAAATGGCTCTGACACATGCACACGCTCCTGGGCACGCCTGCTGCGTGGTCGCTTCCCATGACCCCCAGGGCCCTCTATGCCTCCCCCCCACGGCACCCTGCCCACAGCCCCCACTTCATGTACCACCAGGCCCTTTCCTTTTCTGGGCACCGCTCCTGAGCAGCGTGACCAGCGGCCTACAAGTGTATGTGGCTCAGAACATAAAAGCATCTTCAACATTCGTCATTGAGCCAAACGAAACACAGAGTTTGGCTCAAGAGCCAGCGACAGCCTGCATCCCTATCCACACGTGAACCGGCCCTTGGCTTGTGACCGGAGGGATGGCCGCTCTTCCTTGTCATCCAACACCCGGAGCATGTACGTGCCCAGATAGATGAGAAAATGTCCCGTCACCTGGGCGGAGTAGGACAGGAACCGCAGCAGACTCCTGTGGCAGAGGGAGATAGGGAGGCTTTAGCTTGGGATTATGGGCCAGTGAGAAACAGACAGGATGGGAATACTTCACTCCCCCCACCAAAAGGCACTCGGAGGAGGCCAGGCTGACATTTAGAGCGTGGCTGTCTGAGCACTCTCAGGGTGCACGTGTCCCGGGGCTGGCACAGATGCAGCTGCCGTGGCAGTGGGTCTGGCCGGGAGCAGGTCTCTGTGAGCTCCCTGAGGACCCCCTTGCTGCTGGCCCAAGACGACCCCAAGAAGCACGGCTCCCATGAGCCACCTGAAGTGTGGCCTGCTTGTTGAGTGGCTGGCAAGCTCTCTGTGGAGCAGATGGCCGCACCCGCACAGGTGTGCTGTGTCCTGGGCTTCGGCTGCTGGGCTGTTCTAGGGGCCCTGCTACTGAAATCCCTTCCCTTCCTAAGGTAGTAGCAGGACATTCAGCAGTGACTGAGCCCATGGGGATGCGATAGCCAAGTCTGGGCAGCTGTCTCATCAGGAGGGCCCACTGCCCCCAGCACCTACAACAGGGTCCCTGGCAGGCAGTGTGGGGGCTGTCGTGAGTTCCATGGCTGCTTGTGGTGTCATCAGATTTATCAGAGAATCCAAATTAGTAACAAGAAGGCTGAACTTGTCTTTCAAGAAAGACTTTGTGGCCAGGTGTGGTGGCTCATGCCTATAATCCCAGCACTTTCAGAGGCTGAGGTGGGAGGATCACTTGAGTCCAAGAGTTGGAAGCTGCAGTGAACTATGATTGTGCCACTGCACTCCAGCCTGGGGGACAGTGTGAGACCCTGTTTCTTAAAAAAAAAAAAAGAAAAAGGGCCTGGAATGTGGTTCATGCCTGTAATCCCAGCACTTTTGGAGGCCGAGGTGGGTGGATCACCTGAGGCCAGGAGATTGAAACCAGCCTGGCCAACATGGTGAAACCCCGTCTCTACTAAAAATGCAAAAGTTAGCTGGGTGTGGTGGTGCATGCCTGTAATCTCAGCTACTCGGGAGGCTGAGCCACGGGAATCGCTTGAACTTGAAAGGAGGAGGTTGCAGTGAGCCAAGATCGTGCCCCTGCACTCCAGCCTGGGCAGCAGAGTGAGATTCCATCTCAAAAAAAAAAAAAAGAAAGAAAAAGAAAAAAGATTTCTCTGAGGTGGAATTTTGGGTGAGGTTAACTTTCTTCATCATACCTTTTTCAGTTGTTGTAACTCTCTTGCCTCACTTTTAAAATCCAAGTGTAAAGCTATTTTCTCCTATCCCGGCAAAAAGGAAAACACACAAAAAAGGCAGCTCTCCTGGGAGTCAAGACTCCAACACTATGACAGTGACTGTAGTTTAGAGTCAGCCACTGATGGCTCTGAATGGGAAACTGAGGCCACAGAGAAGCCACACACCCTGGCCCACCTCAGGTGAGGCCGGGAGACCTCTGAGAGGAGGGCATTTCCCCTTTGCTGTGCTCAGCACAGATCAGAGCAGTTGTCAAGGCCACGGGGGACGGAAACAACACCCTCAAAGAGAAACGGGCGGCCCTGCCCACGGGGACGTGCAGGGGGCACCGGAATGGCAGCAGCTGCAAAACTTTTCGACTTGAAGAAGACCTTTCTACTGCAGTCAGCCACTCTCCCATCCACTCCCTCCACAGAGATTAGTTCTTTAAGGATCAACGGTAAATTTACTGGAGTAGAAGTAGGTGTAGTTAGAGCCTGGCAATCGTAAAGGCTTGGAAGCAACCTTCTCATTTTATTTTATTTATTTTTTGTTTGTTTATGTATTTATTTTTGAGAAAGAGTCTGGCTCTGTCACCCAGTCTGGAGTGCAGTGGTGTGGTCATGGCTCACAGTGGTGGATCTCAGCTCACTGCAACCTCCTCCTCCTGGGGTTAAGCGATTCTCCTGCCTCAGCCTCCCGAGTAGCTGGGATTACAGGCATCCACCACCACGCCTGGCTAATTTTTGTATATTTAGTAGAGACGGAGTTTCGCCATGTTGGCCAGGCTGGTCTCGAACTCTTGGCCTCAAGTGATCTGCCGACCTCGGCCTCCCAAAGTGCTGGGATTATAGGTGTGAGCCACCATGCCTGACCAACCTTCTCATTTAAAGATGATAAAAGCAAGGCTCAGAGAAATTAAGGAGTCTGTGAAAGGTCACACAGCTGATTCCTTAGAGCAGGGACTGCTGGTGTCTGTCTCAGTCCCAGTCTCAATGGCAGGGGTGCCACCCAGTTATGGGGCAGAAACACCCAGGAAGGTTCCTTTTGATCACATGGAATTTGTTTGAATAGGTCTGGGGTATGGTTGGATCAGGAGTCTGTCTTCTAAAAGTTCTGTTTCCTGGGATGCTGTGCAACCAGCCTGGCCTTCATCTTTGGGATGACAGTGCCCTGGCATTATGTGGAGAGGACACATGCCCATGCCACCTTACTGGTGAGGCTGAAGTTATCAGGAGTACAGGGGATACACGCAAAGGCGTGTGATTCACCAGGGTCTAGGTGACCGCTCTGTACAAACCCGGCCACGACCTCCATGGCTCTGGTTTTAGTCATCATCACCTAGAATTAAGTGCTCTAGTTCTTAAAATGAATATGGTTCCTCTTTATATTTATTATTTAGCTTTTGTTTCTAATGAATAGTTAATGGTCTTTGGAAGAAATAAATCTGTTTTGACTTGAGATTTTCTGTTGTGTGAGATGAGCCTGTGGGATAAGAGTTGACCTCCAGACAACATTACTCCAACTGCCCCTAACAGTGCTAGCCAGCCCGGGAGCCCAGAGGAACAGGGTGGGGACCGCTGCCTGTGCCACATCCCGAGCAGTCTGCAGACCCCTGGAGGTGACCCCTGGAGTGTGTTACCTCAGCAGGCCCTTGAGTCCCGTGCACCGGATGTTGTAGGACACGGAGTACATCTCATACATGGTGGCCTTCACGTTAAGGCAGCCGATGAAGTCCTTGGGGTTCAGCCTGTACAAGTCGAAGGTGACTCTCGCTATTCCCGACCTCTTCGGCGGTGAGCAAGTGGGGATGTGCTGGCTGCCCTGTGACAATGGGGGGAGGGGCAGGCTTCAGGAGCCTTCCTAACCCTCCCACGTCATCACTCTGCTCTTATGCCAGCTTCAGATTCTCCTATGTGTCTGTTTAAGGTCTGTGAGCGGCTCCGTGGCTAATCGATAGAGAGATGCTTTCAGCAGGACCCATTTGCACACACTACGACTGTGTCCAATTAGCCATGAGGCGTCTGTCCCTAATCTGCCTACAGTTCCGGACTCAGGGTGAGTCTGGTGTGGCGTCAGGGCCTGGATTTTAGGACCCCCTTGCTCAGTGGATAGTTGTGCCCTGATGAGTGGTGGGGACCCACTCGCCCTGGAGGCCACCATGGTTACCGGTGACAAAAGAATCTCATCTCATCACCATAACACAGTTATGGTAATGGAGAAGCAGGCAGCATTGGTTCAATTTTATGGGGGCTACTGGGCGGAAAGTACCAGAATCATATGGCTGAAGTGAGGGCGGAGTGGGTACCTTCCCAGAGCACCTCTGTGTTTAATAACCCCCCGGGATGAGAGCGAACTCCATGGGGAAGCCCAAAGCCATGCAGCAGACCCCTGGGTGGGAGGAGACCCCCCTGGGTGGGAGGAGGAAGTCAGCGACCTCTACACATCCCACGTTTATAAACAGCACTGGAACAGAATTTTCCTCACAAAATGGTTTAAAAATATGAGAGCAAAGATGCCCCCATTACAAATGACAGGCCAGGAGCTGTTCTTCCTGAGTGGCTTGTGCCACATACAGATCTTGCAGCACTGAGGATTCGGATCTACACAGGGTTCCTAGGTCTTGTGAGCCTTCGAGGTTGGGGGCCGCTGAAGCTGTGAACGGTAAATTCACTAATGACAGTGATCTCATGAATGGGAACTTAAAATGTAAATACCCCTAAAATTACCCAAACCCTCCTCGCTGTGGCCAGCCTTCTTTATTCCGCTGCCCGCCATACAGACAAACCCACCTGTGGTTCCAGCTGTAGCCTCTAATTCGGATCATACGGAATTTGTTTGAATAGATCTGGGGTATGTATGGATTAGGAACCTGTCTTCTAAAAGCTCTCCCTCCTGTGACACTTTAAAAATATAAGAGAGCAAAGCTGCCCCAAGGTACAAATATCAGGCATTTGTCTTTGACTTGAATTTGTCTTTCAGGAAAGATTTTGTGGCCAGGCACAGTGGCTCATGCTTGTAGTCTCAGCACTTTGGGAGGCTGGGGCAGGAGCACCCCTTGAACAGGGCAGGAGGTTGAGGCTGCAGTGAGCTATGATTGTGCTACTGCCCTCCAGACTGGATGACAGAGCAAGACCTTGTCAAAAAAAAAAAGAAGAAGGAAAAAGAAAATAAAATTTTGTGAGGTGGAATCTCAGGTGAGGTTGACTTCATCATCCTTTTCTAAGCGGTTGTAGCTCCCTCTTATTACTTTAAAAATCAAAGCTGAGGCCCGGCACAGTGGCTCACACCTGTAATCCCAGCACTTTGGGAGGCCAAGAGGAGCAGGTGACCTGAGGTCAGGAGTTTGAGACTAGCCTGGTCAACATGGCGAAACCCCGTCTCTACTAAAAATACAAAAATTAGCCGGGCATGGTGGTGCACACCTGTAATCCCAGCACTTTGGGAGGCCGAGACGAGCGGATGACCTGAGGTCAGGAGTTTGAGACCAGCCTGGCCAACATGGCGAAACCCCGTCTCTACTAAAAATACAAAAATTAGCCGGGCATGGTGGTGCACGCCTGTAATCCCAGCTACCCAGAAGGCTGAGGCAGGAGAAGCACTTGAACCTGGGAGGTAGAGGTTGCAGTGAGCCGAGATCGCGCCACTGCACTCCAGCCTGGGCGACAGAGTGAGGTTCCATCTCAAAACAAACGAACAAACAAAAAAAACCCAACCAAACAACAACAACAAAACACACACACACACACACAAAATCAAATCAAAACAAACGAACAAACAAAAAAAACCCAACCAAACAACAACAAAACACACACACACACACACACACACACACACACACACACACACACACACACACACACACACACAATCAAAGCTGAGGCTGAGGCCGTTTTCTCTCAGCGGCCTCTTGGGGGCGCCAGCGAGCCCTCAGCCGGGAAACGTGTTTGGAAAGCTCAGATCCTGGCATCGGAGAGGGCTTCTCCTCCCATCCCGCGCCTCTTTTTCCGAGCCTCACATCCCTTTCTGACTTTTGAAAGTTTTAATTTTACTCTCCCTAAATGTCTCCAGTCTTGGTTAAAATTATGACGCCCTCCCGCCGCGGATCCGCTGTGGCCTCGCCGGGCGGGAGCTGCGGGGCGGCGCTCTTCCTGAGGGCGCTGGGACCGGGGAGCGAGACACCTGCTGGCGGCTTCCTGCTCCGGCGTTCTGGTCTCAGTCTAAACTGGTTTTGCCCAGAAAGGCCTACAGGTGGCTGGGATCCAGGGAGGTGGTTGGGCAGCCGAAACGGGGGCCGCGAGCCCCCTGGAGCGCGTGGCCGGCGGTGGCATCTACACCCGTGGCATCGACCGCCCCCACCGCCCTGCCCTGCAACCAGGTTCCCAGCGCCCACCACCAACTCCTCTCTGTTAGCCGAGTGTCTCCTTTAGAAAAACAAACGCGCCTTTCCCATCTCCTACTGCTGCTGTAACAAATGACCAGAACCTCAGTGGCATGAAACCCACACACCAATGCTGTCCCACTGCCGAGGTCAGAGTCAAAGCTAGGGCGCAGGGCCGCCGTGGGGGCTGCAGGGCAGGCCCGGCCCCTCGCTTTTCCCGGCTTCTTGGGCGCCTGCCTTGGTGGATACCCCACATCCCTCCTCCTCCTCTGCCTCTGGCCCTCATGCTCACCTGCCTCCCTCTCATAAGGACCTTTGTGAAGACTTCGGCCTCTACCCAGATGATCCAAGACAAATCCCACCCCAACCCCGCCCCAGTAGCCTTCACTTAATCCCATCTGCCACGGCTGAGGATTAAGACAGGGGTGTCTGTCCTGGCGCCTGGGCTTACGCCTGTAATCCCAGCACTTTGGGAGGCCGAGGTGGGTGGATCACCTGAGGTCAGGAGTTTGAGACCAGCCTGGCCAACATGGCGAAACCCCGTCTCTACTAATAATACAAAATTTAGCTGGGCGTGGTGGTGGGCGCCTGTAATCTCAGCTACTCAGGAGGCTGAGGCAGGAGAATTACTTGAACCCTGGAGGTGGAGGTTGCAGTGAGCCCAGATCGCGCCATTGCACTCCATCCTGGGTGACAAAAGCAAAACTCTGTCTCAAAAAAAAAAAAAAAAAGAAAAAGAAAACAAACAGAGGTGTCTGTGGTCTGCGGGGGCATTATTTTTGCTGCTACACTTTCCTCAAGCAAAAAGCCATGCAGACCAATATTTGCTTTAAAAGATTTATCTAATTCACCCCACAATTAATAGTCTCATCTACAGACATAATCTCCCCACCTGCTTTTTTTTTTTTTTTTTTTTTTTTGTGAGACAGAGTCTTGCTCTGTCACCCAGGCTGGAGTGCATTGGTGCCATCTCAGCTCACTGCACCTCCACCTCCCCGGTTCGAGCAATTATCTGCCTCAACCTCCCAAGTAGCTGGGATTACAGGTGCCCACCAGCATGCCCAGCTAAATTTTGTATTTTTAGTAGAGACGGGGTTTCACCATGTTGGCCAGGCTAGTCTTGAACTCCTGACCTTGTGATCCACCCACCTCGGCCTCCCAAAGTGCTGGGATTACAGGTGTGAGCCACTGCGCCCAGCCCTGTTCTGCATTAAAGATTACATTTTATTCTAAATATTATGCTTTTATAATTGGTCTGTGGTTTCTTTCCCAGTCAGGAAAATTGTGAGGTTATATATATAATATATATATGTATATGTATAATATATGTAGAAGTAAGGAACAGAAAGACGTAAAATGAAACCTACACACTGCCATCCCTTAGAGACCCCATCCACCTGTCACATCTCCCCTTCTCTCAAGAGGGTTTTATGCCGTGCGTTTTCCCCTCACTTTTCTCTATTTTCAGCACATGTGTATCTCAAACGTTATACTGTTAATTTTGCATATTTTTGAATTATCTGTAAATGATTTGATGTGGAGTTTATCAAAGTGTAACCTAGAGACATCCAGGAATCCTGAGGCCCTATCAAGGGACTGAGAGGTCAAAACTAGGCCAAGCAAGGTGGTTTATGCCTGTAATCCCAACATTTTGGGAGGCTGAGGCAGGTGGATCACTTGAGCCCAGGAGTTCAAGATTAGCCTGGGCAACGTGGCGAAACCCCATCTCTAAAAAAATACGAGCATTTAGCTGGGTGTGGTGGCATGCACCGGTAATCCCAATTACTTGGGAGGAGGAGGTGGCAGGATCCCTTGAGCCCAGGAGGTGAAGGCTGCAGTGAACCAAGATAACGCCGCCGCACTCCAGCCCGGGTGACAGAGCAAGACACTGTCTCGAAAAAAAAGAAAAAAAGAAAGAAAGGCCATAATAAACAGTAAGATGCAGTTTGCCTTCTTTGTTCTCACAAGAAGTGCTGTTTCCACAGCACATTTGGAAAACCTGCATAACTCAGTGAATCAGTTTTTCTCAATGACCAATGCCTGCTGTTACAAAATCATCCCCAGGAAAAGGTCCATTCAAAATGGAAGACAGACCAGTGGATTCACTGTAACAGAGGAGGCCAACTTCACTGGTACACCTTCAGATTACGCGCTGCATCTAACCTTTCTGAAAACACCTCAACTCACTATTCTGAAACCATGACTTGGTGAGTTCTGGCATAATATAAAAAAAAAGAATATCCTCAGTTATCTGAATAGGCTATTAAAATCCTCCTCCTTTCCTAGCTGCATATCTGTGTCAGGATGGATTTTCTTCATACTTCCATCAGAACAATATGTTACAACAGACTGAATATAAAGAAGCAGATGTAAGAATCTTCTATTAAGCTAGACATTAAAGAAATTTACCAAAATGTAAAAAATGCCATTCCTCAATCTTTTTGTTTTGGAAAATAGTCACTTTTCATAAAAATATGTGAGTTAAGTTAACCTGGTGGCTGGTCGTGGTGGCTCGTGCCTGTAATTCCAGCACTTTGGGAGGCTGAGGCAGGCAGATCACAAGGTCAGGAGTTTGAGACCAGCCTGGCCAACATGGTGAAACCCCACTAAAAATACAAAAATTAGCTGGGCGTGGTGGCAGGCACCTGTAATCCCAGCTACTTGGGAGGCTGAGGCAGGAGAATTGCTTGAACCCAGCTGGCGGAGGTTGCAGTGAGCCGCCGAGATTGCGCCACTGCACTCCAGCCTGGGCCACAGAGCGAGACTCCATCTAAAAAAAAAAAAAAGGTGAGTTAAGTTAATCTGTATTGGGTTATTACTTTTAATGAATTAATACATATTTTAAAATTTCTGAAGTTTAATTTCTTTCAAAAATATGCTAATTAGTAACTTCCAAACAATTTACATTTTGAATATTGGCTGGGCGCAGTGGCTCACACCTGTAATCCCAGCACTGTGGGAGGCAGAGGTGGTGGATCACTGGAGCTCAAGAGCTTGAAACCAGGAGTTTGAAGCCAGCCTGGCCAGCATGGCAAAACTCTGTCTCTACAAAAAGATACAAAAATCAGCCGGGCATGGTGGCACATGCCTGTAGTCCCAGTTACTTGGGAGGCTGAGGTGGGAGGATTACTTGAGCCCAGGAGGTCGAGGTAGCAGTGAGCTGAGATCGTGCCACTGCATCCCAGCGTGGGCAACAGAGCAAGACTGTCTCCAAACAAAAAGCAAACAAATAATTAAAAAAAAAAAACAACCCGCTGGGAGTGGTGGCTCATGCCTGTAATCCTAGCACTTTGAGAGGCCAAGGTGGGTGGATCATCTGAGGTCAGGAGTTCGAGACCAGCCTGGCCAACATGACAAAACTCCGTCTCTACTAAAAATGAAAAAAAAAAAAAAAAAAAAAAAAAAAGCTGGGCATGGTGGCAGGCACTTGTAATCCCAGCTACTCAGGAGGCTGAGGCAGGAGGATCCCTTGAAGCCAGGAGGCGTAGGTTGCAGTGAGCCTAGATCACGCCACTGCACTCCAGCCTGGGCGGCAGAGTGAGACTCCATCTCAAAAAACAAACAAACAAGCAAAAAACAATTTTGACTATTGGGAATATCTATATCTATCTATAGCTTATAGTTTCTCGACCTTGACACTGGCGACATTGGAGGCTGGATAAGACTTTGCTGTCGGGGTTGTCCTGTGCATTGTAGGATGTTTGGCAGCATCTCTGGTCTCTCCACACTAGATGCAACAGCCTAATATGTCTTCAGACATTAACAAATGTCCCCCAAGGGACAAAGTCTCCGCAGTTCAGAACCTCTGATTGGCACATGTCTATAGAATTTATTGATACAAGCCGGGTGTGGTGGCTCATGCCTGTAATCCCAGCACTTTGGGAGGTTGAGGCAGGTGGATCACTTGAGGTCAGAAGTTCAAGACCAGCCTGGAAAACATGGTGAAACCCTGTCTCTACTAAAAATACAAAAATTAGCCGGGCGTGGTGGTGGCTTGCCTGTGATCCCAGCTACTTGGGAGGCTAAGGCACAAGAAACGCTTGAGCCAGGGAGGCAGAGGTTGCAGTGAGATGAGATCATGCCAAAGGCTGTTTGGGGTCCTCATTAATTTTTAGGAGCGTAAAGAGGTCCTGAGATAAAGTTTGAGGACGCCTTGTTTACTGTATTATCCTGTGATCTTTTGCTCAGCATAGCTGATGTGTATCCACATGGATGCCTGTAGCTGAACTTCACACATTTTCACAGCTGAAGAGCATTCTGTTCAGGGACCACATTGCAGTTTCTTCATGTGTATTTACTTAGAAGTACTTCTATGTGCTGGGCACACATGTGTGCTGCAAGGGTACATAATTTGTTTCCAGTGTTTGCTCTCACCACTTAGGGCACTGCTGCCATGGACGCTCTAACACACACCTGCTGACGTGGTGGTGTTGGAGTCTCAGGTTCATGCCCAGGAAAGCAGCTGCTGGGTCATAGTCTGTGCCATACTCTCTGAGATGAATCAAATTGCTGCATTAAGTAGCTGTTGACAGTAGTAGAGGACTGTGTTGCCCTGTATCTTAAAAATAAAAAAATCGGCTGGGAGCGGTGGCTCACACCTGTAATCCCAGCACTTTGGGAGGCCGAGGCAGGCGGATCACGAGGTCAGGAGATCAAGACCAACCTGGCTAACATGGTGAAACCCCGTCTCTACTAAAAAAATACAAAAAATTAGCTGGGCGTGGTAGTGGGTAGTGGGCACCTGTAGTCCCAGCTACTCAGGAGGCTGAGGCAGGAGAATGGCGTGAACCCGGGAGGCGGAGCTTGCAGTGAGCCAAGATCGTGCCACTGCACTCCAGCCTGGGCGAAAGAGCGAGACTGTCTCAAAAAAAAAAAAAAAAAGAAAAAAAAATCAAGAAGTCTGGCAATACCAAATCTAATGGTGTAAAAATGATATCATTGTTTATTCTGGAGATCCCTGTCTCTGTCTGTTGCTCCCTCCTTTTTTTTCCCCCTTAAGACTTGCTCTGTTGCCCAGGAATGCATTGGTTTGATCACAGCTCACTGCCACCTCAAACTCCTGGGCTCAAGCAATCCTCTTGCCGCAGCTCCCAAGTAGCTAGGACTACAGGTGCGCACCACCATGCCTGGCTAATTTTTTTATTTTTAGTAGAGACAAAGTCTTGCTATGTTGCCCAGGCTGGTCTTGAACTCCTGGACTCAAGCAATCCTCCCGCCTTGGCCTCCCAAAGTGCTGGGATTGCAGGTGTGAGCCACCATGTGTGGCTTCTTTAGCTCATTTTTAAATTGGATTACTTGTTGTTTTCATAATTGATTTATATGAGTTATTTACATTTACTGAATACTAATCTTTTATCAGGTTATGTTGGAAACACCTTCTTCCCATTTTGTGGGGAGTAAAACAATAAGCCATTGTTTTACTTCCTTTATAGTGTCTTTTGATGGAAAACATTCCTAAATGAATTGATTTCTATCTTTTTTTAAAAAATGACTTGTGCATTGTGTTGGCCCGGTGTGGTGGCTCACGCCTGTAATCCCAGCACTTTGGGAGGCCTGATCACAAGGTCAGGAGTTTGAGACCAGCCTGGCCAATATGGTGGAACCCCATCTCTACTGAAAATATAAAAATTAGCCAGGTGTGGTGGCACACGCCTGTAGTCCCAGTTACTCGGGAGGCTGAGGCAAAGAATCACCTGAACTCGGGAGGCAGAAGTTGCAGTGAGCTGAGATCACACCACTGCACTCCAGCCTGGGCAACAGAGTGAGACTCTGTCTCAAAAAAAAAAAAAAATGACTTGTGGATTGCGTCTTGTTTTAAAAAAATCCTTCCCTACGTGAGGATGCTAAAGAGAGAGAGATTAGATTTCAGTCTGGTCTCTAACATCCTTCGTGTTCCCCACCTCTATTGCTTTGTGTTACATCACGGGCAACATCTTTCAGATCTTTTATCATTATCTTCAGCTCTGTCTAACCTGAGTCTCCATTTACTTGATTTTAGTTGTTATATTTTTCATTTCCAAAAATTCTATTTGATTATTTCAAATCTGTGTAGTCAGTTCTTATTATCTCTTGTTCCTTTTTAGTGTATTTTTATTTTTTGAGACAGGGTCTCCCTCTGTCCCTGGGGCTGGAGTGCAATGGTGCAATCATGACTCTCTGCAGCCTTGACCTCCCAGGCGCAAGTGATTCTCCCGCCTCAGCCTCCCAAGTAGCTGGGACTACAGGTATGCACCACTATGCCAGGCTAACTTTTGTGTTTTTTGGTAGAGATGGGGTTTCGCCATGTTGCCCAGGCTGGTATTTTCTTATTTTTTGTTTTTTTGGAGATAGGGTCTTGCTCTGTCACTCAGGCTGGAGTGCAGTGGTGTGATCACAGTTCATTGCAGCATCCAAGTCCTGGGTTCAAGTGATCCTCCTGCCTCAGCCTCCTGAGTAGCTAGGACTTCAGGTGTGTACTATCTTGCCTAGCTAAGCCTTAAAAGTTTTTTTTTTTTTTTTTTTTGTGGAGATTGGGGTTTTGCTATGTTGCCTAGGCTGGTCTTCAATTCCTAGCTATTCTTACTTTAGATTATTTTTAATGTTTCTTTGAGCATTTAATTAATTTATTTATTTAGTCAGTCAAATTTAGCCATGGGTGAGCATTTTTAGTACACTAATTTTATACTCTGTATCTGATGAGTCCAACATCTGTGGTCCTGGCAGGCCTGACTTTATTGCTTCTGCTTACTGTCATGAATGTGGTGCCTGAGTCCTTACATTCTGTGTTTTGATTGTGAACTTGCATTGTGAGAAGGTTAGGAATGAAAACTCTTTGAGGCCAGGATGGACGTTCATCCCAAGGGGAACTGCCTGAGCTCCTGCTAGTTACCTGGGGCACTATCAATCCTGGAAATGGGGCTGGAGCAAAGAGAATCCAATGAGCAAATCCCTCCATTGATGCTACTTCCCCAGATCTCTGAAAACCGAACTCTCAGCTTAGGGGTTTGGGACTCAGCAATGCCTAAACCCTCATGAGGGCAGCTTGTGGCCCAAATTCCCAGGAGAGAGCTCTAAGATTCCCTGCTTTACGCAGACCCTCACATCTCACCCCCTGACTTTGTGTCAGCTGGAGGCTGTCTCCTGTCCTCCCAGCATCTGTCCCTGATGTCTGTGGGTGCTTACAGGTAGGGGAACCCCGGAGGAGATGCCCGGGGAGCTGCCAGCTTCAGTGTTCATGTTCCTCTCTGGATGCTGGCCTCAACATTTTAACCACTGAGGATTTCTCTTTCTTGGAGATCAGTTTATTATGTGAAAAGATATTTTGATATTGTGCTTTACATTTTTAGGCATTTTATACTGAGAAGGTTTTTTGAGCTATATCATCCATAGTTTTCCCAGAGACCGAAGGCTTCATTCTGTCTCTTTACTTTTCTAAATCTCCGTATTCACACATGCACACGCATGCGCACACATCCCTCTCCCTAACTTTCTTGATGGTGTTTACTTCTCCAGCCTTCTAAGAACAGAGATGGTGAAGAGTTGCCAAGTCAATTCTGTGCATTTTACAGGATCTGTAGCTACTCACTGGCCAAAGCCTGTTCCTTGGAATTATTTACTTTATATCAAGTAACCTCAGTTCACAGAGAGACTAAGTTTCCTAGAAACACTTGTAAGAATCCCTTTGAGGGCGGTGGATCCAGTTGTTAGGTGAATACAAAGTGCATATTTAGAAAGTGGAGAAGTCGGCCGGGCGCGGTGGCTCATGCCTGTAATCCCAGCACTTTGGGAGGCAGAGGTGGGCGGATCACGAGGTCAGGAGATCGAGACCATCCTGGCTAACACGGTGAAACCCCATCTCTACTAAAAATACAAAAAATTAGCCAGGTGTGGTGGCGGGCGCCTGTAGTCCCAGCTACTCCGGAGGCTGAGGCAGGAGAATGGCGTGAACCGGGAGGCAGAGGTTGCAGTGAGCTGAGATCGCGCCACTACACTCCAGCCTGTGGGACAGAGCGAGACTCCGTCTCAAAAAGAGAGAGAGAGGAAAAAAAAAAAAAGAAAGTGGACAAGTCAACACCCAAGTAGGGCACGCACTTTTTTAGGTAAAAAGTCTACCCAGTAGCTGTTTGGGTGACAGTGTTTTTGCTTACCGGCATCCACTTCTGTCCTTTTTCCAAGATCATGAAATGTGTGTTGTCTCCCAAGGTCTGAAAGAACTCTTCTGTGTCCACCATGGTGCCATCTTCCTCCAGCACCAGAGTGACCAGTCCGGTGGTGATGACGAGGGCATCCAGAGTCTAGGTGTGCAACACATCAGAGAAATGGAGTGAAGCCAGGTATTTCCATGTGACCAGCCAATGACATTTATTAAGTTGCAGTTTTCAAAAGTGTTGGCTGATTCTGATAAAATTTTAATGGTAAAGGTAACCTTGACTTGTGTCTATGACTCAGTCTTTGCTCGGAAACAGGGAAGTGAAGAATGTTCTTTTTAAGATGGGGACCCACTATGCTGCCCAGGCTGGAGTGCAGTGGCTATTCACAGGCACAATCATAGTGCATCACAGCCTCAAACTCCTGGGCTCAAGCGATCTTCCTGCCACAGCCTCCGGAGTAGCTGGGGCTACAAGTACATGCCATTGCATGTGCCCGGGAAGTTAAGATTTTTAATGGATCTGTCTCCTTAAGATACATGAGGTAATGATTACATTAAATAATATTTGTAATTTCTAAGATTACCTATTTATTTAGATGAATAAAAAGAAAGCTCTTGCATGTTTGCTGCTGTAAGAGCCGCAGCCTCGTGTGTGTAGCTGAGCGTCTCTCTTGCTTCAGAGACTGCGTGTTGGATGCTTGTTTCTTGTTTCCATGGGTGCCTGAGTCTGAGTTATGCTTCTCTGAGAGGCTGGGATTCTTCCTTATTTGGTGGTCTAGGACACTGTTCTAGATCCTGGCCTTTACAGCCAAACCCAGACTTCCAAAGTCGGCTCCATCCCTGCATCCTCCCTTGTCAAAGAAACAAAGTGATGTTCTCCATTGGTGACTGTTTTAAGGTTTTTGTCTCTGTACCTCAATGTTTTATGGTACAGAGATGTAATGTTCCCCTTGATCATTTATACCTAACCTTTACTCTCAGAGTCTCTGAGGCCAAGAGAGGGTCTGATGAGTTTAACTCGCTGTTTCTCCTTCTTTCTTTTCCTCCTCTTTTAAAAACAGCTTTACTGATGTATAATTCACATATTATACGATCCACTCATTTAAAGTATACGGTGCAGTGGTTTTTGGTATGCTCACAGAGTTGGACCACCGTCACCACAATCAATTTTACAGCACTTTCATCACCCAAGAAAGAAACTGGCAGGCACTTGGGAGGTTGAGGTGGGAGGATCACTTAAGCCCAGGAGTTCGAGGCCAGCCTGGGCAACATGGCAAGACCCCGTCTCAAAAACAGAAAAAGAAAAAGAAACTCCATAACCACCAGCAGTCATTCCCAATTTCTCTCCCCGTTTCCTCCCAGTGAGATGCTGCTTTTCTTGACCGTTCTCTGCTGGCCCTGGCTTAGAGCCCAAGACCACGGCCCTGTGTGAGTGCAGGGCACCCCTTTGGACTGGGGGAGAGGTGTGGGCTGTGGGGCACCTTGCTGATGAGCTCCTGCAGGCTGCTTGCCATCACCCCACGCCGGCTGCTCCTGTCATGGTTGGAGACCCGGAAAGGGCGAGCTGGATGCATGAGCGGGGTGAGCAGGACTCGCTTAGTCTGTGATCCCATAAATGTCAGGGGCCTGAAAATGGAGGTGAAAAGTAAAACTTTTTAAAAAGAGTCTCTCAGGAGAAGTGTGAAAGTACATAAAAAGAATGCATTTTTAATATTTGCATTTAAAAGAAAGAAATTCAGTGGTTGGGATTACTAAAAATTATATATACACGTGTACACATAATTCCAAAGAAGAAACAAGTAACACATCAAGCCAAAAAACACAACCATCTTTATTCCTATTTTACTAGAACATCCAAAGTCCTTGCTGAAACTCTTTGAGAAGGAATGGTTAGAGAATTCAACTCAAACAAGAAAGAAGAATTATATTCTGCAAATATGGATGGGAGATTTAAAAAATCCAAAAGAATGATTTCTAGTGGCCATGAAGTAGTTACACAGAGTTAGAGACTGACTGCACTCAGACACGTGCACATAGCTACATGTTTATACAATAAGAGTAAGCCAGAAATCAATTCAAAAGTGCAATATTGGTCACTATAGCAATCAATGAAGTTTCTGAAATCAACTTAGGATGAACCAAGAACAGCAGAACCACCCTTAGAACTGTGGCTGGAATCACAAGAAAGAAAAGACCCTCAGGGCTTACATCACAGGACACTTTGGAGTAAGTCCACATTTATCAAAGAATTAATTCAAACATTTACTTTTTTTTTCTCCTTTTAGATACAGGGTCTTGCTTTGTTGCCCAGCCTGGATTGCAGTGGTGTGATCTCAACTTACTGCAGCCTTGACCTCCGGGGCTCAAGCGATCCTCCTGCCTCAGCCTCCTGAGTAGCTGGGACTACAGGTGCAAGCCACCATGTTTGTCTGAGTTTTGTATTTTTGTAGAGACAGGGCCTTACTTTGTTGCCCAGGCTGGTCTTGAACTCCTGGGCTCAAGCAGTCCTCCCTCCTGCCTCAGCCTCCCATATGAAGCTTTTGATAGCAATTTAAGAAATGCAAAACCTGCTGGGTATGGTGGCTCTCATGCCTGTATTCCAGTATTTTGGGAGGCTGAGGCAAGAAGATAGCTTGAACCTAGGAGTTCGAGACCAGCCTGGGCAACATAGTGAGACCCTGTCTTTACAAAAAAAAAAAAAAAAAAAAATTAGCTGGGTGTGGTGGTGCATCTATACTCTCATCTACTCAGGAAGCGGAGGTGAGAGGATTGCTTGAGCCAGGATGAACCTAGAAGGTCAAGGCTGCAGTGAGCCAAGGTTGCACCACTGTCCTCCAGCCTGGATGACGTAGTGAGACTCCAACTGAAAAAAAAAAAGAAAAGAAAAGAAAAGGGAAACTGCCTTCAACACATGATTGCATGCTTTTAAACCAAAAAGCACGAAGGCATGAAATTATATAAAAATAACTCCAAGAGGGGAGACACAGGTGCCCTGCTGCTGTCACTAGAAGGGGGGCCAGTAGAGCAGCATGTAGAGTTTTCACCCAGGACTGCAGACTTCTGTTTGTTTGTTTTGAGATGGAGTCTCGCTTTGTTGCCCAGGCTGGAGTGGTTCAAGTGATTCTTCCGCCTCCTGGGTTCAAGTGATTCTCCTGCCTCAGCCTCCTGAGTAGCTCGGATTGCAGGCACGCCCCACCATGGCCAGCTAATTTTTTGTATATTTAGTAGAGACTGGGTTTCACCATGATGGCCAAGCTGGTTTCAAACTCCTGACCTCAAGTGATCCGCCCACCTCAGCGACCCAAAGTGCTAGGATTTCAGGCGTGAGCCACCATGCCTGGCCGACTTTTTTACATTCAGAAATAGATTAATAACAAAATGATTGCAAATAACACAATCAGAAATCCGCAAGGGTTCAGGTCTTACCTAGAGCCAGGCACCGTGATAGTGGCATCTGTGTGACCTCATTCAATCCCCATTCCCCCACAGAGCAGGACTGGACACTCCCCTCACCCCGGAGAGCACCCACCTACCACAGGTGCTCAAATTAGTGGCTATTTGGACAAATGCTCGTACACGGATATTCAAGAGAATGAAACAAAGGGTGTAGTTTCAGGACAACCTTGAAAAAGACACAAAGTGAGCACATCACTGCTTTTTGACTCTTAGAGCAGTTTTTCTGGATTAACTCACTGAATGCTAAAATACTAGGGAACACCTGCACAGATTGCCAATGCCTGTCACCTGCGATTTGGCACTTTATGACACACAGCCATCTATCCATGCTTTATTTTCTGTATGGATAAAGAATTCTTTGTTATATTTCCTGTAATACCTAGCTTAGTTGTAGGCACATACATTTTAGATAGTATATTGTCTAACTTAAAGCTCTACAAATGGATCCAAGTGAAAATTCAATGACTTACCAAATTGTTTGTAATATAAAAAACTGATAGTTGGCCGGGTGCAATGGCTCACGCCTGTAATCCCAGCACTTTGGAAGGCTGAGGCAGGAGGGTCACTTGAGCCCAGGAGTTAGAGACCAATCTAGGCAACATAGTGAGACCCTCATCTTTACAAAAAAATAAATTGAAAAAAAAATTAGCCAGGTGTGGTGGTGCATGCCTGTAGTCCTAGCTACTTGGGAGGCTGAGGCAAGCGGATTGCTCGAGCCCTAGATTGGGGCCACAGTGAGCTGTGATTACACCACTGCACTCCAGCCTGGGCAGAAGAGTGACACTGTCTCTAAAATAAACAAACACACAAACAGACAAAAAACCTGATAGTAGAGTAACAAGCTGGCTCTCAAAAATCACCTTGTTGAGTTCACGCTACCAGCTTGATCCCAGTTTCAGGCTTTCCATAATAGTGAGTGTTTGTGCCTTCTCCAGGTGCCTCACCAACAAAGTGTTGTTCTAGAACCAGACCAAGGTCATTGGCAAGAATTTGGTCTGGAGTATCCTTGGCCAGGACGACATCAGGGCCTCATAACTGCTGGCATCTGAGCACTTGCCATGGCCAGCAGTGTATTAGCAATTTCAGCTCTTGTTAATGTTAGTTCAATTTTTTTTTGTTTGTTTTTGGAGACAGAGTCTCGCTCTGTTGCCCAGGCTGGAGTGCAGTGACACGATCTGGGTTCACTACAGCCTCTGCTTCCCGGGTTCAAGCAATCCTCCTGCCTCAGCCTCCTGAGTAGCTGGGGTTACAGGCGCCCGCTACCATGCCTGGCTAATTTTTGTATTTTTAGTAAAGAAAAGTTTTTCACCATGTTGTTCAGGCTTGTCTTGAACTACTGACCTCAAGTGATCCGCCCGCCTTGGCCTCCCAAAGTGCTGGGATTACAGGTGTCAGCCACCATGCCCGTTAATTCAATATTAATTAATATTAATAAATTATCCTCACAACCTTGCAAGGAAACTATTGCCCCACTTCACGGATGAGAAAACTGAGGCTCAGAGTGGCTTCTCAAAGTCGGCCAGTCAATAAGCGAAAAAGATAAAACCTGATCCCAGGTCTGTCTAAAGCCAAGACTTTTTTTGGTTGGGGGAGTAGATTGTTTGTTATCCGTCCTCTGAACTTCAAATCTCAAGCAATAAACATCTATCCAGAGGGCTGTGCGGAAGAGCTGCTCTATGGCTGAAGCACAGCAGCGCTTTGAGTTCATGCCCTCAACGCCTTTCCCTTTTGGGTAGACAAAGTTGCTACACAATTTGTTTTCAATAAGGCAAGCCTGAGGGAAATGTGCTGGGTTGGGGTTCCGGACCTGTCAGATTGACCCGCACATGTTTGCCAGGGACCCACCAAGCCAATCAGGGCCTCGCCCGGCCGGGCTGTGCACCAACACGGCCCCAGGACTGGCACACGGCTTCTGAACTGTCACCTCGATTAAGAGAGTGACGCAGGGTTCTCAGTTACACAAGGCCATAAACAACACTGCTGTGCTGACACCACGGGGAATTCGCGCACACTCCCACCCCTGGTGACCCAGGGGGAGAGGGCGGTGAGGACGGGCTGTGTTACATTTCACATTCAGAACCCTGGCGTCGCCTCCAGCTGAAACTTAGCAGCTGAAACTTAAACTAGCGGAAGTCCCCTCAAGGAGGGAGAGAGAAAGGCCCAAGTGCCACTGGATGCCAAACCCTCGTGTGTGAGAGCTAGCACCTTGCCTAACCACTCTTTGGGATCCACCTTACAGTGAAACCTAGGCCTGGGGAAAGCAGGAGGCGAATCGTCAGGGCAGCAAAGGCTAGACCAGGGTCTGAGCCCAGCTCCAGCTTCCACCCAGCGATGCGGCACCTGGCCAGAAGACGCGGCTCTCACAGGAGAGAAGGGCCCGGCCTCAGCAGCAAGAAAGAGCCTCTCTTCGCCCCCAAGGCAGGAAGTCACCACAGTCTCGCACAAGGCTTCTAGCATCTGTCTCACGGGGTCTGGCGGTGCATTTCCTACTTTCCCACAGCGCCTGTCAACACGCCATCTATTTACTGAGTGAAAGATGCTAGGCCAAAATCAGAGAAATGAGAGAACATGGTCCATGTCTTCCAATGCTAGGTCCAGCCCCAGTGGTCAAAGGCGCAGCCCTGGCCCTGCATCTCCTCATTGGACGAACATGCTCATGCCTTCGTAAGCACCTGTGCTCCAGTGACCTGGCCCAGATGATTAATTCCAAGTTCCTGCGGTCTTTACCTGTCTGACAAGATAAGAGCTGGCAACCATTTCTGGTTCTCCCTGCCTTCACCTGCCCTCAAGATCACCATCGTCAGTGAAAAAACACCTACTGTTCTCACCTGTAGCATTTCCAAACCAAGAGCTGGGTCACTGCTGGAGGAAAGGCTGGTGGGGGCACAGGGGACAGGAAATTTACACCCCACCTTCTTGTCAAGGAGGAGGTGAGTGATTTCTGGGTCAAATTATGTAAAATCAAGACTGTCTCATATGTAACACAGAAAGGGGTTAAATGAGATATTCTGCACGCCAGGCCTATGTACACCAGGACCCCACAGGTACCGAATCTGCTGCTACATGAACAAGCCACCGTCTCCACCCAACTCACCTCCAGCCCGCTGAGTAGAGTCATCTCTATCACTGGCCATCAGCACCGTGCCTAAAAGCAGGGCCACTGAGCGGCCCTAGGACCATGCGTTTAGACACACCACACATGAGAACTGCCGCTCCTAATTCCTGTGAAAGTAGGGGCAGACAACCACAGGAAACAGAAAGGGAAATAACCCTCTAACACGGAAGACATAAGGAAACAGTTTGTTTAAGGAAATAGGCTGTTTCAGAGAAATCCAGAGAGGAAAAGTCAGACTTCATAGAACGCTGTGAAATGGCATGTCTCCCAGGAACAGGTGGGAAGGGAAGGTTTTGTATTCTGCCCCGAGGGAGGCAGGGCGCCGCCAACTTCCAAAAGTGTGTGAAATACACCAACAAGCCACAGACTGACAGTAGACCTGAACTCTTCTCCAGTAAAACAAACCTGAGCTGTACAGAGAATTAAAAAGCTTTCTTTATGTGCCACCTATGGAGTAAAAGGGCCCAGGATTAAGGTCTTCCTCAAAGTGAAATATTTTGGTGTCATGGGTGAGGGGGCAGCAGTACAGGCTGTGTAAGATAGTGCCCGGGAATATTCAGGGGGCAGTGATGGCTGAGGGAGGAAGAAGCAGTACACAGGAGTAGGGCAGAAGCCAACCGAGCACTGTCACCAACAGCGGCAGGGAATGCCAAGGAGGGAAGTGCGAGGTCAAGCACAGCCATGCAGAGAAGGAAGGGAGGGCTGGGAAAGTGCTCCACAGGCCTGGAGAAGAGTCCCTGAGCTGTAGGGACAGCATCAGAGGATGGTGGGGTCAGTGGCAGGAAGCAGAGAAGCAAGTGCTGCCTCGATGAGACTTCCTGCTGCCCGGCTCCCCTAGGACGCTTGGACGTGACATACGCAGGTGGGAGCACACCTACCCCCCAGATGAACTTGCCCCAACAAGGACTGCCTGGCTCGTGGCTCAGTTCTTCGCAAGCTACCTAAAGGCTTGACGTTATCAAGTTTTCAATACATGACCATGAAGTCTTTGAACACTTTGCAGCTTCATTAAAATAAGAATTTAAATTCAAGAAGCAGAAAGCTGAGAGATTGACTTGTAGCATACTTAATTCCTTACTAATGTCACTAAGAAGACTGGTGAAATTTGTACTGAAATAGCAGCACAAAACCTAGAGTTCCTTGTTCAAGGAAAGGAAAGATGTGCTAGATAGCTATGAAAGCAGCCATTCCACACGAAGCTTATAACATGTACCAGCTTCATAACAACTTCAGCATTTGGCAGGAATGTTATCACTGACAGAACACAGGAACAGAGCAGACTTTGTCTGTGACAGTCAACCTGCATGTGGACCTCCTTGATGTCTGGAGCTTTGTTGTGAGACCTCAGGCTGCTTTCCTCAGGACCAAGGCCCCTAATGATTCCAGCTGACTAACAAATGCCTGGGTTAAGGTTTCACCACTAACCACAAGTGCCTGATTTTTAAAAATTGTGCACATTGATTAAGTTCTTTCCTTGGTAAAATGTAGTTACTAATAAAGACAGAATTATGACATCCTGGACCCGGTTTAAATTAAGGAACCCTGAGAGGAAGCAGAAGTCCAGCAAGAGCACAATTAGCAAATGTGTTAGGACCTGGCCTCTGGCTCTTTTGCCTGGACAGGGTTTTAGAGAGGGGCAGGGAAGAAAAGGTGCTTTCCCTTCAACAAGAATTACAGATTGTTTTCTTCCAGTTTAGTTTGGTAACAGGTAGATTTCACAGAATTACAGTAGTTCAGCCTGGGAGCAGGTAGATTACACAGAACGACGGTAGTTCAGCCTGGAAGCAGGTAGATTTCAAAGAACTGCAGCAACAGCTTGTCCCTAACAGGTAGAGTCATTCACTCCTGGGATGAGCCAAGCTAGAAGGAATGTGTCCTGGGAGACTCAAGGTTTCCCAATGTTTCATTTGTCAACAGCTCATAAGCAAGTCACTTCCACTTCACACTTGAACTTGCAGTGACCCCACACAGAAGCATTTTGGATTTCGGTGAGCTGTTCTAATAGTCAGAGGCAGGGACAGGCTCAGCCTGAATCCTGCTCAGAGGCCAACCAGGATTGGTTAGTGCAAGTCAGCCCACACCTCCTTCCCCCATGCTCCGGAGGAACAGTGGGTGTGTTGTGAATTCACTGGAACAGTGGTTGGAAGGACGCATTCCAAACTGCTAAGTCCTCCCCTCCTGGAAGTGGGACTGTGGTGTGGATGGTTCTGGAAGAACGCAAAAGAAACAGGGCCCTGACCTTTAGGCCTAAGCGTGTTAATGACCATACACGAAGCAGGTGTTTCTCAGCGTCCCCCTGCCACCGCCCCGACTTGTACTGTGGGCTTGTTTTTAAAGAGAAAGGTGCTTCTAACCTGCAGTGTCTGCAACAGCTCGCATTTAAGAACCCGGGATCGGAAGCTCATAGATTGCGTTTTGTAGCCGGACCGCTCCCTTTCACCCATGTAGTCTCTCTGCCCGCCAGACGTAGCACACACAGTGCGACCCGGCGCCGCTGAACGCCTGCACCTTCAAGCCCGCAAGTGCTTCTCTATCCTTTTCCAGGCACTTGATCTTCAGAGAAACACGATCTCCCTCTTAGACCTTACTTTACAGTTGCTGCCACGCAACGACTTAGGATTTTACCAAGAATTGGCTTGGGTCTGTTGGGATATGAAGATTAACCCAAGCAGGAAAATAGCCAATGCTGCCTGTTCGACCACGAGCGGGTGCGAACCGCAGGGAAGACTCCTCAGGGTCCACCCGCCCCTTGTCCCCGCTGCTCCCCAGGCAGCGTCTCCGCCCTTGGACCCGGAGGCAGGAGGAGCGCTTCTCCCAGCACCACCAACCTGGCGGCTCCGCTGGACGGTCGGGGCCTCCCCTCGGAGACCAGAGCCCGCGCTTCCAGGAGGGGCCAAGCCTGGGCCCCTCCCGCGCCCAGCTCCCGTTGCGATTTCCAGGACCCCCAGAAGCCCGGTCCCCTCGCACCGTGGAAGCTTTGATCCGGGTTCCTGGGACCGGACCCTCTTCTGCGCCCGCGACTGCAGCAGCGGCCAGAGATGCAGCCACTCGCCAGCTGTCACCTGGTCTGCAGACGCCCGCGCACCTCGCAAGAGCCACACCTGGTACCTGCGCCCAGCTGCAAGAGGGTGAGGAGGCGCGGGACGGGATTGGGCTCTGCCCGCGGGAGCGGCTGGAAGGCTTGGGCACCAGTGGGGCGGATGGGTGTGTGCGCGGGGTTGCGGAGCACAAGAGAATGCGGGGAGCAGGAGGATGAGGGGAGCGGGGTACGGTACGAGAGGCGCACAGGGGAATATGAGACCACGGAACGCAAGGCGATTGGAAGCGCACGGCAATGCGGGGCTCAGGGGGACGCGGGGCACTCGCCTGATGAGGGCTCCTGCATAGTCCCGGGCGGCCTCCATGGCGCGGATCCCCTAGCTGGCCTGGAGGCCTGTCTGCCTGCATAGCCTCTTAAAGTGCGGCGGCCCCGCCCCCGCCCGCCTGCCAGCCCCGCGAAGGCCTGACTCGCGCAGGGGAGGACGTTTTGGCATCAGCTCTCCACCGCCCAGGATCGCGGCTTCGCGCTCTGGGAGCCCCGGGTCGTCCCTGGCTCCCGCAGCCTGGAGCCGCGCGTCCTTCGCTGCCTTGGGCGGTACCGAGGAGCTTGGAAGCCCAGATGCTCCGCGGGTCTCTTTTGGTCACTTGTCAGCCTGCTTGTTTTGCACTTCTGGGGGTCGGGGCAGTTGGGGTCATCACCAATCCTGGCAGCATCACTTTGGCCGCGGAAAGACGGGTGTGTGGATTTTAAACCCAGGCCACGGGTGAGGCAAGTGAGGAGACGGATGTGAGCGCCACTTGCCTCCAGCTCTGGAGTCCCCCAGAGCCCAGCCCCAGGCTCAGCGAGCAGCTGGTTCCCTGCAGAGATGCGGAAGCTGCCGCAGACACCGGGACCTGCAGCCCTTCAGGTTCTCCGAGGCGCCTGGGCTTCCTGCCCGCTGCGCTGCTCTCAAGGCAATGTCATGAGCATCTGGGGACAGTGAGAAGGGCATGCAGAACGGGAGGGGAAAGGAACCTTTGGACTGCATGAATTGCCTTTTAGCTGTAGTAAGGGACCCTCGCAGAGTGAGGAGGCAAAGAGCGAACCCCGCTGGGGCTGGGGGACTTCTGTCCACACCCAGCTCTCATGGTTGTTCCCATCAGAAGACACAATTAGGGCCTCTGAGACCTCCGAGGAAGGCGGGCAGTTACAAGGGGTTCCCAGAACCCCTCACTACAGGACTGAAGAGGTGGGCTCTGTGTTGAGGGGTGGGACTCGGGCAGTAAGAGGTGTAACTTTCTGGGATGGAGGCTTGCTAGGACATCCTCTTGTGCCCAACTGCTGACTGCCGCCTGGGAACTGCGTTTCGGGAGCTGCAGCGGGACCCTCGCTGGCTCCTCCTGAGCCCACCTGGTTTGAGCAGACTGACGTGATCTCTTAAGACCTGACCCTATGCCCGCCCTCTTCCTCCGCTGGATCTCAGAAAGGGTCACCGTGGTCAACAAGCCTTGTGACTTGCAGGACTGTTGAAGCCAAAGGCAATTGCCTTCCAGAGTCAAGGACTCTGCCTACTGGGAACACCCAGCTCCAGACTCACAGGGGGCAGCTTCCCCCAGAGGCACTGGGCGGACACAGCCTTGGGAGGTCATTCACTGCCCCTCCCACTCACAGCCCCAATCTGATGGATGAGAAAATGGGTCCAATCAATTCAGGTCAACTTACCTCCAACCTTTTTATTGTGAAAAAGTTGAAATATAGAGATACATAGAAAGAACAGGGCTGAGGGTGGTGGCTTACATCTGTAATCCCAGCACTTTGGGAGGCCAAAGCAGGAGGATGGCTTGAAGCCAGGAATTTGAGACCAGCCTGGGCAACACCATGAGACTACCACCTCTACATAAAAATAGCAATAATTAGCCAAGCATGATGGCGAGCAGCTGTAGTGCCAGCTACTCAGGAGGCTGAGGAGGGAGGATCACCTGAGCCCAGGAGTTTGAGGTTGCAGTGAGCTGTGATCATGTCACTGCACTCCAACGTGGGCAACAGAGTGAGACTTTCTCTCTAAAGAAAGAAAAAAAATCTGTTTGTGTGTACATATCTATATATATATAAAAGATAGATAGATAGATAGATAGATAGATAGATAGATAGATAGATAGATAAGAGAGAACAGTACAATGAGCACACTTACACCCAGCCCCTGGATTCAACCACTGTTAACATTTGGACATATTTCTTTGTTCTTTATATTTGTATTTGAACCCCTCCAAATTAAATCCTTCAGCTTGCATCTCTGGAGAAACAAGGACATGATCTCATACATAACCATAGTGACATTATCACTTGTAACAAAATTAAAATAAAGACCTGGGCACTGAGTGTGGACATGGGGGTGGGGTGGGGACTAGCGAACATTTCCAGGCCATGGTGATGGCAGAAGGGACCCAGCTGGAGATCACCCTGGGGTTTTGAGCTTGGGAGACTGGAGAGATGAGGAACCCTGGACGGGAGCAAGTCTGTGGTGGAAGTGGAGATGGTGGTGAAACCAGGCCCTGGGGACCACTTGGTCACGGAGGCGGCATAGCCCTGGTGTGCATTGGTTCTCATGCCGATCTTCAGCCTGGGAGTAAAAGTCGGTCACTGCCCTGCTGCTGAGTGGGAATTCTGGAGTGCTGCGCTAGGAGGGTGGTGGGGAGAGGTGGGAGATGGCAGAGGGCAGACTGAGCTCCAGGGGACTAGGCTGCAAACCCAACAGATGATGGAGAAGAAAACAGTGAGAGTCATGCCCCGCCTTCCAGCACATTCCCGTCTCCAGCACGCAAATTCATTCCACTCTCACTCGACAGGTTTCATCCATCCATGTTCAACAACTACTCTGTGCCCGGGCAACCAGGATTGGGAACCCAGCTTTTTAGTTCAATTCACCAAATGTTTGTTGTCACAGAGCCTGTGCAGCTGTGAACAGTGGGCTCCACCTGACACCGACACCCTCAGGAAGGGACCTCAGCATTGCCTTCCCTCGGCTCCCAGCAGTATCTGCGGGGTGACGCCACAGTGGGCTCTGCTCTTTCTCCGAAGTATGGATGCCTCCCCACTCCCCAAGTCTCAGCATGTGCTGGGCACAGCCCATGCTCTGGAGTGCAGAGACCTAGGTTCCTAGCCTGGCTTTACCTCCTCTAGCTGGGTGAACTTGGGCAAGTCACATAACTACCCCAAGCCTCAGATCTTAATCTGTCACAGGGCAGCGGCCTGTCTGTCTCACAGGGTGTGTGAGACTTAAATGCCATGAGGGAAGGGCTGGCCTGGTCAGCTCCAGCAGTGTGAGCAGGACTGACCACGACAGCAATGAACGGCTCCACTCCCTACTCCTAGCAAAGAGCGAGTGCCTGAAACAGAAATTGATTCCCACTTACCAGAATATGTTATAAACGTCGGTGCTTAGGGTTCAAAGAAACTCCAGTCTCTAATCCAATTTCTGTTTTTGTTTTTTTTGGTGGAGGAAACAATCATCCCTGAACTTTGGCCTTGCTACTCTCAAATTCTGTCACTGTGGGGAACTTTTCTTTTTTGAGCTTCAGTTTCTTTATTCCTACTGATCCCTGATGACATGCACTTTTTACCAAGTTTCAGTGGGGTGCAGTGAATGTCGAGTGAGGTAATGCTTTTGAAATACACTGTGAACCATCAAGCACTGGAAAAGGACTAATCCAAATACCGTTAAACACATAGCCAGGGCATCTTCAGCAGAAAGGTCAGTAAGGCAAATAATTTATTTCAATTTGCTCTGCTATTTGCCAAAGCCAAGTGTCCTCCTATTTCCATACAGCTTCCAGCCTCCCTGTTTGAAAAAACTTTCTATATTTATTTATACTAAGGTGTAAATGATTGCTGTCCCACTCAGCAAGCATTTTCTGAGCATCTCACTGGTTAGTCTCCACCAGGTCCATTCCCCTGCCCTCTCTGTCCAGCCCTGTGCTCAGGAGGCCGCCCCACGGGCTGCTCCTTGCCCTTGGGCTACCAGTTGGTTCATGCTGGGCTTTAAAAAATTAAGAACAATTGTATTGCAGAATAATGTGCATCTGCTAAAATGCACAGATCTTTGTGTGAATGTTTATGTGCATAAACTGCTTGGATCAAGACAGAATATTTGCAGTGCCCATTAGGCTCCCCTTGCCCCTTCAAGGCAGTACCGCCCACCCCACACTGGAGATCACACTGTTTTGCCTTCCATTACAACAGGTTCATTTTGCGTATTCTTGAACTTTGTATAAATTGAATCACGCAGGGTGTTCTCATTTGTGCCTGGTTTTGTTCGCTCCTCATTGTGCCTGTGAAATTATTCATTTTATTATATATGTTATTTGTTTGCTCATTTTTGCTGCCAAGGAGAACTGCATTGTGTGATATTTATGTTCCATTCCACAGCCCATGGCTATCTGGCCGGTAAGGAACCACAAGGCTGCAAGGCACTTTTGTACGTTTCCTGGTTGCACATGTGTGTTGCTTTCTCTTGGATGGAGGGGCCATGGGGACGTGGACACACCTGAATGGAGTGGCAGAGGGACAGATGACCATGGGTACAAACTTCATCTCCCAGGAACAGGTGTGGAAGGTGGGATTTGAAGCCTGACCAGGAGGTCTGCCTGGGCATCTGCATTTCCAGCAGTTCGGATTTGAGTTCTAGTGTCTCAAATCTATGCAACGATGCCTTGGTCATGAGCTGGGTTACAGCAAAAAACTAAGGTGAATTTTCACAAAATTGAGGAGCATTGCTTGCAGTCGACTAAGATGTCTTTCTTCACATTGTTAACTAATGAGGTCAGGCATGCCCGTTAGGAAAGTGAGTGGGTTTGTAGCCAGAAGGGCCGGGGCAGCAGATGGGGCTTTAGTGGGTTCACACTTGATGGCCCAGGGCTGGTGAGCCCTGCAGTGTGGGAAAGATTACGCAGGAAGTCAGGGCGCCATCTCTCCTCGGTATTCCAATTCCAAGCCTCAGTTCCACACACAGAATAACCATAAACAGGGAAATCCAGCTCTCTGCATCTGTCATGTATACAGAGAGCTGGATTTGAGAGGGCAGCTGCAGCACATTCAGAACAGGAGGAGTTGAAATTCACCTGCCCTCAGCATTGCCCGATTTGAAGTGCAGGTCCTAGGTTTAGCGTTGGTACCCAAGGTTGCAAAGGGTGAGGGCAGTCAGGAAACTTGTGTGAGGGGCTCTCAGTGTAGACAATTGCTTGTCCAACTAGGTGAAAAGCAAAAGATCCTTTTAATTCTGGAGTGGACGTTAAGAATTTCTTGATTTCTTGGGCAGCTTACATTAAAAACTCAATGTGGTGGGCTGGGCGTGGTGACTCACACCTGTAATCCTAGCACTTTGGGAGGCCAAGGCAGGAGGATCTCTTGAGGCCAGGAGTTTGAGACCAGCCTGGGCAGCATACTAAAACCCCGTTTCTACAAAAATGAACTAATTAGCTGGGTGTGGTGGGGGATACCTGTGGTCCCAGCTACTCTGGATGCTGAGGTGGGAGGATCACTTGGGCCCAGGAGTTCAACGCTGCACTGAGCTACGATTGCATTGCTGCACTCCAGCCTGGGCAACAGATTGAGACTCTGTATCTAAAAAACAAAATAAAATAAAAATTAACAAAACTCAATCTTGTATTATTTCATGCCTACGATATTTAATGGGGCCCCCATACATTGATTCTTAACCTTTGGGGGCTCAAAATCCCTGAAACGTCTGATGAGAGTGATAGCCCTTCTCTCCGAAAAGACTCATGTAACCCAGTGACATTGTGCTCACACTCTGGGGGTCCCCTGTGCCACAGGCTGGGAAGCCTGCTCCAAGGGGAGGCATGGTCTCTGAAGGCTGCAGCCGACCCTTCAATGCTTTGTACTATTAATAAGCTGGCTACTCCGGACACTTGTTTTGGTTGTGGCTGTTGCTGGGCTTGGATGTTTATTTTCCTTCCAAATATAGGAACAAAGGTGATGTTCTTTTCACCGACTTCCATCTGTGTTTTTCTGTCCAAAAAAAGAAGCCTGTGTTCGGAGCTAATTCCAGGACTTTCCCAACTGGGCAGGAGGGCAGAGCAGACTCTGCTTTTTGCAATGGGTGTGTCAGCGTCAACAGCAGCACATCCAAGACACCAGCCCCAGGCTCTCTATACAAAATGTCCTGATCTTCCAGAAAGGTTTTAATAACATCTTAACTCTATAAGTAATAGATAAATACTGGGTCATTATTAATGATTTTTATGTAAACGTTATGGAGAAGGCAAAATCTTCTGGGATCACGGCCTCCAATCCTGCCCCTCTTCTGCCCCGTGAAGGGGTGGCCTGCCCCTCCACACCTGTGGGTATTTCTAGTCGGGTGGGACGAGAGACTGAGAAAATAAATAAGACACAGAGACAAAGTATAGAGAAACAACAGTGGGCCCAGGGGACCGGCGCTCAGCATACCAAGGACCTGCACCAGCACCAGTCTCTGAGTTCCCTCAGTTTTTATTGATTATTATTTTCATTATTTCAGCAAAAAGGAATGTAGTAGGAGAGCAGGGTGATAATAAGAAGGAGGTCAGCAACAAACATGTGAGCAAAAGAATGTATATCATGATTAAGTTCAAGGGGAGGTACTATGACGGACGTGCACGTAAGCTAGATTTATGTTTCTCTCCACCCAAACATCTCAGCGGAGCAAAGAATAACAAGGCAGCATTACTGCAAACATGTCTCACCTCCCACCATAGGGCGGTTTTTCTCCTATCTCAGAATTGAACAAATGTACAATCGGGTTTTATACCAAGACATTTAGTTCCCAGGAGCAGGCAGGAGACAGTGGCCTTCCTCTACCTCAACTGCAAGAGGCTTTCCTCTTTTACTAATCCACCTCGGCACAGACCCTACACGGGTGTCAGGCTGGGGGACAGTTGGGTCTTTCTCATCCCACGAGGCCATATTTCAGACTATCACATGGGGAGAAACCTTGGACAATACCCCGCTTTCAAGGACAGAGGTCCCTGTGGCTTTCCGCAGTGCATTGTGCCCCTGGTTTATTGAGACTAGAGAATGGCGATGACTTTTACCAAGTATACTGCTTGTAAACATTTTGTTAACAAGGTACGTCCTGCCCAGCCCTAGATCCCCTAAACCTTGATTCCATACAACACATGTTTTTGTGAGCTCCAGGTTAGGTCAAAGCGGTTGGGTTAAAGTGGCTGAGGCAAAGCTACAAATTAACATCTCAGCAAAGCAATTGTTTAAAGTACAGGTCTTTTTCAAAATGGAGTCTCTTATGTCTTTCCTTTCTACATAGACGCAGTTAACAGTCTGATCTCTCTTTCTTTTCCCTACACCCCGTCCTCAGCTCGCTCTGAATCCTCCAGTGCCTTGTCCTGTGGGTGATAGCCACACATCACAAGTGGGATTCTGCACTGTGGGTGGTTTGCACAGTGGTATCATATTCCACGGAATGTTCACAGCTTGCTTTCTCACCCAACAGTGTGTAGCTCTTCCTGTCCCCGGGCGCGGGGACTGCCCCGCTGTTGTAACTGCCTGGAGTTCCCGGCAGGTGTACAGCGCCATCACAGCGAACATCTCCCTCTTGCTGCCCTCTGCGCTGTTTCCAGTTGGTCCTTGGCATCCACAGTGTTCTCCTGAGCATGCTCGCGTGCGTCCTGTCTCCGTGGGTGCCTCGCTGGGGGTAATACCAAGAAGTGGAATTGATAGATTTTAGGGTATGTATATTTCATTTATTTATTTATTTTGTTATTTCGTTTTTATTTCATAACCATAAACTCTTCAGTCCAGCTAAATGTGGAGGGGAGTAAGGAAACTGCGGAAGCCAAAGAACTGCAGCGAGAGCACAAAGATGATAGGACGCTGCGAGCAATGGGGTGGAGGGGGCGCTCCTGAGCTACGGAAGGAGTGCGCCGGTGGTTAAGAGAAAACACAAGTCAAATCGTTAGCGCTGTCCACAGTCGGCAGTGGTGATCTGCTGCTGGTCGTGCCATTCCTGGGCCCAGGCGCTCCGTGGCTTCCACCGTGTCCATGCACCTTGCCAAAGACCACGTGCTTGCCACCCACTCAGTCCTGGTTGCGCGGCTGAGATACTGGGACCCGTTTGTGTTAGGTCCAGCATTTGCCATGGACAAGACACCAGGACCCAGATGAATCAGAATGAAGTCCTTGTCTTCAAATTTCTCCCTGCAGACTTGCCACCAGTGTCATTATGGCCTGTGAAGTCGCCAGCCTGGCAACAAGCCCTGGAATAATTCTGTGGAAGCAGGAACCCTCATAGCCAAATTCTTTCTCTTCAGGGTTCAGAGCATGAAAGTTTTCTGCTAACTTTGGAACTTTGTCTGCAAACCTTCGGAAGGAGACCAGCCCAAGGGCTCACCACCGATGACAATGTCAAAGAACACGATGGGGTTGACCATGGCTGATGGCAGGGGACTCTGGGAGGCAGCGGCGTCTGCAAAGCTGTGTATTTTAAAATTTCAATAGATCCCGTCTTGCTTCTCTTTCCCCCATGTATGCAGCCCCTTTCCCGGTGCTGACCGTGAAGCTGGGCTGGACGGTGTCTCTACAGCGCTCTCCTTCCCCTTTCTATGAGATTAACATCATACTGACGATAATGTAATAACTGCCGTTTATGCCTTCCTTCAAACCTTATTCAGAAACTTACCTTTTCAAACAATAGAAAAACAGAAAAACGGATGGAAATAGCTGGTGAGAATTGCCCTTGAGGAAATGTCCAGGATGACGGATAATCAAAGGGAAATAAAACAGTCCCTGGATGCCTCCTTTTGCCTGTCTGTTTAGTAAAGCTTGTTTAAAAGAACCCATCCATGTTGGGGAGGGTGCAACGAAACAGGAATTTGTACTCTTACTGCTGGTGGGAGGATCACCTGCTCCACTCTTTGGAAAGTAATTGGGTAAATATGTATCAAAACTTGAACAAATGAGCCTGACCTTTCCTGCACCAATTCCACTTCCGAGAACCGTTTCAGGCAGCCACCGCACCCCTGGTGTGTATTTGGTCCACTCAGTCGACAGGTCTGTTGCAGAAAGGGCAGGAAGGAGGTTGGTGGCGGCTGTGGGGTTGCGGCGGCTCTGCACCTGGCTGGCTTTGCGTCGTTGCTCCTCATGCCCCGGTTTTGCCATCTTCGCCTCCAGCCTGGAGCTCCAGCCTCTGCCCTCCCTGGTGCCTCCCTTCAGCTCATGGAAATGGTCCTCTTTTGACCCTGCAGGGTGGGGTGGCCCTGACCAGAAACAGCCAGTGGCTGCTCAGCACTGCCTCCTCCCTGGCATGGCCATGGTTTGAGAGGCCCCAGCAGAGCACAGTGACCTGGTGCCAGGGGCCCCCTTCAGCACACCACGGGATGGGGAGTGGGTCTGAGGGCCGGCCCTGCCTTCCTTTTTTTTTTTTGACAGAGTCTCACTCTGTCACCCAGGTGGGAGTGCAGCGGTGTGATCTCGGCTCACTGCAACCTCTGCCGCCTGGGTTCAAGTGATTCTCCTGCTTCAGCCTCCTGAGTAGCTGGGATTACAGGTGACTGCCACTGCACCTGGATAATTTTTGTAGTTTTAGTAGAGAAGGCGATTCACCATCTTGGTCAGGCTAATCTTGAACTCCTGACCTCGTGATCCACCCGCCTCGGCCTCCCAAAGTGTCTGAATTACAGGCGTGAGCCACTGCGGCCGCCAACCCTGCCTTCTTAGGTGGAGCAGGCCAAGCTCTGACTGCAGCACTGGGGCCAGAAGAAAAATGACTTGTTTGGAAAAGGTGAAGTTTCAGCATTTCGAGGGATTTATGTTAGAGCCATAAGTGGAGCAGGTGTTTCAAGCAATTACACTTTCTGAATTAGCAGCATAGTCATTAAGTGACATACCTGGATTCAATAGCCAAAATTCAGAGAAAGGGAAGCTTTCATGAAAATCATGTTAATGCAGCCCGAATCCTCTCTCCCTTATTATTGTATGACACCCGGGATTGGCTAAGAGAAAGGCATTCCCCTCCTTTCCACTTCATAATTAAAGACAACCTGAAATGACAGAACCCCAAGGATCATGTGACTAGATGACTGCTTAAAAGAGAGAAAAAATTCAACAACCCACTAACTGTGTTCACCATGGATGGTCTAGTGCAGTAATTTTTACCGAGTAAAAAAATAGAAAGAAGAAAAAACAAAAGAAACAAGCTTACCACCTCACCTTACATGTGAAATTAAAACTCAGTTGTACAATGTTTCTCTTTACCTACATAAGATGGAAAGAGAAAATTAAATAAGGCCTTGTAAAAATTCTGAGGCACTGCTTATAATGTCTCAGTTGAGTCCCTGAGAATGAGCTGGAGTTGTTTGCAATACCCACCTCGTATTTGCACCTTTAACACACACACACACACACAAACTCCCAGACTCTCAGGCCTCAACCAGAACCTTAATATTTGGTTTTGTGGAGTCTGACTTTTTAAGTTTCTCAGAAAACTACCCACAGCATTTGCCTTGGTGGATGGCACTGGGGATATGAAACAGAAATGGAAAGGAAATTGAGATTTTTCCTGTGATTTTTTGTACTTTTTGAATTTCGTACATTTTAATTTCAATTAAAACCATGCGCATGTATTACCAATATAAGATATTAATTGATTAGTTATCTTTCAATATCAGCTCAGAATGCTCTTCAGTTACTTCTATGTAATTATATAGAAAAAATTGTGAAGAATTCTTTTAAAAAAGAGAATACTGACTGAGAGTCTAATTTAACCCAATGGGGAAAGGAGATTTTTTTTTTTAACACTTGGGGCTGGAACTACTAGATATTCACATAGAAAAACATGGGCCTCAGACCTCTCTCACACCACCTGCAAAAGGAATTCAGGATGCGCCATAGGCCCCCATAGAAGAGGCAGAACCGTAAGGCTCCTAGAAGAAAAGAAGGAACTGTCTTTACAACTTAGGGTGGACACAGATTTCTTGGAGATGGTGCAAAAAACACTGGCTGGACGTGGTGGCTCATGCCTGTAACCCCAGCACTTTGGGAGGTGGAGCCGGGAAGATTGCTTTAGCCCAGAAGTTCGAGACTAGCCTGGGCAACAGAGAGAGACCTCGTCTCTACAAAAAATAAAAAGGTAGCTGGATGCAGTGATGCATGCGACAATAGTCCTAGCTACTTGGGAGCCCGAGGCAGGAGGATCACTTGAGCCCGGGAGGTCAAGTCTGCAGTGAGCAGTGATTGTGCCACTGCACTCAATCAAGCCTGGGGGACAGAGTGAGATCTGTCAAAAACAAAGCCCAAAAAACAAAAAACCACTATCGGTAAGACAAAAAATTGATAAATTGGACTTCATTAAATTTTGAAATGTTCTGCTTACCAAATAACAATCCAACAAAATGGAGTAGGTAAGCTACACACTGGGGGAAACATTTGCAGAAAATATATCTGAAGAGGCATCTTTAGAGAACTCCTAAAAATTAGCAATAAAAAGATGAACAACCCAAATCAAAAGTGGACACGAGATTGAACGGCCACTTAACAAAATAAGATACACAAATGGCAAGTCAACACATGAAAGGTGCTCACGTTAGTGGTCATTGCTGGTCAAGGCAGGTTCAACAGATGAAACTCCATCAAGATAATTCACCACATCAACAGACTAAAGAAGAAAAACCATATGATCATCTTGTCATTTATGTATATATTGAAAAAACACAATGGGAAATAACAAGTGTTGATGGGATGTGGAGAAATGGCCCTCACACACTCCTGGTGCTGGCGGGAATGTAAAATGGTGCAGCTGCTGTGTAAACAGTTTGGCAGCTCCTCAAAAAGTTAAACATAGAGTTGCCTTATGACCCAGCAATTCCACTCCTAGATACCTACTCAAAAGGACTGAAAATATGTGTTCACACAAAAATCCGTACAGGAATACTCCCAGCAGCATCATTCATGATAGCCAAGAGTGAAAATAACCCAAATGCCCATCAACTGATGAGTGGATAAACAGAATGTAACACATACATACAATGGCATAGTATTCAGCCAGAAAAAGGAGTGAAGTGCTGATATGCACTGTAAGAGGAATCAAGCTTGAAAACATCATGCTTGGTGGAAGGAGCCAGACATGTCCAGAATAGGCAAATGCACAGAAATAGAAATAGGGTCGTGGTTGCCAGGGTCTGGGAGGAGGGGGTGATGGGGAGAGGCTGCTGGTGGCGCTATGGGGTTTCTTTTTGGAGTGATGAAAATGTTTTGGATTAGAGGCAGGGTACAGTGGCTCACACCCGTAATCTCAGCACTTTGGAAGGCCGAGGAAGGTGAATTACTTGAGGTCGGGAGTTTGAAACCAGCGTGGCCAACATGGTAAAACCCCATCTCTACTAAAAATACAAAAATTTGCCAGGCATGGTAGCGCACGCCTGTAATCCCAGCTACTCAGGAGGCAGAGGCAGGAGAATCGCTTGAACCTGGAAGGCAGAGGCTGCAGTGAGCCTGGGTGACTGCAGTGCCGTGGGGAGATCTGCACTCTAAAATACTCTGTCTCAAGAAAAAAAAAAAGAAAATGTTTTGGATTAGATAGTGATGACGATTGGATAACCTTGGGAATAAACTGAACAACAATAATTTTAAACTTTAAAATTGTGACTTTTATCATATGTGAATTATATCTCAATTTTAAAATGACCTTATAACTAACATTATAGTGAAAGATTGAATGCTTTCCCCCTAAGATTGAGAACAAGGTAAGGATGCCCTCCCTCCCCACCCCTGTTTAACATCATACTGGAGGTTCTAACCAGTGCAATAGGCAAGAAAAAGAAAGAAAGCACACAGATTGCAAGGGAAGAAATAAAACATTCTCTGCTTGCAATGACATAATTTTTTAATGTAGAAAATGCAAAGAGCTACTAGAGCTAACAAGTGAATTCAGAAGAGTCCCTAAGTATAAGGTCAATATACAAACATCAATGATTTTTCTATATACTAGCAATGAATAATTAGATGTGGAAAATTTTAAATATCATTTACAGTTGCATAAAACACTCATTAAATTCTTACTATAAAGAAAGTGAAAAGATAACTCACAGAATGGGAGAAATATTTGCAAATCATATATCTAATAAGGGCTTAATATCCAGAATATATAAAGAACTCCTACAACTCAACAACAATGACTAAAAATCCAATTCAAAAGTGGGCAAAGGACTTGAACAGATAATTTTCCAAAGAAGATATGCAAGCGTCCAATAAGCACATGAAAAGATGCTCAACATCACTAATTAACAGGGAAATGCAAATCAAGTCCACAATGACATACCACTTCATACCCATTAGGATGGCAATTTTCAACAAAAAGGGAAGTAACAAATGTTGGTGAATATGCAGAGAAATTGGAGCCCATTGTGCATTGCTGATGGGAATGTAAAATGGTGCAGCCACCGCAAAAAAAGAGATAACACTTCAGTTTTTCTTTAAAAAGTTAAACAGAATTGACATATGATTCAGCAATGTCACTTTCAGGTATATATCCAAAAGAATTAAAAACAGAGACTCAAATGAACACTCATTCATTGCAGCATTATTCACAATAGTCAAAAGGTGAAAACGACACAAATGGCCATCCACAGATGAATGGATAAACAAAATGTGGCATTTCCAGACAATGGAATGCTATTCAGCCTTAAAAAGGAATGAAATTTTGATAAATGCTAAAACATGATTAAACCTCGGGGACATTATGCTAAATAAAATAAGCCTATCACAAAAGGAGAAATATTGTATGATTCCACTTACATGAGGTACCTAGAGTAGTCAAATTCATACAGACAGAATTGAATAGAGGTTCCCAGAGGCTGGGGTGGGGGCAGAAGTAGGGCACCATTGTTGAATGGGTACAGAGTTTCTGTTTGGAATGATGAAAAAGTCCTGGAAGTGGGTGATGGTGATGATTGCACAGCAATGGGAATGGAATTCAGTGTGAATGCCACTGATGCATGGATGTATGTGCCCCAGCCAGGGATGAACAAGCTGGTGTGTTCGTAAATGGACACCACCCAGCGGTAAACAGGAACGAACTACTGACACCTCCAACAACACACATGAACCCCAAATGCATTATGCGAAGAGAGAAGCCAGATTCAAATGACCACGCACTGTATCATTCCATTTATGTGGCATTCTGGAAAAGACAAAAATATAGGAGCAGATCAGGGTGACCAGGAGGCAGAGTAGTGGGGAGGGAGCCTATCATGGGGACACATGGGAATTTTGGAGACGATGGCTTGTCATATATCCCGAGGGTGGCAGTAGTTACATAACTGTATGCATTTGTCAAAATGTGCAGAAATATACATTAAAAAGAATGAATTTTGCTGTTTGTAAGTCGTGTGAAAAAGACTGGTAGGAGTGCAAAATGGTTGAGTCATTGTGGAAAACTCTTTGGCAGTTTTTGAACAGTAAAGTGCACATTTATCTTATTACCTAGCAGCTCCACTTCTCCCAGTGTTTCACCCAAGAGAAACAAAACATTTGTTGACAAAAAGACTTGCGCAAGAATATTCATAGCAGCCTTATTCACAGCAATCAAAACCTGAAACAGCCCTAACTAATGTTCACTAACAGAATGGATAAGCAGTTGCTGGTATATTTATGCAACAGAATACTACTCGACAAGAAAAAGGAACAAGCTGCTGATCTATACAGCAGCACGGGTGAGTCTAAAAACATGCTGAGTGGGAGGGCCAGGCATAAAAGAGCTCAGATTGCACGACTCCATTTCTGTGAAGTTCAAGAACACGTAGAATGACCTATGGGGGGGGGGGGACTGCTCTTTCTGTGCCCCCAGCACTTTGCTGTGTTTTGAGGACATTGATCACTGATGACCCTGGTAGAGGCGGTCACAGGCGGGAAGGGACAGAAAGGACTTTCTGGAGCTATAGGGAATGTCTGCATCTGGATTACAGTGTTGGTTATGTGGGTACAGACATTTGTCAAACTCACAAATTGTATGCCTGGAACTGTGCATTTCACTCTATGTAATTTTTAACCTCAAAGAGAAAAATAATGTCTAGTGACAGAGTCAGAAAGTGATTATCTGGTTGGGGAAGGGGGCTGATGTGGTGGAGACAAGAGGGAACTTTCTGGGGTGATGGAAATGTTCTTTGTATCTTGTTTGGTGTAGTCAAAGCTCATCAAACTGAACACAGAAGAACTGTGTAACTTACTGTATATAAACTACACCTCAGCACAAAAGAATGTAAAATATAAAATAAATAATGCTGCAAAAAGAGAATAGTCAATAGTCATCATAGTTAAAAAATAATTTTTAAAATGTTTAATTGTGGTAAAAAAAAACACATAAACTTTACCATCTTAGCCATTTTTAAGTGTGCAGGTCAGTAGTGTTAAGTGTATTCATACTGTTATGTAACAGATCTCTAGAACTTTTTCATTATCCCAAACTGAAACTCTACACCCATTAAACAGCAACTTCCACCACCCCCTTCCCAGGCCCTGGCCACCATGCTTGTATTTTGTCTTTTTGAATTGGACCACTCTGGGTACCTCATGCAAGTAGAATCACGCAGTATTTGTTCTTCTGTGTCTGGCTCATTTCACTTAGCATGATGTCTTTAAGTTTCATCCATGATGCAGCTTGTCTCAGGATTTCCTTCCTTTTGACGGTTGAATAATATTCCATTGCATGCATGCAGCACGTGGTGATCATCCATCCATCCATCGATGGGTATCTAGGCTGCTTCCACCTCTTGACTACTGTGAATAGTGCTGCTATGAACATGGGTGTGCAAATATGGCGTCATAATTTTTAAAAATGAAAAACCAGGGCAGCAAAGATTGACTGTCTTGTCACTTTTTCCTTCCTTTTCTGCATTGATCAGAGGCCAGCACAGGAACAGAGGACGACACCCATGCCCAGCACTGAATCCGATAGTGACCCTGGGTAAGCAAACGCTCCTGCTTTTCCAGAGGCTGAAATGTGTGTCTTTGGAGCCAATGTAGAAATACAGCCGGAGGTTATTTCAAGCCAAAAGACAGCAAAGGTCGCCTCTTGTGCGTTTCCAGGTGCAAGACTCTCTGCACTGTCCAGGGAGGAGGCTCTCGTGCCCCGTGGTGTCTGCAGGCAACACTGGCTCCTGGCCCGGTTTGCTCCCCAGATGGCCCCATCTCTATCAGGAGGTGGCGCAGGAAGGCCTGGGGAGAGCGGTGTGCACCCGCGGCCACCAGGGGGCAGGCGACACAACAGTTACCAGGCACTGACAAACTCCGCACAGTTCCCGCTGAGACAGAGCACCCCTGGACTAGCTCCCCTGCTGTCCTCACCCCGACTCCACCCACCGGGCCATCTTCCCACATTCTGGGCTTGCGTGGAGGTTCACCAGCCACAGCTGTCAACAGAGGATTGGTGAGACCCTGGGGAAGCCCTGAGGTTTATCAGCGCGCCTGTGGGTTTGCAAGCGTGTGCCTTCCATGAAGCTCTAGAGGAGGTGAGCTGTGGCCAGTGCAGTCCAAGCTTAGGGCTTTCAGGGCCCATGGTAACAGTTATGTCATTTTTGCCTGCCCTGCGTACGCCCCAGCGCAGGTGCGACTTCCTGTGTCCCTGAACAAAATGCCCTACAAGCCCAGGGGAGAGCCTGAAGCTCAGCCCAGCTGAGCTCGCAGCTACTTAGCTAAGGAAGCTACGAACATGGCTTCCAGGTTCCCCACTCCTGCGATAGGATGGGCCTGCACATCTCTCCAGCCTCAGAAGGACCCTTTTTTGTCATAGGCCAGGGCGAATCTTCACCTTACTGCCTCAGGAATAAGAAACGACACTTAGGTGCTTCACACATGTCACGCACAAGCTCTGTGAGTCAGTGGCCCGTGGTAGAAACTGCTGCTCTACTGTGCCTTATATTTTTCACTCATTCTAAAATGAGCTATGGGATCTTGGGCCCACTCATTACTTCCACTTATCAACTGCATTTGGCCTATTTCATTGCTAGGACTTCTATTTTATAACCCCTTACATGGGACTTGCCACCAGATAGACTCTTTATACCACGATCCAGTTCAATTTAATTCACCGCCCATTTACCAAGAGCCTGCGTGTGCCTGTCCTTCCCCAAATAGCAATCTGCTCAGATGTGCCCGGTAGCCCCTCATTGGCTACGAGATGAACCACAGAGTTTTTAGCACGGCTCGTGCAGCCCCAAGACCTTCCAGCCCGGTGTGCCAGCCCAGGGTGAGCCTCCGCCAGGTGCCAGCTGGGGACCATTCCCCTGGACCCACTGCCTGCCGCCCACGCCACCCCCTCCCGCCGGCCATACGGGCCCCTCGCTGATCCTGAATTCGCTGCACATGTTCGTGAGGACTCCGTGTCCTTGTTTCTGTGGTTTCTACTGCTTAGAGTGCTTCTCTTCCTCCACCTAAAACCCACTCATCTTCTAAGACCCAGCTCAAGAGGGGCCCTCCTGCAGAACCTCCTGGAGCCCCCACCCCAACATCATGCACTGCTCCTTCTGCGCACCCGGCCCTTGGCTGTGTTTCCACAGCACTCACCACTGATGACCTTGTGTACCTGTCTGTGTTCATGCGTGTCTCCCTTTGCTTCAAACTGTTAACTTCTTGAGGACAGGAATGATGTTACACCCAGCTCAGAACCTAACTACGGTAAACATAAAAGTAATAAGAAATGTTTAATATGAGCGCTCAATATGGCCAGGAATGGTGCTAAGTGCTTTACATATTGAAAGAGTCCTGAATATGCACCCCCAAATATGCCACTTTGGCGTAAGGATTATTTTGAGCTGAGGAAACTGAGAATGGGCAGATGCAGGACGAGCTGTCTGCCCTCCCTTTCCCATGTGAAAGCAGGGCATAAATTCCCCTGTGAAGGTTCCCCCTCTCCACGCCAGGAGGGGAGAGTGACTCTTTTCACTGGAGACGGAGTGAGCATGAACAAACCTTGCTAAACTCACCCTCACCTTCTGTTAGCGTCCCCTATATGTTCCCAGCCACTTCTCCATGATTTCCCGTCCATGAAGCCCAAACCCCCTTTTCTCTGTTAAAATGGCAGGTAAGCCCCTGAGTCTAACCATTCCTTTGCGTTTCACTTCTTTTCTGTAAATTTTCATCCACATAAAACATTTATTTAAACAATTTAAATTATTTAATTCATTAAGTTTTGTAAAGATGGGGTCTTGCTATGTTGCCCAGGCTGGTCTTGAACTCTTTACCTCAAGCAATCCACCTACCTCAGCCTCCCAAAGTGCTGGGATTAAGGGTGTGAGCCACCACACCACTCAGCCACATTAATTTTTTTTTAATTGTTTGCCTTTTTCCTGTTTATCTGTCTTTTTAAAGTTTAATTCACAGGGCCCCAGGCACTGAACATAAGAAGATAGATGAAAAGTTCTTCCACTTAGAAAGTTTTGACAGCCACAAGGGGTTCACTCCGGAGGCTGCAGCCGAGGTCTCAGGACACTGGTCATGCTGATGAAAGGAGGAATTCTTACCACACCAGCCCCCCACAATTCTGCTCAGAATCTGGTCAAGCGAGAGCGGTAAGACTGACTCCAGTCTTGGCCTTGCACCTCCCCTGAGTGGCTAGAGCTTCTTCCTCCCATCACTCCTCCCTGCATGGCTTCTCACCACTGCATTTATTAAAAAGCAGAGAATCTGGAGGGTGCTGATCTTGGAGCAGAATCCCACATCCACCCAGCTGCCCTGAGGCTCATGAGAGGCAGAAGAACCGTGAGCCATGCTGAGCTGAGCCCATTCTTGAAAATGTCCCCAGTAAAGCCTGATTGGTGTTCACACTTCAGGACATTGCGTTGCTTGCATTTGCAGGTGGTGCCAGTGGGGAAAATTGCCCCCAGCCCTGAATGTGGGTTTTTGGGAGTGTGGACCAGCTGAGCTGATCTGGGGCGGGCAGACTCCCTCTTGTGCTGGTGGACAGCTTGCCCGGTTGGGGTTGTCACTGACCATGTGGAGATGGGATTGTGTTGAGTATCACAGAGGCCCTCGACCCGGAAGTGTGCAGGGAGCTTTGCGGAAAGCGGAGTCCATCTCCTTCACCCTCCTGGCTGTTTGGACGTTCGAGTCCCCCGCAGGGCATTTTCCTCATGGCTGGAGCAGCCTGGCCCTTCTCACTGGAGGCCTGTTTTCAGGCAATGTTCTGCTCAGGGGATCATTGTGGGGAGACTGGGCTCATGCCCCATCACAGAAGGGACTCCTCTGGGGCCCAAATGCAAACTGGAGTAGCCCAAGGAGGCTGAGGGAGCTTTCCTCACCTCAGCCATCTGCCCTCGACTGAGGAAGGCAGGAGGGGTTACAGGGGTGGCTTCTAATGAATGAAGGTCCTGAATTTGTTCCTCAGCCTGAGCCTATCGAGAGGAATGGGATAGACTTCGGGGTCTTGATGTTTCTTGCCCCAGAGACAAAAGAGCAGAAAAGTGGACCAAATTTTTACCCAGATCTAAAACAGTCCTTTATAATAATGTCCAGAATCTTCAATTATGGGTGGTAGAACACTTCCCCTGCTGAGAATTATAACATAAGTGAATTATTAAAAATTATACTTTAATGGTCTTTTTTTTTTTTTTTTTTTAAGACCAATTGTTGCTCTGTTGCCCAGGCTGGAGTGCAATGGTGTGATCTCAGCTCACTGCAACTTCCGCCTCCTGGGTTCAAGTGATTCTCCCGCCTCAGCCTCCCAAGTAGCTGAGGTTACAGGCCACGTCTGGCTAATTTTTTGTATTTTTAGTAGAGACAAGGTTTCACCATGTTGGCCAAGCTGGTCTTGAACTCCTGACATCGTGATCTGCCCGCCTCGGTCTCCCAAAGTGCTAGAATTACAGGCATGAACCATCGTGCCTGGCCTACATGGTCATCTTTTACAGACATCAGATAGCTGATGATATACCAAGCATGGAATGGGCCCAGGGTCTGGAGGGGAGGGTTTTAGGTTATTGTGACAAGCTCTGCTGTTGCTGACTCACTTTGGGAATTTCCTGAATACAAAGTTTGCACCATCAGACAGCCACTGTCAGGTCAGAGAAAATAGCAGGCATGTGGTGGATTCCATTGATAAGAAAGTTCAAGTAAGTAACTAGGCTTGACCTTAAGAATGTTATCAAAATTGTGTAGGATGTCTGAGTTTTCACCTGCCAGCATAGAGAAACCCTGTTGAACACATGAATGAAACTAGTAATTGAGCTAAACTAGCCACAGAGTAACTCATTCGTGGCTGGTGGGGATGCAGATGGTGTCAGCCCCTTCAGAAGACAGATGGCAGATCCCCGCCCAGCTATACATGTGCTTTACACCCGTCCCGCAGTCACATCAGGTGCTCACCCACATGGGTTGAAAACGTGTGTCCACACAAAGCCTGTGCGCAGACGCTTATAGCAGCTTCGTTCATGATTGCTAAGACCTGAGAGCAACCAAAAGGCAGTTCAGTGGATGATAAACCACATGTGGTACAGCCACGCAATGAGGTATCGCTAGTGATTCAAGTAAATGAGCTGGCAGGCCACAAAACAGAATGGAGACAACTTAAATGCATATCTCTGTTTTTTTTTTTTTTTTTTTTTTTTGGTGCTGTGACCCAGATTAAATTATATTAAATCATATTACATTAAATTATATTATATGCATTTAATCTGAGTATATATATTTAATCCAAGTTCAAGCAATTCTCCTACCTCAGCCTCCCAAGTAGCTGGGATTACAGGTGCGTGCCATCACGCTGAGCTAATTTTTGCATTTTTAGTACAGATGGGGTTTCACCATGTTGAAAAGGCTGGTCTGGAACTTCTGACCTCGTGATCTGCCCATCTCGGCCTCCCAAAGTGCTGGGATTACAGGCATGAGCCTGGCCTAAATGCACATTTCTAAGTGGAAAAAAGTCAATAGGAAAAGGCTGTATAATTCCAGCAATATGGCATTCTAGAAAAGCTAGAATTATAACAACAGTAAAAAGATCAGTGGTTACCAAAGTCCAGGCGTGGGAAGGAGGCCAAGCAGGAGTTTTAGGGCAGTGAATCTATTCAGTGCATAATGGTGGGTCCCTGACATAGGATTAATATAATAATAATGTGTCAATATTTATCAATATTGGTTTCTACAATTTTATCAAATGTACAACATGAATGTGAAATGTTAAAATAGTGGAGACTGTGGCGTGAAGTGGGAGAGAATATATGGGAACTCTATGTACTTACTGCTTGCTTCTGTAAGCCTAAAACCGCTATAAAATAAAGTATATTAATTTAAAAAACTAATGGGAAAAGTAATTATTGGGTCCTAACAATGTGTGTGTGTGTGTATGTATATATATATATGTGTGTGTGTGTGTATATACATATATATATGTGAATAAGTTATTTTACCCAAAGATGGGAGATTATGCCTTAAATAAACTGTGAATAATGTTAGACTAATAAACATTAATTAGCATTCAAAGAAGAAAGTGAAAGGAAAATTGATCCGATGAGCATCAGACTAGAAAACAATAGTTGCCATGTAAAGAGGTATCATGTAGGACACATAAGAAACATTTTCACATTGGCAGCAACAACAGAAAAATACACCCAAATGTAAGAAACAGACAACTTACGAGGCAAAACGAATAGGTACAGAGGATGTTACATCTTGTAATTTGTACTCGAAACAAGAATATGGAAATAAAAACTATACGGAGCAAGGGTGAGTCCAGCTGGTGCAGGGGCTGGGGCATCGAGCACAGGAAACTGCAGCTTTGGAGGCCGGGAGGCTGGAGCAGCTGGGGCAGGTGAGGCCAGCAAATGCCTGAGCTGTTGGCCCAAAAGCCAAGCTGCAACACCAAAGTAGCCTCCTAATGGGCAATACTCCTGCCTAGTTATAGGTACACGGGCAATGTGGTGAGCCCTCAGGAAAGTGACCTCCAGAGAGCTGTGAGGAAGGGTGGGGGAGCCGCCTCCTGCCCCTGGACTCTGCAGTCCTCCCGAGGGGCCACATGGCCTCTAAGGAGCTGCTGTTAGCATGCACTTTGGGTTTAACTCCCTCCTGCCTCAAATTGTGGCCTCTTCCCGAAGAGGAAGGCACTTGCCTGTGTCCTCATCAATTCTTCCCACTCTATTCACTGTGGGCATTATTATGTTTGTGTAAAGAGATGGCATCGTGATGCAATGTTCCACTTTGGATTCATAATGCTCCATAAATTTTATATGCCTTTCCAACATTCACACAGATTCTTCGGCCACGTGGCCACATGAAGCACTTCCCACTTTTCACGGATCAGCCCCTCCTGGTTCCACCTGCGTGGTGCTGCTCTTCTTCCTGCATCCTCCACGCTGACCCGCGTGCTGACCAGCGCCACCACTCACAAGGAACAGGAAAGACCCTCAGGACTGGGGGCAGCACCCTGTGCCTCTGGGACTCCAGTGGGTACCGTGGGCCGGGCTCTGCAGAGCAAGATCAGCTGGGGAAGGCTCCTCCAGTCCCGGGTCCCAGGAGCCTGCGGTGGCTGATGTGCCACAACTCCATCCGTAACCCGGTGCCTGAGACCCCTGAAGGAAACTCCTCTGTCTGAAAGCCCCGCCCTGGATGGCCCCGGGGTGACCCTGAGAGGTGAGGGCGGCCCTATGGCAGCAGCTCTAGAACAGCACTGCGCTGGGCCGTCAACACCGTGGCCGGCTCCTCTCCAGCTTACGCTCCTGGCTGCCTGTGCGGTGTTAGGGGGCTTTCTGGGCAGGGGGAGGGCAGGCAACACTAAGTCTCTGGCCCGTCTCCTCTCCTGACCTTTTGGTCTTGCACGTGTTTTCAGGCGCCGCGGCACAGGCTGTGGCCTTCAGCTCCTGGAGGGCTGCTCACACTCACCTGAGGCTCCAGTGCTGGGGCCCCGCGCTGTGGCTGCTGCATCCAACAGAAGCCCAGTCTTGTACCCCAGGATCTAATAAGTGACCAGCAATTGGGGCCCAAGAGTCCCTGTCTGATTTCAGGCTCCCTGCTTGGAGGCAAGGCTGCCCTCAGGGTCGCGGGGCTGGCCCGAGCAGGAGGTGTGTGTTACTGTGCTCCATGGCACAGCGACCCTCTCCACAGTGACGCAGATGGCCCCTGCAGGGTGCCTGTAAAGTCCTGCAAACCAGGCAGCGGCACACACAGCAGAAATGCACTTCTCACTTTCCTGGAAGCTGGAAGTCCCGCATCTAGGCGCTGGGAGAGGCCATGCCTGGTGAAGGGCTGCTTCCTCCTTTGTGGGGGCTGTCTTTCTGCTGCGTACTCACAGGGTGGATGTTGGAGAAGCAATGGGAGGCTCTTTAGTGAGGGCTCAGCCCTTATGACCCAGCCACTGCCCAGAGGCGCGGCGTCCTAAGACCATCGCACTGGGGGTGAGGAGGTCCACGACTGGCTTTGTGGAGATGCATTCGGTGTCTGACAGGGATCTTATTTTATTTTATTTATGGCTGGAATTACACAGGTGCGCCACCATGCCCAGCTAAATTTTTGCGTTTTTAGTAGAGACTGGGTATCACCATGTTGACCAGGCTGGTCTGGAACACCTGACCTCAGGTGATCTGCCTGCCTCAGCCTCCCAAGGTGCTGGGATTACAGGCGTGAGACACTGTGCCCAGCCTGGCAGGGGATCCTGACAGGCAGTCGGGGAAGAGGACAGTGCCCATCAGTTGCTGCTGGAGACCAGCAGGGCCTGTGGCTCCTTCCACTGACAGTCTCTTGTCTTTTTTTTTTTTTTCTGGGAAAAAAAAAAAAAAAAAGGCCAAGCAGATTTCTGGAGAAACTACTCCATGAAGCGAGTGGGTCTAAGCAGTGCAAGATGCAATGGTGCAAGATGCAGTGGTGCAAGATGCAGTGGTGCAAGGTGCAGTGGTGCAAGGTGCAGTGGTGCAAGATGCAGTGGTGTAAGATTGCAGTGGTGCAAGATGCAATGGTATAAGATGCAGTGGTCTAAGATGCAGTGGTGTAAGAAGCAATGGTGTCCATCACGATGCCCTCCTCAGGGCTGAACATGCCTTCCCAAGTGCCTGAATATTACTGGTCAGCCCATGTCCACTGAGACCCCTTATGGGTCTTGCCCTTGGGTAAGGGGTCCCTCATGATCACTCTTCCAGGGACAGCCTGCATTCAAGGACGGAGTTGTGCACAGTGATGAGGGCCCTCACCCAGTTCAGGACTCTGAGGGGCCCTCCCAGCTCCAGAGCTCAGCATAGAAAGGGCTGAGTTTGCTACAACTGCATCACACCGAGGCTGATTCTGGAAGTTCCACAGCCACGGGAGTGCCTTCAAAGCATGAGTCAGCAGAGGGGGCAGAAGCACTAAGTTGCTGCGACAGCACCTGAGAGTGCAGACAGGAGGGGCCCACCCCCAACCCCCAACCCCCACCTGAGAGTACAGACAGGAGGGGCCCAGTCACCACCCGCACCTGAGAGTACAGACAGGAGGGGCCCTCACCACCCCCACCTGAGAGTACAGACAGGAGGGGCCCAGTCCCCACCCCCACCTGAGAGTGTAGACAGGAGGGGCCCAACCTCACCCCAACCTGAGAGTGTAGACAGGAGGGGCCCACCCCCAACCCCTGCCTGAGAGTGCAGACAGGAGGGGCCCAGTCCCCACCCCCACCTGACACCCAGTGTCAAGTGCCCTGGGGAGAGCTGCGCCCACAGACATCCTGCAGCACCAAAACCCAGTCTCTTCTTGCATTTTACTCTAAGCAGTCAGGAGAAACCAAGCCGATTCTCAAGAGACGATAACCAATAGAACCCAAGTGTTTGAGATTTGGTGTGGAAGAGGCAGAAAAAAGCAGGTCCCGAGGGAAAGATAATGTTTGAGAAGCAAAGCAAGAAAAGATGATGACAAACAGAACACTCAAAGGCCCTAGACATCATCACTTTTTTTACTGTCATGAACATTTAAACATAACACATTTTCTTTTTTTTTTCTAATTTCATCTCCCTCTTCCTTCCCTGGTCTCCGAAGCTGCAGGCCTGAGTGGACTGCTCCCGGGAAGCCACTTTCATGGCGTCCCCTCTCCAGGGTGCCCATCTACCTGGAGCGTCATCATCATCACTGCTGGAATCATGTCTCCTGTTGCCAATCCAAGCTCTGGAGACACAAGTACCACAAGAAAGGTGTTACCCAGAGGCACTCGCCCATCCTCCCTGCTGCAGGGGAGGCCACACCAGCTGCCACAGCAACTCCCTGCTCCGTCCTCTGCTTTCTCAGAACTTACCTGGGCTCTCTGGAATCAGAGGCCTTCAACAAGTCACTGCTCACATTTGCAAATGTTCACATCAAGAGAGGACCCCCTTTCCACCTGCCACTCCCCTCTCTTCCGGATCATTGCAGCTCTCCCCACCAGCCTTATCAATGTGGGGCTCCAACCCTACAGGTCAGTGATTCACAAACAGGCACTGTCCCAGGTTGGAGCCACTGCCACGAGCCTGTTCTGCACAGACCGGAATGTTCCCTCTGCCTTGTGAGCGCAGGGCTACCGGGTACTGGAAATACGCCTGGTGCAATGAGGGACTGGAGATTACATTTTAAAATTAATTTAAAATACAGATGCACCTGGTTAATGACTGTGGCACCAGGGAGCCCAGAACTGGGATTCAGAGGTGAGGGAGACGTCACCTCCCCGTCCCTGGGTTTTCCTTCCAGCGTAGCCATCAATGGCCTAGTGTTATCTTTCATCCAGTACGTACTTCCTGGGCACAGGCATAAGTACCAGGTGCTCTGTGAGGCCCTAGGGGTGCTAAACACTGAGTCACATCCAGGTCCTAGAGGGGTTCACAGCTGGGGGTGGTGTGTAAACACAGTGAAGGGCATGGCCAGCAAATCCTGTGCTGGAAAATCTGGGCAGCTGGAGTGAGGGGAGGGGACACCCCACTGTCCCCAGGAGCCCACACACCCAGCTGAGTTTGGCTTTTAATTCACCTTTCTTGTGGTGTCTTTTGCTGAATTTGCTGTCATGATTGTCCCGATTAAAAGAGAGCAGTGTGTGTTCCCTCTATATCTGGAAGTGTGCATGCAAGATTGGAGTTACTTCTATTTAAAATATGTGATGGACTCAGAGGGGACAGTAAGGATGGAAGTTTGCATATGGAAAAATAGTTTGTATTACTTTGTTTTTATTTGATGGTTGCTTTACTTGTGGTACAGTGCACAGTATATTACATGTACAGATTGTTGCCTTCTGACAAATACTGTGTTACCACCACCCAGATATAAACACCCTGGCAGCCCCTCTTTGGCTAATTCCCAGGCAGTAACTTCCAAGAGACTCACTATTCTGGTCACGATCAACATATTTTAAATTTATTTTTAAACATTGTATAAATGGAAACCTACAGTATGTACTCTTTTGTGTCTGAATGAAAATTATACGTGAATATCATGTGAATTTAACCTACGTTCCATTGTGATGAAACATTCAGCATTTTGTACTGCTCAGTCCTGTCCATATATAACATCTACATTGTAGGAAGTTGGCACAATGAGTTTACACCCTCTATGTTTTACATTCACTCTGTTTATCATGATGGTTATAAGGGAGGAGACCACCCCTCATATTGTCTTATGCCCAATTTCTGCCTCCAAAGAAAGAAGTAAAAACTAAAAGGCAGAAATGAAATCCACAAGCAGACAGCCCAGCACCACACCCTGGGCCTGGTAGTTAAAGGTCGACCCCTGACCTAATCGGTTATGTTATCTATAGATTACAGAGATTGTATAGAAAAGCACTGTGAAAATCCCTGTCCTGTTCTGTTCCATTCCAATTACCGGTGCATGCAGCCCCCAGTCACGTACCCCCTGCTTGCTCAATTGATCATGACCCTCTTACGCAGACCCTCTTAGAGTTGTGAGCCCTTAAAAGGGACAGGAATTGCTCATTCGAGGAGCTCAGTTGTTGGAGACGTGAGTATTGCTGAAGCTCCTGGCTGAATAAAGCCCTTCCTTCTTTAACTCGGTGTCTGAGGGGTTTTGTCTGTGGCTTGTCCTGCTACAGTTACATGAAGCGATGCTGCTATAAAGCCCCCCATGGGGACACCAATATCCTTGCCTCATACATGTATTTTGGACATAGGTAGCAGGAGTGGGACTGTAGGGTCACAGGTACCGATTACTCTAGTACACCCTAGAAAGTCATTTATCAAAGTGGTTGAAATTAAGTATGTTCCCAGAGTCACATGTGATAGCTCCAGTTCCTCCACAACCTCACCAACCCTCTGCATTTTTCTCTCTGATAACGTGTCTATTTTGGTGGGTGTAGAAGTGAGAAACTCTAGTTTGAATATGCATTCTTCTGATCATGCGTGATTGAATGCACTTTCATAGGCTTTACTATGCCAAACTTGCTGAGGTTTCTATGAATTTGACAGACGAAAGTGAGTACATGGTGTGTTATTCTGTCTGAGAAACCACATAACCTTATGAGTTCCTGCACGACTATTTAAGGTGTTTTGTTCAAAGAAGGATTTAATAGGTAAAATTGCACAGGGTATCAAACAATGGAAAGATATTTGCAAGGACTATCGAGAATTCTGAAAAAAAAAAGAAAAGACAAATAAAATGGAAACCTAATTAAAAGTGGACAAATATTACAACAAAGCAATTACAGAAGGCAAATGTGGATGAATAAAAGTCATATGAACATAGGTTCAGATCCACCTGAGGCAAAAGGAGTAGCTGTGGAGAAGCCCAGCATGTCTCTGTGGGAGGCTCCCTCCACGAAGGGCAAAGGGAAAGCAAAGGGGCTTGGGGCGGAGCGCGATGGGAGTGACAGGAGCAGCCAGAGCTCCTTGGGCTGGAAGCAGGGAGAGGGATGGAGGTCCGCCAGCCAGCACGGCCTGGGCAAGCAAAACCCGTGGGTTCTCGTGGACACTCCAGAACTGCACACTTATTTCTCAGTCAGGCATGAAACCAATGAGTGCTGAGCAGACAACTAATGTTGCAATTAAAAAAAAAATCAAAATAAATTGCTAGTTAGGTTATGGAGAGTCAAACTCACTCACAACTGGGAGTATTTAGGAGGTCAAGCATCCTGAGGGATTTCCTCAGCACACAGGAACATGAAGAGTGCACCCTCCATGCACCAAGCCCTCTCTCGTTCAGAGGCAGGAAAGCTGCAGGAGGAGTCCTCACTGTAGGAGGTAGCTGGTATCAGCAGCAACCTGGCTGCTCGGCACAAGAGGGTTTCTAAGCAAAGTGTAGTTGACGCAGTGCTGACCACTTGGAAGTCACGGAAGAGCCTCACAGGCACACATGGATAAAATTAAATGTATGAGTTTAAATCTCAGAAAAAATAAAAAACCAGATGAGGCCTAAACGGGGAAAATAATTTAATGCAAAAATGCAAACACACTCTATGAATTCTTTAAGTATCTGTAGAGATTATTTGGAAGAGTGGTCCACATGATTTATACTTGGGTTGGTGACTCAGGGATGGATGGAAACATGATCTGAGTAAACTCTGTGCCTAACGCAAAGGTTTTAATATACTTAATATATAACAGGTCTCTAAAAATAGGGAAGAAAAGACTACCAACAAGCCCATGTAAGCATGTCAGAGACATAAACAGTTCAAAGAAAAACAAAAGAACAAATGGCTTTTAATCTCATTCAAAATGTGAAAAAGTTCACATTAAAACTATACTGAGAAACCACTTCAAGACAAAATTTTAGAAGTTTCGCATGTAACTATGTTAGTGTGGCTGTGCACACGTTGTTGTGAAGAAAGCCTGACTCAGCACCTGTGGAGAGGAGTTTGGCAACATTTAGCAAAGCTACATAAGCACTAACACTTTGACCCATCGTCCAACATCTCAAAATCTATCCCAAAGTAGACTTGCAAAATATGAAGACTCATGCACAAGAGCATTGGCTGCAATATGAGAAAATGTACGGCATAGTTCTAAACTCAACTCTGTAAGAATCACAATGAAATTAGATACTTACTAATAAATAATAAAAATTGCGCAAATTGAAAATTGGGAGATGCAGCAAAGAGCATTATGTGGGAGCAATCTATGAGATTAGTTATTGAGATTAGGAACTTGACACTTTTGGAGGCCAAGGTGGGAGGATCACTTGAGGTCAGGAGTTTGAGACCAGCCTGGCCCACATAGTGAAACCCTGTCCTATGTCTTTACTAAAAGTACAAAAATTAGCCAGATGTGGCAGTGCAGGCCTGTAGTCCCAGCTACTGGGGAGGCTGAAGCAGAAGAATCGCAGACTTCCCAGGAAACACCGACAGAGAGGAAATAGCACACATGCCCTGCTGCTACAGCTGGAAAGCAGGTGGCTGCGGCTCCTTTCAGGGAGAGGGACCTCCCCTCCACTGACAGCACCCTTGTTTACAGTTCCCAGATACCCTGGCCCCTCTCTGACACCATGAACAGCTTTAGAAAACTGCGGGCCTCACACTGAGATGCCCAGGTGTGTCAGGGAGGCAGAAAGGCTTTGGGGTCTGAGGGCAGTGGAGACAGTGGGGACACTCTTGAGATGTCCCCTCTCAGCTGGGAAACCCCTCAGGGCCTCCAGGGGATTTCAGCCATCAGGGTGCCCACTGGATAGGTTTGGGTTGCAACGCGGACAGCAAGGACCCCCCTTCACCTACTGGGTCAGCTGTGAGAACCCAGGAGAGGGAGGCCCAGGGACAGACAGGTAACAGCTCTTATTTGCATGCAGTGGCTGTGCCCCCATGAAGGTTTTAGGATCTGTAAGGCAGCTTTGAAGGAGCCCAGGCTCCAAAGCAGTGTCAGGAAGTGGGAGTTGTGTCTGCACCACTCCCTGGGCTCCTGTCCTCACCCTGCTCACCCCCTAAATAGGGGAGGGGGAACCTCACCCCACTGTGCCTCACACACCTCTCTCCTCAGGGCGCTGTGATTCTGACCTACAGTCGTTCCTCTCTGTTTAGTCGTTCCTCCCTGTTTAGGGTAGCTGTGGCCCAGGCAGGGCCGGCGCGCGCGCGCGCACGCACACACACACACACCACACACACACACACACACACACACACCACACACACACACACACACACACACTGAATAGGCAACTCACTGAAATAGAACTGGTCGATTAATTAAAGCACCTATGGGATTTTTCACAAACCAAATTAGTATTTTTATTAAAAAACTTTTAGTGCTATTGAGCCTACTTACGTAATTGGTAAGAGTGTGATCTGATTAACTCTGTGAAAAATAATGTCAGTATTTTTTAAAGTATAATTAAATTTGTCATAGCTCAATTATACCATTTTGAGAATCATATACTACATAAAAACAAAAAACAATAAAACAAAACAAAAACATTGGGGAGATCTATGTATATTGATGATTACTGGAAAGTCATTAGTGGTGGGAATTTTAAAAAATAAGCTTAATATCCATCTAACAGAGAAAAAATAAATCAGAACGTATCTATGAATTACTACACAACTGAAAAGAATACATTTAATCTACATTAGTTGGAACTAGTAATGTCTACCACGTGTTACAAAGGGAACAAGTAAATCACTATATAATGTAGGATTTGAGTATGGTCTTTAAAACAAAACAAATCAATAAAGCCCTAAAAGGATCAACTATTGAAAGCCTGTCACAAATCCAGAAATCATAAGGAAAATATTGAAAATCTGACTGTGTAAAAAGAAAAGCTTCTTCAAAACAAAAACAATATAAACAAAGTAAAAGTTATGACACAGACCTTAAGAAAAAAAAACTCAGTAATTATATGGAAATAATAAATGTGCAGAACATATAAAGAATATCACTAAATGAATTAGAAAACTAGGAAAACATATCACTATGAAAATCACAGGGAGAAATACAAATGGCCAACACACATACACAAATATGCACAATCTCCCTAAGTGGAGAAATCCAAATTAAAAGTAAAAATATTTTTAAATCATAAAATTGGCAAACATTGATAATTTCCTGTGCAATTAAGGGTGTGGGGAAATAGGAATTCTCATACACTGATGGTAGAAGTATAAACCATTGATTTCTTTTTGGAACACAGATTTTTAATTTTATGAAAATATTAAACATTAACATTTGCTGCAGTATTTTATTTTTAGAAATCAATCATAAAAGGAAAAAAACCACTTAACTAATGGGACAAAAAGGTGGATATACAGGGATGCCCAGTACAGCATTGGTAACAATAACAAATAACTGAAATTGACATAAAAATTCCTCAGTGAAAAAGTGACCAAATTATGGTAAAATACCCTATGGAATAATGATGTAATTATAAATAATAATGAGAGAGACCTATAGGTACTGATAAGCAATAATCACCAAATTAAATCTTATGTGGAAAAGCCAATCAGTGAACAATATGCAAAGCAAGATCGTGTCACGGAAACATATGTGCATGTTTAACTGTGTGTAGGTGAATGCAGATGAGGGGGTGGGCTGGGAGGTGGTGGGGATACATTTATTCTATAGACCTAAGCACTATGTGAATTTTTATAACAATAACACATATGTTTCTTATGTGAGTAATTAAAAACAATTTACTTTCTTTTTTTTTTTTTTTTCTTGAGATGGAGTTTTGTTCTTGTTGCCCAGGCTGGAGTGCAATGGTACGATCCCGGCTCACCACAACATCCGCCTCCTGGGTTCTAGTGATCCTCCTGCCTCAGCCTCCCGAGTAGCTGGGATTACAGGCATGTGCCACCAGGCCTGGCTAATTTTTTGTATTTTTAGTACAGACAGGGTTTCTCCATGTTGGTCAGGCTGGTCTTGAACTCCCAACCTCAGGTGATCCGCCCGCCTCGGCCTCCCAAAGTGCTGGGATTACAGGGATGAGCCACCACGCCTGGCCAATTTAATTTATTGAATTGTAAAAAGATATGTTTTAACCCTATATAAATGTATGACTATATGGAGATAATTATTATTCATCTGAATAAAAAACAGCAATATAAAGACACAAATAGGTAACAGTACAATATTAAATACTATAATATCTAATCCAATATTAAAATTATATATATACATGTAGATACAGGTAGGGCTGCCAACAAATGGTCTTCATGTCTAAAATTGTGGTAATTGTTGCAGAGACCTCTGTGACTATATTGGAAACCTTGGAACTGTACACTGTGTGGGGGTGAAATTTATGGCATTTTAATTATATCTCAAAGTTCTGTTAAAAAGTGAGTGGCTTAATATTCTATTAAATAAGGAATGGTTTTATTTAAAACATAAATTAATAATTTCCAGTGGATTCCCTTAAAAAGATCACAGCGGGGATTTCCAGATCACACCCACTCCCACCTCTAGAGTTTTTGGCTATTTTCTAAAGTCTTGAATTCAATGAGGTGAAGGAGGAAGAAAGTGTTTAGAAAGTCAGTGGGCTCCCGAAGAGCTGGTGCTGGGTGGGGCAGAGTGGGGAGAGACGCTCCTTTCAAATGGAAGGCTCTGGAACCCGCCAAAAGGGAGTGCAAGCTCGGGCAATCTTCCTGGAGAGCCACCAGAGAAAGGCTTCAGACCCCATGCTCCCGCTGACATCCACAGACAGGGGCATCTCACTGGCTTTTAAAATCATCAACTCTTTTTATATCGACACAAAGAAATAATGAAAAGAGGAATTCTGGTTTACAGTCATTTCATTAAATTATCCACAAACAACTTTTCAAACAAAAGTTATAAAAGTGAAACTCAAAATTATTCTCTGCTTAATAAATACTCTCAGTGGCTCAGATATAGTTCAGGCAAACTAGCCATGGATGCAGCCAAAGCCAGGGGGTGGAGGGGGTCCCGGCATGCTCCAGGAGGCCTCTCCGGTGGGTCCGGCCGCTGTTCCCTCGGCGCTGTAGCCCTATCTTTGCTCAGCTGGGGGCCTTTATTTTGCAAACCTCAGAATAAGTCATAAGCCCCGTGAAGACATCCAAGATATTCCTTAGGGTTATCTGAAACAAAGCAAGATCAATTCTTCTAAAACACGAGACAGAGAATTCCGATTTCAGCTGACACTGGCTGTTCCCTGTCAAAGCAGCACACGTTACTGAAGAAAGTGAACATCCCCTTGAAAGTGGTAGAAGAAACCCTGAGAATATCATTAAATTATAATTAAATTTTATTATATGAAAATAGAAAAATTTTGTATGACCTAAAGTTCAATAAAGTGCAAAAGATACATGGCAAACAGGAAAAACAAAACAAAACAGGCCTGGCATAACACAAAGGTGTTAATACCCTTAATATATAACAAGTCTCCAAAAATAGGGAAGAAAAGACTACCAACAAGCCCATGTAAGCATGTCAGAGACATGAACAAACAGTTCAAAGAAAAACAAAAGAACAAATGGCTTTTAATCTCATTCAAAATGTGAAAAAGTTCACATTAAAACTATACTGAGAAACCACTTCAGGACAAAATTTTCGAAGTTTCGCATGTAACTATGTTAGTGTGGCTGTGCACACATTGTTGTGAAGAAAGCCTGATTCAGCACCTGTGGAGAGGAGTTTGGCAACATCTAGCAAAGCTACATAAGCACTAACACTTTGACCCATCGTCCAACATCTCGAAATCTATCCCAAAGCAGACTTGCAAAATATGAAGACTCATGCACAAGAGCATTGGCTGCAATATGAGAAAATGTACAGCATAGTTCTAAACTCAAATCTCTGTAAGAATCACAATGAAATTAGATAATACTTACTAATAAATAATAAAAATTGCGCAAATTGAAAATTGGGAGATGCAGCAAAGAGCATTATGTGGGAGCAATCTATGAGATTAGTTATTGAGATTAGGAACTTGACACTTTTGGAGGCCAAGGTGGGAGGATCACTTGAGGTCAGGAGTTTGAGACCAGCCTGGCCCACACAGTGAAACCTCATCTCTATGTCTTTACTAAAAGTACAAAAATTAGCCAGATGTGGCAGTGCAGGCCTGTAGTCCCAGCTACTGGGGAGGCTGAGGCAGGAGAATAGCTTGAACCCAGGAGGCAAAGGGTGCCGTGACTCGAGATCCTGCCACTGCACTCCAGCCTTGGCAACAGAGCCTGACTCTGTCTCAAAAATAAATAGGAAAGAAAGGTAAAAATTAAGTATACAACTTAAGTTAGAAAAAAATAACATCAGAAGAACTCCAAATAATGTAATGGAAGGATAACAGATGAGAAGAGAAATTAATGAAAGAGAAAATAAGGACAATAGTGGGAAGGGGTAACAGAGCCAACAGTTGTTTTTGAGAAAAGTGTATTATCAAGAAAAAAAGAGAAATCACAAAAATTCATATCAGAACTTAATAAAAAGACATTAACTATAGAGGTAGCAGAGATTACAAAACAGACAATCAGTGGATATTATGAGGAAATTTATGCTGAGACATTTAAAATGTGTACAAAATAGATAAAATCCTAGAAGGTATAATTTTCTAAAATGAATTCATGAAGAAATAAAAATCCTAAATACTTCAATAGCCATTATATAAATTTAATTAGTAGTTAAGAAGTATCTTTCCTCATCTCCGTCTTTCTCTCCCTTTCTTTACCCCACCTCCACCTCCCACCTCCTCTCTCTCTCTCTCTCTCTCTCACACACACACACATCCCTAATAGTATTATTGGCTAAATAACAAAATTACAATGGAGTTGGCATTCAAATCTGATTGAAATATTTCCATGAAATTGATGAAAGGGGCTACTTACAATTAATTTGATGAAAACACTGTAATTTTAATACTAAACCAAAAAAATAAGTATAAAAAGAAAAACGTGCACCAATCTTATTCAGGAGCACTGATATCAACTCTCCAAAGGAGTAGGAGGCAATGACCATGCCTCAAATGTGAAGAATCAATACAAACAATACAGTTAGTGTACAGCTCAAAACAGTATATCCTGAAACGCTCAACCTTATACCTAATATTTGAAAATATTTGGAACACACAGAACCATGGGAATGGCTTTTGGAGAAATGTTCATGAAGGAAGATTACAGCTAAGTTTAAAAATACTGTTACAGTTTTGTTTGTTTGCTTGTTTTGTCTTGAAGAGGAGGTAAAAGTTGGAGTAAAAACAGGGAGTTTGGGCCGGGCGCGGTGGCTCATGCCTGTAATCCCAGCACTTTGGAAGGCCGAGGTGGGCAGATCACGAGGTCAGAAGATTGAGACCATCCTGGCCAAGGTGGTGAAACCCTGTCTCTACTAAAAATACAAAACAAAATTAGCTGGCCGTGGTGGCGGGCACCTGTAGTCCCAGCTACTCGGGAGGCTGAGGCAGGAGAATGGCGTGAACCTGGGAGGTGGAGCTTGCAGTGAGTCGAGATCGCACCACTGTACTCCAGCCTGGGCGACACAGCGAGACTGTCTCAACAACAACAACAACAACAACAACAAACAAAAAACAGGGAGTTTGGTGTAAAGTGGGAAAAGCAAAGAAACCTGCATGGATGGGCTGAAGGGTGTGCTGGGAGAAGAGTGAGAAATACGTCTGGGGAAGAAATTGGAGATGGAAGTTTAATCCCAAGTGATCCAAAGGGATGTATTGAAGAATTAATGTGTGACTAGGAACAGGGAGGTTATGCAACTGATTGTCAACCCAACAGTGGGCACTCAGTTCCACTAATGAATGAGGACTGTGAGGACAGACAGACTGAGGGGCAGGCAGATGAAGGCGTGGGTTGTACATAAAACAGGTCCACTCGATTGTTGACAAGAAACTGTTTTCAAGTTCCGTTTTGCCATGCATGGAATAGCTTTTCATTAGCTGAATTTAGTGACATATAAAATCATTAAACTAAGGCAGACACCCAGAGTTCCCACATGAAAACCAAGTGTAAACCGCCTGTGACCCACTTCAACACCATCATTGGAAATCAGAAGCTGAGCCCTTTTCTGATGTTTAAAAACTGCATAATATTCAGTGTATTATTATTTGTGTATCTATTTCCTTTGTGATGGAAATTTGGTTTGTCCCAATTTTCTATTTTATTAAAACATTGCTACATAGAAAGTCCCCTTGCATATATTTCTCCTAATGGTAGAAATATTTTACATAAAAAACTCTAGAAATGGGATGAGATCCATGGGTTAGGAGAATTTTAAAACAGATAGGTCCTCCCAAATTGCCCTCTTACAAATCATACAAATTCATATGCTTCTAGCAGTTACAGAGAGTGGGTGTTACCTCCCATCCTCACCAACACTGAATGTTACACATGAGAGCTGAGTATCCCTTATCTAAAATGATTGGGACCAGAAGTCATTCCGATTTGGGTTTTTGCAGATTTCAGAATATTTACATTATATATACTTACTGATTGAGAATTCCAAATCCAAAAATTTGAAATCTGAAATGCTCCAGCGAGCACTTCCTTTGGGCATCATTTAGAAGCTGAAAATGTTTGGGGTTTTGGAGCATTTTGGATTTCAGATTTTTGGATTTGGGATGCTAACCTGTATTAAACATCTGTGACAACCTGAAAGACAAAAGCACACCTCAGTGTTTTATTTTGCTTCTTTCTGCTCACAGTTTCCATGAACTTTTTTTTCTCTGTGCTGGTGCATGCTGCGTGTGAAATGCTACTCACCCACAAACAGGTCCAGCCCAGACAACAGCTCCGCTGTGAAGTCTTTCCCATTCTCATGGGGAACACTATTTACTTCCTGATATCCAAAAAGAATGCTGCAAATATTCCTCTCAATTGCATTGTGAGGTTTTCCTTTAAAAAAATTTTATGTGGAGCCCATTTTCTAATCCTTTATTCCTTATTTCACTGGATCCTTGCACAGATTAGGTGCAAATATTATTTGATTGGATGACTGAATGATACCACAAGTTCCTTCTAGCTCTGGGAATCTGTGTTGCCATGATTCCACTGGCCCGGGACCTGTACATGAGTAGCAGTTTTAAAAAGCAAAGCTCCTATCTTTAAATAAAACCATAAATTCCTTACTCATTACTCACACCTGTATCAGGAACAGGTTTGGATACAGGGGAAATTCCAAGGATGACGGGTATGGATCCGAAAAGACAGTGATGTCCAAGTACAGGCGGTGCACTCCACGGTCATCTTGGACAGTCACTGGAAGCCAGGCAAAGTCTGTGGTCTCATGGCCACAAGCCCAATGATTTGACCTCAGAGGGTATCCTGCATTAGAAGCAAGAACGAATCAGAGATTTGAGGAAATAGGAGAGGTCATAATTGTCACCATGCCTGCTTTCTCAACCTAAGGACTGACAAGCATCTAGCCTTGAGCCAAAAAGGCTGCAAATACATGTGTGTTTAGTAGTGGGCTGTTGCACTCCAGAGCTGGAACACAGCTTTGTACTTTCATTCTCCAGCCTCCAGGAGACTCATAAATCCTGCACTCCATGATCCAAAATGGTGGGTTTCCTTGAAAAATGTAATTAATATAATTAATTATACATAGATTTAAAAATATTCACTTTGTAGAATAAACAGAACTGACTTATACAATTTAGAAAGTTGATACTAGGTGGTTTTGACAGTTTCCTTAAAATTTTTGATAATTAAGAGCTTTTATTTACTTTCAAAATTTGGTGGTAATCCCCAGTCTTCCTGTGCAAGGAATTACATTTAAGAAAAACAGTATTGCATAAAGGCAAGCAGATGATTTTGAGAGATGAAGATAAAGACAAAGAGATATTAATGTTTCTGAACCTGACCAACACCTGAAAATAATAATAATAATGATAAGAGTACATCTAGTGCTCCAGGGCTTCATTAAAAAAAAATCTTAATCGTCTCAGGAACCTCAAAAATAAGGTACAATTATAATACTTTTACATAGATTCAAGGGATTTGCTCAAGATCACAATTCTATTCAGTATCAGAGTAAGGACTGGATCCAAGCATCCTGACTCCCACATCTGTGCTGCTGAGCACTGTGCTCTGTATAAATGTCACAGATCATAAGGAATAGAAACACCTGACTACAGGAACGCCCTCTGTATTTACACACTTTGGTGAGCATTAGGAAATGGGGCTACTGCAATGAAATTGAGATGAGCTTGGAAGGTCAAAAGGAAGCATTCTGCTACTCCAGTGAAATGAACATTGTGGTTTGCTCATTCTAACATGGAAAAAAATTTCTAATGTATCTACCCTTTAATTAACTCTTCCAAAAGAAGAAGCTGGAAGACAGATGCAATTAAAGGCTCAAATGGAATTATTTCTACCTAATGGAAGAGTGGCCCATTTTGTGAAACTGTGCTAGAAGGACCCAAACAATGCTGATGACAATTATTAGGATGATAAGTAACCTGGAAAAACAACGGAGTGATGTGAATCATAGACAAGTCATGATAGGCGCCTCCATCGTGCTTCAGTGCTTGCATTCATTCTTGTGCTATTTTATTATTTTTACCAAATAAAACATAGCTCCTTGACATCACATGAACCTATGCCTAATGAGAATCAGTTAGTAAAATGCCTGTGACTAGTAATCTTCACCTATGCAATTAAACATTCATTCATAAAATAGTTCAAATGTAAGCGATGAATGTGTTGAATGAAAAGTACATTAATACCTTAATTAGAAAAAACATTCTATTAAAAAGACATTATTTGTATGAGAAAAGAGATCACCATTTTTGTACTTTTTCACAAACTTACAGAAAACTAAGTCAGCTTACACAGGTGAATCTTAAAAACCTCTAACCCAGAATGTAAAGTACATTGGCCAAAAATGCTAACCTAACGCATTTCAATACTACAGGATTCATGTAGGTAGAACTAACCGAATAAAATACTGGTAGTCAGTATAATCCTATCTGTGGTTCCTGAGGTCCAGGGAGAATGAGTTTGTTACCTTCCCACCTCACATTAGCCAGTGTTTTTTCCGTGAATAATAAAAACAGCAGGATTTACTTGCCTGCCCAGAAAAGGTCATCACTTCTGTGTGCTCTCCTGAAACAGGCGGTGGCTGGGTGAAAAGGCGGACAGCATTAGGGCTGGAGATGGGGGCTCCAGCATCTTGGGTGAGCTTCTGAAACCTCTGCAACTTCCAGCCACTAAATGGAATGAGCCATGGAAAGCTTTAGCCCAATGCCCAGAACAAGGTCAGGGTTTAGTGCATGGCACTGCTCTCCTTGTAGTTCTGTCATCAGCCACCACACGTCCAACAGGAACACACATCCTGAGTTATTCTATTTATAATAAGCACAAACTAAAAGAGAGCAAACTCTAGCACACAAAGTTGTAGTGGCTAGCTTTGGAAAGGAGGAGATGCAAGGACAGTTTTGGGGTGCAGGTAACTTCTAGTTTTTGACCTGACTTGCAGTTACATGGGTGTTCATTTTGTGATAAATTACAGAGCTGTATATTTAGGTTTCATGCGTTTTCGGTATGTCCTGTGCCTCCCACCCACTGGACTCTGCTGTTCCCATGGCACGTGGAGCAGCCCCCAGAGGCTGGCCTCCAGCTGCCCTCGTGACTTGGCTTCCTCTCACTCTGCCACGGGCTCCTCACCAACCAGCCACGCTCCTGGGTGTCCTCAGACACACCATGTACTCAACTGTAGAAGGCATGCAGCCTCACTGCTCCTTCCCCAGGGTGCCACGGGGCTCACCGCCTCCAAAGGACCCCCATACACCTGGAGGAAGGGCCCTCCCTGCCCTCACCCTCCTCTATATTTTCGTAGTACCTTTCCTTCTGCTCAGTGCAGCATATGCTGATGAACCATCCATCTTCCCCACAAAGACAGGAATAACAAGAGCAGCAGAGAGTAGATACTCCATGATAGAAAAAATAGTCATTGGTTTATCATTTAAATTTATCAAATTTATCAACAATGAAAGAAAATGTATGCCAAAGGTCACATACTTCCTATGAGACCACTGCATCTTTGGCCTCCTGAATTTCAGTCCAGCATCTTCCACAGCAGCACGTCATCCTTCTTAGCACCATCCCTCTCTTATTGCCTTTGTGCAGAGCCAGGACCAGGGCCAGGTGAGGCCTTGGGACTGTCCCTCCCCAATTACCTGTGAAACAATCACGTCACCGACAAAGCACAGCCTTACCAATCGGTGGTCAGTCCCTCCCAACACCTCTGTCCCTGTAAAGGGGGCAGTGCCCCTCCAAGGTTGGTCTTCCCAGGCACTGCACCTCTAGGTGATGGAGCGTGTCCTTACCTTGAGGCCTGGGTGCCCAGTGTGTCCCCTCCAATGAGCGAGCTGTGGATAGCGGGGGACTCCAGGTTAAGGGGAGACTAGTGGGGCTCTTACTTCCATCCTGCCCCGTTGGGAAGGCTGTTAAAGAAACAGCAAGTGTGAAGCTGGGATGATAGAACATGTTTTCATTGTTTAAACCAATATACTCCACAGATTGGAACAACAAAAAGAAAAAATGGTACATCTGAACCATATAATTTTTATCACACTTAGCTAAAATGCCACTTTATCAATATGACCATTTTTAAAAGAGCCAAAATCCAATTGTTTTTCTGTTAGAATATTTTCCAACATCCTTTTCCACCCAATTTATTCAATCTTTAAAGAACTCAAAGTGAAAGATATATACTCTCCTAGCAATATATGTGACAGCAATGCATGTCCATGTGCACCAGGTAAATAGAGATGCTCAAGCCAAATGCCCATCAACAGCAGAGTGGATAAACCTAACACAGGATGACAGTGGAATGCTGTGTAGCAAGACAATGAATGAGCTACAGCTACACACAGCCACAGGGCTGAATGTTTCAAACTTATTATGAGCAAAAGCCTCTGGAAATCAAGGAACACACATCCTGAGTTATTCTATTTATAATAAGCGCAAACTAAAAGAGAGCGAACTCTAGCACACAAAGTTGTAGTGGGTAGCTTTGGAAAGGAGGAGATACAAGGGCAGTTTTGGGGTGCAGGTAACTTCTAGTTTTTGACCTGACTTGTAGTTACATGGGTGCTCATTTTGTGATAAATTACAGAGCTGTATATTTAGGTTTCATGTGTTTTCTGTATGTATGTTGTACTTTAGATTTTTAAATGTTTCACAAAATACTATGACAGTATATGCTCTATTGAAAATGTGGAAGGAGAAAAAGAAGACTCTGTGGTCCATTCTGTCATTTGCCAGCCCCTGGCTTCAGGCCCAGATGGCTCTAGGTGTCCTGGGTTGACTGAACTCTTGCAGCAGCCTCTTGGAATGAGCACCTTCCCCCACTCTGTCCCTTGGTAACATGGGCCCATCCTTAATGGCTGCATTTGATAAACTCATCTGTGTTAGTGTGTGGATGACTCATCTGTTACCTCCTTCATGTGATGTATATAGGGACATCTGGATGGTGCTTCACCTGTCAGAGCAGGTGAGAATTGCATCCCTCATGAAAAACATGAATAAAGTTTTGTGAATATGTGGTTGAACGTCGGGAGTGTCAGCAAAAGTCAGGTACAATTAGAGACACTTAAAAGGAAGAAAAGCAATTTCATTTAAAAATACGGCCTTAGTTTTTGCATGTGGAAAGAGATAAAATTAACTTAAATGTCTTCTCCTGTCTGTAGCACTCTAGCACTCTGTGATTAGTTTCACTGGAACCAACCACTGGAGCCTCTAATCCGCTTCTCCATCTGCACTTCTCCAAGAGCATTCTAGGCAGAGTCCAGGGGGCCCTCGGCAACTCCCTGTGAGGAGGAGCTCGGTCTCTCTCTCTTTCTCTGACACCTGCTTCTGGACCTTGGTGTGGAAGTCCATGGAGAAGGGGTGCTGCCACTACTGAGGCTGGAGGTCAGAGGCTCATCAGAGAGGCTACCCTGACCTCCTAGTCCTGGGGCCAGGAGAGGGTGCAAGCGCTGGCTAGTGGCTGGGTGCTATGACCCATGAGGCATACATAGAAACCAAGTCAGCATTTTGTTGATCTCCCAAGAAAGCTTCAATTTTCTTCACTATTCATAATAACGGCAGAAAACTCATTTTAGGAATATTTTCAATAATTATTGTCACCTGACGAGTAAATTAAACTACTACAAACAATCTGATTACAGAGCAGTGAAAGTCAATTCAGTTCTCCAGCTGTCTCAGGGGGACCAAGAAGTGGCAGTGCATATTCGAATACCTACTCAGGCAGAAATGTCACCAAATGCAGCCAGTGCATCTTATCCAATTCCCATTTACCTCATTCTACCTCAGCCTCCAGTACCCTCTTCCATACTGTATGGACTTCCTCCAGTCCAAGCCACTCACCAAAATGGACACCCAGACCCAAATGACTCCAAAAATCCAGCAGGGAGGTTGAAGAGTGAGGTGAGCAGAGCAGCAAACACACCAAATATCCCTGCCTCTGACCGCTGCACAAGCTGAATGTCCTGTGTACATGTCCCTCTGGTCTTCTGTTTTTACCTCCAGACATAATGGATTTCTAGTTTTTCATGTTTCTCTACACCTTAGAAACATTCCTCAGAATTCATACCCTGAAAGGGAAGTCCTCAGTTCACGGCTTGCCTGTGTACAGATCTTCCCTGGCCTCCCTGTGAGAAACATGGGCAGCAGCTTCAGGAACTCCTCCAGGATGCAGGCGGCCTTCATGTGAGACTCCTTCATGCCTCATAGGCAGTGCTGTACAATACCCTGCCAGGAACATACAACATACTCATGAAACCACCAACCACAGGAGATTTTAAAGGTGAGTGTCTCTACCAAGTGTTTACCAATACAGTAAGAAATGATGTCATGGCTGCTGGAAAACAATGGGCTTTGGCATAAAACATGGACTTAACTCCCTGGTCTTCTTAGGTGAGTGTTTCACCTCTAGAGTGTCAGATTTCTCATCTCTAAAGCAGGGTTGTCTCTTGCAATCCTAGAGGACAACCAGAGGCTAATCTTCCTCAGGAGCACAGATGCAATAAACAGAGTAGAAAGTACTGATCCTTAAGTCAATTTGAAGAACAAAAACCAAACCAAAGAAAACAAGGCAATCAGTGTATTGTGCAAGGTGACATGGCATATTGTGAAAACTTTTCAGTGGTTTTAAAATCTTAGGGGAAAAACTAGCTCTGGGAGTGGCTACTGGAGAAATTTTCATGAAAAATGTCATGCTAAAACAAAATATTACAGAATAGACAACTTTTTTTCCCTCTTGTACAGGTGGTGGAAATATTCTAGTAAGCTTGCTATGAAGTGCAGGAGCCTGCCTGCCTGATTGAGCTGGAGGGGGTGTTGGGGGATAGCAATCCACAGTGTTGGAGAAAGTGGGCTTGATGCTTATCACAATCAAGGTCAACTTATGAACACTTTAATATGTGACTAGAAAGAACAGGAGAGTCTGTAATGCATTATCACCTCAGGAGTTGGCACTGAGTTCCATGGTTGGATGATGGGTGGATGGACAGACAGATGGACAGGTGGATAAACAGGTAGACTTGACACGAGTCAAGTGTTCTTGGCTTCTGGGAAGAAAATTTTTTAAAGTTTCCATTTTCTACAAACCTAAACAGCTTCCTCTGAAGCTGAATTTAGTAGCATTTAAAAATCATTAAACCAAGACAGAGTTCCTACATATAAATCAAATGCAGGCCAGATATTACCTATATTGCACTACAGCAGAAGCAGGATTGGATCCTGGCCGTCTGACACAAACACCTGTGTTCTTCTGCACTGTGCCATGGGAGACAAAAACATTTCATAAGAAATATAGACTAGAATATGTATGTGCTACGTATTTATACACATTGATGACAATCAGGAATTAAGGCTAACCACGACTGGGCTTTGAGTCATATAAATACGTTGGGAAAGATGCATTTTACTACCCTATTGAAAGAAACCATTTATTTCTCACTCCAGCAGGGAAAATGTTTTTCAGTATTCACTTATCTGCTCATTGGCTCTTTTACTATAGACCAGGAGACGGATAGCAGGAAAATAGCCCCACTTGGAGGCCCAAGGTAATGAGCAATTGACTCAATGTAATGGAAGAGTGGAGCATTCGGAGATACCTGTACTAATGGGACCCACATGATGTGGGTGAGAACTATTAGGATGAGAAATAACCTGGGAATGCAATTAAATATTCAAATATTAAACAGAACACAATTGAAATCTCCACTGCGCTTTAGTTTTTGAAGTGATTCTTGCAGTCATCATTGCCTTTCCCAAACAAAGCAAGCTACTTGATATCACATGAACCTGTGCCATGAGGAACGATGATCAGTTTGTAAAATGCCAAAAAAGCAATTGTTTGCCTATATTAGTCACAATATTTTATCTATGCATTTCAATTTTTATCCAGGTATTTCAATTCAACATGTGTAAATACAGTTCAAATGTCAGAAATTATTATCTAGTACATATTTGTAATATATCAATGAACAATAACCACCACACTACTTCTCTTAAGAATTATTTGATGAAAAAAGCAGACTCCCATTCTTGGATTTTTCTCAGTTTGCATACATTACTTACTATGACAGCCGCATGTCCACCAGACATGTGCCCAGGAGAAGAACAAGAACTGTAAGCTTTTCTTATTAACTTAGATTTCTAAATGCATTACATATTTATGGTTAGAAATTATTCTAAATATCTGAAAGAGTTTGAAAGGAAGTTTCCCTTCCACTCTGAACTCCCAAACACCAAGTCAGCATTTTTGTTTGCATATCATCCCTGCACTGTATCTGCAAATACAAACAAGCACCAGGAACACATGCTTCTGCATGATTATATTTATACAGTCTTCTGTAGCTCTGCATATATCACCGGTCAATGCACCTTAGCTACCATTCTGCATTTCAAATGTAAATCCACTTCATTATTTAAGAGCTATAAAGTAATCTTGCTATTGAAACCATGCTGCAGTGAACAGCTTTTTCTGCATCGCTCCTGGCGCTCGTGCATGATTGTATCTGAAGCATTCCTGGAAGTAGGATGGCTAGAAAGTTACACTATCTTTCACCTTGGCAGAACCAAACTGCCTCCTGAAGAGGTCATGTGAGTCAACAACCCCCTGGCCATAATTTTGGCTTTGTGTTTCACTCTGAGTTTAATCCATGTGACATGAGTCCTAAAGGCACTGACAAATGAGTATTGCAGGATAAGGGGCACAGCTGAAATCATAATTTTACTACTTCACAAAATTTCAATAGTTTAGTTTCCTCTGTTTGTAAATGTTAAAAGGAAGCATTACAGAAAGATTACAATTCAAAATGATTGATATATTAATTTTTTTTTAAGAGACAGAATCTTGCTCTGTCACCCAGACTGGAGTGCAGTGGCATGATCTCGGCTCACTGCAACCTCCGCCTCCTGGGTTCAAGAATTCTCATGCCTCAGCCCCCTGGTAGCTGGAACCACAGGCATGTGCCCCCACATCCAGCAAATTTTTATATTTTTCTTTTTTTTTTCAGAAAATTATTTTAATAGTTACAAAACTTTTTTTTTTTTTTTTTTTTTTTACAGAATCAGTATAAAATAGTTGATTTCTCCATAATTATCAGAATTTATACTTGAGGTCTTGGCTAAGTGGGGCTGAAATCAACAAAAGGTCTTGGACTGTTGGCTGAGAAATCATCCTAGAAAGCCCGCCCTGTTGATATCTGTCATGCTTAGCTCTTACGAGATGACCCAGTCCTTAAAAAAAAAAAAAAAAAAAAAAGAATCTCTCTTTATTCATTCTTTGGAGGCTTGAAGTGAATTCAGCAGCGTTCATTAAACACCCTCCAGCTCCTGTCATTTACCACTTCTTCAACGTTCAGTTCTGACTGCATCCATTTCAACTTTGTCTGCTCTTTTCTAAGTTGCTTTAATAACGTTAAATCGTCCAAATTCTTTTCTCTCTCTTCTCGGAGGTTTTTTACTACTGCCGAAGTCTGGGCTATACAATTTTTTTTGACTCTGTCTCTACTGGCATGAGCTCCCATCAAAGACTCATAAAGTTGTTTACAGGTTTGGCTGGCATCAATTTTCCCTCCAAAGGAAGCTGCTGGAACTGTAGTGTTTAATTCATGTACTATTCTGTCATCGATAGGCCTCATCACCTTGAGTAATTCCTGGAAGTGTGCAAACTCCTTACAGTTCACACTGCCACTGGGTGCCGCCATATTGGACCTAATTTTTATATTTTTCATACAGATGGGGTTTTGCCATGTTGACCAGGCTGGTCTCAAACTCCTGGCCTCAAGTGATCTGCCTGCATCAGCCTCCCAAAGTGCTGGGATTACAGGCATCAGCCACTGTGCCCGGTCATATTAATGTTTGTAAATGGAAAATGTGTGCATTGCTCAGGAAAAAATAAGCTACCACAATTTATCTGTTCAAGATAGCCTGATGGTGTGCTTAACATAATTAGAATAAGATGAAGTTTCTTTTGTTACATTTTAAAAATAAAAGGCTATTCAAATGAAAGACTAACCAGAGTAATTCAACTCTTAATGAGAGATAAAACTAAAACTTGACAAGGATTTGGAGAAACGGCTACTTTCGTAGGCTGTTAAAGGAGCATAATTTAATGTAACCATTTAGGAAAAAGTTTGGCGTTATTAACGAAAATAAAAGACATGCACCCTTCTCACAATCTTCTCAACAGAAATGGGTGCCTGCATTATTCAAAAACACTGAAAAAATGCTCAAAGCAGCATTATTTGTGATAGCCAAAATTATTAAAAAATTCTCATGTCCATCAATAGTAGTGGATAAATTACAACATGTGACCGCAGTGGAATACTATACTGTGAGGAAACGAAAAGGGCTATGGTTATGCTTAACTACATGACTGAATCTCTAAAACAACGTGAGCAAAGAAGCCAGACACCAAGCAATACATACTGACTTCTTCTATGCATAATTATCCAAACCTGGAGAAGTCTAAACAGGGCATTAGAAGTCACAGCAGTCACCTTCAGAAGGGACCCAAAGGTGGCTAGTGGGTCTGGAATACTGACCTGACTAGGGATGCATGGGTGCTCATTTTGTGAGGAATCACTGAGCTGTACATTCGTGTTTTCCCTGCTTTCTATACGTGTGTTAAAATTTAATTTTCAGATGTTTTACAAATTCCTGTGACAACATAGGTCTATTTGAAAATTGTGAACGGAAAATGAGAAAATGTCAAACATCATTTTGGCTGCTGCCTTTCACCCCACTGCCCTCAGGGACCCTTGGCCTGACCTGACAAAGTACCCTCTTGAAATAAGTCCCTTATGAGTCTGTCCTTGTCCATCATGTCCAAACTCTTACTGAATGCCATTGGTAAACACTGTAGTAATGTGTTAATGGTTGGATACTGCTTTCATAGAATATGCATGAACTGTGTAGAAGCAACGCATTAACCCACAGAGAAGGTGCAAATTCCATTCTCTATGAAGACACTGATGGATGGTCCTGAGGACCCCATTTAAGGCAGAGAGCATAAGGACAGGAAGAAATAAGAGACAGTAAGGGGCCGGGTGCAGTGGCTCACACCTGTAATCCCAGCACTTTGGGTGGCTGAGGTGGGCGGATCTCGAGGTCAGGAGATCAACACCATCCTGGCCAACATGTTGAAACCCCATCTCTACTAAAATATAAAAAATTAGCCGGGCATGGTGGTATGTGCCTGTAGTCCCACCTACTTGGGAGGCTGAAGCAGGGAAATCGCTTGAACCTGGGAGGTGGAGGTTGCAGTGAGCCGAGACGAGATCACACCACTGCACTCCAGCCTGGGTGACAGAGCGAGACTCCGTCAAAAACAAAAAACAAAAAACAAAAAAACAGGGACATTTGTAATGATGAAGAAACTACTGTTTTTTAATTGGGGTTAAAGGTATAACCCCAGTTTTTGTATCTGGGAAGAGAAAAGGTTGAATTAAATGTTCTCTGCTATCCTTCCCCACTCTAAAACTCTGTGGATAATTCCAATGGAACCCCATTGAGGGGTTCCAATTCACTTTTGTCTGCACTTTTTGCAGAGAAATCGCAGGGAGAAAGCAGGGCTGTCTTACCCTCCACCTCTAAGGAGCTCTCTTCTGCTCTTTTACTCCAGTGTTGGCTCCAGGACCTTGGGTAGAGGGTGCTGGTGATATGAGGTAGTCCAGGAGCTCATGAGGAAAAGCAAATGATAAGCAGCATCAGAACTCAGAGTTCTGGGTCCAGTGGAGCCCTTGGGCTGCCTCAAGGGAGGCCACTTAGTTTTCTATTTCCCTATGTAAAATAAGACTCCTCCAAAAATAAAACTGTCACCTGTAGTACTAAGTTACGTGCTAGCACACACGAGATCACGTGGAACTTCCTGCGTATTTCTTGGTGATACGAGAAGTCTAGATTTTAAGTTCTAAATTCAACTTAGAGGACAACTACTGAAGCCGAATTTTGGAGGAGAGGAAAGAGTGCAGGACCATCTTTCTTTAGGGAGAAACTCTGGGCTTCCTGAGAAGTTAGAGAACTGGGGAAAATGAAACCACAGCCCAGAGCCTGCAATAGGGGTGGGGAGTGGAGGCTGGAGCTGTGCTCAAGGTCAGGCTTCTCCTCTCCCCTCCCAGGGCACTGGAGCTCCAGCAGTGAGCCCAGAGTGAATATTCCCTCTGTCATCCACCCTGGGAGATCCCTTTAAACCAGGAGTCAACAGCAAGGACAGAAACATGAACGTGCTTTTAAAAGTTCGGAGGATGATCGTCAAGGTTTCCTACAGCCCTGGGCAAACCCTAGGAGTACTTTGTCTCCAGGTTCAAGTATGTGCCTGTGAGAGGCTGTGGCCCTCACATTCCCTCCACCACAGGTTGAGGGAACCCTAAACCTCTTTTGCACAATATCAAGGAGTGCTGACTAATCCAACGCAGAGGCTGTGATGTTTGGCAGATGCAGAGGCAGAAAAGGTGTTTTGGGAAAGATCATCTTTAAATAACACAGCACCCTCACAGCCCATAGAGACAGTTCTCACCACTATGCCAATAAACTTGGAAAAGACCAAACCAAACTTTACACGTATTTCCTTTTTCTTTTTGATTCTATGCCCCCTCCCTCAGCCTCCCAAGCAGCAGGAATACCCTGAAGACCCCTGGGAACCCTCGCCCACTGAGTCCCACCTGGAAAGCAGTTCCCTACCTGGAGAGTCCTCCTCATCAGTTATGCTCTCCAGCGCCCACACTGGAGAAACACAAACATCAGGAGAAGTTATTTGAGACAGGCTACCCACTCCTACTCCCGCTGAAGCCCCACTGCCTCACACAGGATTCCCTGGTCTTTTCTCTGGGTTCACAGATATTCCTGCAGCCTCTCTGGCCATAGCTTTCTACTTGAAAGTCATTTGCTCTCACCAGGCCCATAATGCTCCTTCCCAAAGGAACCCAGAATCAGGTTTCTGTACACTAGATCCAGCAAGTTTGTTCCTCAGGAAGTGAGCTATTTCAAGGTAAATACTCCCCTCTGAGGTTGATGGCATCTGCAATTATAGAACACATTAGGAGGATTAGATGATGTCACGCATGTCACACATATCTGTTATTCTCTTGGCAACTTTAGAAAATTGGAAGTCTAGTGGTAGAGTCAAAGGTCAAAGTCCCCCAAAACTACACCTATAGAAAAGACACCTATAGAAAAGACAAGAACTTTTCCAACAGAATTTACCTTTAAGGTTTATTTAGACGGGCAGTTTCACAACTCTTTTTTTTTTTCTTTTTTTTTTTTTAGACAGAGTCTCGCTGTCCAGGCTGGAGTGCAGTGGCTTGATCTCAGCTCACTGAAACCTCCACCTCCCGGGTTTAAGCGATTCTCCTTCTTCAGCCTCCCAAGTATCTGGATTACAGGCGCATGCCACCAAGCCCAGCTAACTTTTGTATTTTTAGTAGAGACAGGGTTTCATCATGTTTGCCAGGCTAGTTTTGAACTCCTGACCTCAGGTGATCCGCCTGTCTTGGCCTCCCAAAGTGCTGGGAATACAGGTGTGAGCCACTGGACCCAGCCAGTTTCATAACTCTTAATCCATGGGGAAAACTGCTGCTGAGGGAAAGGCCTCTGCATTGCAGTGGATAGGGAATGCTGCCATTTACAAGGCCCCAGTATGCCAGGTGTGGGTTGGTGAGAGGCTGCCAACCAGTACCACCCAGCAAGGGAACTGTGGACATCATAGATAATGCACACTGTCAGATTCCCATGTGTATATCTGACTGGAAAGGAAAGCAGCCAGGAAAGTAACATTTCTGTTTAAGACCAAGAAAAGTGTCTTACACTGCCAGCATCTTCTTTTTTGCAGATGTCTCCTACAGCACCCTCAGGAGGAGCTAGGAGAATACAGAGTAAAGGTCAGTGCCCTGGTGGTGGCAACTGTGTCACCCAGAGAGCTTTGCTTGGTGTGGTGCATGGAAGTGGCTGATCACAGCATGCGCCAACCTGATGCTGGGCCATGCTCCAGGCGGAAGGAGGAGGGCAAAAGAGAGCAGGAGGGAACTGAGACAAGGAGGCCTAGGCCTTGTCCTTGTCCTAAGGCATCATGAAGCAGCACAAAGGAGTAAACCCAAAATGGACCTAAAATGCACACCAAGGTTCAACAGAAGGGTCCCTTTATCACTCACATGATTTGAAACTCTTCTACACAAACAACACTTTCTTAACATATTCAAGATTATTTCAGTGTACTAGAATCAAATTATGTTGGTACTGCATCTATTATCTATTTTACAGGATTTATCACTTGATTAAAAGCCAATTTTATTGGTGAAATAGATTCAATTTTAGGCAAATTATTCTATTTATCACAAATTCTTTTTCATACAGATAACCGAAACATTAAAAATACTGAAATACTACGGATTAGAAATAGTCATACTTTCCCCTTTTTAAGTCTTCTTCTTGAGCCATGGTGCACACACAGCACTCTTGGGCTGCTGTGATCAGGAGATCCAGGATCCTTTGTGCCACCCTCCCTGGAGACATTACCTAGAGGTCTCGCTTCAGGCAAAGAGGCCAAGCTCAGAGCCTGCTGGACCTGCTCTGGTGAAGCTAAGGGACATGACTCAGAACACGCTCTACAGTGGGAAGCGGTTTCCAGGTTCAGATATGCATCATCTACTGAAATGAGGAAGTAGAAAAAATAGAAATTGACAAGTTCATGAGAAACTGCCCATGAGTGCAGGTGTAATTATTTTTGTTAACTACCTTACATTCAGTATGTATTCAGACATATAAAAGGTATTTTTATAAAAGTTGCAATTTTTATTTTTTGTCAGTTATGTTAAATCTAACATCAGCTGTCAATATAAAGACTCTACCTCATTTTCTTTGTGGTTTCCAGAAAATCTAGCACATGGTAAGTAGAACACCAAAATATTTATTACATGAAAACACAGAGCAGGTGTTGGGGACAGGCAGGCACGCAGGCAGGCAGAGTTATATTTGATTACCTGGATGATAGTAAACTACACAAAACCTTAGTTAGATTAATACTAAAATTGCCTTCTGCTTGGGCTGTTTGCCCTTTTGGAAGAAGGACAACAATGAAGATGAACAGGAAAGAAATGAGAAATAGAGACCTTTGCTTACTAGCTAAAGGCTACCTACTGTAACATGAAATTGTCTACAAATGGTCTTCAACTCTGCATACTGTAATTCAGTGACAGAGTTCCCTAATTCCTCCTGTCTGGCTTCAAGTCCAGCTACATCGCCGCTGTCTTCTTCACAACTTGCAAGATGATGCTGCTACTGCACTTATCTGCTGTATGAGATTTACACTTGTTTTAAAGCAAAACTTTATTTCACGTAGGCTAATGGCCAGGCAGGCTACACTAGTCAGTCAACGGTGAGACAGTTCCTCATGGAGGAAAGGCTAGGTTGAGGCTGAGGGTCCTTAATCCAGATGTATAACAGAGTTGCCACGAGGCAACGGAAACCACACAGAGTGCTGCAGTGTTCTTATCTGTCTCTCTTCACCATTTTTAGCTGGCAGGATTTGAGCATTTTAGGGCTTGTGAACATTACTAAATCTACTGAAATATATCACTGATCCTCATAAGCTTTGGCCAGCTGTTGAGCAAAATAACTTCAGAACTGTTCTATATGGTCCCCCATGTCTTAGAACCTGTGAGCTGACCCAAAACATCCGGGGATCTTTGTGCTTTTGACACTGATGACTATGCTGGTCTGTAGGAAGATGTGCCTATAACTGCTCTGGGTTATGTGACCATGGAGGTCACTTTATGGTGATGGGCAGAGTCTGGGATCTCTCAGGCTCAGTGCTTTAGGGCTTGTACATGAATGCTGGACTCCCTGCATGGTGATGAACACCCTTGTGACTGAGGCATAAGTGCATGTCAGCATTGGGCCACACACCTGAGCTCATGTTTTGACTTTTTCATTCAGGAGCTCAAAAGCTGGGGCCACTCCCATTGGCCCTTCAGATTATCCACCTGAGCAGTGAGGGTAATAAAAGGTGGCTCTGGCATGGGTGAATGAGTCATGTATAGAGAGAGTAGAAGAGGGGTGGATTTTACTTTTTAGAAGTAGAGACTGGCAATTGTGCTGTGTAAATGGAAAATCTCTCCTGAGAAAACACACAGCCTCCCCTATACTAAAACACACACAATCATATCACACGATGCAGACTCATAAGACACCAGGCAAGCACACAGCCCAGTGCCCCCATAGGAGTGCAGCTGCTTCATCAGATGGAGACATTTGGTCATAATGTTTGCCTGGAGAACTTAAAAAAAAAAAGTCCACTACCCTTATTCCTATCAGAATCCCAGAATCAGGGTGGCTCTTCACATTGAAGCCAGCAAGGATGTCACACCTTTCTTGGCATCCAGACTTTTCTTTCTCAGCAAGTAATTCCAGAGTACTTATTGGAGTCACACCTCAGAGGGGCCGCCTGCACGACCTGCAATACAGGAACAAAGCTGTATGAGGGGCATATTGAGCTGTGGATTGTTTGCACATGGCTCTGTTTCTCTCAAAGCGCATTAAAAACTGGATCAGAAACTGTAGTCAACTCCAAGGCCCCCAAAACAAGGGTACAATGCACACTGGAAAAGACATGAGCTTTTCCCAGAAGGTGTATCTCTTAGGTCTGTTTAGGTTGGCAAGTGCAAAATGCTTAATCCAAGAAGACATTGCTTCCAAGAACAAGGACCCCAGGGATACAGTCTATAACCTGAGGTCATCATATGTAAATGTCATTTTGGATTACATATCAGTTGCTAAGAATCTCTTCTTCCACCACCCCAGAAAACAGTATTTAATATCTATAATGCACATTGTTATTTTTTTCACATGTAAAGTTAATTGAAAAAGCAACCAAGAAAGGAACATGTCTATTTTAGGGAAAGCAAGGCAACCTCACCCTCACATCGATCGGCCTCTCTTCATCTCCTCTGCCCTCGTGAGCTGAAAACTCCTGAGAGGCTAGAAGGACACAGAGCAACTGTCGGTCATAGATGCTTCTGTTCGTGATTTATTCAGGGCGCTCCACTGAATGTAGACAATAGGACAGTGTGTGTGGATGTGTTCGGTTTAAAGCACAGCTTGGACTGCGCTAGAAAATTTTTCCTCATGAAAAGACAGGCAAGAAAGAGGAGTATGAAAGGAATAAGAAACTGAGTCCCTGGCATTTTGCTAATGGCTACTTAAGGCAACAAGAATAAGTCAGTCTACAAACAGTACTGAAGTACATGCTGTAATTTGATGAGAATCCCATTACTCACACTGCTGGTTTTGAAACCCAGCTAAATGGTTTTCTAAACCCCGTAAAACGATACTAGCTTGTAAGATTTACGTCCCAAGACCAATTTTATGTCTACGGATCCACATTGGCTGTCACTGCAGTTATTATGTGTTTTAGGATTTTGCACTTGAATAAAAGCAAAGTTTAATAGACAGATTGGATTAAATTCCAGGCAAAACAGTCTTTTGTATTTATTCACTAATCCTTTTGTTATAACCAATGACAGAATTAGAAACACTGAAATTATATCCTTTAAAATAACCATTATTAATAACACTATTTTTTCATCCAGACCTCCTTTTGTCATGTATGCATATTAATTGAGTATGAAGAATATCTGTGCTTGTTCTGGCCAGCTAATGTTGGACAGTTTATTTCAGGAGAGGAGATGTGGGTTGAATACTGGTATGTTTTAACTCTGCAGTACAAACAGTTGCAACAAGTTTGGTGAACTAATCACCAAATGGCCCTTTGCTGCCTTGTCATTGTGCCTTCCTAGCTTGCAGGATTTGATCACTCCTAGGTCTTTTGGTGATAATACACTCTACTGTTTCAAAAATATTTCTTCAATCTTACCCGTTTGGGGCCAACTGCTGAGGAGTGTCCTCAGCACTGAAAGAAGTTCATGAAAGTCTCTCAGTGCTGCTTCCCAGTGGCCAGAACTTGTGACCTGGCCATGGCATGAGAAGTATCTGGGCCCTCTCTGTACTGCCCACACCAATGGCTATGCCCAGTGATACAGTTACATTCACTGATGTTTGCCCTAAGCTATGTGATTACTGTGGCCATCCTGTAATCACAGCCAGTGCCTGGGATGTCTGCAGACTCACAGAAATCTAGGACACACATGAGTGAAGGAGCCACCTATGGTTACAACTCATGGCAGGGTTGAGAGCCACTCTTCTCGGAGTGATAACTGCAGTTCAACGACTCACTGCATCAGCCTTGGGGCCACATGTCTAGGTTCACATCTTGTCTCCTTCACTTAGGAGCCTGCAAGTTTGGGCACATTCATTTAGCACCTCAGTTTCTCCATCTAAGGAGTCCGGACAGTAAACTACCACAGCTTAGGTGAAGTTTGTAGTGAGGGTTGAATGGGATACTAAAAGTAAAGTGTGTGTTGTGTATGGTCAGCAAGGTCAATTAGAGGTGAACTGACTTGCCTGAGGTCTCACAACTTAGCAAGATTCAGAGCTGCTTTCAAACCCAGGAGATAAGCTTCCAAGTCAGGGCTGATTCCATAACACAGATCTGTTTTGTCTAAAAATAACCACTACAGCTTAGCCCAAACTTGGTTTTGAAGGAATCAGATAGCTCTAGGTGTCAAAAATGCTTTTGGTCACATCCTGATTCCATGCAGTGGCTACTTCCAAAAAAAAATTTTTTTAAAGTGCGTGCTGTCTACAAAATGAACCAGTAACCTGACAAAAAATCCAGATACCTGGTCCAATGGGATGAACACCAGTTTACCTGGAGATGAGAATGATCTTCTATGTCATCTTGGTGTTCTAAACTCATGATATACTATTATCTCATATGACTTATTCCTCCCAAATGTAAGTGGCTCTGCCTGAGCCCACTGCCCAGCTACGGAGATGAGCACAGCCCAGCCTTGGAGCAGTGCTTGGGATGAAGTGACAGGAGAACCATTTTGGGCATCTCTTACCTCTGAGGAGGGCAATGGGTTGGGTGAAAGTATATTATTGATATGTCTGTAAGTAGAGAATTCTGGGTAATACACAAAAATACGTTTAGGAATCATGTTGTGGTAGATAAATGGACCCGGACACAGACATTGTCATTAGATATTTGGGAAAACTCATGATATGAGGAGAAGCTAAAGCGACAGGCTCTCACATGTCATGAGCTCAGTACACATTTCCATCTCGGGAAAAGAAGGAAGCCATGTTAAAAGGAAGGTCAGGCTTCCTTCATTTGTGAAATGCTTCCCTGCACATTTCCTCCACTCCAGATTCACAGCAAATTTCTGATATTAGTAATTAAAAAGGTCATTAATGATGTTAAAGCAAAAACAAAATAGACATTGCCATATTCTTCCAGTTACTAGCTAACAGGGAGCCTTGGTGTGCAGAACAGAATGAGAAATACTACATATTACTAAAAGGAAAAAAACAAAGACATCATCATGAAGAAAGAACTAAAACTATAAATTGTGGAATAAGAAGACAAATTATTTTTTGAACAATCTAGGCCATTTGGAAGGACATCATTCAGTAGGGAGTATGAATTTAACTGTACAGTAGCAATATACATTTCATATCTTGAGAAAATAGATATGAAGCCAGTAACTTCTCTAACTTTTATATATAGAAAATATGAAATAATCTATAAGAATGTATTAGTGTTAACAAGTTCAAAGTTGCATAGTATAAGGTTGACACTCAAATGGCAGCTATGTTAATACACACCAACAATGAGCAGTCCAATAAGAAAATTGCGTATGTAATTCCATTTATAATAACATGTAAAATGATTATGTACTTAGTAAGATAGCTAACCAAGGAAGCAAAGTACTTATACCTCAATAAGAACAAAACATTGCTGAAATAAAGTAAAGAGGATATAAATAAGTAGAAAGGCACCCTGTATTCATGGACAGGAAGACTAAACATTATTCAAGTGCAATACTGTACAAAGTGATGTACAGATGCACCACAATCCCTGTCAAACTGCTGACAACCATGTTTGCAAAAATGGATAAGAAAACCCTCAATTTTGAATGAATTTTCCAGGGGTCTCAAATATTCAATAATAACATTGTAAAAGAATAGTGTTGGAAGACACACATTTATGAGACTGAAATGTACAATACAGTTACATATACTCAAAAAGTATGGTCCTAGAATTAGGGCACCCATAAGGACCATTGGGATTGATAGAGAGCCCAGAATTAAACACATACATATACAGCCAAGTGATCTTCAACAAAGTGCCATAAATATACAATGGAAAATGGAAAGCCTCTTCAGCAAATGATGTTGGTAAAACTGCACATTCTCATTCAGATAAAAAAACTGAATGCTTACTTTACACCATATAAAAAATTAACTCAAAATGTGTCAGAGACCTAAATATAAGAGCTAAAATTATAAAACTCTCAGAAGAAAATATTGGGATAAGGTTTCATAGCAGTGAATTTAGCAACTTTTTAATGAATATGACACTAAAAATAAGGCAATGCTTAAAAAAATCAATTTTTATCCCAGAACTTAAAGTATAATAAATAAATAGAAAAAAATCAATTTTATACAAATTAAGGAAGTTTGTACATGTAAAGTTCTAAACAAAGGGAGAAATATTTGCAAATTATACATCTTGTAAGAAATTAAAAATTAGAATATATTCTAAAACTCCTAAAAATCTACAACAACAACAAACAAAAAAGACAAAAGACAGCTCTAAAAATGGGCAAAGTACCTGAATATATAAGTCTCTAAAGCAGGTATACCCAGCAGAGGAAAAGCTGCTCGGCATCATTAGTCATTAGGGAAATGCAAGTGAAAAGCACAAACAGGTGCCAATATACAAGTACTAGGATAATTTTCTTTTTTTTTTAGACGAAGTCTTGCTGTGTTGCCCAGGCTGGAGTGCAGTGGCTTGATCTTGGCTCACTGCAACCTCTGGCACCCAGGTTTAAGCGATTCTCCTGCCTCAGCCTCCGAAGTAGCTGGGATTACAGGTGCGTGCCACCATGCCCAGCTAATTTTTGTACATTTAGTAGAGACGGGGTTTCAGCATCTTGGCCAGGCTGGTCTTGAACTCCTGACCTTGTGATCCACCCACCTCAGCCTCCCAAACTGTTGGGATTACAGGTGTGAGCCACTGTGCCTAGCCTTAGGATAATTTTTTTTTGTTTTGTTTTGAGATGGAATCTTGCTTTATCGCCCAGGCTGGAGTGCAGTGGCACGATCTTGGCTTACTGCAAGCTCCGCCTCCTGGGTTCACGCCATTCTCCTTCCTCAGCCTCCCAAGTAGCTGGGACTACAGGCGCCCGCCACCATGCCTGGCTAATTTTTTTTCTATTTTTTAGTAGAGATGGGGTTTCACTGCGTTAGCCAGGACGGTCTCAATCTCCTGACCTTGTGTTCCACCTGCCTCGGCCTCCCAAAGTGCTGGGATTACAGGTGTGAGCCACCACGCCTGGCCGGGTAATTTTTTTTTTTAAAGGAAAATAGTTTAAAATAAGTGTTTAAAGGAAAACAAGAAAATGTAACTGTGATACATTGCTGGTAGAAATGTATAAAGTTGCAATCACTGTGAAAAACAGTTTGCAGTTGCTCCAAAGGTTAAACATAGAACTACCATTGGGCCCAGGAATTCTAATAGTAGGTATATACCAAAAAGAATGGCAAACAGAACTCAAACAGATATTTGTACACTAATGTTGATAGCATCACTATTCACAAGGGCCAAAAGATGGAAATAATCCAACTATCAGTGAACAAATGCATGTATAAAAACAAAGTGGTATATACATGCAATGGTACATCATCCATCTGTAAAAAACAATTTTGATATATGATACAATGCGGATGGATACTGAAAACATTGTGCCTAATGAAATAAGCCAGACACAAAAGGAATACTGTAGGATTCTACTAAAATCAAGTGCCTAGAATAATCAAGTGCATACACACAGAAGATAGGATAGAAATTACCATGGGCTGGTGCCAACCAGTCTTGTAAGGTGCAGTTGGAAACCAGGGACATGGCAGCACCCGGCGCAGTGCTCTGCCTTTTGGATGTTGATGGGACCCTGACCACCCCACAGCAGAAAATTACCAAAGAAATGGATGACTTCCTACAAAAATTGAGGCAGAAGATCAAAATCGGAGTGGTGGGCACGTTGGACTTTGAGGAAGCACAGGAGCAACTGGGAAATGATGTGGTTGAAAAATATGATTATGTGTTTCCAGAAAATGGCTTGGTAGCATACCAAGATGGGAAATGCTCGTGTAAATGGAATATTCAAAGTCACCTGGGTGAGGTCCTAATCCAAGATTTAATCAACTATTGTCTGAGCTGCAATGCAAAAATTAAACTCCTGAAGAAGAGGGGTACTTTCATTGAATTCTGAAATGGGATGTTAAACATGTCCCCTATTTGGAAGAAGCTGCAGCCAAGAAGAATGCATTGAGTTCTACGAATTCAATAAAAAAGAAAATATAAGAGAAAAAGTTGTAGCAGATCAAGGAAAGAGTTTGCAGGAAAAGGCCTCACGTTTTTCATAGGAGGCCAGATCAGCTTTGATGTCTTTCCTGATGGATGGGGCAAGAGGTATTGCCTGTGACATGTGAAAAACGACAGTTATAAGGCCATTTATTTCTTTGGAGACAAAATCATACCAGGTGGCAACGACCATGAGACCTTCACAGACTCCAGAACCGTGGGCTACTCCATGACGGTGCCTGAGGACACACGCAGGATCTGTGAAGAGCTTGCCTAATGTGTGAGTGGGAGAGGCAGGGGTGGTCCCGGCTGACTAGCCAGCAAGGGGCATTCGGTGGCCAAAGCCAAGGGTCCTCCCGCATATGCTCACCCACCCACAGCCCAGCCAATGCCCACCCACTCACAGCCCAGCCAATGCTCACCCACCCACAGCCCAGCCAATGCTCACCCACCCACAGCCCAGCCAAGCTCTGTGTACTGTGCCAAGTACATGTGGTCTTGACCTGCACCCCTGACATGCCATGCCTCCACCTCCCGTGCCAGAAGCTTCCAGAAGGGAGGAGAAAAGAGTTGTCAAGAATTGCTTAGAGGAATACCTCACATGAAAGATTTTCCCCACCCATCCGCGGCCCCCTAGTCTAATATACCCACCCCAATACGTGCAATCACAGTACACATGGTTTTTGGGGAAATTTCCCCATCACTCCAGGGTGATACAGAAAGAAAAAATGTGCCTGGACCCTCCCTCTTTGTGGGTCCTGTGAAAACGTCAGCGATTTTAACATCTGGATGCATCAGCACCAAAAACGGGGATTTGGTGATGAGAAAGCAAGGACAGGCCATCTGCAGTGGCCCACCCCAGGACCGAAGTTTACAGACACCTCCTGGAACCAAGCTCCCGCCTGCAGGTTGCCTCGATGCAGGTGGTGGCTGTGAGCGGGGGCAGTGTGACGCCCAGTGAGTAGATGCACTCCTTCTGTTTTCCTGTTTGTGAAGCTGAGGCCTGCTGGACAGATGGCTGGCAGAGTGACAGCAAACCCCATGGAGTCTGCACCTCAGCTGGCCCTGCCTCAGCCAGCTCTGTATTTACTACACTAGGAATAGCCTGGCTGCTTTTCTGTATCCATGATGGGAGGCAGTGGGAACCAACAGCCCAGCTGGAGAGTTGGCACTGGCAAAACAGTCCTTCCCTTGGGGGCCGGTTCTCACCCAGGTCCAGAGAAACTAATGTAGGATGTCAGACTTCACCAAAAGGCCCTTCTGGTTGGCCCTGGCTGGGCTTCCCGGAGGCGTTCCTCTCTAGTTCCTCAGGGACGTGTGAGAATCTGGCTAGGGAAGAGGAACAGGGGCTGCCCTCCTGTCAGCACCTACCCAGCCCCTCCCCCGGACTTTATGACTGAGGGGCCTGAGTGCAGCTGCAGCTGGGCCTGAGTCCCGCACTCTTTCCACCTTCTGCACATTCTTTGTGAAACTGGAAGGAGCTCACGGACCTCATCCAGAACACGGTGGAAGAGAACTTGCCTAGGAAACAGTTCATGTCTCACTTTTCAGGATGTGGAAATGCTGGGACCCACAGACCCTACATTGGTTGGTGCCGGGGCCATGTGGCCTCCGCTGGGCACTTGCTGATCTGAGTAAGGGGCCAGGGGAGCCCAGGCTGCCCTGCACTCCCACCTCCCAGCCCACAGCAAGGTGCTTTCATCACAGCTAAACCTGGTTCCCTCCAAACCTCCCAGCCACTCGGGCCTGTAGCTGTCTGAGCCCCAGATCAGGTTGGGTGAAAGCAAGCAGCACCTCATCTCAGTGACTCCCAGAACACGGCCATCCACAGGCATCTTTTCTTGTTGAGTTTTGCAAATGATACTGTAATGACTTCAAAATGAAAAGCAGCACATTAAAGTGATTTTATTGTTTCCTAAAAAAAAAGAAAAGAAAAGAAAAAGAAATTACCATGGGCTGGAAATAGGGGGAAAGGAAGTATATTGCTTACTGTCTTCAAGATTTTGTTAGAAATAATCAAAATCTCAGGTGTAGATAGTAGTGTTGGTTATGCAACACTGTGAATATATTGAATGCCACCGAGTGCACACATTGGTTAAAAGGTTAAAATAAATATTGTGTTATGTATATTTTCCCAGAATAGAAAACATGCACAGCCAAGCCCAGATGCCAATCTTGCTAGGTGCTTTCCTTTACCTTCAAGAGCTGGCCAAGGCTCATCCAATCCCTCAAGGCAGCTGGGAAGTCTAAGACTGAAGTCTGCACTGGAAGAGAAATTAATGGAGGGAGGAGAAAACTTAAGAGTCCATACTACTTGCTCCCCAGGGCCAAGAACTCTCTCTCCTGCACTTTATTGATCCAGCTCAGTATCTCCTGTGACCACCTCCTTTTTTCAACTGAAGACTTTGCACCTGAAGAGACTCCCAGGTCTTTTGCCTTGGCCCTTGTCAGGGCTGATCCTCTCAGCTACTGTCCATTTAACCTCCATTCATGTCCATGCCACATCAGGCTGTGTTGTCCAGGTGGAATGAATCCACTGTGAGACAGGAGCCATTGGTGCTACCCCAAATGTCCCTTTCTGGAGGAAGCCACCATTATGCTGTACCTCCAACATGTCCACACACACCGAGGCATCTCATTCACGCAAGGTGTGTGTCCTTCGACGAAGTTTTACACTCTAAACCCAGATAACTTTTGCAACTCAAGTTTTGTTGAGTCCCCTTACTTAAGTTGTTCATTTGTCTACAAAACACTGCCCCAATTAAACTGCCAAAAATGTCTTGCAGAATTTGTATGTTAATTCTGACATTGTTATTACAAGTGTTTTTCTCCCTGAAAATGTTATGTCTTTGTTACTGATAAAAGTATATAACTACTAATGCTGTTTTCAGCTATGTTGCCAAGCACATTTATATAAAAATATATTCTTAATTATTTTGAGAATCTGACAAAGACAACAACAATAATAATCTCATTTGCTTTATACTAATCTTCATATGTGTTACTTTATTCGTTTCTTACATGCTGGGGCTTACCATACAGTGTACTATGAAATTGGTACTATGCAGCACGGTAGGAATGTACACTGGCACAGCTCATTTAGAAGACAGCTTTCTTGTTTCTTAAAAAAAATTAAATTTGAACTTACCATTTGGTCCAGCAAATCCACACCCAGGAATGCTCCAAGTGAACTGAAAGCATATTGTCCAAAGTCATTTGTACAGACATGTGTCTCTTAATGACAGTGATGTGCTCTGAGAAATGCATCATTAAGTGATGTAGTAATTATGCAGACATCATAGAGTGCACTTACATAAACCTGGATGGCATAGCCCCCTATACACCTAGGCTGTATGATACAGCCAACTGCTCTGGGCTTCAAACTGTACAACATGTAACTGTACTGAATACTGCAGGCAAAGGTAACAAAACGGTAAGCATTTATATATCTAAAATCTAAATACAGAAAAGCTACAATAAAATATGGTATAAAATATAAAAATTAGTACATCTGTATAGGGCACTTTACCATGAACAGAGCTTATAGGACTGGATGTTGCTCTGGGTAATTCGGTGAGTGAATGGTGAGTGAATGTGAAGGCCTAGGACCTTACTGTACACTACTATAGACTTTATGAACATCATATCTTTAGACTACCCTAAATTTATAGAAATATATTTTTATTTATTCAACAATTAACCTTAGCCTACCGTAACATTTAAAATGTATAAACTTTAACAATTTTAAAAACAACTATTTTGTAATACCACTTACCTTAAAACATAAACATATTGTACAGCTGTGCAAATTTTTAAAATATTATTCTATATTTTTTCTATTTTAAAATTTAAGTTTTAAATTTTAAACTTTTTTTGTTAACAGCTGAGGCTCAGACACACACATCAGCCTAGACCTACACAGGATTAGGATCATCAATGTCACTGCCTTCCGACTCCACATCTTGTCCCACTGGAAGGGGCAGAAACACACATGGTGCTGTCATCTCTTATGATAACAACACCTTCTAGCATACATCCTCAAAGGCCTACTTGAGGCTGTTTTACAGGTAAGTGGTTTGTTTTAATATGCAGATAGAATATATTCTCAAATAATTATAGAAAGTATAGCACAGTAAATACATAAACCAGGAACACAGTCATTTATTTTCACTACCAAGTATTATATACTGCACATAGTTGTATGTTCTATACAGTACTTTAACATAACTGGAAAACCAGTAGATTCCTTTCCATCGGCATCATCACTGATGCCTGTGTAATGTGTTACACTACACACTTGTGACAGCTACAAGACACTAGGTGATAGGAATTTTTAAACTCTATCATAATTTTATGGGACTGCCATCATACATGCTATCCATCATTGACCAAAATGTTATTATACATTACATGATTGTATTATGAATGCTCAAAGCAGCATTATTCATAATACAAAAAACAGAAATAATTAAATGTCCATCAACTGATGAATGAATAAACACTGTTTATATATCCACACAATGGACTATGAAGCAATGAAAAGGAAAACACATGACCGGCACATGCTAAAGCATCAATTAACTTCAAAAATAGTATCTAAATGATTAAAGTCAGACCCCAATATAATATACTGTATGATTCCATTTCTATTACACAGATGGGAAATTTATACAGACAGAATATCAGAGCAGTATTGCTTAGGGCTGGAGATGGGAGTAGGGATTGACATGGGCAAGAGAGAACTTCAGTGAGAGAAACATTTTTAAGTTAGATCATGGTGATGGCTACACACAGTGTCAATTTAATAAATCATCAATTGTATACCTTTATAGTTGGGTGAACTTTATGATAGGTTCACACCCAATATGGTGTTATAAATAAATTTATGTTATGGAAATTCTTATCTGGTTTTTAACCAGCCAAGATACATGCTGTTTAAGCAACATTAATTCAGATGGTTGCGATAAGTCATTTAAAGTTTATAAGGTAGTTGTCCTGTAAATATATGGTGAATGTTATTCCATGAGTTTCTTGTATCTATTGCAATAATCATATTTTTTCTCTATTAACCTCTTATGGTGGCTAATTTTATTTATTGCATTTTCAATGTTAATCTACCACATCATATTTTGAAATCATATTTGTCAGAATTTATGGTATTTTTATTCATCACATACTTCAATTTACCTTATCTGATTTTAGTTTCAAAGCTATGCTGCCATTTAATTGCACAGTATAGAATTTTCTAATTTATAGAAAATTATTATGTCCTCCTTGAATTTTTTTTTAGAACTTAATTCTAGGAATTTATATGAGGTACAGTCCATAAAGAATTGTTTTACACCGCATGTTCTCACTCATAGGTGGGAATTGAACAATAAGAACACAAGGACACAGGAAGGGGAACATCACACACTGGGGCCTGTTGTGAGATGGGGGGAGGGGGGAGGGATAGCATTAGGAGATATACCTAATGTTAAATGACGAGTTAATGGGTGCAGCACACCAACATGGCACATGTATATGTATATGTATATGTATATGTATATGTATATGTATATGTATATGTAACAAACCTGCACGTTGTGCACATGTACACTAAAACTTAAAGTATAAAAAAAAAAGAACTGTTTTAATTTCTCATACATGTCTTCAGTGGGTATAGAATTGGTCATATTTTTCTGCTCAGATTTCAACAAGAAACTTACCTCTTACCCCCTTGGCAGGTAGGCAGACGTGACTTTTCCCATTTTCTAAATGGAGACTATGTGGGCAAATGCACGTAAGTTCTTGGGGTATGTGAAGGGACCTCTCTTGCTCTCAAAAAACAACCTAAGAAGAAGGGCAGGAGAACTGCTATCGATGCCACCTCAGCTAGATTCCATAACAGACATACACCTGTAGACAACTGAGGTGTAGGAAAACAGTGGAGCACCCAGCAGAGAAAGCAATGCCTGGGGACAGGGAGGCACTGATTGTAGCAAGGGGAAAAAACAGCTGCCAGAATGCTGTTCACACAAGGGTCTCAGGCTGCACAGACACCCACACCTGCTGAGGGGTTCTGGTTTTCATAAAGGATGTGGCTCAGCCAGGCCACCAACAAGCAATTAATAAACAGTAACATGACACTCTCCAAAGATCTTACATGAGTAACGTGGTGATCCTCACAAATTTCCTAACAGGATGGTAGTACAATTCCTCCTGAACAGGGTGAGGAAACTGACCACAAGGTCATGGAGCCTGCTTGTGGCCACGTGGGGTGGGTGCAAAGCTGGACGTTGAACCTTCCGCCGGGACTGAGTGCTGTCCTCTGAGCTCTGTCTACTGAGTGCCTCTGTCCTGTCTGCTGACCACAGGTCAGAGGTGCAGACTGCAACGGGGAGTAAAAATGTCACCTTCTCAATGTTGGGAAAACTCCCTGCCAGAACTGCCAATGGCCCTTTCTAAGCAGTGGGCAAGCTCAGACCAAAGGAGGAGGCAGACCATGTCAGGCTGGCAGACTGCCAAAGATTCATTCAAGGAGAACCCACATCCTGGGCCATCCTGGGTTGGTGGCAAGATAAGCTAGATCACTGCTTTTGCAACACATCCCTGTCCAGCCTTTTCTACCATGAAAAGAAAAGGGAACAGGGAAAAAAAGACACAAAAGTCACCGCTGGGTTCGCTAACTCATCTGGCTACTTTCTTAATCTATTTGCTTTCTGCTTGAAAAGGTTGTTTGGGTATCCTACAATCTGCTCGACATTTCTAAGGTAAGGACAGTGTTCCAGGCAGCAGCAGTTAGCTTGGTCCTCAGGTCACTGTTTTAGGCGAAGATTTGCAGGTGTATCTGCCACTGTAGTGAAGGACTGCTTTGGGTAGTGTCTGTGGAGAAATGTTTTAAAGGACATAGTTAAAACATTGTGCTACAAACCAACACTTGAACACCAATTGTTTTGTCCTACCCCTCTGTCACAGGAGACGGGGCTGTGCTCTTGGCAAAGGTCATCTCTCTGTCATGATTCTGGAGCTCCTTCTGTTCTCCTGATTATCTGTCACTCAGTTATCCCCACTCTCTCCCACAATTTTAACCTCGGCTTCTGTATCCTAGGAGACGCTTCTCTCAGGCTCAAGGCTCTCCCGCCCTCCACTGTTCCTCCCTCCACCCCATACACCCTTCCAGCATGTGTCCCAGCTGATCTATCCTTTAGCCAAACTTCCTCAGAAAGAGGCCTCACCCTGCTGTCCCTGCCCATCTCCTCTCTGATTCACTCCTCAACTCCATGTCTGATTGCCAGTTTCTTTTCCTTGCCTGTTGTGACTTCCTGTGGACGTGGCCAAAAACCACATAGTCCTCCTGTTGTGCAGCGTCCCCTCAATCTTGAGATGTCCTCTCCCTCGGTTCCTATGTCACCACACATGCCTGGCTTGACTCCGCCCTCTAGTTTTTCCTTCCCTGTCTCCTGTGGACTCCTTGTTGTCTGCTCTCGCCACTTCAGTGTTCTTACAGGGGCTTCCTTCCCTTCTCAGCTGACACCATCACCTGGGGGATCACACTCACCTGGCAGCCTGGGGCCTCTCTATCTCTATGCTGGTCATGCCCACGTCTGAGCTGCAGACCCAAAGCCATTTCCACTTGTGCATCCCATGCCCAGCACACACTTCTCCAGTCTCAAACACAGCTGTTTAGCCCCACCTCACCCCTTAGACAAGATCCCCCCTGTGGATCTTCTTTCTCATTGATTAGTACTGAGTTGTCCAAATCAGCAACCTGGAAGTGATCTAGACTCCTCACACATCCAGTCCATCACTCACCAAGTCTATTGATTCTGTCTGCTAAATATACCTCGATTATATTTACTTACATATATGCATATGTCTCCTTCTTCACTGCATTTCATATTGTGGGCCACATTTGCCCTTCAGGTAACAACAACACTGGCCATTCTTGCCCTTTCAGTCAGAAGTGCCAAAACAACTGTTCTAAGATGCAAATCTGATCACATTACTCCTCTGGTGAAACCTTGCAATGGCTTCCTGTTGATCTTAGAATACTGTCTGGCCTCTCGTGTTCAGAGGTCCCCATCACCAGCCCTCTGCAGACTTTTCACTCACACTCCATGCTCTGGTGGTGGGGATCACTTCAGTTCCTGGAGTTCCTCTTCTCTTTCCCACTGCTCCCCTCAATATGCTATCTGCCTTTCTTGGAACACCTGTCCCTCTTCCTTCCTCACCTCCCCAGGTAATTGGGTTTGTCTTTCAGGTCTTGCCTTACATGTCACTTTCTCCAGGAAGCTCTCCTGGCCTCTCAAATTTGGGTCAAAAATGTCCCCTGGATGGACTTTCACGCCCGTTCTAATGCTTCTTATGCTCTTCTTATGCTTCTTCTCATGCTTCTTATGTGGATCTTTCTATTGGCACATCTCTGTCTCACGATGCAGTGAAATTTCTGTGGCAGCAAGATCAGGCTTTCTTGTCTCTCATGAAAGCACATTCCTGCCTATATCCCCAGCACATACCAGTGTCTGGCTCCCAGGATGATCTCAATACATTTTGGTGGACAGAAGAAATGAAGGGATAGGGGGAAGAGAACAACCCACCAAAGTCTAAGAGCCTATGGCTGGGCTACAGCAAAGTCTTGGCGTGTCCTATAATGTATGTCGCCACATTTGTGGAAACACACAACTGCCTCTTCTGTTCAAAGATGACCCTACTTATGGGAAACAGATGGAATTTTCTCCCCATGTGCAGGTACAGACACAAACACTGATGTCATAGCTGCCACCCTCTCCTCTCACTGTTGCCCATGCCCAGCTGGTGCTGAAGGGACATCTTAAGCTGTTGTGACTCCATGGCCCCCAAAGCCGCGGAGCTCAGAGCTGCTCCTTGAGGAATGTCCTCCCCATTTCCTTCTCTCTGGCTCCTCTCCTTGCTGCTGTCCACTGGTGTCTCCTCCTGTGGCTTCTCGAACATCATCCTCTGTTCCTCACTGTTTCAAACTTTACTCTCCCCATAGAAGGTTCTTTTCCACATCTCTGTCACTGGATGCTCATGAGAAGGCTGATAGGGTCATTTTTTGTCAGGACAAATAAACTGTATAAAACCTACCTGAAGCACACTAGCACTTCTGAAATGAAGCTAAAATATTTTGTAGCCCTGTGGAGTCAGATTCATGGTAGGAATATGTACACGCATGTCCCATTTTTTGAGCTTTTTTCAGAAATTTAATGTCCCATATAAGCCAATGTTCTAGGTACCTGAGTTAAGCTCATAACGGCTGGACTCATTTTAACTATTTTGGTTAACATCCTTCAAAAATCTTTACATTGTTTTCCTACCTTCTTAGACCATATGAAAACCTAATTATATTTTTTCATGACAATGAAGAGTCATCATAATAGCTATTATTAGATCATGATATAAAGATGTCATGCTTTCAAAGTTTACAAAGGCAGGATAGACTCAATTATACAAGATCATTGTGCTTTTACAACCACAGGAAGATCATTCCTCACAGCACTATTTCTGCCCACTCTTCTCTAGATGGTCAAGTTTGTTTAAAATGTTGGTAAACACAAGAGTTATTGATTCACATGAATAAGTTGCAGTAGGCAAGGCCTTTTGCTCTCCTGACTCTGAAGTCAGAGGCTGTGTTAGCCACACCCTTCTGGGGGCTACTTCTCAACTACGCTCTTTGCAAGCTCTGGCTCAGAAAGTTGAACTTTACTGAACTTTCAAAAATGTAGCAACTATTTTTGCTATATTTTAAAGCTATAATTACAACTGAGTGTGCTCTGTTTTGTTTTTCAAAATTTCTGTGGGATAAAGTTGCATAGAGATTTTCAGGGTTCTATGTTTAATTTTAATTTTCAAACACAGATTTTAACTACTTTTTTGCAATTATGATTAGAATGCACTCTCAAACATGTTACAGAAAGTTTAGTCCATTGAGAGATCTCTTGGAGGTTTACTCAATTTGGGTGCATGCTCTGAAGGACACCTTGTCCTGCCATTTAGGTTTAATTTAAAATCCTGTTTAATTTTTTTTTCGTTTTTGAGAAGGAGTCTCGCTCTGTCACCCAGGCTAGAGTGCAGTAGCACAGTCTCAGCTCACTGCAACCTCTGCCTCCCATGTTCAAGTGATTCTTCTGCCTCAGTCTTCCAAGTAGCTGGGATTACAGGCATGCACCACCATGCCCGGCCAATTTTTCTATTTTTAGTAGAGACAGGGTTTCACCATGTTGGCCTGGCTGGTCTTGAACTCCTGACACCTCAAGTGATTCATCCACCTCGGCCTCCCAAAGTGCAGGGATTACAGGTGTGAGCCACCGTGCCTGGCCTAAAATCCTGTTTAATTTTTAATTAAACAGCACCCTGAGATTGAAAAGTGAACTATTGGGGGAGAATACAATTTGCAACTCCCTCACTATGTGTGCATAAGTTTCCTCCACGCAAGGCAAAAACAAATTCTATTTATATGCTAATGAACTTCACTTGCTGCCCATTCCACTAATTTTAAGTCATCATTTCAGGAAAATAAATTATTCTCACCATTTGACTTTACAATCTGAAAGTCCTGGGGCCCCAGCCTGGTCATGCCTGCTTGCAGGGCAGCCTTGGGTCATAGCTTCTGTGCTGGTGGACCCTGCCTGACTGGAAGAGGGCTCCAGCACAGGGAGGCATCCACGGCAAAGCACCAGCCCACATACTCCCTCCCCAAACTGTAGTTTCCCTTGGGCCCACAGCAACTCCCCACGTCGCTTGGCTGGAGCATGTCTGTGGGGATGGGTTTTGCTTTCCTTGTCCGACCCACATGCATGTGTGCATACACCCCACCCTGTCACTGCTGCAGCAAGAGTGCAGTCAGCCGCCCTCCCCCTGTGACCACCATTTAGAAAAAGCCTTGGTGGGCACACAGCCAGCGAGCTCCACTCTCACCACCAGTGCCCTGCCCTGCCCTTGCGCCAACACTGCCGTGGGAGTGAAACTAGGTACAGAGAACAGCAGATCCTCTCCTGCCCTGAGTGACCACTCCTGCTCATGCAATACAGAGAAGGCACAGACCTGAGCCCGCCAGTGCCCCCAAGGCAACACCATCACCAATGCAACCACATACACAGTCGCCAACAGCAGCCCCCTACCCTTCCATGAGCTGTGTTGCCTCTGCCACTGTGGTGAATGTCCACAGGGAGGCAGGCACGCCGGCACCCACTAGCACCCTGCTGCAGTTGATGAGTGTGCACCCCACTATGCTGCTGCCACTGCTGCTGCTGGCACATGCAAATGAGAATCCTGCTGTCACTGCACTATAAAACTCTTTGGCTGACACCACCCATTGGAGTGTAGTGACCAACATTCTGCGAGCACCTTACACCCCCCAGAGCAGTGAATTCTTAACCTCAAGGAGCCAGAGAACAGTCTAGGCCCAATACAAATTCCCCAGAGTTAGCACAGGTAGTTCAGGAGTTGGGAGCCGAACATTGGCCCCATAAAATCTTCCAGAAATGAAGCCAGTGGGCTGAAGCCACCTTATACCACACTCAAACCCTTAAGGTCATCAACTAGGATAAAAGAAGAAAATTCAAAGGTCAGCGGCCTCAAAGATTGAAGGAAAATAAGCCCACAAAGATGAGAAAGCACCAGTGAAAGAACCATGGCAACTCAAAAAGTCAGAGTGCCTTCTTTCCTCCAAATGACCTCATTACCTCTCCAACAAGAGTTCTGAACTAGGTTGAAATAGCTGAAATGACAGAAACAGAATTCAGACTATTGACAGAAATGAAAACCATTGAGCTACAGGAGTATGTTGAAACGTAATCCAAGGACTCTAGGGATCACAATAAAACAATGCACGAGCTGACAGACAAAATAGTCAGTATAGAAAAGAATGTAACTGACCTGATAGAGCTGAAAGGCACATTAAAAGAATTTCATAATGCAATCCCAAGTATTAATAGCAGAACAGAGCAAGTGGAGGAAAGTATCTCATAGCTTGAAGACTGGCTTTCTGAAATAAGACAGTCAGACAAGAACAGAAAAAAAAAAAAACAAGAATAAAAAGGAATGAACAAAACCTCTGAGAAATATGGGATTATGTAAAGAGACAAAATCTATGCCTCACTGGTGTCCCTGAAAGAGATGAAGAGAATGGAAGCAACTTGGAATACATATTTCAGGATATTATCCATGAGAACTTCCCCAACCTAGCTAGAGAGGCCAATATTCAAATACAGGAAACGTACAGAATGCCAGTAAGATACCCCATAGAGGAACACCCCGAAGACACATAATTATTAGATACTCTCCGAGGTCGAAATGAAAGCAAAAATGTTAAAGGCAGCTAGAGAGAAAGGTCAGCTCACCTACAAAGAGAAATCCATCAGACAGGCCTTTCAGCCAGAACCCCTACAAGCCAAAGAGATGTGAAGGCCAATATTCAACATTTTTAAAGAAAAGAATTTCCAACCCAGAATTTCATATCCAGCCAAACTAAGCTTCATAAATAAAGGAGAAATAAGTTCCTTTTCAGATAAGCAAATGCTGCGAGAATTTGTCACCACCAGACCTGCCTTGCAAGAGCTCCTGATAAGAGCACTCAATATGAAAAGATTGTTACCAGCCACTACAAAAACACACTGACATACACAGGCCAGTGGCATTATAAAGCAACCACATAAACAAGTCTGCAAAATAACCAGCTAACATCATGACGACAGGATTAAATTCACACATATTAATACTAACCTTGAATATAAATGGGCTAAATGCCCTAGTTAAAAGGCACAGAGTGGCAAGCTGGATAAAAACGCAAGACCCATTGGCATGCTGCCTTCAAGAGACAGATTTCACATGCAATGACACACATAGGCTCAAAATAAAGGGATGGAGAAAAATCGACCAAGCAAATGGAAAACAGAAAAAAGCAGGGGTTGCAATCTGAGTTTCAGACAAAACAGACTTTAAACCAACATAGCTCAAAAAGGACAAAAAGACATTGTTGGTGGGAGGTTCCAAGATGACCGAATAGGAACAGCTCCAGTCTACAGCTCCCAGCGTGAGCAACACAGAAGACAGGTGATTTTTGCATTTCCAACTGAGGTACCGGGTTCATCTCACTGGGGCTTGTCGGACAGTGGGTGCAGCCCACGGAGCATGAACCAAAGCAGGGTGGGGCATTGCGTCACCCAGGAAGCACAAGCAGTCAGAGAATTCTCTTTCCTAGCCAAGGGAAGCCGTGACAGATGGTAGTTGGAAAATTGGGACACTCCCACCCTAATACTGCGCTTTTCCAATGGTCTTAGCAAATGGCACACCAGGATATGATATCCCATGCCTGGCTCAGAGGGTCCCACGCCCATGGAGCCTCGCTCACTGCTAGCACAGCAGTCTGAGATCGAACTGCAAGGTGGCAGTGAGGCTGGGGGAGGGGCGTCTGCCATTGCTGAGGCTTGAGTGGGTAAACAAAGCCGCTGGGAAGCTTGACCTGGGTGGAGCCCACCGCAGCTCAAGGAGGCCTGCCTGCCTCTGTAGACTCCACCTCTGGGGACAGCGCATAGCTGAACAAAAGGCAGCAGGAACTTAAACATCGCTGTCTAACAGCTTTGAAGAGATCAGTGGTTCTCCCAGCACGGATCTGAGAACGGACAGACTGCCTCCTCAAGTGGGTCCCTGACCCCCGAGTAGCCTAACTGAGAGGCACCTCCCAGTAGGGGCCAACTGACACCTCATACGGCAGGGTGGCCCTCTGAGATGAAGCTTCCACAGGAAGGATCAGGAAGCAACATTGCTGTTCTGCAAGCCTCCACTGGTGATATCCAGGCAAACAAGGTCTGGAGTGGACCTCCAGCAAACTCCAACAGACCTGCAGCTGAGGGACCTGACTGTTACAAGGAAAACTAACAAAAAGAAAGGACATCCACACCAAAACCCCATCTGTACTTCACCATCATCAAACACCAAAGGTAGATAAAACCACAAAGATGGGGAGAAACCAGAGCAGAAAAGCTGAAAATTCTAAAAATCAGAGTGCTTCTTCTCCTCCAAAGGAACACAGCTCCTCGCCAGCAAGGGAACAAACCTGGATGGAGAATGATTTTGATGAGTTGAGAGAAGAAGGCTTCAGATGATCAGTAATAACAAACTTTTCCGAGCTAAAGGAGGATGTTCGAATCCATCGCAGAGAAGCTAAAAACCTTGAAAAAAGATTAGACGAATGGCTAACTAGAATAAACATCACAGAGAAGACCGTAAATGATCTGATGGAGCTGAAAACCATGGCATGAGAACCACGTGACACATACACAAGCTTCAGTGGCCAATTCGATCAAGGGGAAGAAAGGGTATCAGTGATTGAAGATCAAATTAATGAAATGAAGTGAGAAGTTTAGAGAAAAAAAGGGTAAAAAGAAACGAACAAAGCCCCTAAGAAATATGGGACTATGTGAAAAGACCAAATCTACATCTGAGTGGTGTACCTGAAAGTGACAGGAAGACTGGAACCAAGTTGGAAAACACTCTGCAGGATATTACCCAGGAGAACTTCCCCAACCTAGCAAGGTAGGCCAACATTCAAATTCAGGAAATACAGAAAACATCACAAAGATACTCCTCAAGAAGAGCAACCCCAAGACACATAATTGTCAGATTCACCAAGGTTGAAATGAAGGAAAAAAGGCTGAGAGCAGCCAGAGAGAAAGGTTGGGTTGACCCACAAAGGGAAGCCCATCATACTAACAGCAGATCTCTCAGCAGAAACCCTACAAGCCAGAAGAGAGTGGTGGCCAATATTCAACCTTCTTAAAGAAAAGAATTTTCAACCCAGAATTTCATATCCAGCCAAACTACGTTTCATAAGTGAAGGAGAAATAAAATCCTTTACAGACAAGCAAATGCTGAGAGATTTTGTCACCACCAGGCCTGCCTTACAAGAGCTCCTGAAGGAAGCACTAAACATGGAAAGGAACAACTGGTACCAGCCACTGCAAAAACACGCCAAAGTAAAAAGATCATCGATGCTAGGAAGAAACTGCATCAACCAATGGGCAAAATAAACAGCTAACATCATAATGGCAGGATCAAATTCACACATAACAATATTAACCTTAAATGTAAATGGGCTAAATGCTCCAATTAAAAGACACAGACTGGCAAATTGCATAAAGAGTGAAGACCCATCAGTGTGCTGTATTCAGAAGACCCATCTCACGTGCAGAGACACACATAGGCTCAAAATAAAGGGATGGAGGAAGATCTACCAAGGAAATAGAAAGCAAAAAAAAAAAAAAAAAGTAGGGGTTGCAATCCTACTCTCTGATAAAACAGACTTTAAACCCACAAAGATCAAAAGAGACAAAGAAGGCCATTACATAATGGTAAAGAGATCAATTCAACAAGAAGAGCTACCTATTCTAAATATATATGCACCCAATACAAGAGCACCCAGATTCGTAAGGCAAGTCCTTAGAGACCTATAAAGAGACTTAGACTCTCACACAATAATAATGGGAGACTTTAACACCCCACTGTCAACATTAGACAGATCAACGAGACAGAAGGTTAACAAGGATATCCAGGACTTGAACTCAGCTCTGCAACAAGGAGACCTAATAGACATCTACAGAACTCTCCACCCCAAATCAACAGAATATACATTCTTCTCAGCACCATATTGCACTTACTCCAAAATTGACCACATAGTTGGAAGTAAAACACTCCTCAGCAAATGTAAAAGCACAGAAATTACAACAAACTGTCTCTCAGACCACAGTGCAATAAAATTAGAACTCAGGATTAAGAAACTCACTCAAAACCACACAACTACATGGAAACTGAACAACCTGCTCCTGAATGACTACTGGGTACATAATGAAATGAAGGCAGAAATAAAGACGTTCTTTGAAACCAATGAGAACAAAGACACAACATACCAGAACCTCTGGGACACATTCAAAGCAGTGTGTAGAGGGAAATTTATAGCACTAAATGCCCACAAGAGAAAGCAGGAAACATTTAAAATTGACACCCTAACATCACAATTAAAAGAACTAGAGAAGCAAGAGCAAACACATTCAAAAGCTAGCAGAAGGCAAGAAATAACTAAGATCAGAGCAGAACTGAAGGACAGAGACACAAAAAACCCTTAAAAAATCAATGAATCCAGGAGCTGGTTTTTTGAAAAGATCAACAAAATTGATAGACCGCTAGCAAGACTAATAAAGAAGAAAAGAGAGAAGAATCAAATAGATGCAATAAAAAATGATAAAGGGGATATCACCACTGATCCCACAGAAATACAAACTACCATCAGAGAATACTATAAACACCTCTATGCAAATAAACTAGAAAATCTAGAAGAAATGGATAAATTCCTGGAAACATACACCCTCCCAAGACTAAACCAGGAAGAAGCTGAATTGCTGAATAGACCAATAACAGGCTCTGAAACCGAGGCAATAATAGCCTACCAACCAAAGAAAGTCCAGAACCAGACAGATTCACAGCCGAATTCTACCAGGGGTACAAAAAGGATCTGGTACCATTCCTTCTGAAACTACTCCTATCAATAGAAAAAGAGGGAATCCTCCCTAACTCATTTTATGAGACCAACATCATCCTGATACCAAAGCCTGGCAGAGACACAACAAAAAAAGAGAATTTTAGACCAATATCTCTGTTGAACATCTATGCAAAAATCCTCAATAAAATACTGGCAAACAGAAACCAGCAGCACATCAAAAAGCTTATCCACCAAGATCAAGTTGGCTTCATCCCTGGGATGCAAGGCTGGTTCAACATATGCAAATCAATAAATGTAATCCATCACATAAACAGAACCAAATACAAAAACCACATGATTATCTCAATAGATGCAGAAAAGGCCTTCAACAAAATTCAACAACCCTTCATGTTAAAAACTCTCAATAAACTAGGTATTGATGAAACGTATCTCAAAATAATAAGAGCTATCTATGACAAACCCACAGCCAATATCATACTGAAAGGGCAAAAACTGGAAACATTCCCTTTAAAAATGCACAAGACAGGGATGCCCTCTCTCACCATTCCTATTCAACATAGTGTTGGAAGTCCTGGCCAGGGAAATCAGGCAAGAGAAAGAAATAAAGGGTATTCAATTAGGAAAAGAGGAAGTCAAATTGTCCCTGTTTGCAGATGACATGATTGTATACTTAGAAAACCTCGTCGTCTCAGCCCAAAATCTCCTTAAGCTGATAAGCAACTTCAGCAAAGTCTCAGGATACAAAATCAATGTGCAAAAATCACAGGCATTCTTATACACCAATAACAGACAAACAGAGCCAAATCACGAGTGTACTTCCATTCACAGTTGCTTCAAAGAGAATAAAATACCTAGGAATCCAATTTACAAGGGATGTGAAGGACCTCTTCAAGGAGAACTACAAACAACTGCTCAACGAAATAAAAGAGGACACAAACAAATGGAAGAACTTCCCATGCTCATGGATAGGAAGAATCAATATCGTGAAAATGGCTATACTGCCCAAGGTAATTCATAGATTCAATGCCATCCCCATCAAGCTACCAATGACTTTCTTCACAGAATTGGAAAAAAACTACTTTAAAGTCCACATGGAATGAAAGAAGAGCCTACATTGCCAAGACAATCCTAAGCCAAAAGAACAAAGCTGAAGGCATCATGCTACCTGACTTCAAACTATACTACAAGGCTACAGTAATCAGAACAGTATGGTAATGGTACCAAAACAGAGATATAGACCAATGGAACAGAACAGCGGTCTCAGAAACAACACCACACATCTACAACCATCTGATCTTTGACAAACCTGACAAGAATAAGAAACGGGGAAAGGATTCTCTATCTAATAAATGGTGCTGAGAAAACTGGCTAGCCATATGTAGAAGGCTGAAACTGGATCCCTTCCTTACACCTTATACAAAAATTAATTCAAGATGGATTAAAGACTTAAATATTAGACCTAAAACCATAAAAACCCTAGAAGAAAACCTAGGCAATACCATTCAGGACATAGGCATGGACAAGGACTTCATGACTAAAACACCAAAAGCAATGGCAACAAAAGCCAAAATTGACAAATGGGATCTAATTAAACTAAAGAGCTTCTGCACAGCAAAAGAAACTACCATTAGAGTGAGCAGGCAACCTACAGAATGGGAGAAAATTTTTGCAATCTACCCATTGGACAAAGGGCTAACATCCAGAACCTACAAAGAACTCAAACAAATTTACAAGAAAAAAAATCAAACAACCCCATCAAAAAGTGGGCAAAGCATATGAATAGATAGTTCTCAAAAGAAGACATTTATGCAGCCAATAGACACATGAAAAAATGCTCATCATGACTGGCCATCAGAGAAATGCAAATCAAAACTACAATGAGATACCATCTCACACCAGTTAGAATGGCGATCCTTAAACAGATGCTGGAGAGGATATGGAGAAATAGGAATGCTTTTACACTTTTGGGAGTGTAAACTAGTTCAACCATTGTGGAAGACGGTGTGGCGATTCCTCAAGGACCTAGAACTAGAAATACCATTTGACCCAGTGATCCTATTACTGGGTATATACACAAAGGATTATAAATCATGCTCCTATAAAGACACATGCACACATATGTTTATTGCGGCACTATTCACAATAGCAAAGACTTGGAACCAACCCAAATGTCCATCAATGATAGACTGGATTAAGAAAATGTGGCACATATACACCATGGAATACTATGCAGCCATAAAAAAATGATGAGTTCATGTCCTTTGTAGTGACATGGATGAAGCCGGAAACCATCATTCTGAGCAAACTATCACAAGGACAGAAAACCAAACACCACATGTTCTCACTCATAGGTGGGAACTGAACAATGAGAACACTTGGACACAGGGCGGGGAACACACCAGGGCCTGTCATGGGGTGGGGGAATGGGGGAGGGATAGCATTAGGAGAAATACTTAATGTAAATGACGAGCTAATGGGTGCAGCAAACCAATACGGCACATGTATACATATGTAACAAACTTGCATATTGTGCACATGTACCCTAGAACTTAAAGTATAATAAAGAAAAAATAAAATAAAATAAAACTTAGTATAACCTAAGAAAATAATGTGGCACATGTACACCATGGAATGCTATGCAGCCATACAAAAGGATGAGTTCATGTCCTTTGTGGTGGCATGGATGAAGCTGGAAACCATCATTCTGAGCAAACTATCGCAAGGACAGAAAACCAAACACCACCTGTTCTCACTCATAGGTGGGAATTGAACAATGAGAACACTTGAACACAGGGCAGGGAACATCACACACTGGGGCCTGTCATGGGGTGGGAGTTGGGGGAGGGATAGCATTAAGAGAAATACCTAATGTAAATGATGAGTTAATGGATGCAGCAAACCAACACAGCACAGGTATACATATGTAACAAAACTGCACGTTGGGCACATGTACCCTAGAACTTAAAGTATAACAAATAAATAAATACTTAACTCTTCAATGCCCAAACAATGATAAACAGCTACAAGTATCAAGACCTTTTAGGAAAAAAATGACCTCACCAAGTGAACTAAATAAGGCACCAAGGACCAATCCTGGAAAAACAGAGATATGTGACTTTTCAGACTGAGAATTTAAAGTGGGTGTTTCGAGGAAACTAAAAAAAAATTCAAGGTAACACAGAGAAGCAATTCAGAATTTTATTAGATAAATTTAACAATGATATTAAAATTATTAAAAAGAAGGAGAAATTCTGGAGCTGAAAAATTGACATACTGAAGAACGTATAAGAGTCTCTTAATAACAGAACTGATAAAGCAGAAGAAAGAATCAGTGGGCTTCATGATAGGATGTTTGAAAATACAATCAGTTAAGTCAAAAAATTAAAAAGAATAAAGCACACATACAAGATACAGAAAATAGCCTCAAAAGGGCAAATCTAAGAGTTACTGGTCTTCAGTAGGAGGTAGAGAAACAGATAGGGTAGAAAGTTTATTCAAAAGAATAATATCAGAGAACTTCCCAAACCTGGGAAAAGATATCAACATCCAAGTACAGAAAGGTTATAGAACACCAAGCAGATTTAACCCAAAACAGACTACCTCCAGGCATTTAATAACCAAACTCTTGAAGGTCAAGAATAAAGAAAGGATCTTAAAAGCAACAAGAGAAAAGAAGCAAATAACATACAATGGAGCTACAATACATCTCACAGCAGACGGAAAGCTTTCAGTGGAAACCTTACAGGCCACGAGAGAATGGTATGACATATTTAGAGTACTGAAGAAAAACAACTTTTACTCTAGAATAGTATATCTGGCAAAAATATCCTTCAAGCATGAAGGAGAAACAAAAACTGAGGAATTTCATTAGCACCAGACCTGCCCTACAAAAAAAAGCTAAAGGGAGTTCTTCCATCTGAAAGGAAAGGACATCAATCAACAATAAGAAATCATCAGAAGGACCAAAACTCACTGCTAATAGTAAACACACAAAACCCCCCAGAATAGTGTAACACTGTAATTGTGGTGTGAAACTACTCTTATCTTAAGTAGAAAGACTAAATGACCAAACAAAATCAATAACCACAACTTTTCAAGACATACACAGTAAAATAAGACATAAAGAGAGGCAACAAAAAGTTAAGAACTTGGGAGATAATGTTACAGTGTAGAGTTTCTATTAGTTTTTTGTGTGTTTGTTTATGCAATTAGTGTTGTCATCAGTTTAAAATAATGGGTTTTAAGATAGTATCTGCAAACCTCATAATAACCTTGTATTGAAAAACACAATGGATACACAAAAAATAAAAGCAAGAAATTATACCACCAGAGAAAATCACTTTTACTAAAAGGAAGATAGGGAGGAAGAAAAGAAGACTTGAAAACAACTAGAAAACAAATAACAAAATGGTAGGTGTGTTTACCTATCAATAATAACATTGAATGGAAATGGACTAAATTCTCTAATAAAAAGACACAGAGTTGCCTAATGGATGAACAAGCAAGACCCAATGATCTGTTGCCTACAAGAAGCACACTTTATCTATAAAGATACACATAGGCCAAAAATAAATGAATGGAAAAAAATATTCCACGGCAAAGGAAACCAAAAAAGAGCAGGAATAGCCATACTTATATCAGACAAAATAGATTTCAAAACAAAAATTGTAAGAGAAAAAAGTCATTATATAATGATAAAGGGGTCAATTCAGCAAGAGGATACAATGGTTGTAAGTACATATGCACCCTCCACTGGAGCACCCAGATATATAAAGCAAATATTATTACAGTTAAAAAGATAGACCTAAATACAATAATAGCTGGGAACTTCAACATCCCACTTTCAGCATCGAACATACATCCCAGACAGAAAATTCACAAAGAAAAATCAGACCTAGTCTGGACTACAAAATAAATGGACCTAATAGATATTTACAAATGGAAATTAAACAATATGTTCCTGAAGAACCAGTGGGTCAATGAAGAAATTAAGAAGGAAACTGAAAAACTTCTAGAAACTTGTGATAATAAAAACATAACATATTACAACCTATGGGATACAGCAAAAGCAGTACTAGAGAGAAGTTTATAGCTATAAGTGCCTACATCAAGAAAGAAGAAAAACTTCAAATAAACAACACAACAATGCATCTTAAAGAACTGGAAAATCCAGAGCAAACCAAATTTGAAATTAGTGGAAGATATAAAAATGATCAGAACACACATTAATGAATTTGAAATAAGAATACAAAAGATTAAACAAAAAGTTCTTTTTCTGAAAGGATAAACAAAATTGACAACCTTTAGCTAGACTAACAAAGAGAAAAAGGGAGAAGACCCAGGGAAATAAAATCAGAGATGAACAAAAAGATATTACAACTAATACTACAGAAACTTAAAGATTGCTAGTGGCTACCATAAGCAACTATACGCTGCTAACTTGGAAAATGTAGGGGAGGTGGATAAATTCCTAAGCACATACAATCTACAAAGATTGAATCATGAAAAAATATCTACAACCTACCAATAACAAGTAATGGGATCAAAGCCATAATAAAAAGTCTCCCAGTAAAGAAAAGCCCAGGCCCAATGGCTTCACTGCTGAATTCTACTAAACATTCAAAGAATTAATACCAATCCTACTCAAACCATTTCAAATAATAGAGGAGGGAATACTTCCAAACTCATTCTAGAAGGCCAGTATTAAACTGATACAAAAAGCAAAGAGGTGTCAAAGAAAGAAAACTATAGGACAATACCTGTGATATACATTGATATAAAAAATTTAACAAACTATTAGAAACCAGAATTCGACAATATATTAAAAAAATCATTAATCATGACCAAGTGAAATTTATCCCAGGGATGCAAGGATGGTTCAACATATGCAAATCAATCAGTGTGATACATCATATCAACAGGATGAAGGACAAAAACCATATGTTCATTTCAATTGATGCTGAGAAAGCATCTGGTAAAGTTCCCTTCAGCATCCCTTCATGATAAAAACCCTCAAAAAACTGGGTATAAAAGGAACCCACATCAACATAATAAAAACCATGTATAGCAGACCCACAGCTAGTATCATACTAAATGAAGAAAAACTGAAAACCTTTCCTCTAAGATGTGGAACATGGCAGAGATGCCCACTTTCACAACAGTTATTCAAGATACTACTGGAAGTTCTGGCTAGAACAATCAGACGAAAGAAATAAAGTGCATGCAAATTGGAAAGGAAGAAGTCAAATTATCCTTATTTGTAGATGATATGATCTTGTCTTTGGAAAAACCTAAAGACTTCACACACAAACAAAAACCTATTAGAACTGACAAACAAATTGATTTAAGTTGCAGGGTGTAAAATCAATATACAAAACTCTGTAGCATTTCTATATGCTGACAGCAAACAATCTGAAAAAGAAACCAAAAAGGTAATCTCATTTTCAATAGCCACAAATAAAATTACATACCTAGGAGTTAACCACAGAAGTGAAAGATCTCTATAATGAAAACTATAAAACACTGATAAGAAGAGGACACAAAAAATGGAAACATATTTAATGTTCTTGAATTGGAAGAGTCAATGTTGTTAAAATGTCCGCACTACCCAAAGCAATCTACAGATTCAATGCAATCCCTCTCAAAATACCAATGACATTCTTCACCGTAAAAGAAAAAACAATTCTAAAATTTACATGGAGCCACAAAAGACCCAGAATAGCCAAAGCTATCCTAAGTAAACAGAACAAAACTGGAAGAATCACATTTCCTGACCTCAAACTATGCTACAGAGCTATAATAACCAAGAGAGAATGGTACTGGCATAAAAACAGACATATAGACCAATGCAACAGAGTAAAGACCCAGAAACAAATCTACACACCTAGAGTAAACTTATTTTCAACAAAGGTGCTAAGAACATACACCAAGGAAAAAGACAGTCTCTTCAATGAATGGTTTTGGGAAAACTAGATGTCGATATGCAGAAGCATGAAACTAGACCCCTGTCCCTTGCCATATACAAAAATCAAATCAAAATGGATCAGACATAAATCTAAGACCTCAAACTATTAAACTACTACAAGAACACAGGGAAACTCTCTAGGACATTGGATTGGGCAAAGATTTTTTTGAGCAATGCCCCAAAAGCACAGGGAACCAAAGCAAACATGAACAAATGGGCTGGCATCAAGTCAAAAAGCTTCTGCACAACAAAGGAAACAACAAAGTGAACAGATAACTGACAGAATGGGAGAAAATATCTGCAAGCTACCCATCTGACAAGACATTAATAACCAGAGTATATACGGAGCTCAAAAAACACCATAGGAAAAAAATCTAATAATCCAACTTAAAAATAGGCAGAAGATTTGAACAGACATTTCCTCAAAAGAAGACATACAAATGCCAAACAGGCATACAAAGAAGTTCAACATCACTGATCATCAGAGAAATGCAATTCAAAACTACAGTGAGCTATCATCTCACCCCAGTTAAAATGGCTTTCATCCAAAGGACAGGCAATAACAAATGCTGTTGAGTATATGGAGAAAAGGGAACCCTCTACACTGTTGGTGGAAACATAAATTAATAAAACTACCATGGAGCACAGTTTGGAGGTTCCTCAAAAAACTAGATCTACCATATGATCCAGCAATCCCATTGCTAGGTATATACCCCAAAGAAAAGACATTAGAATATCAGAGATGTCTGCATTCCCATGTTTGTTGCATCACTGTTCACAATAGCCAAGATGTGGAAGCAACCTAAGTGTCCATCAACAGATGAATGGATAAAAACATGTGGTACATATACACAACGGAGTTGTGTATATTCAGCCACAGAAGAGAGTGAGATCCTGTCATTTGCAAACAACATGGATGGAACTGGAGGTCATTATGTTAATTGGAATAGGCCAGGCAAAGAAAAACATTGATGTTCTCACTTATTTGTGGGATCTAAAAGTCAAAACGACTAAACTTGTGGAGATAGAGAGTAGAAGGATGGTTGCCAGAGGTTGGGAAGGGTAGTGGCAAGGAGGTGGAGATGGGAGTTGGTTAACGGGTACAAAAAATAGAAAGCATGAATAAGACCTAGTGTTTGGTAGCACAACAGGGTGACTATAGTCCATAATAACTGTACATTTTAAAAGGACTGTAAGACTATAATTGGATGGTTTGTAACACAAAAGATGAATGCTTGAGAAGATGGATACCCCATTCTCCATGCTGACTATTATGCATTGCATGCCTGTACCAAAATATGTCATGTACTCAATAAATATATATACCTACTATGTACTCACAAAATAAAAATTTATAAAAAGAACCGTTAAGGAAAATGGCGTATTATATGAGAGAATGAGATAAGCTGGAATTTTTTCCCTTGAATAAAAAAGGATGTTTAAAAATTTAAATAAAAATTTCCAAGAAATTTTGTAAGGTATTAACAATTTGCAAAAGTAATCCTATTTGCATTATCTTTTCAGGTGTGTAAAACTGTATAAATAAAAAAATACATCAAATGTTTTAAGACTCAGATGGTAACATGAGTGCATCAACAATTTTACACATTTTCACTGATTTCAGTTTGAGGACTGCCTGAGGAATCACTGTTTAATAGGTAGACACATTTTAAGATAGTACCTTTTTTACATGTTAGGGTAAATCTGGGTATTTTCTACCAAATAGAATCACTTAAGTAAAAACTTGTTAGTGTGTCATGAGCACTTTTCAGCATCAGCCACAGACATATCATAATTATCATTATCATGAGCCTGACATTCTTCCAGGATCTTCGGGTCTAACACGCTTCTTAAGCACATCTTCCTATGGCACTGAGGCATTGTCTATTCATGAATTTCCTTCCACCGCCATTTTTTGTTCTTAATTTTACCACTAATTTTCTTCCCTGTAGCACCTCCACAACTTACATATAATGCCTCTCTCTGGTTGCAAAACATCAATTTCATGATTAAAGAAATAAAGAAGGTGAATTACAGCAAGTAAATGGGGAATACCCTTCAGAAAGGAGCCTTATAAGAGCTGCTGATAGATAACATAAAAACAAAAAATGGATTATGATAATGTAGCCCTCTCATACATGAAATACAAGCCCCAGCTGAAAGGAGTTACAGAACCTCTAAAGGGCAGTCAGTAACCTGTCTAAAAACTTACCAAATTCTCTCTCTGGCTCGAAGGGTCAAACTACTTGCCCCCTGTTGATTTACTTCCTCAGCAGGACTCCATTGAAACTTCTCTCATATAAAAGGAGGCATTATCAAAGGCATTACATGGTAAACCTGACCTACCACACTATGAAATGCTTATCAGCTATTGGAACATGTCACCTAGATTTTGAATTATGGTATAAAAGGTGAGAAAGTAACACCCACCTACACATGTACATGCACACACACACATTGTTTAAGAAAAATATGAATATGAGCTTATGGTAAAGGCCTTACACTGTTGATGACACTGATCAAGGGAATATACAAACAAGGAAATGTGTGACATTGAGCAGCCCTATGATTTGTACCCCAGAACACCAAATGGCACTATTAATTACAGCCAAGAGGAACACAGGTAGATTTGGGACTCAAGTATCTAAGACATGATTATAGCCTGAAAAATATCAAAACTAAGTTTATAAGAAAACAGAATATTTGAAACACAAGAAAGATCACGTTCCATTCCTTTGTTAAAGGTACTAATAAATATTGTACCGATTAAAAATAATTAAAACCTAAAGAGTGGGTGAAAGCACAAAATAATTCCATTTCTTAAAAAATACCTACACAAAACTAAAAATGCAGTGTTTTATTCAGCTATATATTTTCCATAAAAACGTTATAGTCTCACAGATACACTTATGGTAAAAAATAATAAGCTAAATAAACTCTGAGAAACTAGTAACTAGTAATAATAATTATGAGAAACACCACCACCACTGGCATAATGATCTATGCTTAGCTCACGTGCTATCTAATGTGCTCAGGGCAGACAGTACTCATCACATTTCTCTGCAGAGTCCAGAAAAGATCCAACATTCTTCTCAACACAGATATCCAGGCAACTGCTACCAAACATCCTGAACCACAGGACAAATCTCTTTGTAACCTATACACTCTACTTATTGGACAATTCGCAGATTAGTTATTTCCTAACTTTCTGTACATAAAAGCAGTGTCAACTGCCAATCTAACTATTGGCCTCCACTATGGAATTAGAAAGCTATCCTTGGGGAGAGGGAGAAACTGTCTAATGCATGTCAATTTGTTAAGTACCAATTTTGTACATTAAATTCATTTAAATATGATTTTTCAGGATAGACAGAATGAGGGCAGGGGAGAAAATTACCCCCAAAGCAGCATCTTTTACACCAGTATGTGTTAAAGAAAATGAACTAAATATCATGAACAATGTCACCTACTGTATCCCTGACTATTCTCCTCACCTCTTCCAAGCAATTCAAATCACTTTTCTTCCCTCGATACCCCAAAGCAGGGTCTAACTACAACATATATGCACTCTTTTTTAAATACACGTTTTCCTGGTCATTTATTATATAATTAAACTAAAACTCAATAGGTTGTTATACTTCTGCTGTGTTCAGTGTCTTGCATGAGGAGAAAGATGTCCAGCTTTAAACTTTTTCCATCACAGGTTAATAGCATAGGAAGAATTTTGTGGAAGGTCTCTGAACTAGGCCCCATATTTTTAAAAAAATACACTTATAACCTTTAAAATCATATATATTCACTTCCAACTCAAATGGCAAACGAAGCACTTCCCACTCAAAGCCCAACTGAAATATTTTTAAATGGGTGTTAAATAAAAATTTCTGGCCGGGCGCGGTGGCTCACGCCTGTAATCCCAGCACTTTGGGAGGCCGAGGCCGGCGGATCACGAGGACAGGAGATCGAGACCATGCTGGCTAACACGGTGAAACCCCATCTCTACTAAAAATACAAAAAAAAAAAAAAATTAGCCGGGCATGATGGCAGGTGCCTGTGATCCCAGCTACGGGAGGCTGAGGCAGGAGAACGGCGTGAACCTGGGAGGCGGAGCTTGTGGTGAGCCGAGATGGCACCACTGCACTCCAGCCAGGGTGACAGAGCGAGACTCTGTCTCAAAAAAAATAAAAAATAAAAAATTTCTAAAGCAATTTTGTAGGGTATTAACAATTTGCAAAAGTAATCCTATTTGCAATATCTTTTCAGATATTCACATACAGAGGAAGAGAGATTGTTTAAAATAATAAAAGCATTGATGGTAGAGACAAAAGAAGGAAGATACCTTAGCTGATAGTTAACAGACAGAAACACAATGATGAAAGAACACAACAGCCAAAAATACCAGACAGAAGGGGACTCTGGAAATGTCACCAAAGCCACAATGACCAGGCTATTCAAAGAGGTGTGATCAGCATCAGCTGGCTACTCAGGTCCCTTGCCTTCTCATTTACTACCTCTAAACAAAGCACGTTCCTCTGGCAGGAGAGGTATTTATACCCCAGCATGGACCTAGGCCTGTCTCTGAATAGAGTGAGCCACCTGCTTATGTGGGGACACACCTTGTCTTGTGGCCTGAGATGAGGAAGGCAGGCCTGGAGGTGACTTGTGGATCTCCAAACCTGACGCTGGAAGGGGGAGCCAACACTACCCAAGGGTAAGATGTTCTAAAGCTCATGACCCCCAGATACAGCCTCCCTGCTTTTGTTTGTTCCAAGAACATAAGGGGTTCACCCTAGCCACTCCCACCTACGCACCACAGGGAAGCTGGTCTGTTGACATCCCTGGCCACTGGCAGCACTTGTAGAAGCCCATAGTTGCCCATCCCAGCCAAGACCTTGAAGACCTGCTCAGGAATCAGACCTTTCCAGCTGCAGTGGAAACCCATTTGGCCACCTATACTATTCAGCCTCCTCCTTGTTCATAAAAATGAACAGACAGCCATTGACCACCCAGTCATTTAAGGAAATCCAACAGCAAGAAAGGAAAGGACAAAGATGTAAATAGAAAGCGAGGCAGAATCTGAGCCCAAGCGAACACACTAGCCCTGGGAGAAACAGATAATTCATGGATGAGAAACCTTCAAACAGATAATTCATCAACAAAAAACATTCAAAGGATATTACATCATATTATGTTAAATATTACAACACAGTCTAGTTCACCAAAGAACAAAAGTGGCAAGGCAAACAATGGAAATCAAAAATAATCAAAGACCTACTGAAGAAGTAAAAATAAAACCTGTTGAAATTAGTAATTTACATGGGCCAGGGGTGAGGATGGGGGCAGGTTCATCACAAAGGGGTCACTCTGAGTGATGAAATGTTCTACATTTTGATCATGGTCATGTTTACTTGACTACAGGGGTTTGTCAAAACTCATAGAACCATATTCTAGAAAGAATAAATTTTACTCTATAAAAAGTCTGAAAAGTGATTTTTAAAAATGCTTGTTGAAACAAATGCCCAGCAGAACAAGCAAAATATCTTTATCAGACATACCCTAGAGAGATTTCAGCATCCAAAAGTAGAACTTCAGAAAGCTTCTGGAGAGGGAGAAAAAAGTTTGCCTATAAAGTTATCTTGGGCTGGGCACAGTGGCTCTTGCCTTTAATCTCAGCACTTTGGGGGGCCGAGGCAAGCAGATTGCTTGCCTGGGTAACATAGTGAGATGCCGTCTCTTAAAAAAATGAGAGACAGCGAGCGAGAGAGGGCGAGAGAGTGAGAGAGGAAGTTATCATATATCTTATCAGCAAAACTATGCCTTTAAAATTTAGAGGAAAAATACTTTTCTACCCTATGAAGAGAAAAATGTCACATTTTCAGTCAAGCAATGACTCAAAGTTACAACCCATGTACACCATATTTTTAAAAATTAATATAGGATATTTTCTATGAAAACAAAAATATTCAAGAGAGAACTAAATGGAATAGCAAATTCAGTGACAGCTAAAAATGCCCTAAAATGGTGTTTTTAAAACTCTGATTACAGCCAACAGTAAGAGATGCATCTCCTCACAGCTTAGGACACACACAGATGTGTATAAAATGCAAGCTTCAGAGTAATATCTAGACTTATATTATGTGATGCTCTATAAGTTTTCCCATTCTATTCTAGTATATTCCTTTTTAAAAAAACTGTTCTTTACCCACTAAATCAACGTCCTGACTCAGTAGTGGATCCAATCCATAGATTAAAGAACAGATTTCACAGAAGCAAGCAAGCAGAAACAAAACCATGAAGAATATGAGGATCTACTAGTCCATGACATGTGGGATACTCCTTCTGACTGGGAGAGGTTTAATGGATTATGGAGTTGGAGAATATTTTTGAAATACCTATTGTGTTAGTTCTTCTCATGTTGCTACAGAAAAATACCTGAGATTGGGTAATTTATAAAGAAAATAAATGGGGCCGGGCGCGGTGGCTTATGCCTGTAATCCCAGCACTTTGGGAGGCCGAGACGGGCGGATCACAAGGTCAGGAGATCGAGACCATCCTGGCTAACACGTGAAACCCCGTCTCTACTAAAAATACAGAAAATTAGCCGGGTGCGGTGGCGGGCGCCTGTAGTCCCAGCTACTCGGCAGGCTGAGGCAGGAGAATGGCGTGAACCCGGGAGGCGGAGCTTGCAGTGAGCCGAGATGGTGCCACTGCACTCCAGCCTGGGCGATAGAGCGAGACTCCGTCTCAAAAAAAAAAAAAAAAAAAGAAAATAAATGTATTTGGTTTATGGTTCTGCAAACTGCACCGGAGGCGTGGCACCAACATCTGCTTCTAGTCAGGCCTCAGGAAGCTTCCAATTATGTGGAAGGCAAAGAGGGAGCAGGCAGGTGTGTCACATGGTGAGAGAGGAGGGAAGGAGAGAAAGGGAGGGAGAGGGAGGGGGGAAGGAGAGAGAGAGAGAGAGAGAGAGAAAGAGAGAGAGAAGGTAGTGTCAGCTCCTTTAAACAATCAGCTCTGGCCTGAACTAACAGAGTGAGAACTCACTCATTACCACAGAAGGGCAAATCTCCAACACTGGTGATCACATTTCAATAAAGGGGGCAAATATCTAAGCCATATCACCAATTGACTTTTTCTTCCTCCCACTATTTCCCCCTTTCTATCTCCCCAATGTCTCACTGAAGGAAGTACTCTTTCCAGGGTTCAGTCTTAGGAGGGATGACAGTGTAGAAAATGGAAGTGGCCAGCTAGGTTCTGCTTTGGTATTTCCTAACACCTAAAGACATTAGGTAGAATATACTAGGAGCTCCTTGTGGGGAAATCATTATAAAGAAAATGGCTCTAAGAGATTACCATTGAGATTAAGAGAGGAAGGGAATAAAGAGAATAAAGAAAGGGGAACTTTGTACACCTAGGCCTGGCTCAGATCCCCCAAGCCCAGGCAGATAGGTCATTGACAGCCTCAAGAACAGTGGCCCATGGGGACCGGGAAGCACATGTCCACAGGAACTTCATGTGTGCTCCATGGCAGGAGTCTAGAAACACAGGAGTCAGAAAACGAAAAAGGCAATGGAAACAGGAAGAAGGAATCTTTCACAATAAACTATGTAGGCTTGGGATTGAGAACCAGGCAATAAAACCAAGATGTGGCCTCCTGCAAGGTCCTGGCACCATGCAAGTCCCCAGTGATTTAGCCACTATTTAAAGGAAAAGGATGTGGAGACTCACATTTACTCATATTAAATTTTCATAAAACAAACTTATGTTAAGTTTTCAAGCCAGAATAAGCACTAGAATAAAAATTGTTATGGGAAAATAAAATTACATTTCTGGTACATCTTAGTCCAGGACTGAGAGTTACACTTCAGACAATTACATTTTCTTTTGTTGTTGTTAACATCTATTTTAGGTTCCAGGGTACATGTGAAGGTTTGTTACACAGGTAAACTTGTGTCACGGGGGTTTCTTGTACATATTTCATTACCCAGGTATTAAGCCTAGTACCTGATAGTTATCTTTTCTACTCCTCTCCCTCCTCCCACCTTCCACTCTCAAGCAGATCTTAGTGTCTGCTGTTCCCTTCTCTGCGTTCATGAGTTCTCATCATTAGGCTCTCACTTATAAGTGAGAACATGTGGTATTCAGTTTTCTGTTCCTGCATTAGTTTGTTAAGGATAATGGCCTCCAGCTTCATCCATATTCCCACAAAAGACATGACCTTATTCTTTTTTATGGTTGCATAGTATTCTGTGGTGTATATGTACCACATTTTCTTTGGTCAATCGGTCACTGCTGGGCATTTAGGTTGATTCCCTGTCTTTGCTATTGCGAATAGTGATGCAATGAACGTTCACATGCATGTGTCTTTATGGTAAAATGCTTTGTATTTCTCTGGGTATGTACACAGTAATGGGATTGCTTGGTGGAATGCTAGTTCTGCTTTTAGGGTGGAATGGTAGTTCTCTGCTTTTAGCTTTCTGGGGACTCACCATACAGCTTTCCACAATGGTGGAACTAATTAACACTCCCACCAACAGTGTATGTGTTCCCTTTTCTCCACAATCTTGCCAGCATCTGTTGTTTCCTGACTTTCTTATAACAGCCATTCTGACTGGTGGGAGATGGTATCTCACTGTGGATTTGATTTGCATTTCTCTGATCATCAGTGATACTGGGTTTTTCTTATATGCCTGTTGGCTGCATGTAGGTCTTCTTTTGGAAAGTGTCTGTTCATGTCCTTTGCCAACTTTTTAATGGGGTTGTTTTCTCTTGTAAATTTGTTTAAGCTCCTTATAGATGCTGGATATTAGAGCTTTGTCAGATTCATAGTTTGCAAATATTTTCTCCCATTTTGTAGGCAGTTTGTTCTGTTGATAGTTTCTCCTGCCATGCAGAAGCTCTTAATTTTAATTAGACCCCATTTGTCAATGTTTGATTTGACTGTCATTGCTTTTTGTCTTTCTCATAAAATCTTTGGCCATTTCAATGTCTGGGATGGTATTGCCTAGGTTATCTTCTGGGATTTTTATAGTTTTTGGTTTTACTTTTAAGAGTTTAATCCATCTTGAGTTGACTTTTATGTATGGTGTAAAAAAGGGTCCAGCTTCAATCTTTTGCATATGGCTAGCCAGTTAGTCAAGAGACATTTACTGAATAGGGAATCTTTCCCCCAGTGCTTGTTTCTGTTAGCTTTGTCAAAGAACAAATAGTTGAAGGTGTGTGAGCTTATTTTTGGGTTCTCTCTTCAGTTCCCTTAGTATATATGTCTGTTTTGGTTACTGTAGCCCTATAGTATAGTTTGAAGTAGGGTAACCTAATGCCTCCAGCTTTGTTCTTTTTGCTTAGGATTGCCTTGGTTATTCCAGCTTTTCTGATTCCATATGAACTTTAAAATCGTTTTTTCCTTTCTTTTTTTTTTCCAGACAGAGTCTCGCTGTGTTACCCAGGCTGGAGTGCAGTGATGTGATCTTGGCTCACTGAAACCTCAGCCTCACAGGTTCAAGCGATTCTCTTGCTTCAGCCTCCTGAGTAGCTGGGGTTACAGGTGTGCACCACCACATCCAGCTAATTTTTATATTTTTAGTAGAGATGGGATTTCACTGTGTTGGCCAGGCTGGTCTTGAACTCCTGACCTTAAGTGATTCACCCCGCTTGGCCTCCCAAAGTGCTGGGATTACAGGCATGAGCCACCATGCCTGGCCCGTTTTTTCTAGTTCTGCAAAGAATATCATTAGTAGTTAAACATAAATAGCATTGAGTGTACAAATTGCTTTGGGCAGTATGGCCATTTTAATGATACTGCTTCTTTCTATCCATGAGCATGAAAGTTTTTTAGCTTTTACATTTGTTTTGTCATCTCTGATTTCTTTAAGCAGCGGTTTGTAGTTCTCCTTATAGAGCTCTTTCGCCTCCCTTGTTAGCTATATTCCTAAATATTTATTTGTGTGGGCATGGTGAATGGGATTGAATTTCTGATTTGGTTCTCATCTTGACTGTTGTTGGTGTATGAGTGCTAGTTATTTTTGTACACTGATTTTGTGTACTCGGACTGCTATAGTTGTTTATCAGCTTAAGGAGATTTTTGGCTGAGACTATGGGGTTTTCTTTTCTTTGGAAATGGAGTCTTGCTCTGTCACCCAGCTTGGAGGGCAATGGCACGATCTCGGCTTCAACTATGGGGTTTTCTAAATATAGAATAATGCTGTCTGCAAACAGGGATAGTTTGGCTTCCTCTCTTCCTGTTTGGATGCCCTTTATTTATTTCTGTTTGATTGCTCTGGTGAGGGCTTCCAATACTGTGTTGAATAGGAGTGGTGAGAGAGGGCATCCTTGTCTTGTGCTGGTTTTTGAGGGGAATGCCCCCAGCTTTTGCCCATTCAGTATGATCTTGGCTGCAGATTTGTCATGAATGGCTATTATTTCAAGACATGTTCCTTCAACATCAGTTCATTGAGAGTTTTTAACATGAAGGGTGTGGAATTTTGTGGAAAGCCTTTTCTGCAAATATTGATACTTGTGGTTTTTGTCTTTGGTTCTGTTTATGTGATTAATCACATTTATTGATTTGCATAGGTTAAACCAACTTTGCATCCCAGGGATGAAGCCTACTTGATTGTGGTGGATTAGCTTTTTGATGTGCTAATGGATTCAGTTTTCAAGGATTTTGTTGAGGATTTATGCATTGAAGTTAATCAAGGATAACAGCCTGAAGCTTTATTTTCTGGTTGTGTTTCTGCAGGTTTTGGTATCAGGAGAATGCTGGCCTCATAGAATGTGTTTGGGAGGAGTCCCTCCTCCTCAGTTTTTTTTTGGAAGCATTTCAGCAGAAATGGTATCAGCTCTTTTTTGTGCATCTGGTCAAATCTGGCTGTGAATCCATCAGGTCCTGGGCATTTTTTTTTTTTTTGGTAGCTTATTTACTCCTATTCAACTTTGGAGCTCATCATTGGTCTGTTAAAACATTCAATTAGTTCTTGATTCAGTCCTGGGAGGGTGTACGTGTAGAAAAATTTATCTATCTCTTCTAAGAAGGTTTTCTAGTTTGTGTGCACAGAAGCATTTAGTAGTTACTCATGTTATTTGTATTTCTGTGGGATCAGTGGTCACATTGCCTTCATCATTTCTAATGGTGTTTATTTGGATTGTCTCTCTTCTCTATTAGTCTAGCTAGTGGTCTATCTATCTTATTAAATTTTTCAAAAAATCAACCCCTGGATTTGTTGAACTTTTGGATAATTTTCTGAGTCTCAATTTCCTTCTTCAGTTAAGCTCTGACGTTGGTTATTTCTTGTCTTCTGCGAGCTGTGAGGTTGATTTATTCTTGCTTCTCTAATTCTTTCAATTGTGATGTTAGGTCGTTAATTTGATATCTAACTAATTTTTATTGCGTTGTGGTTCAACAGTATGTTTGGTATGATTTCAGTTCTTTTCATTAGCTAAGGATTGTTTTATATCCAATTATGGGGTTGATTTCAGAGCATGTGGCATGTGGTGATGAGAGAATGCATATTCTGTTGTTTTCAGGGACAGAATTATGTAGAGGTCTATCAGACCCACTTGGTCCAGTGTTGACTTCAGGTCCCATATATCTTTGTTAATTTTCTTCCTCAGTGATCTAACGTCAATGGAGTGTTAAAGTCTCCCACTATTATTTTGTGGGAGTCTATGTCTCTTTGTAGATCTCTAAGAAATCACTTTATGAACCTAGGTGCTCATGTGCTGGATGCATACATATTCAGAATAGTTAGGTCTTCTTGTTGAATTCAACACTTTACCATTCTTTAATGCCCTTCTTTGTCTTTTTTGATCTTTGTTGGTTTGAAATCTGTTTTGTCTGAAATTAGGATCGCAAGCCCTGCTTTTTTCTGTTTTCCATTTGCTTGGTAGATTTTCCTCCATCCCTTTATTTTGAGCCTATGGGTGTCATTATGTGTTAGACATGTCTCTTGAAGACAGCATATGATTGGTTCTTGTTTTATATCCACCTTGCCACACTGTGCCTTTTTAGTGAAGGGTATTTCACTCATTTACATATAAAGTTAGTGTTGATATTTGTGGATTTGATTCTGATGTTGTGTTGTTAGCCAACTGTTATGCTGGCTTGCTTTATAGTGTCAGTGGTCTGTGTATTTAAGTGCATTTTTGTACTAGCTGGTGGTGGTCTTTCTATATTTAGTGCTCCTTTCAAGATCTCTTGTAAGGCAGGTCTGGTGATAACAAACTCCCTCAACTTTTGCTTGTCTGAAAAGGATCTTATTTCTCCTTCAGTTAGGAAGTTTACTTTGGCTGGATATGAAATTCTTGGTTAAAGGATTTTTTTCTTTAAGAATGTCAAATATAGGCCCCCAATCTCTTCTGGCTTGCAGGGTTTCAGCTAAGAGGTCTACTGTTAGCCTGATGGGGTTCCCTTTGTAGGTGACCTGCCCTTTCTCTCTTGCTGCCTTTAACATTCTTTCTTTCATTTGGACCTTTGAAAATCTGATGATTTTATGTCTTGGGGGATGGTATTCTTGTGTAAAATCTTGCAGGAGTTCTCTGTATTTCCTGAATTTGTTTGATTCTCTAGCAAGTTTGGGGAAGTTTTCATGGACAATATGCTGAAATACGTTTTCCAAGTTGTTGGCTTTCTCTCCGTCCCTTTCAGGGATGCCAATGATAAATAGACTTGGCCTCTTTATATAGTCCCATACTTTTCAGAGGTTTCGTTCATATCTTTTGGTTGTTTTTATAATTTTTTGTCTGACTGCCTCATTTCAGAGAGCCAGTCTTCAAAAGCTCTGAAATTCCTTTCTCAGCTACATTTATTCTCCTGTTAATACTTGCAATTGCATTGTGAAATTCTTGTATTGTGTTACTCAACTCCGTCAGGCCTCTTAGTGGTGGTGTTTTTTTTTTGTATGGTGGCCATTTCATCCTTCAGCTCCTGTATTATTCTATTGTGATTCTCGGTTTCCTTGCATTAGGTTTTGCCAGCTTCCTGAATCTCAACAGTCCTCATTCCTGCCCACAGTCTGAATTATATTTCTATCACGTCAGCCAGCTCAGCCTGGGTAAGAACTCTTCTTGGAGAACTGTTGTGGTCATTTGGAGGGCGTATGACACTCTGGCCACTTGAGTTACCAGAGTTCTTGCATTGGTTCTTTCTCATCTCTGCATGTGGGTGTTCCTTTAACTTCAGTGTAGACTGAGTACAGTCAATAGACTTCTTTTCTGGATGTTTTCACAGAACTGACACTTTATTCGGGTCTTGATTTGAAGCTGACTTCTGATCTTTGGTTTCAGAGGGGAGTATGTTAGCAAGGTACTTTTGGTGTTGAGGTTCTAGGGTGTGATCCAGTAGGTGGCGCTTAGGAATATTGGTCAGTTGGTAAACTCTTGCTCGCTTGTGTGGCCCCTCTATGTTGAACCACACTTGCAGCCCTGTTCCTTCCCAGTACTCTGAAAGCACGTGTTCCTCTCCCCCTTGAGTGCTGGCTGTAGATTGTGGCTTGGCACTCCTGGGCTGCCCACTGCAGCTCTGGGGCGATCTCAGTGTTTATGTTCCTTCCCCAACTTGGAGGCACAGAGAAAGGGACCTTAGTAGTGGCTGTGGCCAAGGGTCTTTCGCGTTGTCTCCCGGGGGCTCCACCCAGAGAGAGGCAGGTCAGCATTCACTCAGTGCAATCAGCCCAGGTTGGAGGGTCTGTGCTGTGGGCCCAAGCCGGGGGTTCCCTGTCTGGTAGTGAGCAGAGGGGAGCGTGTGGGGCCCGTGGGAGATGGACTGGCCTCCTCTCCTTGGGTCAACTGCAGCTTATTGGAGGTGTGGATCAAGGACATAGGGTCTTTGCTCCTTCACTAGTCCAAGGGTAGCAAAGGCAGTTCCACTGCAGAGGCAGTGGCAGAGAGGCTTTCAGTTGCCCCTGGAGGCTGCGTCAAGGGAGTTGCCGAGCTGCCACTGGCTCCATAGGTCTGGCGAGGGGTGGCTAGAGGTCCAGGCCTGAAGGACCTGCCAGGTGAGGAGTTTCGGGAATGGACATCCACGTAACAGTGTGGCCACTTTCTGTAGGGCTGCTGCAGTATGCTGGGGGCCTGCTCCAGTCCCTAGTCACCTTGGATTTTTCAGCACCTGGAGGTATGAAGTTTACAAAACCAAAGATGGTGGCCTGCCCCTCCCACTGGGAGCTCTGTCCCAGGGAGGTATGAAGCTGTTGACGGCCTGAATGCATCTGTAGGAGGTAGCTGGAGAGACCTCGGTTGACAGGTCCCGCTGAGTGAGGAGAAGCAGTATTGGGGCCACTTTTCTTTTTTCCTTTTTTTTTGAGACAGAGTCTCACTCTGCCACCCAGGCTGGAGTGCAGTGGCACAATCTGGGCTCACTGCAACCTCTGCCTCCTGGGTTCAAGCTGTTCTCCTGCCTCAGCCTCCCGAGTAGCTGGGACTACAGGTGCACGCCACCACGCCTGGCTAACTTTTTGTACTTTTAGTCAAGAGGCCGTTTCACCATGCTGGCCAGGCTGATCTCCACCTGCTGACCTCATGATCTGCCCACCTCAGCCTCCCAAAGTGCTGGGATTACAGGCGTAAGCAATTGTGCCTGTTTTTAGAAAACAGCACTACGTTTTTTTCAAAAACCAGTCTGTGCATCGTTCTGTTGAGAAGCTGCGCTGTGCGCTGCACTGCGCTGTGCTGTGCTGTGCTGTGCTGTGCTGGGGGTCTGCTTCCATCCCCGATCTCCTTGTTCACTCCTGAGCCCGAAGGCTGGAAGGGCTAAGTTGCCCAAATAGAAGAGATGGTGGCCTGCCGCACTCCCTGGGAGCTCCATCTCAAGGAGGTTTGGGACTTCTGTCAGCCAGAGAACACTGGCAAGGGTGGCTGGACACCCCAGTTGAAAGCTCCCACCCAGTGAAGAGGAACGGGATCAGGGACCCACTTGAAAAAGCAGTCTGGCCACATTTTCGTAGAGCAGCCCCCAGCTGACCCTTTTAAGCGGGTCCCTGATCCCGGTGTTTTCCACCTGACAGAGATCTGAAACCTCCCCAGGATGAACCTCCAAGAAGGAGAGGCGGGCCACCATCTTTGCTGTTGGGGCAACTTAGCCATTGCATCCTGCAGGCTTTAGAGGGTTCAAGCCGATCGGGGGTGGCAGCGCCAGCCTAGCCCAGCCACACGCCATCCTCACTGAGCGGGACCTCCCAACTGGAGTCTCCAGGCACTCTTGCCAGTGCTCTCCAGCTGACAGAGGTTTGAGGCCTCCCTGCGACAGAGCTCCTAGTGGGAGGGGCAACCTGCCATCTTTGCAGTTTTGGTGGCTTGGCGGATCCAGCTTTCTGGCTTGGAAGTGAACCCCGTGACCAGGAATGGGAGCGTACCCCCAGCACAGCACAGCTGCTCGATGAAAATATGGCCAGACTGCCTATTTTTTTTTTAAGCATTGAGAGATGGACTGGCCTCCTCTTTTTGGGTCAACTGCAGCCTGCTGGAGGTGTGGATAAGGCAGGTAGGGTCTTTGCTGCTTCATTAGTCCAAAGGTAGCAAGGGTAGTTCCACTGTAGAGGCAGTGGCAGAGAGGCTTTCAGTTGCTCCTGGAGGCTCTGTTCAGGGCGTTGCAGGGCTGCTACTGGCTTGGTATCTCTGGTGGGAGACTGCTGGAAGCCCAGGCCCAGAGGACCAGCCCCCTGAAAAGATACGGTAACGGGCATCCACGTAACACACTGGAGACTTTCCTGTAGGGCTGCTGCGGTATGCTGGGGGCCCGATCCTGTCCCTAGCCAGCTCGGATCTTCCAGTACCTAGAGGTAACACGAGTGAAGGCTGTGAAACAGCAAAGATGGCGGCCTGCCCCTCCCTCCAAGAGGTCTGTCCCTGGGAGGTATGGACCTGTTGGTGGCCCAAACACACCTGTAGGAGGTGGCTGGAGACCCCAGTTGGGAGGCCCTGCCCCGTGAGGAGGAACAAGATCGGGGCCCCCTTTAAAAGGCAGTCTGGCCTCGTTTTTGTAGACCAGCTGCGCTGTGCTAAGGGTCCACGCTTCAGCCCCCAGTCACCTAGAACACTCCAAATCCCACAAGCTGGAATGGCTAAGCCACCCAAATGGCAAAGGTAGCGGCCTGCCTCTGCCTCTGGGAGCTTCCTCCCAGGGAGGTTGGAAACCTCTGTTGGCCGGCAGACACTGGCAGGGGTAGTTGAAGACCCCTGCCAGGAGGTCTCACACATTAAGGAGGAACAGGATCGGCAGCCCACTTTAAAAAAGCAGTCTGGGCTGGGCACGGTGGCTCACCCCTGTAATCCCACCACTTTGGGAGGCCGAGGCGGGCGGATCGCTTGAGATCAGGAGTTCGAGGCCAGCTGGGCAACATGGTGAGAACCCGTCTCTACTAAAACTCCAAAAATTAGCTGGGCATGCTGGCCTATGCCTGTAGTCCCAGCTGCTCGGAAGGCTGAGGCTGGAGAATTGCTTGAACCCAGGAGGCGGAGGTTGCGGTGAGCTGAGATTGTGCCACTGCACTCCAGCCTGGGAAGCAGAAGGAGATTCTATCTCAAAACACACACACACACACACACACACACACACACCCCAAAAAAAGTCTGGCCCCATTTTCATAAAGCAAGTGTGCTGTGCTGGGGGTCTGCTCCAGTCTCCAGATGCCTCTGACTCTCCAAAGACTGAAGGCGGAAATGGCTAAGTTATCCCAACAGCAAAGATGGCGGCCTGATCCTCCTCCTGGAAAGTCCCACAGAGTGAGGTTTAAGATGTCTGCCGGCCAAGGAATACCAGTGGAAGTGGCTGGAGACCCCGGTTGGGAGGTCCCAGAAAGTCAGGAGAAACAGGATCCAGGACACTCTTAAGAAAGAAGCCTGGCCATGTTTTCATGGAAGAGCTGTGCCGTGCTGTGCTGTGCTGTGCTGGGGGACCACTTCTGCCCCAGGTTGGCCTGCACTCTCTGAAGGCCGAAGGCTGGAATGGCTAAGTTGCCCAAATGGCAAAGATGTGGCCTGCCCCTCCTTCTGGGAGGTCCCACAGAGCAAGGTTTAAGATGTCTGTCGGCCAAGGAACACTGGTGCGGGTGGCTGGAGACCCCATTTGGGAGGTCCTACAAAGGGAAGAGAAACGGGATCCAAGACACGCTTAAGAAAGCAGCCTGGCCCTGTGATGAGAAACGGGATCCAGGACACATTTAAGAAAGCAGCCTGGCCAAGTTTTCGTAGAACAGCTCTGCTGTGCTGTGCTGTGCTAGAGGAACACTTCTGCCGCAGGTTGGTCTGCACACTCTGAAGGCCAAAGGCTGAAATGGCTAAGCCACCCAAATGGCAAAGATGGCCTGCTTCTCTCTCCGGGAGCCCCATCCTAGGGAGGAGTCAAATCTGTGTTAGCTGGAGACCACTGGCAAGAGTAGCTGAAGACCCCAGTTGAGAGCTCCCTCCCAGTGAAGAGAAACAGAAACAGGGACCTGCTCACAAAAGCAGTCTGGCCTCGTTTCACAGGGCAGCTGTGATGTGCTGGGGGACCCCATCCACACCCACCTCTCTATAGGCTTAAAAAAAGCAGCCTGGCCATGTATTTGCAAAACAGCCCCTTGTTGACTTTTTTTAGTGGGTCCCCAGTCACGGTATTCTCTGGCCAACAGAGATCTGAAACCTTTCTGAACATACCAGAAGGAGAAATGGGCTGACATCTTTGTTGTTTGGGCAGCTTAGCCATTGCATTTCTTCGAGCTTTGGAGAGTCCAAGACCATGTGGTGGGGGGTGGTGGCAGAGCAGTGGGACCTCCCAAAAGGAGAGGCAGGCCAACATCTTTGCCATTTGGGCGACTTAGCCATTCCAGCCTTTGGTCTTCAGAGAGTGCAGGCCAACCTGGGGCAGAAGTGGTCCCCCAGCACAGCACAGCACAGCACAGCACAGCACAGCACGACACAGCTGTTCTAAAAAAACATGGTGCAATCTCGGCTCACCACAACCTCCGCCTCCTGGGTTCAAGCAATTCTCCAGCCTCAGCCTTCCGAGCAGCTGGGACTACAGGCATAGGCCAGCATGCCCAGCTAATTTTTGGAGTTTTAGTAGAGACGGGTTCTCACCATGTTGCCCAGCTGGCCTCGAACTCCTGATCTCAAGCGATCCGCCCGCCTCGGCCTCCCAAAGTGGTGGGATTACAGGGGTGAGCCACCGTGCCCAGCCCAGACTGCTTTTTTAAAGTGGGCTGCCGATCCTGTTCCTCCTTAATGTGTGAGACCTCCTGGCAGGGGTCTTCAACTACCCCTGCCAGTGTCTGCCGGCCAACAGAGGTTTCCAACCTCCCTGGGAGGAAGCTCCCAGAGGCAGAGGCAGGCCGCTACCTTTGCCATTTGGGTGGCTTAGCCATTCCAGCTTGTGGGATTTGGAGTGTTCTAGGTGACTGGGGGCTGAAGCGTGGACCCTTAGCACAGCGCAGCTGGTCTACAAAAACGAGGCCAGACTGCCTTTTAAAGGGGGCCCCGATCTTGTTCCTCCTCACGGGGCAGGGCCTCCCAACTGGGGTCTCCAGCCACCTCCTACAGGTGTGTTTGGGCCACCAACAGGTCCATACCTCCCAGGGACAGACCTCTTGGAGGGAGGGGCAGGCCGCCATCTTTGCTGTTTCACAGCCTTCACTCGTGTTACCTCTAGGTACTGGAAGATCCGAGCTGGCTAGGGACAGGATCGGGCCCCCAGCATACCGCAGCAGCCCTACAGGAAAGTCTCCAGTGTGTTACGTGGATGCCCGTTACCGTATCTTTTCAGGGGGCTGGTCCTCTGGGCCTGGGCTTCCAGCAGTCTCCCACCAGAGATACCAAGCCAGTAGCAGCCCTGCAACGCCCTGAACAGAGCCTCCAGGAGCAACTGAAAGCCTCTCTGCCACTGCCTCTACAGTGGAACTACCCTTGCTACCTTTGGACTAATGAAGCAGCAAAGACCCTACCTGCCTTATCCACACCTCCAGCAGGCTGCAGTTGACCCAAAAAGAGGAGGCCAGTCCATCTCTCAATGCTTAAAAAAAAAATAGGCAGTCTGGCCATATTTTCATCGAGCAGCTGTGCTGTGCTGGGGGTACGCTCCCATTCCTGGTCACGGGGTTCACTTCCAAGCCAGAAAGCTGGATCCGCCAAGCCACCAAAACTGCAAAGATGGCAGGTTGCCCCTCCCACTAGGAGCTCTGTCGCAGGGAGGCCTCAAACCTCTGTCAGCTGGAGAGCACTGGCAAGAGTGCCTGGAGACTCCAGTTGGGAGGTCCCGCTCAGTGAGGATGGCGTGTGGCTGGGCTAGGCTGGCGCTGCCACCCCCGATCGGCTTGAACCCTCTAAAGCCTGCAGGATGCAATGGCTAAGTTGCCCCAACAGCAAAGATGGTGGCCCGCCTCTCCTTCTTGGAGGTTCATCCTGGGGAGGTTTCAGATCTCTGTCAGGTGGAAAACACCGGGATCAGGGACCCGCTTAAAAGGGTCAGCTGGGGGCTGCTCTACGAAAATGTGGCCAGACTGCTTTTTCAAGTGGGTCCCTGATCCCGTTCCTCTTCACTGGGTGGGAGCTTTCAACTGGGGTGTCCAGCCACCCTTGCCAGTGTTCTCTGGCTGACAGAAGTCCCAAACCTCCTTGAGATGGAGCTCCCAGGGAGTGCGGCAGGCCACCATCTCTTCTATTTGGGCAACTTAGCCCTTCCAGCCTTCGGGCTCAGGAGTGAACAAGGAGATCGGGGATGGAAGCAGACCCCCAGCACAGCACAGCACAGCACAGCACAGCGCAGTGCAGCGCACAGCGCAGCCTCTCAACAGAACGATGCACAGACTGGTTTTTGAAAAAAACGTAGTGCTGTTTTCTAAAAACAGGCACAATTGCTTACGCCTGTAATCCCAGCACTTTGGGAGGCTGAGGTGGGCAGATCATGAGGTCAGCAGGTGGAGATCAGCCTGGCCAGCATGGTGAAACGGCCTCTTGACTAAAAGTACAAAAAGTTAGCCAGGCGTGGTGGCGTGCACCTGTAGTCCCAGCTACTCGGGAGGCTGAGGCAGGAGAACAGCTTGAACCCAGGAGGCAGAGGTTGCAGTGAGCCCAGATTGTGCCACTGCACTCCAGCCTGGGTGGCAGAGTGAGACTCTGTCTCAAAAAAAAAGGAAAAAAGAAAAGTGGCCCCAATACTGCTTCTCCTCACTCAGCGGGACCTGTCAACCGAGGTCTCTCCAGCTACCTCCTACAGATGCATTCAGGCCGTCAACAGCTTCATACCTCCCTGGGACAGAGCTCCCAGTGGGAGGGGCAGGCCACCATCTTTGGTTTTGTAAACTTCATACCTCCAGGTGCTGAAAAATCCAAGGTGACTAGGGACTGGAGCAGGCCCCCAGCATACTGCAGCAGCCCTACAGAAAGTGGCCACACTGTTACGTGGATGTCCATTCCCGAAACTCCTCACCTGGCAGGTCCTTCAGGCCTGGACCTCTAGCCACCCCTCGCCAGACCTATGGAGCCAGTGGCAGCTCGGCAACTCCCTTGACGCAGCCTCCAGGGGCAACTGAAAGCCTCTCTGCCACTGCCTCTGCAGTGGAACTGCCTTTGCTACCCTTGGACTAGTGAAGGAGCAAAGACCCTATGTCCTTGATCCACACCTCCAATAAGCTGCAGTTGACCCAAGGAGAGGAGGCCAGTCCATCTCCCACGGGCCCCACACGCTCCCCTCTGCTCACTACCAGACAGGGAACCCCCGGCTTGGGCCCACAGCACAGACCCTCCAACCTGGGCTGATTGCACTGAGTGAATGCTGACCTGCCTCTCTCTGGGTGGAGCCCCCGGGAGACAACGCGAAAGACCCTTGGCCACAGCCACTACTAAGGTCCCTTTCTCTGTGCCTCCAAGTTGGGGAAGGAACATAAACACTGAGATCGCCCCAGAGCTGCAGTGGGCAGCCCAGGAGTGCCAAGCCACAATCTACAGCCAGCACTCAAGGGGGAGAGGAACACGTGCTTTCAGAGTACTGGGAAGGAACAGGGCTGCAAGTGTGGTTCAACATAGAGGGGCCACACAAGCGAGCAAGAGTTTACCAACTGACCAATATTCCTAAGCGCCACCTACTGGATCACACCCTAGAACCTCAACACCAAAAGTACCTTGCTAACATACTCCCCTCTGAAACCAAAGATCAGAAGTCAGCTTCAAATCAAGACCCGAATAAAGTGTCAGTTCTGTGAAAACATCCAGAAAAGAAGTCTATTGACTGTACTCAGTCTACACTGAAGTTAAAGGAACACCCACATGCAGAGATGAGAAAGAACCAATGCAAGAACTCTGGTAACTCAAGTGGCCAGAGTGTCATACGCCCTCCAAATGACCACAACAGTTCTCCAAGAAGAGTTCTTACCCAGGCTGAGCTGGCTGACGTGATAGAAATATAATTCAGACTGTGGGCAGGAATGAGGACCGTTGAGATTCAGGAAGCTGGCAAAACCTAATGCAAGGAAACCGAGAATCACAATAGAATAATACAGGAGCTGAAGGATGAAATGGCCACCATACAAAAAAAAAAACATCACCACTAAGAGGCCTGACGGAGTTGAGTAACACAATACAAGAATTTCACAAAGTCTATAGCTCCCAGTGTGAGTGACACAGAAGACAGGTGATTTCTGCATTTCCAACTGAGGTACTGGGTGCATCTCATGGGGTAGTGCTGGACAGTGGGTGCAGGATAGTAGGTGCAGTGCACCATGCGTGAGCCAAAGCAGGGCGAGGCATCGCCTCACCCGGGAAGTGCAAGGGGTCAGGGAATTCCCTTTCCTAGTCAAAGAAAGGGGTGACAGACAGCACCTTGAAAATCGGGTCACTCCCACCCTAATACTGCGCTTGTCCAACGGGCTTAACAAACGGCATACCAGGAGATTATATCCCGCACCTGGCTCGGAGGGTCCTACACCCATGGAGCCTTGCTCATTGCTAGCACAGCAGTCTGAGATCAAGCTGCAAGGCGGCAGCGAGGCTGGCGGAGGGGCGCCCGCCATTGCTCAGTCTTGAGTAGGTAAACAAAGCAGCCGGGAAGCTCGAACTGGGTGGACCCCACCACAACTCAAGGAGGCCTGCCTGCCTTTGTAGGCTCCACCTCTGGGCGCAGGGCACAGACAAACAAAAGAGAGCAATAACCTCTGCAGTCTTAAATGTCCCTGTCTGACAGCTTTGAAGAGAGAAGTGGTTTTCCCAGCATGCAGCTTGAGATTTGAGATCTGAGAACGGGTAGACTGCCTCCTCAAGTGGGTCCCTGACCCCCTAGTAGCCTAACTGGGAGGAACCTTGCAGCAGGGGCGGACTGACACCTCACATGGCCAGGTACTCCTGAGACAAAACCTCCAGAGGAACGATCAGGCAGCAGCATTTGCGGTTCACCAATATCTGCTGTTGTGCAGCCACCGCTGCTGATACCCAGGCAAACAGGGTCTGGAGTGGACCTCCAGTAAACTCCAACAGACCTGCAGCTGAGGGTCCTGACTGTTAGAAGGAAAACTAACAAACAGAAAGGACATCCACACCAAAAACCCATCTGTACGTCACCATCATCAAAGACCAAAGGTAGATAAAACCACAAAGATGGGGAAAAAACAGAACAGAAAAAACAGAAACTCTAAAAATCAGAGCGCCTCTCCTCCTCCAAAGGAACACAGCTCCTCACCAGCAACGGAACAAAGCTGGACACAAAATGACTTTGATGAGTTGAGAGAGGAAGGCTTCAGAAGATCAAACTACTCTGAGCTAAAGGAGGAAGTTCGAACCAATGGTAAAGAAGTTAAAAACTTTGAAAAAAAATTAGACGAATGGATAACTAGAATAACCAATGCAGAGAAGTCTTTAAAGGACCTGATGGAGCTGAAAACCAAGGCATAAGAACTACATGACGAATGCACAAGCCTCAGTAACCGATGCGACCAACTGGAAGAAAGGGTATCAGCAATGGAAGACGAAATGAATGAAATGAAGCGTGAAGAGAAGTTTAGAGAAAAAAGAATAAAAAGAAACTAACGAAACCTCCAAGAAATATGGGACTATGTGAAAAGACCAAATCTACGTCTAATTGGTGTACCTGAAAGTGACGGGCAGAATGGAACCAAGTTGGAAAACACTCTGCAGGATATCATCCTGGAGAACTTCCCCAATCTAGCAAGGCAGGCCAACATTCAAATTTGGGAAATACAGAGAACACCACAAAGATACTCCTCAAGAAGAGCAACTCCAAGACATGTAATTGTCAGAGTCACCAAAGTTGAAATGAAGGAAAAAATGTTAAGGGCAGCCAGAGAGAAAGGTCGGGTTACCCACAAAGGGAAGCCCATCAGACTAACAGCTGATCTCTTGGCAGAAACTCTCCAAGCCAGAAGAGAGTGGGGACCAATATTCAACATTCTTTTTTTTTTTTGAGATGGAGTCTTGCTCTGTCACCCAGGCTGAAGTGCAGTGGCGCGGTCTCCGCTCACTGCAAGCTCCGCCTACCGGGTTCACACCATTCTCCTAGCTCAGCCTCCCAAGTAGCTGGGACTACAGGTGACTGCCACCACGTCCAGCTCATTTTTTTTGTATTTTTACTAGAGACGGGGTTTCACCGTGTTAGTCAGGATGGTCTCGATCTCCTGACCTCGTGATCCACCCTCCTCAGCCTCCCAAAGTGCTGGGATTACAGGCGTGAGCCACCGTGCCCAGCTTTGGCATTCTTAAAGAAAAGAATTTTCAACCCAGAATTTCATATCCAGCCAAACTACGTTTCATAAGTGAAGGAGAAATAAAATCCTTTACAGACAAGCAAATGCTGAGAGATTTTATCACCACGAGGCCTGCCCTACAAGAGCTCCTGAAGGAAGCACTAAACATGGAAAGGAACAACTGGTACCAGCCACTGCAAAAACATGCCAAATTGTAAAGACCGTCAAGGCTAGGAAGAAACTGCATCAACTAACGAGCAAAATAACCAGCTAACATCATAATGACAGGATCAAATTCACACATAACAATACTAACCTTAAATGTAAATGGACTAAATGCTCCAATTAAAAGGCACAGACTGGCAAATTGGATAAAGAGTCAAGACCCATCAGTGTGCTGAATTCAGGAAACCCATCTCACGTGCAGAGACACACATAGGCTCAAAATAAAGGGATGGAGGAAGATCTACAAAGCAAATGGAAAACAAAAAAAGGCAGGGGTTGCAATCCTAGTCTCTGATAAAACAGACTTTAAACGAACAAAGATCAAAAGAGACAAAGAAGGCCGTTACATAATGGTAAAGGGATCAATTCAACAAGAAGAACTAACTATCCTAAATATGTATGCACCCAATACAGGAGCACCCAGATTCATAAAGCAAGTCCTGAGTGACCTACAAAGAGACTTAGACTCCCACACAATAATAATGGGAGACTTTAACACCCCACTGTCAACATTAGACAGATCAACGAGACAGAAAGTTAACAAGGATACCCAGGAATTGAACTCAGCTCTGCACCAAGTGGACCTAATAGACATCTACAGAACTCTCCACCCCAAATCAACAGAATATACATTCTTTTCAGCACCACACCACACCACACCTATTCCAAAATTGATCACATAGTTGGAAGTAAAACACTCCTCAGCAAATGTAAAAGAACAGAAATTATAACAAACTGTCTCTCTGACCACAGTGCAATCAAACTAGAACTCAGGATTAAGAAACTCACTCAAAACCGCTCAACTACATGGAAACTGAACAACCTGCTCCTGAATGACTACTGGGTACATAACAAAATGAAGACAGAAATAAAGATGTTCTTTGAATCCAATGAGAACAAAGACACAACATACCTGAATCTCTGGGACACATTTAAAGCAGTGTGTAGAGGGAAATTTATAGCACTAAATGCCCACAAGAGAAAGCAGGAAACATCTAAAATTGACACCCTAACATCACAATTAAAAGAACTAGAGAAGCAAGAGCAAACACATTCAAAAGCTAGCAGAAGGCAAGAAATAACTAAGATCAGAGCAGAAATGAAGGACATAGAGACACAAAAAACCCTTCAAAAAATCAATGAATCCAGGAGCTGGTTTTTTGAAAAGATCAACAAAATTGATAGACCGCTAGCAAGACTAATAAAGAAGAAAAGACAGAAGAATCAAATAGACGCAATAAAAAAATGATAAAGGGGATATCATCGCCGATCCCACAGAAATACAAACTACCATCAGAGAATACTATAAACACCTCGCCGCAAATAAACTAGAAAATCTAGAAGAAATGGATAAATTCCTCAACACATACACTCTCCCAAGACTAAACCAGGAAGAAGTTGAATCTCTGAATAGACCAATAACAGGCTCTGAAATTGAGGCAATAATTAATAGCTTACCAACCAAAAAAAGTCCAGGACCAGATGGATTCACAGCCGAATTCTATCAGAGGTACAAGGAGGAGCTGGTACCATTCTTTCTGAAACTATTCCAATGAGGCCAGCATCATCCTGATACCAAAGCCTGGCAGAGACACAACAAAAAAAGAGAATTTTAGACCAATATCCTTGATGAAGATTGATGCAAAAATCCTCAGTAAAATACTGGCAAACCTAATCCAGCAACACATCAAAAAGCTTATCCACCATGATCAAGTGGGCTTCATCCCTGGGATGCAAGGCTGGTTCAATATACGAATATCAATAAACATAATCCAGCATATAAACAGAACCAAAGACAAAAACCACATGATTATCTCAATAGATGCAGAAAAGGCCTTTGACAAAATTCAACACCCCTTCATGCTAAAAACTTTCAAGAAATTAGGTATTGAAGGGACATATCTCAAAATAATAAGAGCTATCTATGACAAACCCACAGCCAATATCATACTGAATGGGCAAAAACTGGAAGCATTCCCTTTGAAAACTGGCACAAGAGAGGGATGCCCTCTCTCACCATTCCTATTCAACATAGTGTTGGAAGTTCTGGCCAGGGAAATCAGGCAGGAGAAGGAAATAAAGAGCATTACATTAGGAAAGAGGAAGTCAAATTGTCCCTGTTTGCAGATGACATGATTGTATATCTAGAAAACCCCACTGTCTCAGCCCAAAATCTCCTTAAGCTGATAAGCAACTTCAGCAAAGTCTCAGGATACAAAATCAATGTGCAAAAATCACAAGCATTCTTATACACCAATAACAGACAAACAGAGAGCCAAATCATGAGTGAACTCCCATTCACAATTGCTTCAAAGAGAATAAAATACCTAGGAATACAACTTACAAGGGATGTGAAGGACCTCTTCAAGGAGAACTACAAACCACTGCTCAACGAAATAAAAGAGGATACAAACAAATGGAAGAACATTCCATGCTCATGGGTAGGAAGAATCAATATCGTGAAAATGGCCATATTGCCCAAGGTAATTTATAGATTCAATGCCATCCCCATCAAGCTACCAATGACTTTCTTCACAGAATTGGAAAAAACTACCTTAAAGTTCATATGGAACCAAAAAAGAGCCCGCATTGCCAAGTCAATCCTAAGCCAAAGGAACAAAGCTGGAGGCATCACACCACCTGACTTCAAACTATACTACAAGGATACCGTAATCAAAACAGCACGGTACTGGTACCAAAACAGAGATATAGACCAATGGAACAGAACAGAGCCCTCAGAAATAATGCCGCATATCTACAACTATTTGATCTTTGACAAACCTGAGAAAAACAAGAAATGGGGAAAGGATTCCCTATTTAATAAATGGTGCTGGGAAAACTGGCTAGCCATATGTAGAAAGCTGAAACTGGATCCCTTCCTTACACCTTATACAAAAATTAATTCAAGATGGATTAAAGACTTAAATGTTAGACCTAAAAACCATAAAAACCCTAGAAGAAAACCTAGGCAATACCATTCAGGACATAGGCATGGACAAGGACTTCATGACTAAAACACCAAAAGCAAGGCAACAAAAGCCAAAATTGACAAATGGGATCTAATTAAACTAAAGAGCTTCTGCACAGCAAAAGAAATCACCATCAGAATGAACAGACAACCTACAGAATGGGAGAAAATTTTTGCAATCTACTCATCTGACAAAGGGCTAATATCCAGAATCTACAAAGAACTCAAACAAATTTACAAGAAAAAAACAAACAACCCCATCAAAAAGTGGGCGAAGGATATGAACAGACACTTCTTAAAAGAAGACATTTATGCAGCCAAAAAACACATGAAAAAATGCTCATCATCACTGGCCATCAGAGAAATGCATATCAAAACCACAGTGAGATACCATCTCACGCCACTTAGAATGGCGATCATTAAAAAGTCAGGAAACAACAGGTGCTGGAGAGGATGTGGAGAAATAGGAACACTTTTATACTGTTGGTGGGACTGTGAACTAGTTCAACCATTGTGGAAGTCAGTGTGGCGATTCCTCAGGGATCTAGAACTAGAAATACCATTTGACCCAGCCATCCCATTACTGGGTATATACCCAAAGGATTATAAATCATGCTGCTATAAAGACACATGCACACGTATGTTTATTGCGGCACTATTCACAATAGCAAAGACTTGGAACAAACCCAAATGTCCAACAATGATAGACTGGATTAAGAAAATGTGGCACATATACACCAGAGAATACTATGCAGCCATAAAAAAGGATGAATTCATGTCCTTTGTAGGGACATGGATGAAGTTGGAAACCATCATTCTCAGCAAACTATCGCGAGGACAAAAAACCAAACACCGCATGTTCTCACTCATAGGTGGGAATTGAACAATGAGAACACTTGGACACAGGAAGGGGAACATCACACACTGGGGCCTGTTGTGGGGTGGGGGTAGGGGGGAGGGATAGCATTAGGAAATATACCTAATGTAAATGACGAGTTAATGGGTGCAGCACACCAACATGGCGCATGTATACATATGTAACAAACCTGCACATTGTGCACATGTATCCTAAAACTTAAAGTATAATAATAAAAAAAAAGGAAAAACAGATGAGAAAGGCAGGGACTATAGTTATGTCAACAGGGACAAACACTGCAGTTTTAGTCAAATACGTGCCATCTTGGTAGTAGATTTTGACAGGTAAATTCTAAATTATTTTCTTCTTGATAAGTAAATGTGATGCTTAATGACATGGCAGCTGTTAGTATCTTACGCCATTTATTAAAGGTCTACTAAATCCTTTCAAGGCATGTGAACCAGTGCTCCTGAGGAAAGCAGTGACATACATGCTTTCTCCTGATGTCTCCAAGTATGTAAAATTCATTAAAGCTATTCCTGAACAATATAAAGGAAGTTCCCTCAGTAAGATAAATCTTCCCAATCTTTTGCCCAGGAGAGAATGTGGATTACAGAAAAATAGTGGGTGTGAGTAAAGTGGGAAATTATTTGGGTAATGAGAATATATTTTTTTCTTTGGGGCAAGAAAGCAAATCATGAAAACAAGACTGGAATACAGAAATATGGTACTAATATATATGGTAAATTCTTGAGAAAAGAGGCTGATAAAACAAAATTTTAAAACACAGAAACAATAAAGAATACAAGATTTAGAACAAAGTTTATGAAAAAAGTGTAAAAAAAACCCATTCTTGTTCAGAATATATAAAGAACTCTTACAAATCAACAACAAAAAGGCAATCAATTAAAACATGGTCAAAGGATAACGACCAGGTTTTTCATCTAAGAACATAGACAATGGCCAGTAACCACATGAAAGGATGGTCAAAATCAAAGGGAAAGGCAAATCAAAACCACAATGAGGTACCACTTCACACCACTAGAATGCCTATAATAAAAAAGATGAAAAATAAATACTGGAAAAGATGTGGACAAATTGGAACCCTCATACACTGCTGGTGGAAATGTAAAATTGTACAGCTGTGTTGAATAACAGCCTGACAGTTCCTTGAGATTAAACACAGTTACCATTTGACCTCGATTCCCACTTGAGTATTTACCAAGAGGAACATATGTCCACATATGTGTCCACAGTACATTATTCGTAACAGTTAAAACCTGGAAACAATCCAAATGTCCATCAACTGTTAAATAAAATGTGGTATTTCTCTGCAATAGAAAATTAATTGCAAATAAGAGGAAATAAACTACTGATACATGCTGTACGATATAGATGAGCCTTGAAAACATTATGCTAAGTGAAATAACCCAGACACAAAAAGCCGATGTTTTATGATTTCACTTATATAACATACCCAGCATAGGTAAATTCATAGAGACAGAAAGTAGAATACAGGTTACTAGGGATGAAGGAAGGATTATGGGAAGATATTTAATGGGTACAGAGTTTCTATTAGGGATGGTGAAAAAATTCTAGAAATGGATAATACTGATTGTTGTATGACATTGTGAATGTATTTAATGCCACTGAACTATGGAGTTAAAAATTGTTAAAATGCTAAATTTTATGTTATGTATATTTCACCAGAACTTTCAAAAAGAATTGACAAAGTTTAGAGCATTTTAAACAGAATACAAGATTTGAACTAAAAAATTCAAGAAAAAACTACATTTAAAAATTATTTTAAATTAAATATCAACTTAACCTTCTCCCCCAAATCAATTAATCTTATAATTATATTAACAACATAAAAACCATATGATTATGTATTAGATGCAGAAAAAGCATTTGAGAAAACTGAACATTTTTCATTAAAGAAAAAATCTCAGCAAACTGGAGATAAAAGAGAATTTCCTCGACATGTCAAAGGGCATCTTTAAAAAACCTAATGCTAACATTCTATGTAATGATGAAAGACTGAATACTTTCCCCTAAGATCGAGAAGGCATGTCAGCTCTTACCACTTCTATTCAACACTGTACTGCAAATTCGAGCCACTGTAATCACTTTTTAAAAGGGAGTTGGGAGAGGGAAGAAAGGAAGGAAGGAAGGAAGAAAAAAAGGAAGAAAGAAGGGAGGAAGGAAGAAATGGAGGAAAACAAAAGGCATCTAGACTGAAAAGAAATAGGTAAAACTATCTTTATTCACAGACATAATCATCTATGTGGAAAACCAAGTGAAACCAATTATGTTACTGGCACCAATGATCAATATATAAAACATAACAATTATGTTACTGGCACCAATGATCAATATCCTGATTGCAGGATACATGATCAATATATAAAAATCAATTGTAATTCTATATGTTAGAAATAAACTGCTAGGAATTGAAATTTTAAAAATAATACTATTTATAACAGCATTAAAATATAAAATTCTTGGGAATATATCTGACACTATGCAAAATATCTGTACGATGATAACTAAAAAGTATCATTTGAGAAAAATCAAAGAAGATCTAAGAAAATACCTTATTCACGAGTTGAGAGACTCATCATTGTTAAGATGTTCATTCTTTCTCATGACATAACGCAATCACAGTCCAAATCCAAGCAGGTATTTTGTAGAAATTGACAATTGACTTTAAGACTTTCATGGCATGTAGATGACACAGAAATGCTCAGTAACTCTGAAAAAAACAAAAGAATAAATTTAGAGGAAAAATAAACCCAGTTTGAAGAATTATTACAAAGCTACAAAAATCGTAACAGTGTGATTTTGGCATAAAGATAAAGAGATCAATAGAACAGAACAGAGTCCAGAAACCAAGTATACATAAAACACATATACACACACACACGTGCGTGCACACACACACACACACACTCTCTCTCTCTCTCTTAAAATGACTGGTCAAGTGACTGCTTATGAACTGTAACTGCTTGATACATGAGTCTAGCATCTCTTGGCCTTAAATCACTACCATAACCTTGAGAAGTTGATGATACCTTTGTTTTCTGAGAACAGTTTCAGTGGGCAAGCTGACAGTTCCATAGAGAGGAAACAAGTGTAGAGCCAGAAAAAAAGGGGATACATACAGACTTCTTAAGACTTTTTTTAAAGCTATGGAAGATGATAAACTAATGAGGCATAAATACACTTTTCGTTATGTTTACGTTTTCACATCTTTCAGTAATGTGTATAAGAAAACGTATTTAATGTGGTATTTGTTAACCAAGCAACCCATTCACTATTTATATTTATTTCAGAAATCCATGATTTAAATTTAATTCATAATTTTTGGCAACATACCTTCATCTACTTCTGCAGTTATGTTTCCTTGTATACCTGCTGCATCTGAAACAGTCAAATATTATTAATAATGTTTAAGTTAAACAAGAGACATTATCATGTAGCCCTATAGTATGTCAAGGAGGGTTGATCAACACTAACTTGAAAATCTGAAATCCAAAATGCTGTACAATTTGAAACTTTTTGAGCACACGCATGATACCACAACGGGAAAGGTCCACACCTGACCTCATGTGACAGGCTGTGGTGGAAACAGTTAAAACTTTGTTACATGCAAAACATTTTTGTAAAACACTGTACAGGCCAGATGTGACGACTCACGCCTGTAACCCCAGCACTTTGGGAGGCTGAGGCAAGTGGGTCGCCTGAGGTCAGGAGTTCAAGACCAGCCTGGCCAACATGGTGAAACCATCTCTACTAAAAATACAAAAATTAGCCTGGTGTGGCTGCACGCACCCGTAGTCCCAGCTACTTTGGAGGCTGGGGCAGGAGGATTGCTTGAACCTGGGAGGCAGAGGTTGCAGTGAGCTGAGATCACACCACTTCACTCCAGTCTGGGCGACAGATCAAGACTCTGTGCCCCACTGCACCCCCCAACCTCGGGCAAAAAAAAAAAAAAAGTAAAACATTGTGTAGAATTATCTTCAGGCTATATGCATAAGGTATATATGAAACACAAATGTATTTCATGTTTACTCTTGGGTACCATCCCTAAGGTATTTCATTAGGTGTATACAAATATTCCAAAATCTGAAAAAATCCACTTTTGGTCCTCCCAAACATTTTGGACAAGGGATATTCTAGAAAAATAAAATTCCTTTTCAGTGTGACAGAAAATAAGAGATTGACTTATTGAACTTGAACTTACCAAAATTTTCTGAAGCTGCTCAATTTTGTCCACTCGGTTTTTCATTCTAATTTTTAACATGGCATTTCCTATTTTAAGCCTAAAATATATATTTTAAAATAATTATTCTCAGACATAATTTTTTTTAAATCATATAAATTCTGAACAAACACCTGAAGGAATAATTATATAAATTCTGAGACATTTGAAAAGTAGAAAACTGAGAAACTGTTGTTATTTTTCTACCTTTGTTTTGTGGATGACGTGTAAAATTAAAAATAATGTGGAAAATTTATGCATTTCAAAATAGCCTAAAGCTGAAATTTTTCCTTGGCTTCACATAGACATCCTTATTATCTTAACGGATGCAATTCTCCTACTACACTACTCATTTGCTTTATAAATACTCAAGATATTTTGTATGTTGCTTTAAATTGTACTTTTGCATGTGGTCTGGCATCTCCTCAGCACATCTTAGAGTCTCTGTGTGTTGATCCCGCATTTCTTGCAACTAAAACAAAGAATTAAAAACAACCTTTAGGTGTGGAAATAACCCAAATGCCCATCAATAGGTGAATGAATGAACAAAATATGGTTATATATAAAATACTGTTTTTAGACTATCACAATCTATTTTATTAAAAAATGATAATCTAGGACAAATCGACCTATTACCTTTTTTTTTTTGAGACAGAGTCTCGCTCTGTCACCCAGGCTGGAGTGCAGTGGCACCATCTCGGCTCACTGCAAGCTCCGCCTCCCGGGTTCACACCATTCTGCCTCAGCCTCCCGAGTAGCTGGGACTACAGGCGCCTGCCACCACGCCTGGCTAATTTTTTGTGTTTTTAGTAGAGACGGGGTTTCACCGTGTTAGCCAGGATGATCTCGATCTCCTGACCTCATGATCCGCCCATCTCGGCCTCCCAAAGTGTTGGGATTACAGGCGTGAGCCACCGCGCCCGGCCCCTATTACCTGTTTTTTAACTAAATTTTACTGGAATGCAGCCACACCCCTTCAGTCTGCATGCTGTTTACGGCTACTTTTGTGCTGTAACTGTAGTGTTGAGTTGTTGCAACAGGGATCTTATGGCTCACAAAGTCTCAAATAATACTACTTGGCCCTTTACAGAAAAGTTTACTGCCTATGCTCTAGGATTAAAACACAATATTTTTCTTTTTTAATTTATATTTTATCAGATACTCAAATTTACAAAATTGGTAAAATGGGGAAACATAGGAAATTATAGTAAGCATTTATATTTTTCAATTCCAAACACCACTATATCAACTATAATTTCATTTCTTTTTTGTCTGTATGCATTTAATTTTTGTTGTAGCAAGAAAACTTGCACTTTTTTTTTTTACTTTTTTTTTTGAGACGGAGTCTTGCTCTATGGCCCAGGCTGGAGTGCAATGGCACGATCTCGGCTCACTGCAACCTCCGCCTCCCGGGTTCAAGGGATTCTCCTGTCTCAGCCTCCTGAGTAGCTTGGGATTACAGGCGCCCGCCAACACACCCGGCTAATTTTTGTATTTTTAGTAGAGATGGGGTTTCACCATGTTGGTCAGGCTGGTCTCGAACTCCTGACCTCGTGATCCACCCGCCTCGGCCTCCCAAAGTGCTGGGATTACAGGCGTGAGCCATTGCGCCCGGCCGCACTTTTTTTTTTAAGACGGAGTCTTGCTCAGCCACCCAGGCTGGAGTGCAGTGGCACCATCTTGGCTCACTGCAACCTCCACCCCCGAGGTTCAAGCGATTCTCCTGCCTCAGCCTCCTGAGTAGCTGGGACTACAGGCGTGCACCACCACCATGCCCAGCTAATTTTTGTATCTTTTTTAGTACAGATGGGGTTTCACCATGTTGGCCAGGATGGTCTCAAACTCCTGACCTCAGGTGATCCACCCGCTTCAGCCTCCCAAAGTGCTTGGATTACAGGCGTGAGCCACCGCGCCCGACCCATTTTTAACATTTAAAACTAAGCATCATCTTTCCTTTCCAGGGAAACCACAAGAAAATTTTAAAATAAACAGAAAAATAATTAAAATAGATAGATTATCCTATTGAGTGGCAGGGCTCGTGTCATCATTAGGAGAGAATTTATTTAAAAGTGTCATCTTAAAATGCAGAGATGTCCATTGACATGCCAAAGGAGAAGCCACGTTGTCAAAATGCCCACTTGACCCACCCAAACATCTCAAACCTACCCTTTGCTGACCTTCTATAACCCCATTTGTAAAGTTTTTTGTTTTTGTTTTAAACAAGAGAAAGTAGACACATACATGTTGGCAAATGCTAACTGTCCATAGTCACATGACTATGACTATAGCCCGATATAAAGTCAGAGTAAGGATTTTCCTCAAAATACTAATTTATTCTGCAGAATGGCCTTTCTGTACCAGTTAACCAGAAACCCATGAAATAAGTAAGCACAAGTCTTTATTCGCACAGAAAAGTAGAGATTAAAAAAAGAAAATTTTCTGAAACATTCCATTAGACATTATCCTCTGAATTAATCTGGCTTGTCTCCACGTGCCAATGAAAGAAATCACTAAAAATATACTGTAAAAAGAAAAAAGAATTCTCTAATCTTCTGTGAGAAATGATGTGTAATTCTCAACTTTCATAAGGGGAAATAATGTAAGAAAAATATTTATAATTATAAAACATGGCAGAGATTGAGAAATGGGTGTATTATAAAGATAATCAAATTTTAATAAAATTAATTATAATGAAAATACAAAAGAAAGCTCTCCACTGAAACTAGTGTCCTGAAACACTTGATATTATTTAACCAGCTACAGAGTAACTGTTGACATGCTAAGTTTCATACATACTTGACTTCTGATCTGGCCTAATTTCTTCTTTGAACTTCGCGTCTCATCTTCTAAATTAACACGACTTTGTGATGAAATCTCTAGCATAGCTTCTGACAGCAATTGTTTGTTCAGGGCATCATCCACTTCTCGTTGAAGCTGTCTCACAACTACCTGGTAAGATGTTATTTTTGTTACTGATTTTACATATCACCTTATTATTAAATTTTGTTAATAATATTTAACTCTAATATATACACTTTGAAAAATACCACCACACACTGATTCTTCTTCTCCTCCTCATGTGAACACACTCCTGTTTATTACTGAATCCAGTTAAGGATAAAGAAGGTGTTATCTTTGTCCCAAACTGGTGCTGTGTTACTCATACAACACATTCAGCGCACTGATGAATGTGCAATGCTTAAAAACCTTCTGAGGTCTCAAAAAATACAGGTATGTGGGTGGGACTGGTGGCAGTGAATTTTACACTGCAATGTTTTCCCTCTTTTTTATAAGCAGCAGCTCAAAGCAACCTCAGAGTTCCTCACATATTCAGTCACCAGCTCAAATCCTTCCAATAGATTTCCATCTCAGAAGAAAACTAACATTCCAATGGCCTTAGAGGCTCTAGTTAACCTGGCTTCCACTTCCCTCACTGACCCCAGCTGCTATGTCTCTCTTCCCTACTCCCACCGTTCCTACCACCCCTCATTAGTCTAAAATGAGGATCCAATGTGAAACTAACAAATCACAGACAGCTAAGCTGATCTTTGTACTGGACAACCTTATATCCAAATGAGAGTCATTGAGCCTTGAAATAAAAATTATGACCATATTTTTGACTGAAAAATTGAAAGTAAGTTATAAATGCCAGAGGGAAGATTAAATCAAATATGGTTGGGCTAACATTTACCACATTTTCCCCATATTATAATGTAAGAAAGATGTCTTTAAAGAATGGAACGGTTGTATCAATATATAATTTGAGACTGACTTATTTTCAGATTTAAGTCAAATTGACGTGAATAAAAATAAAATTATACCAACGAAGATACTTTAAAAGCTATTGAGGAAGAATAATTATAAAATAGGAAATACACTTTAGTTCATCTGGGAAATCTGGAATTAACTGTCAAAGTATTCTAATTAATTGAATCTATTTCAAAATAACACTTTAGGTATGAATATTTCTTTGTATCTGCTTTATCATAATCCTAAAATGTGGCAACATACAGACATTAAAATTATTTCAGCAGTGTAAGACTACATTATAAATGTTAGTCTATATTAACATTTTGTAACTGAAACGTTTAAAATTTCCTAAGTGTCACATTGTCTTTACTCAAAGGAAAGCATCTCCTAGCTCTAACTTTTATTTGCTGGAAACAAATTCCGTTCTAAGGTGATATAGCAGAACTGTTTATCATGTATATATTTTGATATTCAACTAGATTCAGTGTTTAGCCATAACCAAATATACTTTAAATTTTACTTCAGGAAGTTTGAAAAATACTTATTTTTCTTGATACTTACTTCTCTTTCTTCTTTCTCTTTTTCATATTGGCATTGTCTTTCTTTTAAAAGAGTGCATTCCTTCATCAACACCTTATTGTTCTCTTCTAGCTTTCTACACTCAGCTTGAAGTTTTTCTATAGTATCTTCACATTTGACTTGGATATTAATTATTGTTTTTTCCTGATTGTCAGCTTTCTTGTGAGCATCATTACATTGCTGTTGATACAACAGATTTTGGCTTTGTAGTTGAAATAGTCCATCTTCTACAGATTGCTGCTTTCTCACGTATTTTTCCAAAATAGGTTGGTCATTTTGGTACATGTGTTCAATGTCCTTCAATCGACACTGTGTTCGGCTTAGGACTCCTTGCATGTGTTCTATATCCAACGTCTTTTCTTTGAGAGCCTCTCTTTCATAACGGAGCTCAGTTTCTAGGCCACTGGATGTACTCTCAGCTTCAGAAAGTTGCTGAGAAAGAATCTGAATGTGAGAATTAGTATTTTCTTGTAAATGACACCATTCATTCACTGTGCTCTGGAAACCAAGCTGTAGGTCTCTTTTTGATGACTGACATTGATCATGATCACATAGGGCTGCAGCCAGTCTACAACGGTATGATTCCATTTCTGTTTCCAGTCTTGGTGTGCTTTGTTTTTCCTTCTCTAGCTCAAAATTGAGCTTTGTATTCTCATCCATCAGAACATTAAGCTCTTTACTATACCGGGTTATCGTTTTTGTTAATGTTTCCTCATTCAACTTTAGAGTCTTTTCAAGGTCTTCATTGTTTTCCTTTATAATTTCAATATCTTTGAAATATTTATTTTCAGTTTCCTGGTTCTGATGTTTTATTGTGTCTATTTCCAGCCTGAGTCTGGCAATTTCATCCCGCATCAAGTGATTTTCCTGCCACGGGTCTCTTTCTTTTTCATGAGTATGAGAATTCTAAATAAAACAAAGAAAACTTTCAACTAGCAACCAATAAAATGACATATTATGATTTCTTCTGAAACTAAATAAGTAATAACCTGTACATTTATACAATGAAAGAGTTGCTATCTGGATATCCAACTGGAAAAAAAAAGTTGAATCAAAACCTCAAACCTTTTAGAGCATAAATTCTCAAAAGTTCAAAAACGTATTTGAAGACAATGAATCTATGAAAGCAAAAAAAAAAAGAAACCACTAGAAATTCTTTAAGAATCTGATTTTTTTTAAAAAAAGGCTTTTACTGAATTTCAACAAACCCAAAAACATAAATGATTAATAACTATGATTACATTTAGAAACTGGGTTTACACACTAACATCTAACCTTTACTTTCCCTATAGTAAGAGCCTTAGCTCTGCAGATATCTGGACAGATAAAATTTTCCAAATTCCTTAAGTTTCTTTTTCCTGTGAATATTTTATAGATAATTCTACTTTTCTTACATTTTTAGAGTCAGTTTTAACAATGACATGTATTGATAAATGACAGATCTAGGCATTGTACTAAGCACTTTTGTATGCATACATCAATAAATTCATTTAGTTATCACAATTCTGCAGGGAAAGGTTAAAAATAGAAGCAAGCTGCTGGATTTTTCCTAGGTCCTCTAACTCTGCTTCTAGTGCTCCTCCACCAGATCACAGTTACTTCCATGGGGGTAGATATACAAATACAATAGAAACCTTTTCTTTCAAAACACCAAAGAAGATAAAATTTATAAAGCTCTTCTTAGGAAATCTTGAGATTATATACTATTATGATAACTTTTATTTCCTTTTCACAATGTTTGAAACCATAATTAATGCAAAATAGGGAAAACTACACTGAACTATGTAACTAGGAACAAATTACTTACCAACAAAATATCACTAAGTATATATATTATGGGATATCATTGTTTTCCAAAGGTCTTTGAGCTGAAATAAAATATAACTTTGAGGCCAAGATTTATAATAAATAATTGTAGCTATAAGTATCATTTATTTTTAAGATGAAATAAAATTTGTGGTTTGCTTTAGAACTAAGTCAAAGGGATATTCTAAGTAATATTAATTAAATAAAATTAGAAATGTAAAATTTTACCAAACATTAATTTACCTGATTTGAGTTACTTCTTACAGTCTTCAATGCCACTTCCAATGATTTGAGAGTCAGTTTAAGTTGTTTTTTCACTTCAGTTTGTGTCCTATACTGCTCTTCCATTATTTTTAACTCTTCTGTATCCTTTTCATACAACTCTTCAGCCTTTATTCTTTCTTCTTCTTGTTGTTGTAAGATGAATCTGTAGTTAAATATACTTATCTTAAAATCCTTTAAAAACAAAACACTCATATGCTGGTTTATTATCCTAATAAAGTGCCCATGTTCTTGAATATTTTTTCTTTCTAGTTTTCATGTTAATTTCTCACTTCGATGTCTTCCAAAGAAGACATATAAACTGAAAGGTAGTAAGGAATGAACATCCTGCTAATTGATTAGCTTCTGTTACTAGTAATTCTAGTAAATATTATGGAAAAGGATGTTGAAAATTATTAGGTAAAGTTACAAGTTAAAAATTACCTTTTCTTCACACAGTAATAATTACTCCTCAGTCAGGATGAATCATTTAGAGTTAGCTAATTTAAAAAAAAGTTATTTTTTATAAACAAGTTGATACCTTCACCAGAAATAAATTTTCATCTTCATAAAATACTGCAGGTATCCCTAAAGATGATTTACATTGTAAGATAGCACCTTCAGATGCCTTCTTGCAATGTGTATCTCCAGATGACAATAATCCAAGACTAAGCTAAGGAATCTAAGATGTTACCCCATACCTTTTATGTTTCTTTTTCTGCTAACACTTTTGACTTATTCTGTTGATTACTATGTATTTTACAAACAATTTTAAAATCCATTCTCAAACAAGACAAGATCTAATATCTAAACAATAAAGAATAATATCTGCCTTCTGCATAGAAGTTTGAATTAATTTAAACTCTGTAGCAGAGACAGATGTTCACTAAGCTAATCAGTAATCACTTTCCATTTTACTTTTCATTCGCTGCATATTAAGAGTAAAATTGGGCCAGGCGCGGTTGCTCACACTGTAATCCCAGAACTTTGGGAGGCCAAAGCCAGCAGATAACTTGTGGTCAGGAGTTTGAGACCAGTCTGGCCAAAATGGCAAAGCCTCATCTCTACTTAAAAAAAAAAGAAATTAGAAAGGCATGGTGACGTGTGCCTGTAATCCCAGCTACTTGGGAGGCTGAGGCACAAGAATCGCTTGAAGCCGGAAGCAGAGGCTGCAGTGAGCCGAGATTTCGCTGCTGCACTCCAACCTGGGTGACAGCGCAAGACTGTCTCGAAAGGACAAAAAAAAAAACTGGTTAATTTTAAAAATAATTACTCTGGGTGGAGAAAAGTATACATTTCATACTCAAATTATAAATTATAAACTTTCGTAAGAACAACTTAGTAATAGTAATCAAAGATCTCTTTTAAAAAGCTCCTATACTCTAATCAGATAGCTCTATTTTGAAAAATTTATCCGAAGTAAAGAAATAGAAATGTAGAAAACTATGGATATGTAAGATGTTTCTTACAGCATTAATACAAAAAATTAAAAACCCCAATTTCAATTTATTAAATAATGAAATTTCCATAGGGTGGAATTCTATATAGCCATTAAAATAATGATTTAAAGGAATATGTAATTAATTATTAGAGAAGTATTCACAATTAACTTGTGATTTTTTATCCAAAAATTTCACATTCCACAATTTTAAGAGGTTTTCTTCTCTATTAAACCCTACAAGGTAAGTCAGCTATTACAAAAATTATCCTACATATCCTTAGTATAAATAGTTCAAATATTTCTTTAAAACTAGAATGTGATACCTCAAATTACAGAGCTTTTTTTTCCTTTCAAGATTCTGATGCTCTAACTGTGATTTGGTTTTGTTTGTTTCAGATAGTACCTTTTGTAGTATGCTAATATTATTTTTCATTTTTTGAAATTTTACTTTAAGTTGTTCACAGTAACATTTTTTATCCTCTATTGATCCTTCACATGCAGCTGTTGCATTCTTGATTTTCAATAGGCTAACAAAATCTGTAAGCGGGAGAAGACAAAACAGAGATAAAATACATGAGTAGGTTTTTAAATATAAAGGACTATGCATTTCAACATGGCACTCATTCATACACTGAATGAATATGTACATATTAAGTGCTTGCAATGTGGAAAATATTTTAGAAAGCTCTTCAGATAAAACAGAAAACACATCTGATCTTGTTTAGCTTCAAGTGTAGTAAAGAACACAGACAAAAATGTGACAATTACAAATTCAGAGAGATGCTATAAGAACACATAGTTGTCTTAGTCACGTAAGAGAATCTGACCTATACTTGGCTCAGGGGAGATTTCCCTGAGGAAGAGAAGGATACACTGAGAAATAAAAAATGAGAAGGAAGCGGTTGAGCAAAGGAGGAAGCAAAGCACTCTGGCTAGTCTGCTGCACGTGCTGGAGCTCTGCGGCAATCTGCTTACAGCCAAGAGGGAGCAACGGGTGCTGATTTTCCTCCTTACCTGAAACAACCAAAAACAACACAGACAAAATATATTCAACAATGATTTTCAACACAGTGGACTTCAGATAATGAAGATGGTCATCACTAAAAGACAGGAAACAAATGTAGGCCTTTTTGTTGACAGAGCTTCTTTTGTTGACAGAGCTCCCAGGCCATGACAAAGCGAGAAAATCTGACATAGATTCCCTGAGCTGGGGCGGTGACCCTAAGAATCCGGTAAAACAAAAGCAGAGAGAAATCACATGACAGAACACTGGAGAGGAGAAAGCAGCAGAGGAAACAAACCCTGGAGATCTGCAGAGGTCCCCTCTGAAGTATTTAGTGGAATAATGAAAAAAATGGATGTGTGCTAGGAAACTTCCTAAGACCAAGGGGTGGCGAGCGGTGGGGGGACACGCTAGAGAAAGATGAGGAGAAACCAAGCCTGTTGTTCACAAAGCGCCCAGAAGAGGGTCCAATCCCAAGAGCCAGGCCCAAAACACTCATACTTCACAGGACAATAAATAATCCGAAAACTCTTGCCTCAGGAGTGGCAAATTACTCAAAATCTAAAAGCAAGAACAAAAAGAATTCTGTTTATAAGTAAATCACTGTACCCCAAACAAAGCTCAAGACAATAAGTGGAGGCATGAAAGGTATTTCTTTAAAAATCAAACCACACTTGCAGAAATGTAAATTACAATGTCAGAGGTAAAAACTACAGTGGAGGAAAAGAAACACAGATCACAATTGTAAATCTGTCATGATGAACTATGAGAAACCTTCAAGCAACTAATATATAAATCCCCAAATAGAAAGGAACAAAGACAGAAAAGAAAATTGAAAAATAATTGGCCAAAAACATTCTAAACTTGGCAAAATCCATATTCCCACAGATTCAGGAAGGAACTGTCTGGGACAAAATAATTAAATAAAAGTGTACCATTCTCATTTTCTTATACCATCTATGATGTGGTATGACATTACTTGAAGGTAGACTATGATAGGTTAAAATTACATACTATAAATCCTAAATAAACCATTGAGATAGCAAAGAGTTATATATAAAAAACCAAAAAAGAAATATGAAATTAAATCATAGAAAATAGCTGATTAATCTAAACGAAAGCAGAAAAAGAAGGGGAACAAATAATAGCGAGACTAACAGCAATCAAACAGCACAATGACAGACAAACTTAACTATATTGAATATCACATTATAAATGAAACTGGTCTACAAGCCTCAATTAAAAAGCAGACTGACAGATTCGATAAGAAAGCAATACCCAATTACATGCTGTCTATAAGAAATGTACATTAAATGTAAAGACATAAATCGGCTGCAAGAATAGAAAAAGGTATGTGCTAATACTTGACAGAAGACTACTGAGAAGAAATGGTTCAATTAATATCAACGTAGATTTCATAGCAAAACAATTTCCAGCAATAAATAAGGTCATGTCACAATGATACAAGTTTCAGTTAATCAAGAAGATATAATAGTCCTAAATGTTTATGCCCCTAATAACATGAATAAATTCAAAATACATGAGGCCAGAGTAGACAGAACTATAAAAAGAAATAGACAATTTCTAGGTAATCTGAGGTTTCAATACCCTTTACTCAGGAAGTGATAGAACAAGGAGGCAGAAAATTAGCAAGAATAGAGCAGACTTAAACAACACCATGCCTTTCTTTTTTTTATTTTTTATTTTATTTTATTTATTATTATTATTATTATTATTATTATACTTTAAGTTTTAGGGTACATGTGCACAAGGTGCAGGTTAGTTACATATGTATACATGTTCCATGCTGGTGTGCTGCACCCATTAACTCGTCATTTAGCATTAGGTATATCTCCTAATGTTATCCCTCCCCCTTACCCCCACCCCACAACAGTCCCCAGAGTGTGATGTTCCCCTTCCTGTGTCCATGTGTTCTCATTGTTCAATTCCCACCTATGAGTGAGAACATGCGGTGTTTGGTTTTTTGTCCTTGTGATAGTTTACTGAGAATGATGATTTCCAATTTCATCCATGTTCCTACAAAGGACATGAACTCATCATTTTTTATGGCCGCATAGTATTCCATGGTGTATATGTGCCACATTTTCTTAATCCAGTCTATCATTGTTGGACATTTGGGTTTGTTCCAAGTCTTTGCTATTGTGAATAGTGCCGCAATAAACATACGTGTGCATGTGTCTTTATAGCAGCATGATTTATAGTCCTTTGGGTATACACCCAGTAATGGGATGGCTGGGTCAAATGGTATTTCTAGTTCTAGATCCCTGAGGAATCGCCACACAAAGTACCTATGGAACACTTACCAAAATAGACAATATTTTAGGCCATACAATAAATCTCATTAAAAAGATTAAGTAAAAAGAATGTAAGCCATACAAAGTACATATCCTAACCACAAATCAATGATATTAGAAACCAATAACAAAAATAATGCTAAGAAATACTCAAATACATGAAAACCAAGAAACACACATCTAAATAACCCTGGTTCAAAGAGATGATGAAAAAAGAAAATATTTTGAACTGAATAAAAATGAAAAAATAACATATCGGGGTTGGTAGAATGCAGCAAGAGCTGCACTTAAATACAAATTTTAGCACTAAATGTCAATATTAGAAGAGTCTCAAATCAATAACCCTGACTTCTACCTTAAGAAAATGAAAATAAATAAATAAATAAATAATAGAATAAAATCAGAGAATTAAACCCAAAGCAAGCAGAAGGATAAAAAACAAAACCACCTGCTGTGGTCTGAATGTTTGTGTTCTCAAAAGTTTATATGCTGAAACCTAATCAACAAGGGCGGATTTTTAGAGGTAGTCATATCATGAGAGCCAAGCCCTCATGAATGGGATTAGTGTTCTTACACAACACACCCCAGAGAGCTCCTCCGCCCCTTCTGCCATGTGAGGACACAGAGAAAAAGAACACATCTATGATCCGGGAAGGTTCCTTACCACACAGCAAATTTGACAGCACCTTGACCTTGGACTCTGCAGACTCCAGAACTGTAAGAAATCATTTTCTCCTGTTTAGAAGCTACCCAGTCTATGGTATTTTGTTATACTATTGGTTTCAGAACAACAACAAAAAAAGGAAGATCAGCAACACCAAACACTTTGGGAGACTGATAAATGTGAGAAATCTCTATTTACCCTGGCTGATCAGGAAGAAGAGAAGATACAAATTACTCATTTCAGAAATGAGTAAATGTCACATGATTACAGACCGTACAGATACAAACAAAAAAACAAGGTGACATTATAATTTTTATGTGTAAACATAACAAAATAGATAAAATTAACAAATTCCTTAAAAGGGGAAATTACTAAACCTTAACCAAGAAGCAATAAATAACCTGAATTGCCCTAAATATAAAAAATAAACTTCAGTCATAGCTGAGGACCGTCCTAGCAAAAGAAATTCAAACTCAGCTAGCTATGGCAGTGAACTCCACTAAACATTTTCAGAAGAAATAATACAACTCAACACTAACTCTCCAAAAAGAAACAAAAAAGAGTACACCCCAATTCACTCTTTAATGTTAGCATTACCCTGAACCAAAACCAGACAATGATATTACCAATAAAAACTCCCTCATGAGCATGAATGTAAAAATTGAACCAATCTGTGAAACAACCAAGACATCCTCCGATACGTGAATGAATACACTGTGGTTAAACAGCCAAACAATGGCATATTACTCCATGCTAAAAAGATATGACAAATCAAACCATGAAAATACATGAAGGAACCATACATGCATATTACCAAGTCAAACAAGCCAACCTAAAAAGGTTACTTTCTTTTTTTTTTTTTTTTTTTTTTTTTTTTTTTAAGACAGAGCCTTACTCTGTCTCCCAGACTGGAGTGCGATGACGCAAGCTTGGCTCACTGCAACCTCTGCCTCCCAGCTTCAAGCGACTCTCCTGCTTCAGCCTCCTGAGTAACTGGGATTAGAGGCGCCCGCCACCACACCCGGCTACTTTTTGTATTTTTAGTAGAGACAGGGTTTCGCCATGTTGGCCAGGCTGGTCTTGAACTCCTGACCTCAGGTGATCCACCCATCTTGGCCTCCCAAAAGTGCTGGGATTACAGGCGTGAGCCACCGTGCCCGGCCTAAAAAGGCTACTTTCTGTATGATTCCAACTATATGACTTTCTGGAAAATGTAAAACTATGGATATGGTAAAAACATCAGTGGCTGCCAGAGGATGAGGGACACCAGGAAAGGATACACAGGCAGAGTACTGAGGATTTTTAGGGAGGTGAAAACAATGTATATGACACACATACATGTCAGTGTACCTTAAGACCAAACCCATACGATGTACAGCACCAGTGTACAATGCACACTACGGGCTGCAGGTGATTCTGATGTGCCAATGTAGGCTCATCCATTATAGCAACTGCACCACTATGGGGAGAGCTACTGATAAGGACGGAGGCTACATATGTGTGCAGGTAGAAGGTATTTGAAAAATCTCTGTACCTTCCTCACAATTTTGCTGTGAACATAAAACTGGTCTGATAAATAAAGTCTTTATAATAAACCAATAAAGACTTTATCATAACTTCTTTAGCAAATTGAATCCAACAGTATAATAAAAGGACAGTACATCACAAACAAATGGGGTTTTTTCCCAGGACTGCAGGGTTGGCTTAACATTCAAACATCGTTGTTATTTGCCAGATTAACGGAAAACAGTAGATCCACAGAATCATCTCGACAGATACAGGCATTTGATACAATTAAACACTCATTTCTGATTTTGTAAAAATGAAAAAGTCTTAGCAAAATAAGAATCCAGGGACCTTCTTCAGCATGATAAAGAACATCTATGATGAACCTACAGCTAACATGTATGATGGTGAAAAACTGAATATGTTCTCCAGAAGATGAAGAACAACACAGGAATGTCTGCTTTCACTGCTTTTATGCAGCATTGTTCTGAAGATTCTAGCTAGTGCAGTCAAGCAAGAAAAAGAAATAAAAGTCATCCCAGTTGAAAAAATAAATGAAACCGTCTTTGTACACAACCATGACCACACAATAGGTTTGGGTAAACTCTAACCTGTGGGCCAGCTTCTTGTCTTCGTCAATGAGCACAGCTGTGTTCATTAATTATACAGGTTGTCTATGGCTGCTCTCATATTACAATGGCAGAGTCTATCAGCTACAACAGAGACCCCTTTTGCCACAAGTCTTTAATAAGAGGGTACTTTGAAAAAGAAAAGGTTCGAAAATCTTTGGTCTATGTAGAAAATCTGATCAAATCTACCAAGAATTAATAAGTGAGTATTATTAGTACCAGGACTAATAAGTGAGTTCAGTAAGATTGAAGTATGCAAAACCAACATACAAAAATCAACTGTATTTCCATACACTCGTGATAAACAGACTAAATTTTTAAGCATATGATTTACAACTACATCAAAAACTGAAACAGATAAATCTGATAAACTACAGAAAGACATACACTAAAAACTACAAAATATTACTGAGAAAATTAAATATGACATATAAATGCAGACATCCATTTTTTTTAAAGAGTACAAGGATTCATTATTGTTAAGAAGTCCATTCTCCATAAATTAATCTATAAATGCAACACAATTCTAACCTAATGTCCAACAAGCCAGCACTTGCTGGACATTTTTAAATGACGAGGTGATTCTAAATTTTTTTAAATTGACAAGCTGATTCTAAAGTTCATGTGGAAATGCAAAATCTAGCATAAGCAAAACACAACAAAGAACAGAAAAATCAACTTCAACAATTATTATACATCAACAGTAACCAAAACAGTTGGCCACTGGTACAGGATGAATATCCCTTATTAAAAATGCTTGGGACCAGAAGTGTTTCAGGTTTTGGATTTTGGAATACTTGCATCTACATAATGAGATATCTTGGCGATAGGACCCAAGTCTAAACACAAAATACTATTTCACAAAGACAGATGGTAATTAAAAAAATTCTTTTAATAATTTTGTACATGAAACAAAGTTTGGGTATATGAGGTGAACATGTTTAGTCATTAGGATCATGCATATTAACCACACCCATAAGAATGGCTACAAATAAATACCGCAATACTTAGTGTGACAACACAGTAACCGCAACTGTCCTGTTGTGCTGATCAGATGGAAATGGTACACTTTTTTTGAAAACAATTTGGCAGCTTTTTCTAAAAAGGGAACATAAAGCAGCATAGGACACTTTTGTGGATTATGGATAACTATCTTGATTATGGTGACACTTTCACACGTGTATGTATCTGTCAAAACTTATCAAACTATACACTTTACATATGTGAACTTTAACATGTATCAGTTATACCTCACTGAAGCTAATGACTGTAGGAGCAAACACCTGGGGCACTGGCTGTGACACACAGAGAAACAAGGGTATGAAATGAAGCAGTATAAAGCTAGAGCATTGTCATCTTTACCTTATAGCAATGACAAGTGGCAGTTGGGTGTTAAGCAAGCAGGTAACATGATCAGATGTGAATTTTAAAAATGTATATAATTATGATTGCAGAATAGACCATGGCTTTGGAAGGTGGGGCAGTAGGGAAAAGAGTTGTAAGGTTATCACAGTATTCCAGGTACAAGATAATGACAACCTGACCCTGGGTAAAGGCATAGAAGAGAAGCAGAGTCAACAAATAGATTGGGAGTGTCATTCACACTGAGAAAGGTACAGTGGAATGATCACAGCTCTTTGGCTAAGAGTCTACAAGATAGAGTAGGTCTCATTCTATGTTCACAAGAAGCATATTTCCGAGATGAACATCCCTATTAACACATCAGTGTTCTATGGTACAGTGCTAAGCAATATGTGCATAAATTACTATAGGATAGGGAAAGAGTCTTATATTTATGCATTGGTCCTACCTTTACACTCCTTTTCACTTTGTTCAATGAGTAACATAAAATTCTTATCATCAGAGTTAGGCAACTCATCATCCTCTGAGGTTTTTTCAGATGACCCAGTTATGTCATTAAGATCATCCCTGAAATATATTTGGCTTTTAACCTATAAAATAAATAACACTGCTTCAAAACGCCCTCAACATATTTATAGCATATACTAAATATACACCAGCGGGAATTATTCATCTTTTTACATGAGCAAAAACACAGGTACTTCTTAAAATAACTGACTTTGGTTAAAAGGGTGCTTTTATGAATGGTTACCACTGCTTTATCAAAGTCAATGTCTTTACAGCAAAAGATTTTCTGTTTTTTACCGTGATCTTTTTTAAGGTATGTTCAACAGCATTCTTGACAATTTACTTTTATAATACCTTGCTCTTTTCATTAGAGGTTTTCCTTGCAAGCCTAAAAAAAAAAAAACAAAAAATTCCAATCAGGCAAATAGTAAATATGTAAAATACAAAGAATACCTAAAACTTTTTTATATAAAACCTCTGTGTTTGTAGTTTCTCTCTCTTATTTATAATGTTTACAGGTAATGCTTTTACAGGTGATGCAAAATACAATTTTTTTTTTACAAGGGGAAAAACTATAAATGGAAAGGGTAGCACTACAGGACAAATGAAATATACTAATATCAAAAAATTAAGTTTAAATCAAGCTTTCTGATCATCAAAGACAGAAAAAAACATGTTATTTGCAGTATTTGATGGAAAAATATGTATCCTGGGGTTTTCTCTCATCGCCCTTTTCAATACAAACAAAGTTTTACTGGTACTAAGACCTATTTGATAAATATTACTTACGTAACCAAATCCCTTTTTTAATGATAACATTAGCTAGGCTTTTCGGGACATACTGTCCAAGTACTGTGCACTATTCTAAACACTGTACACGTATTTAAGTCATTTAAATCCTCCCAGCAATTCTGTAAAGTAGGTAACATACTAGATATTTTATAAAGAAAGAAACTAGGCACAGAAAGGCCACATAACTTGCCCAAACACATAAAACTGTTCAATAGCAGACTAAGCATTCAAACCCAAGAACTCTGGCTCCAAAACATGTGTTTCACAATATGCTATGAAAGTAATATTTACTTTCAAGTAATATGATAGCAGATGAATTCATATTATCTTTCCATTTCTGAATATAAGTAATAATTTCTGAATCTTGCAATATTTTAAAAATAAGATTTTAACCTTGGCATTTTTTTTAAGTTCAGTGGTACAACTGCAGGTTTGTTATGTATGTAAACGTGTGTCACGGGGGTTTGTTGCAGATTATTTCATCACACACGTATAAAGCCTAGTACTCATTATTCTTCCTGATGCTTTCCCTCCACTCATCCTCCACTCTCCACCTTCCAAAAGGTGCCAGTGTGTTTTGCTCCTATCAATGTGTCTATGTGTTCTCACCATTTGGCTCCCATTTTTGAGAGAGAACATGTGGTATTTGGTTTTCTTTTACTGTGTTAAATTGCTAAGGATAATGGCCACCAGCTCCATCCATGTTCCAGCAAATGACATGATCTCATTTTTTATGGCTACCTAATATTTCCTGGTATATATGTACCACATTTTCTATATCCAGTCTATGAGCGATAGGCATTTACTTTGATTCCAGGTCTTTGCTATTGTGAATAGTACTGCAACGAACATATGCATGTGTCTTTATAACAGAATAATTTATATTCCTTTGGGTATATACCCAGTAATAAGATTGCTAGGTTGAATGGTACTTCTGTCTTTGAGGAAATGCCACACTGTTTTCCACAATGGCTGAACTAATAATATACAGTCCCACCAACAGCGTATACGCATTCCTTTTTCTGTACAACCTCACCAGCATCTGTTATTTTTGTACTTTTTTTTTTGAGATGGAGTCTCAGTCTGTCACCCAGGCTGGAGTGCAGTAGCATGATCTTGGCTCACTGCAACCTCCGCCTCCCAGGTGCAGGCAATTCTCCTGCCTTAGCCTCCTCTGTAGCAGGGATTATAGGTGAGTGCCACCACGTCAGGTTAATTTTTGTATTTTTAGTAGAGACGATGTTTCACCATATTGGTCAGGCTGGTCTCAAACTCCTGACCTCGTGATTCATCTGCCTCGGCCTCCCAAAGTGGTGGGATTACAGGCGTGAGCCACCATGCCCAGCCTGGACTTTTTAATAATAGCCATTCTTACTGGTGTTACATGGCATGTTAATAGGGGTTATGATTTGCATTTCTCTAACGATTAGTGAAGTTGAGCTTTTTTTCCATGTTTGTTGATCTTGTGTATGTCTTCTTTTGAAAAGTATCTGTTCTTGGCCTGGAGCAGCGGCTGACATCTGTAATCCCAGCACTTTGGGAGGCCAAGGTGGGCAGATTACCTGAGGTCAGGAGTTCGAGACCAGCCTGACCAACATGGCAAAAACCCATCTCTGCTAAAAATACAAAAATTAGCAGGGTGTGGTAGGGCATGCCTGTAGTCCCAGTTACTCGGCAGGCTGAGGCATGAGAATCACTTAGCCTGGGATGGGGAGGTTGCAGTGAGCGGAGATCACGGCACAGCACTCCAGCCTGGGAGACAAAGCCAGACAAAAGAAAAAGAAAAAAAGAAAAGTATCTGTTCATGTCGTTTGCCCACTTTTTATGGGGTTTTCTCTTGTATTTAAGTTTCTTACAGATGTTAGATATCAAACCTTTGCCAGATGCATAGTTTGCAAAAACGTCTTCCCTTGTGGAGGTCGTCTGTTCAGTTTGATGACAGTTTCTTTTGCTGTGCAGAAGCTCCTTAGTTTAATTAGATTCCATTTGTCAATTTTTGCTTTTGTTGCAATTGCTTTGGCATCTTCATAATGAAATCTTTGCCGGTGCCTATGTCCAGAATGGTATTGCCTAGATTGTCTTCCTGGGTTTTTATAGTTTTTGGTTTTACAGTTAAATCTTTAATCCATCTTGAGGTAATTTTTGTTTATGGTGTAAGGAAAGGGTGAAGTTTCAATCCTCTGCATATGGCTAGCCAGTTATCCCAGCACCATTTATTAAATACGGTCCTGTCTTTGTTGCTTTTTGTCAGGTTTGTTGAAGATCAGAGAGTTGCAGGCATGTGTTCATATTTCTATTCTGTTCAACTGGTCCATGTGTCTGTTTTTGAACCAGTGCCATGTTGTTTGGTTTCTGTAACTCTGTAGTATAGTTTGAAGTCAGGTAGTGTGATTCCTCCAGCTTTGTTCTTTTTGCTGAGGACTGCCTTGGCTATTCACACCCTTTTCTGGTTCCCTATGAATTTTAAAATAGTTTCTTGTAGTTCTGTAAAGAATGTCAATGGTAGTTTAATAGGAAGAGCATTGAGTCTACGAAATGCTTTGGGCAGTATGACTTTTTTTTTTTTTTTTTTTTTTTTGAGATGGAGTCTTGCTGTTGTCGGTCTGGGCTGAAGTGCAATGGCATGATCTCTGCTCACTGCAACCTCCGCCCCTGGGTTCCAGCAACTCTCTTGCCTCAGCCTCCCGAGTAACTGAGATTACAGGTGACTGCCACCACGCCCGGCAGATTTTTGTATTTTTAGTAGAGGTGGGGTTTCACCATGTTGGCCAGGCTGGTCTCAAACTCTATGTCTGAGCAGTGTTTTGTAGTTCTCCTTGTAGAGATCTTTCCCCTCTCTACTTAGCTGTATTCCTAGGTTTTTATGTTGTTGTTTTGATGGCAATTGTGAGTAAGAGTTCGTTCTTGGTTTGGCTCTTCACTATTGTTGGTCTATGGGAATGGTACTAATTTTTGCACATTGATTTTGTATCCTGAGACTTTCCTCAAGTTCTGTCAGCTTAAGTAGATTTTGGGCTCACACTATGTGGTTTTCTAGGTATAGGATCACGTCATCTTCAAACTAAGATAGTTTGACTTCCTCTCTTCCTATTTGGATGCCTATTATTTCTTTCTCTCGATGGATTACCCTGGCCAGAACTTACAATACTATGTTGAAAAGAAGCGATGAGAGAGGGTATCCTTGTCTAGTGCCACTTTTCAAGGGGACCGCTTCCAGCTTTTGCTCATTCAGTATGACATTTGCTATGGGTTTGTCATATATGGCTCTTATTATTTTGAGGTATGTTCCTTCAATAACTAGTTGAGAGTTTTTAACATAAATGTTGAATTTCATCAAAAGACATTTCTGAATCTATTGAGATGTGATTATCTCAATAATAAACAGAATAATTCTGTTTATTTGATTAATTACATTAATTGATTTTTTTTTTTTTTTTTGAGACGGAGTCTCGCTCTATCACCAAGGCTGGAGTGCAGTGGTGCAATCTTGGCTCACTGAAACCTCTGCCTCCCGGGTTCAAGCGATTCTCCTGCCTCAGCCTCCTGAGTAGCTGAGACTTCAGGTGTGCGCCACCACGTACAGCTAATTTTTTGTATTTTTAGTAGAGACAGGGTTTCATCATGTTAGTCAGGATGGTCTCAATCTCCTGACCTCATGATCCGTCCACCTCAGCCTCCCAAAGTGCTGGGATTACAGGCATGAGCCACTGTGCCTGGCCTATTGATTTGCACATGTTGAAACAACCTTGCATCACGGGGATGAAGCTAAATGCTCACATCAAAAAGAAAGATCTTAAGTTAACAACCTAATGTCACAACTAAAACAACTAGAAAGGCAGGAGGAAAATCTAGGTGAGTGACTGACATTCTGAAAGCCAAGTGAACAAAGTGATATGGTGGAGAAAGTTCTCCATGGGGTCAAATATTGCTGATAGGTTAAATAAAATGAGATTACAGTGAAAAAATGACAAGCTTGAGAATAACAATTTTGGAGGAGCGGTGAGAGTGAAAATTACGGCAGTGAGTTCAAGAGTGAATGGAAGGGAAGTTGAGTCAATGAGTACAGATGGTTCAATTTCAAGGATATCATACCTAAGTGGCATTATCGTGGATGACCTAATTTTCTTCTTGTTCAGCTGTATTTCCCAATCCTTTTATAATGATTAATTAGCTAGTATGTTTTAACACCTTAAGCATTTTAAAAATTATACACATATGGCATTTTTATAAGCCAGACCACGGTATAAATGAATAAAGCCATAAAATTATAGAACTAGAAGTCCCCTTGAGCATTTCTAGATTATATAAAAGTGATTATCATTTTGCTCATGCTTATAAAGACCACAGAAAGACTAATGATTTCAAGGACAGTATTTCTTACTTGAGAAAACTCACCCAACTCTGAGACATTTTATACTCATCAAATACACAAAGCAATTAGTCATACTAAAATACTCAATTCTGTTAACAGGAATAAAAAGCGACAATGCAAAAATATCTTATTTTGTAAACTTAATTTTTGTAATTTGTACAATATGAAGTCACTATTGAAAAATATTGTGTGGTGCATACTTTTCAAAGGAAGAGTAATGACATGCATTGAGAGTGCCTCTAAACAGGAAATACACTGCATTGGCAGCACCTTGGTTTTAAGCACACAGGTCAGCAAATTAATAGTGTGTGCCAAATTCAGCCTACTACCTGTTTGTGTTTTTCTTTTTTTTGTAACAGTGAAACCTATTCTTTTACTGAACGACAACAAAACCTATTCATTTATTGAATGACAGTAATTCATTTATCGAGTGACAGAGTGACACCTATTCATTTATTGTCTATGGAAGATGTTGGACTACAACAACACAGACCCTCTGGTCCATAAAGCCTAAAATTGTTACTATCTGGTTCTTTACATAAAAAGTTGGCCAACTCCTGGCTTGGTAGATCAAAGGTCCTTTGATATACTTCAATAACGTTTAGCAATATTGTAAATATTTATATAAAATATGGATCCCCATGTGCAATCCCTTGGCAATATTCAGATTATTATAAAGGTCCAATATTTGAGCACTTTTGCATTGAGAAAAACAATTTTATAACTAACGATTATGTTGGTAACAAAGTGAAGTGCCAAAGTAGCATGTAGCTTCCTTTTCTAACTCAGTAAACACTATAAGCATTAAGATCATACAGTATTGTATTCCGACAAAATTTGCTTAAGAGAACTGGTACTTGCAGAGTGGGGTACTGCTATAAAGATAACCTGAAAATGTGGAAGAGACTGCAACTGGGTAACGTACAGAGGTTAGAACAGTTTTGAGGGCTCAGAAGATGACAGGAAGATGGAAAAGTTGGGAATTTCCTAGCGACTTGCTGAATGGTTTTGACCAAAATGCTGATAGTGATACGGACAATGAGGTCCAGGCTGACATGGTCTCGGATGAAGATGAGGAAGTTATTGATAACTAAAGTAAAGGTCACTCATACTATACTCTAGCAAAGAGACTGGTGGCATTTTGCCCCTGCCCTAGAGATCTGTAGAACTTTAAACTTGAGAGAGATGATTTAAGTATCTGGCAAAAGAGATTTCTAAGCAGAAAAGCATTCAAGATGTAACCTAGCTTATTCTGAAAAGCATTCATGTGGTCACAAAGATGGTTTGGAATTGGAACTTATGTTTAAAGGGAAAGCAACCACAAATGTTTGGAAACTTTGACGCCTGACTATGTGGTAGAAGAGAAAAACCTGTTTTCTGGGGGAGAAATTCAAGCCTCCTGCAGAAACTTTCATAAGTAACAAGGAGCTGAGTATAGCCAAGACAATGGGGAAAATGTCTCCAGGGCACGTCAAAAATCTTCCCAGAAGTCCCTCCCATCACAGGCGCAGAGGCCTTAGAGGAAAAAATGGTTTCTTGAGTTGGGAACAGGGCCCTGCTGCTCTGTGCAGACCTGGGACATGGCACCCTGCATCCCAGCTGGTCCAGCTCCAGCCATGATAAAAAGGGCCAAGGCAGAGCTCAGGCTGTTGCTTCAGAGAGTGAATACTCCATACCTTGGCAGCATCCACGTGGTGTTGGGCCTACAGGTGCACAGAACACAAGAGGTGAGGTTTGGGAACCTTTGCCTAGATTTCAGAGGATGTATGGAAATGCCTACATGTCCAAGCAAAAGTCTGCTGCAGGGGCAGAGCCCTCATGAAGAACCTCTGCTAGGGCAGTGCAAAAGGGAAATGTGGAGTTGGAGCCCCCACAAAGAGTTGCCAATGGGGCACTGCTTTGAAGAGCTGTGAGAAGACAGCGACCATCTTCCAGACCCCAAAAAGCTAGATCCACTGATAGCTCATACTGTGCACCTGGAAAAGCTGCAGGCACTCAACATCAGACCATGAAAGCAGCCACAAGGGCTGAACCCTGCAGAGCCACAGAGGCAGAGCTGCCCAAGGCCATGGGAGCCCACATTTCGCATCAGTGTGCCCTGGATGTGAGGCATGGAGTAAAAGGAGATGATTTAGGAGCTTTAAGATTTAATGACTGCCAAGTAGAGTTTCAGACTTGCATGGGGCCCATGGCACCTTTGTTTTGACTAATTTCTCCCATTTGGAATGGGAACATTTACCCAATGCATGTACCCCCACTGTATCTTAGAACTAACTAATTTTTGATTTCACAGGCTCACATCCTTGTCTCGGATGAGACATTGAACTTGGACTTTTGGGTGAATGCTTGACTGAGTTAAGACGTTGGGGGCACTGTTGGGAAGGCAGTATTGGTTTTGAAATGTGAAAAGGACATGAGATTTGAAAGGGGCCAGGGGTGGAATAATATGGTTTGGTGCTGTGTCCCCACCAAAATCTCATCTCAAATCGTAATCCCTCCCTGTCAGAAGAGAGACCTGGTGGGAGGTGACTTGATCATGGAGGCTGTTTCCCCCATGCTGTTCTTGTGATAGTGAGTGAGTTCTCACAAGAGCTAATGTTTTTAAAGTGTGGTACTTCCTTGCTCTCACTCTCTCCTACTGCCTTGTGAAGAAGGTGCTTGCTTCTCCTTTGCCTTCTGCCATGATTGTATATTTCCTGAGGCTTCCCCAGCCAGGAGGAACTGTGAGTCAATTAAACTTTTATTTATAAATTACCCAGTGTCAGGTAGTGTCTTTATAGCAGTATGAAAATAGATTAATACAAGATGTGTTATCAAACCAAATGCTTTAAAGATACTTTACTGGTGAAATAATCACTACACTATAAATGCAACTTCATTTTTATAAGAGGGTTGCATAGTACATTATTTAATGGGTATGACTATTTCCTTTAATATACTTTTACACAATCTCAAACATTTTGATATGACAATGCTATAATGAAAGTTCTTACCATATATATGTATGCATGCAACAATTTCATATAAAGAAATAACTATATACACACACACATATATATGTTGGCCTATTGCACGTTATATATACGATATACAAGGTATCTTGTATATCATATATATAATAAATATATAATTAATGACCTTAAACTGCTTGTGTGTATGTGTAAACTCATGTTTTCCTGTAGAATCTAGTCCCAGAAGTAAAGCTGTCAGGTTAACGAAATGACATATTTAAAATTTTGATGCATGCTACTGACTACCCTTCAATAAAGATTTACCAATTTCATTTAGCAACAGTGTATGAGAGCATGTCTTTCTTCACATTTGTCTAGTTATTTTTTAAATAAAACATCAATATGATTGGAAAGACTGTATCTCCTTGCTTGTTAATTTGCATTTTATGATTACCAGGCAAGGCAGAATATTCCTCATGAAAGTATAAAATTTGTTAATCGTACATATTAACCTAAATTAGAATTCATTTTATAGTACAATTAACAATGATCTGCTGTTAAATCGCTACAGGATTACCTATCAAACTTGTCATTCTCCTTCCTGGGAAATTGATGACTATCAGGTTTTCTGTTCTTTATTTTGTGAATTAATTCATCAACATCATCATTATAACTGTCACTGTCATCAGCATGTACGTTTCTTGACACTTCCATTTTCTTATTTCTGCATTTCTTCATTTTTTCTTCAACCTTCAATGAAAGTTTCATACTTAGAATAATTGTCATTATTTTATCCAATAGAAAGCACTTTTCTGTGTTCATTCATCACTTGACTCAGTCTGTCATATTAGTCATGACATGATAAAATACCTTGTGCTTACTTTTTCATTATATATAATTATATGTTGTATTATAATTTTTATTGAAATTCATATAAAGTCTGATTTATTTCTGTTTGAGCGAATAAAATTTTCAAAACTTTCAAAATGGGCCCATTCCAAATTTGTGCTTTTATTCCCATTGCTGTCTAATATACATTTTCACCCCCTGGTGCCCTTGTGACGAGCAGAAATAGAGAAATAAAAAGACAAAGCCATCAAATCTGTCCTCTTCTATCTTTACCTCCTGGAGTTTACACTAAAAGGCCAGATTTAGACGATGTGACATTGTGGGGCTTCAAGAATAGAAAGGAAGCTTTCCCGTTTCTGCGGTAAGCTGTCTTTTCCCACTGTCTTTTATTTTACTTTTTCCCGTTGGATCCTAGGATATCGAAAATGTGAAGGTGCTTGCTGAAGTACAAGAACCAAAATTTGACACCACAAAAGAAGCGGAGTGAAACTGCTGAGATGCTACTTTAGAGTTCCGGAAAATGAGATGCTTCCCAAATTTCACATTCAGTAACCATGACATTTTATAGCTGGAGGATATACAGTGTAAGCAATTATCTACTTTGGCCCCATTATCAAAAAAGATTAAATGATTCATCTAAAGTGCCTGGCATTTTCTAGCATTTTATTGCACAAAACCTGATAATACTGTTTCATAATGCTGAATCAGATAAATTACCGATAAATTCATCAAATTAATCAAAAGAATTAAAAGTGTAACTCTGGGAAAGTAACGTAATGCCTCAGAAGGGGCTGAGAGGCCTCATCTACTTTTACTTTTTAAGGTGAACGTCACCAGATTTTTATCTATCTTTAAAACTCGACGTACCGAAATCAGGTTTCTACTTTGGAGTCAAATACTAAATTTTTGGCTGACAATCCATGGTACTGACATAATAAAGTTATACATGCTAAAACTTATGCTCTATTAAACAAAATCACATTAAGATCTGCTTTGACAGAAACATGTGTAAGTTGTGATTAAAAAATAGATGGAGATATCTATATACATTTGTTTTCAAACATACTTAAGGTTGTCATGATGAAATTATAAGCCTTAACATTGAGTTAAATGGATCAACTTGCACACCTGAAAGCATAACATACAGCTTCCTTTGCCCATGAATATTTGTTTCAACTCTCAAGGACAGATACATTTTTATAGCACTTCTCAGTCATTGCTTCTTTCCCATTGATTTCCCACTTTAAGTAAGTGCAATTCATCTTTAAGTCAATAGGGAAAAATTAAACCCTAGAGCTTATTAAATTTTTAAGCAATTTCCTATAGGCTAACCCTAGTTTACAAGTGTCTATATCCATGATAAAGGAATAGATTAGTTTTTTCCCAGTCCCTATTGCCACTTGTAAAATGGACAGACAGACTTGGGTTGATTAAGTAATGAAGATTATAGAATGTTTTCCTGAACTCCTATCATTTAAATTGAGAAATAATCTATTTCTACACACAATTATGTATATAGATGACCCGATTTTATATAAGTGCTTTTCATAAGTAAAAAAATTAGAATGCACCAAATACTTGGTCAAGAGAAAAAAAGCAAGTAGCAGCAAGTGACCCTATAAATCTTTCTGAACTTTTCTTTTTTCTTTCTAAGAAGAGCTGTGAGAAGAGAGCAACCATCTTCCAGACCCCAAAAAGGTAGATCCACCGACAGCTCATACTGTGCACCTGGAAAAGCTGCAGGCACTCAACATCAGACCATGAAAGCAGCCACAAGGGCTGGAACTCTAGTTGTAATATGCGTGCCTCATTCTTAAGTCTTTGTATATTGTGCTGTAGCTATTCTTCTAGATGTACTTGTGATGCTCTGTCACTGTGTGGTGGAGAAGAATGAACATTTTCTAATCCAAGTTCTATTCTTTTATAGTTATTTGTACTGTAATTACGATATAATGGTTTCTGGAACAAGTCCTGTATTGGTTTTGTATTCTTATTAAGTGTCTGTAACAACAGAAACACTATGGTTTTTTTTTCTCACATACTTAATTTCTCTGGAGCAGGTAAGCCACAAATCTAAAAGGTTTGTTGGATCACTAAACTGAGGCACACTTCTGATGTCCAATTTGCAATTAATGTTATGTTGGTGATTTTTTCATCATGTACCTATAACACTCTTGGTCTTCTTTTATTTCAACGGTAACTACTTCTGAGTTCCTTGCTTTTGTACTTTTTGTGTCATTATAAAATTCTCCTGGTCTATGTTAAAAGCATGTTCTGTGTCTGGTTTGTTACTATTTTCACAGTATACTTTATTTTCATTTAAATAAAAATCAGAAGATGACTGGCAAGCAAATTCTGGAAACCAAGAGTATAAATGAGATCAAAAGACATTTATGAGGCTGCACTATTTTTAAACAGGAAATATTAGGAATACATATTAGATGACCACTCCAGATACAACTTTTCCTGACAATCAGGTGCATTATTTGTCAAATTTGAGGGCATTTTCTTTGAGTTTGCTATTCCTGTAGAGTTATCATGGAGTGGCTCTTCCTAAAAACAAGGCAGCAGTTTTGTATTCTTCACAAATTTCACCCTAATTCTGCTTTAATTCAATTTTGATGAGTTTTAAAGTTTTTTTCCACCTGATTTGTCTTGTTTGATCCACATTTTCCTCATACTTTTGCACATAAGGGAATCTTGTATATACAGATATATGCTATTACAATACTTGTTCATTTCTGTTTGTTGAGACATTTTTTGCAGATGTGAAAGTGGTAGATTATGAGTTTTGTTTGTCAGATGTCTTTTCTGTCAGGGTATATGTTTTAAGGATAACTTTGTCTTTAAATAATGAAGTATGAAAAAATGAAAATTTAACTGTTATATTTCTTAATCTATGTTTACCTAATCCCAAATTACTGTCTTGTAACCAAAAAGTGAAAAATAGTTTGCATAAGCCTAAAATATAAGAAAAACAGAAACTATCAAACTTTACTTTGACAGTGTTTGGAGTAACATTAATTCATTGTGTGATAGATTTACCGAAAATGAAAATAAGAGATTTTTAGTAGTACAAAGCCATCTTCACTTAGCAAGATTTTACCTCACTGCACTGGAAATAATGATACCCAATAGTGCACATTTGAGTGTTTTTTCCAAAGATTACTAACTGGTGAGTAGGCAAACTTTAAATTATTAGGAGTCAAAATCAACACCAATCAAAAGAAAAGCAAATTCTTACATTTTAATTCAAATTATATACCGTAATATGATAGTGTTATATAGCTATATAAACTAGAGGCTTAAATCAAGTTCTAATAAATTTTCAGGTCCACAAATGACAGTTGATTTTAAAAATTTAACAATATTTGCAGATTTCCTATGATGAAATAAATTGGGAACATTTTTGCTCGAACCCAAACACCAAAAGTGCCATTTTGCAAGGTCTGATTCTCTTGATAGGTAGAGTTGGGTTGATTTTATGACCCCATTCTGCCCTGAACATAGATATTGAAATTAGTAAGAGATCACAATGGAGAATACGTTTTTAATATTGGTATTAGTCACCAGTAATATAAAACTGCAAATTTTGGACCACTGGCAATGATTACTTCTTTAACAAGAATCCAACTCAGCATAATTTTTATTGCTTAAAATTATAATTCAATATTTGATATTACCTTCTTTATTATATTAGGTTATAAAAATGGAACAGCAAACAATACTCAGGAACTTTTTGCCTCAGTTCCGAGGTTAATATTAGCTGTAAATCACTGTAGATTCTTAGAACGCTTTAAGTTTTATAAACAGTTAAAATGTTATTAAAATTAACTATTAAATTATATTCAATTGATTCTAAAAGGCTAGTCCAAAAGTAATTTCATTTGGATTATGCTACATTACCAAAGAAAACCAGAAATTTGAAATTAAATTTTTACATACCTGGGGCTGGCTACTTTCACATCCTTCAAGCCTTTCTTGCTCTCCCTCTGATGTCATTTCTAAGTCTTGTTCTGCTCACAAATCCATATATTTAGTTAAAATGAACTACTTAGAATAATTAGATAAAAACTTTAGTCTTTATAAAAATAGAAAATAACATACATTTTTCTTCTATAAATTGAGAATTTTAATGAAGCTTAATCTTTAGCAATATATCTACTTCTTAAGAATTACTTCTAGTTCTCCAAAACTTCAACAAACTACTTGGCAAGACACAAAATGTCACCAGATTCAAGCCATAGACCAACATCTCAAAGATTCACTCACAAATGAATCCACCCAATATAAATGAACAAAACCATCAGAAAAACAAAATTTGAAAATCCAGTATTAACAGATAAACTAACACTATATATTGTTCTTTGCTTCCTAATATTACCTTTATAATAACACACTAAATCTGCTTCTCATTATGAGTAACTTCCAATATGACTGTTACTGCTTATACCTTCATCCATATACACCCTGTTCATTATATCTGAAATGTTTTCCTCTACTATTCTGACAAATTTCATTTTTCAACAGCTGTGTAAACTCTTCTTTGATTCTGGCTCTTTCAGCCCAGATAAACAGTTTTATACAATACAGGTTTCATAAAACATGCAGTTAAGGTTTCAAAAGTGAGTTTATGTTTTGACTGACTATAACTAATATAGAAAGTGGGGGTTGGTGGATGTCCTTGAGTTTTCAGGAATGAGATGGCGGTTCTCTGGAGACTGAGTACCCTTTGCGGTGCCCAAGGAGGCCAAACTCTGTTGCTGCGAACCCCAGTGGTCAGACCTGCTCATATCTCAGCATTACTTCAGAACCGACCTACCCCAGAATGGTGTGGAGTGCAGTACATTGGCTTGTCACCGAGCCACCATTCTGGTTCCCAGGTTGCGTCTCTCCACTGGACTAGTGAGAGGGTTGTCAGTGTTTTGCTCCTGGGCCTGCTTCCAGCTGCTTATTTGAATCCTTGGCTCTGTGATGGACTCTACTCCTGGCTGCAACCCTCACTCTTCATAGTTACTGGGGCCTTGAACAAGTTGTTACTATGTTCATGCGGATGACTTGCAGAAAGCTCCCAAGGCAGAGCTTCTGGCACTTTCAGCTTTAACCTTTGCTGGGCTTTGCTATTTCAACTATCACGATGTGGGCATCTGCAAAGCTGTTGCCATGCTGTGGAAGCTCTGACCTTTCTGACTTAATACTTTGAAGAACTGATGTATGCCTCTTTGCCTCTGCTTTGTCATGCCATTCAACTCACAATAAGGAAGAAATAACAGGGTAAATCCATTGGTGGACAGCCTTCTTCTCTTAATCACAAGATTGTTTTCCAAATTTAATATTTGAGGAAAAGGTTTGAGAGGAATTATGACTAAGAAATCTTGACACTGAGTTTTGCATTGCGGTGAGTTAATGGGGTTGCCTCGCAGCTTCTCATTAAGAGTCACAGTATAACTAAACATGATACGAGCTTTTGCCTTTTATCAATCTCTTAAAGAGAATTCAGCTTTATTACTATTAATATATGATCAAACTTCTGTTTTTGCCCTGGGAATAATGGACAAAGGGAAATACTGTTAATTCATGAATAAAAACGTTGCAGAGTGTTCAGTTTTTGAAACCTTCCCTCTCTATTCAGTAGATACCACCAACTGATGGTTACATATACTAGGGAAATTTTAAAATTAGGAAATGCTGATATCTCACACTATGAATTTCTAAATCTTAGGAAGAAAAGCTTGGAGTGCTTCTGAATACATAGAAGTTCCATTTAACGGCAAGGTTCCCCTGTAGACATATCATCAACATATTACAAATTCTAAACTGAGACTCAATTCTCAAAAGTGTTTTACTTGTTCTGAAACAATCTGTCCATGAATATGAAACTGTAAGTAATACATTGTTATTTTCCCACTATGGGAATCTCTAATGTGAAAATGTATTCTATGAATTGTTTTTAAATAAAATGTTGTATAATTTTAAAAAAAAAGAAAAGTACACATATTCCAAAATGAACCTAACGGCTTGCAAAAAAAAAGTGTTTTTCAGTAAGAATAGCAAATCATGATCCTGAGGGGATAAATGTCAAAGCTTATGGGAGAGTGCTGTGGCATATCTTTAATGCAACACATCATACTTAAATATACCATTATCCTACATGTATTTTTAAGTTGTGGGGCTATGTGGCAGAGCATGTGTCCTACCTCGAAGAGGCAGCCCCTGGTCTGTTCTGGTAATGGTTGCTGTACTTTTACTACAATGTGCTGAGCCTAGAGTTGGGCTATTCGATTATTTTTATAATAATCTTTTAGCTAATGGTAACAGAGTGTCTTCTAACAAAATTGATGTTATCATGACAATTAACTAGCAGATAGAACAAATCTCACCCTAACGAAGTAAATATATCTCATTTTATTTCCACTTGGGGGGAATTAAGTCAATACTAGTGAGACATTCTTGGTATGAGAATATGTAACATGGCCTGTGCTTCTCAATAAGGAATTTGTTTTCTGACTTCTCTACACAGTAGGTATCTTTAAAAAATAACATCCTGTTAGTATTGGTACAGTTCTTATTGATGTTTATTCATGGTACCAGAAAGGTCTCATTGAAATTCTTATTTTAAAGACAGTTACTTTTTGAGTGACACAAATCACTATGTCAGAGTTGATCTCTCAACAACACAGGTTTGAACTGCAAGGGTCCATTATCTGCAGACTTTCTTCTGCCTTTGCCACCTGAGATGGCAAGATCAATCTCCCTCTACCTCCTCCTCAGCCTAGTCAACTTGAAGACTCTGAGGATGAAGAGCTTTATGATGATCCACTTTCCACTGAATAAAAATATATTTTCTTCATTGAGTTTCTTTGTAAGTTTCTTTTCCTCTAGCTTACTTTATTGTAGTAACAATACAGTATATAATACATATAATATGTCTTAATTAACTGTATAATCAATAAGGTTTCTAGTCAACAGTAAGCCATGAGTAGTTAAGTTTTAGGGGGGAGTCCAAAGTTATACACAGATTTCAAACTGAATGGGGGACTGGTACCCCTAAATCCCACACTGCTCAAGGCTCAGCTGTAATATGTATTTACTAAATGCAAAGCATTTACTTTATAAATTAAAATATCCAATTTTATAACAAGTCCAATTCATCATATGGTGACTATAAAGAAAACATACCACATACTAACTTAATGTTTTTTCTTATTTACACAAAAATATCATCTAGAATTTCAGAAACTACGATAATGAATTTTTTTCAGATAATACTGCTTGAGATTATAAATTGCCTACAAGTAACTTTTTAAATAATTCTGAAATCTAGATTACTAAGAAAGTAATTAAAAAATATACATTCAATTTACAGTGGCTTTTTTAAACTGCTGTTTTGTGATCAAAACTTCCTTCCTCTTACTTTTTTATCTATGACAGGACCATCGAGAGGAATTCACTATCAGAAGTCATACCTGGATCACTATTTTGAAGACTTTTACGTCTCTTGTTTGCTTTATATTCAGAAATTAGTCCACGAATGCTATGTATCAAAATGCAGTAAATACAATTACTATTTTAATACTGATAAGAAAAACTTTACCAAATACATTAAATTCTTAAGAGTGTATCAAACAATATCAGAACTTTAATTACACACTTTTAGTTTGTAAGCTCTACAAAACTCTTATTAAGCTTCTAATTAAAGAAAAAAAGTATTTATGAAGTGAGGACAGTATAACTCAGTAAATTAACTCATGTAAAGTTGACATAATGGAAAATGATCTGACTCATAATAGGACCAACGGGTATTTGTTCTTGATCAAGTCGCTTCTCTTAGGCTCAATGTCTTCTTCTAAAGAATGAAGGTTTTACTACCTTATTCACTAGGTTATTATAAACGTTTAATGAAACCACATTTTAATGTGCTAAGAGAAGATAGTAGAGCAATGGAATAATTTGTTCTTGAACTTTTTTGCTGAAATTATTTTGGAATCCCAAATGAAACCCAATGTGTATTTTCCCATATGTTCTAATATTAAAATGTTATGATCTTTTGAAAATGTTAAGTCCTAATTTTGCTTGTTACTTGTTCTATTATTTGTAGCTTATGATTCAGGACATCTCAACTATTTCACAGTTTGTAACTAAATTGATAAATAGATTGTCTCATTAAAATAGATAACATGATTATCCATTGTTACTTATGTCATCAATCACACCAAAGGAAGAAAGCTAACAGACGTCAAGACCTGGCTTGGACTACTACTATTTTTCCTCTATAGACTCTAACTCGGAACCAGTAGATCTTTGTTAGAATGATGCTTCCCCTCCACAGTCATCTCCTACTGACATGGAAGACAAAAACCCTCATATTTTTGAAGTGTCATGAAGGAGACGTAAGTGGTTATTTTCTCATTTCTGAGATATATACTAACAATATATTTGCACACAACACACCACGAGTTACTCAGCTCCATTCTCATTTCATAGATTACCTTACCCCAACGTTTTTGTAATGAAAATGTGTAATTTCATTATTGGCTAGCACCTGTTTTGCTTTGACTCACACTGTTTTCTGGGAACTTGTCAGCAAACTAGTCAAATGGCCTTCTTCTAACTGTGTAAAATATGGACTGCTTCACAGATTAGTGTGTCAAGCTTATGCAGGGGCCATGCTAATTTTCTCTGTATTGGTCCAACTTTAGCATATGTGCCGTGAAGCAAGCACAAAGCCCTACTTTTATAAATGATGCTGATCAGTCATGGATGAAGCTTGGCTCTGTTCACTCCAACTCACCTACTTAAGACTGAGATAATTCTGACTAACGTCTTCCTATGAGGTAATATTTGAAGATATTTTAAAAACTTCAGGTAGAGAAGCAAGTGGGCTGGGAGATTTTTATTATTATAGAAAACAGATCACTCGAGGGGCCAACCACAAGTTGGTGCCCACTGCGGATAACATGGGACCTTCCTCTATCTAATAAAAGCTGCTACATAAGATACAAATGGGCCTGGGGTAAAAATCTGGTAACAAAGAAGAAAAAACTTTGGTATCTTCCTGCAACACTATCTGAACGTCTCTAACAGCTTAGAACTATCCCAACTAGTATTTGCTAGAGAGAAGACAAACAAGGGACTCACAGAATAACTTACCACGAAGGTCTAGGATTCCAGGCTAAGATGTGGGCTCCACATGAGGTTTTGAGTATAGGGGGAAGGGTCAATTTGCTCACTATGTGTGTGGGTAAAGCTAGGATGTCCAGCAGCCAGAGCAGGGTACTAGTGCTCTGGAAACAACGGCTGGGCATATAAGCATATTTAGGTGAACTGTAAGTTGTGACTTGGAAGCCCATGTATAGATTACTATAAAGACTGAGGATCTGAATCAGAAGGGGCATCCTGGTGGCAAAGGTCAATCTTTACCAGACTGCAGGAGCAGTTTCAATGGCAAAAAGCAGTAACAGATTCCATAGACAGAACAGAATAATTAGAATGCCCTTTCCTCCCGCCACCGCCCCCGACTGACTTGTAAAACATGATTGTCTTCTTCAGACTTAGGGAACCTCTTAGGTTCTTGAAAAATTCAAGGTGGAGGGTATAGGAGATAGCTCCCAGGAGATAGTCCAACATTTTCTGATACACTGGACATTTCAAGACTCATAAGTAATTATAAAAATCATTTTATCCCATGCGTACGGGTTATACTTGGAATGAAATGGAAAACATTAGGATCCCTAAGCATAAAAGTCTGAAGAGTCTTGAGTTAAAGAGTCCTAGACTCATTGCTACTTCTAACTTGTCTAGTCTTATGCTTGATTTCTGGCTGATGAAGTGGACTAACTCACTGCCACTCCAAAACTACCTGAACCAAACTATGAAATCTCACGCGATGTATAAGATGCAATGGTTACAATTACTTTAAATCTCAATGTAGTGTTCACTAGCCTTTTAAACACTTACGCTTGAAACTTAGAAGCAGCAGCGTAGTCTTCTGCAGTCCATCCAGATATATCTTGGCAAAAGACGTCAATATTGTGCTGAAGAAGCTGGTAGACTACACTTGTTGATCCGTTACGAGCAGCAAGTATGAGGGCTGTTCTAAAATAAGAGAGATAATTTCATGCTTAAGAACTTTAGCAAAGTTATGTTAAAAGCTAAATTTATAAACTTTACCAATTTAATATGCCTGTCCATGTAGAATTAACCAATTATATGTACTAATAAACACAAACATCTTGGGTGCTCAAGGGTTCATCTTTGTAAATTGCCACCAAAGCCAAACAGAAGGAACAACAAGGAAGCCTCTTGTCCCACTGGGAAATGACACAGCAGAAGTTGCTAAAATAAAGTCCTTTGATGGGCAGAATACTATGCTCAGGTCACTTATCTAAAGTAGCTAAAAATTTAAGTGAAAAATTATCCATTTCTTCCCTAGTCTGATATAATATATTGTAATTCAAAATGAGCATGGGGTCAATAACAGCTATCTGCAGATTTAAAACAATAATAATAATGCTAATAATAACCACAGTAGTTTCAGTTAATAATGCTGATAATCATATGCGAGGCACTGGATTAAATGCCATATATACATATATTACTTACACACAACCAGCCTTGAAGGATATATTATTATCCTCTTTTTTCATAAAAGAAAACATAGCTGGTGATAAGTAATGTTCTCAAGGTCACACATCTAGCAAGCAGAAAAGCTAAGAATTAAACCCAGTCTTGTGTGAATCTACAGCCTATCTCTTTTTTCTCATTGTCACCCATGGCTTGTAGTCATTAAAAGAAAAGTTTACCCAGTTGAAGCTATCCTTTTTCCCTCTGCCCATACTAATTAAAAATAACATCAAAATACACTAGAAGTAAAAAGAAGAAAAAACCCAATGAACCCACAGTATCTGGCAATAGCAATTAATAGTCACTTAGGAATAACCTAACATTAATATTCTTGAAAGAAAGCAACCTGAAGCAGAGTCATCCGAAAGACAAAATGATTTTCAACTCTAATTTATCTTTAACATAGTATTTTTAAAGGAAAAGCATGTAAGAAGCAGAGATTGAAACTACTATAAAAGAGTTAAGCAATTTCAATATTGAGTCACAAAGTAAACTAAAAGTTGAAGTCTACACTTTTAAAACAAGTAAAACCAATATGAAATCCCTTTAGTTAATATAAGACCATATGACTCAAAGTATCACCTCATCCATCAACAAACATCAGTCAATATAATAAGAGAAGACAAATCCTGCAATACACTATTTTTTATGTTGCCCAGTCCAAATAATTGTTTTTCTACCTGATGACTTGTGTTGGTATTTCTCTCTATCCCAATAATAATAAGTTAATCTTATCAATTTAATATTTCTGACAAGTGACTGTTACCACTCTAGAACACGACTCAGGTTTAAAAATGAACAAAAAAAGAACTATTGTACCTTCCAAAATTATCTATTGCAGTTAAATCTGGTTTTTTCTTCAACAAAAATGCCACCATTTCCTCTTTTTTCCTATTTACAGCGAGTAAAAGTGATGTATGTCCACCCTGCAAAACAGCAAAAACAATTTATAATTCACAAAATTACACACTTCCCAACTGAACTGAAAACCTTATATTAAGATCCTATAAACTTAAACATGAAGCAGAAAGTAAATAAAAAGCAATCCCTTCCTTCTCACTCCACTGTACTTGCCCACATGCTGCTCCTTCCCTTTCAGATAACCCTCGTGGGGTGTCTGGAACGCACAGTAGCAGACTGGAGCACATATGCCTCACATAAAGGGATAACCGCTGCACAGCATACTCAACAGTGATATGAGCTCAAGGGAATCCAGATGTGATCCTTTAAGAGAAGCCTGAAATCTAGACATGTGTATGAGTTTCCTAAATTTTACATGTTGGCACAACTTATGGAGGTAAACTAAACTAAATCTATGGGACACATTTAGACTACAGACCTCGTGTTTTCATATTTGTTATGAATGTGTTTTTAAATAGTTGTATGTAAAGCAAATATTTGCATGTAATATATTTCCTTCTAGTTTCAGATGTTTTACTAAAAAAAATCATATGTCAACGGTAAAACAAATATACTTGAAATACTTTGAAAAGAACATTGGTTGATCATACCTGGCTTCTTGCTTCAATATCTGCACCATATGCAAGCAGTTTTCCTGCCATTGATATATTCTCATTATCAATGGCATAGTGCAGAGCCGTGTTGCCATACATATCTCTAACATTTGGGTCGGCGCCATGTTCCAGCAGGATGGATGCACAAACTGCTTCTTGACATTGTACAGCCTGTCAGTATTAGACCAAGAAATAGACTGTAAATTCTAGGAAATCTTCCACAGGATTCACCAACTAGTTATATTTCAGTGAGGTGAATTAATTTTATTCTGTGAATTTAAATTAAATCCATCCCATGCTGAAAGAGTTGGCTACCATATACCTTGATCAGAGCTGTCCTGTTTTCACTGTCAGTGAGGTTAAGCCGGCATTTTCTGGCCACCAAGTCAGCTACCACTCCCGGACGGCCATGGGCACACGCCAAATGTAGAGCAGTCCTATGAGAATGAGAGGTCGTTTTCGGCAATTGTAGTGCACAGTCCCAAAACATACAACGACACATGTAATTGTAAACATCAAATAGTATGTTATCCCTCTGCCTTCAGAACAAATAGTTACTTTTCTTGTGAAAAAAGGCAAGGTTTCCACATCCCAGGTGCTGCTGAGCCTGCCAGGGTAGAAAGCCCAGTGCCCTTGGTGACAACACTCACCCCACCCCCACCCCCACCCTTGCATCGTACCCACATCCTACCCAACTCTATCCCCCACCAGTTCCCTCACTCCATCCAACCCCCACCCCATCCAACCCTCACTCCACTCGACTCCCCACCACAGTCCCTCACCCAACTCTACCCCCCACGACAGTCCCCCATCCCACCCACCCCCACACCAGTCCTGCACTCCATCCAATCCCCACCCAACTCCACTTCCCACCAGTCCCCCAACCAACTCTACCCCCACCACAGTCCCCCCAACATCCAATGCCCCCAGCCATTCCCAACCACAGTCCCCCACCCCATCCCACCCCCCACCAGTCCTCCACCCCATCCAACCCCCACCCAACTCCACTTCCTAACAGTCCCCCACTGAACTCTACCCCCACCACAGTCCCCCACCCCATCCCACCCCCCACCAGTCCTCCACCCCATCCAACCCTCACTCCACTCCCCACCACAGTCCCCCACCCCATCCCACCCCCCACCAGTCCTCCACCCCATCCAACCCCCACCCAACTCCACTTCCTAACACAGTCCCCCACCCCATCCCACTCCCACCAGTCCTCCACCCAACTCTACCCCCACCACAGTCCCCCCAACATCCAACGCCCCCAGCCACTCCCCACCACAGTCCCCCACCCCACCCACCCCCACACCAGTCCTGCACTCCATCCAACCCCCACCCAACTCCACTTCCCACCAGTCCCCCACTCAACTCTACCCCCACCACAGTCCCCCACCCCACCCCACTCCTTACCAGTCCTCCACCCCATCCAACCCTCACTCCACTCCCCACCACAGTCCCTCACCCAACTCTACCCCCAACCACAGTCCCCCACCCCACCCCCACACCAGTCCTCCACCCCATCCAACCCCCACCCAACTCCACTTCCCACCAACACCCCCACCCAACTCTACCCCCACCACAGTCCCCCATCACATCCAACAACCCCTGCCCCAGCTAGTCCCCACCAGTCCCCCACCCCACCCATGCCTTCACCCCGCACTGTATCTCCCCCACCCCGAAACCAGGAACAGGGGCTTCTCCCATATCCCCAGGCCTCCTTCCGCAGCCCCCAGCCCCGGCTTCCTGTTCCCCTTACCTGTTCTTCTTGTCCCTGTCATTCACGTCATTCAGCCCGAGCAAGATGCTCTCCAGCAGCTTGTTCACATCACCGGCGATGGCAGCTTTGTGGATCATGCCCAGATCCTTCTGCCGGACTCGGTACCCGGAATTTGAGAAGCCATCCTTGTCACGATTCTTCCTCCAGGTAGCCATGCGTCTCCTACAGGCCGCCAGGAACGACCCCCTGACCCCCATCCTGAAGCCACAGATCTTCTCCCAGGCTGAGGAACCGGCTTCAAGACACCTCAGCTCCCACTCGCTTTCTGCCGCTCTGGAGCACAGCACCAGCACGTAACCAGGTCCAGCCGCAACCTCCGTCAGAGACACTCCAGTCTCCAGCCGCCCGGAGGAGCACCTAGCCCAGCAGAGCCTTTAGGCAACAGCGCGCATGCGCACCTCAGCCGGCCCACGAGGCCATCCGCGGAGAAGAGCGCCACCTGCTGGCGGAACCCCCAACCCGAACCGTTAGGAACCAGGGCGCATGCACACCTCAGCCGGCCCACGAGGCCATCCGCGGAGACTCCCGCGGGCTCCACCTGCTGGCGGCACCCCCGACCCGAACCGTTAGGCACCAGGGCACATGCGCACTTCAGCCGGTCCATTTTATGTATAAAATGCTGATATGCGACAAATATTTCTTACTTCCTATGTTTTCAGTAAAACTTTAACATTAGTAACAACTTAAAATTTTAACATATAATTCTGTATATAAAATGTGCCAAATATGTAATTTTTTATATATTTTGTTTATATAAATATATATGATGTGTTTTAATGAGACAAAATAAAGAAAGCACACAAATGTGTCCTTGTGTCCTTTATCAAGAGAAAACCTTTCTCTAACCAGAAGTTTTTTTTTTTTCTGGTAATAGAGTACCTTTGTAGTTATCTTTGCCGCAAGGATGAACTCTCAAGCAAAACAGTTATTTATGACAAGTATACCGTTCACTGCAAACCCACAATAATGATAATTTCAAAGAATTTTTAGTATTTAGAGAATATTTAGTATTTAGAGAAATTTGGAATTTTTAGTATTCCAAAAGCATTTGCATAAACGCTTGAAATTTTTCAAAATGGAAAAAGTTTTTTCTCTCTAGTACTACAGGATTGTTGTAAAATATGTTATAAAGATATAGAAAATGTAAATGTTCCTCCATAATTCCACCCTCCTGGATCTAATACCGTTAACATCTTGGTATGTATCCTTTTAGATTTTACAAATGTCCATATAAACATGTAGAAGAATCTTTTACATAAATAAGGCCATATTATATACATAGTTATATAACTGCTTCTTTTTCCCTTACTTAGAAATGTATTTGAAGCTCTTTCTCTGACAATGTATAAGCAGTCATCATTCTATCAGATCCTTATAAATGTCTGCCTGGCACACTATCTTATGAATATTTATAATTTAATCAATTCCCAATTGATGGACTTTTCGGTTATTTTCCATTTTTTATTATTATAAACAATAATTAAGACCATAATTTTCTTAAGCCAGAGGGCACTGACTCAAATATTTAAGCATAGACATAGCAGTTCATTTATAATGTAATTAAGACAAACCCACTAAGATTCAGAGATATATGTTTTAAAATAGCTTTTTAATAGCCTGAGCGCTAGTATTTTATGAAAGTATACCTTGTAGGCTTCCCTTAGGTTAAATTTCTGTTGAATGGAAAAAAAAAACTCACAAAATATAAAATTGTACTTATGCACATAGGCAAGGTCTGGAAAGTAACATGGAACACTTATACAAGCAGGTTTGTTAAGTGTGAGATTACAGGTACATTTTCTTATGTTATTACTATATGTGTTTTACACAATAAACTTACATTCTTTCTCATTTATACTGACTTTCAATATATTTCAAAATCCAAATTTTTCATAATGTAGCCATCAACCATTTTCCTGCTTAAAAGTGAGCCTCACAACACTGCTGCACCTCTAATACTTTAACAATATGCATTTGTTGAAATGTTCTCTAAGCTAAGGACTTGTAAAAGTAGTGACATTTCAAAGCCTCCTCAAAACAATCTCAATTTATTTCAGTATTTTAGTTCAGAGAAACAATGAAAAACCTGAGTTTTCCACACGTTGGAAACTACACATAAATTCCTGTAAATTTAATAGACAGGAGACTAGTCATCATGATACTCTATTAAAGAAAACTTTACTCAACTTACTTCCAGGTTATTAGGCACACTGGGGTAACTACCCATAAATGGGACATGTTGGCCAGGACTGTGAATGGGGCTCTACTGTGGCACCCTTCCTCTAAAGAGCTGTCATAACCATGAAAACCTTATAAGCCAAAACAAAACAAAACGAAACAAAAAACCTCACCGTTCCCACAGACCCTTACCAGACCTGAAGTCCAGCCTTCCTAGCTCAGCCCATTTACAAGTTCATTACGTAACTTCTCTGTGCCGGGACCCTGTGCTAGGTGCTGAGGATATAACAGTACTAGGAAAAGTGCCTGCCTTCATTGAACTTATTTGCAGGAATGGATTAGAGATTTTTTTCCCCCAAAACAGAGATCACCATGTGTTATGCCAGCATCACCTATCATCATTCATCTGCCTACTCCATTTTTACAATTAGAAAAATTCTCTAACATACGTTAGATACCAAGGTTTGTTAGAAAAATAAAATAAGGCCTGTAATCCCAGTACTTTAGGCAGCTGAGACAGGAGAATTGCTTGAGGCTAGGAGTTCAAGACCAGCCTGGGCAACATAGTGAGACCCTGGGTGTGGTGAGAAGCACTTGTAGTCCCAGCTACTTGGGAGGCTGAGGCAGGAGGATTACTGGAATCCAAGAGTTGGAGGCTGCAGTGAACTATGATGGCACCACTGCACTCTAGCCTGGGCGACAGAGAAAAACCCTTTCTAAGAAAATAAAAAATAAAACAAAATAAGACAATATATACTATAATTATTTAGCCTTTTAGTATGATCTTCACCTGAATTTTCATAAATTTTAAAATAAAAGGAATAAAGTTCTCTTTACATATATTTACATACACATATACTCCTAAATCTTACCCCTTATTATTCCTGGTTATTAAACCAATGTGTTAAATACAAAACTGAACTTCAAAGACCATTTTAAATTACAAGTGTAACTTCAAAAACAAACACAAATTAAATGGCCTTTCTTGTGCTAGAAGAAGCATTTTAAAAAGGGAATCTTGGCATTTCATAACTACATCAACTTTACAATATTGATCTGACAAAGTGACACTGGACAAAGGTTCTCTTTCAGCTTCAAAAGATGAAAAGCTCGTCCTGTCAGTTGATAATAGTTGCTGAGAATAAAACAATCCACTATAGGTTGGTGCAAAAGTAATTGCAGTTTTTGCAATTAAAAGTAATGTCAAAAACCGCAACTGCTTTTGCACCAAACTAATAGCTACTACCTAGCCCCTCGTCCTGTTATCACCAAAAAAACTAGATGGTCCCTAATGGACAGGAAGAGACTCTTGGCTACAGTAAATCAAAAAGGTACTACTCCCTGTTATTGAAATAAACACTCTTAAGATGAACAGTGATATGACCGAATGTAACAGCAAGTAGATTTTTTTTAATCCTTCATAAAATGTTGCAATTTCAAGGACAGCTGCTATCATATTCATGTATCAGTTATCACCATCAAAAAGTTTTCAGTTGCCCTGTTTCTCTACAGAAAATTTTTATCTCCCTCCTATTACAAGTTTAGGAGGAGATAATGAGAAGTTAAAAGGAAGGGGTAATGACGTGCAAAGAGGTGAATATGAGGCTAGTTGTCAATGTTGAAAGAATATATCATAACACTTCTGAATATCTAAGCTGGAAGGAAATGAGGACTGGAGTGGGATTCAATTAATAGCCCACAGGGGATATTATAATCTACTTGTTTAATTATATGAACTGTGCCCTATGCGTGGCCTATTGCCAAACACAATCTCTCTCTTCCTTGGAACTAATTAAATGAGAAAGGATATAGGAAAGTCATGGAAACAAAAGAATAGAACTGCCAAACTGTACTAGCTTCATAAAGTATGGTGCCTGCAGTCTCAGATATACTTATGTTTAAATATAGATATATTTAAAAGGCTACAGCAATATCTACCCTCTCCCTACAGCCTAGTCCAGTGAGGGGTTTTCCCTCCTCTCAAAGTCCAGCTCCAGGCTTCTTGTTCTACTTCAGGTACCTGATTATCTAGGTTCAGTTTTGAAGTAGTTGACTATGTTTGAAGTGGTAGATGATTTTTCTAGTAATTATTCTTAGCTGCCTGATTATTTTAAAGTTAATAATGTGTAAGACCTCAAGAGGGCTTTAAAAACAAACCAAAACTACCTGGTTGAAACGACTGCTCAAACAATAAACTTTCAGTTAAATGTTCCTTTATTCTTTTTTCCTCTTCTTCCTTTTGTTGTTCTTTTGCAGATGGGAGAAGAGTAGCAACAACCTCTTTTCTTCCCAAAGCCTTCCTTTGGCTTTGCTTGGCAATTTAGAGATGGAATTTGTCTATTACACCATAGTGACAGGATTGAAAATCTCTACAATGAATCACACTTTGAACTTTAAGGCAAACTCATAGGGATTATACAGTGTCAACACCTGCTTATGTGTTGACTGATCATCTGCATAAAATACAAACTCCGAGGGTAACACGAAAATAGGAAGATTTCCTTCCACTAACTCTGCTTGTCTTTTTTGTTGATGCATTGGCACTGAATCCCCCCTCCCTTGCTGCAGTTTCTGTTTTTATAGTCTCAAATCTATTTTGCACTTTTCTTAGATTCAGTTAAAAACTCCAAAGCATTTTGGCAATCTTGGCAACACCGGCTTCCTTGGAAAGCAGCTGAGACTGCTCCTCAGCTCCTTTGTCAGCATCTCTAGGCTGCACTGCCTGCTGGGATACTGGAGGACTCAAAATGCCTCTAATCAGAAGATTATTTAAAGGTTGTTTCAAAATACGAATTTAGAAAAAGACTAGAAACAAGATAGGAAAGAATGTGTGGCAGTATCTCCTAAAGCTTAACAAATGTAAACACATGACCCATCAATTTGATTACTAAATGTAACACCCCGAGGAAAATCCTTCTTACATCATCAAAACACATTCTATATTTTACACGTTTTTACCCATCATCACTATTCCTAATATTTCCAGAAGGAAAACCACTCAGGTGGACTTTTGCCATGGAATATTTGAATTGTTTGATAGTTTGATAGTCACATGATGGAATTCTATCACCAATGCTAATCAATGATCCAAAAAATTATGCAGAAATACAGATGTTTCAAACAACATACACAGTTTAACATATATATACAAACATTCATGCTTTCTTATTTCATGTAAATAAGGTACAAAACAGCTGAAAGTACAGGTGATCTATGCTGTTAAAAGTCAGTTTAGAGGTTACTCATGGAGGTAGTACCTGGGAGGGGCACAGGAGTCATCTGCCCTTCTTTCTCTTGCCTAATTGCTTTGGCTAAAACTATGTTGAATAAAAGTGTTATGTGCTATGTAGAATGAAAGTTGAGACTGGCATCCTTGCCTTGTTTCTAATCTTAGAGGAAAAATTTTACTTTATACCACTGACTATATGATATGCAAACTTTTCATATATGGTCCTCAATATGTTGAGGTAATTTTCTTCTTTTTTTTCTTTTTCTTTTGAGACTGAGTCTCGCTCTGTTGCCCAGGCTGGAGTGCAGTGGTGCGATCTCTGCTCACTGCAAGCTCCGCCTTCTGGGTTCCCGCCATTCTCCTGCCTCAGCCTCCCGAGTAGCTGGGACTACAGGCATGTGCCACCACGCCTGGCTAATTTTTTTGTATTTTTAGTAGAGATGGGGTTTCACCGTGTTAGCCAGGATGCTCTCAATCTCCTGCCCTCGTGATCTGCCCGCCTCGGCCTCCCAAAGTGCTGGGATTACAGGTGTGAGCCACTGCGCCCGGCTGAGGTAATTTTCTTCTAGTCCTAGTTTTTCAGAGTTTTTGTCTTGAAAGGATGTTGAATTTTACCAAATGATTTTCTGCATCTGTTGAGATGATCATGTCCTTTCTATTCTCTATTCCTTTAATGTTATGTATAACATGTATTCATTTCTACATGTTGAATCATTCTTGCATCTCAGCATTCCCACTTGGTTACGATGTAATATTTTTAATATGTTTGTTACATTTGGTTTTGTAGCATTTTGTTGAGGACTTTTGCCTCTATGTTCTTCAGGGATATTGACCTGTAGTGTCCTTTTCTTGTGGTGTCTTTGGCTTCAGTATCAGGGTAATGCTGACCTCAAAATTAGTTTTGAATTGCTTCCTGCTATTCAATTTCTTCGAAGTCAGTGAATGAGTGGTGGCTGAATGTGAAAGCTAGGACGTTACTGTGCACTACTGTAGTCTTTATTAAACACTGTACACTTAGGCTGCACTAAGTATATTTTTATTTTTCTTTCTTCAATAATAAATTCACCTTAGCTTACTGTTCCTTTTTGACTTTATAAACTTAATGTTTCTTTCCTTTTTTTTTTTGAAAGAGAGTCTCACTCTGTCGCCCAGGCTGGAGTGCAGTGGCACGGTCTCGACTCACTGCAACCTCCACCTCCTGGGTTCAAGTGATTCTCCTGCCTCAAACTCCCGAGTAGTTGGGACTACAGGCGCTCGCCACCATGCCCAGCTAATTTTTTTATTTTTAGTAGAGACAGGGTTTCACCATGTTGGTCAGGCTGGTCTCGAACTCCTGACCTCATGATCCACCTGCCTCAGCCTCCCGAAGTGCTGGGATTACAGGCATGAGCCACCATGCCCAGCTGACATATTGAAAGTTCTGAAGGAAAAAACCTTTAACCCTAGAATAATGTATCTGGCGAAAACATCCTTCAAACATGAAGGAGAAATAAAGATGCTCCTAGACAAACAAAAGCTGAGGGATGTCATCAACACCAGACCTGCCCTACAAGAAATGCAAAAGGGAGTACATCAATTAGAAAGAAAAGGACACTAGGGAGCAATAAGTCATCACTTGAAGGGATAAAAGTCACTGGTAATAATAAGCACACAGAAAAACAGAATATTATAACACTATAACTGTGGTGTCTATAATATTCTTAAATAGGAAGACTAAAGCATGAAGCTTTCAAAAATAGTAACTACAACTTTTCAAGACATAGACAGTACAATAAGTTATAAATAAAAGCAACAGGCCAGGCATGGTGGCTCACGCCTGTAATCCCAGCACTTTGGGAGGCTGAGGCAGGCAGATCACCTGAGGTCAGGAGCTCAAGACCAGCCTGGCCAACATGGCAAAACCCCTTCTCTAATAAAAATACAAAAATTAGCCAGGTGTGGTGAGGCACACCTGTAATCCCAGCTACTTGGGAGGCTGAGGCAGAAGAATCACTTGAACCCAGGAGGCAGTGGTTGCAGTGAGCTGAGATTGTGCCACCGCACTCCAGCCTGGGTGACAGAGCGAGACTCCAACTGAAGAAAAAAAAAAAAAAAAAGGGTAAAAAGCAGGAGGACAAAGTGTAAGTGGACAGTCTTCATTAGTCTTTTTGCTTGTTGGTTTATGCAAGCAGTGTTAAGTTGTTATCAGCTTAAAATAAGGTTATAAAATAGTATCTGCAAGCCTCATGGTAACCTCAAATCAAAAAACATGCAAAGGATAAACAAAAAGTGAAAAGCAAAAAAATTAAGTCATATTAGAGAAAATTACTTTCACTAAAAGGAAGAGGAAGGAAAAAAAGGAAGAGAAGGCCACAAAGCAACTGAAAAACAAACAAGATAGTAAGAGTAAGCCCTTACTTATCAGTAACAATGAATGTAAATGGACTGAACTCACCAATCAAAAGACATATGTGGCAGAATGGATAAAAAAAAAAGAAGACTCATTTATCTGTTGCCTACAAGAAACGCACTTCACCTCCAAAGACACACACAGTCTGAAAATAAGGTGATGGAAAAGATTACCTGCCAATGGAAACCAAAAAAAAAAAAAAAAGAGCAGAAATAACTATACTTATGTCAGACAAAATAAACTTTAAAAAAACTATTAGAAGAGACAAAGAATGCCACTATATAATGACAAAGGGGTCAATTTAGCAAGAAGACATAACGATTGTAAATACATATGCACTCAACACTGAAGCACCCAGATATATAAAGAAAATATTATTAGAGTTAGAGAGCTAGAACTCCACATAAATAATACCTGGACATGTCAATGACCCACTTTCAGCACTGAACAGATCTTCCACACAGGAAATTAAGAAACAATGAACTTAATCTGAATTATAGACCAAAAGGATCTAATACATATTTACAGAGTATTTCACCCTGTAAGAGCTGCAGAATACACATTATTTTCCTCAGCACATGGGCCATTCTCAAGTACAGACCATATGTTAGGTCACGTCTTAAAACATTAAGAAAATGAAATTTGAAAACGTACAAGACTATCAACAAAAAACAAGCAGATACATATACAAATAGTCACCCCCTAAATTTTGTGAGTGAGATAATACTGCCACTCCCGCCTGGCTCAGGTGCCAGCAGGAGGAAGGCGCCCTCCAGATTCTGCAGAAGGGGGAGGACTCTTCCTCGCCCTGGCTGTGCCTCCACCACTGCCACAGAGGTCTGAGATAAAGCACCCGCAGCTTCCTACCCACCCAAGGCCAGGCTGGGCTGGCCCTGCAGAGCTCCTACTCCCCCTTCCCAGCCCCCAGACTTGCTACTGCTGCCATCACTAATGCAATGCCAATATAACCACAGCTGCTGTCGCCCTCAATGCATTGGTCCTCCCCACAAGGCTCCTACCACCTGGTCACCACCGGAGCCTGGCCACTGCTGCAGCCCTGCTCCCGCCCTGGCCGCAGCCAGCCACCCTCCTACCGCAACCGCCCTCCTACCGCTACAGATTGTTGCAGTCTCTGTCGCTGCCACCAACCAGCAGCAAGGTGAGCCGCGGTGTCGCAGGATCCGGCCTCCAGCGTGCCACAGGGGGCTCCTCCTCCTCCTGGCATGGAATAGCTGGGCAGGCAAAGCCAGAGAAGCCTATAAGAGGATGCACAGGGTGGTGGTGTTAGAGCCTCACCTTGTTATGCCAGCCACTGGGTGGCAGGGGCTGGTTTCAGTTAAGGCACTCACAGCCACCCTCCAAAGTCTAGCCTCTCCTTTTGCTCCAAGCTGGCCAGGAACTGGGGCCTGAGGTAGGTGCTGGAGACACCACAGTGCCAGGCTCCCCACTCCACAGGAACTGCTGGGCCCACCCGGGCTGCACTCCTCAGGGAACAGGAGCAGCAGACCCAGCCAGCCCTCCACACCCAACTGCCAGTTCCCGTTCCTGACGCCTCCACTCACAGGACACTGTCCCCCGTGATGTCCACTACTCCATACCTGGGGGTCACAGTCTCTGCGCCACAGACCCAGAGTGCAGGCGCCCAGGAAATGCGGCGGATGTGGGGGCCCTACCGTGCTCAGGATTCCTGTGAAACAGCTGTGCGCCCACTGTGCTCCAGCAAAGGTGGGGTAAGGGCAGGGCCAAACTCAGGGCAGGGCAGGGTAGAGCAGGCCCAGGGTAACACAGGGTGAAGGCAGGACAGGGTCAACCAGGGCAGGTTTATGGCAAAGGGCAAGGCCAGAGCTGGGAGCAGGGTAGGTGTAGGGCCAGGGCAGGGCCAAGACAGTGGCAGCTCCAGGGCAGGGCTAGGGTTAGGACCATAGTTATGTCCAAGGCCAGTGCCATGGAAAGGGCAAGGGCCGGGGGAGGGCCAGGGTCATCTAAGGACCAGGGACAAAACTAGGCCCAGAGCAGGGCCAGGATGGGTACCCGGCAGGGCCAGGATCTCAGACAGGGCCATGGCAGGGCCAGGGCCATATTCAGGTCTGTGCTATGGCTGGTCCAAGACAGGGCCAAGCCAAAGCTAGGGTGAGGGTTAAGGTAAAGCCAGAGCAGGGTCAAAGCTAAGGTAGGGCCAAAGCAGGGCCAGGACAGGCAGGGCAAGGCAGGGCAGGGGCAGGGAACAGCCAGGGCAGGACCAGGGCCATGGCCATGGCAGCGGCAGGAACAGGTTCAGGGCAGGGGCAGAACAACAGCAAAGACAGTGCAGATTAATGGCACAGCCAGGTCCACGACAGGGTCAGGGCAGGCTCTGGACCATGGCAAAACCAGAGACAGGGCTGGGGTAGGACAGTGGCAGGGCCAGAGTCAGGGCAACAGACAGGGCAGTGCAAGGCCAGGGCAGGGCCAGGCATTTCAAAGTCGGGACAGGGTAAGGGCCAGGGCAGAACCAGGGTAAGGTCTCAAGCAGGGTAGGGCTAGGGCCAGGATAAGGTCTCAAGCACAGAAGGGCTAGGGCCAGGACAGGTCCAGAGCAGGGCCATGGAAGGGCCAAAACAGGGGAAGGGCCAGGGCCGGGGCCAGGGAAGGGCCTGAGAAGGGTAGGGTCAGGGCCAGGGTCAGGGTAGGGACAGGGCCAGGGATATGGCAGGACCAGGGCAAAGCCAAACCCAGGGCTGAGCCATGGTATGGTATGGCCAGTGCAGGACAGGACCACAGCCAGTCCATAGAGAGGGCAGGGCTGATGTCAAGGCAGGGCCAGGCTAATGCCAGGGCTAAGGCAGTGTCAGGGCACGTCCAAGGTGGGGCCAGGGCCAGAGCTGAGCCAGGGAACGGCCAAGGCAATGGCACGGCCGGGTCAGTGCCAGGAGAAGACAGAACAAGGCAAGGCGATGGTAGGGGGAGGGGAGGGAAAGCACAAGGCAGGGCCAGGACACCTTCAAGCCCAGTTAAGGGTCAGGGCCAGAACTATGGGAGGACAAAGACCAGGGCCAGGTCCAGAGCAGGGCCTAGCCAAGGCTAGGATGAGGGCCAAGGTAGGGCCAGGGCAGGGCCAAGCCAGAGTAGGGCAACGGCAGGCCCAGGGCAGGGTGACACAGCCAGAGCACGGCAGGGCAGGGTGGTGCCAAGACCAGGGCAGACCGGTGCCAGCTCAGGGCCGGGGAAAGACCAGGGATAGGGCAGAGCCAGAAAAGCATTTGGATCAGGGCCGGGACCAAGGCAGAGCAGGGCCAGGGCCATGGCAAAGTCAGGGCAGGTCCTTGGCAGGGCCAGGGCAGTGGCAGGGATGGGGCCTGGATAAGGGCAGGGCCTGGGCCCGGGCTGGGCCAAGACTAGGCCAGAGCCAGGCCCTAGTGAGGGCAGGGCAAAAGCCAAGGCAGGGTCAGGGAAGGTCCAGGGAGGGGCAAGCGCCAGGCAGGGCCAAAGCACAACCAGGGCAGGGTAAGGCAGGGCAATGGCACCATTGGTCCATGACAGGGTGAGGTCAGTGCCAGGAGAGGGCAAAACAGGCAAGGCCATGGTGGGGCCAGGGCAGGAATGGGCCAAGGCAGGGCCAGGACATGACCAAGGCCAGGTCAGGGCCAGAACAGGACCAGGACAATGACTATTGGCAGGACCAGGATCAGGACAAGGGGCAAGGCCAGAGCCAAGGCAGGGTCAGCGCAGGTTCAGGAAGGTCCAGGGCAGAGGCAGGGCCAGGGCCTGGGCCACAGAACGGCCAGTGCAAGGGCAGGACCATGGCAGGGCCGGGACAGGCCAGGTAATGGTAGAGCAGCTCCAGGGCAGGGGCAGGGCAGGGCCAGGCTGAAGGCCTAGGCCATGCCCAGAGCAGGGCCAAGGAAGAGGCAGGGCCATGGCATAGCAAGGCCAGGGAAGCACAGGGACAGGAAAGGTCAGGGCAGGTAGGAGCCAGAAAAGAACCAGGGCCAAGGAAGTGCCGGGTCCAGGACAGGGCCAGACCCAGGTCAGGACCAAGGCCAAGTCAGGGTCAGGGCTATGGCAGGACCAGTGGCAGGGTAAGGGCCATGGCAGGAGCAGTGGCAGGCCATGGGCATGGCCAAATCAGGGCCAGGGCCAAGGCAGAGCCCTTACATGGGCAGCCTTGGGCAGGGCAGGGCCAGGGTAGTGCAGTGCCCAGTCAGGGCTGGGCCAGGGCAGGACCAGAACCGGGGCAGGGTCAGGGTGAGGACAGAACCAGGGCAGGGCAGAGTCATGGCCAGGGAAAAACCAGGGGCAGGGTCACAGCCAGGGACATGACAAGACCAAGGCCAGGGCCAGGACAGTGCCAGAAGCATGGCAGAACCAGGGCCAGGGCAGGGATATGGCACGGCAAGGGCTTGGGACAAGGCAGGGTCAGGGCCAGGGCCGTGGCAGGACCAGGGCCAGTGGAGGGCCAGGGTAAGGCTAGGATAGCACAGGGCCAAGACATGGCAGAGACACTGCAGAGCAAGGACCGGGTCAGGGGATGGCAGGTAAGGACAGGGAAGTCCAGGGCCAGAGTCAGGTCCGGAACATGGATAGGGCAGAAACAGAAATATGGCAGGATCAGAAAGGTGCCAGGGCAAGGGCAAGGCCAGAGACGGACCAGGGAAAAAGAATGGCCAGGGAGGGCCCAGAACAAGGCCATGCCAAAGACAGGGCCAGGGCAGGGCAAGGCCAGGGTAGGGCAGGGCCACGGTAGGGTGAGGGTAGGGCCAGGGCAAGGCCGGGGCCAGGGCAGGACTAGGATAGCACAGGGCCAAGGCAGGGCCAGAGTACGGCAGGTCCAAGGAGGGGCCAGAACAACGTCAGGGCCAGGGCAGAACCAGGACCAGGACAAGGCAAAGCCAAGGCCAGGGCAGGGCAAGGGCAGGGCAAGGTCAGGGCCAGGGCAAGGCAGGACTAGGGTAGCATAGGACATGGCCAAAAACAGGGCAGGGCCGTAACAGGGGCAGGACAAGAACCAGGCCCCAGGTAAGCCTAGGATGAGGGCCAAGGTAGGGCCAGGGCTAGGTCAAAGCTAGGGTAGGGCCAAAGCAGGGCCGGGGCAGTCAGGGCAGGGCCAGGGAAGCATAAGGCCATGGCAGGACAGAGCAAGGACATTGCCAAGACCAGGGCAGGGCCAGAAAACGGCCAGGGCAGGGACAGGGCCACGGCCATGACAGAGGCAGGACCAGGTTCGGGGCAGGAGCGAAACACGGGAAAGGACAGTGCAGGTTCATGGCACAACCAGGGTCCAGAACAGGGTCAGGGCAGGGCCAAGGAAGGGTCTGGGCCATGGCAAGACCAGTGATAGGGCTGGGGCTAGAACAGTGACAGGGCCAGAATCAGGGGAAGGGCCGAGCAGTGCAAGGCAAGGGTAGGGCCAGGCATTTCAGGGTCAGGGCCAGGGCAGAACCAGGGCAAGGTTTCAAGCAGGGAAGGGCCAGGGCCAGGACAGGGCCAGGGGCTGGGTTAAGACCAGGGCACCGCCAGAACAGGGGAAGGGCAAGAGCAGGGTAAGGGTCAAGGCCAAGGCCAAGGCCAAGGTAGGGACAGGGCCAGAAATGTGGCAGGATCACGGGCAAGGCCAAAGCCAGGGCTGAGCCAGGGCAGGGCATGGTATGGCCAGTACAGGACAGGACCAGAGCTGGTCCATAGACAGGGCAGAGCCAACGCCAAGGCAGGGCTAGACTAGTGACAGGGCTGAGGCAGTGTCAGGGTATGTCCAGGGCAGAGCCAGGGCCAGAACCGAGCCAGGGCACGGCCAAGGCAGGGTAGGGGAGGTCAATGGCATGGCTGGGTAAGTGCTGGGACAGGGCAGAACAGGGGAAGGTGATGGTAGGGGCAGGACAGGGGCAGGCACAGGCCAAGGGAGGGCCAGGACACCTCCAAGTCAAGTTCAGGGCAAGGGCTATGGCAGGAGAAAGGCCAGGGCCAGGGCCAGGACCAGGTCTGGGCTAGGGCCAGATCCAGAGCAGGGCCTAGCCAGGGCTAGGGTGAAGGCCAAGTTGGGGCCAGGGCAGGGTCAAAGCCAGAATAGGGCAAGGGTAGGGCCAGGGCAGGGTGGTGTGACAAGACCAGGGGCAGAGCAGTGCCAGCTTAGGGCCGAGGAAAGGCCAGGGCCAGGGAAGAGCCAGGAAAGGGTCTGGGTCAGGGCCAGGACCACAGCAGAGCAGGGACAGAGCTGTGGGAGAGTCAGGGCAGGTCCTTGGCAGGGCCAGGTTCCAGGCCAGGGCCAGGGCAGCCGCAGGGGCATGGCCTGGATAAGGGCAGGGCCAGGGATATGGCAGGACTAAGCGCAGGGTCAGGGCTCGGACTGGGCCACGACAGGGTCAGAGCCAGGCCACAGTGAGGGCAGGGCAAAAGCCAAGGCAGGGTCAAGGCAGGTCCAGGGAGGGGACAGCGCCAGGCAGGGCCAGGGCACAACCAGGGTAAGGCAGGGAAGCAGCACCACTGGGCCATGACAGGGCAAGGTCAGCGTCAGGAGAGGGCAGAACAGGCAGGGCCATGGTGGGGCCAGGGCAGGAACAGGAAAAGGCAGGGCCAGGACAAATCAGGACCAGGACATGACCAAGGCCATGTCAGGGCCATAACAAGACCAGGACCATGACCACTGGCAGGACCAGGGCCATGGCAGGACCAGGGTCAGGACAAGGGGCAGGGCCAGAGCCAAGGCAGGGTCAGCGCAGGTTCAGGGAAGGTCCAGGGCAGCGGCAGGGCCAGGGCAGGGCAAGGCCATTGCAGGGCAGGGCCAGGGTAGGGTAAGGGTACGGCCAGGGCAAGGTCAGGGCCAGGGTGAGGTCAGGGCCAGGGCGAGCTCAAGGCCAGGGCCAGGGCAGAACTAGGATAGCACAGGGCCAAGGCAGGGCCAGGGCAGGGCAGGGCCAAGGAGGGGCCAGGGCCAAGGCATGGCCAGTGTGGGGTCTGGGCATTGTCAGGGACAGGGCAAGGCCAGCGTAGGAAAAGGTCAGGGTAGGACAAACCCACGGTAGGGCCAAGCAAGGGCAAGGCCAGGGCAGGAAAAGACCAGGGTAGGACAAGGCCAGGGGTAGGGCAAGGCCAGGGTAGGGCCAGGGCCAGATCAGGGTCAGGGCAGGGTAGAGCTAGGGTAACATAGGGCATGGCCAAAAGCAGGGCAACAAGGGCAGGACTAGAAACAGGGCACAGGCAAGCCTAGGGTGAGGGCCAAAGTAGGGCAAGGGCTGGGTCAAAGCTAGGGTAGGGCCAGGACAGGGCCAAGACCAGGGCAGGGCCAGGGAACAGCCAGGGCCAGGGCCAGGGAACAGCCAGGGCAGGGTCAGGGCCAGGACAAGGGTGTGGCCAGGGCGAGGAATATGGTAGGACCAGGGCTGGGCCCAGGCTGGGACACACAGGGCAGATCATGGCCTGTGCAAGGCAGGGCCAGAGCCAGGCCATGGAGAGGGAAAGGCCAACATCAAGGCAGGGTCAGGGTAGGTCCAGGGTCAAGGCAGGGCCATGGCAGTACCAGGGCAGAGTAGGGCATGGGAATGGCAGGACTGGGCCATGGCAGCACCTGGTCAACTCCGGGAAGGGCCAGGGCAGGGGCAGGGCCTGGATAACAGTAGGGCCAGGGCCCGAGATATGGCACGACCAGGACAGAGTCAGGCCATAATGAGGGCAGGGCAAAAGCCAAGGCAGGGTCAGGGCAGGTTCAGGGAAGGGCCAGCACCAGGCAGGGCCAGGGCACAGCCAGGGAAGGGTAAGGCAGGGCAATGGTACCACTGGGCCATGGCAGGGTGACGTCATTGCTGGGAGAGGGCAGAACAGGCAGGGCCATGGCAGGGCCAGGGCAGGGACGGGCCAAGGCATGGCTGGGACAAATCAGGGTCAGGACACGTCCAAGTCCAGGTCAGGGACAGAACAGGACCAGGACCATGACCACTGGCAGCACCAGGGCCATGGCAGGACCAGGGTCAGGAGAAGGGGCAGGGCCAGTGCCAAGGCCAGGCCAGCACACGTTCAGGGAAGCCCCAGGGCAGAGGCAGGGCCAGGGCCTGAACCAGGTAAGGGCCAGTGCAAGGGCAGGGACAGGGCAGGGACATGGTAGCACAGGGCCAAGACAGGACCAGGGTGGGGCCAGGGAAGGGCAGGGCCGGGACAGGCCAGATAACTGTAGGGCAAGGCCAGGGCAGTGCAGGGCAGGGCAAGGTCCACGGCAGGGGCAGGGCAGGACCAGGCCGAATGACAATGCACCAGCCCTCCCTACAAGGCTCCTACCACCCGGTCACCGCTGCAGGCCTGCCCCTACCCCGGCCGCAGCCGCTGCCTGCCCTCCTTCCACTCTGGCGTGCTGCAGTGTCTGTCACTGCCACGAACTCACAGCGAGGCGAGCCACGGTGTCCCAGGCTCCATCCTCCAGCATATGGCAGGTGTCTCCTCCTCTCCCTGGCATGGAGCAGGTGGGCAGGCAAAGCCAGAAAAGCCTACAGGAAGATGCAAGGCGTGGTAGCGTCAGAGCTTCACCTTGTCATGCCGGCCACTGGGTGGCAGGGATCGGTTTCAGTGAAGGGACTCACACCCACCCTCCAAAGTCCAGCCTCTCCTTTTGGCCCAAGCTGTCCAGGAACTGGGGCCTAGGGTGGGTGCTGGAGACACCACAGCACCCGGCTCCCCACTCCACAGGAACTGCTGAGCCCACACGGGCTGCACTCCTGGGGGAGCAGGAATAGCAGAAACTCAGACCCAGCCAACCCTCCGCACCCAGGTGCCAATTCCCATTCCAGATGCCTCCACACACAGGACACTGTCCCCCATGGTGGCTGCTACTCCATATCTGGGGGTGCCATGCAGTCTCTGCGGCATAGACCCAGAGTGCAAGGGCCCAGGAACCACGGCAGGTGTGGGGGCTCTTCCATGCTCAGGATTCCCATGGAAACACTGTATACCTGCCATGCTCTAGTATGAGCAAGAGGCGATCGTCCTCTGGAGTGTGGAGTCCACGGAGAGAAGAACTGCTCCTTCTTTGGATGCCACCACTGTCGCTGCCACCTCTGCCGACTGCCACCAGCAGTGCAGCCCCCGATAGCACCCAACTTGCCCTCCTCCAAGGCTAGTCCTGCCCTCAATAGCGCCCCCAACCTGCACCCCCCCAATGCTGCCAGCAGTGTAGTACCTGATAGTGCCCCTAACCTGTCCTCCATAGGCATTGCAGCCCCAGAGAGTGCTGATAATGCACTCCCTGCCATGGGCAACGCAGCCCCATATAGTGCTACCAACCAGTACCCCCAACGCAGGCAGTGACACCCTGGATAGCCCCCCCAAACCACCCCCCCCAGTGAAAACTACAGCCAAGGATAGCACCTGTCCTACCACTCTGGTCGGGCTGCAGTCTCTGTCGCCACCAACACCAACTGCAGTGAGGCGAGCCGCTGCGCTGCAGGCTCTAGCCTCCAGCAGCCGGGTATGCAGCAGCTCTCACTGATAGCCACCTCCTACCACTTCAAACACGCTGCTGTCTCCGTGGCCATCTTCTTTGACTACATCAAGAAGAAGAGGAATTTTGGAAACCATACAATCATATTGAAGTTAAATAATACGCTCCTGAATCACTAGTGAATCAACGAAGAGACTAAGATGGAAATTGAAAAAAATTTCTTCGAACAAAAGGTAATGGAAACACAGTATATCAAAACTTATGATGCACAGAAAGCAGTACAAAGGCAGAAATTTATAGCTGTAAGTGCCTACCATCCAAACAGAAGAAAAACTTCAAATGAACAATACATCTTAAAGAACAAGTAAAGAACAAACTAAACCCAAAATAAAACAAGAAATAATAAAGATCATAGAAGAAATAAAGTTGAAACGAAAAAAATACACAAGATTAAACAAATGTTGGTTTTCTGGAAAGTTAAACAAAATTGACAAACTTTTAATCAGACTAAGAAAAAAGAGAAGATTCAAATAAAATCAAGAGACTAAAAAAGGAGATATTACAACTGACACTTCAGAAATTCAAAGGATCATAACTGGCTATTATGTCAATAAATTGGAAAGCCTAGTAGAAATGGACAAATTCCTAGACACATACAACCTACCTAGGTTGAACCGTGAAAACATCCAAGACCAGAACAGATCAGTAACAAGTAATGACATTGAAGCCATCAGAAAAAGTCTCCCAGTAAAGAAAAGCCCAGGAACTGATGTCTTCACTGCTGATGGCTTCACACCACACATTTACAGACCTAGTACCAATTCTACTCACACTATTTTAAAAACAGGACAGAATACTTCCAAAACTTATTCTATGAGACCATTATTACCCTGATATCAAATTGAGACAAAGACATCAAACAAGGAGACTACAGGTCAGTATCTCTAATATTGGTGCAGAAATCCTCAACAAAATGCCAGCAAATCAAATTCAACAATATATTAAAAAGATAATTCATCATGATCAAGTGGGATGTATCCCTGGGATGCAAGGGCCATTCAACACAATCAGTGTGATACACCATATCAACCGAATAAAGGACAAAAACCGTATGATCGTGTCAATTGAAACTGAAAAAACATCTGATGAAGCATCCCTTCATGCTATATATCCTCAAAAAACCAGCTACAGAAGAAACATACCTCACCATAATAAAAACCACATGAGAGAGACCCACAGCTAGTATCACATGGAATGGGGATATATGGAAGGCCCTTCCTCTAAGATCTGGAATATGATAAGGATGCCCACTGTCACCACTGTTATTTAACATAGTACTGGAAATCCTAGTTAAAGCAAAATCCTAGCTAAAGCACACACAAACGACTCCCCCCCCGCACCGTGAGCACTGCAGCACCCCATAGCGCCCTCAACCCGAAACCCCCCACCCGCCCTCGTGGGCAGTGCAGCCCCAGATAGCACCCTTAACCCACCTCATGGCTGCCGGCAATACAGTCCGGGATAGCGCCCCCCCAACCTGCTCCCCACCAAAGGCAGTGCAGCCCCGGATAGGGCCCCCAACCCACCCCCCCGGTACAGGCAGCACAGCCCCAGGTAGCGCACCCAACCAGCCACCCAAGGCGGCCAGTGACACCCAAGATAGGGCCCCCAACCCGCCTCAGGCCGCAGGCAGTACAGCCCTGGATAGCGCACCTACCCTGTCACCTTTCTATGCTCTGGCCACCTGCAGCGTCCGTCCCTGCCACCAACTGCAGCAAGGCGAGCCAGCGAAGCCAGCCACGTCCCACATGCGGCAGGGGGAACCTCCTACCCTAAGTTAGGAACAGAGCAGCTGCAAATGCAGATGCAAACACGGCTGGAATGGCGCGATCCTGCCCCTTAGCATGGTTTAGACACTGAGTTTATGAATTACATGTTTTGATTGGATGAGAGGAAAACCGCTAGGCCTACTCTGATTGGACTTTATCTTCACGATTGGATTGGTTAACCTAAGACTTGCTCTCATCCAATCAGAACATGAAAATAAAGTCCAATCAGAGTAGGCCTAGCGGTTTTTTTCTCATCCAATCAGAATATGAAGTCCAGAAACCTCGTTTGCATAACCTCAGTAATATAACCTATGCTAAGGGGGGAGTCGTGCTATTGTGGGCTCTTCTGCATCAACCTGTCTGGCAGCTCAGTTTGTAGCTTAGGGAAGATGGAAGCGGAGTCCCCTGCTACACGCTTGCGGCTGGAAGCTGGAGGCTGGAGCCTGTGGCACCAGGGCTGGCCTCTGCATGGTGTGTGACAGTGATGGAGCCTGCAGAGCAGATGGAGTATAGGAGGTGGCTGGAAGCGAGAGCTGCTTCTGTGCCTGGCTGCAGGAAGGAAGGAGAAGGCACCTACCACAGGCTGGAGGCTAGAGCCTACGGGACTGCGGCTGGCCTCGCTGGCTCACCGCACTGGCTCGCCTCGCTGAAGTTGGACACTGCAGCCGGCCAGAGTGTAGAAAGGCGTTGGGGTAGGTGCACAATCTGGGGCTACACTGCCCACGGCTGGGATCTGGTTGGGGTGTTATTCTTGGTGGCACCACTTTAGGTGTGCTAGGGTGTTACTCTGGGCGTCATTACTTTAGGTGTGCTATCCCGGGCTGCACTGTTCACCGCGGGTGGGGGGCCGCTATCTGGGGCTGCAATGCCTGAGGCAGGGGAGAGGTTACAGGCAGTATTGGGTGCTACACTGCCGGTTGCGGGGGAGTGGGGCGTGCAGGGAGGTGCTTGGAGGCGGGAGGTTCGGGCGCTTTCGAGGGCCAGACTTCCAATGATAGAGGGTGGGTTGGGTGCACTATTGGGAGCTACACTGCCCGCAACAGGGGGCAGGTTGGGGCCGCTATTGTGGTTATACTGCTGGTGCTGTGGGGGTGAGAGGACTGACTGGTCGGGGCGCTGACTGGAGCGGCTTCATTGCCCACAGTGGGTTGGGGGTGTTATCCGGGGCTGCACTGCCCATGGCGGGGGGCTTGTTGGGCGCGCTATCTGGGGCTACAATGCCTGCGGCGGGGGATAGGTTAGGGGCAGTATCGGGTGCTACACTGCCGGTGGGAGGGGGGGCGGAGGAGCGGGGAGTCCAGGGAGGTGTTTGGAGCGGGGGATTCGGGTGCTATCAGGGGCCAGACTGCCGATGATAGAGGGCGGGTTCGGTGCACTATTAGGGGCTACACTGTCCGCGGCAAGGGGCTGGTTTGGGGGCGATACCCTGCGGGGGCCAGGCAGGGTGGTGGAGTGGGTTGTGGGCACCTTCGGGGGCTGCACTGCGGTCAGTAGGGGCGAGTTAAGGGCGCTATCAGCTGCTGCACTGCCTGTGGCGGGGCTCAGGTTTGGTGCATTATCAGGGACTACACTGCTGGCAGCGGCATATGGGTTAGGGGCACTGTCAGGGGCCCTGCCTGCGGCCGCACTGCCTGTGGCGGAGTGCGGGTTGGGTGTGCTATCCAGGGCGTCATTCCCCGCAGCGGGGGATGGTTGGGGGTGTTATCCGTTATCTGGGGCTGTACTGCCCGTCGTGGGGAGCAGGTTGGGGGCCTTAAGAATCCGTGGCTGAACTATTCACGGTCGGGAGCAGGTTGCCCCGCTCTCCGGGGCGTCACTGCCCGCGGTCTGGGGGTTGGTTGGGGGTCCAATCCGTGGCTGCATGGCTTACGGCAGGGGGCAGGTTGGGGGAGTTACCTGGTGCTGCAACGTCCGAGGCCGGGACGGGTTAGGAGCGTTATTGGCTGTTACACTGCAGTGGCGAAGCGGGGGTGTTAAGGGCGCTATCCCTGGGCCAATAGTGGGGCCGTGGGTTAAGGGTGCTGTCAGGGGCTGCCCTGCCCGTGGCGGCAGAGGTTGCAGCAACAGCAGTGGCCTCCAAAGTAGGAGCCTTCCTCCTTTCCCCGGACTCCAGACTCCAGAGGGCGACCTCCTCCTGCTCCTGCTGGAGCGCAACGAGCACACGGCATTTCCGCGTGAATCCTGAAGACGGCAAGGCCCTCTGGTTCCGGGGCCCGCGTCCTCTCGCTCTGTGTTGCGGAGACCGCCTGGGACCCCCAGGCACGCTGGACACGGAGTAGCGGACACCATATGGGGACAGGGCCCTGTGGGTGGAGGCATCAGTATTGGGAACCCGCACTTGGGTGGGAGTGCTGGCTGGGTCTGAGTTCCTGCTGGCTCTGCTGCCCGAGGAGCGCAGCCCTGGTGGGCCTAGCGGTTCCTGTGGATTGGGGAGCCAGGCAATGTGGTGTTTCCAGGCCCCAGTTCCTGGCCAGCTTGGGCCGAAAGGAGAGGCTGGACTCTGGAGGGTGGATATGAGTGCCTACTGGCCCCTGCCACCCAGTGGCCAGCATGACAAGGTGAGGCTCTAACGCTACCACTCCCTGCATTTTTCCCTGGGTTTTTCTGGCTTTGCCTGCCAGCTGCTCCATGCCAGGTGGAGGAGGAGTTGCATGCTGGAGGCTGGAGCCTGCAGATGGCCTGGGGCTGCTGCTCGCCTCGCTGTGGTTGGTGGCGGCTACGGAGACCAGCGCGCCAGAGCGGTAGGAGGACGGCCGGCTGCAGCCATGGCAGGGGCACGGCTGCGGCGGTGGCCAGATGGTAGGAGCTTTGTAGGGTGGGCTAGTGCATTGAGGGCAACAGCAGCGATGGTTGTATTGACATCGGCGCTAGTGGTGGCAGCAGCAGCAAGTCCGGGGGCCAGGAAGGGGGGAGTAGGGGTGCTGCGGGGCCTGCCCAGCCAGGCCTTGGGTGTGTAGGAAGCTTCTGTCGTACTGGCTTAGGATAGACAAATACATTAATAAAACAAAATATTGTATATAAATTGATCCATATATGCAGTCAATCGATTTTTAAAAACATGACAAGAATATTGAATGAGGAAAGGACAGTCTTTTCAACAAATGGCACTAGAATGCTTGAAAATCAACATGTGAAGAAAAATGAGCCAGCTGACTTCTACCTCACATCACACATACACAAGTGTTTGAAATGAAACATAAACAAAACATACAAGCTAAAACTACAAAACCCAAGAAGAAAACTTTAAGGTAAAGTTTTCATGATATTGGAATATTCAAGGATTTATTAGCACACAGAAGGCACTACCCATATAATAATAAATTAATAAATTCATTTTTTACCTGACTCAAAAACTTTTGTTTTTCAAAATGACCAAGAAAAATAAGAAGTGAGCCACAGGCATTTGAAATACATTTATCTGACAAGAGACTTGACAAAAAATTCAACGTAACTCAATGAACATTTTGGAAAAAAAAATTCATGAATGATCAATAAACAAACTTTTAACATCTCAGTATCACTCCTCACCAGAGAAACCAAAATGAAATACTACTGCATACTCACTCGAGTGATTTAAATGACAGACAAAATTTCCCAACATCAGTTATTGCTGAGGTTGTGGAGCTCCTGAAACATTCATACCAATGTCGGCAGGGGTGTAAAATTGCACAACCACTTTCAATGATGTTATGCTACTTTTTAAAGAAGCTTAAACCATGTGCCTACCCTGTGACTCCTAGTAATTCCAACAAAAGTGATGAAAATATAAAGTTGTGTAAACAAATGTCACTTGCAGTTTTATTCATAATAGCCCAAACCTGAAAACAATCCAGATGCCCAACAGGTGAACATTCATTCACAAACAAGTGTGCAATGTCCATAAAATGAATACTAGTTCAGCAATAAAAAGGGATAAACTGTTTACACATGCATGAACATGGGAACAACGGACTTCATGTTGAGCAAGGAGGCAGACACAATAGTGCATGCTGTATAACCCCACTGATAGGAAATCTGACAACAGGCAATAGAAACCACGTCCATGGTTGTCTGGAGAAGGGTGGGAGCAGGACTGGCTGAGAAGGAGCACAAAGGAAGCTTCTGTGTTGTTGGAAGTGTTCTACGTCTTGACTGGGATGGTGGCTATGCAGGATATATTATACATTTTTCAACACTCATCATAATGCGTGCATAAAATCTGTACATCTTATCATTTGCAAATTACATCTCAATATAGTTACTTTATTTGAAACATTTCTATATTCAGCTGCTGTCACATGTGGTTGCTCTGTCTCCTACTGTCTTCTACTGATGGCGATGTTGCAGCACTCAAGACATAGCCAGGCACCCTAGGACTGTCAGTACCAGGCCTCTGAATATTCCAATATGTGTGCGATATTTTGTGTGTTTGTGTACACACACACACAGCGAGAGAGAGCTAGCAAGTGAGAGAGAGTGAGAGAGAGAGAGAGACTTACCTTAAAAAGAGGAATTGATTGAGGCATGTCGTGGGGGCTGACACGTCTGAAATATGCAGGGCAGCCTGGCAGGTTGGAGGCCCAGGGAGGAGTTGGTGCTGCAGTCTTGAGTCCAGGTCAGTCTGCAGGCAGAATTCCTTCTTCCTTGGGGCACCTGTTTTTTCTCGTAAGGCCTTCAGCTGATTAAATGAGACCCATCCTCATTACAGAGTGCTCTACTTTTATCGAAGCCTGCTGATTTGAATGTTAGTCATATCTAAAAACATACCTTCACAGAAACATCTAGACACTTAGAAGGTATAATGTTCACTATGCCTGTAGTCACCGTGTCTGTTCTGTTTCCTTATGACAGCTTTATGTATTCCTGCAAATTTAAAAGCAGAATGACCAGAAGACCTCCATGGTGACTATTTTTGGGGATGGTGGGCCATTACAGCATTCTCATCTGTGACCCTTCATTGGCTCTTAGCATTTATTTGGATGTGATTTTGGGGTCTTCATGCATTTTATGGTTATACATTTACGCATTGCAGTTGCTGAAGTGACATCGTGTAATACATTTTCTTTTGGTTCAGTTCCAGGTTAGGTGTGGTTTGATGAACTCCAAACATTAAATGAGACATCTCAAGGAACGATCTAGTTTGAGGTTGGTTTCAAGGTGTTCAGAATAGGTTTATGTCAAGCTCTAGAGCCATTCCTTCAGGATTGGCCTCACTGGGCAATGGGGTGATTAACATTGGGCCAGGGGCCAGTTCCCTGGGTCCAGATTGGTTGCTTTTATTAGATCAGTTACAGTAGAGTTTAGAGCTCTAAATGTATGAGGGAAGAACTTTCTATTTAAGAGGTATCTTGGACCAGACTTGGGCAGGCCTGCATCTTGGCTTAGGTGAAGATGTCATTCTTTGTGTTCTGCTGTGTCGTGTCCTCTGAGGAATCAGAGCACAAGGAGACTCACAATTTGATGTGTTCAGAGATATTCCGGGTACTTCTCCACATGTGGTCCCTGGACCAGCAGCATCAGCATCACCTGGTGGTTTGTTAGAAATGCAGATTCCTGGGCCCCAGTCCAGATCTTCTGAATCAGATACTCTAGGGATGGGGCCCAGCAATCTGTTTTAACAATCCAGGTGATTCTGATGCCCACTCATGTTTGAGAACCATTGTCCTAGGGAAGTGGCTAGATGCATCTTACCTGCTAATCATGTTACAGTTAATCAATATTTTTCTTAATTTTTTTTGTTTAACATTTGAGACCACCTTCCCCCATCCACACATATTTTATATGAATTGTCAGTATCATTTCTCTTTAAGCTGCTGAGCTTGTTATCCCCTATCTTAGTACTTGGTTATCTTACTCTGCAATCCGAGTATTTAACCTTTTGCCTCTTCTGCATTACCACAAAACCCAATTTCCTCTTAAAGACCAACTCAGTTTCTAACTTAATCCTGATGTGTTTACCGTTATTTCTGTCCTACATTGGGACTTCCCTTTATTGGACTCCAGAAGTGCTTAACACTTAGATATGCTTTTAGTGCAGGGCTTGCATAGCTAGATTTTCAAAAACATCTGTTAAATGATGTTCCTGGTGCTTAATGATGTCTCCATGCAAATGAATTTTTTCAATCATTAGTAACAAAATAATATTTTAAAGGGCCATATTCTTAGTTTACCTTTTGAGATAATGGGACATATTATTTTAAAGCATGTTCACATATAATTGAAAAGATGCACATTTAGGCCACGTTGCACTGTCAGTTTGGGGCTCATTGCCAGTAACAGTGTTCATTTTCATTAGTCAAATTTAACAGTTTAATACAGTAGGTTGTATTCACACCTGGGGCTGCATTCACTGTGGAAAAAAGGGTTGAGTCATGCTTGAATTTTATTACAGTCCTTGAAATATTGGTAATATCCTTTATTTTGTGTGTTACCCTTGAAATATTGGTAATATCCTTCATTTTGTGTGTTACCCTTCTGGTTTACAAGTGACATTTCTAGTCAACTAAATAACATCCCATTGGCAGATCATGCACATAAAACATCAAGCAAATGCACAGTTGGGTGTTTCTGAACATTTTCTTCTGAGATAGTAATTTCATACCTTGGATATCTAATAATTTAGATGATGATATTAATATATATCAGTGAATGTCTTTCTAGACTAATATTTTGTATGTATTTCTAGATAGAATTTAAAAAATATTTTCTTATGCTTTTCAGAACATAGGCATATGGCTAAAAAATAAAACAGTACAGACAGGAAGTAAAGTAAGAATTAAATTATCCACCGTATCCCCTCACACATACACTAAACCCCTAAACATTTTCCTAACCGTGTGACCACTGTGTACAGTTTCTCGTATGTCTACATAGGACAAAAAGACAGCTAAAAATTCCAAACCTTTTATGCACATATACACATACATACACACATCCCAAATGGGCTCACATTCTGCTCATTGTTCTGCTTCTTGCTTTTTTTTGCACTTAATTATGAATGTCTTGGAGATACAGGTCTTATTCTTTTCACTGCTGCATAGTATTTCATTTTATGAATGTACCATAATGTATTTTAACAGTGCCCTACTGTGAACATTTAGATTATTTTAATTTTTGTGGTTATACACCATGGTATATCCAATGTTCTTATTCATATATCCTTTTTATATGTGAATACTTTTGCAGTTCATTCATAGGTACTATCATAGCAGTGAAATTATTGTAGAAAAGGGTATGCTTGTTTAAATTTTGATAAACCACTCAATATCATCCTCCAAAGAGATCACCCTAGTTTATCCTCTCCCTAACAGCATCTGAGAGAGCGTCTCTTTTCCTTGGGATTTATTATATGTTTTACATCTTTGTTTCTACCGTATGGGTAAACCGCTGTTTATGATCTGATCCCTGTAGTGCTGCTGCAGACTTGAAGAGGGTTTTTCTCTGTCCCTTTATACTCCTTGATGTATTTTGTCTTTTCACAACTTCTAACACAAAGATAAGTGTCATTTTTGGTGCCCTTTGCTAGCTTTTTCTGCTCACCAGCTTGCTTTAGAATTGACTAGCAAAGTGTAGGCACATGGTGATTGGGGGAAAGTATTTTTTTTCAGGGTGATTTCATTGATGTCTAGTGTGTATGTGAGTGTTCTGGGCACAAAACCCCAAAATAATATACAGGCTGTGAAATTGCAAATTTCCTACATAAAAATGCAAGTTTCACAAAAAAAAGGAAATTTTGTTTGAATATACAAGAATGAAATATATAATCTCTGTGTATATAAAATATTTGATACTCAAAAAATGTTAATTCCCATTCTCCCTCTCCCTGTGAACCTCTTAACATCAATGGATCTTTATCTAAATAGTGAGTTATGAACTTTGAGAGATAGAAATGTGAGACATTTTTCATTCTCAGAAGGATCTTAGAGTATTGCCGAATAAAGGAAAACTAACTTATGTAGATTAATGGAGAACAACTAAGTACATATGTAGCACATTCATGCTCTAAGCTATGGTCACCCTTCAGAGAAAGGTAGAGTCATCGGGAGCTTGAGTCTGACCTTGAAGGATGAAGAGTATCTAAGATATTTATCTTGAATGCATTGTTATTCTGTTATAACAAACAGCTTTTAAATCCAACCTGGTAAATCTAATCTGAGAGAATATAACTGTTTTTTTTTTTTTTTGAGATGGAGTCTTGCTCTGTCACCAGGCTGGAGTGCAGTGGCACAATCTCAGCTCACTGCAACCTCCGTCTCCCAGGTTCAAGCGATTCTCCTGCCTCAGCCTCCCGAGTAGCTGGAACTACAGGTGTGCACCACCACGTCCAGCTAATTTTTTTTGTATTTTTAGTAGAGATGGGGTTTCACCATGTTGGCCAGCATGGTCTCGATCTCTTGACCTCGTGATCCGCCTGCCTCGGCCTCCCAAACTGCTGGGATCACAGGTGTGAGCTACCCTGCCTGGCCATATAACCTTTTAATATATTAACATCTAGATGCTCTTTAACCTTGAGAGGTAAGAAAGTTGAGAGGTCAGAGCGGGAATTATCTGGGCCCCTTAAGGAGGCAGCATGAGCAAAGGTATGGGGTTGGAAGAGAAGGTGACGTGTGTGATATATGGCAGGACCTTAATGACTTATCTGATTGGAGCAGATGTTGCAATTGGCAGTGTATAGGTGAGCACTGGATGGGGTTGGGGCATGGGTCAGGAGATTCAGGTTTTATTCTTTGGCTGTGCTGCTCATTAGCTGTGTGGCCAAAGACAAGTCACTTCACAGGGCTGGGCTCAGCTTCTTTGTCTGTAGAACAACAGTCTTAGATTGCAAGATCTTTATGGGTCTTTCCATTTCAGTAAGTATAAGGTTTGCTGTGCAATTAGACTGCAGGGTGACTGGGGTAGATCTGGCTGGTCACACTTGGTGAGGCTTGATAGCCAAGCTGAGAAAGTTGTACTTGAGGTGGTGGCCACTGGCCTTTAAAGAATGACATCAGGGGCCACGGTTGACCTCAACTTTTGTAGAGAGTAATGCAATCTTTCTGCAACATCCTTAAATAGATACTGAGAAAATGTTTGGGGTGAGTTTATTTTGGTTTCTATTTTTAAGTAATAGTTAATTCTTTACATTTTGTTGCCTCATAGAAGACTGATGCCAGTTTACGACAGCCAGTAAAATTCACTTACAGATGGTAAAAACCATAAGAAGGTGGTGTTTATAAGGCTATGTTATATTTTTTACTTTTTGTTTTTTGTATGTGTCTTAGCAAACACTTTAGAGAGATTTCATTTGGAGACTATAGCTATATTATCAAGTATTTGAACAAAATGGAAGCATTTCATTCTCCCTGAGTGTGTCTGAATTCCAGTAGAGTGATGGAGAAAAGTCCCACAAATTTCTTTACTTTTATCCAGTAGGTGAATTCTATTTATCTTCAATTTATATCCCACATTGGATCAGAGCAAAAAAGAAGTTGAAAAGTGGACTTGAACCAGCAGGTGAAATTCAAATAGCAGTTTGTCACTGGAGTTATTAAATAGGATTTCACTGTTTTCTGCAGTTCATGAAACCAATGTGTATCACCCTCTGAGGCACAGATAGCAGGTTCTTATGGAACAAGAACAGCAGCGTTCTCAAAAATCCTTGAGTGTCAGGAGTCTTCGGTCTAACAGCAAAGGAGAGCAAAGGGGTATTATCTGGCAGTTCCAAGGTGATGAATCAAAATTGCCAAACACAAATCAGTAGTTGAAAATCCTTCGTTTTGTTCGCTTGATTGGAATTCATAGACAGAGAAATGCAGACACTAATTAATTAGAAAACGTCACTGTGCCTTGTAGTAAAAGCATGTGATGCGTCCAGTGCCAGCAGGAGGGAACAGAGCATTAAGCCTTTTTGGTTATTTTCCCACTTCATAATCCTGTCCTCCAAAATGACGGATTTTAAACTGGTGAATGGAAATGTACCATAGCGAAGACTTATTTTATGTTCCTTAAACCATTATCTCCCTGTTTTTCAGAACACTATTTTTTTCTGGAACTTTATTTTCAGTTTTCAGAATTAAAGTTTGAAACCTGAGAAATTGCAGTAATGGATTTATTTTTCACAATTTGTATTGATTTCCTTTAGTGGTCTGTCTGCAAGGATAAGATAAAGCGCTAATTTTTTCTTTTGTTTTTTAGAATTCATTCTCTGTTCATTAATAGCAGTGTAGATTTATTACCTTTATGAAATAATTAATTAGCTAGACAGAAGCAAAGAATGTTAAAGCTAGCAGGAACTTTGGAGAATATTTAGTCCAATTTCTTTATTTTAACAGATGAGAAAAATCAGGTCTAGAGAACGTAGGTCATTTGTTCAAAGTTAAATAGCTTTTAGTGGTGGGTTGAGATTTGACCTTAGGTCACCTAGCCCTAAATTCAGCATTTTCCCTGCTCTACCATATGATACTAAATACTTTTCCATTTGCAAAATTGTTTAAACATAGGTCAGTATGTTATAGATATATATGTTTATTCTGATATACACAATATAATCTTTCGTGTGGTTATGTGTATGTTTACCTGTCTATAACCTTGATCCACCTAAAGAACATACAGATGTTGGAAGCTTAGGCAATTTAAATCCAAAGTGAGAGGTAATGTTGTTTTTGTGTGGAATTTTTTTCTTTCTAGGCAGAATTTCAGTAGCAAATAAAGAAGTGTGAATCAAACACTCACTGAGCAACAGATAGCATATTATATATTTCTTTTTATTTTTGAATGACACCGTGATTATAAAAATGCTTCAGTAGCTATAGTGTGAACATAATCAACTCTCGAATGCTGTTTCTTTTTACTGTTTTAGGTTTTGCAGTAGAAGAGAGTCTCTTTGTTTTGAATTACATATGTAAATTTCCTGTGTATTGAGTGAATGAACAGGGGTGGAATTGGGGTAAAGTGCTACCATGGGAAATTAGACCCAAGGCAGGAGTTCATCATCTCACTTGCAGTAGAACAGGGTAGATATGATTGCATGACTGTTTCCACTCCCACTGCATGCCCTGCTAAAAGGTGGTAGCCTTGCCACTCACAGTGAGGGCCGTATACTTTTGGCAGTAGCATCTGCTGGGAGCTTGTTGGAATCTGTAGTCTAAGGCTCTACCCTAGAGCCACTGAATCAAGGTCTGCATTTTAGTAAGATTCCCAGATGATTCAAATGCCTGTTAAGAAGCACTGGCTTATAGTACATTTTAGCAGAATGCTACTTTGTTAATTGCACGAAGATACCCATGATAACTTTGGATGTGAAATCTACCAGGCAGAAAAGCACTCTTCTTGAACCTTTCATTCTTGCCTTCATGCATCAAATATTTGTCGACCTAGACTAGGTACCAGACTATGTTTTGGGGGGATGAAAGACAATTAAGACACTGATACAATTTGTGACTATACAAATTGTCTTTTATACCTTAAAACCATAGACTTGAAAAAGGAACTAAAGAAAGGTAGAAAAATGAAATTAATAGTATTTATTTCATCAGTTAAAAACTAGTTTGCTTTCATTAAAATATTAGTATACATGATTCATTTTTGGAAATCTGGTTTAGAGCTTTGTGATACCATTATGTGCAGTCTTTTTTTTTTTTTTTTTTTTTTTGAGACGGAGTTTAGCTCTTGTTGCCCACGCTGGAGTGCAATGGCGTGATCTCAGCTCACTGCAACCTCCGCCTTCCGGGTTCAAGCGGTTCTCCTGTCTCAGCCTCCTGAGTAGCTGGGATTACAGGTGCCCGCCACTACGCCCGGCTAACTCTTGGTATTTTTAGTAGAGACAGGGTTTCAGTATGTTGGCCAGGCTGGTCTCGAACTCCTGACCTCAGGTGATCCTCCCACCTCAGCCTTCCAAATGTGCAGTCTATTTTTTAGATTTGGTTTTTATGGTTATCAAAGCTAGGGTGACCAAGCCTCCTCATTTGCGTAGGACTCAGGAGTTTCCCCAGATGTGGGGCTTTTCAAAGTGCTATGAACAGGTCTGCCCCATGCAGACTGGGACTGACAGCCACACTAGCCATAACTTAAAAAGATCTATCCCAACACTATATAAGAATAAATTGAAGAAATTTTTTTGGTCAAACTTACTAATTCATAACACTCATTTTTCAGCAACAGTTTTTGTATAAATCAGCTGCTAAATTTTCACATTCTCTGATGATAATTAGTTGTTCTTGGAAATAATGAAAACTATTACATATTGGCCGGGCGCAGTGGTGCAAGCCTGTAATCCCAGCGCTTTGGGAGGCTGAGGTGGGCAGATCACTTGAGGTCAGGAGTTTGAGACCAGCCTGGCCAACATGGCAAAACCCCATCACTACTAAAAATACAAAAATTAGCTGAGTGTGGTGGTGCACACCTGTAATCCTAGCTGGAGGTTGAGGCAGGAGAATCACTTGAACCTGCGAGGCGGAGGTTGCAGTGAGCCGAGATTGTGCCACTGAACTACAGCCTGGGTGACAGAGCGAGACTTCATCTGAAAAACCAACAAAAAAACCCAAAAAACTATTGTATATTTATGTTTCCAAAAATAAGTTCAAAGCCTGCTTGAAACCCTTCACTTAAAAGACTTTAAAATTGGGAAATTCTGTTCCCAATTTTTAAGTACATAATTATTACAATTTTTTTTTTTTTTTTGAGACAGAATCTCACTCTGCCACCCAGGCTGGAGTGCAGAGGCATGATCTTGGCTCACTGCAACCTCTGCCTCCCAGATTCAAGCAGTTCTTCAGCCTCAGCCTCCCGAGTAGCTGGGGTTACAGGCACATGCCACCACGTCCAGCTTATTTTTTCTTTTTTGTATTTATAGTAGAGATGGATTTTCACCATGTTGGCCAGGTTGGTTTCGAACTCCTTACCTCGTGATCCACCTACCTTGGCCTCCCAAAGTGCTGGGATTACAGGTGTGAGCCACCTTGGCTGGCCACGAATTTTTAATAGGTGGAATACATTTTGATGGCCACAAAATGACGTAAATAAGACACATATCTGGATACCCACTTTTAAAATGCTCTTTGTTATTGTATCTTTCAAAAGAGAAAGTCACTTTCCTAGTCTTTGTTGAATGGTAAATGTTCCTTCAAGAGTTGCAGAAAGAGCATGCCTTGCTTGCCCCATGGGGTGGGGCTGCACCATCTTGCTTGCTGAGTGTGCTTGTATTGTTCATCATACACAATTTATGGTTTCTTTTCAGGAATTTTTGAAGTCACTTGTGATTCTATGAAGGTCAGTTTGGTTAAAATCAAAGCATTTAAACTGAATACTTACAAACTGTACTAGACCCAGATAGGCTGAAAGCAAAAGTAGGATGGAGGGCTTGGCTTCGGTGAGGACCAAGCCTCTTCTCTCAGCCACTCCTGTGCGACTGTCAGGCCCAGGGATCCACTCAGGGAAGGTACCTGTGTCAACCTCAATATTAACTGTTATCAAAGCTTCCTGTCTCTTTTATTTTATCCAGAAGCAATACTTTTAATGGATTCCTTCCACGTCCAAATGGATCATGTGTGCCCCTCCTGGGCACCCACCGGAAGGCTCCGGGTACTGTGTGCATTGTCCCCCTCAGTGACAAAGGATCTTCATAACTTTCATTCCTGCAAAAACGAACATTAGTTTTCAGTGTTTCCAACAATTATCCAGAAATACCATCTAAACCCCATTTTCTGTATTCTAGGAGCCAGCTGAAGAAGAAAAGAAGCCCAAGGATAGCACAACCCCTTTGAGTCACAGTAATTATCACCAATATTTACAGTGTTTGTTCACAGTGAACAACTTTTAAGTGAATTTTTATTAGATTGCTTAGTTGTTTTAGGTTTATTAATTTAAATATGTAATAATAGTATCTACCATTTACAGGGTATTGCATACTCTTCTGCAGGTTTTATCAGTGTCATCTAAGGTTTTCAAATATATGCTTCAAAAACGTATGAAGCTCTTGTTATCTCATTTATTTGCCTTTTAAAAAGGCTTTAAATAAAACAACTTATTTGTAAATTTTCTCTGTGAACAAGAAAATAAAGAGATGCTATTTAGTTTTTTAATAATCCTTTGTATGAGCTTTTCCCAGACTGATCTGATCTTCTAATGATTGCATTGTATTAAAGTCATGTTTTAGAGGAGATTGTGCATTTGCTCTAAAATGAATACTCCTCATTATGGTTATTAGTACATCAATAGGTTTTAGATAATAGCATTTTCGTATTCAACTAATTCTCTGATGCTTTAAATTTAAACCAACAGATGAAGATGCAATTTTCTGGGAATATACATTCCACATATTTTATGATTATGGCTATACTAGCAGACAGCTGTTACTAAATTTTCTATCAAATGTAGTAGAATGTCCAACAACATTTGTGTTATTATCTATGGAAAGGAAGCATATAAATATGATAATGCTCCTCTAATTAACTTTTAAAGTACCTTAACATTTTGTTGAGTAAGCTTTCATGTTTGTTTTTAAATAACGGAAACACCTAAAAATACCTTGAAAAAAAATGACAAATAAGAATTGAGATTTTTAAAGACCGTTTTATATGGCTTAGTCTTGGGATGAGATATTGAGAATTTGTGATTTTTCTCACTAAATGATTTTAAAAATAAAAGCTGTGTTTTTTTATTTTAGACAAATGGGTGGTGCTTTTAAACTTCTTTTCTTCTCTTGCCGCCTCCCCAGGCCTGTCATGTTCTTTGCTGAAAAATCAAAACAGAATGCAGTAGTTTGATAATTATATAAGTTGATGTTCAGCTCCATCAAAATATACTTCAGTTATGTAACACTGGGATTTTAGAAATGAATTTGGACTGTACCTGGCCCTAACAGCAGGGGTTTTTTAAAACAATTTTTTTCTTCTCAGAGAGAGGTTGTGATTTATGATGTTGTATCTCCCCTGCAGCTATATTTTCACACTAATGTAAATTGTTTTAGGTTCTCTTATTCTGTGGTCGAAACATTTACTCTAGAAAAAGAGAAGTAGACTGAGGCCAACAATGTAAAAATATTCAGTCCCTCCAACTAACATTTTTTACTGATTTAGTATTTACAGTTTCATTACATCCAGGTATATATTTATCTCAAATAGCTTTTCAGTTTTATTTATTTGTTCCTGTTTTTAACAAGTCTGGGAGGGTCCAGTTGGAAGCTTTTCAGTTTTAACAGAAAGTAACTTTTTGCTGTGTTTTTTCATTGTTGGACTTGTTTTATAGTTAATGGTCCATTGTCAAAAGTTCGCACTGTGGCTGACTCCTCTTTAAATTTGATATTGTATTGTTCCTGTTTTCCCCAGCTGTAGAACATAATAAATGTTTAGGAAAAGGTTGAGATTTGGTTTGTGCATGTAGATACTATGAACTGCTAGTTGTAGTGCAAACTGGATTATTTGAGGGCTTTTTGAGGTAATTTATATTTTTACCATTTTTAGTAGGACAAAGGAGCTAATTTCCAAATTGCTTATTGTGCTAGCATTATAATGGGGATTTTTCTCCATGAAAATAGTTTAATCTTTTATTGAGGTTGCTTATAAAACAAAATAGATTTAGTCTCTTACCTCATGTCTTAAAAATAGTAACAAAAGAAAATACTAAACAAAAACCCCACAGAACTGTGTATGTACACATAGTGTATTTATATGTGAATAGAAAATTGTATTGAAAAATAGGTCAGGCGTGGTGGCTCATGCCCGTAATACTAGCACTTTGGGAGACCAAGGAGGGTGGATCTCTTGAGCTTGGGAGTTCAAGACCAGCACTGGCAACATGGTGAAACCCCATCTCTACCACAAATACAAAAAAAATAGCCGGGTCTGGTGGTGTGCACCTGTAGTCCCAGCTACTTGTGGGGCTGAGGCTGAGGCAAGAGGATAGCTTGAACTCAGAAGGTCGAGGCTGTAGTGAGCCAAGATCTTGTCACTGCACTCCAGCCTGGGGGGCAAAGTGAGACCCTGCGTATAAAAATATATATATATATTGCAAAATAAACCTTAATTCTTAGTAGTGATTTTATAACAAGCATGTGTTTCTTTGGAAATCATTTTTAAAACATTTTATTGAGTGCCCAGTCTGTGTGACTGATACTGAAGCCCGTGTTACAGCTGATGAAGCTTTAAGAGGCCATTTGAATTATTTGAGGTAAACTTAACTAGTTAGTGGTGGATCCAGAATTTGAACCCACGTCTAGCAAGTTCTAAAGCCTGTCTTCATTTTACTTTACCTTTATGTTCTTTCTACATTATCATTCTTTCTTTGTAGCTATTAACACAAAGGCAGAGAAAACTAGAATCTTGATTAGAAATGGAATGGGAAAAAATAACTGCTAATAATTAAAGTATTAATGGTGTCTACTACACCCCTCTGTGTTCTTGGGGACTGGCTGAACTAGATTTTCCCTGACATAGTCATGCTGAGATTAAGTTTTTGATTCTTTTGGAAACTCTCTGAGATAAACTCTTCATAGTAATTCTAAAAACTTAACTGTGATAGCTCTAAGAGAAGTCTTGTTTCAGTAAGTATTACTTGTTAATGATTGTGTGTGATTAAATTTTAGAATTAGTATTGCCAATCACCGTGTAATCTCAGACCTATATGCCTTTACATTTGAATATCTAAAATAAAAACAACTGATTTATTCAGTTGAACAAGTGAACTGGCTTCTCTCCTTCTAAATGTGTAAGTGCTCTTTTTAGCTAACAGTATTAGTATTTGTTTGGTTGAGTGTTGGGGCGTTGAGGGTTTTTTTTTTTGTTTTTTTTTTGAGACGGAGTTTCCCTCTTGTTGCTGAGGCTGGAGTGCAATGGCGCGATCTTGGCTCACTGCAACCTCCACCTCCCGGGTTCAAGTGATTGTCCTGCCTCAGCCTCCCAAGTAAGTGGGATTACAGGTGCCTGCCACCACGCCCGGCTAATTTTTTGTATTTGTAGTAGAGACGGGGTTTCACCATATCGGCCAGGCTGGTCTCAAACTTCTGACCTCAGGTGATCCACCTGCCTGGGCCTCCCAAAGTGCTGGGATTACAGGCATGAGCCACTGCACCTGGCCCTGGCAGTGAGGATTTTATAAACATAAAAGGAGTATAAGGAATTGTAAAAGAAAATTAGGTGTATGCATATCTAAATTAAACTCTGTACATTAAAGAACATCATAATAAAGAAGATTAAAAGGGAAACAACAAACTAGCAAATATCCACAACTATAGCTAATAAAAGGTCAGTAATAGATAAAGGAATTAGAAAAAAATAATGAGATACACAAGATCTCAGTCCAAAAACAGGCAAAGGGCATAAACAGGTAATTCAGATAAGAAGAAGTCAAAGTGGCTAAAAATGAATATATTAAAAATATTTAGTCTCATTAAAATGCAAAGAAATATAAATTTATAAGTAGTGATGATATTTTTTAACTTACCAAATTAACGACAATTTAAAAAAACTGCTCATACTCCTTGCTGGTAGGATGGCGGAGACTGAGTCTTGGCATACTGCTACTAGGAGTAGAATTTGGTTCTGTTGTTTGGAGGACATACCGACAGTATTTATCAAAAGTGCTGAGTAAACATTTCCTTCAAGTCCACTTTTTGACATTTCTCCTAATGATATCAGCATGTGCATTCCATTTATGCATATGATAGTCATTGTGGTACTATTCGTAAATAATGAACAGTTGGAAATATTAATAATCCAAATGTCCAACAACTTAGGAATAGGTACAACATTGTGTGTAGACAAGTATGTAGTCACTTAAATGCTTTGAAGAAATTTAAATTACACGAGAGGAAAAGCTTATGATAAAATATTAAGGGGAAGAGACCCGCAGGGGATTGGTCTAAATGATGGCTAAAATGAATTCACTTATCTGTAGAGTAAGAAAAGATGTTAACAATTATTATCTCTAAGTTGTTAGATAAAAAGTATATTGTCTATATTTTCCAATTACTATATTGCAATTAGTATTTAATCATGTTATAATCAGACAAATTATTTAAAAATAAATTCAGAAACTCCTGAACTAAAAACTTTAATTTTTAAAATAGGGAGTGTTGTTGGAATATCTGTTCTTAGATATTTCTGAGTAAACTTTTATTTTTGGAAAAATTTTAGGATTACAGAAAAGTTGCAAATATAGTGTAGAAATAGTCCTGCATACCCTTCACCCAGTTTCTCCTAACATTAACATCTTAGGTGACCATGGAACATTGTCAGAACTAAGTAACATTGACATCACTATTCACTAAACTATAGACTTCATTCAGATATCACCAGTTTTTCTACTAGTGTCTTTTTTCTGTTTCAAGACAGTCCAGAATATCACTTGGCATTTAGCATTGCATGTAGGTTTCTTCTACTGTTTATTCTTGTTTTGTTCTCTCATGTCCAGAAGTCGCCAGTAGCATCTAAGTTTCTTAAAAGCAACAGTATTTCCTCATCTGCCATCAACTCACCATGTCCCCACCATCTGTGTCTACAATCATCATTGCACTGAAACTGTTCTTGTGTAGCTCACCAGCGCCTCATGGATAGTCACTAATATTGTGTTAATTGATGGAACCAAGGACCTCCCAAATAAATGGAAGCTTTCATGCTCTTATTTTTCTTCCACTTGAAGATTGACTTAGACATTAAACCGAACTCACTTTTGTTCCCCAGTGTTCAGTCTGCTTCTCCTATAATCCCTCATCCTGTAGCACCATCATCAACCTGCAGTCAAACTAGAGTCCTGGAGACATCCTTACTCCTCCCTCCCATTTACCTCTGACTCCAACCCAGTGCCTTTTCTCAACTCGTCCTTCTTGACATCTCTCAAATAATGTCTCCCCACCTTTGATTAGTTCCTGGTCACTTTTCAGTCTTTCTATACCCTCTCTTCCCCAACTAAGATTTATCTGAAATTCTGTTACTGGAGTGCCTTATAACCCCCCTTCCAGAATGTTGCTGGAGACCCCTCACCACCTGGCACTTATTTGTCACCTGCCACCAGGACCCCTGTCTGCTTTGCTGCAGCTGTACAGAGCATGCAGTCTAGAACTTACTGTCTGAAGAAGTGCTTTCTCTGCCTGGAGGGGCTTGCTTCTGGCTGACTCCTTCAAAACTTCGTTGTCTTCTTAACTTTTCTTATTTTGTATTTTTCTCCCTATTTTATTTTTTCTCAGCATATCCTAGGGCAATTTGGTTTTTTAAAAAATATTCAGTTACGTAATATGCCAAATCTCCTACCTAAGTTAGATGTCTTTTTAAAAAGGCATAGAATCAGTCCAATTAGATCAATAAAATCTATCATTTCCTATACTGAAGTCATAATTTACTAAAGCTCTAGAGTATTAGTTAGCTAAAAGGCCTGAAGAAGCACAGATTCTAAAAGTGCTTAACTTATTATCAGGGAGTAGTTTTGGTGCTGGGGGATATGGCTTATTAAATGATTCTATAAGCTTCAAAGATGACTCCTTGAATATTATCCTGGGTCTTTTGTTGGAGGAGCTAGTTTACTTCCTGGGTGTAATGACAGAAGCACTTTCTTGCAAAGTAATTATATGTCAGTGGATCTAATGTTGGTATTTTCTAAACTTTGTGAGGAACCTGTTCATTCCCACTGAGGTAATTCCTTACCTGAGAATGAGTATTCACAATAAAAAGGGGAAAACCAAATCAGTTTTACTTTATTGAATTCCTATTAATACAGATGCCATTTACTATCATTAAGTAAACAGTTAAATATTTAGGCTGAACCGTTCATGAGAACTCTGCCCCCATAATCTAGTCACCTCCCACCAAGCCCCACCTCCAGCACTGGAGATTACAGTTGTACATGAGATTTAGTGGGGACACAGAGTCAAACCATATCAGCTACTTTGAACCTAAAGAATTGTATTTCCACTGAGCCATGACACTCAGTGGAGGATTAACAGGAGACTTCTTTCTAAGTAAAGAACTTCTTGCAGGGGCACTTCAATAATTGAAGCCTCCACATGCATTTTAATGAAAACACTACTTTCTAACAAGTAGTTTTCAGTATGTATTTTCAAATAATTTCTTTACTCTTGATACTGGTTTATAAGAGCTAAGCTTTCAACTTTTCTGATTCAAGGGCCCCCATCCGTAGGATTCTGTCCTTTTTGGGTGAATTCATGCTAGGAATAAAGATGCTTATAAAGAGAAGGAATATGTTTGTTTTCTTCCTGGAGTCAATCAGTAATGGCATCAATGAATCAAATTGTGTAAAGCACAAAGATAGACCAAGTGCTTGTATTCATAAAGGCTGTATATATATATTTTTGTTGTTGTCATTGTTGTTGTTTTGTTTTTGAGACAGTTTCACTCTTGTTGCCCAGGCTAGAGTGCAGTGGCACGATCTCGGCTCACTGCAACTTCTGCCTCCCAGGTTCAAGCAATTCTCCTGCCTCAGCCTCCCAAGTAGCTAGGATTACAGGTGCCCGCCACCATGTCCAGATAATTTTTGTATTTTTAGTAGAAATGGGGTTTCACTGTGTTGTCCAGGCTGGTCTCAAACTCTTGACCTCGTGATCTGTCCACAATGGCTTCCCAAAATGCTGGGATTACAAGCGTGAACCACCGTGCCCAGCCTCATAAAGGCTGTTTTATGAAAACAGTTTTTATGTGCCAGGAGGAATTCTTTAATATATGAAAGCAAACACCGTATTAAAAACTTTGCCTTATTAAAGAACTTCCTGTGACACCTTCAGATTATTAACATCTTCATGCCATCCTACAGAGGAACCCCCTCTGAAGACAATACTAAGTCTCTCCTACATCTGTGATTAAAGATCCCTGGTGGATAGTAAGAGTGCTGAACTCTGGAAAAGGGACTGAGTACACTGTTTTTTTTTGGTTTTGTTTTGTTTTTTGTTTTTTGTTTTTTGTTTTTGATTGAGCAAAAGGCAATGTCACAGAGCAGCACTTAGTTCTAGTGGAGACATTTGTGAAACCTTCAAGGCCTGTAGGCAGTGCACTTACGTAGGGAGGGCCTGGTGGTGGCCAGACACCATCTCCTGCTGAGTAAACATCCCCATCTTCCTTCCTGTGGGTTTTGCTCATTCTCTTCCTAAAGCCAGAGGTTTCTGTTTCATTTTGAGTTTGAATCAAAGGATTCTTTTCATTAACATGCTTGACTTTTTAAAGCATATTTGATTTTTGCTCAGCATAATTACCTTTTGCCGCTGAAATTGAAGCTGCCACTTTGGTGCATTTTAATGCTTGCTCAGACATAAACTTTTCATGTGAAATATTTGGACCATGAACTTATTTGCTGACATGCCTATTTTAAATGACTGCATAATCTCTCTGTGTGCTCTCTCAGCGCCACAGAGTGATCTTGTTCTTTTTTAATTGATATTTTGTAATGATTGGAAACTTTTTATATCAAACTTATAAAAAAGGTTGCAAGTACAGGACAAATATTTTTTTTCCTGAACTAGAGAGTAAGTTGTCAATCTGATACTTCATCACCCCCAATACATTATTATGTATTTCCTACATATAAGAACATGCCCTGCCCAACCACAGTACAACCAACGCTTTCAAGCAGGAAATTAGCATTGATACATTACTGCCATCCAAGCTTCAAGCCTCATTTCAAGTTTCACCAGTTACTCCAGTAACATCCTTTATAGAAAACGGATCAGCTCAGAATCATATGTCACATTAAATTGTTGTGTATCTCCTGTCTCCTCAATCTGGAACAGTTCCTCTGCCTTTCCTGAACATTTATGACCTGGACACTCTTGAAGATTACAGGCCAATTATTTTGCAAAATGTCTCTCAGTTTGGATTGTCTGATACTGCCTCATGATTAAATTCAGGTTATGTATCTTGGGGGATATATCACAGGAGTGATGCTTCCCTCGCCACTGCATCATAGTAGATGACACATGATTTTGGGATGTTCCATTTATGAGGATAACTTTGATTTCTTGATTAAGGTAGTGTCTTCCAGGTTTTTTCACTATAAAGTCACAATTTTTTCCTTTGGAATTAGTAAGTGTTTTATAGGGTGGTAATTCAAAACTAAAAATACCATTTTTTTTACAAATTTCTTTTTATTTATTTATTTATGGACTCATGGCTTCTTATTTTATTCAGTGGATTTTAATCCTTTTTTTTTTCATTATTTTGGTGCTAAAGTTGTCCCCAGTTTGGCCAGTGAGTCCCCTTCAAGCTGGTTTTGGTGTCCTTTTGATTGTTTCTATTATTCTTTGAGGACTTCCGCACTTTCTGACATGATGTTTTAGGCTTATCTTGAATTCTCCTTGCCCAAGACGTTGAATCAGTCATTTCTTTAAAGAGCTGTGGCTCTTTTTATGTGGCCAGGGCTAGGTGTGTTCATTGCTATTAGGATGCCATTGCTCCTAGGCCCTCTCAGTGGACAGAGCTAAGAAAAGTCTGTATATTTATGAACACAGATGTCTATATGTTGAAGTTGAGTAAACTGTAGAGATGAATTTCTATATTTAAAATGTTTTATTTGGGAAGCAAGAATTATAGTTGGGGTATACACTATAGTTGGGGTATGCACACAGACTGGGTGGTCTTTGTTATGTCTGAAGAACAAAGAGAAGGTTGGAGGTTTCATAAGAAGGAGAAATGTTAGGTATTGTTTTAAAAGAAAGTTTTTTGGCTCTAGTAAAATTTTGGGGAACTGGCAAGCCCTGATTGGTGAGTGATGGCAGAGGGTAAAACTAGTCTTAGAGTTGGAGAAGGTGGTTTCAGTAGCCATTAAATAAAACTGGTTTCAGGTTATGGCAGGTGACTTCAGCAGTCAGGCTTCCAGAGATTAATATGCTTGGAGCAATGGTGTGTGCCCTGAGTACTTTGTCCTCCTGGCTTCTTGACTCTGTCTTAGTTGGTTATGACAAGAATGACCCAGTTTATGTGATCAACTTTCACATTTCCCCCTTTTGATCAAAATCTTTTTCTGAAAGTAATGGTGACAAACTATTTTGAAGTTAGGTTAATTGTCCCTTGATATACTAGGACCTGTGCTAGTTGTCTCTGTCCTACAGTGAGGGGAGGGTATGGGGTTCTATATCAGGGATCCGGGCCATATCTGAGTAACAAAGAGGCCAGAAGGAAAAATTTTCTCAGGTTTGTTTGGAATCCAGCATCAAATTCCTGCTTGTCAGTTTCATAGACATCGGCAGTCATCTCCAGGTATTGAGCTAGCATTATTCTATTAGGAGAGTTGACTTTGCAAACATTAGACAGGAAATGAGAACAATGTGTAGAACTCATAATGCAAAAAATAATTAGCCACAATATAATAAATCTCATTTGAATAATAATTCAAAACCTCAAACCTAATTTTGAAGGCAATCAACTAAAGAAACCAAAAGACCATGGGAGAAACTTGGTGAAACCTATCGTAGCCATTGAGTAGCATTTTATGACTGTGTTGAATTTATTTTTTTATTTTTAACTGATGCATGTACACAGTTTGTAGTACATGTGGTAATTGATATAATTTGTAAAGATCAAAATTAGTATACTGGAGATATCCATCACTTTAAATATGTCTTCATGCTTAGAAATATTTGAATTATTCTCTTCTAGCTATGTTAGTGGTGTTGGTATTGAATTGCTTGAGCTCCTTACGTATTTGTCAGATGGATAGTTTGCAAATGTTTTCTCCTATTGTGTGGGTTGTCTCTTCACTTTGTTGATGGTTTCTTTTGCTGTACAGAAAGTTTTTAGCTTGGTATAATCCCATTTGTCTATTTTTGATTTGGTTGTCTGTGCTCTTTAGGTCTTACAAAGAAAATATTTGCCCAGACTAATGTTCTGGAGCATTTCTCCAATGTTTTCTTCTAGTAGCTTCATAGTTTCAGGTCTTAGATTTTCATCTTTAATCCGTTTTGATTTGATTTCTGTGTATGGTGAGAGATAAGGATCCAGTTTCATTCCTCTGCATAAGGATATCCAGTTTCCCCAGCACCATTTATTGAAGCGAATGTCCTTTCCCCATTGTATGTTCTTGGTGCCTTTTGTTGAAGGTAAGTTGGCTGTAAGTGCATGGATTTATATCTGAGTTCTCTGTTGTGTTCTGTCAGTCTGTGTGTCTGTTTCTATGCCAGTACCATGCTGATTTGGTTAGTATAGTTTTATAGTAAATTTTGAAGTCAGGTAGTATGATGCCTCCAGCTTTGCTCTTTTTGCTCGGGATTGCTTTGGCTGTTTGGGGTCTTTTGTGGTTGACTGGGTTGAATTAAAGCAAACAATGACAACTCTACTAAAGGGATCAGCAGTATGATTTGAATACACAGTTGTGTCAGGGATATTGTCAAGACTGCGAACTAGATGAACTAAAAGGATTTCTTAGGCTGGAGTTTGTCAAGTTACCTATAGCATTTACTAATTGGGAAATTTTAATTGTAGCATTATTTTGTCAACTCAGAAATGTAGAAAAAGGGGCAAGAGTCCATGTGGTAGGGAGCCTTGTTCCCATATCTTGAGAAAAGCTGTCTACAACGTGAAAAATGTCAGTTTCTCATCCTGGTTTGCAATTTGAATGTCTCTAGTTACGGCTTTGGGCAGTTTGGTGAACTTTCTGTGTGGCCTATACATCAGGCACGAGACTTGTTCCTTAAAATTATCTAGTTTAAGTTTATGTAGGGCTTCAGAATACAGCAATACCTGTTTTAGTAATTTTATGTGAGAAAGTTGGATGGGATGAACCTAGAAGAATTTAGGATCTAGTCTAGACCACAGGTAGATAATAAGAACTTGCAGCTGGCTGGGCGTGGTGGCTCACTCCTGTAATCCTAGTAGTTTGGGAGGCTGAGGCGGGTGGATCACCTGAGGTCAGGAGTTTGAGACAAGCCTGGCCAACATGATGAAACCCTGTCTCTACTAAAAATACAAAAATTAGTTGGGCACGGTGGTGTATGCCTGTAGTCCCAGCTAATTGGGAGGCTGAGGCAGGAGAATTGCTTGAACCTGGGAGGTGGAGGTTGCAATGAGCTGAGATGGCACCACTGCTCTCCAGCCTGGGTGATAGAGCGAGACTCTGTCTCAAAAAATAAAAATAAATAAATAAAAATAAAAGAATTCCAGTCAGTTCACTTGTAAAATTAAAGTCATTCATGTAGCCAAAGTGATAATCAAAAAGCTGTAAAAAGCAATACAGAGAATTAAATGGGAAACATCCTTAATTCTTTTAAAGCTTAGTTTTTGTTTTGTTTTGTTTTTAAGTAATCAAAAACCTAATAAAGGCAACACAGGAAATTATATTGATAAACTATAAACTCTGTTTCTTAGGCAAGCTAACAAAAAGGTAAAGAAAAACCTTCTGTGGTCTGATTATTCCTTTTTATAGGAAGCTCATTTAGATAACCTGGAAGTAGGCTGGGCACGGCACCTCATGCCTGTAACCCAAGCACTTTGGGAGATCCAGGTGGTAGGATCGTTTGAGCCCGGGAGATCAGCCTGGGCAACCAAGTGAGACCATGTCTCTACAAGAAATAAACAAAATTAGCCGTGTGTAGTGACACGTGTCTGTGGTCCTAGCCACTCAGGAGGCTGAGGCCAGAGGATCACTTGAGCTCAAGAGGTTGAAGCTGTGAGTTACGATCACACCATTGCACTCAAGCCTAGGCAACAGAGCAAGTCGTTGTCTCAAACAAACAAAAACAACAAACAAACAAACAAAAAGATAACCTGGAAGTGAAACCTGATGAAAGGTTACTTGATCAGGCACAGGAAAAATGTGTCCAAGGTTATGGATGTAGCAACTCATGAGGACAGAATCAAGCAACTCATGAGGACAGAATCTTTAAGATTTCTCTTTTATTTTGTTGAGACAGAGTCTCGTTTTGTCACCCAGGCTGGAGTGCAGTGATGCAACTACAGCTCACTGTAGCCTTGCATGAAAACATTGCTTTTCCAGGCCTTCAAGATAAACATTTCACTGTCAGGCCATAACAGCTGAGTTAGAATTGTACTGAAAAGTTACAGGATCTGAAAAAAAAAAAAGTTGAAGTAGAGTTATCATCCCAGTCCTTCTCCAAGGGGAGAAAAAGCTGAAGGCAGTGACGTATGACCTATAAATCACATGCAGGGAGATACAGCAAATATTAACCTCTGAGACAGGAATCTGAGAAATTTTAAAAGGAAAACTTTACCTAAAGAAATCAAATTACCATTTTAAATGAAGAGGACAACATTTTAAACTTGAAACTAGGGAAACTAAATGGATCTCATGAAGAAATGTGTTAGGAATAGGAACTGTACAGTTTAGAAGATGGCCGTTAAAACAGATTTGATAAATAAAAATCAAAACCTCTTGTAATTTTTTAAAGAGCAGATCAATATTTCAAAACAACCTTGTTGTTTTAAATATAGAGGACTAGACTCTGGTCCTGTATCAGTGCACCCCTCACACTAATGTTTAATTTTTAGAAATTTTAGAAAAACAAGCAAATTTTTCCAAATCTCTTTAAACCCAGTCACACGTAAAATGTCCTTCCTAAGACCCATTCTTTATAAATCTTTTTTGACTTGTTTAGACCTTTATCATTTTTCCCAACCCTCAGTCTCAGTCCTACAGGTTTTCTTTTTTTAAAAATCTTTGGGACAACCAATCATTTTATCTTAGGACAACTTACTGCATAAGATTCTTTCTCATACAAATTTTCTTCTTTAAATTTATATTTTGATTATTAGACCTAAGTATATTTGGTCTTTTTATAAAATTTAAGGAGGCAAGAGAAGGGACTTATATTTATTCAGCAATTTGTTTCATTTTTTATCTTATTTGGATACGACCCAGAAACTTAATGATTTATTGTTTAACAATAATATAAATTTAATATTTTAAATTATAAGAAAATTTCATTTTTAAACTTTATTCCATTTACCATTACCTAACATTTATTTTTAAAATTACTATACCTGGATTACTTATGAAAAGTGAGATATTAGAGCTAGTTATTATTTCAAGTTTTTTTTATTAACCAATTTTATATCCTGTTAATACCAGGTATTTACCTAAGTAAAACCTTAAAGTTAAATACATGGGTATCGTAATGATAACTCAGAAGACAACTGTTCTTATAAAATCAACAACATTAAATTGATCTTATTTATCAAAGAATTGCATAAACAAGATCATTTTGTTTTAGGCTAGGTTCATAAGTTTGTGACCTTAAAACATTTAGCAGATGTTTACCGTCTGACCAGTTAACTCAGGCAAAAATATATGTTGACAATTTTGAAGATATTTCTAATTTACCAAAAGTTTAAAAACCAATTAATTTATCAAAGATTTACTTAAGTCATGTGAACTAAAAAATAAACATTTGGGTTAATTAGCATATATTTTATATGAGCACTCATTTATTTAAATCAATTGGAATAAAATTTCTTAAGGGATTTCTTGATGACTATGCCAGATTTTATTATGTTGACACAACATACAACATAATACATGTACATATGCATAAACACATTCTAAACACATATACGTACACATAGAGATTGTATAGCTTTTACTTTAGAATTTTAGTTATGAGATTATAAAACATATACACTCACCAGTTTATAATATAAAGACAGCTGGATCCAGATTATTTTTCTGACAGAATGGGATAGGGTCAAACTTTAAGATTTCTCTTTGATTTTGTTGAGACAGAGTCTCATTTTGTCAGCCAGGCTGGAGTGCAGTGATGCAACTACAGCTCACTGTAGCCTTGACTTCCTGGGCTCAAGTGATCCTCCTCCCTCAGCATCCTGAGTAGCTGGGACCTCAGGCATGTAGCCACCATACCTGGCTAATTTCTAAATTTTTGTGGAGACAGGGTCTCGTTATGTTGCTCAGGGTAAGATTTATTTAAATAGGTAATCTTATAAAGGCTGTGAACCAAATTTTGGATAAAGCAGTTTGAATCTGATACTAATATCCTGTATTGCAAAAAGGATGGTCAACTGTGAAATGTGACTGAATGATATGAGGAGGCCCACAAGCTAAGAGTTAGCTTACCAAGGTCTGCATAGTATTTTCTTGGTCTCGATTCTTTGTCCTTAAAGATAAGAATGTTGCTATTCCTTTTAATGTAGAGGGTGTTATTTACATGGGAGTTTCACCTTTTGCTTTTACGAAACAGCACAGCGATCAAAATGATTTTCTTCTCTATCTGCTGGCTTTTAAGTGTCTTGCTTGTATAGTATGCCAGAATAGCTGGGGAGTTTTGGAAAAAGGGAGTTTAGTTTAGAGAAGGAGAAAGAGGAGAAGTTTTAGGATTTTAGGAAGGGAAGGGAAAGCATCAGAGAAGAAAGAGTCAGCCTTAAGACAGTCTTTTGTAGTGAGGCAGTCTTTGAGTCTTTTGTTTCTTTTTCCTGGAGCCTCGTGTATCAATTGAGATGTGAGTCTTATTTGGAGTGTATAATTTTATAGCTGTGGTCTTTTGGTTTAAAGAAAAACAGCCTGTTTAAATGATCCCTATAATGTTTGAACATGCTATCAGCTGGAATTCTAGAAAATACCTTGGCATGCCTTTGAACTTTGAAAGCCCATTTGTAACTAAATTTATCTAGGTGATTCAGTTTAATGCCGAATACACAAAAGCCAATTAAAATGCAAGCACTGAATACACAAAAGTCAAATTAATATGCAGGCGCCTATGGAAAAAAAAAATACAGACTTACCAAGAAGGACCATAAGCTGCCTTATGCAATTGAAGGGGAAAAGTTCCTTCACTGAAGCCTCAATCTGAGGGCTGAAAAATTCCTTCATTCAGCTCTCTGATGAAAAGAACCCTTGTGAATAGAGCTCCCAACCAGAGGCAGAAATACCCCTCTCAAATAGGAGGGGGAAGACCCCTTCACAACCTACTCCCAGATGAAACAGAACAACAATCAGGAGTTGAGCCTAAGAGAGACTCAATGTGGGTGGGGAGAGAGAGGTGACCTGGAGAGAAACAGTTGTGGGTGGATCCCTTACTTCGTGATTCCAAAGCTGGTGATTCTTGCTAGTGTGAGTCAGCTTTGGAACCTTGCTTCTGACATCAGGTATGGTGAAATGAAATAAAATATGGAGATTTAAAATGTTTCCTTTTAAAATGTTTTATTTGGGAAGTGAGAATTGCAGTTTGGGGCATACACACAGACCAGGTGGTGTTTGGTATGTCTGAAGAACAAAGAGAAGGTTAGAGGTTTTATTTTTTTATTTTATTATTATTATTATTACTATTATTATTTTTGAGATGGAGTCTCACTCTGTCACCCAGGCGAGTGCAGTGGCGTGATCTCGGCTCACTGCAACCTCTGCCTCCTGGGTTCAAGCGATTCTTCCGCCTCAGCCTCCCAAGTAGCTGGGATTACAGGTGCGTTCCACCATGCCCAGCTAATTCTTGTATTTTTAGTAGAGATGGGGTTTCACCATATTGGCAATGCTGATCTCAAACTGCAGACCTCAAGTCATCTGCCCGTCTTGGCCTCCTAAAGTGTTGGGATTACAGGCGTGAGCCACTGCACCTGGCTGGAGGTTTTATAAGAAGGGGAAACGTTAGGTATTGTTTTGAAAGAAAGTTCAGGCTGGGCGTGGTGGCTCACGCCTGTAATTCCAGCACTTTGGGAGGCCAAGGCAGGCAGATCAGGAGGTCAAGAAATCGAGACCAGCATGGCCAACATGGTGAAACCCCGTCTCTACTACAAATACAAAAATTAGCTGGGCATGGTGGCACACACCTCTAATCCCAGCTACTGGGGAGTCTGAGGCAGAAGAATCGCTTGAACCTGGGAGGCAGAGGTTGCAGTGAGCCGAGATCACGCCACTGCACTCCAGCCTGGTGACAGAGCGAGATTCCATCTCAGGGAAAAAAAAAAAACAATGATAATAATTTTTTTAAAAAAAAGTTCATTGGTACTAGTAAAGTTTTGGGGAGCTGGCAAGCTCTGATTGGCGAACAACAGGGTGGGTAAAACTAGCCTTAGAGTTACAGCAGCTTGCTTCAGTATCCATCAGGTAAAACTGGTCTCAGGTTACAGCAGGCGGCTTCAGCAGCAGGGCTTGCAGAGAATTACATCTTTGGAGCAATGGTATGTGCCCTGAGTGCTTTTTTCCTGACTTCTTGTCTCTGTTTTAGTTGGGAATGACAAGAATGACCCAATTTATATGATTACTTTCGCATATACTTACAAATTGCTATACACACACACACACACACACTTTATAGCACTATTTTAATATAGGTGCATCCCTATATATTGAAATCTCATATTGAAATCGGAATTAACAGTGATACCTGCAATTCCAGTCCCATCCCACAGGATTCATTCTAGTGACAGTTCTCCCTCTTTGTATATTTGAATCTCAGTCTTTGACAGTGAGAAACGTGGCTCTGTTCCCCTTAGTTGTATAGTTGCTTATTTGTTCAGTGCCCCCACCATCCTTCAGTGCTGCCACCAACCCCTCCCTGGCATCCATGGCCACCTCATCCCACTCGGGCTCCACCATCCGGCTGCCTCCCTGTGGATGCCATCCTCAAGCTCCTTTGCTCCAAGAGCTGGCAGAGGCCACCCCTCTGCGGATACCTCCTCACCCTGAATGGGCGTTAATACCGCACCAGGCTGCCCCGCAGAAGCCGCCCTCTCGATGCTCTCCGGACACTGGACTTCCCTGGCTGGGTCAGCCTCCAGGTGGGTGCCCTCAATGCCTTGTTTAGGGTTCATTCCTGCCCCCGCCCATGCCAGGCTGTCCTGCCAGGCTCTGATGCCTGTGCCTACTCCCCAACTTGTGGATGTTTTCCCTCCCCCTTCCGGGCTCCGACTGCCCACACTGGGCAGCCCCTGTGCAGATGCCCTCCTACCAGTTTGGGCTCCTCCAGCGGGCTCAGGGCCAAGGTCGCTCTACCTGCCTCCACCCCTGTCCTCCCACCTTGCTCTGTTGCACAGAATGGCTTCAGCATGGGATCATAGAATTGCTCAGGAGGGAAAGAGAAGGGAAAGGAGAAGGCCGAGAGGATGAAGCAGAATAGGATACTGCCCTGAAGAAGAGCACAGATGACACAGAGGAGAGCCTGATGTGGAAGAAAAGCGACCAGGGGCTTGGGAGGAGCCTGTGTGCGCAGCCGACCTGTGCGTCCCCTCCAGGTGGCGGGGCTGCGGCGGTCTGGGAGCCAGCGAGGAAGCTGAGTGCCTGCCTCCCGCCTCACCCGGCTGAGCTGCGGGCCCTTTGCTCCTCCTGGCGCTTTTGCTTGGCCTCGTCTTTGGCTTCGACTTTCCCAGGAGGGACAGTCACGTGATGGTCGTGTTTTGAGTCTGGACGCCGGGGTGGGTCTGACATGTGGGCTCCCTGAGAGCCTCTGTGGATTTCCCTCTGCAGCGGGAAGGAGATAGGAATTGGTGATGTGGCTTTGCTGTTTTGCCAAATTGCTGTTATTTCAGCATGTAAGCACGGAGCTGTATTTGTATGGTAGCTCACTTTGTAGAATAGACTAATTCCTTAAAAATTCACTTGGAAATGAATGTTCACTCCTGGAATCTTATTTTTCTCCTGACTTTTTATGTGTAATTGAATGATATTCAACAACAACAACAAAGATTTTCCCCTAAGACAGCATCTAACTCACAATTAAAGCATTATAGTGCAATACACAGAAACTTCCCTAATGTGTAGGCCAATGCGTGGCTGCCGGCCACATACATAGAGAATGATTGCCCAGACTTTGGTTATTCAGCCATGGTTTTGTCTTCAGCTCCAGGTAAATGTTATCTTTTAGAAATCTGAACTTTTAGTTATTCCTTCTGAAGAGTGACTTCTTTTTATATTTGAAAGGAGGTGTAGAGTGTGTGTGCTTAGAATCAAACAGACCTTGTTTGAATTTTGGTTTTGCCACTTAACTGGCCATGTTGTGACTTCCACCAAGTGATTATACTTAGCTTTTCTAAGTCTCAATTCTCTTGCTTGTGAAATGGGAGTAACAGATAATATATCTTACCCCGTAAAATTGTCAAGATTAAATGAGAAAATGTTTGTAATGTGTTTGACTCTAGGGAGATACTAATAAATGGTATTTTTTGGAACAGCTTAAATAGGGAATTTATTAGTTTTAAAAATAACTTTGAGGCTCTTTTTGGTGTAGATGCTCATATTTTGCTTAGGAGGTTCCTATAGGACTGTTTTTAAAACTATTTAGAGAATTAACATTAGGTGAAGCATTTCCTTTAGTATTTTTATCTTGCTTAGGCAATAACTTATTTTTCTTTGAGGAGTAGTCAGAGTTGAAGTTAAACTTATTTGGTTTTTCTTTTCTTACATAACCAGAAACAGTACAATATGTTTCTCACAAGCCTTTCCTAAAGCCTCTTTGGGACATAGCTATGTGTAGAAAATAACTTTTTCAAAAAGCACTTTAAGTGAAAATAGATTTTTGCCAATAGTTTGTGACTGTCCTGGTGAAAGTGAAGAGCATGGGAAAATGACAGAGGCATGTGCTTGGCCTTTAGTAAGTTGAGCAGATTTAACAGATATATAGGATTATAAAAATATACAAACTTTCAGAAAGCATGAGAAATGTGTTAATTATTTTGGGATGAAAGGGCTCCTACATGCTGGATTTAAAGTCACTCTCATCTTAGGAAAGCCTGTACCCGTGGGTCTTGGAGAGGAGGCGTTGCTCCCAAGCTCAGTGAATGCACTGCCCATCAGCAGCGCAAGCCAGGACCTTGGGGGCTACCTGGAGGTTCAAGGGACCTTTTTCTTTTTTTACTTCCCTTGGGCAATCTGACAAGGGAGGCTGTTGCTTCTGTTTCTGGAACATTTCTCATCTGTCCACTTATTTTCATCTTCTCTGTACCGCTTGAGTCCAAGCTGTCATCCCTTGCTTGGACTTCGCAGTTGATCTCCCCAGGCCTGCTCTTGGTACTCCCTAATCCAGGTGCACAGTGCCAGCTACATTGTTCTTTTCAGAACATGAGCCTGATCCTGTCCACCTCCCTACCTTTCCTTTGCCTGAAACCTTTCCAGTGCTTTCTGTTGCCTGTAGGATAGGATGTGGGCAAAATCCTAACTAAGGCCTCCAAGCTCTGAAGCATCTGGCCCTTTCTAGTCTCCCGAGCCTCGTCTCCTGCAGTGTGCCCCTTCTTTCCTCCTGCTCCCACAGTGCTGGCCTTATTTGAGGTCCTGCCATGGAACCCTTGTACCTGCCATCCTTTCTGCCTGAAATGTCCCTCCTCTCCCTCTCCAAGTCCTTCCTTTGCCTAATTATATGTACATGTGTTGCTAAAAGCTCTGGCTTCCATGCCACTTGTCAGGGAAGCTTTTCCTGATTTCTCAGACAAGTCTTGGGCTCCTATTCTGTGCTCTCAGGGCCTTGTATTCTGTGAAAGCACTTACTTAGTATGGTTTGCAGTTGTATTTCAGATTATTTGATCCCTCTCCAGTAGATTTTAAAGCTCGTGAGGGAAGTGTGATGGACAATTTTGTTTCCTTTTGTGCCCATAGAGCCTAGTACACAGTAGGTCCTCCATGAATATTGATTTAATTAGTAACTAGAGAGAACAGTTGATGAGGCTGAAAGTTGGTTTGGGCTCCTGGAGAAGCACTTTGTTTGCTGTGCTCAGCTGGTTGGACACTGTCCCATAGTTAATAAAAGGACTTTGAAGCTTTCGGCAGGAATGTGATAGCGTCTCTTGTGGAGACGTATTGTGGAGCTCTGTATTGTTAATAGGTAACCCAGAATGAATCTGTCTGGGTGATACTGGATTTTCAAGTAGAAACATATTCGTTCCCCAAATAAGCATCAAGTTATCTAAAGCCAGTTTTTAAAAGTTTATGATACTGTTATTTTAATTTTGCTATATGTTGATAACTACATTACCATGGTTTGCTATTTTCCTAGCACTTCTATTTACCTGTAGTTGCCTTCATTGTGCTTAGGATTTTAGGAGAAAATATTTGTAATTTTTCTCAGCTAGTTGTTGTCGTAATTAATTTTTTATAATAGCAAATCTGAATTAAGTAGATCAGGATTTAATTTCACAAGGAAATTCTATTTTATTGATGCTTTTTAAAACACAGAAAGGATGCTTGAGAATTGAAACCAGTTATTCAAATCAGTGGCACATTTATGGCTTACTAGGGTAATTGGTCCATGAAATAAGACATTACTGCCACAAGTAAACCTTGGGGGAAACCATCCTTTTTGTCTTTAAAATGGTTACCTGATTTGTTAAATACATTTCAGCCCTGACAATTTATGACTGTATTTAAAACTATTTTGGAGAATTAACACCATATGCTTTATGTACAAAAACAATAGGATAGTGAAGGCTTCTTTGGTGCCGTCTATGTGTGCTATCATTAATTATTTCCCTGAACATCAGCTCAAAGAGAGGAAAATGTTAGCTATGGATGCTTTGTTTTCTATTTAATACAGTGAACCTCAGTTCAAATCAGAGAATACAGTACCTACCATGTGATAACTATTGTGTTAAACTAATTTATTCTTTATGAATTACTTTTTGTTTTTCAGACAAATTAAATATGACTGTTTTGTCAATTTTCCCAGTTATTGAGCATTTAGAAACTTTTTGGTGGTGAGTTTGAACAGTTTACTAAATATCAGCACTGATTATTCCCGATGTACGTTCTGTATTAATTTCCTCTTCCTGCCATCAGCACAGACATAGCGGCTCAAGCAGTAGAAATTTATTATCTTACAGTTCTGTAGGTTAGAAGTGTGATGTGGGTCTCTCTGGGCCAGAGTCAGGGTGTGAGGAGGGCTGCTTCCTTCTGAAGGCCCAAGGGGAGGATCTGTTTCCTTGTCTTTTCCAGCTTTTGCATGCCTTGGCTCATGGCCCCTTCCTCCATCTTCAAAACTAGTAAGGTTGCATCTCTCTTGTGTTCCTGTCGTGGTCACTTTTTCCTCTGGCCACAGCTGGGAAAGCTCTTCCACTTAGGACTCCTGTGATTACACTGGGGCCACTGGGATAATCCAAGACACTCTCTCCGTCTCAAGGACCTTAGCTTAACCACCTCTGCAAAATTATTTTGCCACGTAAGATAATGAATTCACAGTTTCTAAGGATAAGGATGTGGACATCTTTGGAAGGCCGTTATCCTACCTATCACACATTTGAAGCTACAGAACAATCACTTTAGGTTTCCTTGAAGGAAATGGGAATTATCTTGTACCTGTTGCTAAGGGAACAGTGCTATTATGGAGCTCCTTTAGCACATAGTTTAGGGCTTTCAGTCATTAGGTCTAACAGCTATTGCACTTTCTGTTTACATTGACACAACATTGTAATTCAAATCAGGGCAAAGGGACTCTTATTCCAAAAGAGTCATAAAAAGCTCAGTGGGGAAAATGCCCCTGTGAACTAATAGAACCCTTCACTGGCTGCTTCGAATGCACTGTCCAGGGATTTTATTTTATGAAACTGTTTTAGATGTTTTCACATTAAAATTTTCTTTTAAACAGTGCTAATTTAGCTTTCAACTAATAAAAATACCCTCCTTTTACCCCAAATGATCTGCTAGTGAACTGAAATTCAGTTTTCCTTTACAGATCAGATTTTAAATTTACATTCACTGAGAATGACTAGTGTTTCGAAAGGTTAGCAAGCTGTGGAGTTGAGATATGATTTTGAAAAGAACTTACTTGAAACATTTTTAGTGTCAAGGGAAAAAATAATCTTGAATAATATTTTAAGTGTGTCCATTAATTGAAGCCCACCAGGGGATGTCTTGAATAGAGGAAAATCTAAATTCTGACTCACAGAATCAAATTAATGAAAGTAGCAGTGATAACTGGAGCTATATTATATTTAATCTATTACATGAGATGACTGTAGTATATATAGAGGAAAAAGGTCTAGGGAAATATGTAGTGCATTACTTTATGAAGTGAGTACTGCCATCTCATATAGGTGGTGGTTAATTTGATGACTTACGGGGTGGTATCCATGAGGGATTATCTTAATATTACCCTCCTAATTATATGGAGTATATTTTATGGAGTCTCAGTGATGCAAATTATATTCATAGACCTTCCTTCCCCACATCTACTACATGGCAAGGGAGAAATCAGTTAACAGTGGGAAATCTGCACACAGATGTGCTCTTTACCGCAGACTTCACCATCACATGAATATCACAGTAAGAAATCTGAGATTTATTTGTTTTTGATTCGTCTCTAGTGACAGGACTCGGCCCATTCAGGAATTCTGTTCAGCATTCAGTCCTGCTGTTAAAGTGATCCTCCATCTGTTTGGCAGTTTCTTCTTGTCTTCATCCCTGTGTCCACATTCACCCATCTGACCTTCAAGTGAGGTGTTGACTATTTCCTCTCCTTCTTCTTCCCCTCTCCTTCCCCCTCCTCTTCTCCTCACTCTTCTCTTGTTCTTTCCTTGTAATCTGATATATCAGTCTGTCCTAGCTTTTATGTCTCAATGCTTTTTGTTTTATCAATTCTTCACTCTCTGCCTTCCATTTACATGTTGGGATTCCCTTGTGTTTCAACTATGTTTTCTTCTCATTTTGCACTTTTTCTCTGGGTGACTTTTGTTATCATCTTGATGCTATTCTGGTTATGCTGCCTAGCTGCAGATTTACGTCTCAACTCTATGCTGAAAGTGAATTCCACTTGGCTGTCCTTCACCGATATCAAATCACCACCCCTGCCCCCAATTTTTTCTCTACGTTCCTGGTCACTTTTAACCCTGTCACTGTTTACCCATTCTTGTAGGCCAGAAACCAGTATTATGTTCCATATGATCTTAAGTTTAATTACTAAACGAGAAGGGGAAAACCAAAGATGTGGAAGAATTTTATTTTTTTTTAAGTAAAAGAAAGAATAATACATATATCTCTATAGAAATCCATTTGAACACATGGAAGGACCAGGTGATTTCCTAGCAAACTGAAGATTATCACAGGGCACTCAAGAAAAGGTTGAACATTTGAATAGACCAGTAGAAGACACTGATAAGTGAGGGCCAGAGGGGCTCACAGCAGCACTGATCTTTATCTTTAAAAGAACAGATAATTCCAATGATAGTCAAGCTCTTCCAGGTCACAGAGAAAGGAGAAAGTTTCTTTGTAAAGCCAATAAATGAAACCTGAGGAAGACACTACAAAAAGCAAAACTAGACTATAGATGCATATCACATATAAACACAAATATGAAATTCCAGATAGATATTGGCAAATATAATCCAGCAATATATTAGAAGAATGATATGCTGGTATATTACTAAGGAGGTATAATGATGAGTAATGTAAAATTCAGTGATAAAACAGGGTTCAGTATTATAAAATCTGCCAACATAATATATACAGCCATAAATTAAAACTACATGACTAGCCATTAATGATCTCTGGATACTAAAATGGCTTTCTATAAAATTTAACTTCCATTCCTTGCAAAACAACTTATGTAAAATAGGATTGAATATAATAAAAATTATTTACCAAAATGTAACAGCAAAGATATAGCAAAACATTAAAATACTTCAACAATTCAGGAAGCAGCCGGGGATACCACTATCATCATTAATATTCATTATTGTCTTGGAATTTTTAGCAAATGAAATAAGCAAGAAAATTAAATGAGCACTACAAACTTTGGAAAGAAGAGATTAAAAATACATATATGTGTGTTTATATATACATAGATATGTATTTGTATATATGTATACATGTATGGTTCTGTTTATATGTATATATAGACACATATATATGGTTCCTCCACTTAGCTGCATATTTACAGATGATAAGACACATATTTACACATGATAAGATTTTATACCTAGAAAACCCAGGAGAATCTAATGATAAACTATTGGAATTAATACAAGAATGTTGAAGTGGTGGGATATAAGATAAATACAAAAACTTAATATTATCTTTTCTGTATTTCAACCATCAGCACTTAGAAATTAAAAAAGGAAAAATATTCCATTCATAATAGCAATACAATATAAAATATTTAGAGTAAGTTGAATAAGACATGGGAAGGGCCTTATATGAAGAAAACCGAAAAATCCTACTGAAGGATAGAAATTACTATTTGAATAAATGGAAAGCTATACCACAAAATGACAGCTCTCCCACATTAATATTTATTTCACTTGTAAAATAGAATCTCAACTGGTTTTAATTTCACTTGAATAAAATGTTTTTATGCCTAAATTCCCAACGTTCTGGTGATATAGTAATAGAAACAGGAATCTGTGGAACAGGATAGAGAAACCAGAAGGAGATATGTGAGCATGTAATATACTAGAAAGATGGTAAATCAGCTCAGGAGGACAAAGCATAGGTTTTTTATTTAATTGGTTATGCTTGCCCAAGTGGCCTTTGTCTGTATAAAAATGAATTTCAAATAGATTAAAGACCTAGAAAATGTTTTATAAGAATATGTTTAAGAGACAAAATAAACACTCTAGAGTAAGGGAGAACTCAATCAAGAGTGGAAACTTGTACTCTAGAAATGAAATTATAGACATGTAAATGCATTTTTTATTTAATCTGAAAATTTTGTTATTACTCATTTTTGAAGGATGTTTTCATTGGATATATAATTCTTACTTGACAGTTTTATGGCTTTCAGTGCTTTAAAGATGCAATTCCGTTCTTTTCTTGTCTTCCTTGTTTCTCATAAGTCACCACATCTGAAATTTACAGAGCCCCTAACTGCTAGCATTTCCTATTTCTTTTCTCTGTCTTTATTTTTCTCCTTAACACTTACTGTCGTCTGACATGCCATGTATTTTACTTATTTGTCTTGTTTATTGTCTGTCTTCACCCACTAGAATTTATGACGGATACAGGTAGGGTTTTTTTTTTATGCTTTGTTTTGTGCTGGATTATAAGCTCTGAGCACATAATAAGCATTCAATTAATATTTGTTGAACGAAAAATCAGGACTGGATGAATACTGTCCTCATGACAATGTTGATTACTCTGTCCACTGTATTCTTAGCCCTTAGCTCATATGTTTGCAATTGGATTTTCCTTGTATGATAGTTACCTAGTTCTTCCACTAAGCTGCAAGCTCTTTAAGGGCAAGAACCATATCTTATCCTTATTTGAATCATTATCACCTAACACAGGGTCTGTCTCATAGAAGGTACTGTAAGCCAAAAGGTACTGGAGACAGGTCTCAATCAATTTAAAAAATTATTTTGCAAAGGTTAAGGATGCGCCCTCAGGAGGTCCTGATGACATGGGCCTGAGGTGGTCCGGGTACAGCTTCATTTTATACATTTTAGGGAGACATGAGACATCAGTCAATATATGTAAGATGTACATTGGCTTCATCTGGAAAGGCAGGACACCTCGAAGCAGGGAGGGAGCTCCTAGGTCATAGGTAGGTAAGAGACAAATGGTTGCATTTCTTTGAGTTTCTAATTAGCCTTTCCAAAGGAAGCAATCAGATACCCATTTATCTCAGTGAGCAGAGGGATGACTTTGAGTTCTGTCTGTCCTTTGTCCACAAGGCAAGGAATTTCCTTGTGGACAAATTGTGAGGGATGTATGTAGCTTTTTATCTTTGTAGCTATCTTATTTAGGAACAGAGTGGGAGGCAGGTTTGTCCTAAGCAGTTCCCAGCTTGACCTTTCCCTCTGGCTTAGTGATTTTGGGGTCCTGAGATTTCTTTTCCTTTCACAGTGCTTAATAAGTGTTGGCTGAACCAATGAGCACCTCGCTTGGGTTTTTTTTCCCTTTGTCTTGTCATACATGAATAAAACATTGATGATTTCCCTATTAATGCAATCTCATGATTGAGTATGGCTAAAAAACCTTGATGATTTCCCATTAATGCAGTGTCATGATTGAGTTTGCCACATGTGAAGGTACCATTTTAGTGCATGTTTCCACATGCACACCTGTGAGCCTCGTCCTCATCACAGACTGTCCTCCACCCTTCTCCTGCTTCCCTCTAGGCCTGCCTGCATCAGCACACATTCCCTGTTTTCTCAGTGGAAATGATCCTGAGGCAAACCCTCCCACTTGCCCCTGATGTCACCTCTTTCTCCAGCCTCACATCCCTACTTTTTCCTGCATCTTCAGTCAAGCACTGAAGGCCACTGATGTCTTTCTAGTTAACTGAATTCAGTTGTCTTTGTTCAGTCCTCATGCTGTTTTACTTTTTAAATCAAATTTGACAGTGAAGTTCTCTACTTGAAAGCATTTCCACCTGCATTCCTCCCGTTTCTCTGGCTGCCCCTTCTCACTATCCTTTATGGTTGTTTTTCCTCCACCCACATCTTAAATGCTGCAGGTCGCTAGGCTTCTCCTCTTGGCCCTACCAACCCCATGCTACACACACTCCCTGGGATTTCCTCTGCTTTAGTATAACCTGCACACTGATGGGCACTAGATCGATGGTTCTAGCCTTGAACTTTCTCCTGCAACGTCTCTAGAGGGTTCATCCTAAGTCTCCTTTAGATGCCTTTGGATTTCAAAGATTCAGCATCTCTGAAAATGTACTAAGCCCACTCCTCTAGTTTTGTCTTGCATAGTGGCAGGCATAATCATAAATTCACTCTCCTAAGCTAGAAATGTCAGAGTCCTCTTTCTCATCCCATTGTCCAGTTTTGTCACATCTCATTCAGATGGCTCTCTGCATTCTTTCCGCTCCTCTCAGTCCTCACAGCATGGGGAAAGGGAGAGCTATCTCAAATCGAGACCTCATCATATCATGCCTGCGTGTGCCATGATCTCCTTCCTGATATTTCTATGATCAGTCTTCCTTTCTTATTCTATACCATGATCCCTAAAATTGTCATCAGTAGTATCTTTTTTAAAAAAATCAAAACAGCCACAAAAACAATAGGCAGGGCAGAGGAGAAACAAATCCAAAACTTATTGTGACATTTCTTTGCTTAAGGCATCCACTGGCTTCACCGTACATATAGACTGAAGACTGAAATTCTAAGCATGGTGTTTAATCAGATTCTTTCTTTTGCAAGGAACAGAAATCACTCAAGCTTGCTCAAGTAATGGGCTGTAGTGCAAAAATACATGTTTGGGGAGGATGGAGACTCATGGAAATTCAAGAACAGGGACTGTAGTCGGAATTCTGAGGCTGTCCTGTCTGTAGGGCTACCTGCAACAGGAAACTGGCCCTCATAGGGAGCAATAGTTCTCAAAGTTAGCTGCATCAGAATCACCTGGAGGGCTTGTGGAAACAGATTGCTGGGGCCTATTCTCAGAGTTTTTGATTCAGTAGAGGCCCACATTTTCACTGATGCTCCCAAATTTTTACTTCTAGCAATTTTCTGGGTGACACTGATGCTGCTGGTTTGGGTACCACACTTTGAGAACCTTATCTTTAAGGCATGTAACATGGTTTGGGAAACCTTTGATGAGCTCCTTCAGAATTATTTGTTCCTTTACTTTGCAGGTTTCTTCACATTATAGTAGAACAATGATTCTCAAACTTTAACATGCATTATAATCACCTGGAAGGATTGTTCCAGTGGATTGCTGGTCCCAATCACAGTTTCTGATTCATTAAATCTGAGGTGTGGCCCCCACATTTGCGTTTCTAACAAGTTTCCAGGGATGACCACACTTTGCACTGGATGAAGAAACTGTTGAGTCACCAGATCTTAACTCTGAAATCCCCTTCTTGATCAAACCTTCACACCTCCCAGCTCTTCTCTCTCCTTCAATTCTGTGGAATCTTATAAAAAAATCCTGTTTTGTATTTTAGCTTTTCCATTCTTTCTTGTTCTTTGTTGGTTGTCTTCTGACTTCCTTTGCCTCTCAGGCCAGTTGGGACTCTTCAAGCATTTTATCTCACATTCTCATGGCTTACAGCCTCTCAGCCACTTGGCCATCTCCTCTTCAGCCCCAGCTGTCCACAAATGTAACCATTTGCTCCCACTTCCGACTGTCAGGAGCTGTTGGAGAAAGTCCCCTGGTGCCGGTCGCCTCATCTGCAGAACCACCAGTTTAATGCAGTGGGGCTGCCAGGACTGTTCTGTATTCCTTATATTCAGTCCTAGTTGAATTTCCGTAACTCTCCCTTTCCCCATGCTCCTGAAGGCACTGCTGTGACCTTTACTCTTAGCAGATGCCATCCTACCTCATGAAGGAGGTGAGGGTATTTGGTAGGGTGCCCTCCCATCTTCTTCCCTAGCAGCCTAAAACTCCTCTCCTTTTAACCTCATTCACCACCTGCCTTTTTATCTCAGGGTCCTCTCCCTACCTGTGTTCCTAATGCTACCTCTCTGTTCTGTCTCTCTCTCCCGTCGATTATCCCTCTTTTCTGAGAGCCTTCTTTTTCTCTCTCTCTCTCTGGGGTGCATTTCCCTCAACGGAACTGAGACGTCCTGTCTCCTGATATGCTTAACAACAACAATCAACGAAGACTTCCTTTCTCTTTTTCCCCATCAAGCGCTTATGTCACCTGCCTCCCAGTTCATTTGCAAACTTCTCCAGTTTCCTTTCATGCTTTGACCTCTGCAGTGACTTTTGATCTCATCCCTCTGCTGAAATCTCTGCCTCTGCGGTCCCAGTGGCACCATGGCTGTCAGATCCAGCAGTTTCTCCCATCTGCATCTTACTTGGGCGAGCAGAGCCTTTAATGCTGCTGATTTCCCTGCCCCTGGAAAACCCTTTCCCCGGAGCCCCCAGGTCTCAGTCGCCTCCTTCCAACGCTGCCTCCCTCATGCGCCTTCCCGACCTCACTCACGTCCGAGGAAGCGCCTTCCCTGACCTCGGCTCTTCTTCCTCGGTGTCATCCCCGTGGCTGCCTCTGTTTGAAAAGCTTTGCACTGCCTTTGGTTGAATGTGTTTTTTTACAGATTATTATATACACTTATCGTAGATTATTCCGGATACCAAAAGTTTAACATCTTGGAAAATAACTCCCAGTTTTCTCCGCGTTCTGCGCTGGTCCCTCCCCACCTGCTCGGCCCTTCCTGGTGCCCAGCAGCTTCGGGACTATTTTGGCTTCTCCCTTTGCCGCCCCACCCTGTGCCTGTTGATCGTATTTCTGCATTTTCTCTCCATTTCTTTTCTACCTTTTTTATTGTAAATTGACAACTTATAAATTGTGTTAATTTAGTGTGTACAAAGTGATACTATAATTTATAAATACAATGTGGAATAATTAAAACTAGTTAACTAGCCATCACCTCAAATACTTAACATGTTTTTGCAGAGAGAACATTTGAAATTTACTTTCTTAGCGGTTTTGAAATGTGCAGTACTCTATTAACCACATTTACGATGGTGTGCAACAGAACTGAAAACCAAACAAAAACAAAAACAAACAAAAAACAAAACCAACCCCAAACCACTGCTGCGGTCTAACAGAGATTTTGTGCCCTTCGACATTTATTTCACCGTTCCCCTCACGCCCCCCGGGCTCTGTAACCACAAACGGCACTGCATGCCCCCCTTTGTTTAGGTCACACCCACACTGTCACTTGTTTGGACTATTGTGTTGTCATTCTCAGTCTCCACTGCGTGTCTCTCCATCCATTTCATCCTTACCTAGTGCTGATTCATAGAGGAAGTTCTGCTGATATCATCTACCACTGGAAAGTCTCCAAGTGGTTCTCTAAACCACAAGAATAAAGACCAAACCTGCTAGGCCAACTTTGAGGAACCTGCATGGTCTTACGTTTGCCCCTCCAGCCCCTGGAGTGCAGCCTTCTGCTGAGCGGATCCCTGCAAACTTTGTGCTGAACCCTTCCCAGACTCTGGCATTTGCAGAAGCAGCTCTTTCTTTCCACTCTCCTAGCTTTGCCCATGCTGCTTCTCCCTGGATTGCTTGCCAAATTTCTCTTCGTCTCAGAGAATTGTCCTCCGGGAAGCTTTCTGTGTTCAGAGTTAATCCTCCTTCATTTTGATTCCAGACACATTGTTTGGGTTTCTTAACTGTGCATATTAGCACTTGTGTCTGCTTGTTTATTCGTCAAAACACTGAGTCCCACCATATGTCAGGTTATGGGTGATGTTTATCTGTCTACACGCCTATCTCCCCGACTCGAGTAAATGCGGTGTGAGGGAGAAGTTGGATTCTCTCAGTACCTGCTTTGCCTGGGGAGATGAGCACTACATGAATTTAAATTCGGTAGTACTGAAATGAAAAGCAGCCTGACTGCGCATGTGAAAAATGTAGGCAGAGCATGGAAAGGGTCCCCTCACAGTGACCTGGCAGAGGGACTAAAATGTGAGTTTGCAGCTGTGGCCTAAGCGGGGTATTGTTCAGCAGTGATCAGTTGTTCAGATTAGGAAGATCGTATCATTTCCAGTTGGTACCACAAAAGAAGGCGCTATTTATAACGGTGTGGTTGGTTGCCACTGACAGTTGTTTCTCATATATTCTAAGGCATTTCCCGACGGAGTCACGTGCAGCATAACTTTTGAAATGAAATGGAAATATCACCTTGAAGGGTTGTGTTTATGGCTAATGGAATTGGGAAAGGGCCACTCTTAAGATATACCTGGTTGTATCCTTAAGAATGACAGTTGATTCATTCTTTACCCCCTGCCATTTGCATTTTGGGTTCATAAAATTACTGATAAGTACTGTGCAGTTTCCTAGAAATGGATGTTCTTGTGGCCAAATCTGTCAGCCTTTGTCTTGCTTCACGAATCTCATTGCCTTAACACATGGTCTTCGTTTTTTTCTTATGATTTTTATTTGTATATAAACATGTGCAGTTCTGAAAACAATGTTCATATAAACTGCGCTTAATTCATATTTAAAAAGTAATATGTGATCATAGTGATAATTTGACTTCTATTGTTGGATATTTAGATATTTTTCCAACTTTCTACTGTTGTAAAGGCCGAATTTATTCCTTTTGCATTTTTTAGAATAAAATATTAAAGTTGGGATGAATAGATCAGTGAATTGTAACATCTTAATTTTTGGCTATAAATATGTATCTGTTAAAATGACTTTCAAAAGTTTTTTTTTTTTTGAGGCAGAGTCTCGCTCTGTCACCCAGGATGGAGTGCAGTGGTGCTATCTTGGCTCACTGCACGCTCTGCCTCCTGGGGTCACACCATTTTCCTGCCTCAGCCTCCCAAGTAGCTGGGACTACAAGCACCTACCACCACTCCTGGATAATTTTTTATATTTTTAGTAGAGATGGGGTTTCACCGTGTTAGACAGGATGGTCTCGATCTTCTGACCTCGTGATCTGCCCGCCTCGGCCTCCCAAGGTGCTGGGATTACAGGTGTGAGCCACCGCGCCCGGCAGCTTTCAAAAGTTTTAATCAAATTTACAAAGCCACCATCCATGAGTGACCTTATTCATTTTCCTGCAAACTTAATTTTATGGTGCTTTTAAACTTAAAAGTTACTAATTAAATAGGAATTTCTGTTCCATTTTGACTGTGTGTGCTAGAGTGAGTCAGCAGGGTATAGCGGGGGTGCCCGAGCTAGGGATTTTGTTTACATACAGACTTTTCCAAATGTGTGAACTGTGTGATCTCCATGAGCTTCAGCTTTTCAGAACAATAAAATAGGCCTATTAATCTAATATTCAATGTTGTAAATAAGTATGTATACATTCACACATATGTGCTCACACACACACGTATACACATACACATACCCCAATCAGTACCTGGTATACAATATGTATATATTAAGTGACAGGTAATATTTAATCAAATGTATTTTGTTTATTATATAATGTTTGGCAGAAGGGTAATAATTGAAACATTTTGCTATAGCCAATGAATATAGTGAGAAGAAATGGAATTTAGGGTTTATGAAGTTGTACAAATATCTAATATTCCATAAAATGAGCGCTATATCTGTACTATGTCTGAGAAAACAGCAGAAAAAATAAATTTAGTGACTGAAGCAGTGTTGTCTCATAATTGGTTCCTTCTCTTCAGAAAACTGAGAAATGAATTGGTCAAAATAGATACATTTGAATTCATATTTAAGGCCCAGAGTGCTATTCTGCCTTTCTTCCTTCCCTTTAATTCAGTAAACAATTTTTGTTTTTTTTTTTGAGACAGAGTTTTGCTCTTATTGCCTAGGCTGGAGTGCAGTGGCACAATCTCGGCTCACTGCAATCTCCGCCTCCCGGGTTCAAGCGATTCTCCTGTCTGAGCCTCCTGATTAGCTGGGATTACAGGCTGCCGTCACTATGCCTGGCTAATTTTTGGTATTTTTAGTAGAGACGGGATTTGACCGTGTGGGCCAGGCTGGTCTCGAACTCCTTACCTCAGGTGATTCAACCGCCTTGGCCTCCCAAAGTGCTGGGATTACAGGTGTGAGCCACCGCTCCTGGGCCATTAAACCAATATTTATGGTGAGGCATGATTGTAACTCCAGAGAAACAATGATGAACAATACCAAGACAGTTTCCCCTTCTTTTTAGAAGCTTATATTCTACTTCCAACTAGAATATGGTTAATTTCAGCTAAAGTACTTTCTGTAAAAAATGAAACAACATGGTGAGAAACAGAGGTGAGAGAATCCCTTTATAATTCAGTGACCAGGGAGGACCTGTCTACAGGCTCTGAGGTGCAAGCAAACTTGGTATTCCCTCATCTCACTTGCAGGCACGATGTTACTGAGTAATCTTCTTGCTTCACCAAAAGATGCAATTCAGTGAAAGTTTTTATTGTTTGATATTATGTATTCTTATTTTTGATCAATTTTAAAAGGTTCTTTGGTAGGTATGTGATGATAAAAGGAGGACTTAGATAGAGTTTACTTTTGGTGAAATGTGTGACAATTGGAAATATGATTAAATTGAGAAATTACATGCAATCTTTTAAAGAACACAGCTGTTGTAGAAAATGAGATATCTGTATTTGCTTTATTGCCAACACTTCCGTAATGTTTTTTGTAAAGCACATAATTGTAATGCAGCAAAATGCTTGTGTGGAAATTGGGATGTTGAAGTCTTCCTGGAGCATCTTCAGGGTTTGTCAGATGGCTTTCTCTCTCTGGTAAAATAAAACATCTCATGTGGCAGAAACGGTGCAAACCTTTAGGCATTCTATTGGGCCAGTGGACTGTGAGCTCCTTGATGGAAATCACACCATGACGTCTCAATATTTCCAAACAATACAAGAAAATCCATCAATGACAATTCTGGAGTCTTATTTGATGATTAAAATGCTTTAAAAAATTCTCATACATTAGTAAGTGTATTTAGCAATAACAAGTTAGTGTCGTGACAGATAGCGAATATTAATGTCCATGCTTTTTTGAGTCTAATTTTTAGCTATAAATTGATACGATGTTTTTCTTTATTAGCTATGTTTAAATTACTTCCCTTTGTTGTCAATGACATGTATGGGTAGCAAAAGAAATAAAGTATATATGATTTATTTTTCATCTACTAGACAGCAGATTTACTCACTTTAGTGGAAATGGATAAAATTTCCACATAACATTTTCACACACACTTGTCACATTAACAGGGGCTCAGAAATTATTATTATTATTATTATTTTATTTTTTTCCGAGACAGACTTTCGCTCTGTCGCCCAGGCTGGAGTGCAATGGTGCAATCTTTGCTCACTGCAACCTCTGCCTCCCAGGCTGGAGTGCAATGGTGCAATCTTTGCTCACTGCAACCTCTGCCTCCCAGGTCCAAGCAATTCTCCTGCCTCAGCTTCCCAAGTAGCTGGGATTATAGGCATGCACCATTGCACCTGGCTAATTTTGTATTTTTAGTAGAGATGGGGTTTCACCATGTTGACCTGGCTGGTCTCAAACTCCTGACCTCAGGTGATCCACCCGCCTCGGCTTCCCAAAGTACTGGGAAATTTTTTAATGACGAAAAGTTTACATGAATTATTCCTGCCCAATTGATGGATTTTGTGTTTGTTATTCAGTCAGATTGTTGTATTGTCTCGAGAGGTTTCAAATGTTCGAGTGAGAGGTGCATCTTTACCCCCTGTCATCCGTGGTGCTGATGCAGCGCTGACCTTTTACCATCTGCATCTTCTTCCGGAACATTCACAGCAAGATAGATGCTAAAATTAGGGCTCAGATAGCATTTTCTGATGAGCATCCTCCAAGGATGTGTGTGTGTATGGCTAAGTAATAATGCTTGTAGATAATTTTTTAAATATAGATTGTGTTAAATAAAGAAAGAATATTTACATCAATCTTGCTATCCATGTGTAGCCACTGTTAGTATTCTGCTGTTTATTTCCAATTGCTTTTCTATGCAAATGTGTTTGGTTGTGCGGACACACATATGCCTATTGCTTAAGACATAAAAGGTGCTGTATAAATATGTGAATAAATGAATGTCTTAATATATGGAATAATTTGTATAATATATGTATGTATGTGGTTATTTTATTTTTAATTGACAAATAATAATTGTATATATTTATGGGGTACAATGTGATTTTTGATATATGCTTGTGGAATGATTACATCAAGTGAATTAACATATCCGTCACCTCATATACTTACGTTTTTTATCATGAGAATATTTAAAATCTATTCTTTTTAGCAGTTTTGAAGTATATAATATTATTCACTGTAGTCAGCATGCTGTGGAACATATCTCTAAAGCTTATACCTGCTGTCTAACTGGAACATGGTATCCTTTGGGCAACATCTCCCCATTCCTGATTCCTTTCTTATCCAGCCTCTGGTAACCACCTTTCTAAGCACTGCTTCAATGAGTTTGACTTTTTTTATTGCATGTCTATAAGATCATGCAGTATTTATCTTTCTGTGCCTAACTTATTTCACTTAGCATAAGTAAGGACACAAAACAGCAGATATGATCTAAGTAGACACTGTTTTGTGTCTTAGTTTTTTTACTTAACCCAGGTAATTCTCAAAGTATATTAAATACATAAAACATAAAAATATAGTTTTTGATAACCTCAGAATCATATATGTATATATGTACAATAGTTTCTTTAACCTCCTTCCCATATTAATACTACTTTGCATTTTGCTGTTATTTTGTGATGTACATTTTTACCGTGAACTTTTATCAGTGCTTAACTACTTTGTTAGTATGTAATCCTAGAGAAGAAGTTACTGGGGAGTAGAATGTAAACCTAAGATAACTATTAATCCTTTTTGCCAGCTTCTGTTATTCAAAAATGATAATTTTGTTGAATTACAAAAATTAGCTATTCATCTAGAAAATTTGGAAAGCAGAAAAAGCACAAAGAAAATTGGGAAGAAATTATTTATAATTCTGGCACTTAAGATGATTTCATTTAAATGTTTTTGATTTATGTAAGTTTAGTCTTATTTAATCTATTACACATTTACCAAAAATGATGAATTTGTTTCCTTAACTGCTTCTTTTTCCTACTTAGTCCTTACATAGTCCTTCTCTGCCTTTAGACAGTTGTCTACAAAGCAATTTACTGGCTGGTTTTGAAAGGGCATGTCCATGTAATGCATTTAATTACCTCCTCCTTTGTGGACCTTTACTTTGTTTCCAGTGTTTAATTTGATGTGGGATTCTAGGAAAAAAACTCTTGTGTTTTGCCCCTTGGGCGCATCTACTGTGATTGCATTAAGACAAATTCCTAGGAGAATTGCTGGTTCAACTTTTAGGAACGATTTTTTTTTCCCCCCAAGATGAGGTTTCACTCTTGTGGCCCAGGCTGGACTGCAGTAGTGCGATCTTGGCTCACTGCAACCTCCACCTCCTGGGTTCAAGCAATTCCCCTGCCTCAGCCTCCCGAGTAGCTGGGATTACAGGCACCTGCCACGATGCCTGGCTAATTTTTGTATTTTTAGTAGAGACAGGGTTTCACCAAGTTGGCCAGGCTGGTCTCAAACTCTTGACCTCAGGTGATCCACCTGCCTCAGCCTCCCAAAGTGCTGGGATTACAGGCATGAGTCACCACACCAGGCCAGGAACGATTTTTAAGCTTTGACAAATGCTGCCACATTACCTTTCCACAGGTTGTGCCAATTGACATTCACAGCAAAAAGAAGTATGAAAGTGGAAGGAGATTATAAAAAACTTCAGACTATTCACTGTAAAATTAACTAGATCACTTTCCAGAAAGCCTGTGCCTGTTCACGCTCTTTGAGAGAAACAAGATGGTACCTAATTTGAGAGTTCACTAGGCATTTTCTTGAGGGTGGGACATATTCATTAGCCTGGTCCGAAACAGGAAGAGCTGAATATGGAACGGTTAGGTGATTTTACTAAACGTTCATATGAATTGAGAGAGAAGGCTCTTCTTAGTTGCTGGGTCTTTCAACTACCAATTTAACTAATTAGCCTGCTTCTTGAGTTTATTGTCAAGTAAGTTTTATCATTTTCCTGTCACTAATAGTTTTGAGAAAAGTCATTGTGTTTTCTCTTCCAGTCCCTTCAGCGGCTGCACAGGGAGCATGGTCTTGGGAGTGGTACTTGAAAGAACAGAAGGCTGTCGCAGCACCTGTTGAGCTGTTTTCCAAGGTCAGCCACTGAAGGACTTATATTTTTGCAAGGAAGCAACACTTAAGAGGTTTAGTTAAAATGAAATGACTTTCCTAGATAGCCCATCAACTTATTTGAATTATTTGTAGGCTCTGCTGGAAAATGACCCCACAAACCTAATCAGAGCTTTAGTGTTCCAGAGTGGGCTGGAGCCCGGCGCCGCCACCTGCCAGCTCTGTGACCTTGGGCAAGTCATTCAATTCAGTTTCCTCATCCATGAGGTAGGAAAAGTTCCCTACCTTTCTCCTTGGGTGGTTGGAGGACTAAATCAGTTGTACCCATAAAGGATATAGGATGCAATGTGCATACTATGAATGCTCAGTAAGCGTTAGGTTTTACTTTTATTAGCCAGTATTAGCTGCAGTTAGAGGGATCTGTTTGGATGTGTTTCTAAGAGTGGTGAGTCAAGCAAGATGTTAGAGAAGACGTTGAAACCCCTGAATCCTGGCATACATGACTAGAAAGGTGAACAGAGCAGCCAGTGTAGACTTCCTTGATCGTCTGCTAGCACCAAGGTCTTACAGGGGATCATCTTTACCCAAGACACCAAATCTTCTGATAGTCTTTTTGTTCTTCTTGGTCTGAGTTTTAGATGTTTTGGGGAAATTTATATGCATCAGATTTGCCTCATGACTTTATTTTATTTTATTTTATTTTTTTTGAGACGGAGTCTGGCTCTATCGCCAGGCTAGAGTGCAGTGGCGTGATCTTGGCTCATGGCAACCTCTGATTCCCTGGTTCAAGCGATTCTCCTGCCTCACCCTCCTGAGAAACTGGGTTTACAGGCGTGTGCCACCACGGCCAGCTAATTTTTGTATTTTTAGTAGAGACAGGGTTTCACCGTGTTGGCCAGGATGGTTTCCATCTCCTGACCTCATGATCCGCCTGCCTCAGCCTCCCAAAGTGCTGGGGATTACAGGCATAAGCCGCCATGCCCAGCCCATTTCTTTACAGCAGGAAGCTACAACTTTTTATTTGGTTTAGTTTTCATGACATCTGTTGAGTTACATCTAGTATTTGTTAGCGTGTGAAAGGGCCAGCATTTGTAATCCTGCATATGGCAGTGGGACAGGGAAGAAGAGGTATAGCAAAGAGGAAAAGAAAGGGAAACCAAATGCAGACCCCTCGTGTTCAAAAAATGATGCATGTCCTTTTGTTGTCTAGGTGGTATGCTTCACTAACAAACAGTATGAAGGTCATACCATGGAAAATGAGAACATCTAGAGCAGCGTTCTTAACCCAGCCTTTGCACCATCTACATTTGTGAGCTTTGGAGAGCACAGCGTGGGTCTTCCTGAGACCTACTAAATCAGACCCTCAGGGGCTGGGCCTGGAAATGTGTAGCTTGAGAATCTCCTGCATTCTTTGTGCAGGTTTGAGGCCGACTACCATAGAAGGTTTAAGAACTGTGCAGTTTCTGTCTCGGAGTCAGGTCCATGTTTCCCCACGTTGCTTTCACCTGATAAGACTTAGGAGGTTTCTTCCATCAAAAGGTGCAAGCTCAATAAGGTAAGGGATTTTCCTTCATGTATCCCGGCAGTGCCTGCTGTGTTGAGTGTGCTCAGATGATCAGTCGCTGTTGAGTGACTTTTAGGGAAACTCTTCTTGCTTCTGAGGGTAAAGATCTTTGAAGGTGCTTGACTGGGACCAGGGCAGTTCAGTGTAGCTCACAGTCACCTTGCCCTTTCCCCCCTGTCCCTCCCTGCCCTTGCCACGGGGCCACTGCAGGTTGGGAGGGTAGAACAGAGTGGGCCAAAACAGGAGCTGCCTGAGAACTATCAGGCACTGTGACACCCAAGGGCAGAGGTAGCGGGGTCAAGGTCCAGGATTTGAGGTTGAGCCAAAGAACATAGGTGAGGTTTGTGCCCGGATGGCTGCTGTGCTTAGGAGTCACACCTGTGCTGTGTCCTCAGATCAGGGTCCTAGGGCAAGGGTCCTCTCTCACTTACACACACACACACACACACACACACACACACACACATACCCCCACTGCCAGAATTAAATCAGATGTTTGGGTGTTAAGGGTGAAGTGTGGTCTAATTTTCAGAGCAAGGAAAGTTTTGGCTGATGGCAGCCAAGTGCTAGATTCTCTGTCCAGCTCCTGTGTTGCCCCACATCTCAGCCTGTCAGTGTATTAACGTTATTCTAGAGCTTCTCCTCTAAGATCCTTTAAGCCCCATCAACCAGAGCAAGAACACCTGCAGGACTGAGACTTTCTCCCTCAGATTTTCCCTTATGACCTGGTGTTAACTAAAAAAAGACCAAAAGGGCAAATGTGGGATTTCTGTTCCTGAAATAAATCCTCATCATGGTATTGGGAACGGTGTAATCATAGGCTCCAGGTCATGTAGCTTTCCCCCTTGACTTTATAGAGAGATGACAAAAGAGGTGCTGGAAGGCAGTAAGTGGGAGGGGCACAACATTGTGGGACATACAGACAGGAGGGGGCCCCCTTGGGAGGGTGGAGAGAGTCAGAGAGACTCTGTTGAGGGAGGCCGGTGGTGAGCAGGTGATGCACCCTTTGATAATTCTTTGACTAAGGACTTTCTCAAGCTTTTGAACTCTAATATTTGTCATGTCTGAAAGTAACAGCAAAGCATTAGTGTGTGAGAAAACAGACATGTTTGACATGTTGGACTGCCTTTCTCTCCAGTCATAATCTAACACTCAAGCTGCCCATGTGTGTAAGACTGTGTGTGTGCAAAGTGCCATGTAAGACTGGCCAAAACACTAAAGAACATATGACATGGTGTCTTAGGATCTTGCCGGCTAGTTGGGATATGATATGTCCATAATAACATAGCAACAATATGAGGTAGAATGTTAATTGCCCATGGGATGCACAAATAATGAATTTATTAGGCATTCCATGTGTGAGATGAGACCTCATTCAACCCTGAATGAGGAAGAGAATTAAAGTCACCAATTATTACGTCTAATTTGCCCTAATAACTAAAGAAGATGCTTGTGATCAAGATCACAGTGTTACTCTAACTTGAATTTATATTTTCAGATGAAATAAGCATTGTCTATAATTGAAAACAGGTTTTAATATAATCAAAAAGGCAGTTGATTCATGTCAGCTTTCCAAGAAGGAGCATCAGACTGAACTCAATTTTATATTGACATTGTGTTTTTGACTATTAATGTTCATTTTCATTGTGTAAATATTAGAATAATGTTGTTCAGGTCAGCCAGCTGAGATGGAACCCTTCAGCTTTTGACACCGAAATGTTGAAAATAAAACTTAATTCTATGCTTGGAAAACCCTAAAGACTGCCAAAAGGCTCCTGGGACTGATAAATGACTTCAGTAAAGTTTCAGGATACAAAATCAATGTGTACAAATCAGGATACAAATCAGTATACAAAAGTCAGTAGCATTTCTATACACCAATAATGTTCAAGCTGAGAGAAAATCAAGAACACAATCCCAATTACAATAGGCACACACAGAGAAAAATATCTAGGAATACATTTAACCAAGAAGGCGGAAGATTTTTTCAAGGAGAACTACAAAACACGGCTAAAATAAATCACAGATGACATAAACAAATGGGAAAACATTCCATGCTCATGGGTGGGAAGAATCAGTATCATTAAAGTGGCCATACTGCCCAAAGCAATCTACAGATTCAACATTATTCCTATCAAATTACCAATGTCATTTTTCACAGAACCTAAAAAACTTATTCTAAAATTCACAAGGAACTAAAAAAGAGCCCAAATAGTGAAAGCAATCCTAAGCAAAAATAACAAAGCCAGAGGCATCACATTACCTGACTTCAAACTATACTGCAAGGCTATAGAAACCAAAACAGCATGGTACTGGTACAAAAACAGACACACAGAACAATGGAACAGAATAAAGAGCCCAGAAATAAAGCTGCAAACCTACAGCCATCTTATCTTTGACAAAGTTGACAGAAAAAAAGCAATGGGAAAAGGACTTCCTATTCAATAAATGGTGCTGGTATAGCTGGCTAGCCATATACAGAAGATTAAAACTAGATCCCCTACCTTTCACCATGTACAAAAACTAAATTAAGATGAATTAATAATTTAAATGTAAGACCTCAAACTATAAGAGTTCTAAAAGAAAACCTAGGAGACACCATTCTCAATATTGGCCTTGAGAAAGAATTTATGACTAAATCCTCAGAAGCAATTACAGCAAAAACAAATTTTGACAACTGAGACCTAAACTAAATGGCTTCTGCACAGCAGAAGAAACCATCAACAAAGTAAAGAGACAACCTACAGAATGGGAGAAAATAGTCACAAACTATGCAGATGACAAAGATCTAATATATCCAGAATCTATGAGGAACTAGATTCAATAAGCAAAAACCAATTAACCCATTAAAAATGCGCAAAAGAAGAATGAAGGAGATGGAGGAGAAAGGAAAAGAAAAAAAGAAGAAAAAATAAAAAATGGGCAAAAGACATGAACAGACACTTCTCAAAAGAAGACATACAAGTGGCCAACTAACATAAAAAATGCTCAACATCACTAATCATCAGAGAAATGCAAATTAAAACCACAACGAAATACCATCTCACACCAGTCAGAATGCTTATTATTATAAAGTCAGAAAGCAACAGATACTTGCAAGGCTGCAGAGAAAGAAAGGCACATGGAGTTGCATGTTCATTGCAGCACTATTCACCATAGCGAAGACAATGAATTGACCTAGGTGCCCACCAGTGGTGTCATCCTCTTTCCATTGCTGTTCCTGTTCTGTTCCTGACCCTGATCTGAGTGACGTCTCATGGGTTGTCTCTCTCTCAAATTATTCTTCTGTGGCCTTTGCAGTCCTGCCTGTGGTAAAACAAAGTATGCAATTTTCCCAAGAGCTCAACACGTTGTTCCCTCCTCCCTGTGGCCAGGTGCACGCCTGCTTCCCCGGGGCACTCTGCCTCTTGGGTGCCTCCTATCCCGTGTGCCACATCCACTTTTCCCTCAGGGTGCAGGCAGGCCTAGCCTACTTCAGCTCCAACCACTCCTTTCTTAACCTGTTTCCACTTGCATGCCCAACCCTCCCTTCTTGGCGATTTATGCAGTCACATCACTGCTATTTCCACTGTTGCTGCCTCAATAGGGTGTGTGTGCATGTGTGTCTGCTCACACTGTTCACCTCCTTCTGCTCCCTCCCCTCCTCCACCCTCTCCCACCCAGTCCTGTTCTCACCCTGGGACATTGCTTTGCCCACATGACAGTCCATCCACCTCCTAGGACCTTGGGTGCCTCCACGCCAGGAACCGGTGCCCCCTTTTCAGTTGAACCCATCTGCCTTCGTGAACACATGGCATAAGTCACAGTTGAACCTCCTCTGCAGTGGTAAACTTTAATCTCACCATCTGATTTTGTCCACTGTCTTTCTAGACTTTTCTGTCGCTTATTACAGCACCGCTTTTTCTTTTAAGACTTGTAGTTCCTTTGTTGTCTCCATCCTGGCTTCACATCTTTCCTGGCAGCTCAGCCCAGTTCCTTCATGTCAGCCATGCTCTTGCCAGGATCTTCAGTCCCTTGCCTCCCTGCTGTTCTCTCCCCATCCGTGCCCACCGCAGTCCCAGCTCCTGACTAATGCATATTCACTGCCTAACTTCTCTACCCCAGGTGCCAAGCACTGCTGAGTAGGAACCATAAGGCCTTGCAGATAGCTGTGGCCCTGCAGATGCACAGCCTCAGCGTGTAGGCATTGTCTGGCCGTCCTTCTGTGGTGTTAGTCTGGGCTCTCCCTGCTCCCTAGCAAAGCAGGTCTATGCTGGCAGGCATCTTTCCTCCCACCTGAAGCCTTCAGTCCCTTACTGCATGTGGTGAGACCTTCCACTGCCCCCTGCAGACCATCACTCAGCACACCTCTTCCTGCCTCTTTCCCCTGTGGTCCTGGAAGAAGTGTCCCTTCTCTTCAGCCTCCTGCACCTGTGCTCTGCATCCTTTCCATTCCTGCCTTTCTAGAGATCTTACTCCATCAGTTATCTCATGGCCTGCCTGTAAGTTGACGTTTATTCTCTTTTGAACATTTCCTTTTAGAGCCGGGCGAGGTGGGTCATGCCTGTAATCCCAGCACTTTGGGAGGCCTAGGAGGGCGGATCACCTGAGGTCGGGAGTTAAGAGACCAGCCTGACCAACATGGAGAAACCCCGTCTCTACTAAAAATACAAAATTAGCTGGGCGTGGTGGTGCATGCCTGTAATCCCAGCTGCTCGAGAGGCTGAGACAGGAGAATCGCTTGAACCCGGGAGGCGGAGGTTGCGGTGAGCTGAGATCACGCCGTTGCACTCCAGCCTAGGCAACAAGAGCGAAACTCCATCTCAAAAAAAAAAAAAAAAAAAAAAAGAAGAAGAAAGAAAAGAAAACATTTCCTTTTAGAATGCAAATATGCTTAAGTCTCTTCCATCTTTATGAAAAAACAGTGTCCCTTGGTTCTTAATTTTCCTCCCTAACTCATCCCCTTAGTCCAGACTGGCTTCTTGAAATTTTAGACTGCATTTTCTCTTTCTGGGTTTTTCTAACCTTCTTTCCCACCTCCAGCCTCCACAACCTGACCTTTGGGTCAGTTCATCCAGCTCCTTAACTGCCATCCCACTGAGTCGCACCACAGCTCCTGCGCCCCCTCCCGGGTCTTTCTCCTGGTCTTCGCGCCTCCTCACCTGGAGGGCAGGCAGACCTCAGTACATCCAGACTTTTCAGCCCCGCTCGGTGGAGCCAGCTCCTGGGGCTCCCTGTCCCTGTGAAGGACCCTGTGCTCTGTTCCCCTGCAGCCAGCTTGTTCCGCCCTCTCGTCTTCGCTCTGTGTGCGTTTGGCAATCTAATCTGCTCCAGCTTTGCCTCATAATTGTTCTATTGCTACTCTCACTCCGTAGCACTACTGTCTTCATTTATGGTGCACCCTGGGTTTTTTTCCACAGGCATTTTTACACAGTTCCTTAAGTGATTTTTCTCTGTCCAGGCTGGCCCCACCTTTCACCTTGCCTGCACGCCTTGCCGGAGGGATCTTTGTGAATTGTGGTTCCTCTGTTTGTCAGTTGTGTACTTAACAACTCTGGCTGCTTTTTGTGCCATTCTGTGTGGTTATGTGTGGGTGTATTTTGTCTCTCGGTGAAATTGTGATCTCCTGGAAGCCTGACTTGGGTTTCTTTCTTCTTGTTTTAGTTCCTCTCTGCCCTCTGGTTCCCGGGAGAGGTTCGTATTGTTTGCTGGTGCTTTTACCTGCGCTGCCTCAGTAAGCCCTCCACTGCTTCCGATCACTGTGTGGCGGCACCTCCCTGACTCTTAGTTGATTTAACTGAAAACAGCAGATAACATCACCTACTTCTCAGGGATTTTCCTGAAGAATTCCACATCGTGTATATCAAGTGTCCAGCACACTACAGTGCCTGGCATATAGATGACTTTCTTAAATACAAGCGGTTCTTAAAATCACTCTTTCTCTCATCCCTTGCTTTTCCCACTGCCTTTTCTCAGCCCTTCTTGGTAGCCCTGTGTGCTCCAACCGCCGACCTCCCGTTTATTCAGAACACTAGCCCAGCCTGGCCTCCGCAGACCTTGTCCTTGCCAGAACTTGCCTAGGTTCGGCCACAGTCCTCTATCCTTCCAGCCTGGCCTGCCCACGGCGGGTGTTCCTGTCTCAGTCTCCCGATCTGCACTTAAGAGCGGGTGCCCAGTGGGAAACCCGCTGTCCTTGGAGCAGAATCCTTAGTGGGTCACGTTGTTCCCAGCCTCCTCTCTCCTGCCTGATGACTCACCAACTTTATTCATGATGAAAACAGAAACGCTTCCTCATTTCATCCCCTTTCTCTCTAAACAAAGCACAGTCGTGGCGTTCCCACCTCCCCCCACTTTCTTGTCCTGCTCTACCTCCTTCCCTTCTTCATAGCTATTATTATAATCTAATACGATTTCAGAAAGAAATACTTTATGTCCTGAAAAGGAAATTCCAGCCTTCTGCAGGATGATAGGGTTGCATTTATTTTGCTCTTGGATTATGATTGTATTCTGTAAAGGCACGGTGCAAGCATTCTTGCCCCATGGCAGGGCAGATGTCTTGCCTCAGTACTATCCCTGAACTCCCCTTTGTCATCCCTCAACAGAGCCCAGAGCCTGGCATCACAGGAAGTAAGATGAACTATAATCTTATTGGCACCAATAGTTATGAGCAATAGGTATCAGGAAAACATATTAAAACCCAGTTCTCCTTTCTAGAATGAAACTTAAGCCTAGTTAACTCAAAATGTATTAAATTAAAGCTAGAAGAGTTCAGGCATAATAGAGGCTGTTTCTGAAGAAGTTAACATCATGTCTGCGCTTATAATTTGTTTGCCATAAGCATGTAAAATAGATTTGAGGACTCTGACAGTAAAACAAACATATCCAATAAGCCTATTAAAGTGGAAATTAAAAATTTAAAAACCATATAGCAAAATAAAACAATGTAATAGTCACTTAGGCTAATAAAATTATTGTGACTGAGCACTAAATTTAGCCCCAGTGTTCCTAAGTGTTATAATAACTGCCTCGTCTTCCAATTGCTCAAAAGAACAATGAGAAGATGTGATTACTGTCTTGCATCTTATCCAGACAATGGGCTTTGAGCCTTTAAAATCTGTGAGACACAGGGCTAAGTGCCATGGGAGCAGCGAATATGACTGAGGCATTGGGGTACATTTAAGGGGCTCAGGGAAAGTCCTGCTGTGGGCATTGGGAAGTAAAGATAAGGAAAAGCACAGACTGTGTTGGTGCAGATGGTTGGAAATCTGGGATTTATGCCAAGGAGTTTTTCCTTGTTTTTTTTTTTTAATATGCTGATCTAATTTTTAAATTTCCAAGTTATTTCTTACCACTCTTTAATAGCTAATGTGTAATGTTAATACCATTAGGAAACATTTCCTGTCTGTTTAAGGGTAAGAACTTGAGACAGTGGTTGATTCAGTGATCTGACCTTTGTTTTCTAGTTTATCAAAGCTTGAGCAAGAAGGGTCTACATGTTTATTTTATGCAAACCCAGATATGTGAAAAATAACTAACAGAGGGGTAGCTTAGAGCCCACCGAGTACTAGGGTACTGGAGGTTGCTGAACTGCATGGATCTGTGGTCCAGGCCAAGTATCCCCTTTTCTCTGCCTCTTTTCCCAATTAACTAATGTTCTTCTCATATCTGTGTAGGCTTAAGGCAAGAGTAGGATTAGCTGGCAGATCAGTCATGGAGCTTCAGTTGGGTAGTTGGTCATGTGCCTATGCTGGAGGTGGATGATTGAAACTCCATTTAGCTTACCTTCCAGGAACAGGAAAACAGAGCTCCTACCCTTGATTATTTGAGCTCATTCTTTTAGGAATCTGTGCTTTCCTAGGCTGAAGATTTAAAGTTTGGAGACTGCCATGGAGCCCTGCAGAAGAAGGATCTGGAAGTGGGAGCCCATGGGAAGGAAGATATTTAGATACAGTACTTAGGGAAATAGAGGTACAACTACTGGGACTCAGTTACGTCAGCTAAACCCATTTATGCCTAGTATTCCGTTATTGGAATGCTAAGCATGTGGGAATTATTTATAGCCTACCGCTCAAGGTCATCGCCAAGGTCTGATTATTCGAGGCATGAACAGGCAACACTGGTGTTCTTTTTTGGAATGATGCCTCCTGCTCTGGAATTACCAATAGGAAGAAGTTCATGTAAGTCCATATAATGGAGCAAAGAAGAAATAAATGTCCCAAGCTTCAACCAGTTTCAATGCCCTTCCCCTTTTAAGTCTGGGGTGCAATTTTTTTATGTTTCAAAAGCAAGGAAGTCGTGTCAAAGCACAAACAGGACAGGCAGGCCAAACACCCCAGCAAGGTCCTGCTTCGAGGAGTTAGGTCTTTTCTATTTTAACTATTGTGGTGGACCTGGGAATCCGATTCCAGAATTAGGTCTCAACTGAAGAAGTGAAAAAAAAAATCTTTTTCAATTTTTTTTGACAGCAGGTACAATATTTTTACGTACCCTATTCAACATTTTCCTCTTATGTTCATTAATAAATATTAAATTATCATTTCCGGGGTTGTGTATAACTGCTTACAATGAAACCATGGAAATTAAAAATAGCCTCCCAATCCAATGATGTGATTCTCGCCTCCCCAACAAGGGCTGTCTAAACTCCGAATTTGTAATCAAAATCTGTGCCTATGTAGAATACATCTTTATGAAAGATATTTTCATATCTTTGGATCATATCTTTGGATCTGTGGAATAAAAATCCAATTTAAAAAATTCTAACCAGATGGTCAAGTTAATAGAGAAGACTGGCATTTTAAGTCTATTTACCAAGAGTCCTTTTGTAAAGCAAAGCCTCGTTTTGAAAACCAAATCATCTCCAGCATTATATTTAATACATTTATTATTTTTCAAATTCCAAAAATTGCAACCTCAGGCATAAATGGGTTAATTGAGCTTTCAATTCAGCCTGAAGGACAAATTATTGTGGGTTTCTGCCAGTATATTGGCTGACACTATTTGCTATGGAAGTAAGACTGAGTAGGCACTGGATATCTCATAGGTTTGGAGAGCTGAAGACAGAAATAGGTAACAAATATTTTTTAAAACAAAGGTCATATTTTAATTATATCAAGATATATTATTTGATATACTGATAGCTGACTTTTTCCTAGATTTTGTTTTTTTGTTTTTCAGAGGGGACATACAGATTTAGACTGGGAGTTATTTTTGTCTGTGTTTGTTTTGTAAGTAATGAACCGGCTCTTTTTTTTTTTTTTTTTTTTTTTTGTATATTTTTGCTCTAAAGGTTTTCCTGCAGACTGGATACTTTTTTACAGCATACGCCACAGGGGTGGTGACTTCAATTTTAAATCCAATGTAAAGTGGTCTTGTGAAATTAATATTCTCACTCTGAATCTAGTTTTGTATAGTATTTACTCTTAAAATTTAGCTGTGGTCTACCTTTGTTTTATCTGTGTAATAGAAATTTAGTTAGAGAACACCATTTTATAGAACTATGACGAGGTGCATTTACTTTTTTAGTTTGGTAAATAACAGATAACATAAATACTTTGAGGGAATGGGAACTGAAAAAGAGAATGGGCTGGAAAATACATTATGGCCATGGTATATAGTTGCTTTTTTTCTTCTTGAACATTTATTATTTTGGTATTATATAGTTTTTAGCAGAGAGGTTTAAAAACATTTTATCCTTGGTTCTGTAATTAGACTAAAATGATATTGGAAATTGTGAGAATTTATTTATGCATGATGTCATGTGCCTGCAATCCCAGCTATTCAAGAGGCTGAGACAGGAGAATTGCTTGAGCCCAGGAGTTTGAGACCTGGGCAACATATTAAGACTCCATGTCTAATTTTTAAAAAATTGTGGAGGACTAGAAATTAAAATTCTTCTCAAAATCTATATTACAAAGGGATTCCACTGTATTTTCTAAGTCACTGAGTCTATTTTAAAGCCTTAATCTAACTGAAGAATACATGTTTTGTTCAAAATAACAACTTACAAAAGTAAGCAGAGACTTGTAGTATTCATATGATAAGACTTTAATTTCAGAAGGTTTTTGTGAGTGTAATTTTCAGAAATACCTACTCAGAGTTCTTGTATCTCGTTCTAAAATTTTAAATCCCAGGCTTTTCTATTTAGTTATTTAAGTACTAATTTTAAAGCTACTATATTACTGTGAGCTACTGGAGTGGAGGTTAGGAAACATATTTTTGCGTATTTGGAGGACTTAGAATTGTGACTTGAGTTTAAGAAGTATTTTTTTTTTTGAGACGGAGTCTCGCTCTTTCGTCCAGGCCAGACTGCAGTGGTGCTATCTCGGCTCACTGCAAGCTCCACCTCCTGGGTTCACGCCATTCTCCTGCCTCAGCCTCCTGAGTAGCTGGGACTACAGGCGCCCGCCACCACGCCCGGCTAATTTTTTGTATTTTTAGTAGGGACGGGGTTTCACCATGTTAGCCAAGATGGTCTCGATCTCCTGACCTCATGATCCGCCCGCCTCGGCCTCCCAAAGTGCTGGGATTACAGGCATGAGCCACCGTGCCCAGCCAAGTGTAAGTAGTATTTTAATAGTTTTCAGTATGAATAAATGAACACACAAATGAGTTTCTATATAATGGAATATTATAAGTATATAATACACATGACATAGTCTAATAAGTAAATCTCATTTCTAAAATATGGCTTAAATTTATATTCCCTTTTAATTTTTTTTTTTGAGGCAATCTTGCTCTGTCACCCATGCTGGTGTGATCTCTGCTCACTGCAACCTTGGCCTCCTGGTTTGAAGCGATTCTTGTGTCTCAGACTCCTTAGTAGCTGGGATTACAGGCACCCGTCACCACACCTGGCTAATTTTTTGTGGTTTTTTTTTTTTCAGTGGAGACGGGAGTTTTGCCATGTTGGCCAGGCTGATCTTGAACTCCTGACCTCAAGTGATCTACCTGCCTTGGCCTCCCAAAGTGCTGGGATTACTGGTGTTAGCTTCCTTGCCTGGCCCATTTTAATGCTTAGGATATATAAGTTCAGATGAATTGTGTTGAGAAAATATGTGAAAGTAAGAAGGAAATACATTAGAAATATGTCATAAATAGGAAAGATGGATTCAGTATATTTTCTAATATTCTTCAACTGGAAGCTTAGGTTAAGGTTTTAGGTTAAAATTTCTTAAACTTTTTAAAGGCCCAACTCATGTTGTATTAAATACGTGTTTTCAAGCCACACATTACTCTTTAGAATTCTGCTTGCTTATTCTTTCTCCAGGTGGAAATTTGATGGAATATTTCTTTTGTGTGTGTGTGTGTGTTTTTCTTTCTTTCTTTCTTTCTTTCTTTATTATTATTATTATACTTTAGGTTTTAGGGTACATGTGTGCAATGTGCAGGTTAGTTACATATGTGTACATGTGCCATGCTGGTGCGCTGCACCCACTAACTCATCATCTAGCATTAGGTATATCTCCCATTGCTATCCCTCCCTCCTGCCCCCACCCCACAACAGCCCCCACAGTGTGATGTTCCGCTTCCTGTGTCCATGTGTTCTCATTGTTCAATTCCCACCTATGAGTGAGAATATGCGGTGTTTGGTTTTTTGTTCTTGCGATAGTTTACTGAGAATGATGATTTCCAATTTCATCCATGACCCTACAAAGGACATGAACTCATCATTTTTTATGGCTGCATAGTATTCCATGGTGTATATGTGCCACATTTTCTTAATCCAGTCTATCATTGTTGGACATTTGGGTTGGTTCCAAGTCTTTGCTATTGTGAATAATGCCGCAATAAACATATATGTGCATGTGTCTTTATAGCAGCATGATTTATAGTCCTTTGGGTACATACCCAGTAATGGGATGGCTGGGTCAAATGGTATTTCTAGTTCTAGATCCCTGAGGAATCGCCACACTGACTTCCACAATGGTTGAACTAGTTTACAGTCCCACCAACAGTGTAAAAGTGTTGCTATTTCTCCACATCCTCTCCAGCACCTGTTGTTTCCTGACTTTTTAATGACTGCCATTCTAACTGGTGTGAGATGGTATCTCATTGTGGTTTTGATTTGCATTTCTCTGGCCAGTGATGGTGAGCGTTTTTTCATGTGTTTTTTGGCTGCATAAATGTCTTCTTTTGAGAAGTGTCTGTTCATGTCCTTTGCCCACTTTTTGATGGGGTTGTTTTTTTCTTGTAAATTTGTTTGAGTTCATTGTAGATTCTGGATGTTAGCCCTTTGTCAGATGAGTAGGTTGTGAAAATTTTCTCCCATTTTGTAGGTTGCCTGTTCACTCTGATGGTAGTTTCTTTTGCTGTGCAGAAGCTCTTTGGTTTAATTAGATCCCATTTGTCAATTTTGGCTTTTGTTGCCATTGCTTTTGGTGTTTTAGACATGAAGTCCTTGCCCATGCCCATGTCCTGAATGGTAATGCCTAGGTTTTCTTCTAGGGTTTTTATGGTTTTAGGTCTAACATTTAAGTCTTTAATCCATCTTGAATAGATTTTTGTATAAGGTGTAAGGAAGGGATCCAGTTTCAGCTTTCTACATATGGCTAGCCAGTTTTCCCAGCACCATTTATTAAATAGGGAATCCTTTCCCCATTGCTTGTTTTTCTCAGGTTTGTCAAAGATCAGATAGTTGTAGATATCTGGCACTATTTCTGAGGGCTCTGTTCTGTTCCAGTGATCTACATCTCTGATTTGGTACCAGTACCACACAGTTTTGGTTACTGTAGCCTTGTAGTATAGTTTGAAGTCAGGTAGCGTGATGCCTCCAGCTTTGTTCTTTTGGCTTAGGATTGACTTGGCAATGCGGGCTCTTTTTTGGTTCCATATGAACTTTAAAGTAGTTTTTTCCAATTCTGTGAAGAAAGTCATTGGTAGCTTGATGGGGATGGCATTGAATCTATAAATTACCTTGGGCAGTATGGCCATTTTCACGATATTGATTCTTCCTACCCATGAGCATGGAATATTCTTCCATTTGTTTGTATCCTCTTTTATTTCATTGAGCAGCGGTTTATAGTTCTCCTTGAAGAGCTCCTTCATGTCCCTTATAAGTTGGATTCCTAGGTATTTTATTCTCTTTGAAGCAGTTGTGAATGGGAGTTCACTCATGATTTGGCTGTTTGTCTGTTATTGGTGTACAAGAATGCTTGTGGTTTTTGTACATTGATTTTGTATCCTGAGACTTTCCTGAAGTTGCTTATCAGCTTAAGGAGATTTTGGGCTGAGACAATGGGGTTTTCTAGATATACAATCATGTCATCTGCAAACAGGGACAATTTGACTTCCTCTTTTCCTAATTGAATACCCATTATTTCCTTCTCCTGCCTGATTGCCCTGGCCAGAACTTCCAACACTATGTTGAATAGGAGTGGTGAGAGAGGGCATCCCTGTCTTGTACCAGTTTTCAGAGGGAATGCTTCCAGTTTTTGCCCATTCAGTATGATATTGGCTGTGGGCTTGTCATAGATAGCTCTTATTATTTTGAGATACGTCCCATCAATACCTAATTTATTGAGAGTTTTTAGCATGAAGGTTGTTGAATTTTGTCAAAGGCCTTTTCTGCATCTATTGAGATAATCATGTGGTTTTTGTCTTTGGTTCTGTTTATATGCTGGATTACATTTATTGATTGGCATATACTGAACCAGCCTTGCATCCCAGGGATGAAGCCCACTTGATCATGGTGGATAAGCTTTTTGATGTGCTGCTGGATTCGGTTTGCCAGTATTTTATTGAGGATTTTTGCATCAATGTTCATCAAGGATATTGGTCTAAAATTCTCTTTTTTGGTTGTGTCTCTGCCTGGCTTTGGTATCAGGATGATGCTGGCCTCATAAAATGAGTTAGAGAGGATTCCCTCTTTTTCTATTGATTGGAAAAGTTTCAGAAGGAATGGTACCAGTTCCTCCTTGTACCTCTGGTAGAATTCAGCTGTGAATCCATCTGGTCCTGGACTCTTTTTGGTTGGTAAGCTATTGATTATTGCCACAATTTCAGATCCTGTTATTGGTCTATTCAGAGATTCAACTTCTTCCTGGTTTAGTCTTGGGAGGGTGTATGTGTCGAGGAATTTATCCATTTCTTCTAGATTTTCTAGTTTATTTGCGTAGAGGTGTTTGTAGTATTCTCTGAGGGTAGTTTGTATTTCTGTGGGATCGGTGGTGATATCCCCTTTATCATTTTTTATTGCATCTATTTGATTCTTCTCTCTTTTTTTCTTTATTAGTCTTGCTAGCGGTCTATCTATTTTGTTGATCCTTTCAAAAAACCAGCTCCTGGATTCATTAATTTTTTGAAGGGTTTTTTGTGTCTCTATTTCCTTCAGTTCTGCTCTGATTTTCGTTATTTCTTGCCTTTTGCTAGCTTTTGAATGTGTTTGCTCTTGCTTTTCTAATTCTTTTAATTGTGATGTTAGGGTGTCAATTTTGAATCTTTCCTGCTTTCTCTTGTGGGCATTTAGTGCTATAAATTTCCCTCTCCACACTGCTTTGAATGCATCCCAGAGATTCTGTTATGTTGTGTCTTGGTTCTCGTTGGTTTCAAAGAACATCTTTATTTCTGCCTTCATTTTGTTATGTACCCAGTAGTCATTCAGGAGCAGGTTGTTCAGTTTCCATGTAGTTGAGCGGTTTTGAGTGAGTTTCTTAATCCTGAGTTCTAGCTTGATTGCACTGTGATCTGAGAGATAGTTTGTTATAATTTCTGTTATTTTACATTTGCTGAGGAGAGCTTTACTTCCAAGTATGTGGTCAATTTTGGAATCGGTGTGGTGTGGTGCTGAAAAAAATGTATATTCTGTTGATTTGGGGTGGAGAGTTCTGTAGATGTCTATTAGGTCTGCTTGGTGCAGAGCTGAGTTCAATTCCTGGGTATCCTTGTTGACTTTCTGTCTCGTTGATCTGTCTAATGTTGACAGTGGGGTGTTAAAGTCTCCCATTATTAATGTGTGGGAGTCTAAGTCTCTTTGTATGTCACTCAGGACTTGCTTTATGAATCTGGGTGCTCCTGTATTGGGTGCATATATATTTAGGATAGTTAGCTCTTCTTGTTGAATTGATCCCTTTACCATTATGTAATGGCCTTCTTTGTCTCTTTTGATCTTTGTTGGTTTAAAGTCTGTTTTATCAGAGACTAGGATTGCAACCCCTGCCTTTTTTTGCTTTCCATTTGCTTGGCAGATGTTCCTCCATCCTTTTATTTTGAGCCTATGTGTGTCTCTGCACGTGAGATGGGTTTCCTGAATACAGCACACTGATGGGTCTTGACTCTTTATCCAATTTTCTAGTCTGTGTCTTTTAATTGGAGCATTTAGTCCATTTACATTTAAAGTTAATATTGTTATGTGTGAATTTGATCCTGTCATTATGATGTTAGCTGGTTATTTTGCTCGTTAGTTGATGCAGTCTCTTCCTAGTCTCGATGGTCTTTACATTTTGGCATGATTTTGCAGTGGCTGATACCGGTTGTGCCTTTCCATGTTTAGCGCTTCCTTCAGGAGCTCTCTTAGGGCAGGCCTGGTGGTGACAAAATCTCTCAGCATTTGCTTGTCTGTAAAGGATTTTATTTCTCCTTCACTTATGAAGCTTAGTTTGGCTGGATATGAAATTCTGGGTTGAAAATTCTTTTCTTTAAGAATGTTGAATATTGGCCCCCACTCTCTTCTGGCTTGTAGAGTTTCTGCTGAGAGATCCACTGTTAGTCTGATGGGCTTCCCTTTGAGGGTAACCCGACCTTTCTCTCTGGCTACCCTTAACATTTTTTCCTTCATTTCAACTTTGGTGAATCTGACAATTATGTGTCTTGGAGTTGCTCTTCTCGAGGAGTATCTTTGTGGCGTTCTCTGCATTTCCTGAATCTGAATGTTGGCCTGCCTTGCTAGATTGGGGAAGTTCTCCTGGATAATATCCTGCAGAGCATTTTCCAACTTGGTTCCATTCTCCCTGTCACTTTCAGGTACACCAATCAGACGTAGATTTGGTCTTTTCACATAGTCCCATATTTCTTGGAGGCTTTGCTCGTTTCTTTTTATTCTTTTTTCTCTAAACTTCCCTTCTCGCTTCATTTCATTCATTTCATCTTCCATCGTTGATACCCTTTCTTCCAGTTGATCGCATCGGCTCCTGAGGCTTCTGCATTCTTCACGTAGTTCTTGAGCCTTGATTTTCAGCTCCATCAGCTCCTTTAAGCACTTCTCTGTATTGGTTATTCTAGTTATACGTTCTTCTAAATTTTTTTCAAAGTTTTCAACTTCTTTGCCTTTGGTTTGAATATCCTCCCGTAGCTCTGAGTAATTTGATCGTCTGAAGCCTTCTTCTCTCAGCTCGTCAAAGTCATTCTCCGTCCAACTTTGTTCCGTTGCTGGTGAGGAACTGCATTCCTTTGGAGGAGGAGAGGCGCTCTGCTTTTTAGTGTTCCCAGTTTTTCTGCTCTGTTTTTTCCCCATCTTTGTGGTTTTATCTACTTTTGGTCTTTGATGATGGTGTTGTACAGATGGGTTTTTGGTGTGGATGTCCTTCCTGTTAGTTTTCCTTCTAACAGACAGGACCCTCAGCTGCAGGTCTGTTGGAGTACCTGGCCATGTGAGGTGTCAGTCTGCCCCTGCTGGGGGGTGCCTCCCAGTTAGGCTGCTCGGGGGTCAGGAGTCAGGGACCCACTTGAGGAGGCAGTCTGCCCGTTCTCAGATCTCCAGCTGCATGCTGGGAGAACCACTGGTCTCTTCAAAGCTGTCAGACAGGGACATTTAAGTCTGCAGAGGTTACTGCTTTTTGTTTGTCTGTGCCCTGCCCCCAGAGGTGGAGCCTACAGGGGCAGGCAGGCCTCCTTGAGCTGTGGTGGGCTCCACTCGGTTCGAGCTTCCTGGCTGCTTTGTTTACCTAAGCAAGCCTGGGCAATGGCGGGCGCCCTTCCCCCAGCATTGCTGCCGCCTTGCAGTTTGATCTCAGACTGCTGTGCTAGCAATCAGCAAGACTCCGGGGGCCTAGGACCCTCTGAGCCAGGTGCGGGATATAATCACCTGGTGCGCCGTTTTTTAAGCCCGTCGGAAAAGCGCAGTATTCGGGTGGGAGTGACCCGATTTTCCAGGTGCCGTCTGTCACCCCTTTCTTTGACTAGGAAAGGGAACTCCCTGACCCCTTGCGCTTCCCGAGTGAGGCAATGCCTCACCCTTATTCGGCTCGTGCACGGTGCACGCACCCACTGACCTGCGCCCACTGTCTGGCACTCCCTAGTGAGATGAACCCGGTACCTCAGATGGAAATGCAGAAATCACCCGTCTTCTGCTTCGCTCACGCTGGGAGCTGTAGACCAGAGCTGTTCCTGTTCGGCCATTGATGGAATATTTCTTTTTCCATTTTTCTCTCTTTGGGGTAACAGTGTTTGAGCTTTCAGGTAGTGATAGATGTATTTTAGAGTAATAAAATTAATCCTTGTATTATACAAGTTTTTACAAAAAGCTTATTGTAGAGCAAATTCTAATCAGTGTTACTACAGGGATCCATTATGAACACAAGTTTCTGTTATATATCTGTATTTCTCCACATACATTATTGTGCTTAAATTTTTTTTCTTTCTTTCCTTGGCTTAAGCTCGTGCTTGATTGACTGGCTATGTCTCTTTTCTGTTTTGTTTCTCTGTCCCGCCTCTCCTTTTAAAAATGATTTACCTCAGCCTTTTTCCTTGCAGAACACATCTTTAGTGTCTGTTCTTTTATTGCACTTCTGTCTCTATTGTCAGCATATTTAGTTACAGCTTCCTCTTTAGTAGCTGTATGTGGATTCCACTCATCAATCATTGCCCCACAAGCTTTATTCTTGATTTTTTTCTCTCTGTCTGGGAAGGAGCTGAATTAATATGATAATTTATTTCAGCTTTTTTGTAGACAGCATAGAAGTTACTTGTAGTGCTTGCAGTGCCTACCCATTTAAATCAGATACCACTAAAAACTAAGTTCTCACATTTTCCCCATAAGACATAATTTAGACAAATACACAACATATCACATGCTTAATTTATATTTCTTAATATATTAGTTTTTTTCAGTAATACTCAAAACTCCCTATGGGTAAGTTTTGTTCTAGGTTATTTTGGTTAAGAAAATACTCTAATCGATATAGTATTTGTGTAATAATGAACTAGGGGAAAAGAGTAACATTTTGAGGATATCTGTATCATCTTTCATAATCCCCACCCCATGAAAACATGTAGATTAGTAAATGGCAGATTTAAGGTTTGAATCTATTAATACATCTGAGTGACTCTAAAACATATATTCTTTGTGTTAGATCATGTAATACTGGTGAATATTATATTATCAAACTTGATACATGTTATTCTCTTAAAGCTATTGTTTTATTTGTAGAATGTTCCAAAACAACACTTAAAGTGAGGAACTATTTCTCAACAACCAACAAGGACTATTTCTCAACAAACAATCTTCTCAACAAGGAAGAACTGTAAGCTATCTGAAGACTGCCTATTCTTGTGTTATTCACTGACTGTGAATTACACATTTTTTATATACTCTTTGCTTTAACTATAGTGAAAACGACATATGGCACTGTGAGAACAGGAAATATAACTTTGCTTGAGGGCAGCAGTTCTGACAGCGAAAATGAAGATGGGGTTAAAATCCATCTTGAAATCATCAATGGTCAGCTTTGTCGACCTACTCACCCTGGTCTGAAACCTTCCCTCCATCCTATAGTGATCTCTGGTGTTACAAAGGTAGATTGGTTTTTTTTGAAACTTTTCCCCTCCCCGTGCTTTTTTACGTACATCCCCTCAATCTTAATAATGATGACAGGGATCCTAGAAAGGAATACAAGTCCTCAAGATGATAACAGAAAACAAGTGTAACAACCAGGGAGATAGATGCACAGGATTGAGATTGATGAAAAGTGGTGGGAATAAACAGTTCTCAGGTTTGCCTTTATGGAAGGAAAGAAGTAGAAAGCAACCGGAAAGAACAGTTCAATATGGGCTGGGCACAGTGGCTCACACCAGTAATCCTAACACTTTGGGAGGCCGAGGCAGGCAGATCACCTGAGCTCAGGAGTTCGAGATCAGCCTAGGCAACATGGTAAAATCCCATCTTACCACTATACAAAAAATTAGCCAGGCTTGATGGTGCACACCTGTAGTCCCAGCTACTCAGGAGGCTGAGGCATGAGAATCGCTTGAACCCCGGAGGTGGAAGTTGCAGTGAGCCAAGACCACGCCACCACACTCCAGCCTGGGTGACAGCGTGAGACTCTTGTCTATAAAAAACCAAGAATTAAATCTTTCCATGCAATTTAAAAATGCATATTGCCATAACATTCCAGAAATGTGTCTGCATAGATTAAGGAATATTTTATGCTCTTGAAACAAATGTGGAAATGTATAATTGAAAAGTGGAATTCCATGTTTTTTCCTCGTCGTGTTTTTAATTTCAAAATTTCAGAGTTCTGTATAGGTTTGCATTATTTAATTCTAGTTTAGTATATTTTACAAATATTTGTCTTATCAACACTGTGTCCTTTTCCTGAGTAAGGCCATCTACTTCGGTTCCAAATGTATTTATCCCCATCTCTCTTCTAAGTTTCCTGGGTGCCTCAAATTTGATAGGTCCTAAACTGAACACATTGTTCGGTGTTCTTTCCTGACTCCTGGCCCTTTGTAATCTACTCTGTCATTTGACTTCCCTCTCTCAGTACGTAGCACCTGGTAAACAGCACTGAAACATTGAAAGAGAAAAAATCCTGCACTCCAGGTCTCACATCACCAATGCATTCACTTACCAAGTTCTGTATTTTATCTGCTTACCACTTTTTATATCTTATTACTATAGTTCACATTGCGACCTATAATTCTAGAATACTCTTTTATAGTATGGCCCCTGCCTCACCATGTTCATTCCCTTTTACGTTGCTGCCAGGGTGACCTTCCCGAAATATATTTGTGGTGATCTAACTCCTGCTCATTGAGTGGATCCCCATTACATGAAGGGGGAATTTTACATTCCAGCATGACACATATCTTTTGTAGTTTGGCCTGATAGTTCTGTTTTCTCTCTCCATCCGATTCCCTCTGACTGCATTCCAGTTTTACTTTAATGCCCCTCATTTGCCATGTGGTTTCATGTCCCATCCTTCTGCCCATGCTGCTTTGCCTAGAAACACCTTATACCTTCACTCTTCACTTAGTCTGTCTTTCAAAATATGGCCCTGACTTTGCAGCATTTACAGAGCTTTCCAAGTAAAACTGACTAGTCTCTCTTTACGCCCTCACCATATTTTATTCATTTTAATTGTAGACCTAGTGTTGTATGTTTTTGTTCTTGTTTCTTTTCATATATCTCTATCCCCACTTGAATATAGGGTGGAATCTGTCTTTTGTTTATATTTTTGGCTTCTCTCAGGATATGCCGTGATTTTATAGGTGCAGCGAATAAAGAAATACAATGTTTTCTAAAGTTGTTTTTTTTTAATAGGAGGAAGCGACAAAACCATCAACTGGAAAAAACGAAAATGGTATTATTTAAAGTGCTCCACGAAAGCAAACAAATTATAACAATTTTATTTTTTGTGTACAAAAATTAGAGGTGGTAAGTTAGTGAATATCTCTAAAAAAAGTATTGGCTTAAATGCTATTATTTTAAAAAAAAATCCAAGTGTCGCAGCTCATGCCTGTAATCCCAACACTTTGAGAGGTCAAGGTAGGCAGATCACTTGAGCCCAGGAGTTTCAGACTCGCCTGGGTAACATGGCAAAACCCGATCTCTGTTTTAAAAAAACTGCAAAAATTGGCTGAGTGTGGTAGCACAGTCCGGTAGTCCCAACTTACTTGGGAGGCTGAGGTGAGAGGATCACTGGAACTGAAGAGGTTGAGGCTGCAGTGACCTGTGTTTACATCACTGTCCTCCATTCTAGGTGACAGAGCAAGACCCTGTCTCAAAAAAGAAAAAAAAAAGCACCCGAACTTGTAGACCCAAATATAGTATCTTCATTTTTTTGCTATTTTTCTCATATTACAAACTCCTTTTTTTCTGAAACTATATCAAACCTGAAGTTATTTCTTTCTATTATTTTTATTTTATTTAAATATTCATGAATGGAGATAGACTTTGTGTATGTATTTGAAATTTGCAGTAACTAATAGTCTCCTGAATGTATCTGTGAATAACATTTTATAGATAAGTCATCATCAGGATCAGAAGAGGAAGATATAGCATCATCCTGCAGTTCTAAGGTACTGTCTACTCTCCTAAGTATCAAGTGATGTTAAATCACAAAATAGGATGCTTGGGCTTTACTTTCTCACCTGTGCATACGCCCATAAAGGAATTATTTTCTCACATTTCAGTGTATAATGAATACAATAATTATGTGCTAAGTAGATTACTGCAGCATAGTACAATTCTGCTAATTTGCAGAATCCGTCTAAGAAGCCAACATATTATAGTGAAAAAAAATGGAGGGAATCACTTTGGGTTCTGAAGATAAGTTTGTCTAAAAACTAAAGAATTATTCCAGGTCAACCTAGGAGCAAATGTATGATTCTATGGTGTATCTGGATGTGTAAATATCCTAATGACATGTAGAGATAAAGAGTTTAAGCTGTAGGTTTTTTTTACAACTTAGAACTTAAAAAGATAGTGCCTAGGGCTTGAAAGTATTGATATGTTTGGATCATCCGTGTAGATCTGTAATGAACATTTTTATGAGAAGGAAAAGCATGGGAAATAGTCTGTGTGGAAGTATAAAAACAACAATTTGGTTTAATAGTGTTTTAATTCTTTTTAACAGTAGAGTGCATTGAGTTTCTTTGTGGCAGTCATGCTTGTAGTAACATAAGTAAAAAATAATAATGATATATTCCAAGGCGACAACTGTGGAAAGAGATGGGAACGGCCTGACCTCTTAGGTAGAAGCAGCTCGTGCATAGTGGTACCAGCACTGAGTGGAAGTCAAAAGATGTGTTAATGTCCTGGTCCTGTCACTTACTAGCTGTGGAACCTTGGGAAAAATTATTTAACTTATTTCAATGTCAGTGCCCTTTTTCATAAAGATGGTACTAATATCTAGCTCTTAGGTATGTGTAATGTTGCAAGAAATGTGAAAACATTCTATAAACTGGAACATGTGTATACAAATATGGGACAAAATGAATCACAGTGGGATTCAGTGCGTTAATACATACTGCGAGTCTTTTTTTTTTTTTAACCTGTAGTGAGTACTGTCAATTAGTCAGTACTGTCACGAGAACAATGAGAAAGTATAGCATAGATATGTGGATTTCCAGATTGGAGTAGGATAAGTTTTAGTGGTCTATTACTGGTGATATCCTATGGGAATAGGGTGATTTGGTACCCAAGACCTCCTGATAAGATTTTAAATGTTTTGACCTCGAATAAATTTCTGTCATTGTGTACCGACTGTGTGCTAGGCAGTAAGACACTGAATACACAAGATGAGGACTTATCCTAGAGTAGTAGGAACACAAAAACAAGGAAACAACAAACACATAAGTCACTACAAGTGCTTCCTATAAAGAAAACATAAAATGTTACATTACAGAAAATTGAGGAAGTTTGTAGTTAGGATTGGGATAGGAGTGGGAGTGGGATTGTGTAGTCAGAGAAGATCTTTCTGTGTGCCATTTAAGCTTCCCGCTAGAGGCTGAGGAAAAGCAAGCCCTGTGAAAGTCTAAAAGGAGGATATTCTGGACAGAGAAAAATGGATAACAATTGTTCATCATTTTGCTTTTGACATCCTCAAATGACCAGAAAGTAGGGAGTGGGGTAACCATCATCATAATAATAATTTGTAATGTGTAGAAAAGAAAATGTGCAAATGAGAATCTGGAACATTTTAGATGCTTTGTGAATAAATGTTCTTATTCCCTTTTTATTAAGGCTTGCTCTAGTTTTTGAAGTTATTTCTTAATTAGAAAAGAGTGGCAGAGTATATCTCGCTTGCATTTATTTAAACATAAACAGAAGTTTTCTTTACTATTTTGTCATTTTATTCAACCATTTTTATATCAGTAAAAATTTTATCAAGAAATATTTAAAATTTTTCAAGCCCTTGTTTACCTAAATGAAGCAGCTTCATCAGTGTTTTGTTTATACACAACATGGAGTACTCCAGGGTTTCTTATCAGGCCAATTATTTTCTTTTAATAATAAAAAACTCTATAATTGGGAATGATTTAAATGTTAAATGCTCTAATATAGCAAGTTTATTTTTGTAATGCCCTCTTTTGATGGAGATTGCAAATTAGAGTTAGGTCTTCTGAAGTGAGTGTCTTGTTGAAATATGCACCTAAGTTAATACTTTGTCTTTAAATAGGTTTCTTTTTGCCTTCCATACTCAGTTTTACAGAGTCAATAGCCTAATGAAGATAAAAGATAAGCTCCATCTAAAGAGTGTATGTGAGGTTCTCTATTGAAATGTTTTGGTTTTTGGGCTGGGCACAGTGGCTCATGCCTGTAATCTCAGCACTTTGGGAGGCCAATGCGGGCATGTCCCCTGAGGTCAGGAGTTTGAGACCAGCCTAGCCAACACGATGAAACCCCATCCCTACTAAAAATAGAAAAATTAACTGGGCACGGTGACATGTGCCTGTAGTCCCAGCTCCTCAGGAGGCTGAGACAGGAGAAGCGCTTGAACCCAGGAGGCGGAGGTTGCAGTGAGCTGAGATTGTGCCATTGCGCTCCAGCCTGGGCTCTCAAAAAAAAAGAGAGAAATGTCTTGGTTTTCAATACCTGCTTCTCTTATTTTTAAGTCTAATATAGGACTTAAATTGCTTTTAATATAGGACATTTGGATTTTTAAAGTAAGCGATTAGGAAATCTTTGTGCAACTGTTATTATTTTGTATTGAAACTCATTATTGATATTAATTTTAACAGAGTATCTCCAAGAATCTTCTCCAAAAGCATGGTGGTCATTCATCTGGGCCTGCTGATCAGCAGAGGAAAAATGCAGTAAATGGAAATGTAGATGGTAATAAACATTTTATTTTAAAATGCATTTGACATAATGTTTATTTGAAAACACCATCACTTAAGTATTATAACAAGCAAAGGAAGGTCACTTACTAAATGCACAGTAAGAAAAAAAGAAAGTGAAAAGGTGATACATTTTATATATTAACAGACATCCACAGGAGAGTAAATTGAGAGTGCCACTAAAGGGGCTCAATTAATAGCTCCATTTCAAGGTATTCTAAGATCTGAGGAAAGTCAGGAAGTAAGAAGAAAGGAGAGAAGTGGGAATGAAGAACGAGAAAGGCAGTGAGTACAGGGCATAAATGAAAGAAGAAGAAGGTACATATAATGGAACATGACAAAATAGAATAATTTTTTAGAAAAAGGAAGAAAAGGTTTTAGAAAAGTGGGAAGAAGATATAGTGGGCTTATAGCACCAAAACTTGTCGGAGAATTGGAGCAAAATGTTTAATTCTTCCTGTCTTCCTCATTGATGGAAGAACCTGACCAGGCAGAGCTATGTTTTATCTGCCATAGGTGAATATAAGCATGTATGGGCATCTATGCATGTATACAATTTAAAGTCATATACAGTGAGTGTAGAACAGGACTTCTCACACTTCAATAAGTCATCTGGAGGCCTTGTTAAAATGCGTATTCTGATTCAGCAAGCCTAGGATTCTGCATTTGTATTAAGTTCTCAGGCGATGCTGATGCTGCTGATCCTTGAGCCACGCTCTGAGTGGCAAAGTTATAGACATTTTCCTATATAGAAACTGGAAAGAAGAGCCACTGGGGAGCAGTTCAAGACATTACAGGCTCAGAGGACAGCATGATTTTGCTTTTATTTCGGATCATGTTTCTAGCTAGAGGGGAAGTAGAAAGAGATGAAGAAATAGAAATTATAGATGTAAGATACTATTGCTAAAACAAGAGCGGAGATGTGGTGGTAGTAATCCATAAAAAATGTAGAATGGGAAGAATCAAGACTGCAGATGTGGAAATTTTTCACAAGGTAGATGGATTGTGAGCAAGGACAGAGGGGAAAGATAGAAGTGAGCTACGTAATTTTGAAGTTTCTGATGAGAAAATATACATCCATCCATGCCATTGCAAATGACAGGATCTCATTCTTTTTTATGGCTGGGCTGTATTCCGTTGTGTATATATACATTTTCTTTGTCCATTTGTTGGTGTACAAATAGGTTGATTTTACATTTTGGCTATTGTGAAGAGTGCTGCAATAAACATGAGAAGGCAGATATCTCTTCAATTTACTGATTCCCTTGCTTTTTAAGTATATACCTAGCAATGGGACTGCTGGGATCATATGGTAGTTCTATTCTTAGTTTTTGGGTTTATTTTTTAATTTTAGATGCCAAAAAAAAAATGCCTCCTGGTCTCAGACGATCCTCACACATCAGCCTCCCAAGTAGCTGGGACCACGGGTGCATGCCACCGTACCTGGCTAATTGTTTCCATTTTTGGTAGAGACAGGGTTTCACCCTATTGGCCAGGCTGGTCTCAAACTCCTGAGCTCAAGCAATCCTCTTGCCTTGGCCTCCCACAGTGCTGGAATTACAGGCGTGAGCCCCACATCTGGCCTACTTTTAGTTTTTTGAGGACTCTCCACAGTGTTCTCCGTAGTGGCTGTAGTAATTTACATGCCCACAGTGTAGGAGGGTTCCCCATTCTCCACATCCTCATCAGCACTCATTATACCCTGTCATTTGGATAAAAGCCATTTTAACTGTGGTGGTGAGATGGTATCTCACTGTCGTTTTGATTTGCATTTCTCTGGTGATCAATGCTGTTGAGCACCCAACCATATACCTGTTTGCCAGTGGATTGCTGTTGGATAGCAGTTCAAGACATAACAGGGCCAAGGGAAAGTGTTGTATTGCTTTTATTTCTGAACATGTTTCCAGCCAGAGGGTAAAATTATGAAATAGAAATTACTGATGTGAGATCCTACTGCTTAATGAAGAGGAAAGAAGTGGGCATAATCCATGAGAGGTATGTGCAAGGAGAAGAAAGACCACACATTGAGAGACTTTTCCAAAGACAAGGGGACTGTGAAGGGGGAATGAGGGAGGAAAGAAATAAGCTATCTCAGTAGTTTTGGAGTTAGTGATGAGGACACCTGAGAGAACTTAATTCAGATGGCTTCAGTATGTTTGCACTCAGGACATTAGATTATCACTGCCCTTAAAGTTACTGGAAGGAGGAGGGAGTGCAATAATTGGGGTAAACCGCAGCAACTCACTGCTCTACTTTATATCACACATGAAAGATACACGTTAAATTTACGTTAGATAATCGAATGAAATTCATTTGAACTAAAGAACTTTCACTGCTTTTGTTAAGAAAGCTATTTTTTATTGGATACCTGTTCCATAAAAGTACTTTAGAAACTAGCATGGTATACCCAATCACAGTAATTTCAGAAACAAAAAAAGTACAGGATTTATTCCTTGAATAACAAAACTAATGTTTTCAATAAACATTGTACTGATTTTGAAATATAAAAGTTTATTACAATGAATGTGAAATTTTTATTTATTTTTTGCATTAAATATTTACACATCAAAAGCTGGCTTATACATTATTTTGTGATGTGTTTTATATACCATCTTGCATGAGTGGATCAAGAAACTTTAAGACAGGGCCAAACTGCAGGATACATGCAATGTACACATAGTAGTATCCCACACTGTAATTTAAAAATATGTATATTTTATATTAAGCATTATTCTACGACTGTCTGAGCTGCTGAATTCAGAACAGTTTATCTGATGAGAAATGAATATGTTCAACTGAACTGGCAGCACAACTCTGTACTTCCTCACTTACAAGACTGTGATGGATACCTGTAGGATAATGGTATAAATGAACCTGATATGTTGCAATAACGATACGCCACACCACTCTCCCATCATCTTTGACATTTATCCTTTCAGGGTTATGATTGCTATTGTTACTGAAGATCTTTTTTTTTCTTATCATTGGAATATGTGCACTTTTGTAATTCAGTTACAGTCAGTTGAAATATAATCTCACTTTTGACACCTTAACTGCATGTCTTATGAAATTTACATTATGTAAAACTTTTATCTGGGGAAAGATAGAATCAAGGAAGACATCACATAGATGTAGTCTTCTAAGATGAAAAGAAATTTGTCAGAATAGTAGAGGAAAACATTTCAGATATAAAGAACAGAGGGTACACTGACGAAGGGGTAAAGAGAAAGTCATATTGGAAATTATTAGTACTAAATGACAGGCTTAGTGTGTTGTTACAAAGGTACTATTATAAAGTAAAGGAAAATATACAGTATTACTTGATCTGTTTCTTTTGGATTTTTAATTTTTTTTGTTTCTGATGGTTTTGTTCATTGATGTTGGGTGGATGAAATTGTGAGTGAATCTGTGAGATGAATGTATGGCTTGACCCTGGTGACATCTAGTCTCTTGCCAAGTGGTTTGTTGAAGTTTTGGAGAATTAGAAATATTTCTTAAAGAAGCAAATATCTCACTAGAGATTAAGCTTTATTTAAACTCTCATTTTATAAAAGAAAAATGTTTTTTATTCATGTTTATAAAGACTATAGCTTTTATCTAACTGTTCTAAGTAGCTCATTTTAACAAAATGTACAGATTTTTGAGCGGAACAAGACTTAAAATTGACATCAGAGGGAGAGCAAGAAAGGCTTCAAGGATGTGAAAATAACCAGCCACAGGTATGTAAAAATTTAATTTCAAATTTCTGGTTTTCCTTGCTTTGGTAACATAGCACAGTTCAAATAAAATTACTTTTGGACTGTCCTTTTAGAATCAGTTGATTATAATTTAATATTTAATTTGAAAACATTTTAATTGGTTATAAAACTGAAAATATTCTCAGAATCTATAGTGATTTACAGCTAATCATTTCCCTTGGAAATGAAGCCAAAAGTTCTGAATTTTGTTTGCTGTTCATTTTTATAACATCCTAATGTAATAAAAAAGGTAACATCAAATATTGAATTATAATTTTAAGCAATCAAAATTATGAACAATTTAACAGTGATGGCTGCTGACTTGGGTTCATGTTAAAGGAGTAGTCATTGCTAATGGGTCAAAATTTGCAACATTATATATTATGGGTCGCTAATACTATGATGAAAAATATATTCTCCATTGTGATTTTTTTTTTTTTTTTTTTTTTTTTTGAGACAGAGTCTTGCCCTGTGGCCCGGGCTGGAGTACAGTGGTGGGATCTTGGCTCACTGCAACCTCCACCTCCCAGGTTCAAGCGATTCTCCTGCCTCAGCCTCCCAAGTAACTGGGATTACAGGCATGCACAAGTACTCCCAGCTAATTTTTTGTATCTTTAGTGGAGACGGGGTTTCACCATGTTGTCCAGGCTGGTCTTGAACTCGTGACCTCGTGATCCGCCCACCTCGGCCTCCCAAAATGCTGGGATTGCAAATGTGAGCCACCCGTGATTTTTAATTGACTTTAGTGTCTATGTTCAGAGAGAGAATGGGGTCATAAAGTCAACCCAACTGCCTGTCAAGAGAACCAGACTTGCAGAATGGGAGCTTTGGTGTGAGGGTACAAACAGTAACTTTCTAACTTATTTCTATATAGCAAATCTGTAACTGTTGTTAAAAATTTTTTAATCTACTGTCATTAGTGGACCTTAGAATATATTGAAACTTAAGACCATAGTCTATATAGAACAGTACATAACATTATCATTTTATAGTATATGATTTGAATTAAATTGTAAGAATTTGGCTTTGTTTTCTGATTAGTGTTGATTTTGATTTCTATTAAAGATTGCCTACTCATCAGTTACTAATCTTTGGAAAAAAGCACTGAAGTATGCACTGTTTGTTGAGTATGACTATTTCAGGTACAATGAGATAAAATCTTCCTAAGTGAAGGATGCCTTTGTAATACTGCAAATCACCTTTTAATTCATGTTTGGTAAATTAAACACATAATGAATTAATCTTAGTCCAAACAAACAAAGTTAAGATTGATGGTTGATATTTTTCCCCTATTTTAGGCAAATGCAAATTATTTTTAACTTACTAATTACAGTCCAGTGATTGGGAGTAGATAAACATAAATTAAGAAGTTCAACAGTTAAAGTTTTATTATTTTTTAGCTTTTATTTTTTCATACTTGATTATTTAATGACGAAGTTATCTTTAAAACATGCACCCTGACAGAAAAGACATCTGACAAACAAAACTAGAAAATTAATCTTCCAGTTTGCTTCTGCAAAAAATGTCTCTACAAACAGAAGTGAACAAGTACTGTAATAGAGAGCATACAACTCTATATGCAGGACTCCTTTGTGTACAAAAATAGAAATTGTGGGTCAAACAAGGCAAATGAGGTGGAAAAAGCTTTAAAACTTCATCACAATTGAGTTAAAGGAAAGTTTGAGTGAGACTTGTGAGGAACAGGATTGTTCAGAGAAAGAGCCACTACAAGAAGAAGAAATGTAAAGAACATACCCTCTAATTTGACAAATAATATACATGATTGTCAGGAAAAAATGCATCTGGAGTACTCCTATGTGTAGTAGTCCAGATATTTTCTGAACAAAAATAGTTCAGTCTCATAAATGTCTTTCCATTTCATTTCTACTCTGGGTCCCTGGAGTATGCTTGCCAGTCACCTTCTGATTTTTATTTAAAAAAATGAAAATAAAGTATCCTGTGAAAACAATAACAAACCAGACACTGTATATGTTTTTAACACAGACCAGGAGAATTTTGATAATGATGCAGAAAGTACAAAAGCAAGGAACCCAGAAGTGATTATCACTGAAATGAAAGAAGACCAAGAGTGTTATAGGCACATGATGAAAAAATAACCAAAATAACGCTAATTGCAAATTGGACATCAGAAGTATGCTGCCTCAGTTTAGGATCCAAAAAGCCTTTTAGATTTGTGGCTTACCTCCTCCAGAGAAATGAAGCATGTGAGTAAACAGAAAGGCATGGTGTTTCTGTTGTTAACAGACATTTATAAGAATACAAAACCAACACAGAACTTGTTCCAGAAACCATTATATCATAATTGCTGCGCAAATAACTAAAAGAATAGAACTTGGATTAGAAAATGTGCATTCTTCTCCACCACATAGTGACAGAGCATCAAAAGTACATCTAGAAGAACAGTTACAGCAAAATATACAAAGACTGAAGAATGAGGTAGGCATATTACAACTAGAGTTCCTGACTTTGAAGAAAGAAAAAGTTCAACTTGAAGACAGTGTGGCGATTCCTCAGGGATCTAGAGCTAGAAATACCATTTGATCCAGCCATCCCATTACTGGGTATATACCCAAAGGAATATAAATCATGCTGCTATAAAGACACATGCACACATATGTTTATTGTGGCACTACTCACAGTAGCAAAGACTTGGAACCAACCTAAATGTCCATCAATGATAGACTGGATTAAGAAAATGTGGCACATATACACCATGGAATACTATGCAGCCATAAAAAGGATGAGTTCATGTCTTTGTAGGGACATGGATGAAGCTGGAAACGATCATTCTCAGCAAACTATCGCAAGGACAAAAAACCAAACACCGCATGTTCTCACTCATAGGTGGGAATTGAACAATGAGAACACATGGACACAGGTAGGGGAACATCACACACTGGGGCCTGTTGTGGGGTGGGGGGAGGGGGGAGGGATAGCATTAGGAGATATACCTAATGTAAATGACGAGTTAATGGGTGCAGCACACCAACATGGCTCATGTATACATATGTAACAAACCTGCATGTTGTGCACATGTACCCTAGAACTTAAAAATATAATTTAAAAAACTATCCTTGAGAGTTGGAACAAATATTTATACTCAAAGGAATCAGTATACTGTATGTTGTGCTTTCAGGTGTGCAAGTTGATTCATTTAACTCAATATGTTGGGGCTTATAATTTCATCATGACCACCTTAAATATGTTTGAAAACAAATGTATATAGATATATGTATTTTTTAATTACCAATATTACATGTTTCTGTCAAATCAGATTTTAACATGATTTTGTTTAATAGAGTATAAGTTTTTGCATGTATAACTTTATCATACAAGTACCATAGATTCTTAGCCAAAAATTTAGTTTTTGACTCCAAAGTAGAAACCTGCTTTCTGTACATCGAGTTTTAAAGATAGACAAAAATCTGGTGATACTCACCTTTAAAAGTAAAAGTAGATGAGCCTCTCAGCCCCTGCTGAGGCATTAAGTTACTGTCTCAGAGTGATACTTTTTAATTCTTCTGATTAATTTGATGAATTTATCAGGTAATTTATCTGACTCAGCATTATGAAATAGCATTATGAGTTTTTGTGCCATAAAATGCTAGGAAATGCCACTTTAGGAGCATTGGATGAGTCATTTAATCTTTTTTGATAAAGCACCTAAATAATGCTTTCACTGTCTATTCCCCAGCTATAAAATGTCATGGTTATTGAATGTGAAATTTGGAAAGCATCCCATTTTCCAGAACTCTGTACTAGCATCTCAACAGTTTCACTCTCCTTCTTCTCTGGTTTCAAATTTTGGTTCCTGTATTTCAGCAAGCACCGTCACAGTTTTGATATCCTAGGATCCAAATGAAAAAAGAAAGATAAAAGACAGTGGGGAAAGCTTCCTTTCTGTTCCTGAAGCTCCACAATGTCACATTCTCTAAATCTGGCCATTCAGTGTAAATTCTGGGAGGTAAAGATAGAAGAGGACAGATTTCATGGTTTGTCCTTTTATTTCTCTATTTCTGCTCATCACAAGAGGGTGAAAATTTACATTAGACAGCAAAGAGTGGATGGGAATAAAAGCACAAATTTGGAATGGGCCCTTTTTGAAAGTCTGGAAAATTGTGTTGTATTCACTCAAACAGAAATAAATCAGAGTTTATATGAATTTCAATGAAAAAATCATAATATAACTTTAGTAATTATATAATGATAAAATGAAAGTAAGCACAAAGTATTTTAATGACTGTTATCATGACAGACTGAAGTTATAAAATGAATGAAGACAAAAAAGTTCTTTCTGTTGGATAAAATAATGACAATTCTCAGTGTCAAACTTTCATTGCAGGTTGCAGAAAAAATGAAAAAGTGCAGAAATAAGCAAATGGAAGCGTCAAGAAATCTACATGCTGATGACAGTGACAATGATGATGATGATGATGAAGAATTAATTCAAGAAAGAAGGAGCAGAAAACCTGATAATCATCAGTTTCCCAGGCAGAAGAGTGAAGAGTATAATAGGTAAGCCTATGGCAATATTTGATAGTACATTATTGTTATTGTACTATCAAATGAATTCTAATTTCAGGTAATATGCATGGTTAATGAATTTTATACTTTCACTAGGGATATTCTGTCTTTTGTGGTAATCGGAAAAATGCAAATTAACAAGCAATTAGATACAGTTTTTCCAAGCATATTGGTATTTTATAAAAAAATAACTAGTGTGGGCAAATGTGAAAAAAAGTTCCCTTGTACACTTATTTGGTAAATCTTTATTGAAGGGTAGTTTAGTACCATGTATCAAAATTTCAAATATGTCATTCCTTTAATGTGTCAGCTTTACTTCTGAGACTAGATCCTGCAGGAAATATGACTTTACACATAGACACAAGTTATGGGCATTTATTACATATTATATATAACATACAGTAGGCCAACATATATATTCTGATATATGTATCTGTGTGTGGGTGTGTATGTGTATACGTTGGCCTATTGTATGTTATATATATATGTTGGCTACATGCATATAGACATACATACACACATGCTATATGTCATGTATTTCTATGTGTATGTTTGTAACATGTTTATAAAACATCTCAATTATAACAAAAATGTGTTAAGGATATTATATGTTACATGCTTATATATGTTGAGAATTTTCGTTATAGCATTGTCATATCAAAAAGCTGGAGATAGTCTAAAATCCCATTAATAAGGAAACAGGTAAATTGTCATACCCATTAAATAATGTAGTTTGCAACTCTTCTTTAAAAATGAGGTTGGAGCTATAGTATACTGATTATTTCATCAGTAAAATATGTTTAAAACATTTAGTTTGATAACACATCTTAAGTAAATTTTGTTAGAATATAATCTTGTAATTTCTTTTTTTTGAGACGCAGTCTTGCTCTGTCGCCCAGGTTGGAGTGCAGTGACGTGATCTCGGCTCACTGCAAGCTCTGCCTCACGACTTCACGCCATTCTCCCACCTCAGCCTCCCAAGTAGCTGGGACTACAGGTGCCTGCCACCACGCCCAGCTAATTTTTTGTATTTTTAATAGAGACAGGGTTTCACCGTGTTAGCCAGGATGGTCTCAATCTCCTGACCTCGTAATCCGCCCACCTCAGCCTCCCAAAGTGCTGGGATTACAGGCATGAGCCACCACACCCAGACTGTAATTTCTTAATACTTGTAATATCTAGTGAGTTGCAAAAGGAAACTACATGCTACCTTGGCACTTTACGTTACCAAGAAAATTGCTAGTTATGACATTTGTTTTTTGTCCTCAATGCATAAGTGCTCAAATATTGAATTCTCAGAACAATCTGAATATTGCCAAGGTATGGTACATGGGGATCTGTATTCCATGTAAATATTCAGTGTATTGGTAAAACTTGTTAAACTATATCAAAGGTCCTTGATCTGCTGAGTCAGGGTTGACCAATTTTTTTCCTGTAAAGAGTCAGATAGTAACTATTTTAGGCTTCCTGGACCAGAAGGTCTCTGACATCTTTCTCAGACAATAAATGAATAGGTGGCACTGTGTTCCAAGAAAACTTTACTTACAAAAACAGGCAGTGGGCTGAATTTGGCCCACAAGTATTGATTTGCTGACTCCTGTGCCAAAACCAAGGTGCTGCTAATGCAGTGAACCTCCTGTTTTGCTCACTCTGAATGCCTGCCATTATCCTTTTAAAAGGCATTTCGGTATGCACGGCACCATATTTTACCACAGTGACTTCCTATTATATAATTTACAAAAATTCAGTTGACAAAATGAGATTATTTGAATTTTCACCTTTTTTCATCTTATAGAATTTAATATTTTAATATGAAAAACCATTTTGTATATTTGATGAGTGTAAAATATTTCAGAGTTGGGTGATTTTTCTCAGGTAGGAAATACTGCCCTTTAGTCTTTCTGTGGTCTTTATTTATAAGCATGAGCAAAATGATAACCAGCTTTATAATATAGAAATGTTCAAGGGGTTTTTTAGTTCTTCAATTTTATGATGATATTTAGTACCTTTGTCTGGCTTTTAAAATGCCATATATATATAATTTTTAAAAGCTATTAAGGTTTTAAAACATACTATGTGATTAATCCTTAATCATTATGAAAGGATTGAAAAATACAGTTTAACAAGAAGAAAATTAGATCATGCACAATAATGCCACCTAGGCATGATGTCCTTAAAATTAAACTGCTTGTACTCATGAACTCAAGTTTCCTTTCCTTTCACTCTTGAACTCACTGCCATAATTTTCACTCTCACCACTCCTCCAAAATTGTTATTCTCCATGTTGTCACTGATTTTTCCCTGTAACATGTCTAGATATAATTTTTTAGATCTCGTTTTATGGAGCCTATCAGCAATGCTTTCACTCTTCATTGACTCTCAGAATCTCACTCACTCGCCTAGATTTTCCTCCTGACTTTCTAGTCCATCCATCTTAGCCTGTTTTGGTTACATCTCCTCATCTTCTACCTTTTACAGATTAAAGTGACCCAGGGCTCAGTTCTTGAGGTTTTTTTCTTGTGAGTTTTACTAGCTTGTATATGCTAATGATTTTCAAATTTATATCTCCAGCCCATTTCTCTCTTTAATTTCAGACCTATATATATCAGCCTGTCTACTTGACATCTCTCCTTGATTAGCTATTGGGTATGTCAAATTTATCAGGTCCAATATCTGGTTACTGATGTTCTTCCTCCTACCTGCTCCTTATGTCGTCTTGTTGTTCCATTAATAACAACTCACACATTCTCTCTCTCCCTCCTCCCACCCCTGATCCCACCTCTGACACTCCACAGCTAAGATGTTAGCAGATCTCATCAGGTCTAACTTGACAATATATCCAGAAACCAGTCACATCTTTCATGTCCAAGCCACTCCACTATCACCTGATTGGTCATCTAGAGTAGTGTAATAGACTGCTAATTGGTCTTTCTGTTTCTCCATGTTTAATGTCAATTCTTAACCTAGTGAACCTATTAAAACATGTCAGATTATGTCACTCTTTTGGTTAAAAATTTCTGATTGCCTCCCATTTCACTCAAAATATATGCCAAATTTTCTCCTTATACTCAAAAGGAACCACAGTATCTGACTTCTTATTTTCCTGACTTATGCTTCTGCCTTTCTACACTTTCCAGTCTGCTCCAGCCACAAGGAACTTCCTTCTATTTTGTGAACACACTCTGCATCCCTCTGTATTGTGCAGTTGACTCTGTATGGAGTGCTTTTCTCTTAGACATCCTCCTTGCTTGCTCCTTCCATTTCTTCAGTTCTTTCCTTAAAAGCCACTCTCTCAGCAAAGTCTTATCTAGTCATCCTAATATTTTGACCACCTTGCCCCTCCTGCACATAAACATTCCTTTTTCCTGCTTGAGTTGTTCCCCTCTAACATACTATGTATTTTGCTTCTGCTGTTTGTTTTGTGTTTACTCGGCGCTCATGAGTAGGATTTTTTAATCGCTGTGTTTTTCATTGCCTAGGAAAGGACCTAGCATATAATAAGTAGCAACTCAATAAATGTTTACCGAATGAGTGAATAGAGTTTATCCTGGTGTATGGTTTTAAACATTAATACTCACTTAAAATACAGGTTGACATGAGTTCATTCTGACAGTTTTACCTGGCAATTATATGCCCTTTTTGGATTATTTTGGCTCTTTTTAATGAGCTGTACTCTCTATATTAATGGTTTTCTAATTAGGGAGAAAACCCCAATATTGTGGGATTTCTCACTATTCTATTACTGACAATTATGATCATTTTAATCATAGTTCAAGGGATCACAGGAGTTGCAAACTTCATTGGTATTTTATTAGGAATAATAAAATATCAGGGTGGTAAATGCAATGGATGTAAAAATTATTTCCAAAGGATTATGAGCCTTTAACACCTGAAATAAATAGAGAAAAGTTGGATTTTGCCAGGCCCGGTGGCTCACACCTGTAATCCCAGCACTTTGGAGGCCAGGGCGGGTTGATCATTTGAGGTCAGAAGTTCAAGACCAGCCTGGCCAACATGGCGAAATCCTATCTCTACCAAAAATACAGAAATTAGCTGGCAGTAGTTGTGCGCCTATAATCCCAGCTACTTGGGAGGCTGAGGCAGGAGTATCCCTTGGGCCTGGAAGGCAGACGTTGCAGTGAGCCGAGATCTGGCCTCTGCACTCCAGTCTGGGCGACAGAGACACTGTCTCAAAAAAAAGAAAAAGTTGGATTTATTGCCTTCTCTAGTAAGAGATCTGTGCTGGTCAGGCACAGTCGCTTGTAATGGAGCAGCTGCTGATCCTTATATAAGGTTTGTGGAAGAGTGGAGTTGAAGGCTTGGCCAACTCTCACAGGCATAACTGGGTTGACATCATCTGGAGCAATATGGTTATCTGCACGAGACTGTTGTGGATTAGTTGGCACTTCCAGGCATGCTGATAGGAGTGAGTTTGTCTCTGGATGTCTTTCAGAGGCAAGTGACTGACATTCATTGGTTGGTGTTAGTGAGGCCAGTGGTCATTGATTGACTGACTAGATTTAAAATTGGTTCTGGGTGACTACCTGTTAGCATGGCTGCAGGTTGCCATTTTCCTTAGTTTGTGGCAATGTTAATCAGATGTTTTCTGCTTGAAAGTTATAACCTTCTATCAACTATGCTCAAAATGAACAATATTTCATATTCCAGAATTACAAACTTTGAAGTTTGGATCAAGAGAAATTGTTTAATAAATGCTGTCAGAAGGACAGTTTTTAGAAGCTTAAACAGAAGATTCATCTACATGTATTTTTGGTAAATAATTGCTGGATTTATTTTTGTTTATTGTGTTTTTAGGGGCTCAGGCTGAACTCCTAACTAACATCATAATCTCCAATGGGAAATTTTAGCCTTTTTGTAAATCTGTGTAGGTATATGATAGTGATATTCTTACGCATGTGTTTACTATAGAGAAAGTAATTACAATTTTCTATTGGTAAATCCAGCTTTTCATATTAGGAATAGATACTAAACTGTAAATATACAAAAGTTTCTAATAAAATCATTCTATTTTCAAACAAAATTCTATCTAATCAGAACAGTGGTAATTTGAATTATATATAAAGACATACAGGTATTTTAAAAGTAAGTGTTTTTCCCTTTAAGGTAATTTCACAGTTTCTTTCAGTTTATTTGTGCCTCATGGTATTTTGGAAACTTAATTCAAATGAAACACATGAAAACAAAAACTATGGCACAAATCCAACTATGACCCCATGTCTAAGAGTCATTGCTTGCAGGCAGTGAGCTCCAGCCTTTTAGCATAGCATTCAAGTTTATTGCAGCATTCTTCTCTCAGTGTTTGCTTTCATGCGTTTTACACTTTACCTTTCAAGTTCCCAGGAAACAACTGGATGCCATGTGCCTAATCCCTGTACTCACATTCTATTCTCTATGTAGAATAGTTTTCTCCTACTGTTTCTGGTTTTGTTTTTTTTTTCTTTTGTTTTGTTTTGGCCTTGGTGAGCTCCTCTTGTCTTTTGCCTCTTCCATAAAGTCTTCCTCAGGCTCAGATATAATTTTTTCTGGATCAGCTCTTACATGTTGCATTGTGTCATAATGATCTGATTACCTGTTTTGCTTTTTTTTCCTGAGACCAAAAGCTGGAGTGCAGTGGCACGACCTTGGCTCACTGCAACCTCCGCCTCCCAAGTTCAAATTATTCTCATGCCTCAGCTTCCCAAGGATTACAAGCATGCACCACCACGCTGGCTAATTTTTGTATTTTTAATACAATCAGGGTTTTGCCATGTTGGCCAGGCTGGCCTCAAGTGATTTACTTGCCTCAGCCTCCCAAAGTACTGGGATTACAGGTGTGAGCCGTCACGCCCAGCCTGGTTACCTGTTTTTGTTTTGTTTTGTTTTTGAGATAGAGTGTCACTCTGTAACCCAGTCTGGAGTGCAATGGCGTGGTCTTGGCTCCCTACAACATCTGCCTCCTGGGTTCAAGCAATTCTCTCCCTCAGCTTCCCAAGTAGCTGGGATTACAGGTGCCCGCCACGACGCCTGGCTAATTTTTGTATTTTTACAAATTACAAAAGAGGGTTTCACTGTCATGGCCAGGCTGGTCTTGAACCCCTGACCTCTTGATCCACTTGCCTTGGCCTCCCAGAGTGCTGGGATTACAGGCATGAGCCACCGTGCCCAGTCGATTACCTTTTTTTTTTAAGCTGAGAATGTACATTTCCTTGTATGTGTTGGAACTTCAAAATGGGTTTTAAATTAGTAAATAAAGATGGAGAAGCGTATGAATTTCAGAATAATTTTTTTATTCTTTGTAAGTAGAATTATTGGAAAACATTGACTTTTTAATGGATTTTTTAAAGTAGTGATCATCCCTTGCATGCGAAGTAAGTAAAGAAAAATGTAAATTTTAAAAATACACCTCAAAAAACCTATGATTACAACAGTGTTTGAGAAGGCCAATGTACTTACTGGTCTTGTACCCAGTCTAGAAGACTGGCAATCTTCTGAAAAAATGATAGTAGTTTTAGTGAAATGGTTAAGGATGAAGGAGGATAAAATCTCTAATTTTCTTATCTCCCTGTGAAGGAATAGTAGCAGTGATTACTTTCTCTGGAAATAAACTAGTATAGACAGCCTAATCTAGAGAATAGTCAACTGTATCAATGCTGCTGGAAGATTGATTAAGATGATGATTAGTGCCCTTGTCAAGAAGGAGTTTCAACTGGTTGCCATGGAACCCTGACTGTAGTGCTAAACACAGACAACTCCTGAGATAACTTTGACTGCAAAAGGGAGTAGAGAAATGGGTGACAAGTAAAGAAGAAGAATGTGAGATTCAAGGGACTTTTGTTTCATTTTCAATTTTAAAATAGAAGCTGTTAGAGTATTCTTGTTTGCTGCTTGGAATGATCCAGTAGAGAAGAAATGTTTTTGGAATTTAGTTTTGTTTGCATGTCTGAGCATTGGAAAGTCTGATCCATTCTTTTTTAAATACAGTAAGTCAATACTTACAATTTCTATTCATGTGTCATTTTATTGGAAGAGGTTTTTCTTTCAGAATTGGTTCAGGAATGGAATATTTTAATGTAATGGTACATGAAAATGATGACCTAAAACTTAAACTCTCATGCATATATTTTTAAAAATTCTGTAACAGTAAACACACACATTTGGGTCATACTGAATAGAATTTAAACATTCCTTGATGATTTATGTATCACAGTACCTTTGAAAGTAGCATCACGAATAGCTGTGCTTTAGCAAGGTACTCTAAAATAACAGGTGTGTCACCTTTATGGTTTTTCAGATTCTGGAGAGGGGGAGATTTTCTAATGAATAATAGAAAAGCAAACTACTGAAAAAATTCATTGCAGACTGTTACTTTTGGATTGTATAGTTCAAAGGTTAAAAAAAATGTTTCCCTGGACCAACCAACAGGGTCTTTGATATGTATTGTACACTCAGTAAGTGTTGGTTGAATGCGTGAATAAATAGTTGAATGTATGGATGAATGTTTTTTGGTGCATGTCTTCAGAGTAGCCAATTTTTCTGTTTATTAAAAGCAGGTTTCCAAAACTGCATAAGTATAAAATCTTATTTTAAAAAATTGCAAGATTCAGAGATTATTTGTAATCATAGAAAGACATGGAAAGATAATATGAATTCATTTGCTATTATATTACTTGTAAATACTTGAATATAAATATTACTTTTATAGCATACTATAAAGTATCCCGAAAGACATATTTTGGATCCAGAGTTCTTGGGTTTGAATGCTTAGTCTCCTACTGACCAGTTTTATGGGCTTGGGCAAGTTATATGGCCTTTCCATGCCTACTTTCTTCCTTTATAAAACACTTAGTTATGTTACCTACTTCACAGAATTGTTGGGAGAATTCAAGAGACTTGAACACTTGCACAGTGTTTAGAATAGTACACAGTACCTGCACAGTATGTCCTGAAAAGCTCACTAACGTCATCGTTTTAAAAAGGGTTTCTGTTACATAAGTAATATTTATCAAATAAGCCTTAGTACCAATTAAACTTGTTTGTATAGAAAAGGGAAACAAGACCAGGTGCAGTGGCTCACGCCTGTAATCCTAGCACTTCAGGAGGCCAAAGCGGGTGGATCACCTTAGGTCAGGAGTTTAAGACCATCCTGGCCAACATGGTGCAACCCCATCTCTACCAAAAATACAAAAAAAAAAAAAAAAATGGCGTGGTGGTGGGCACCTGTAATCCCAGCTACTCAGGAGGCTGAAGTAGGAGAATCACTAGAACCCTGGGCATGGAGGTTGCAGTGAGCTGAGATCACGCCATTGCACTCCAGCCTGGGTGGCAGAGTGAGACTCTGTCTCAAAAAAAAAACAGAAAAAAAACACACACACAAAAAAAACAGAAAAAAAAACGCGAGTGGGAGGCAAGAAGAGAAAAAGCTAGTGTATTATATATTTTTTTCTATGAAGTAATGCAAATAACTTGTTTTTTCTTTTTCTTTGGCTATCAGAAAACTTGATCTAAGCCTAATTTTTTTATATTAGTAGTAATATGTTTTATTTGTCCTATAATGCTACCCTTTCCATTTATAGTTTTATCCCCTTGTAGAAAATAATTGTATTTTATATCACCTGTGAAAAATTACCATAAACTTTATGAATAGGAGAAATTACAAATACAGAGGCTTTATATAAAAAATAGTTACAGATATTCTTTGTATTTTACATATTTACTTTTATTTTATTTTATTTTATTTTGAGATGGAGTCTCACTCTGTCACCCAGGCTGGAGTGCAGTGGCACGATCTTGGCTCACTGCAAGCTCCACCTCTCGGGTTCACGCCATTCTCCTGCCTCAAACTCCTGACTAGCTGGGACTACACCACCACACCCGGCTAACTTTTTTTTTTTTTTGTATTTTTCGTAGAGATGAGGTTTCACCATGTTAGCCAAGATGGTCTCCATCTCGTGAGCTCGTGATCCAATCACCTCGGCCTCCCAAAATGCTGGGATTATAGGTGTGAGCCACCGCGCCCAGCCTGTATTTTGCATATTTACTATTTGCCTGATTGGAATTACTTTTTTTGGCCTTGCAAACAAAACATATAATGAAAAGAACAAGGTTAGACTGACTGGACTTTTTCTTCACGTTCTGATTGGTTATCCTAAGAGTTGCTCTCATCCAATCAGAATATGAATATAAAGTGCAATCAGAGGTTTGAGGTTGGAATATAAAATATCAAGTTGGAATATAAAATATAAAGTTGGAATGTAAAAAAATATGTTGGAATATAAAGTCCAGTCAGAGGCCTAGAGGTTTTTCTCTCATCCAGTCAGAACATGTAGTCCGTAACCTCGGTATATAAAGCATGCTAATGGTGGGAGTTGTGCGATTCCAGGCTCGTCTACATCTGCCTGCGTAGCTGTTCCATTCCCAGCTGGGAGAAGGAGGCATCATCTGCTGCTGGCTGGAGGCTGAAGCCTGCAGGACTGTAGCTGGCCTCACTGGTTTGCCTCACTGGCTCACCTCACTGCAGTTGGTGGCAGCAAGGGACACTGCCGCCAGCCAGAGTGTAGACAGGCAACAGGGTAGGTGTGCTGTCCAGGGCCGCACTGCCCGTGGCTTGGGGAAGGTTGGGGGCGCTATCTCAGGTGTCACTGCATGCCTTGGGTGGCTGGTTGGGTATGCTATTCGGGGCTGTACTGCCTGCACAGGGGTGGGTTGAGGGCACTACCTGGGGCTGCACTGCCCTCAGCAGGGAGCGGGTTGGAGGCACTATCCCGGACGGTAGTGCCAGCAGCAGTGAGATGGGTTGGGGGTGCTATCGAGCGCTACACTGTGTGCGGGGATGGATGGGGGGATTTGGGTGGGGGGCACTATTGGGTGCTGCAGTGCCCATGGTGTGGAGAGGGCAGTGGTTTGGGTGTGTTGGGTGCACTATTGAGGGGCTACAGTGCTGGTGGCAGGGGGCGGGGTAAGTTGGGGGCCATATCAGGGGCTGCACTGATTGCTCTAGCTGTCATTTCCAGTATTATGTTAAATAACAGTGGTGACAGTGGGCATCCTTATCATGTTCCAGATCTTAGAGGAAAGGCTTTTCATTTTTCCCCATTCCATGTGATACTAGCTGTGGGTCTCTCTTGTGTGGTTTTTATTATGGTGAGGTATGTTTCTTCTGTACCCGGTTTTTTGAGGATATATAGCATGACGGGATGTTTAATTTCATCAAATGCTGTTTCAGTTTCAGTTGACGCGATCATATGGTTTTTGTCCTTTATTCGGTTGATATGGTGTATCACACTGATTGTATGTTGAATGGCCCTTGCATCCCAGGGATACATCCCACTTGATCATGATGAATTATCTTTTTAATGTATTGTTGAATTTGATTTGCTGGTATTTTGTTGAGGATTTTTGCACCAATATTAGAGATACTGGCCTGTAGTTTCCTTGTTTGATGTCTTTGTCTGATTTTGGTATCAGGGTAATAATGGTCTCATAGAATAAGTTTTGGAAGTATTCTGTCCTGTTTTTAAAATAGTGTGAGTAGAATTGGTACTAGGTCTGTAAATGTGTGGTGTGAAGCCATCAGCAGTGAAGACATCAGTTCCTGGGCTTTTCTTTACTGGGAGACTTTTTCTGATGGCTTCAATGTCATTACTTGTTACTGATCTGTTCTGGTCTTGGATGATTTCACGGTTCAACCTAGGTAGGTTGTATGTGTCTAGGAATTTGTCCATTTCTACTAGGCTTTCCAATTTATTGACATATAATAGCCAGTTATGATCCTGTGAATTTCTGAAGTGTCAGTTGTGATATCTCCTTTTTTGTCTCTTGATTTTATTTGAATCTTCTCTCTTTTTTCTTAGTTAGCCTGACTAAAAGTTTGTCAATTTTGTTTAACTTTCCAGAAAACCAACATTTGTTTAATCTTGTGTATTTTTTTCATGTCAACTTTATTTCTTCTATGATCTTTATTATTTCTTGTCTTATTTTGGGTTTAGTTTGTTCTTTACTTGTTCTTTAAGATGTATTGTTTATTTGAAGTTTTTCTTCTGTTTGGATGGTAGGCACTTACAGCTATAAATTTCTGCCTTTGTACTGCTTTCTGTGCATCATAAGTTTTGATATACTGTGTTTCCATTACCTTTTGTTCGAAGAAATTTTTTTCAGTTTCCATCTTAGTCTCTTCGTTGATTCACTAGTGATTCAGGAGCGTATTATTTAACTTCAATATGATTGTATGGTTTCCAAAATTCCTCTTCCTGATGTAGTCAAAGAAGATGGCCACGGAGACAGCAGCGTGTTTGAAGTGGTAGGAGGCGGCCATCAGTGAGAGCTGCTCCATACCCGGCTGCTGGAGGCTAGAGCCTGCAGCGCAGCGGCTCGCCTCACTGCAGTTGGTGTTGGTGGCAACAGAGACTGCAGCCCGACCAGAGTGGTAGGACAGGGGCTATCTGGGGCTGCAGTTTTCACAGTGGGGGGTGGTTTGGGGGGGCTATCCAGGGTGTCACTGCCTGTGTTGGGGGTACTGGTTGGTAGCACTATATGGGGCTGCGTTGCCCATGGCAGGGAGTGCATTATCAGCACTCTCTGGGGCTGCAATGCCCATGGAGGAGGACAGGTTAGGGGCACTATCAGGTACTACACTGCTGGCAGCATTGGGGGGGTGCAGGTGGGGCACTATTGAGGGCAGGGCTAGCCTTGGAGGAGGGCAAGTTGGGTGCTATCGGGAGCTACACTGCTGGCAGCGGGCGGCAGTGGTGGCATCCAAGGAAAGAGCAGTTCTCCTCTTCCTGGACTCCACATTCCAGAGGGCAACCTCCTGTTGCTCATACTGGAGCGTGGCAGGTGCACAGTGTTTCTGTGGGAATCCTGACCATGGCAGAGCCCCCACACCCGCCGTGGTTCCTGGGCCCTTGCACTCCGGGTCTATGCTACAGAGGCTGCCTGGCACCCCCAGATATGGAGTAGTGGCCAACACGGGGGACAGTGCCCTGTGTGTGGAGGCACCTGGAATGGGAATTGGCACCTGGGTGCGGAGGGTTGGGTGGGTCTGAGTTTCTGCTGCTCCTGCTCCCCCAGGAGTGCAGCCCATGTGGGCCTAGTAGTTCCTGTGGAGTGGGGAGCCGGGTGCTGTGGTGTCTCCAGCACCCACCCTAGGCCCCAGTTCCTGGACAGCTTGGGCCAAAAGGAGAGGCTGGACTTTGGAGGGTGGGTGTGAGTCCCTTCACTGAAACCGGTCCCTGCCACCCAGTGGCCGGCATGACAAGGTGAAGCTCTGACGCTACCACGCCTTGCATCTTCCTGTAGGCTTTTCTGGCTTTGCCTGCCCACCTGCTCCATGCCAGGGAGAGGAGGAGACACCTGCCATATGCTGGAGGATGGAGCCTGGGACACCGTGGCTCGCCTCGCTGTGAGTTCGTGGCAGCGACAGACACTGCAGCATGCCAGAGTGGAAGGAGGGCAGGCAGCGGTTGCGGCCGGGGTAGGGGCAGGCCTGCAGCGGTGGCCCGGTGGTAGGAGCCTTGTAGGGAGGGCTGGTGCATTGTCATTCGGCCTGGTCCTGCCCTGCCCCTGCCGTGGAGCTTGCCCTGCCCTGCACTGCCCTGGCCTTGCCCTACAGTTATCTGGCCTGTCCCGGCCCTGCCCTGCCCTGGCCCCACCCTGGTCCTGTCTTGGCCCTGTGCTACCATGTCCCTGCCCTGTCCCTGCCCTTGCACTGGCCCTTACCTGGTTCAGGCCCTGGCCCTGCCTCTGCCCTGGGGCTTCCCTGAACGTGTGCTGGCCTGGCCTTGGCACTGGCCCTGCCCCTTCTCCTGACCCTGGTTCTGCCATGGCCCTGGTGCTGCCAGTGGTCATGGTCCTGGTCCTGTTCTGTCCCTGACCTAGACTTGGACGTGTCCTGACCCTGATTTGTCCCAGCCATGCCTTGGCCCGTCCCTGCCCTGGCCCTGCCTATTCTGCCCTCTCCCAGCAATGACGTCACCCTGCCATGGCCCAGTGGTACCATTGCCCATCCTTACCCTTCCCTGGCTGTGCCCTGCCCCTGCCTGGTGCTGGCCCTTCCCTGAACCTGCCCTGACCCTGCCTTGGCTTTTGCCGTGCCCTCATTATGGCCTGACTCTGGCCCTGACTCTGTCCTGGTCGTGCCATATCTCGGGCCCTGGCCCTGCTGTTATCCAGGCCCTGCCCCTGCCCTGGCCCTTTGCGGAGTTGACCAGGTGCTGCCATGGCCCAGTCCTGCCATTCCCATGCCCTACTCTGCCCTGGTACTGCCGTGGCCCTGCCTTGACCCTGGACCTACCCTGACCCTGCCTTGATGTTGGCCCTTCCCTCTCCATGGCCTGGCTCTGGCCCTGCCTTGCACAGGCCATGATCTGCCCTGTGTGTCCCAGCCTGGGCCCAGCCCTGGTCCTTCCATATTCCTCGCCCTGGCCACACCCTTGTCCTGGCCCTGACCCTGCCCTGGCTGTTCCCTGGCCCTGGCCCTGGCTGTTCCCTGGCCCTGCCCTGGTCTTGGCCCTGTCCTGGCCCTACCCTAGCTTTGACCCAGCCCTTGCCCTACTTTGGCCCTCACCCTAGGCTTGCCTGTGCCCTGTTTCTAGTCCTGCCCTTGTTGCCCTGCTTTTGGCCATGCCCTATGTTACCCTAGCTCTACCCTGCCCTGACCCTGATCTGGCCCTGGCCCTACCCTGGCCTTGCCCTACCCCTGGCCTTGTCCTACCCTGGTCTTTTCCTGCCCTGGCCTTGCCCTTGCCTGGCCCTACCGTGGGTTTGTCCTACCCTGACCTTTTCCTACGCTGGCCTTGCCCTGTCCCTGACAATGCCTAGACTCCACACTGGCCATGCCTTGGCCCTGGCCCCTCCTTGGCCCTGCCCTGCCCTGGCCCTGCCTTGGCCCTGTGCTATCCTAGTTCTGCCCTGGCCCTGGCCTTGACCTCGCCCTGGCCCTGACCTTGCCCTGGCCGTACCCTTACCCTACCCTGGCCCTATCCTGCAATGGCCTTGCCCTGCCCTGGCCCTGCTGCAGCCCTGGACCTTCCCTGAACCTGCGCTGACCCTGCCTTGGCTCTGGCCCTGCCCCTTGTCCTGACCCTGGTCCTGCCATGGCCCTGGTCCTGCCAGTGGTCATGGTCCTGGTCTTGTTATGGCTCTGACCTGGCCTTGGTCATGTCCTGGCCCTGATTTGTCCTGGCCCTGCCTTTTCCTGTTCCTGCCCTGGCCCCACCATGGCCCTGCCTGTTCTGCCCTCTCCTGACGCTGACCTTGCCCTGTCATGGCCCAGTGGTGCCGCTTCCCTGCCTTACCCTGGTTGTGCCCTGGCCCTGCCTGGCGCTGTCCCCTCCCTGGACCTGCCTTGACCCTGCCTTGGCTTTTGCCCTGCCCTCACTATGGCCTGGCTCTGACCCTGTCCTGGCCCAGTCCGAGCCCTGACCCTGCGCTTAGTCCTGCCATATCCCTGGCCCTGCCCTTCTCCAGGCCATGCCCCTGCCACTGCCCTGGCCCTGGCCTGGAACATGGCCCTGCCAAGGACCTGCCCTGACTCTCCCACAGCTCTGTCCCTGCTCTGCTGTGGTCCTGGCCCTGACCCAGACCCTTTCCTGGCTCTTCCCTGGCCCTGGCCTTTCCTCGGCCCTAAGCTGGCACTGGTCTGCCCCTGGTCTTGTCACACCACCCTGCCCTGCCATGCTCTGGCTGTGTCATCACCCTGCCCTGGCCCTGCCCTTGTCTTGTTCTGGCTTTGACCCTGCCCTGGCCCTAACTTGGCCTTCACCCTAGCCTTGGCTAGGCCCTGCTCTGGATCTGGCCCTAGCCCAGACCTGGTCCTGGCCCTGGCCCTGGCCTTTCTCCTGCCATAGCCCTTGCCCTGAACTTGACTTGGAGGTGTCCTGGCCCTCCCTTGGCCTGTGCCTGCCCCTGTCCTGCCCCTACCATCACCTTCCCCTGTTCTGCCCTGTCCCGGCACTTACCCAGCCATGCCATTGACCTCCCCTACCCTGCCTTGGCCGTGCCCTGGCTCGGTTCTGGCCCTGGCTCTGCCCTGGACATACCCTGACACTGCCTCAGCCCTGTCACTAGTCTAGCCCTGCCTTGGCCTTGGTTCTGCCCTGTCTATGGACCAGCTCTGGTCCTGTCCTGTACTGGCCATACCATGCCCTGCCCTGGCTCAGCCCTGGCTTTGGCCTTGCCCCTGATCCTGCCACATTTCTGGCCCTGTCCCTACCTTGGCCTTGGCCTTGACCCTTACCCTGCTCTTGCCCTTCCGCTGTTCTGGCGGTGCCCTGGTCCTAACCCAGCCCCTGGCCCTGTCCCGGCCCTGGCACTTACCTGCTTGAAACCTTGCCCTGGTTCTGCCCTGGCCCTGACCCTGAAATGCCTGGCCCTACCCTTGCCTTGTACTGCTCAGCCCTTCCCCTGATTCTGGCCCTGTCACTGTTCTAGCCCCAGCCCTATCACTGGTCTTGCCATGGCCCAGACCCTTCCTTGGCCCTCCTCTGACCCTGTCTGGACCCTGGCTGTGCCATGAACCTGCGCTGTCCTTTCCCGTGTTTTGCTCCTGCCCCGAACCTGGTCCTGCCTCTGTCATGGCCGTGGCCCTGTCTCTGCCCTGGCCGTTTTCTGGCCCTGCCCTGGTCTTGGCAATGTCCTGGCCCTTTCCTGCCGTGGCCTTATGCTTCCCTGGCCCTGCCCTGACTGCCCCGGCCCTGCTTTGGCCCTACCCTAGCTTTGACCTAGCCCTGGCTCTACCTTGGCCCTCATCCTAGGCTTACCTGGGGCCTGGTTCTTGTCCTGCCCTATTATGGCCTTGCCTTGTTTTTGGCCATGTCCTATGCTACCCTAGTCCTGCCTTGCCCTGGCCCTGACCTTGCCCTGCCCTTGCCCTGTCCTGGCCTTGGCTTTGCCTTGTCCTGGTCCTGGTTCTGCCCTGGCCCTGCCATTGTTCTGGCCCCTCCTTGGACCTGCCGTACTCTGGCCCTGCCTTGGCCCTGTGCTATCCTAGTCCTGCCCTGGCCCTGGCCTTGCCCTGGCCCTACCCTCACCCTACCGTGGCCCTGCCCTACCCTGGCCTTGCCCTGCCCTGGCCCTGTCTTTGGCGTGGCCTTATTCTGGGCCCTCCCTGGCCATTCTTTTTCCCTGGTCCATCTCTGGCCTTGCCCTTGCCCTGGCACCTTTCTGATCCTGCCATATTTCTGTTTCTGCCCTATCCATGTTCCGGACCTGACTCTGGCCCTGGACTTCCCTGTCCTTACCTGCCATCCCCTGACCCGGTCCTTGCTCTGCAGTGGCTCTGCCATGTCTTGGCCCTGTGCTATCCTAGCCTTGCCCTGGCCCTCCACTGGCCCTGGTCCTGCCACGGCCCTGGCCTTGACCCTGCCTTGTCCCAAACCCTTGCCGTGCCATATCCCTGCCCTGGCCCTGGTTCTGCCCTGCCGTGCTCTGGCTGTGTCACCCTGCCCTGGGCCTGCCGTTGCCCTACTCTGGCTTGGCCCTGCCCTGGCCCTACCTTGGCCCTCACCCTAGCCTTGGCTTGGCCCTGCTCTGGACCTGGTCCTGGCCCTGGCCCTGGCCTTTGTCCTCCCGTAGTTCTGGCCCTGACCCTTAACTGGACTTGAAGGTGTCGTGGCCCTGCCTTGCGCTTTCCCTCCCCTCCCCCTACCATCGCCTTGCCTTGTTCTGTCTTCTCCTGGCACTGACCCGGCCGTGCCATTGCCTTGGCTGTTCCCTAGCTCAGCTCTGGCCCTGGCCCCACCCTGGACATGCCCTGACACTGCCTTAGCCCTGGCGTTAGCCTGGCCCTGCCTTGACATCAGCCCTGCCCTCTCTATGGACTGGCTGTGGTCCTGTCCTGCACTGGCCATACCATACCATGGCTCAGCCCTGGGTTTGGCTTTTCCCCTGGTCCTGCCATATCCCTGGCCCTGTCCCTACCCTGACCCTGGCCCTGACCCTACCCTTCTCAGGCCCTTCCCTGGCCCTTCCCCTGTTTTGGCCCTTCCATGGCCCTGCTCTGGACCTGTCCTGGCCCTAGCCCTACCCTGCTTGAGACCTTACCCTGGCCCTAGCCCTACCCTGCTTGAGACCTTACCCTGGTTCTGCCCTGGCCCTTACCCTGTCCCGACTTTGAAATGCCTGGCCCTGCCCTGGCCTTGCACTGCCCTGTCTGTTGCCCTGACTCTGGCCCTGCCACTGTCCTACCCCAGTCCTGTCTCTGGTTTTGCCATGGTCCAGAGCCTGCCCTGACCCTGTCGTGGACCTGGCTGTGCCATTAATCTGCACTGTCTTTGCTGTTGTTCTGCCCCTGCCCTGAACCTGTTCCTGCCGCTGCCATGGCCATGGCCCTGGTCCTGTCCTGGCTATTCCCTGGCCCTGCCCTGCCCTGCCCTGCCCTCCCTTGTCCTAGCCCTGCCTTGGCCCTACCCTAGCTTTGACCCTGCTCTGGCTTTACCTTGACCCTTACCCTAGCCTTGGCTTGGCCCTGTCTTGGACCAGCCATAGCACAGACCTGAACATGGCCCTGGCCCTGTCCCAGATCCTGGCCCTGCCAGGTACCCGTCCTGGCCCTGCTCTTGGCCTAGCTTTGTCCCTAGTCCTTAGATGATCCTGATCCTCCCTCTACCCTGGAGCTGCCACTGTCTTGGCCCTGCCCTGGCCCTACACCTACCCTGCTCCCAGCTCTGGCCTTGCCCCTCGCCATAAACCTGCCCTGGTTGACCCTGTCCTGCCTTCACCCTGTGTTACCCTGGGCCTGCTCTACCCTGCCCTGCCCTGAGTTTGGCCCTGCCCTGACCCCGCCTTTGCTGGAGCACAGTGGGCACACAGCTATTTCATGGGAATCCTGAGCATGGCAGGGCCCCCACATCCGACGCATTTCCTGGGCCCCTGTACGCTGGGTCTGTGGTGCAGAGACTGCTTGTGACCCCCAGGTACGGAGTAGTGGACATCATGGAGGACAGTGTCCTGTAAGTGGAGGCATCAGGAACGGGAACTGGCAGTTGGGTGCGGAGGGCTGGCTGGGTCTGAGTTTCTGCTGCTCCTGCTCCCTGAGGAGTGCAGCCCGGGTGGGCCCAGCAGTTCCTGTGGAGTGGGGAGCCTGGCACTGTGGTGTCTCCAGAACCCACCCCAGGCCCCAGTTCCTGGTCAGCTTGGACCAAAAGGAGAGGCTGGACTTTGGAGGGTAGGTGTGAGTGCCTTCACTGAAACCAGCCCCTGCCACCCAGTGGCCAGCATGACAACGTGAGGCTCTAACACCACCACCCCTTGCATCCTCCTATAGGCTTTTCTGGTTTTGCCTGCCCAGCTGCTCCATGCCAGGAGGAGGAGGAGCCCCCTGTGGCACGCTGGAGACTGGAGCCTGCGACACCATGGCTCACCTTGCTGCTGGTTTGGTTGGTGGTGGCGACAGAGACTGCAGCATGCTGGAGCAGTAGGAGGGTGGCTGCAGTAGGAGGGTGGCTGGCTGCGGCCAGGGCGGGAGCAGGGCTGCAGCGGTGGCCAGGCTCTGGTGGTGACCAGGTGGTAGGAGCCTTGTAGGGAGGACCAATGCATTGAGGGCGACAGCAGCTGTGGTTGTATTGGCATTGCACTAGTGATGGCAGCAGCAGCAAGTCTGGGGGCTGGGAAGGGGGAGTAGGAGCTCTGCAGGGCCAGCCCAGCCTGGCCTGCGGTGAGTAGGAAGCTGCGGGTGCTTTATCTCAGACCTCTGTGGTATGGTGGAGGCGCAGCCAGGGCAAGGAGGAGTCCTCCCCCTTCTGCAGAATCTGGAGGGCGCCTTCCTCCTGCTGGCACCTGAGCCAGGCGGGAGTGGCAGTATTATCTCATTTTGAAAATTTAGAGGGTAACTGTTTATGTATCTGCTTGTTTTTTGTTTGATAGTCTTGTACATTTTCAAATTTCATTTTGTTAATGTTTTAAGACTTGTGACCTAACATATGGTCTGTACTTGAGAATGGCCCATGTGCTGAGGAAAATAATATGTATTCTGCAGCTCTTAGAGGGTGAAATACTCTGTAAATATGTGTTAGATCCTTCTGGTCTATAATTCAGATTAAGTTCATTGTTTCTTAATTTCCTGTGTGGAAGATCTGTTCAGTGCTGAAAGTGGGGCATTGATGTGTCCAGATATTATTTATGTGGAGTTCTAGCTTTCTAACTCTAATAATATTTTCTTTATATATGTAGGTGCTTCAATGTTGAGTGCGTATGTATTTACAATCGTTATGTCTTCTTGTTGAATTGACCCCTTTGTCATTATATACTGGCATTCTTTATCTCTTCTAATAGTTTTTTTTTAAAGTTTATTTTGTCTGACATAAGTATAGTTATTTCTGCTGTTTTTTTTTTTTTTTTTTTGGTTTCCATTGGCAGGGAATCTTTTTTCCATCACCTTGTTTTCAGACTATGTGTGTCTTTGGAGATGAAGTGTGTTTCTTGTAGGCAACAGATAAATTGGTCTTATTTTTTTAATCCATTCTGCCACGTGTGTCTTTTGATTGGTGAGTTCAGTCCATTTATATTCGTTGTTACTGATAAGTAGGGGCTTACTCTTACTATCTTGTTTGTTTTTTGGTTGCTTAGTGGCCTTCTCTTGCCTTTTTTTCCTTCCTCTCTTCCTTTCAGTGAAAGTGATTTTCTCTAATATGACTTAATTTTTTTGCTTTTTACTTTTTTTTTATCTTTTGTATGTTTTTTGATTTGAGGTTACCATGAGGCTTGCAGATACTATTTTATAACCTTATTTTAAGCTGATAACAACTTAACACTGCTTGCATAAACCAATAAGCAAAAAGACTAATGAAAACTGTCCACTTACACTTTGTCCTCCTGCTTTTTACCTTTTTTTTTTTTCAGTTGGAGTCTCGCTCTGTCACCCAGGCTGGAGTACAGTGGCTTAATCTCAGCTCACTGCAACCACTGCCTCCTGGGTTCAAGTGATTCTTCTGCCTCAGCCTCCCAAGTAGCTGGGATTACAGGTGTGCCTCACCACATCTGGCTAATTTTTGTATTTTTATTAATGAAGGGGTTTGCCATGTTGGCCAGGCTGGTCTTGAACTCCTGACTTCAGGTGATCTGCCTGCCTCAGCCTCCCAAAGTGCTGGGATTACAGGCGTGAGCCACCATGCCTGGCCTGTTGCTTTTATTTATAACTTATTGTACTGTCTATGTCTTGAAAAGTTGTTGTAGTTACTATTTTTGATAGCTTCATGCTTTAGTCTTCCTATTTAAGAATATTATAGACACCACAGTTATAGTGTTATAATATTCTGTTTTTCTGTGTGCTTATTATTACCAGTGACTTTTATCCTTTCAAGTGATGACTTATTGCTCCCTAGTGTCCTTTTCTTTCTGATTGATGTACTCCCTTTTGCATTTTTTGTAGGGCAGGTCTGGTGTTGATGACATCCCTCAGCTTTTGTTTGTCTAGGAACATCTTTATTTCTTCTTCATGTTTGAAGGATGTTTTCACCAGATATATTATTCTAGGGTTAAAGGTTTTTTCCTTCAGAACTTTCAATATGTCAGCCAGGCACGGTGGCTTGCGCCTGTAATCCCAGCACTTTGGGAGGCTGAGGCGGGTGGATCACGAGGTCAGGAGTTCAAGACCAGCCTGACCAACATGGTGAAACCCCGTCTCTACTAAAAATAGAAAAATTAGCTGGGCGTGGTGGTGAGCACCTGTAGTCCCAACTACTCGGGAGTTTGAGGCAGGAGAATCACTTGAACCCAGGAGGTGGAGGTTGCAGTGAGCCGAGACCGTGCCACTGCACTCCAGCCTGGGCAACAGAGCGAGACTCCATCTCAAAAAAAACAAAAAAGAACTTTCAATATGTCTTGCCACTCTCTCCTGGCCTGTAAGCTTTCCACTGAAAAGTCTGCTGCAAGACATATTGGAGCTCCATTGTTTGCTATTTGTTTCTTTTCTCTTGTTGCTTTTAGGATCCTTTATCCTTGTTCTTTGGGAGTTGATTATTAAATGCCTGTAGGTAGTCTTCCCAGGACCCTGACTTAGGGTTCTTTTGATTCCTCTTTCTCCGTTCTCTCAAATCCATCCATTCTGCTATGAAGCCCAGTGATGCCACTTAAGACAGGTTTTGGGGGTGTCCCTACCTAAGCCTCCACCTGGACTGTCTCAGAAGTACCTACACTGCTGCAGGGCACTGTCCCATAACACCATCCCCATGGCTGCAAGCAGGATCTTTCTGAAACACAAAACAGGTTTTGTTACTTTCATGCATAATAATCTTAGAAGGCACTTCATTGCCTTCCAGCTGAAGCATAAGCTTCTCAACAAAGCATCAATGTTTTCCCCACTAGGTCTCAGTTCCTGCCCTATCCATCCTGCTTTTCTCTACCCAGGCCCCTCCGGGTCACCTAGAGGCCCAGCTGGAGTTGGGGATAGGACTCACCCTCTGAGGAGGCTAAGAGCTGGGCTCTACAGTCAGACAGTCCCAGTGGTGTGTCCTGCCACTTGCCAGCTGGGAAAGTGGACAAGTTAATAACCTTTGTTAAACCTCCCTGTCTCCTTGCCTGTAAAATTAGGTTGACACTTGTGCCAATGCCCCTATCAATACCACTTCTAATACTGCTTACCCCCCAAGTTTGTTGTGAGGATAAACTGAGAATTAAAAGCCTTAGTGTAGTGCCAGGCTCAGGGTCAATCCTGAATGAACGCAGGCAGAGCAGGGAGGTCTGAAAGGGGTAAGCAAGAAAGAGGTTAACAGTGGCTGCCCCTGGTGGCCAGACTTTTGGGGAGTTGTTTCTTTTGTTTTTCTGCCTTCATCATATTTTGTTAGAATTTGTTAGGATGTCCTACAACATGCAGGTCTTATGAAGAAACAGGTGCAAATGATTTCCACTCTAGAGCCTTTGTAACTGTCCTGAACAAAATGTGTCCCCACCTTACACCTCTGTTGGCACTTCTCACCTACTGTAACCTGGCGATCATTCATTTGCCCCACCTGCCAGCCACACTGGACAGTGCCCAGAAACCGTGTTTTTGTAGGTCTCACTTTTTTCCAGGACTTTGCACAGCACAAGGCGTCAAGTGCATGCTTGTTAATTTGACTTGAAGCCTCTCTCACTCCTGTCTGGTTTTGCTTTCCATGGTTTCAGTTCCCATGAATCTCGGTCTGAAAATATTAACTAGAAATTTCCAGAAATAAATGATTCATAAGTTTCAAATTGCATATCATTCTGGGTAGTGCGGTGAAATCTCATGCTCTCCTGCTTCATCCATCCTGGGACACAAATCCTCCCTTTGTAGGTGCTACCTGCCTGGCAGTCACTTAGGAGCAGCCTCAATTATCAGGTCAAGTGTTGAGGTGTTGCAGTGCTGTGTTTGAGTAATCCTTATTTTACCTATTAATGCCTCCAAGCCCAAGAGTAGTGCTTTTTCTCTCTCTAAGCCCTTTGGTCCTTTGTGTGTGTTGAGGGGAGTTCCAAGTGCAAGAAGGACTTCCCTGATGCTGACAATTCGGATACGCCAAAGAGAAGTTCCAGTGTGCTTTCTTTGAGTAAAACAGTGAAAGTTCTCAATAAGGAAGGAAAAAAAATCTTGTGCTGAGATTACTAAGATCTATGCTAAGAGCAAACCTATCCATGAAATAATGAGGAGGGAGAAAGAAATTTCTGCTAATTTTTTGTTGCATATCAGACTGCAAAAGTTATAGCCACAGTGCATAAGTGCTTAGTTAAGACTAAAAAGGCATTGTATTTGTGGGTGGAAGACTTGAAGAGAAATACGTTGCAACTGATGGCAACATGTTGCAGCAGAAAGCATTGAGCCGATACCAAGACTTGAGCAAGGGATTCCATGAAACAAGTGACACCAAGCCATTTACTGCAAGTTAAGAGATGATTACACAGATTCAGGAAAAGGTTTGGACTGAAAAATGTGAAAATTCCTGGAGAGACTATTTGCTGATGGAGAAGCTGCTGCTGCATTTCTGGCAAAGTTGAAGTTGATTTAAGGAGAAAGGATATCATCCAAATTAAGTCTTCAAGTGCAATGAAACTGGGCTCTTCTGGGAGAAGATATCCCATAGAACCTACATTCAAAAAAGTGCAAGGTAGGCATGAGGCCATAATACATGGAAGGATAGATTAACTCTGGTACTAGGTGGCAATGCTGCAGGGCATATGATAAAGCCAGGTGTAGTGTACAGAATACACATGCTCTCAAAAACAAAACCAAGAATTACTTGCCCGTGTTCTGGCAACATGATCAGAAAGTGTGAGTGACAGCCATCTTGTTTAGGGAATGGTTCCAGCAATGCTTCATCCCAGAAGTGACAAAATACTTGAAAGAGGCAGGGTTGGAATTAAGTCTTATTAAGAATAGACCATGCACCTGGCCATCCTGAATCTGTTTGCTATGAAGAAGAAAACGTCAGTGTTCTATTTTACCTCCAAATACAACTGCATTACTTCAGCCCTCTGACCAAGGCGTCATTCATGTTGTCAAGTTCACGTACACCTGCCTGGTACAGTCCTGCACCGTGTGATGACACTGAGGTGAATGATGGACCAAATACCATGATGGTGGTTCCATAAAATTATAATGGAGCTGAAAAATTCTTATCACTTAGTGATGTCGTAGCCTTGGTAAGGTCATAATGCAACACATTACTTCACATGTTTGTGGTGCTGTTGATATAAACAAACTTACTGTTCTGCCAGTCATATAAAATCCAGCACATGCAATTATGCACAGCACATAATACTTGATGATGATAATGACTACTGGTTTATGTCTTTACTATATTTTACCTTTTATCATTATTTTAGAGTGTACCCCTTCTACTTATTAAAAAAAAGTTAAATGTGAAACAGCCTCAGGTAGGTTGTTCAGGAGGTGTTCCAGGAGAAGGCATTGTTATTAGAGGAGAGGACGGCTACATGCATGTTATTGCCCCTGAAGACCTTCCAGCTGGAGAAGATACGGAGGTGGAAGACAGTGATGTTCATGATCCTCACCCCGTGTAGACCTAGAAGGGTTAATGCAGGTGGTGTTTGTGTGTTAGTTTTTTAACAAAAAAAGGTTAAAAATTTTTAAAAATTTGAAAAGAAGCTTATAGAAGAAAATATTTTTGCACAGCTGTACAATTTGTGTTTGAAACTGAGTGTTATTACAAGAGTCAAAAAAATTAGAATTAAGTTACAAGAGTCAAAAAAATTAAGAAAAATTAAGTTTATAAAATCAAAAAGTAATAGTAAGCTAAGGTTAATTTATTACTGAAGAAAGAAAAATAAAAATATATTTAGTGCAGCCTAAGTGTACAGTGTTTAATAAAGACTACAGTAGTGCACAGTAATGTCCTAGTCTTCACATTCAGCCACCACTCATTCACTGACTCAGCAAATTCCAGTCCTGCAAGCTCCATTCATCACAAGCCCCCTCTTGAGGTATACCATATTTTGTCTTTCATGCCCTATTTTTAACTGTTCCTTTTCTATGTTTAGATATGTTTAGGTACACAAATACCATTGTGTTGCAATTGCCTGCAGTATTCAGTACAGTAACATGTGGTACAGGTTTGTAGCCTAGGAGCAATAGGCCATACCATACAGCCTAGGTGTGTAGTAGGCTGTTCCATCTAAGTCTGTGGAAATGCACTTTCATCATTCATGCAAAGACACAATCATCTTATGACACATTTCTAAGAACGTATCTATGTTGTTCATTGATAAATGACTGTATTTGATCACATTTTATCAGCAATCGATGCAGACCCTAAACTGGACATAATGCAGTGCAACCATTCACTATTGCTAATGCAATAGCATTCTTCAAAGCTGCATTGGATGAATTAAAACCAGAAATTGTAGATGCCTGCTAGAGGAACTTACGGAGTGAAGCCATGAATGATTTTAAAAGCCTCTCTGGGATCAGTGGAGAAGTTAGGAAAATCATTCGTGCAGCAAGACAGGTTGGTGGAGAAGGGTTGCTGACATGCTTGCTGAAGCGGCAGAAGATATTGAAGGCCATCAAGAAGTGTTAACAAATGAGGAATTGGAAGAATTTGTTGAGTCGTCTGCAGAGAAAGATGAAGAAATGAAGCAGAACCAGCAATATGGACATAATCGAAATGTGCTGAAGTGTTTCAAATTGCACAGACATAAAAGAACCAAATTATGGAATATCTTAGGATGGAATGCAGTGTTAAAATTACTTGCATTCTCACTGAAGAATTATAACCTCTGCAGCAACACTTTGATGGATTGAAAAGAAAGTCACAACAACATCTGATTGCAATGTTCTTCCTGCAGGTCTTGGCAACAAAACAAAACAAAAAATTTCAATTCTCAAGGATCCCCAAACATCAGCATCGTCTGCTCCTGACACCCAGCAAAAGATACATTGTCATGGCGCGATGCTCTGGGGCCACGCGAAGCAGGTTATCCTCCCCTTGATGTATCATCAGGAGGGCAGTAGTAGCCTAACGATATGTCAGAATGTCTCCGTCATTCGCCTGACTTCATGTCATCCTGTAGGCACCGTATCATCTCACATTACCACAGGAAGGGTGAGTGCAGAACAGTAAGATATTTCGAGAGAGAGAAAGGGAGACCACAGCCACATAACTTTCATTACAGCCTATTGTCTTGTTTTATTTTATTAGTAGATACGGTTGTTAATCACATATGGTGCCAAGTATTAAACTGTATTTCCGGTATGTATGTATGTAAAGTAAATAAAAAAAATAGCATATATAGGGTTGTGTACTATCTGCAGTATTAGGCATTCACTGGGGGACTTGGCACTATTCCCTGCAGATAAGGGGGAACTACTATACACATTTGGAGAGATACATTTTTCTCCCATAAATCCACAGAAAATCGAGATGTTAAATACCTTAAGGGCTCGCAGGACATCAGTAAAGAACATTACAGCCAGCTGCACGTTTTGGTGAGCCTATGAAGGGGGATATTCCCTACCTGTAAGCTGTCTTGCCCTTTGTCAGGGTGAGGGGGTGGATTTCCAAGGGCAACAAGGACTTCCTGGAGCTTCTAAATGCAAAACTCTGATGTGGGGCTGTCAGGTCACCTGCTGCTTCTGTGGCTCCAGCTGCTCCCCCTGCTCCCTGAGAAGAGCCCCCAGTGGCCCAACTCTTGGTACCTGGAATATAGGGCTGTCTTTATTACCTTGACTTGCTCCAGGTTTCAGGAGAAGCCTGGGTAAGGCTGTTAATGAACATATTTCATTTTCTGGCTTTGGTGTCCAGGCATCAATTTCCCTAGGTTTAATTATTAACTTAAAACATTTGCCTGTATAACTGGTGTGCTATGGAGGCCTGTCTGTGTGATTGTCAGGAAGAACTGGCCTTCTATATTACCTCTTGTATTTTTTAAATTTTTTTTTTGAGGCAAGGTCTTACTTGTTGCCCAGGCTCACTGCAATCTCCACCTCCTGGGTTCAAGTGATTCTCCCACATCAGCCTCCCGAGTAGCTGGGACTACAGGAACATGCATCATCACACCTGGCTCATCTTTGCGTTTTTCAGCAGAGACAGGATTTGACCATGTTGGCCAGGCTAGTTTTGAACTCCTGACCTCAGGTCATTCACCTGCCTCGGCCTCCCAAAGTGCTTGGATTACAGGCATGAGCCACTGCACCCGGCCACCTCTTGTATTTTCGTCAATATGTGAGTGTGCTTTAATCTAAGTATTCTGGTATTTACAGTAGTTTATTCCATATGTGTTTGGCTTCTTGATTATTTTCTTCCCCAAAAGATATATATGAATGATTTCTCCTTGGAGAATTATCTTTGTCATTTAATTTATTTTGTCCTCAGTGTTGCCTTATCTATTGTAAACATAAGCATTCATACTTTAATTTTGTTTATATTTTCTGCCATATATTTGGTATTTGTCCATTTCTTTATGTTCAGATTTATCTTTTCTTGTAAATAATGTATGGATGGTTTTGTTTTAAAATTAAATATTTCAGGCTAGACATGGTGGCTCATGCCTGTAATTCTAGGACTTTGGCAGGCCAAGGCAACAGGATCACCTGAGGCCAGGAGTTTGAGTTCAGCCTGGGCAACATGAGGAGACCCTGTCTGTACCAAAAAAAAAAAAAAAAAAAAAAATTTTGTTTTAAAGAAAAAAATAAGTAAATAAAGTCGAGTATTTCTGTCATTGATAAGAAATTTAGCACATTCATATATCCTCTTGCAGTTTACTTCTTTGTCATTTCACAGTTTTGTTCATGATGATATCAGTATAACATGATTAATATGATGTATGTTTTAATTTATATTACAGGTTTTAGCTACTTTTTCTGTTTATATTGTGCTGCTGGTCAAACTTCTTTTTTGTTAATTTGGTAGATTGTTGGTTTATAGTTCTGATTATCAACTTATTACTGATTATTACAGTTTAGCCTGTATTTCTTTATTAATATATACATCTTAATGTTTTCTCATCAGTATTTTTTTTTCTTTTTCAACTTCCATTCAGAATCGGGGGCATGTGCAGGTTTGTTACAAAGGTATATTGCATGATGCTGAAGTTAGGGGTATGACTGAACTCATCACTCATGTAGGAGTATAGTACCCAATAGGTATTTTTTCAGCCCTTGCCCCCAGCCTTGTCTCCTCTCTCTAATAGTACCCCAGTGTCTGTTGTTTCCATCTTTATGTTCATGTGTACTCAATGTTTAGTTCCCCCTTGTGAGAACATGTGGTATTTGTTTTTCTATTTGTGCATTAGTTTGCTTAGAGTAATGGCCTCCAGCTGCACCTGTGTTGCTGCAAAGGGCATGATTTTGTTTTTTTCCTGTGGCCGCATAGTATTCCATGGTGCATATGTAGTACATTTTCTTTATCCAGTCAACTACTGATGGGTATTTTTATGTTGGTTCCATGTCTTTGCTGTTGTGAATAGTGGGTCAGTGAACATAGGCATTTGTCTATGTGTCTTTACGACAGAACAATTTCTATTCCTTTAGGTATATACCTGGTAATAGGATTGCTGGGTCAAATGGTTTTGTTTTTAGCTCTTTGAGGAATAGCCACACTGCTGTCCACAATGGTTGAACTAATTTACCCTCCCTCCAGTAGTGTAAAAGTGTTCTTTTTCCTTTGCAACCTCACCAGCACCTGTGATTTTTGGACTTTCTAATACTATCCATTCTGACTGGTGTGAGATGTCATCTCATTGTGGTTTTGATTTGCATTTCTCTGGTGATTAATGATGATAAGCCTTTTTAATATGTTGCTTGGCTGCTGGCATGTCTTCTTTTCAGAAGTGTCTGTTCATGCCCTTTGCCCACTTTTTAATGGGGATGTTTGTTTTTTACTTGTTGACTTTTTTTACTTGTTGATTTCATTAAGTTCCTTCTGGATTCTGGATATTAGGCTTTTGTCGGATGCATAGTTTGTGAATATTTTCTCCCATTCTGTAGGATATCTGTTTACTTCCTTAATACTTTCTCTTGCTGTGCAGAAGCTCCTTAGCTTAAATAGGTCCCACTTGCTGATTTTTGTTTTCTTGCAATTGCTTTTGATGACTTAGCCAGAAATTCTTTGCCAGGGCCAATGTCAGGAAAGGCATTTCCTAGGTTTCCTTCTAGAATTTTCATAATTTGAGGTCTTACATTTAAATGTTTAACTCATATTGAGTTGATTTTTGTATATGGTGATATGAAGAGGTCCTGTTTCATTCTTCTTCATATAGATAGACAGTTATCCCAGCACCATTTATTGAATAGACTGTCTTTTCCCCATTGCTTAGTTTTTGTAAACTGTGTTCAAAATCAGCTGATTGTACTCGTGTGGCTTTATTTCCGGGTTCTCTACTTCTGTTTTATTTGACTATGTGTCTCTTTTTGTACCAGTACTATGCTGTTTTGGTTACTACAGTCTTGTAGTATAGTTTGAAATTAGGCAGTGTGATGGCTCCAGCTTTGTCCTTTTTGTTTAGGATTACTATGGTGATTTGGGCTCTTTTTGTTTTGCCATCTGGGGACCCAGCAAGGGGCAGGGGCAGCTCTGAACCAACTCCGATCCTCCCTGCTTCCACTTCATGATTGCCGGAAAGCTTGTCCCTCTCACTCCGCCGAGCTGCTCCAGGAGCCCCACCGCACCAAGGGTGTCTCCCAGAGCCCCAGCTGGTGTGGCGAGGCCCCAGGAGTAGGATGGGGCTCCCCCTATGAGGGCTGGTGGCAGCCAGAACTGATACAAGCCCCCTGGTCTGGGGCCAGGACACCAGCTGAGGAGGGCAGGAGTGTTTGGAGCCATGGCTGGTGCCTCAGTAAAAGTGGCAGTGAGGGTTCAGCCCTTTAACGCCCGTGAGACCAGCCAGGATGCCAAGTGTGTGGTCAGCATGCAGGGCAAGACCCCCTCCATCATCAATCCCAAACAGAGCAAGGATGCCCCCAAAAGCTTCACCTTTGACTACTCCTACTGGTCACACACTTCGATGGAGGATCCCCAGTTTGCATCTCAGCAGCAAGTGTATCGGGACACTGGACCTGCTGCTCCACTCCTTTGAAGGCTACAATGTGTGCCTCTTTGCCTACAGGCAGACATGGGCTGGGAAATCCTATACCACGATGGGGCAGCAGGAGCCAGGGCAGCAGGGGATGGTGCCCCAGCTCTCTGAGGACCTCTTCTCTCCCGTTAGTGAGAACCAGAGTGCTCAGCTGTCCTACTTTGTAGAGGTGAGCTATATGGAGATCTATTGTGAGTGGGTACGAGACTTCTTGAACCCCAAGAGTTGGGGTTCTCTGTGGGTCCGGGAGCACGCTATCCTGGGCCCCTATGTGCAGGACCCGTCCACATTGGCTGTGACCTTCTATGCAGACATTACTGACCTTATGGACTGTGGAAATAAAGCATGGACTGTGGCTGCCACTAACATGGATGAGACCAGCAGCTGTTCCCATGCTGTCTTTACCATTGTTTTCACCCAGCGCTGCCATGACCAGCTCACTGGACTCAGAGAAGGTCAGTAAGATAATTTTAGTGGACCTTGCTGGGAGTGACCGAGCTAACTCCTCAGGTGCCTGAGGCATGTGCCTGAAGGAGGGCACCAGCATCAATAAGTCCCTGACTGCTCTAGGGAAGGTGATGTCGGCCCTTGTGGATACGAAATCAAAGAAGCGGAAGTCGGATTTTATCCCCTACAGGGACTCGGTGCTGCCCTGGCTGCTCGAGTGGGAACCCACACACAGCAATGATTGCAGCCCTGAGCCATGCTGACATCAATTACGAGGAGACTCTCAGCACCCTCAGGTATGCCGACCGCACCAAGCAAATCCGCTGCAATGCCATCATCAACGAGGACCCTAATGCCCGGCTGATTAGAGAGCTGCAGGAGGAGGTGTCCTGGCTGCGGGAACTGCTGATGGCTCAGGGACTGTCAGCCTCTGTTCTGGAAGGCCTGAAGGAGGAAGAAGGGAGTGTTGGAGGCGCCCTGCCAGCTGTATTGTCTCCCCCTGGCTCCAGTTTCACCCTCATCCCCCACTGCACATAATGGGGAGCTGGAGCCATCATTCTCCCTCAATACAGAGCCCCAGATTGGGCCTGAGAAAGGCATGGAGAGGCTGCAGGAGACAGAGAAGATTATAGCTGAGCTGAACAAGATGTGAGAGAAGAAGCTGCTCGAGACAGAAGCCGTGAGGACAAAGAGAGAAGCGTTGCTGGCTGAGATGGGGGTGGCCATCCCAGGGGATGGGGAAACTGTGGGCCTCTTTTCTCCAAAGAAGACTCCCACCTGGTGAACCTGAACGAAGACCCTCTGATGTCGATGAGTGTCTGCTCCACCACATGAAAGATGGCGTCACCAGGGTCGGCCAGGTAGATACGGACATCAGGTTGACCGGACAGTGTATTTGGGAGCAACACTGTCTGTTCCGAAGCATCCCTCAGCCAGATGGAGAAGTGGTGGTCACTCTGGAGCCTTGTGAAGGAGCTGAGACATACGTAAATGGGAAGCTTGTGATGGAGCTGCTGGTGCTGAAGTCAGGGAGTAGGACTGTGATGAGCAAGAACCACATTTTCCACTTCAATCACCCGGAGCAGGAGAGGCTGGAATGGGAACGAGGGGCCCCCCAGCCCGGTGGACTGCCCTGTGAGCCCATCGACTGGAACTTTGCCCACAAGGAACTGCTGGAGCAGCAAGGCATCGACATCAAGCTGGGGATGGAGAAGAGGCTGCAGGATCTGGAGAATCAGTACTGGAAAGAAAAGGAAGAAGCCGATCTTCTGCTGGAGCAGCAGTGACCATATGCAGACTCAGAGAGTGGGGATGACTCTGACGACAAGCGCTCCTGTGAAGAGAGCTGGTGGCTCATCTCCTTGCAGGAGCAGCTGCCGCCCACCATGGTCCAGACTATTGTCAAACACTGTGGCCTGCCCAGCATTGGCAAGCGCAGGGCCCCTTGCAGAGTTTATCAGATCCCCCAGCGACGGAGGCTGCAGGGCAAAGACCCCCGCTGGGCCACCATGCCTGACCTGAAGATGCAGGAGGTGAAGGAGATCTGCTATGAGGTGGCCCTGGCTTACTTCCACCACAGGCGGGCAGAGATTGAGGCCCTGGCCACCCTCAAGGTGTGGGATTTGTGTCACACCTATGGCAAGCCAGAGGGCCCCAGAGACGCCTGGAGGGCTGTGGCCCGGGATGTCTGGGACACCATGGGCAAGGAGGAAGGAGGTGGAGCTGGTAGTGGTGGTGGCAGCGAGGAGGGAACCCGAGAGGTGGTCTGCATGGAGAGGGTCATCCCCCTCGCCCAGGATCATGAGGATGAATGAAGAAGGTGGTGAAGTCCACTGGGCCCCGCCTGAAGGATGAGAGGAGGCAGCCCCCAGTGACCGCATGCCATCAGCCCAGTCCCCCTCACCACCACTGTCAAGCTGGGAGCGGGTATCATGGCTTATGGAGGAGGATCCTGCCTTCCATCGTGGTCGTCTTTGCTGGCTTAAGCAGGAGCAGCTACAGCTGCAGGGACTGCAGGGCACGAGGGGCTGAGCAGGCCCCCAGTTCCCTTTGTGGCCCCTCACGACTGCAAGCTGCGCTTCCCTTCAAGAGCAACGCCCAACACCGGGAGTCCTGGCCAGGGATGGGGAGCAGGGAGGCTCCAGCTCCACCCCAACCCCCTGAGGAGGTCACTCCCCCTCCAGCCACCCCTGCCCACAGGCCACTGAGCCCCCAAAGGTCCCACCATCCCTGCAGGGACTCCCTGTACGGAGGGGGCTGATCCCGGGGAGTGGGTTGTGCACAGCCTGAACCCCAGCCCTTCCAGTTCAAAAAGCACAACTCTTACTCCAGCCACCCGAACCCTAGCCAGGGGCCCAGCAGCCCCCAGGCCTTGCTACCCCCCATACAACTACTCCCCCACGAATGAGACGGCAGCACTCTGCCCCTGACCTCAAGGAGAGTGGGGCGGCTGTATGAGTCCCACATCCTGGGCAGAGGGGCTGGTGGGGCCCCTTCCTAGGAGAAGGGAAGACGCCCGAGACTCTGCTTCCCTGGAAACACTGGGGCAGGGAGGCTCAGGAGATGAGAGAGAAGGTCTGAGCAGGTGTTAGAAGACATGGGGGAGACCTAGTCATGTCTTTCTTTCAAGTAGGGGAAAGGGGGAGAGGACTGAGAGTGAGGCAAGCTCTTGCCAACCTCTGTCGGTCGGTCTGTCTGTGGTGGTTTCTGTTTCTAAGGAGGCATGGTGGGATCATAAGTCATTCCCCTCCCCTTCCAGGCCTCCTGCTGTATTTGGGGGACCTGACTGGTTTGGCTGGAGTCCAGTGAGGATGTGGGCCCTTTAATAAAGGATAGCAAATGGGGAAAAAATTATAACTTATTCTTCCATTTTCCTCTTGACAGGCATTTTATAAATTTTAATTTTATGTCTAGTAGTTTCTTCATTTACCATTTTGTATTTTTTTTTTGAGACGGAGTTTCGCTCTGTCGCCCAGGCTGGAGTGCAGTGGCACCATCTCGGCTCACTGCAAGCTCCGCCTCCCGGGTTCACGACATTCTCCTGCCTCAGCCTCCCCAGTAGCTGGGACTACAGGCGCCCGCTACCACGCCCGGCTAATTTTTTGTATTTTTAGTAGAGACGGGGTTTCACCGTGTTAGCCAGGATGGTCTCGATCTCCTGACCTCGTGATCCACCCGCTTCAGCCTCCCAAAGTGCTGGGATTACAGGCGTGAGCCACTGCGCCCGGCACCATTTTGTATTTTTATTAGTGTTCACTGTGGTTATTACAGTATTCATTTTAAACTTGTTTTTGTCTACCTTAAACTAGGACGTAGGAAACGGGACTTTCTACATTACAGGCAGTGGAAGAATCTCAAAACAGTTTAACTTTGTTTACCTTTATCCTGCCTTTTTCGCCATTGTTCTGATATACTTGGTTTTTATGATTGTCAGATTCTAATAGACACTGTAGTTGCATTGAATTTCCTTTTCAGGTTTCTTCATTCCATCCTGCAGTTTTGTTCTTCCATCAAATATTATTTTTCTCCAACATGAAGAAATACAGTATTTCTTGTTGTGTGTTGTGTACTTTTGTCACTTTTTTTCAGCCTTTCTTTGGAAATATATTGGAAAGTATATTTATTTTAGAAGAGTATCCTTGATGGATTTAGAATTTTCTGGTTGCCTTTTTAACTTTTTTAACTTTTTAACTTTTTAAAATGTCATTCCATTTTGATTTTCTCATTTACAAATTACCTGTTCAATTTGCACACTGTCTTCTGACTTTCCTAGTTTGTCTGAAATGTTTGCTGTCAGTTTTGCTGTTGAGACGGCCTACTTCTTTTCATTAGTTTATATAATTTATTTCTCTGCTAGGTAAGAGTGGGATAATTTCATACTGTGTTAAGGATAAATTTCTTTTTATGCTTGGAATAGGATTTCTTTGATATATGTATTCTGAATATCTTCTCCCACTCTGGGTTGCATTTTTATTCTATCTTTTGATAAAATGAGTTCTTAATTTTAATAGAATATGGTTAATATAATTTGTGTCCTGTTTAAGAAGTCTTTGCCTATTCTGAAGTCATGAAGAAAAACTTCTTACGGCATTTTCTAAAATTTTTTGCTTTAATTTTCAAATTTAGATGCATACACTGTCTAAAATAGATTTTGCTTGCACTTAAGATGGCAATAAATCTCATTATAATGAACCTAGGACAATTTATTGAAATTATTATTTTTCTGCCAACCTTGTCATGAATCAAGTGTCCGTATCCATGTGGATCTATTTCTGAACTCTCTCTCTCTCTCTCTCCTGTTCTGTTGATGCATTTGAAAATCCTTACACCTGCGTCACACTACTTTAACTAGAAATACCGAACATGTTGTATTAAACTAGTAACCTGTTTCTAAAACTATATTTTTATTTGTATCTTTCTGTGTAAATAATTGTTTTACTTTATTACTGTAAGAACTTTAAAAAATATTGAATAAAAATGGAGATAGCAGGCATCCTTATCTCAGTCTTAGTTTTTTACTTGAACACTTTCCATATTTCACCACTAAGCATTGATGTTTGCTGTAGGTATTTGTAGACATCGTTTTTACCATTTAGAAAATTCCTTTCTATTTCTAGTTGGCTGAGAGTTTTTTTATCATGCTTTTCTGCATCTGCTGATATGATCCTATGATCATCTCTTGGTTTTTGTGGTTTTTTTTTTGTTTTTTGTTTTTTTTTTCTGAGACAGAGTCTCGCTCTGTTGCCCAGGCTGGAGTGCAGTGGCACGATCTCGTCTCACTGCAAGCTCCGCCTCCTGTGTTCATGCCATTCTCCTGCGTTCATGCCATTCTCCTGCCTCAGCCTCCCGAGTAGCTGGGAATATAGGCGCCCGCCACTATGCCCAGCTAATTTTTTGTATATTTAGTAGAGACGGGGTTTCACCATGTTAGCCAGGATGGTCTCGATCTCCTGACTGCATGATCCACCCGCCTCGGCCTCCCAAAGTGCTGGGATTACAGGCGTGAGCCACCGCACCCGGCCCATCTCTTGGTTTTTAAAACTATTTATTGTTATCTTTATTTCCATATTTCAGAAAATTCCCTTGTGGTTTTTATGGCCTATTCTTTTTCTAAGCCTGTTAAAAACCAGTTTTTATCCTTAGATTCTATTCTTGATTATTTTCTTTCCTCAGTTCTCTCACAACCTTCTGATTCACTCTTGATGGTTTTTAACACTACTAAATTATCAGTGTCTCTCAAATCCTTATTTTCATTCTTGACCTCCATATTATGCTTCAGATGCAGTGTATTTACGACCTATCTTGCTGGAATACTGTGTTTAATCTATTTTTCCCCGATTTTCCTGGCTTACTTTGTGACTCTAGTCACAAAATGCTCTTTTCATGTTGAGGAAATTCTATTTTGTTTTCTTCTTTATCATAAATGGAAGTTGGATTTTGTCAAATGCCTTTTCTGCAGCAATTGTGATTATCATGTGTTTTTTCCCTTTATTTTATTGATGTGATATATTACTTGACTTTCTTTTCTTTTTTTGAGACGGAATCTTGCTCTGTTGCCCAGGCTGGAGTGCAGTGGCGTCATCTCTGCTCACTGCAAGCTCCGCCTCCTGGGTTCACACCATTCTCCTGCCTCAGCCTCCCGAGTAGCTAGGACTACAGGCGCCCGCCACCATGCCTGGCTGATTTTTTTTGTATTTTTAGTAGAGACGGGGTTTCACCGTGTTAGCCAGGATGGTCGCGATCTCCTGACTTCGTGATCCACCTGCCTCGGCCTCCCAAAGTGCTGGGATTACAGGCATGAGCCACTGCTCCTGGCATTACTTGACTTTCTTATGTTGACTCACATTAGACTTTCTAAGATAATTTCCACTTGGTCATGATGTATAATCCTCTTAATATACTGCTAGATACATCTTGCTTGTATTTGTGTGTGCATGTTTGTGTCTGTATGTGTAGTTTTGTATCTATATTAGGGGATACTGGTCTGTAATTTTTTTCTTGTCATGTCTTTATTTGGGTAATATATTTGGGATAATAATACTGGCTTATTAGAATACATTAGAAAATATTCCCTCCTCTTCTATGGTTTTTGGAAGAATTTGAGAAGGATTGGTGTGAATTCTTTAAATTTTAGGTAGAGTTCACCCATGAAGGTCTCTCTTTATTGACTTTTTCTGTTGGCAGTGTTTGATGAATGATTTAATCTCTTACTTGTTAGAGGGATTTTGAGATTTTCCAGTTCTTCCTGAGTCAGTGTAGACAATTTTTATGTTTCTGGAAATTTGTTTGCTTCATCTGGGTTATCTAGTTTGTTGACATGATTGTTCATAGTATTCTCTTTTAATTCTTTTTGTTTCTTTAAGGTTTGTAAATAATATCTGCACTTTTATTTCTCTTTAGTTATTTCTGTCATCTCTCTTTTTGTCTTTGTCAGTGTGCCTAAAGATCTGTTAATTTTTCTAACCTTTCAATGAGTCAACATTTGGTTTTGTATATTCTCTCTATTGTTTTTCTATTCTCTCTTTTATTTTAGTCTCCATTATTTTATTTCTATCTGTATTTTATTTCTAATGTGTATTATGTCCTTTCTTCTACTAGCTTTTGGTTTAGTTACTCTTTTTCTAATTAGCCCAGGTACAAAGTTAGGTTATTGACTGGAGGCTTTTTTTTTTCTTTTCTTTTCTTTTTTTTTTTTTTTCTTTTTTTTTGCTGTAGGCATTTAAAGGAAGTGTGTTGTTTAGTTTCCACCATATTTGTGAATCTTCAAGTATGGACTAGACTGAAACAGCCCTTTCCCTATCTCAATCATGTCTATTAATGTACTAATTAATTTATTTAGGTAGTATTTTGATTTATGAGAATGTTAGGAGTTGTATATGTACATAATACGTATAAGTATTTGTCAAACAAATGTATTTATTGGGCAGTTACTATGCGCTTGCATGGTGTTGGAGCTATATATGAGTAAAATAAAATACTCCTGTTCTTGGAGCAAACATACTAGTTGGAGATTCATTCCCAAGTATTTATTAAGCACATTTAAGTGCCTAGAACCAAGCAAGTAATAAAGAAGCACCTCTTTACTTTTATTTGTTGAATGGTAGAGATGAGGAGGGCACTCAATCCAGGCTGGGGAGGAGGGAGGCTAGGTTAGTGGGACGTGGAGTGGGGGAAGCATCATAAAGGAAGTGATTAACTGGTGGTAAAGTTAGCTGGATGGCAAATAAAGAGGTCAGGGCAGGCCTTCAGAGACCTGACACTGAGAAAGACAGCAGAAGGTACATTTCAGAAGTGAGCATGGCACTGAGTGTGTAGCAAACACAGCACTCCTTTCACCTGGAAAGGTAGAGTGGAGGCAATACGTTTCTGGCTGTTGGGGTCTGACAGAGACAGAAAGCATGCTTCACCCACTTTTCTGAATTGCAAGCAACATGGACCTTAATTAGAATTTGAGATGCATAAACACAATGCTTTCCAAATGTTCTATAAATGCAAGTTGCTTGGATATTAATAAATCACACTGCATAAGTTAGTCCCAAGGTCACATTGTCTCAGAAAATGCAAATGTCCGTTATGTCATTGTGAAGAGGATGCAAGGTCACAGTTTTCCAGGAGATTTGGCCAGCGTTTCCTTTGAGCCTCTTGGGGAATTCATGCTTAGAGAACATCTTGGGAACTTCCGTGTCAGCACTCATGTGGCGTGAATGCTCCCTGGTTGGTCTGACAAACCTGAGTCTTCCTGAAGGTCCTCTGCTCTCCTGAGAACACCCCTTGACTTCCAAATGGTGAACAGCCCTGCCTCCTTCCTCTGTGTCCACTTCCCAGCAGGTGTGAGTGGGTTGAGCTGATCTCAGGGGAAGGAAATTTAGCCCTGGAGACCTGAGAACAGTAGCAGGGCTGTCCTCCCCCATCTCCTCTTTATGAACACCACGGTTGTTTCTTTTCCCTTGTCTAAGAGAAATTTACCTTCCAAAACATAAATCCACTGGAGCCCAAATATTGAATATTAAAAGCCCTTAATAGGAGACATGAGAATCAGTTCTAGAAAAATTAGAAGGGCACCTTTGGAAATAATCTTTAAGAGAGAAGGGGGTGAAGCAAGTTGGCAAAATATGACCGACCAGTGACCATCTTTCCATAGCAACGTCAAGTTTGCAGGGATCCATATGCAAAAGTACCTTTGCAAGGGCTAAGAAATCCAGGAATTCATCTCAGAGATGCAAAGATAGTTCCCAATATGCAAGCAAAGTGATACATCACATAAACAGAATGAAAAATGAAAACAATATAATCATCTCGATAGACCCAGAAAAAGTAATTGATAAAATTTAACATATCAAATTTCCTCAATAAATTGGTATAGAAGGAACATATTTCAACATAATAACAATAAATTAGGTTTAAAAAGAACATATTTCAACATAATAAAGAACATATATAATGAAATCACAACTAACCAACACCAAATTAGGTATAGATAGAACATATTTCAACATAATAAAGAACATATGCACATAAACAAATTCAGAGCATCCAAATTGATTTAAAAAAAGAGGTCAAAATTGTTCTTGTCTGCAGACATCATGATCTTATATATAGAAACCCCAAAGACTCCACAAAAACACTATTAGTTTTCCCATGGTACAGGAGTATTTCAATTAATTTATAATTCTCAGCAATAGAATTTGAGGGTTAATATTTTGCTAATCAGTGTGTGTGTCAGAGGGAGGATGGTCCACATCTCCCATCTCTGCCATCTTTTAGATATTACTCAGATAGTGAGCAGTTCCAGCACTAGAATATCCGCTCTTGTCCTGTTATAACCAAACCCACTCCCCTGTTGCCTACCATACTTACTCCAGACTTAATATTTTGCCACCACTAATTTATTCTCTATTTTCATAAATTTATCTTTCCAGGAAAATATGGAAAGTTCTGTAATTTCACTTTTTGCCACTCAGCATAATTCCTTGAATATTTTTCCAGGTTGTTTTTGTGTATCAAAATGTATTCCTCTTTATTGCTGAGTACTAATTCTCCTTTCAGTACTATCACTTTTTCACTTTCCTAATTTTGCAACTGTGTTGTTTGGTGCATAAATATTTTAGGTTATGTCTTCCAAATAGATTGATTATTTTATGATTATATTCATTTAAGTTTCTGGTAATTTTCTTTGCTTTGAAGTCTACATTATATGATCTTAGGTTAGCCACTTCTGCTTTCCTTTGATTAATACTTTAATAATATACCCGAGTTTTCTCATGTGAGCTGTAGAAGAAGGCTTTTCCACATTGACTCCAGGCAGGGGGATCTAATCATTGTGAGAACATTAATGTCAGCTAGGTAATGAGACATTTTCGAAGTCTTCAGTTATTTCTCTTAGAGTTATTTATAAAGAGTAAGCACTTGTGTGTGCTAGAAATTCAGTAAACTTGCAGGATGAAAAAATCAATGTACAAAAATCAAGAATATTTCTATACACCCATAGAGAATTTTCTGAGAAAACAGAACAATCCCATTTACAATAGCTCCAAAAAAAAGTAAAACACCTAGAAATAAATTTAACCAAGGAAGTAAAATATTTCTACAATCGAAACTGTAAAATACTGATAAAATAAACAGACGCACATAAATAGAAAGAAGCCTCATGTTCATGGATTAGAAAAACTAATATTGCTAAAATGTTCATACTACTCAAGGGAAACTACAGACTCAGTGTCATCCTTATGAAAATACCAATGACATTCTTCACAAATAGAAAAAAAATTCTAAAATTTATATATAACCACAAATGACCTCAAATAGCTAAACAATCATGAAAAAAAACTAGTAGCATCAAATGAACTGACTTCAAAACATACTGCAGATCTTTAAGGCCCAAAACAACACAGTAGACACCTAGGCCAATGGAACAGAATAGAGAGCCCACAAATAAATCCACACATCTACAGCAAACTGACTTTTGAACAAAGGTGCCAAGTACACACAATACAAAAAGGACAACCTCTTCAATAACTGCTGTTTGGAAAACTGGACAACCATGTGCAGAAAAATAAAACTACATATGCCCTTGTCTCTCACCGTATAAAACTAACTCAAAATGAATTAAAGTCTTAAATGTTGAATGTAAAACTATGAAACTACTAGAAGAAAACATAGGGGAAAAGCTCAATGGCATTTGTCTAGGCAAGGACTTTTTGATTAAAACTTGGGAAGCATAAGTAACCAAAGCAAATATAGACAAATGGTATTACATGCAACTGAGAAGCTTCTGCATATCAAGGGAAATAACAGAGCAAAAAGACAACCTACAGAGTGAGAGAGTATCTTTGCAAGTGATACTGCTGATACAAAGCTAATATCCAAAATACATAAGGAGCTCAAACAACTTACAAACAACAACAGGCCCAAAGACCTTGATTTACAAATGAGCCAAAGACCTGGATAGACATTTCTCAAAAAAAGGCATGCAAATGGCCAACAGATACATGAGAAAATGCTCAATATCACTAATGATCAGGAAAATGCGTGTTAAGCCAATAAACATGAAAAAAGCTCAACATGGTGGTTCCAAGATGGCTGAATAGGAACAGCTCCAGTCTATAGCTCCCAGTGTGAGCGACGCAGAAGATGGGTGATTTCTGCATTTCCAACTGAGGTACTGGGTTCATCTCACTGGGGATTGTTGGACAGTGGGTGCAGCGCAGCAGGACAGTGGGAGCCAAAGCAGGGCGAGGCATCACCTCACCCGGGAAGCGCAAGGGGTCAGGAAATTCCCTTTCCTAGCCAAGGAAAGGGGTGGCAAACAGCACCTGGAAAATCGGGTCACTCTCACCCTAATACTGCGCTATTCCAACAGTCTTAGCAAACGGCACACCAGGACATCATATCTCACACCTGGCTCGGAGGGTACTATGCCCACAGAGCCTTCCTGACTCCTAGCACAACAGTCTGAGATGAAACTGCAAGGCAGCAGTGAGGCTGGGGTAGGGGCGCCCGCCGTTGCTGAGGCTTGAGCAGGTAAAGCGGCCGGGAAGCTCAAACTGAGTGGAGCCCACCGCCACTCAGGGAGGCCTACCTGCCTGCCTCTGTAGACTCCACCTCTGGGGGCAGGGCATAGCCAAACAAAAGGCAGCAGAAACCTCTGCAGACTTAAATGTCCCTGTCTGACAGATTGGAAGACAGTAGTGGTTCTCCCAGCATGCAGCTTGAGATCTGAGAACGGACAGACTGCCTCCTCAAAGTGGGTCCCTGACCCCTGAGTAGCCTAACTGGGAGGCACCCCCCAGTAGGAGCAGACTGACACCTCACACGGCCGGGTACCCCTCTGAGACAAAACTTTCAGAGGAATAATCAGGCAGCAACATTTGCTGTTCACCAATATTCACTGTTCTGCAACCTCCACTGCTGATACCCAGGCAAACAGGGTCTGGAGTGGACTTCTGGCAAACTCCAACAGACCTGCAGCTGAGAGTCCTGTTAGAAGGAAAACTAACAAACAGAAAGGACATCCATACCAAAACCCCATCTGTATGTCACCATCATCAAAGACCAAAGGTAGATAAAACCACAGAGATGGGGAAAAAACAGAGCAGAAAAACTGAAAATTCTAAAAATCAGAGTGCCTCTCCTCCTCCAAAGGAACGCAGCTCCTCACCAGCAATGGAACAAAGCTGGACGGAGAATGACTTTGATGAGTTGAGAGAAGAAGGCTTCAGACGATCAAACTACTCCAAGCTAAAGGAGGAAGTTCCAACCCATGACAAAGAAGTTAAAAGCCTTGAAAAAAGATTAAACTAATGGCTAACTAGAATAACCAATGCAGAGAAGTCCTTAAAGAACCTGATGGAGCTGAAAACCATGGCACGAGAACTACGTGATGAATGCACAACCTTCAGTAGCTGATGCGATCAACTGGAAGAAAGGGTATCAGTGATGGGAGATGAAATGAATGAAATGAAGCGAGAAGAGAAGTTTAGAGAAGAAAGAATAAAAAGAAATGAACAAAGCCTCCAAGAAATATGGGACTATGTGAAAAGACCAAATCTACGTCTGATTGGTGTACCTGAAAGTGATGGGGAGAATGGAAGCAAGTTGGAAAACGCTCTGCAGGATATTATCCAGGAGAACTTCCCCAATCTAGCAAGGCAGGCCAACATTCAGATTGAGGAAATACAGAGAACGCCACAAAGATACTCCTCGAGAAGAGCAACTCCAAGACACATAATTGTCAGATTCACCAAAGTTGAAATGAAGGAAAAAATGTTAAGGGCAGCCAGAGAGAAAGGTCGGGTTACCCACAAAGGGAAGCCCATCAGACTAACAGCAGATCTCTCGGCAGAAACTCTACAAGCCAGAAGAGAGTGGGGACTAATATTCAACATTCTTAAAGAAAAGAATTTTCAACCCAGAATCTCATATCCAGCCGAACTAAGCTTCATAAGTGAAGGACAACAGACACGCAAATGCTGAGAGATTTTGTCACCACCAGGCCTGCCCTACCAGAGCTCTTGAAGGAAGCGCTAAACATGGAAAGGAACAACCGGTACCTGCCACTGCAAAAGCATGCCAAATTGTAAACACCATCGAGGCTAGGAAGAAACTGCATTAACTAACAAGCAAAATAACCAGCTAACATCATAATGACAGGATCAAATTCACACATAACAATATTAACTTTAAATGTAAATGGACTAAATGCTCCAATTAAAAGACACAGACTGGCAAATTGGATAAAGAGTCAAGACCCATCAGTGTGCTGTATTCAGGAAACCCATCTCATGTGCAGAGACACACATAGGCTCAAAATAAAAGGATGGAGGAAGATCTACCAAGTAAATGGAAAACCAAAAAAGGCAGGGGTTGCAATCCTAGTCTCTGATAAAACAGACTTTAAACCAACAAAGATCAAAAGAGACAAGGCCATTACATAATGGTAAAGGGATCAATTCAACAAGAAGAGCTAACTATCCTAAATATATATGCACCCAATACAGGAGCACCCAGATTCATAAAGCAGGTCCTGAATGACCTACAAAGAGACTTAGACTCCCACACAGTAATAATGGGAGACTTTAACACCCCACTGTCAACATTAGACAGATCAATGAGACAGAAAGTTAACAAGGATACCCAGGAATTGAACTCAGCTCTGCACCAAGTGGACCTAATAGACATCTACAGAACTCTCCACCCCAAATCAACAGAATATACATTCTTTTCAGCACCACACCACACCTATTCCAAAATTGACCACGTAGTTGGAAGTAAAACACTCCTCAGCAAATGTAAAAGAACAGAAAGTATAACAAACTGTCTCTCAGACCACAGTGCAATCAAACTAGAACTCAGGATTAAGAAACTCACTCAAAACCGCTCAACTACATGGAAACTGAACAACCTGCTCCTGAATGACTACTGGGTACATAACAAAATGAAGGCAGAAATAAAGATGTTCTTTGAAACCAACAAGAACAAAGACACAACATACCAGAATCTCTGGGATGCATTCAAAGCAGTGTGTAGAGGGAAATTTATAGCACTAAATGCCCACAAGAGAAAGCAGGAAAGATCTAAATTTGACACCCTAACATCACAATTAAAAGTATTAGAGAAGCAAGAGCAAACACATTCAAAAGCTAGCAGAAGGGAAGAAATAACTAAGATCAGAGCAGAACTGAAGGAGATAAAGACACAAAAAACCTTTCAAAAAATCAATGAATCCAGGAGCTGGTTTTTTGAAAAGATCAACAAAATTGATAGACTGCTAGCAAGACTAATGAAGAAAAGAGAGAAGAATCAAATAGACGCAATAAAGAATAATAAAGGGGATATCATCACTGATCTCACAGAAATACAAACTACCATCAGAGAATACTGTAAATATCTCTATGCAAATAAACTAGAAAGTGTAGAAGAAATGGATAAATTCCTGGACACATACACCCTCCCAAGACTAAACCAGGAAGAAGTTGAATCTCTGAACAGACCAATAACAGGCTCTGAAATTGAGGCAATAATTAATAGCTTACCAACCAAAAAAGTCCAGGTCCAGATAGATTCACAGTGGAATTCTACCACAGGTACAAGGAGAAGCTGCTACCATTCCTTCTGAAACTTTTCCAATCAGTAGAAAAAGAAGGAATCCTCCCTAACACATTTTATGAGGCCAGCATCATCCTGATACCAAAGCCTGGCAAAGACACAACAAACAAAGAGAATTTTAATTTTAGACCAATATCCCTGATGAACATCGATGCAAAAATCCTCAATAAAATACTGGCAAACCGAATCCAGCAGCACATCAAAAAGCTTATCCACCATGATCAAGTGGGCTTCATCCCTGGGATGCAAGGCTGGTTCAGTATATGCCAATCAATAAATGTAATCCAGCATATAAACAGAACCAAAGACAAAAACCACATGATTATCTCAATAGATGCAGAAAAGGCCTTTGACAAAATTCAACAACCTTCATGCTAAAAACTCTCAATAAATTAGGTATTGATGGGACGTATCTCAAAATAATAAGAGCTATCTATGACAAACCCACAGCCAATATCATACTGAATGGGCAAAAACTGGAAGCATTCCCTCTGAAAACTGGTACAAGACAGGGATGCCCTCTCTCACCACTCCTATTCAACATAGTGTTGGAAGTTCTGGCCAGGGCAATCAGGCAGGAGAAGGAAATAATGGGTATTCAATTAGGAAAAGAGGAAGTCAAATTGTCCCTGTTTGCAGATGACATGAGTGTATATCTAGAAAACCCCATTGTCTCAGCCCAAAATCTCCTTAAGCTGATAAGCAACTTCAGCAAAGTCTCAGGATACAAAATCAATGTACAAAAATCACAAGCATTCTTATACACCAATAACAGACAAACAGTCAAATCATGAGTGAACTCCCATTCACAATTGCTTCAAAGAGAATAAAATACCTAGGAATCCAACTTATAAGGGACATGAAGGAGCTCTTCAAGGAGAACTATAAACCGCTGCTCAATGAAATAAAAGAGGATACAAACAAATGGAAGAATATTCCATGCTCATGGGTAGGAAGAATCAATATCGTGAAAATGGCCATACTGCCCAAGGTAATTTATAGATTCAATGCCATCCCCATCAAGCTACCAATGACTTTCTTCACAGAATTGGAAAAAACTACTTTAAAGTTCATAAGGAACCAAAAAAGAGCCCGCATTGCCAAGTCAATCCTAAGCCAAAAGAACAAAGCTGGAGGCATCACGCTACCTGACTTCAAACTATACTACAAGGCTACAGTAACCAAAACTGCGTGGTACTGGTACCAAAACAGAGATATAGATCACTGGAACAGAACAGAGCCCTCAGAAATAGTGCCAGATATCTACAACTATCTGATCTTTGACAAACCTGAGAAAAACAAGCAATGGGGAAAGGATTCCCTATTTAATAAATGGTGCTGGGAAAACTGGCTAGCCATATGTAGAAAGCTGAAACTGAATCCCTTCCTTACACCTTATACAAAAATTAATTCAAGATGGATTAAAGACTTAAATGTTAGACCTAAAACCATAAAAACCCTAGAAGAAAACCTAGGCACTACCATTCAGGACATAGGCATAGGCAAGGACTTCATGTCTAAAACACCAAAAGCAATGGCAACAAAAGCCAAAATTGACAAATGGGATCTAATTAAACTAAAGAGCTTCTGCACAGCAAAGGAAACTACCATCAGAGTGAACAGGCAACCTACAAAATGGGAGAAAATTTTTGCAAGCTACTTATCTGACAAAGGGCTAATATCCAGAATCTACAATGAACTCAAACAAATTTACAAGACAAAAACAAAAAACCCCATCAAAAAGTGGGTGAAGGACATGAACAGACACTTCTCAAAAGAAGACATTTATGCAGCCAAAAAACATGAAAAAATGCTCACCGTCACTGGCCAGAGAAATGCAAATCAAAACCACAATGAGATACCATCTCACACCAGTTAGAATGGCAATCATTAAAAAGTCAGGAAACAACAGGTGCTGGAGAGGATGTGGAGAAATAGGAACACTTTTACACTGTTGGTGGGACTGTAAACTAGTTCAACCACTGTGGAAGTCAGTGTGGCGATTCCTCAGGGATCTAGAACTAGAAATACCATTTGACCCAGCCATCCCATTACTGGGTATATACCCAAAGGGTTATAAATCATGCTGCTATAAAGACACATGCACACGTATGTGTATTGCAGCATTATTCACAATAGCAAAGACTTGGAACCAACCCAAATGTCCAACAATGATAGACTGGATTAAGAAAGTGTGGCACATATACACCATGGAATACTATGCAGCCATAAAAAATGATGAGTTCATGTCCTTTGTAGGGACATGGATGAAATTGGAAATCATCATTCTCAGTAAACTATCGCAAGAACAAAAAACCAAACACCGCATATTCTCACTCATAGGTGGGAATTGAACAATGAGAACACATGGACACAGGAAGGGGAACATCACACTCTGGGGACTGTTGTGGGGTGGGGGGAGTGGGGAGGGATAGCATTAGGAGATATACCTAATGCTAAATGACGAGTTAATGAGTGCAGCACACCATCATGGCACGTGTATACATATGTAACTCACCTGCACGTTGTGCACATGTACCCTAAAACTTAAAGTATAATAATAATAAAAAAAAAATGATGAGTTCATGTCCTTTGTAGGGACATGGATGAAGCAGGAAACCATCATTCTCAGCAAACTATCGCAAGGACAAAAAACCAAACACTGCATGTTCTCACTCATAGGTGGGAATTGAACAATGAGAACACTTGGACACAGGAAGGGGAACATCACACACCGGGGCCTGTCGTGGGGTAGGGCGGAGCAGGGAGGGGTAGCAATAGGAGATATACCTAATGTAAATGACGAGTTAATGGGTGCAGCACACCCACATGGCACATGTATCCATATGTAACAAACCTGCACGTTGTGCACATGGACCCTAAAACTTAAAGTACAATAAAACAAATAAGTAAATGAATAAATAAAAAGAAAAAAAGCACAACAATACTGATCAGTAGGGAAATACGAATCAAAACCACAATGAGATGCGATCTCACACCAGTCAGAATGGTGATTATTAAAAAGTCAAGAAACTACAGGTGCTGGAGAGGCTGTGGAGAAATAGGAACACTTTTACACTCTTGGCGGGAATGTAAATTAGTTCAACCATTGTGAAAGACAGTGTGGCAATTCTTCAAGGATCTAGTAGTTCTGAATAAAACTTCATTATTTATTCAAGTAGTTTTTCTTCCCTCGTCTCTTTTTTTCTTTTTTTTTTTCCTTCTGGGGAATCTATGATATGTATATTGGCTGCTTGATTTTGTGCCACAGGTTTCTGTGGCTTTCTCTGTTTTTCTCCAGCCTTTTTTATTCCCCTCCCTGTTCTTTGGATTGAATAATTCTACTTGTCTATCTTGAAATTCACTCATTTTAAAATTATGTTTTCTTATTTCTGCTGTTGATCTATGATATTTATTTTAAAAAGTATTAATTTTGTAAATAAATTTTGTAAGAAAGCTTTATGACTTTGAGTTATACTTCTGTAAATATGATGACTTCTATTCATCTTATTAAAGATCCTTGAAGTAAATTTAAAATTTTATCCATAATGGTTTTACACACCATTTCTGAGATTTATTGCAGGCTTTTTCATATTAAAGGCCTTCCCTCTGTTTTGCATGATTTGAGTGTAATTTTTTTTCTATTACATTTCAAAGTTGGTTATTTCTATTTGATAGGAACGCTGCTTGTTTTTATAGGTAAATCTATTATTCAATAGCCTTGCTGGATTCTCTTATTAGTTTTACTTATTTTCTGCGTAGATTATCTTGGATTTTCTAAATAGATGATCATATTAATAAAGACAGCGTTTTAAAAACATTTCTTAATATTTAAGATTTCTCATTTTTTTTATTGTCTCAATGTCCTGGTGCTTTCTTGAGAGGATCCAGTGTAATGTTTGTTAGAATCATTGCTAATGAGTATCCTTTCTTGTTCATAACTTTGCTGGGGTCTCTAAAGTTTTACTGTTCCATTTGTTAGATGACCTTGATCCTCTCAAGGGGGCTCCTTTCTGTTCCTACTTCACTAAGATATTTTTATAAATTATAAATAAGCATTGAATTTTAGCAAATACTTCTATTCTGAATTTAATGTATGATGATTTTACTGCTTCTCTCATTTTATTTGATGTTGAGATTAATGGATGCACCTTAGTCATATGCTCTTTTTAAAACATATATGATACTAAATTTGATTTTCTATTTATTATTTTTATTTGTTTTACTTTTTTTCTTTTTTTTTGAGACAGAGTCTCTCTTTGTTGCCCAGGCTGGAGTGCAGTGGCATGATCTTGGCTCACTGCAGCCTCCACCTCCTGCGTTCAAGCGATTCTCCTGTCTCAGCCTCTGGAGTCGCTGGGATTACAGGCTCACGCCACCACTCCGGGCTAATTTTTGTATTTTTAGTAGAGACAGGGTTTCACCATGTTGGCTAGGCTGGTCTCGAGCACTCGACCTCAGGTGATGCGCCAGTCTTGGCCTCCCAAAGTGCTGAGATTACAGGCGTGAGCCACCACGCCCGGCCTCTATTTATTATTTTTACATTGTACAAGCTTTGATGTTGTTATGGATTTAAACATTTGTGTCTCCCACAAAATCAAATGTTGAAATCCTCCCCTTACCAATGTGATGGTGTTAGGAGGTGGGGCCTCTGGGAGGTGATTAGGATTAGATGAGGTCATGAGGGCTCCCGTCTCATGGATCTGACTAGTGCCCTTAAAAGAATGCTTAGGGAGCTTGCTTCTCTCTGCTCTTTGACGTGTGCAAATATAAGAAGTTGGTAGTATGCACCTGGAAGAGAGCCCTCAGCAGGAACTGACCATGCTGGCACCCGGATCTCTGACTTCTGGGTTCTGGAACTGAGAAATTTCTGCATCACCATTGGCAACCCTTTTGGTACTTTGTTATAGTGAAGTGGCATCATTTGTTTGGGGGTAATACCTGAGGTTCATTGTCTTATGCCAGGGAAATTGAGGCTGCAGACACACAAGAAGTGAGTTTAAGAGTGGAGGTTTAATAAGCAAAAGGAAGAGAAAGAATAGCTCTCTCTCCTGCAGAGAGAGAGAGGGGCGTCTGAGTGGGTCTTCCGGTTCCGTGGTGAAATGGATGGAGTTTTATAGATGAGCTTGAGGAGGCAGTGTCTGATTTACATACGGTCCAAAAGATTGGTCGGACCAGGCGTGTCACTTACATAACATGAGAGGAAGATGGCTGCCCTACCCTAATCTTTTTATTATGCAAATTGTTTCTCTACCTGGCCAGCACCATCTTGCCTGCTTCTTTATTGCGCATGTGGTTGACAAAAAGGGAAGATGGAGCCTCCATGTTGAACATGCCTGGCCCCCAGGTAGCCTTTTCCTGTTGGCATAGCTGCTGGCATTCACCCGTGCAAGCTTCCAGCTTGGTTATCCATGTCTACGGCTTGATTTTATAGGCTGCTCTTTATTAGGAAAGAAATGATTTGGGAGCAGCTTTTTGTTAAAAGGGAAGCTTTCCCAAGGACTCTCTGGCCTCACTAACCGCCTAAATAATTTCTTTTTAGCTCCTGTATCAGTTGCAACCCAACTGACTACAACAGATATGTAGCAGTTACATTTTTGATGAGCTTGACATGTTTGCAGTACATTTTTTTTTTTTTTTTTTTTTTGAGACGGAGTCTCGCTCTGTCACCCAGGCTGGAGTGCAGTGGCGCAATCTCGGCTCACTGCAAGCTCCGCCTCCCGGGTTCACGCCATTTTGCCTCAGCCTCCCGAGTAGCTGGGACTACAGGTGCCCGCCACTATACCCGGCTAATTTTCTTTTTTTGTATTTTTAGTAGAGACGGGGTTTCACCGTGGTCTTGATCTCCTGACCTCATGGTCCACCCGCCTCGGCCTCCCAAAGTGCTGGGATTACAGGCGTGAGCCACCGCACCCAGCCTTGCAGTACATTTTTTAAACTCATGAATTATTTAGAAGTTTATATTCTACCATAGAAGTTTATGTTCTACCATAATTTAATCATTTATTTTTGGTTAATCGTTTGTAATTTAATTTAATGTTGATTTAAGAACACATTAGTCAAGATATGCTAGATCATGCTATGGTAATAAATAATCCCCAAATCTCTGTGGCTTAAAACAATAAGATTTATATCTTACCTACACTACATGAGTATTAAAGATATGCAGGGGGACTGCTAATGGTAGCTCTTAGAGACATCGGTTGGTGGAGCAGCTACATTTCAAATGTTGACAGTTGCTATGTCAGAGGTTAAGGGAGAAAGGAACAGAGAGTTCTGGAGGATTTCCTCATGGGAAACTAAATGCTCCAGGCCAAAAGTGACACATACCCCTTTTGCTCTTCATTCATTGCCCAGAATTCATCACACAGAGCCATATATAGGAGATGGAGTTAGGACATGTCATCCGACCATGTGGCTGAAAGAGGGGAGAAATGTGTCGGGTAAACAGCACGGCAGGATATCAATTGATAACCATTTCCTGATTATTTATTCAGCTTGAGCTATGAGTTTCTGAGTGAGCGATATTATAATCTCCCACCATGGCTATGACTAGTTTTGTCCATTTCTCCTTGCAGCTATGTTTATGTATGTTTGAAGGTGATATAGTTAGGTCCAATTTATTACTTTGTACATTTGCTCTGTATTCTTATCTCTATCAAAATTGATACAAATATGGATTAAGGATATATCATTTTCCTCTACCTGGCCATCTTTACTAATGGACAGGACTTGCCATAGGTAGTTATTTGTAGCTGGCCATCCACGACCTCGTTTTATTCTTTAGCGCCATTGTAAGGCCACTGCAGGCTTGTTACTCATGACTTACTCTTGAGCACATGGAGACTCGGGAAGGCTGTGCAGCTGTGCCCCTGCCACAACCCCAGACCACAAAGAAAGAGCCTCAAAGTCTGGGCTGTGTCTTCTGCCCACCCTTCTCCGAGACAAGGCAGGCCAACACATGGAGGCCAGACAGCTATGAAAGACACATCTCCCTAGAGGTTGTTTGGATGGATTTCTTTGGTGCAAATTCTTGTATTAGAAATGACCCATTTGGGTTCTTTCTCTCGCCACCTGAACAAATAGCAAGCCCTGGCGGGCAAGCGAGCTGCCTCTCACTCCCCTGTGATCAGGAGGAGCTGAAGGACGCCCAGCACTCAGGAGGAGCTGAAGGACTTGCGGTGAGGCGAGTGAGGAGCAACAGTTGTTTTTTGGAGAGGTTTCCTTAGTTTGTAGACCTCCCTCTTTCTATTTCCTTCTCTGAAACATGTATCCCCTTTTCTGTAGCTCATTCCCTACATCCTTTTCATGCGGATTTCCGTTAGGCATCGTTTTCATGCAGATTTCTGTTAGGCAGTCCCTGGGGGTGATGATTTATGTTTACACTTCCTCTTGATTCTTTGGCTCAATTCCCTTCTGGAGTGCCTGTGGAGCCTGATCAACTCTGGTGCTCTCTATGCCCCAGACCCTAGCTTGGGAAGGGGACTTGATTAGGCTCTCAGGACGACTGTGGTCTGCAAGGGCCACTCTGTGGCAGAGCCCTCTGTCTGCCTATTCTGCAGAGGTGCCCCGTTTTCCATGTAGGAACTCACATCAGAGGTCTTTTCTCTGTTTTCCTGGTTGTTTTTTCTTCCTTCCTTCCCTTCCTTCTCTCCCTCTCCCTCTCTTTTTCCCTTGTTCCCTCCCTCCCTCGCTGTCTCTGTCTCTCTCTTTCTTTTCTTTCATTTTATGGGCTAATTGTCCCAAGGGCAGCAAAACAGAAACTGCTGGCTATGAATCTGCTGTGGGGCTCAGGGAAACATGATGGATGGTGTGAGATGCAGTCATCGGCAAGGTTCATTAATAGTTCACTGCTTTGCATCGGCCTGGGTGCCACGACGCAGCATCACTCATAATTTAGAATTGCTGGTGTGCCTTCTGTAATGTATTATGACTGTGTTAGGAAGGCCTGGCCCCAAAAGCTCCCTGCATATGTGCTAGTGGCCTCAAAGGTCGGACTCTGGGCGGCTCCTCTGGGCTGGGAGAGTAGAATGTTACCCGAGGCCCTGGGAGTTAGGGGAGGGAACCCTGCAACTTCCCTCAGCTTATTGTGCCTCTGTTTTGCATAAAGCTTCCTCCATGAGTTGGAACAAAATTCATGGAAATAACATTTTCCCAGAAAGAAACTTGGCTGTGAATGAGATGTCATTTTGATAAAAAATGTCAAAAGATAAATGAATCACGAAAAAATAGCTAACAGAGGAAACCCAATTTTATTTAGTAAAATTTTCAGTTTCTATATTCCCACACCAGGAGGTATAGATAGTTATGATTTAGCATTGTTTTAGACTTGGTAAAAGGACTTTATATTTTCTAACTTTAGAGACTACTGCATCCTATAGACAGTCAGGCAGCTTTCCAGGCACTCTTCCTGGGTGATGTGCCTGCCTGGGGGGCTGCAGTTTTCCCCACTCTCACCTTGTCATTTACTCACTCGTTTCCCTCCCATATATCAAAACTATCTCCCAGAGGCAATCCACCCCTTACCATAACTTGAAGGCAATGTGCTACCTTTCCTGGTGCTTGCATTTAGGCATTCTCTCTAGTAGTTAAGGATAGCAAATTTATTTTTTCCTCTCAAAATCCTTTTGGGTGGAACACAGTGGGAGGGGAATGATCTTGGGTGAGGTGTGAGACTTAGTGTTCCTGAATGTATGCCAAGTAGGTGACTCACTGCTTTTGCTAGTAAGCTTAGAGGCCAGGCCGGGGGCCACTAGTTTTGCTTCATTTAATATCATTTATTAATGAGATCAACCAGACATTTCCAATTATTGGTCACTTGGCTCTGAGCTATTGGCCATCATTTTTAAAAGGCTGCAAATATTCTTTGCATTTCTCAACAAAGTCGACCTAGTTTTCTCATTAGGCATTTGACCTACACCTGAGAAGGTGTAAATGATTAGGAAGTGAAAGGAAATGAACATGTGGCTTCCATGTCTGGAGCTTTAGTTTCTCAGTGTCTCAGCACCCCTTTTTGGAGTGGTGAGGAGAAGCAGAAGCCTTTGGGGCCTGGCACAGGGAATGGCCATCCTGGCTGGGAGAGAGGCAGAATCAGTGCTTACTGAGCATCCTCCACAAGGCAGCAAGGTATCTTAGATATGGAGAGATGTAGCGGGGATCCTGCAGAGAGTAGTGTGGGAGAGGAGTGCCCTCAGGCCTCTCTGATATCAGAACCATCTGCACAGGCTAAACAGACATCGATTCTTGGACCTTGTCCCAATATCAGAGTCTCAGGGCCTGAGCCATGAGGATTCAGCATCTCCAAGATGTTCAGCCTGAGTGAGTTGGCAAACAGGCAGGCAAGATAAAGGGGGCTTGGAGGGGGATATCATGACACTGGTATTGGGGATATTGAGTTTGAGGTGCCAGTGGGTTATCAATCTAGAGTCCCTGGAGCTGCCTGTCAGGGGCAAGAGGGAATTAAATCTGCTGGCATGGATGAAATTTATCACTGATGGTGACATGCATCACCCATGAAGTGACCTTGGTAGGAGAGACAGAGCCATCAGGGGAAAGATGAATCCTTGGGGCAGCTTTCAGTGCCAATGTTAAGTACCTCTCAAAGGGTGACTTCATATTTTGGGTGCACAGGAGTCTGGAGGAGCAGATCTGGCTGAGTTGGATGATGACTTATTTAGAACCTGGGGCTGCTCTCAGGCTACTTTCGAGGGCGAGCTCACATTAATTGACCCTCCACTGAGAGCCAGGCCCTTTACACATTCTGCGACCCTGAGACTCATCGGGGTCTGAGTTTCCCCAGGCTAGCTCTGAGTTTGGTGTGGAGCCTGGTGAATACCCACTCTACACCCAAGGCAACCATGTCATTCAGAAGCCCAGAGCCTGATGACTGCGGAGAAGTGGAAGGGAACAGTTATATTTTACAAATGGAACTTGGCTGGGAAGGGGACAGAAACCCTGAGTCTAAGACAACTCCAGAGGGGTAGGGAGAGTCCCATCATCTTTTTGGGTTTCTACCTGAAGGCCAGATCATGTTGAAAGCCTCTTTTCCACCTCCTCCTCCACTCTGGGAAACTGAAGCTGGTTCGGCAGCATTTTCCCAATTCTACACCCCCGCACCCCACCACCAAAAAATTAGCAACTGAAACTGTCAGTGAATGAGGACAACACACACCAAAGCCAGGAAGAACATGAGGCAGGCCCCATGAGGAGTAAAGACATGAACAGGGCTGAGAGACTGAGGAAGGTGACAGGCATGTAGAGGACATGACCCAGGGGCTTACAGTGGTGGACACAGGGCCACTTGGTGGGCTCCAGGTGTCTGAGGCTGCACCCAGGCACTAAGTTTGCAGGTGCAGAGAATAGAATGTGGCCGCCTCTTCCAAGACTCAACCCTGGGGGGCCTCTCTCTATGGGCTGCACTACATTGCTTGATACTGGTGCAATAATGTCAGCTAATTGTTCTTCTAAAATCCAGGAGTTTGCTGACTTGAGGCTGGGTGCCAGCCCATCTCTTGGAGAGCAAGCTGCCAAGCTGTGCTACAGCGCCTTTGCATGGCCACCCCACGGGCTCTTCCAGAATTCTGCTCCAGGAGCTTAGCTCTTTTGACCTTTCCTGGGACTCAAGGCACATCCTCAGCTTCTCTTCTTGAGCCCCCCACCCAACCCCTGCTCTCTAGCAGCTTTGGGGGCTGCACCAGTCTCTCCATGGACTGACAATAGAAACACCTGGTTGGTTAACTCGAGGTTTCCTGGGTGCAGTGGCGCTTCAGAAGCCCTTTCTTTCCCGACCTCAATGTGGGCCAGAGAGTCTAGAAATCAGGGCCCAAAGCTATTGAAATACCATCTTCAATTCCCATTCCTCTTGTGTGATCACTACCTGGGACATTTAGCTTCAGTTCCTTCCTTTTGAGCAAAGGATTTTAAATTAACATTTAGTGTTAGCTGTAAATATCTTTTTCTCCCTACTTCCTACCAAGGGAGAAAATGCCCATGAGGAAGATGGACTCATCTTGAGGAAGATGCCCATGCTGCAGACGTGGAGACATGTGAGATAGACGAGGCTGGCACACTCCCCACATCCCTGAGAAAGGCGGGAACTCACCAAATCCCAACCCCTTAGCCTTCCGGATCCCGCAGTCAGGCCTGAGGTGCAGAGCTGGGCTTGAGGCAGGGGCTTCGCTAAGAGCTGCAGGAAGGCCGAGGCCCAGGATGTGTGCCCTTGCCTGCCACGCACATTATTTTGCTGGTGTTACTGCATTGCCCAGAGGAATGAGAATTAGAAATGTGAATGTGTGCAAATAAACTGGGGGGAAAAAAGACTTTGGGGAAAATCTTCTCCCAGCTCATTAAAAAATCCCCCTGAATCTCTCCATTTCTTTCTCTAAACATAATTCTTTATTATTTTACATTGTGCACACTATTCATGTTTACTGTTGAAATATTTTTTAACGTATGAATTTGTTTATTTCACCTTGTGTCTTCTATTCAGTAATAAGACACTTGTAGAAATCATGACACTGTTGTTCAGATACTCACATTTCTCAGGTAAACTAACATTTCCATCTTGACCAATAACTCCTTTGTTGCAAACATTAAATCTACAGCCAAAGACAAATGGAAAAGTAGGAATGACCAACAAGGATAGACTAGGAATGAGACACCCATTTATACTTTATCATTATCTTAATGCTGGTACTTTACTTCACACCCCAAAAAGTTACTTGGGAGCAGCCTTTGTTTTCAGCTATTTTCACTTATCTATCCATAAAAGAATGGATGTGTAACTAGCAGATGGACTTTGGGACTCGCTCACATAGCATGGTGGTTTCCTGCTACCGGGAAGCACAGGTAGTTCTGAGCACTGGCCACGCCCCACTGAGCAGCACTTACCCTGTGTGTCCATCTCTACATATGGAAGATGAGAAAAGTAATACCCGTCCCTTGGGTTTGCGGTGAGCATGGATGAGATCATCTACGTACAGCACTTAGCAAGGGTCCTGCCCCCATGAAAACTCCAATGCATGTTGTTTCTCTGGGACCAGAGGGCACACAGCAGAAAGTGCCTTAGCCTCTCTGTCAAACGTTCTTTTCTAGCGATTTCATCAAGGTTGGGAACAGAGGGACAACCTTCACTCTGGAAGGTAATTTCTCCCCTTTTCTCTATGCCTTCTGGCTGATCCAAGGAGTAGACTTCCCCACGGAAGTCTGACAATCTCAGTGGCTTAGGAAAGTGCTCCTCCTATGCGGGGTTGACAACCAAGTGGCCAAACCAAGGAGGGTCCCTGGGCTTGGCTTATCCAGGTGAGTGGAGTGCGCGAGCTCCCCAGGACAGGGTGGAGCTGGAGGGCTGTCTTCCCTTCGACAGTAGCAGCTTTGAAGCACATGTGGGTACTGTTAGTGCAAGTGGCATGGGGCATCTGGTGAAGGGCAGGGTAAGATCTCACCAACTGTCAATGTCAAATGACGTCCCCAAGTCTCATTTTGATTGAGATAGAAAAGACATCAAAACCTAATCTGTTAAAGCATTGATCTTAATAATAGTCGTATTTTTCTATATCACCCGTATCTGTAAGAATTTTTGTATTCATGTGAGCTAATTTGTGAGATGATCAAGGAATATGGAAAGACCAGGCCACCAAGCATGAAAGTCTGATTCTGTGGTTTAGTATGAAACCTCAGAGGTTCTAGCAGTCCTTGGAGGGTCGTCCAATCGCCCAAGTTTGACCTGGGTGGCACTTTAGACCTGGCATGCCTCTTACTCTCAGTATTCTGAGCTTACTCTCAGCTTTTGCAGCCATCTGACTCTGACCTCAGAGCCAAGGGGCTGGAGACAGAGCTCGGTGAGGTGCTGGGGGAGAGTCATTTCCATTGTCCTCATTACTTGAAGGATGCAGGTTGAAAATTCCCTGTTGGAAATTCATTAGCCTGGGAAATAAATAACGTGGAAGGCATAGAGGAAAGTTGTTCACCAGTACCCAACCCCCACACCGACCATACCAAACAGGTATGTGGGAACCCAGGTGTGGGGCACAATTTGACAAGTGGAGGTGCTCTCCGGCCAGTGCTCGCCAGGCAGCAACAGGAACCTTCGGTGGAGAAGCAGTGCCAGCAGGATGGCTGGCCTACAGTGTAGACCGGCTTCCCAGGAAACAAGGCAAGTCCTGGCTCCACCACATCTTTGGCAAGTGTCTAACCCTCTTTCTGTTTCCGACTGCTCATGCTTTTTTAGCACAGGGTTTGACACATAATCATAAGAGCAAATACTGGAACATTATTGATATTATTAGTCTCTCAGCTCCTGAAGCCATCTCCAGCAATCTTTCTCTGCCCCTGCACATGGACTAAGGGTCTGGGTGGGAGAGGCAGGCACAGTTCTATCTGGCTTACCCTGAACCCTTAAAGAAACTCCAGAGGGGGTCAGGTCTGTGATGCTAGCGTAATTGCCGAAGTTCCTCCGTCTCTTCAAACTTCCCTCCAGGACATTCCCTCCGCAAGCCTTTCTCTCCCCTTCCTCGCCATCTGGTTTGCTCTGATACCTACACCTGCCGTGCTTCTGGATGTCTGAGACAACCCTGCTTGCAAAGGTCTCAGGTACAGAACTTAGTCTTATGTGGAAGAAAACACAGGGCTTCCCAAAGGTCTTACTGCAGGTTTAAACTGTAATGGTGTTAGAAGTATAAATAATACAAACTTAGAAAAGGCAACATTGTAAAGGATAATAATTTAAACATTTAAGATACTAATATCTTTGCTATGGACATTCAAGATAACCACTGTCTTGTACTAGTGGTTCTAGTCCATTTTCAAACTGCAGACATGGAGAAGCAGCCACAGGAAGGTTGCCTTTGAAGATCCTCCAAAGAACATCCCGTGACGGAAGGTCTGATGGAGACTGCCAGTGAACAACAAGACCTCTGCCATGCTGCGGGTCTGGATGAACATCTGGACACGGTCTCACATGCAGCCTAAAAGCTGAAATGTAATACTCAAATCTGCAAAGCTGAAGAAATGGGGAATATTTAAATAAACTTCCAAATGATGAGTTCTCAGAAGTTTGCAGCATTTACATTTCTGATTTGGGACACACTGTAGATAGCTCAGTACCGAGCTATGTATCCAACCCAAAAGGTCAGAAGAAGAATACAAAGTAATACACAGAAGTAAAAAAAAAAAAAAAAAAAAAAAAGATAAAAACAGATTTATAAACTAGAAAGCAAATAAGCAATAGGGAAAGACACTACTCTGAAAATCCTAATAAAATAGATTGAATGATAGGCATATGTGTTCAATAAAAATATGTGGGAATATAACCACAGATACCTATGTCTTGAGATAATACTTTAATTAAGAATAATATTTTAGGCCAGGCACGGTGGCTCACGCCTGTAATCCCAGCACTTTGGGAGGCCGAGGCAGGCAGATCACAAGGTCAGGAGATTGAGACCATCCTGGCTAACACAGTGAAACCCCGTCTCTACTAAAAATACAAAAAAATTAGCCAGGCGTGGTGGTGGGTGCCTGTAGTCCCAGCTACTTGGGAGGCTGAGGCAGGTGAATGGCGTGAACCCGGGAGACGGAGCTTGCAGTGAGCCAAAATTGCGCCACTGCACTCTAGCCTGGGCGACAGAGCGAGACTCCATCTCAAAAAAATAATAATAATATTTTAATTTTTAAAAATGCCCCTTATTCAAAACAATGTAGACTCTGAGAACCAATCATTTGTGTGCACTGTTTGTACCAAGTGCTTTTATGCCAAATCTAACTTGGGCAATGTAGTTTCAGACTGTTTTCTCTGTGAAATGTAATGTGTTCTTTCCTCATTCAGTACTGTGCTTAAGACTCTGTGTAGGGGAATTCTGGGCAGATAAAGTTAGTGCAGCCTAGAGCTTGGCACTTCCTCAGTCATGCCCTATCGCCTCCCCTACAAACAAACAAAAGAAATGAAGATGAGAACTAGGCCAGGACAAACCTGGACTCCAAAGAATGACAGGACAGCTGCAGGAGGAGCCCCTCACAGGTGGGAGAAGAGAGGAACGAGGACGGCCTTGCCAGGCAGAGCTGGGATCAGGTCACTCACACAAGCGATGGCCCCTGGACCCTGGAGGGTTTTTTTCCCCCATGCTCATTGGTGGGTGAGGGGCTGCGCTGGGCTAGGCCTGTGAACTCTCCAAAGTGACAGGCTGTAGCTCCCTCCCAGGACCAGGCCCCATGCCACATTGGCCCTGAAAAGAAGCTGTTGGGGAGAGTCTATGCAGCACAGACCAGTTGCTACTGGGAAGAGAGGACCCAGAGTGGGCGGGGGGACAGAGCAGAGGTCTCAGGAAGGAAGGGCACACTTAGGAACCAGTGAAAACCACAGCGGAGGGGCTTCCAGTGCTGCGAAGCTAGAAGAGCTTCCTGTCCTGACTTCAGGGAAACAAATATCCCCTGCAAAGGAGTGACAGAAAAGGACTGTGCATCAATCCAACACCAAATGTGGCCAGTGAAAAAGAATAAGGGGCGGGCTTGTGGCCTTTGAGACTGTCAAAGTTTGCCAGAAAGATATGCTCACCAATGGGTGGAAACCATAATCCAGTGTTTCAAAATGAACTAACATAAAATCAGAAAATAATAGAAGACATGAAAGAACAATAAAAATCAGAATTAGAAAACTCAGAAATGAGTTAGCATTCAGGAAGAAATTAGCGAAAAAGTAAAACATGGTTTCAGAAGGGATGACTCAGAAGGACAGTAAGGGAACAAATGCCACAGATATGGCAAGGCAAGGGGTCACCTTACTGACTGGGCTAATCAACCCAGGTCAGCAGAACAAGGAGGCTGTTGCCACCCAGCCAGGCAGGGAAGAATATGTTGGTGCTCAGGGGATCATCCCTCTTTGGTGCTTGGTGCCCAGTTTGAACGACAAAGAGGCAAAGCTGTAGCCAGAATCCGAGGAGAGCTTGAAACCAGGACCTTGGGCCCCTCAGCTTCAGGGTCTGGCTGACCCCACCAGGGCTGCTGGCCAGGGGTGAAGGGATCTCAAAAGGGTTCAGGAGGGGTGGGTGATGAGTCTCACTTTGGCCTTGAAACCAGCTGCAGGGGGGCCTGTAGCTTCTTTCACTTTGTTCTTCCCTTGCAAGAGAGGTAAGGCCTCACAAGCTTACTCTAGAAGCCAGTGTCCAAGGGTAGACAGTGATGGGTAATGCAATCTCCTAGGATTCCCTCTGGACATCCACATGCCCATGGCTGGCCCTGTCCTGCAAAGGCAAAACCCCCCAGCATGCAGGGAGTTGCCTCATTTAAGGTTAAGTCTTTGCCCAGGGGATGGCTATGACAATGGCTTGCTGGTGTGGGATCCAAACACCCCTGGCTTAGCTTGGGATAAAGGAAGGGCTACCCCAGTTCCAGGGCTCAGCTGCAACTGCAGCTTCTCTCTGCCTGGTCCTGCCTTCCTCCGTGACCTGTATAATCTGTGATCACTGCCCTAAAATGACCTCATGTGACTGTCTCAGAGTTTATCTCTAGAGAACCCAATCTAAGGTAGCAGCAGGCTGCTTGGCCGGGGTGGGCGCCCTTTGAGCCTTAGCATGTTGTTTAGAGCTTGATGATCCCTGATGGTGTCAGATAGAGGAGGCTTGAGGAGGGTGAGAGACCCATTTGCCCAGGTCTCCCAGCCCCACAGTGGCTGGGCCAGGACCAGAAGCCAGGCTTTGGCATTCTCTGTGTGATTTCCAGTCCAGCACACGCAGTTCTGGAAGGAGTGCCCTCTTTGGCCAGCACTCTTTCCTGCAATATGTTCCTCTCAGTGCATCTGGAGGCTTTTGCCTGACACCCTGGAAATCGTTTTCTTGAGGAATATTTCCATTCTGGTATCCTCTGATCTTAACGTTTTCTTCTCATGAGCATTTTCCTATGCCTAATCTTTTCTAAATGAGCTACAATTTGCTTTCTGGAAATTCCTTGTTGACTTTTTTTAAAAGAAAGAACTCACAACCAGATATGTACCATGATTCTTTCTGCTGTTGGGAAATTAGACCTTTATGCAAGAGTTCCGCTAAGTGGTTTGAGTTTATTGTTGCAATGATGGAAGCAGTTTATTTCCACAGGGGGAAGCGTGCTGGCTTTCACCGTGTTAAGAATAAATATGCACTAATTAATTCTGTACAAGACACAACATTATTTGAAGTCTGCTACTTTTTTAAAGTTCCATATTCACTGTAATAGTTTCCTTTTTGGAAATTATTTGTTAGTTGTTTTCTGCTTATATGAGGAAAACAAAACAAAACAGAACCAGCAAGAAGTGGATTCTTATTTCAGTTGATTAAAAAAAACTGTATACTCTATCAAAACAATCCGTTTTCTATTTCATGCAAAAAAGCAAAATAAGGAATATTCTTAAAATGACTTTGCAGGATGTGCTTTATTTTAAGTCAGCCCTGAACCCAAACTACACAGGATCAATTTTTGACATATTCTAGTCCATTCAATGATTCTTCTCAGAAACTGTATCTTAATATGGAATGAAAACTACATTTCAATCATAAATTTTTCATGCCACATTGTTATTTAGTGAAGAGGTTGTATTACCAATAATAATAATTTAAGAAAAGGCCATTTTTATTTCCCCAAGCTCAATATACATATTTCTTTCATAATTATGAACTTAAAAAACCCGTCTCAGATGTAAAAATGTGAATTGGAATATGTAAACTCTTTGATATACCTGAAAAACAGGAAGGAAAATGTCACATACTGGAAAAACCATTGCCTTAAATCATGGAAATGGGAAAAAGCACGTTGAGGGAAGGGGAAGGCAGAAGAGCGGTTCTGACCTCAGTTATTAAAGAGTTACAAAGTATTCTAGGTCCCACTGGGTTGGTCTTTTTACTCTTCTGCCTCATGTCTGTTTGCACAGGAGACCGCAGCCCTCTAGAATGGTTCCCCTCATTGAAGCTGGTCACTGCTGGACCACAACAAAGCAGGTGTACACATCATTTGTTTTGCTGCTTTTTTTTTTTTTTTCCTGAGAAGTCACTGGTGTTTAATGGAAAGGTATCCTATTAGTCCTTGGTTAAGATAAGGCAGTAAGAGTATCACTAATACTATGTTTTTGCTTAGAATGAGGCTGATCCTTCCACTGGTGTCTTCACGGGCAATTAGTTCCCTCTATTTTGCTCCTAGAAACACAGGTAGGAGCTGTCCGCCCCCTATTGCTGTTGCATATTCTGAGTGTGTTGAAGGCTCATCTAGTCTCATCACAGCAGCTTCCCCAGCGGGGATGGAGCGCTGTATATTGCATTGTAGCATCTCTCCAGGAAGTGCACGGTCCCCACAGAGGAAAACACAGGCATCTTTCCTTCTGACTCCTCTTTTGTTTCTCTTAGGGACGGGGCCCGTAAATGATTCCTTCACATGGTCAATCAGAATGCAAGACACTGTTGACTAAAACATAATGCAGGTAGCCCTGATTTCAGAGAAATGGAGTTACAAGTAACATTTTCAACAGTGCCTTAACTTGCAAGGTAGCTTTTACTGCAGAAGGATATCAGCTCCTTTTGTCTACCTGTCAGAAGAGAAACAAACCATTTCCATCGAACTAGAAATGCTTAGCTCTTATGAGAATATTGTGCTTTTAAAAAAAATTCAAATGTTAACATTACTTGCAGTCTGTGTTCTAAGGTTTCAATTTGTTTTTTCTCTAGTCCATTTGATCATTGTCTCTGGTGAGCGATATAGGAATATTAATTTGGCATAGAGATCTTCTTCCAGTTCCAGTTCTCCTGTCTCTCGAACTAAAAAAATATCTGTGCACAACTTCAAAATTCGATCCACATTTGGAAGCTCTTCAAACATGATGGAGTGAGAAATTCCACTGAAGAATTCACGGACAAATTTTCCAATCACAAGGACAACTGAAGCATATAATCCCATAATACTGAAAAAAACAGTAAGTAGAAATTGCATATAGCAGTTAAATATAGTTAATAAAGAAACGCATGTCTAAAAGAAAAAAAATTATTTTCCCTCAAATTCTGTAGCAGAAATAAGCATATCAAATCTTACATTTTTTCCCTTTGGTTAAAAAGTTGACTTTTTATTATAGAATTATTATAAATAGAAAATAGAATTATATGTTACATAGCTGTTAGACTTGAAAAATGAAAGTCCTTTACAATCTCACATCTGGAAATAATCAACCGTTTCATGTATGAACTTTAGGTGGTTTTATTGCATATATTAAATGCATAAACCATATAATATATTTTGTGGAAGTGTAATTATATATGATTTTCTGTGGCAGGCTCCTTTCCTTTTAGCAATACTGTCTCTCAGATTAATTTTTATAAAATTCTGGGTGGAAATCATTTCTTATGAGGCTAACTTTGAGAAATATAGTATTTTATATTTGTGTCTTGTGGGGATGTGCGTGTCCTAGGATTTAAGCATCAGAACATGATGCGATAGTTCAGAAGTTCAAAAGCGGGATGTCTAATAGGTCCATCTGCTAAGGATTAGAAGGAAATCTAAGCAGAAAAGTGATATTTCTATGCCAATTTATAAATGTAAACATGGGATTGGATTAAACTGTGCCGTAACAGGAAGACATGGAGTAAAGAAGCCATATACCTGGGCTGTGTGAGTCACACTGGGTGTTTTGATCTCTTTGGGACTCTGGTGCCTCATTTTTTGAAATAAAGCGCACACAAGGATGTGTGCATTTTAATACTGCAGCTCTAAAATTAGCGAATTCTAAGAAGATAAAAGGCTTCCCACTCTCAACTTTATATGATACGGAAGTAGACTCTTGTAACTGTGAATTGTTCAATGAGTCCTTACCCATAGCCAGCCAGGAACCCCAGACTTGGGGGACTGACTTTGTCATTGAAGACCACCAGTTCCAGGGCCTGAGAGTTTGGATTGTATATTCTGTTTCCAGTTAGGTTGAGAACCCACCACTCACTGTTATATTTAGTTGTATTGTCTCTGGACAAAATGATGGTAATATCCATGAAATTATTTTCTAGAAGGGTAGAAATGCAAAATTAAGTTGACATGAGAATTTTAGGATTTCATGCACAGCAACAGTTTTCAGATGGCAAAATCTGGTTACTAACTATAGCATAAGGTTCTAGGATGAAAAGGATGCATGGACATACTAGAAGCGTAAATGGGCAAGGAAGAGAGGGCCCTGGGTATGTAAGTGATTTTTCCTTTTCAGTGAGAGAGGTCAGCCGCTGTTGCTACATGGGCATGGCAGCAAAACCACAGGGCAAAAGTGAAGGATCCACCACCTGAGCAGCTGAGCTGATATTCCCAAATGACTCTGTAGACATTTAAAAACCCAAATCGCTGACTTGTGACCGAATCAACCAGTCCATTCATATTACCAGCATTTGTTGCATGTCTCATAGGAGGAAGGCACTCAATTAGGTGCTAAAGGGTTCCAAAATTGCATATAACATTGTTCCTTATCTCCATGGGAAAAGACTGTGTACACAAGCATAATTTATGGGCACATGACAGCCACCATGGGACCAGCATTGACAAGGTCTGTTGGCTTAGAGAGACCACTTCTGGATAGTATGCTCCATGGGTGCTTCACAGAGGAGATAACTTCTGAGCTGAGATTCGCCAAGTGAGAACTTCAATAGGTGAAGGTGGGTGAGGAGGGAAGCTTATTTCAGGAAGAGTGATAGGACACAGCTCAGCAAATCTCTGAGAACCATAATATCGGGTCAGTGATTACTTTTATTGGAGTTTAGGGTGAATGCAAAAGAGTTGTAAAAGATAGGGTAAAAAGCTTGTAGTGACATTGTATAGGTCTTTCTAAGAAGATTCCACTCCTGCCAATGATACTGGTGCTTCCCCTGAGAAACGTGGTGGTGAACTATAAACTAAACTGTGTGAAGGTGGGAACCACATCAGCATCATTTCATACTAAATTCCTAGATCACAGGTGTTCAATCTTTTGGCTTCCCTGGGCCACATTGGAAGAAGAATTGTCTTGGGTCACACAGGAAATGTACTAATACCAAGGATAGCTTGTGAGCTAAAAAAATCCATACAAAAATCTCATAATGTTTTAAGAAAGTTTACAGATTTGTGTTGGGCCATATTCAACACTGTCCTGGGCCACATGCAGCCCATGGGCTGCAGGTTGGACAAGCTTGTCCCAGATGGTAGGAATCCAAGAATGGTACTTGACAAAAAATGTCTATGGCGTGGAAGATGGATCAATGAAGAAGAGTAAGGCACAGCATTATCCTATTAGAGCCAAAGTCCTTTTCAAGGAAGAAGGTAAGCCACGCAGAACACACAGGAACAGGAAGAATGTTGGTTCTGAAGTCGGGAGACAGCTGTAAGGAGGAAACACAGGAGCTTGCAGCACAGAGTCACCTCGGGAAGAGCTTGTGGAGGGACAGAATTATTTCATGGGAAATTACTGATTGTTGAGCAATCTGCACGTCCAGATGAAACATTTCTACCACTATTCCTGACTGAAAGGGAAATAGCAAACTTCTTAATGCATCTTGCAAATACCTTGCAAGAGATACTTATTTACTGCTGAGGAAGAAAGGTGTGTGATGTGGAGCCCGGCCTTTTGCCCATCCCCAGGGCCCTCCATTGGGCCTCTACTAGGCCAATCTCTGTGTGGCTTTCCAACTCTTCACTTATGTCTGCGTCTTTCTAGCTAAACACAGCAGCACGGAGCCCAGGCTCCAGCGCCTGGCCTATTGCCTAGTGCGTAGTGGCCCATGTTGGAGAATGAATGAATGTGTGCCAGATAACTGCACTGGTTTTCCACGTTGTCCAGATCTATACATCTGTTTCTGGTTCAAGCCATGAAGTCAAGCAATTCTTGATAATTAATAGAATCCAGAAACATGAATTTATACCATCCAAGTTATAGTGGGGAAATTCAATCACTAAAGTGCCTCTAGTGATACTACTAATCCTTGGGCTGAATCAAGTACATTTCATGCTATCGTTTTACTGTTCTTATTGTGAGGGGCAGACATATTTAACAATGTATGAGGCAGTTTCCTGTCAGTAATCTGGCTGCTAATAGAAACAAGTCTATAATCTGATGAATCAGTACTATAAGAAACTTGGTGTGAATATAAGTCAATCAAGTTCCATATCGATGAAAAAGAGAAAATGAAGAATGTGGGCCCCAGCTGAGTGAGTGACTCCTTTGGGCTAGTGAAGGCAGGCAGGGGTTTTATACGTCTGTCACACAGGAAGAGATAACTAGAAAGTGGTTTGATGAAGGCCCAAAACACAAACTGTTGAATAAAACTAGGATTGAAAACAATTCTGAAACAAATTTTTCTTTCTTACCAGATAAAAGTTGCTTTATAGGTTTTGAGTTAGAATCACTAGGTGCTTTCACATAATATGGATAAATCTTTTCTATGGTCCTGTACATTAAGAAAAAAAAGATATAATTACATTTTAGTTGTTCTACCCACCTAAAATTGATTTTTTGTTGTTATTGTTGACCTCGTATCACCAAATAATGGTGAAAGTTTCATATATCTGTACAATGTGTAGACATCATAATTTACGGGTTCCTATTACAATCAAAACTCTCTCATGTGGAGCAAATTCACTGAGCTTTATCTGGATCTGCATGTAAGTCTGTACAACAAGCTGGGTGATGGCTTACAAACAGCCACAGGCCTTTTCCCAATTCTGCAGCTTGTTTCTGAAGTCAAGGGGCACTATTTCTTGCTAGGATCCTCTAATTCTTATCCATTCCATCGAGCATGCTTCAAATTTTAATTTTTAGATTTTCAAACATATCTATAATCAGGCTGATATGGTTTGGTTGTGTCCCCACCCAAATCTCATCTTGAATTGTAGCACCCGTAATCTCCACATGTCATAGGAGGGGCTGGTGGGAGATAATTGGATGATGGGGGCAGGTTTTCCTCCATCATCATGCTGTACTTGTGATAGTGAATAAGTCTCATGAAATCTGATGGTTTTAGAAAGGGCAGTTCCCCTGCACACGCTCCCTTGCCCACCGCCATGTAAGATGTGCCTTTGCTCCTCCTTCACCTTCCGCCATGATTGTGAGGCCTCCCCAGCCGTGTGGAACTGTGAGTCAATTCAACCTCTTTCCTTTATAAATTACCCAGTCTCAGGTATGTCTTTATTAGTGGTATGAGAATGGACTAATACACAAGTAGACTGCATGAATTCATCTAGAGGGGAGTGAGAGGTGAAGAGAGATGGTGGCCTGGACCTCGAGTGACCTCTGCCTCTCACAAGCCCAGTGCCTTGAATACATTCTTGAGTAGATATGCCTTCTCCTCTGGGAAGTGATAGGAGAGGATCTGACAGTCTCCAAGGGCCCTTCAACTTTAGTGAGTCGCAAAACATATCTCAGTCTGGGAACACTTCTAAGGCCTGCACCCTGGTGATCCATATATTCCATGCATTACAATGGGGCCAGAGCAGTCTGGAGGACAAAACTGGGGGCATCACTGGTGGATGCCTGAACTATTTTGTTTAGCAGTTTTAGATCCATATCATTTTTTTCTTGCTAGTTCATATATTAGAATCTAAACATCTCAGCTTGCATCTGTTGGAAGTGGAGTACTTAAGTGGCAGGATGGTATTTTGAGATATATAATATTTTTTTCCCAAATTTCCTTTTACCCCTTGTCCTCCTCAACCCTGTATACTCTACCTGCATTCAGAGACCCAGGGGCAGGATAATAGTAGAAAAGGGTCTCACAGGGCCTTTGTCTGGCTTTTGGTGATTATGGTCAGATAAGAGCAAGGTTTGTCATCTAGAGATGAGATCAGTACTTTTTGGGCCAGGTGGACAGAGAGTGGGGAGGAGAATGTGCTTGACACTAGTGGCTCCCTAAGAAGGGACCCTTGAGCCCCACCTCTTTCCACTGAGATTGAACGAGTGAAGTGGGTACCCACGATCAGGTGGCAGACATGAATGACAAGAGGCCTGGGTCATTTTAGTGCAGTCCCATGTCCCATTCCTGAATAGGGCCCTTGGAGACACCAAGAGCCCAGTACCCCCGGGGCAGGGCAGGGAGAATGGGGTACCACTGGGCATATACTGTATAGGGCCATGTGAACCCAGGTGGACCTGCCAGAGTCCCACAGCTCCAAATAGCATGAGAATCAGCATGATGATTTCTAGTGTGCCCCAAAATGGGTCCCAATAGCTGAGGGAGACAGCCACTCTGCAGACTGAAGACAGACCTGGAAGAATAATGTCTGTCTCAATGGAAGCCCAGCGGGCCAGCACTTTCCATGCACTGATGAGCTCCCTGGAGCCTGGCACCATACAAACCCTCATTCATTTGTTTTTATTTATTTATTTATTTATTTTTGAGATGGAGTCTCACTCTATTGCCCAGGCTGGAGTGCAGTGGCGTGATCTAGGCTCACTGCAAACTCCGCCTCAAGAGTTCAAGCGATTCTCATGCCTCAGCCTCCCGAGTAGCTGGGATTACAGATGTGCACCACCACGCTTGGCTAATCTTTGTATTTTTAGTAGAGACAGGGTTTCACCATGGTGGTCAGTCTGGTCTTGAACTCCCGACCTCAGGGAATCCACCCGTCTCAGCCTCCCAACGTGCTGGGATTACAGGCATGAGCCACCATGCCTGGCCCAAACCCTCATTTGGAACATAGACATAATCCTGGGGACAGTGGACAGAAAACTCCATAGCTGAGATTAAGTTTCTTTAATCTTGCAAAATGGGGCCTCCAAATAGAAATTAACTTTGTGTTACCAAAGAATGAAGTTGCATTCCTCATACACATGAATCTGTAGATGGACATTTTGTACCAGCTGCATATACCTAACAAAGCTCTATTAGTAGGAAAAATACACTTACACTGGTGTTTTTGAACTTTCTGTGCCGTTGCCCGCTATCATTTTAGCGATATTCTTTCGAGTAATATTTTTAAGAGGAAAAGAAAGCTTATCTGTTGCTATTTCCGATTTTGCACCCAGACTTAAGTTTCTGTGAAGAAAAAAAAAGCTTAATGTCAGTGATTATTCAGAAGTCTGGAAAAGAGATTTACAACATATTTAACTCTTAATTTGATTAATGTCACCACGTTTTCATTGGGTCCACAATTGTCAATCCCGACCCTTTCAGTCTACTTCACCTCAATGCTCAGCTTCTTAGACAATCGAGTTAATAGAACCCAAGGAGGCCACAGACACTTTTAAAACAGAGTTGAAGGTGAGAAAGAGGAGGAACCTGCTGACCAAAAGGGAACCCATCTTGATGTTTTAATATGAGTTTCTAAAATAGTCTTATATCAACCCAATGATGTTAGTCTCCACGGCAATAAACAAACTCCATGTGTTAAAAAGAATATTCAGTCAGAAATTGAATTTTAATTGTTTTGTTGTTTTGTTTTGTGTTTTTTTTGGGGGGTAGCTCTTTAAAGAAAAGGCTAGAAAGTAAATTTTTGGTAATTTGTACAGAATCAGATATGAGGAATTTGGGACACTTAAAAGGAGAAAATGGGATTGAAGGAGTTCTTTACATTCTGAACAGCCCCACTTTGAATTTTTTTTTAACTGTTTCCTTGTAAATGTTAGATGCCAGAAGGCATTCTTCTGTACCTGTCATGCTTCTTTCTTAATTCTAACTAACAAGTTGGTCTCATGGACCCAAATGAACCTACTACTTGCCTGCCCAAATAAGCTTGCTTAGGGTTCTAAATCTCAAAACTGTGATGAAAGAACTAAGTTAATCAACTAGTGTATTATGTTGAGGTTCCCAAAACTGCATCACTAAACTGTTGGGCTTTGGATGCAATATTTGGATGTGAGAACTTCTGCTAAGATATGCTCTTTCTACCAACACAAGGAAAAACAAAGCAGGGGCCACGTGCTGGCCACTGGCTCAGGCTGGGCAGAGAGGACTCTCACGTCTCTCCCTTCGGAGACAGTCAAGCTGCCCTCGCATCTCACACCTGGGAAGGGGGTCAGGTAGGGCTTCCCTAGTATTGGTGGAATGCAAGTGATAATCTGGGCCTCCAGAGGCTGCAATTTCTTTTTCTTTCTTTTTTTTTTTTTTTTTTTTTGAGATGAAATCTTGCTCTGTCACTGCAACCTCTGCGTCCCCAGTTAAAGCGATTCTCCTGCCTCAGCCTCCTGAGTAGCTGGGATTACAGGCATGTGCTACTACCTCCCGGCTGATTTTTGTATTTTTAGTAAAGACGGAGTTTCGCCATGTTGGCCAGGCTGGTCTCAAACTCCTGGCCTCAAGTGATCTGCCCATCTCGGTCTCCCAAAGTGCCAGGATTACAGGTGTGAGCCACCACAATCGGCCTGAAATTTATCATTAAGACCAAACTTCAGCCTTTCGTGAAAGTTGTAAAATTCACCCAGACTGTTTCATTTTGTAAATCATCACCTTGACTCTCTTCTCTCTACCCTCTCTTGCTCACAGAACTCAGTCAGCCTTTCTTTAAAAACAAGTTATTATCTAGAATAATCCAACTTTTAAATATTTATAAATATTATAAATATTTATATTTATAATAAATATGATTTATTTGGATTTCAATTTATAAGGAGCAGGATATTGATTTTTTTGGAGATTTATAGTTACATTCAAAAATTTGTTTGCATTGAAACAATTTTAGATTTTCTAAAAACCACATATTAATTTAAATCAACTTTCAAATCACTTGATGCTCTGCCTTCGTTTCTAGTGTTTATGTGAAAGCACGTGGCCAGTTCTTGCTGCATCAGAGCTAGGAACGGCCTTTCTGTCTCAGGTGGGCATAATTCACTTCCTTTTCCATGGAAGATTATGGACAGTGAAATGTAAGATGCATGAGGAAAACCTAAGTGGAGAGGCTCCCTGTGGTAGATTTATAATAGTGCTGTAAGTGATGCACGAGGGAGGTGTTCAGAGTAATACTATTTTGCATTATAGTAAGAAACATTTGAAATTTAAGTGTTAATTGTTTCACCAATTGTACCTTAAGGTAATAAAATACAGTGGATTTTGAAATGCAAAAATAAAAAACAACAACAACAACAAAAACCCCAAAACCAAAAAACTAAAGTTAGCTAAAAACTACAAAAAAGGAAAACTGAGAAGTTCTTAGTCTGGTTAGTGATTCCTAGGCAAGTCATTATTTAATAAACAAAAATGTTAGCTTTGGCATTGAAGGTAAGTTCCCAAGGCTATAATGATAAAGTAAGATCCACATTAATCTAAAGTTTCCGTTCTTCCATCCCACCACACCCTCCATCCCCCAACTCCATGTTTAGACTGGGGAAAGGGATAAATTATACATGGAAATACAGTAACTACCTCTGAATACTCCATGAAAAAACAACAGAGAAGCTACTATTGGGGTCCAGGAGTTCGTGTATCATTTTCTGCTTACTGGGTGGGCTGATGGTCCACAAAGAATTTGAGTTTCCTTCCAGTTCTGCTACTGTTATGTCTTCTTTTTCATAATTTTCCAGAAATTGCATAGCACCCTGTATGTGCACAAATGCACATGCATAAATATATTATATGCATCATGCTGTATAAAGAAAGCAGTCACTCTTCCTTTTAACTGGCAGTATGGAAAAGGTTTCTCCCTTTGAAGGGAATATTTTTATAACAGATGGTCTTGAGTGTTCCATCGCACTAATTTGGCTTCCTTACCCACAGGTATGGGCAGTTTCCAGTTACATTACCCAATCCCAGCGGTTGCTACCATCAATACAGCTATGGAATCATTCCAGTTAAACAATAAAGGAAAAACAGATAATTTCGTGTCATTTTTTCCTTTCCACCAAAAAGGAAATTTATCACCTATGGGGGAACGTCTCTCTGATAAGAGAGACAAAACAATCTGCTCAGGACATCCCAACCCTCTCTGAAGAACTGCTCATTGTTCCAGATTAGTTTTGACAGTGTGCATTATAGGTGATAATTTTACAGAAGAAAGAAGCATCTCCTTCCTATTCACTCTCTTAAATTAAAAAAAAATTATTTGTAAGACAAATTTTAATGATGAGGATTATGTTATATTATTAAAAGTGTGGAATATAGACAAGAGAATAACATCAGCCACCCTTCTGCTACCAGAACATAATTGTTGTGTTAAGTTTTAGGGGATGTATTTCTTATTTTTTGTAATTTTAAAAATAATAGCCTTTTTAAAATTTATGTTTTAGCTTGAGAAATTGTCATGTCATTTATAGTCTCTAATGAATTTTTTAATTACAAAATAAGTTGCTTAGAAAATCTTTGGACAACATGACACGTAAATAAAATGAAAAGTAGAAGCTCCTTCTCCTATTATGACCACTCTAGGGTATCTTGCCAATCAAATTCATGTAATACATCTGCCTTAATTTCCTCAACCAGCTCCTGTTTGCTGAACCGCAAATTGCCTCCAGTTCTGCTAATGCAGAGAATGCACTCATAAGCCAGTGCCTAGATAGAGCATTCTCATATTCTGAATTACTTCTTAGGACAGATTCCCAGAGTAGGCCTACTAGTCAAGAGATGAATATATACCACAATTCAAAAAGTTAAACAATTTTTAAAATGGATCAATATTTAAATGTTTATTACCACTAATGTCCAACAACATAGACATAACTTCTTAGATTATCAAAGTAGCCAGTGGCCAGGAATCTGCTGTATGTAACTGATAAACCCTGAAAAATCCTCCTTCCCACCACCTGAAGCCATGGCAAAGCATTAAATGACAATGAGTGAACTTCCCTAGATGAGAGGTTTTCACAGAAATCTACTATAGGGATTTACTTACGGTGTCCCTAGAAAAAGCTTGTATAAATTTGTTAAAGTTCTGCTGGTCCATAACTTTCAACTGGCTTTGTTGGGCACTCATTGTGAAAATAGGCTGGAAAACAAAGAGAACAGTGTTGTCAATATTCCCCAGCTCTTCTCTGCATCCTGAGTCAAAAGAAAAACATTTATGTAGGATATCAGCCCATTTATGTAGGATATGTTTATCCCATGATAAATGGCATCTGAGATCTCTTTTTGGAGTGATTATTCCTGTGCTCAAGACCAGAGGGGAACTAGTCTATCAATGTCTTCTGCACCTCATTCATACATAATGTATTTGCTGAGCAGTCAATTGCTAACAGCGGGGTTGGCAGCCCATAACTAAACACCCTACAGGCAGCTATCATAAAGGAGTGTGGCGTGGGGCAAGGCTCTGGTAGGTGGGGTATGCACGGAGATCACCTGATACCCTCCCAGGGTAATTGTGACGGAGACGTCCAGGGGCTGGTTGATGACCCCAGCCACAGATTTGATCAAAGACATGAAGAGAAGAGGAAACCAGACAATGCAGATGAGCAGGACGATGATCATTCCTCCCATGCCATACTTCACCACTTTCTTCTTCTTCTGACCCCGCGGCTGAGGGTATCTCTGCAACAGAGAGTTCAGACAAGGCTCAGGCTCAGGCTCAGGAGCTTTCCCGCAGGCACTGGAATTGGGGGAGGGCAAGTGCTCTTCCTGTGGTGCTGGGAACATGGATTTGGCCCTGAATCTTCTCTGTTTGCTCTGAAATGGGGATAGCAGCCTTGTCCCAATCTCAAAATGCAGTTAGGTAGTGATGTGAAGCTGTCCTGAGGTCGCTCCAATACCCCCTGGTGGTTCCACAGGGGCCAACAGGACTTGAGCGGCCTTCTCCCTTCAAGACTGTGGGTGGGTTTTGCTGGTGATGAACTCCTGGACCAAGGGATCAAGTATCCGGCCGAATGAACCTTCTGGTTTTAAGGGATTATGTGAGAGAAAGATACTTTACTTTTAATTCCTGAATATTTAAAATCTGTGCCTTTCAGTTGACCCTTCCCTGCCCTTGGAGGGTGGAAAAACATGATTTTTAATTGAATTCATGATACGTGTTGTTAAAGACAATGTTGTTCGAGACCTAAAGTAAGATTTGTATGATTAGAAGAGCCCCCTCTGGGCGCTGGCTGCAGGGAGTGGGGAGAGGCAGGTGCGTGTTGCAGGGGCTCACTCTCCTACAGGAGCCTGTGCACCGGTAAGGCTGGGAGCACTTCTGTTTGCTTTAATATAGATTCATGAAGGACCCACTAAGCCCCCTGCTTAGAGACTATGGACAAGTGGAAGTTGGAGCTGTGCTGTCTGGCATTGAACCTGCTTCTGATCTACATGTGTGTTCTTTCTTCAGTGTTGCTGCTCCATGACCTCTACCCTTTCAGGGTTACCCCTCAGGCCAAGCTACATGCAGAACATGGGGTCAACCCCACTCCCTGACTTGGCAATGTGATTTATCTTCAAGAGGGATCCATTCATTTCAGCAGATTAAGGTAAGGAAAAACAATCTACCATTTACCCATAGGCACTAGCCATAGATTACAAACCAGGAGAGAGACCTGGGAGTCAGTACAGGACATGACTACAGTGGCTTTTACAAGCCTGGACACTAAGTGCCAAAGATGGTGCCGGAAACATGAGAATGGAGGCTTGACTGGGTGGTGGGCCAGGGCCAGTGCGTAGTGCACTCTGCATTCAGTGTGCATAAGGCAATGCACCCTATGGTTCTGCACTATGGAGATTGCATGAAGTTCAGATGGTAGCAGTGCATTTTGATATTTTTGCACTGGCATTTGATACTGTTGACTATTTTCAACAGCATCAAATACGGATAGGAGTAGCAGTGTATTTTGATTTTTTTCCCAATTTTCTATATTGAAAGGAAGACTAGGGTCCCATATTTTAAAATATGAAATATATATTCACATATATATATACACACATACATGCTTCCACACATGTATATGCAAACAAGTGTATAGATTTGCTCTTTCATTATTTTCTCAGTGAGGCAAATTTAGATCATAGGCCACTCCTCTCCAACAGCACCCACACTGGATCATGAAAGTTTTGCAAGTTAAAAAAGATTAATGTATCTCTGCCAAGGGCGGTTTTAGTCTGTTCCACCTGAAGTGGGACCACATTGGTTCCTCTCCTGAAGGCCAGTCTCTTTGAGGTTCATCTCAAAAATTCCCAGAGGCTCCTCCCTCGTTCTGCTCAGCCCTCACACTGCCTTTCCAGGGGAGAACAGGGGAAAGGCCTCTTGATCCATCTCAAATTATGCAGCCAATTTTCCCCTCCTCTCGAAATTTTCTCCCTCCCTCCCTTCCTCCCTCCCTTGCTTCCTTTTTCTTTCCTTCCTTCCTTCTTTCTCTCTCTCTTTCTCTTTCTCTCTCTCTCTGTCTTTCCTCTTTTTTCTTTTCTTTTTTTTTTTTTAGACGGAGTCTTGCTCTGTCGCCCAGGCTGGAGTGCAGTGGCGCGATCTTGGCTCACTGCAAGCTCCACCTCCTGGGTTCATGCCATTCTCCTGCCTCAGCCTCCCAAGTAGCTGGGACTACAGGCGCCCGCCACCACGCCTGGCTAATTTTTTTGTATTTTTAGTAGAGACGGGGTTTCACTGTGTTAGCCAGGATGGTCTCAATCTCCTGGCCTTGTGATCTGCCCGCCTCGGCCTCCCAAAGTGCTGGGATTACAAGCGTGAGCCACTGCGCCCGGCCTGTTTTTTTTTTTTTTTTTTCTTGATGGAGTCTTGCTGTCGCCCAGGCTGGGGTGCAGTGGTAAAATCTCAGCTCACTGCAACTTCCACCACCTGGGTTCGAGAGATTCTCATGCCTCAGCCTCTCAAGTAGTTGGGACTACAGGCGCACATCACCACACCCGACTAATTTTTTGTATTTTTAGTAGTGACAGGGTTTCACCATGTTGGCCAAGCTGGTCTTGAACTCCTGACTTCAAGTGATCTACCTGCCTCAGCCTCCCAAAGTGCTGGGATTACAGGCGTGAGCCACTACATTCAGCCTCCCCTCCCTTGTCAAAGGCATTGTCCCCTTCCTGTCCTGTGCTGCTCCATTACCGCTTTCCTAGGCCATTCAACTCTTTCTTTTTTATTTTTTGAGATAGTGTCTTGCTCTGCTCCCCTGAGATAGTCTCTTGCTCTGCTGCCCAGACCAGAGTGCAGTGTCGTGATCATGGCTCACTGCAGCCACTGGTAACTCAGCTCCTCACTGTGCTTCCTGCTTGGTGTTCCTGTTGCACTGCATTTCCAATCAGCTTCCTGAAATGTTCTGGAAAGTGGTGCATGGAAGTGATGGTATAAGCAGAATAAGAGTGAGTGGCCTGCACTGTGTGTGCTCACACCAACATTTTGCCTTTCAGGTTATTGCTCTTGCTTCATAAAGTGTGTTTGTAAAGCCCCTGCAGCCTGTGACATTCAATGTGGAATCATACCCAGGAAGAGTTACTGTTAAGAGCAGCTTATTATTCCACTTCATTCCAGACAGGGGATCAATAATAGTAACTTTTCAGACTAGTGCTAACCAGGGCCAGATTCATTCAGACTCCCCAGTATCACCTCCCACTTACCTAAGTGTCTCAGGAAGTTTTGCCGTGGATGATCTCAAAGGCTAATATCCTGAAGTAGCCATTGGTTTGGCATAGAACGGAAGTATATACTTGAGTAGCTGTGATATATTAAAATGAGGCTTCTTATTTCTTTAAAATAAAAAGGTAATTTAAGTCTTTGTTGGCATGCATGCCTCGAGTTATAGGCCAGAACGAGCCTTCCCTCATTGGGAGGCAGGGCGGTGGCTGCAACCACCTCATGACAGTGTGAAAAATGTCACCTAGTGGCTCCAAGGCAGTGAGCTGAAGAACAGGGCAGCTGCCGCTTCTTCCAGCAAACATGGTCTTGCATCCGTGTAGATGGTCACACTGGGTGGGATCATTCAGGGGCTTTTGTGATTTGGAAACCCCCTTTCTAAGCACCGTGACCTGTTCGCCCAAGTGAAACAGCGTCTCACTGTCAGTTTCCCGAGCCTTCTGGCAGCTCTTGTACCTGAAGGGCCTTGTCTTCCCATGCTCTCGGCAGAGGAGCTCCCCCATCTTATGGAGAACGCAGGCTGCTGGCACAGGATTGCTCCTTACTGGCCTCTCCTCCTCCTGCCCTTTCGGCAGGATGGTGATGGCTCTTTGCCACAACTGACTCGCTCACTTGTGCCTCTGACTCTACAATCTCCAGACCCCCATCAGAACTTCCTGATACTAGAATTTTTACTAATTTCTTCTGGCTTTTCCTTACCATCTCCAGAGAGGTCCAAACACTCTCCATTTTGAAATTATCCTCTGGGCTTGTTTCTCTTTAGAACCAATCATCTCTCTGTGCCCTTGTTGGGCTTGATCCCTCCAAGACGCTGCCTCCAGTGAGCTCCTAAGTCCCTGCAGTTCTGTGTCAGCACCCATCCTAACTTTGAAACTGATTGTGCAAAGATCACCAGCAATCTGGTGAATGTAAGATTCAACATCTATTCTCAGTACTCACGTATCCCAAACTCTACATATTTGGCTTCTTGAATTTCTCTTCTCTCTCTGGGTCTAAAAATGTGGAAGGAATGAATAGATGAGGATAGAAGAGTAGGATAGAAGGTAAACCAGGAAAGAACCAGTAGCTTAAGCTCCAGAGAGTCAGAGACAAGAGAGGATGAGTGGATCTATTTCAGGTAGCCAGGACAGCATAGGGAGGTACTGAGATATGTGCATTTGTAAATAGCCAACTCTTTTTAGTTGTTGCTCAACAAACATTTACTGCGTGTCTAGGTTCAGGGTATTAAGTGATTCCTAGACCATATATGGATGAACAGACACTGAGCTTGCCATCACAGAGCTGATAATAGAGAGAAAAAGAGACAACAAGCCCCAATGTGGTAAGTACTAAGGGTTGTTGGGGCCCACAGTGAAAGATGGGGTCTAGACTTGAGGGGTTAGGGCAGGTCCATGGAAACAGAGGTGTCTACATTGGCATCTGGAGGTTGGGAAGGAGTTAGGCAATGAGGAGGTGGAGAGGATGTTTCAGACAGTGCAAAGATGTGTCAAGGCCTTATCTAGCGAATAAAGATATGCTCTTTATTCAACGGATGGCAAAAGATCCACTGAATAACTCCCTGTAACAGTGGAGGAGAGGAGACAAGGGTCAGGGCAAAGGACCTAGGAACCAAGATAAAAATGTAGATGCTTTCCCTGTACCCAGTCAACTTACACTCTTCCATTAGCTCTCTGTTTCAGACCTACGCCCTACCTTCCTGAGGCTCTCAAAGTATCACATGCCCCTCTGCCAAAGAATCTGTCATATATATTGCATTTATTTATGTCACCATTTTATTTTTCTTCACCTTTTATTTTGAGTTCAGGGGTACATGTGCAGGATGTGCAGGTTTGTCACATAGTTAAACGTGTGCCATGGTGGTTTGCTGCACAGATCATCTCATCACCTAGGTATTAAGCCCAGTGTCCATTAGCCATTCTTCCAGATGCTCTTCCTCCTCACTCCCCCCAACCCATGACAGGCCCGCCCCAGTGTGTGTTGTTCCACCCCACGTGTCCATGTGTTCTCATCATTCAGCTTCTGTCACCATTTTATTAACACCTGTTTCTGTCCACTGAGCCATCAGTTCCGTGATGGTGAGGCATTGTATGTTTGGGTCACCACTCTACTCTCATGCTTAGCAGAGTTCTGGGCACGTAAGAATGTGCTTAGTCAATGTTTACAGTAGGCTGCAAAAATAAAGGCCTCAAATTCATCTCAATCCTGTAGGCATGACCCTTTGCAACATGACTTTGCCAACCCCATCATTTTCTCCATCCCTTTGGATCTAGGCTGGCCTTTAAACTTGCTCCAAGTAGAAGAATGTGGTAGAAGCACTGGTGGTGGAACTCTGAGCCTAGGCCTCACAGGGCTTTGCAGGTTTCCCTCTCGTTCTCTTGGAATGTGCCGCCACCAGGGGAAGAAGCCTGGGCTTGTCTCCCTAAGGATGAGCGAATACATGGAGAGAGAGGCCTGACTAAGAGCCAGATGCAACCTGCAGGCATCTGAGTGACACCATCGAATAACACCAAATTGGACCACCAGACGATAGCAGCCACAGGACCGACCCCAGGCAAGACTGTCCAGTGGAGCCCAGCCCAAACTGCTGACCCACATAATTGTGAGCAAATAAAGTGATTGTTTATTTTATTTTACTTTATTTTATTTTATTTTACTTTAAGTTCCAGGATACATGTGCAGAATGTGCAGGTTTGTTACATAGGTATACATGTGCCATGGTGGTTTGCTGCACCTATCAACACATCATCTAGGTTTTAAGCCCCCCATGCATTAGGTATTTGTCCTAATACTCTCCCTCCCCCTGCCCCCTACCCCCTGACGCCCTGGTGTGTGATGTTCATGTGTTCTCATTGTTCAGCTCCCGCTTATGAGTGAGAACATTCGGTGTTTGGTTTTCTGTACCTGTGTTAGTTTGCTAAGAATGATGGCTTCCACCTTCATCCATGTATCTGCAAACGACATGATCTCATTCTTTTTTATGGCTGCATAGTATTCCATGGTGTGTATGTGCCCCAATTAAAGAGTTGTTTTTTAAACCACTGTATTTGGAGACAGTTTGTTAGCAACAACAGACAACTGATATATCTGTTGAATGAGTGATTCCAGGGTCTGAAGTAGACTTAGGGTAGAGGTTTCATGAGTCCCCTGTGTGTGATCCTTTGCGTGTACTTTGGGGTAGCTTTGGTTGTTAGAAATTCCTTATATTCCATTGAAACATACTGGAGCTTTTGCCTACTTGTCTTAATTCTGTTTTTCTTAAGTCTCGCAAATTAATTTCAATTTCTCATCTCTTTCCAACATTTCAAATTGTTAAAAACATCTACTTTTTCTGCACACGTACCCCTATTTTTTTTTCTACTTTAGACCAAACAATCCCTAGTTCTTCCTACTTTTCCTTGTGTGTCAGGATTTCCAGACCCTTTGTCACCCTAGTTGCTACCCTCAATGTTCCTTTGATAGAGAGGCTCTCATATTCTGGCATCCTGTCAACTCCTCTGCTCCTTAGAAATTAGGACAAGCAAATATGATTTTAAGTGTATTGCCAGCCCCATCTCCCTCACTTCACAAACCCATAAACACAGAGACTACAGTACAACAGGCCCCATGACTGTAACGCTGAAATTCCCAGGGAAAGCTGCAGAACACACCAGGAATGATACAGAGGAGGCTTTTTCAAGGAGGGTATTTTGAGACAGGAAAGAAAGATATTTCATACCACCCCAGCTAATGTTTTTTGGGTATTCCTATTGCTCTTATGCAACAGACTCTTCTTTCATATATTAAACTTTTGAGAAGTGCAATAAATAATAGTAATCTACACATACTTAAACCGTAGTATTCAGCCTAGCAGAATAAGCAGATATTTGCACTTCAGTTTTCTTTGCACAAAGAGGTTAAATTGTCCATCCCTCTTCAAAAAGTGAGTCAGAAGTAAGCATGAGTCCAAGCCACCACCAGCCCCACTTTTCTCTATAACATCACATTCCTTTCTGCTCCCAAAGGAGCCATTTAAGAGTTGTTGGGATATATCAAGCAATATACCATTTTTTAAAAATAACTACAATATGAAGTTGCCGAAAGAAGAAAACATCTGGATGCTATTGACGACTATGACGGCAGTAAGTCTAAATTCCCAACTCTAGTGGGTTGGAAATCACTGGGACATTTATAGGTTGTGGTAGTTTTTGCCTCATGCCTTCATTGTGAGCAGAAGCTCACATTCATCTTATAACCAGCCTGTATCTAAGAGAAGCAGACAGGAATAAGGCACATCTCCTGGCTTCTTACCTTCTCCGACTCCCGCCAACACTTCAGGATGAATATGTGAGCATAGATGTCCTCCACACAGATCCAGCTGGACAGGCTCAAGGTTGTGTCCGTCCACACCCAGTCCATCACTGCCCTCAGCTCAGTCAAAAAGGGCACGAGGCGAAACCTGGCAGGAAACACATCTCATCAGAGAGACATTCGTGGGGGGCCCCCACCACCCTGCTCACCCAGGAGCTCAAGCAGTTCCTTAACTGCTTTAACCTCATGACTAAGAAACAATTCTCCAGGTGACCCTTCCAGTAAAACCCAACTTGGAACACAACTGCTTTTCATTATAAGTCGAATCTATGGATTTGTATTTTTTTATTCTTTTCCTTTTCTCTGATGATCATAACCAACTGGGATCTCCCTTTTAAATAAGTGTGAAGGTGACTCAGCTTCTTTCACATTTATTTGTTCATGTTACGAGACTCTTGGCCATGCGGTGCTGAAGGACTGCGGCTCTGTTGCTGGATGAGTTAGTAGGGGTGGTGCACCTGGTAGGTTAAAAATGAGGGCAAATGGATAAAGGCAGAGGGGGGAGGAGAGGTTGTAGGGAGCCAGGGTGTGAGGCCCCTCAGCCGCAGGACTTGCTGGAGTACCACGATGATGGTGTTGGCTCAGCCTCTGTGGTTCAGTTGTGTTTCAGAAGGGATTGGCCTGGGCTCCTCCAGGCTCTGAAGAATTTTCCTTGTCTCTTGATTGACACACAGCTTCTCCCAGCCTGGAGAATCTGGGTTCTCCCAGGGCCCTCACAGCAGTGTGGATTGCAACTCAGAAATTCTCCCCTAGGATGCCTCAGCCCTGTCAAGTGAACATAAATCCAATCCCTGGAAGAAACATCAGGCCCAGTCGCAGGCTAGCACTGTATGAAACACGACCCCACACACAGCACTTCACAGCATCTGAAGGCACTCGACACCTCTTCTGTCTGGTGCTGAGGAGGAACCAGCAGTGCCACGGACTGTCTCACTTTTTATGCCGTGGTTTAATTTGCGAGAGAACAGAGGAGATGCTACCGCTGAACTTGTCACACAGAAGAGCACATGTGCTTTGAGTAGTTAACTTGCTACGTGGGCACACAGGTCATGGCATTCAGGTTGGTGTTAGGCAGAAAGAATGCTCCTCTTCAGTGGAGGAACTTACTGTATACGAAAAATTCTAAGGATAATTTGGAATTCCCAAGGTATTTGGAATGGTCCAGGCTCCAAATACTGTGTTCTTTTGTGCCCAGAAGTATATAAATACTTACAGATCATGTATCCCTATTTTTCATTCTCAAATATTATCACAGTAATTATGCAGGATACTAACCCATGTGGATGAATGTAGAACAACACCCGGACAAGCTTGTGGCAATTAAACATAGAAAGGTGTTTAAAGAGGCATATTTGTTCCTTTGCCAACATCGTAAGAGTTCCACAATGACTCCCACTGCTGAATTCATCCTCTCCCCCTTACTTCCCAGTTGGGAAACAAAATGCCTTTCCACGGCTATTCTTCCCCTATAAGTGACTGTGACAATGCAGAGCGTCCTACCCTTGGAATAAGAACAGGTTGACGTAATTGTAGCTCTTGGTGAGGAAGTTCCCCAGGACTCGCGTTGGGTAGCCGCAACGGATCTGGTAAGCAGACAACCCGAAGTAAACACATTTCACAAAGTACCAAAGCTGGGCAACCAGGTTCTGGCTGAATTTCCTAAAATGTAAAAGTACAGAAAGTGAAGCAATGAAATACTCTTCTGAAACAAAAGGATGGCAGTGTTGAATTAAAACAACAATAGGCCAACAGAATTTCCCCTTCATCATTCCAACTCAATTCTAATGAACTGTCTACACATAGTGGATCACTTCAAAGGCAAAAGGTGGGATAAAAAAATTCAACAATTAAAATGATTTCCTGTGAATGGTGCCTCCAATCTGTCTTATACCGTTGTTTAGGCCATAATTAAAATAAATTATTAAGTGAATTTACTGATAAATATTTTCTCACTATGTAGATGATGCAGCTACCATAGTCCAAATTAGACTCCTGAAAGAAAAAACCTATATACATTATATATATGATATATTAAAAATATATAAACACACACACACACACACACATATATATATATATAGAGAGAGAGAGAGAGAGAGGATCCATTTGGAATATGTAGGAGAAAGAATTCTGAAAGGTGGACTCTCAATTTCTTTTTACTATTCATTATAAAAATAGGTAATGGATTAACAAACTCTGGAAACACCTGGATTTGGTTCCAGTTCTGTCTATATGTTATGGGGTTTGTTTCCCAAGCCATCATTTCTCAAGACATCAGTGTCTTTATTTGACAATTCTTCCTAGTTCTGCAAATCCATAACTCCATGACCTAACCTTTATTATTTTTAATGATGTCCCCAATACAGATGGTAGTCTTTTCTCCAGGTGAATTGTGAAGAGACATAGTATTGTACAGTTCAGGACTGCTAGCACAAGTTTGAAAAAAAATAGTAGAATTAAATTTCACCTAGAAAAAAATTTTAGAATATAATTTCAAAGAATGATGAGCTATAGGACCACTTTAAACTTTGGATAAATGCAGCATTCTCCAAATGTCTTAAACATGGTCAGTACAAATTTTAAAAAGAAAATAAAAAGAAAACTTTTGCCTTGGTGAGAGTTTGGTATAATCTTCTCTGTCCTTAAAATTAAGATCCATACTTGAATGTTTTGATACAAGCAGCATATTTCTCTTTGTGCCATATTTTGGATTTGTCCCCTGCCTCCCTCCCTCCCTTTTTTCCTTCCCTCCCTCCCTTCCTTCTTTCTTTCTCTCTCTCTCATGCCTTCCTTCCTTCTTCCTTCCTTCTTTCCTTCCTTCTCTTTCTGTCTCTCTCTCTTGCCCACACCCCCATGGAGATATCTAATGGTTCCAGCACCATTTGCATTTGTTGAAAAGACTGTTCTGTCTTCACTGGATGGCCTTTGCACCTTCCCTACATCAGCTGAATTGGGACTGTGGGTCTTCTATTTCTGGACTCTCTGTTCTGTTCCATTGTTCTGTTCGTCTGAATCTTGAGGCTACACCTCACTGCTTGATCATCACAGCTTTATAATAATGTTTGAGGTCAGGAAGAATAAGTGCTGCAATACTGTTCTTTTTCAAAGTTATTTCAGTTCTTCTAGATCTTTTGCAATTCCATATGAATTTTTGTCAGCTTACCAGATTCTACCAAAAAATCTTGCTGGGAATTTTGATGTGCACCGTGGTCAATCTATAGATCAATCTGGGGAGAAACTGCGTCTCCCCCAAATTCATGAGAAATTCACAAGTATTTTGATGCATGGATTTAAGTCTTCTTGACTTATTTAGGCCTTCTTTAATTTCTCTCAGCCATGCCTTTTATATTTTCATTGTACACATCTTGTACATGTTTTATCATATTTATCCCTAAATACAATAGTTTTTCATATTTTTAATGGTATTGTAAATGATATTCTTAAAAATTCAAATTATTGAGCATTTATTGCTTGCATATAAAAATACAATTGAGTTTTGTATGTTGGTTTTGTATCTGCAAGCTTCCGAAGTTCATTTATAACTTCTGATGGTCTTATTGTAGATTCCACCGGATTTTCTATATAGGCTGTCATATCTGCTGCATGGTTTTGCTTCTTGCTTTCCAATCTGGATTTTGTGTGTGTGTGTGTGTGTGTGTGTGTGTGTGTGTGTGTGATGGAGTCTCACTCTTTGTCACCCCGGCTGGAGTGCAGCGGCGCAATCTCAGCTCACTGCAACTTCTTCCTGCAGGGTTCAAGCGATTCTCCTGCCTCAGCCTCCTGAGTAGCTGGGACTATAGGCGCGCGACACCACATATGGTATTTTTTTTTTTAAGACGGGGTTTCACCATATTGGCCAGGCTGGTCTGGTCTCCAACTCCTGACCTTGTGATCCACCTGGCCCAGCCTCCCAAAGTGCTGAGATTACAGGTGTGAGCCACCGTGCCCAACCCAATCCGGATGTCTTTAGTTTTTACTTATTTTGCTGGCCTCGGATTAGGATCTAGGATCACCATTCACTGGCTGAATGACTTTGGGGAGATCACTTTTCTTTCTGGGGTGTATCTATCTTAATACGCAAAATTAGGTAATAGGCTTGGAAAGTGTTTTAAGGTGTCTTTCTTCTCTGAAATTAAGAGTTTCTGTGAAGGTTGGTTTTGTACTGAAAGATATATTTTATGTATTCTATTTTAAATACCAACAAATAATATTCCCAACACTCTCATGAAAAAATTATAATATTTGTACAAGCAGTGGCCTTCATCTGAATTATTATTATAGCCTGGGCTATATTTAATTTCCCAATATATGGTGTGGAATGGAGAATTGGGTTATTGTGTATCTTCTGGGTAACAATCCTTTATTTAGTTCTACTGTAGACTCAGGAAAAAGTATCCCAATTCTACTTTCCTTTAAAAATATCTGCATTGTCACCATTTATTATTATAAAGCAATAATTTTATAATTATAATTTTTTTATTTTTAATAATAATAATTTTTATAATTATTATAAAGCAATAATTCCTATACTGAAATCGAACGGTCAGAACCTAAACACGCAAACAAAAGCAGCCATTAGGCTCTGGCTACTGTTAGAAGCAATTTGGATTTTCTCAATAGGAATTACACTTGAACTGGTTTACTTATGAGCCACATACATAAAATCCATTTTTTTCATTACTTTCTATTCATTCTTCCCAAATGATATTAGCCTGCCTGTTTGATATGTTATTCATAAGACTTGGCTACAAATGACTCGGAGGTGTGACCAAAAGATCAAATTTTCTGTTAAGCATGAAGACTTTTCAGAGATACCTGAGGATGTTGAAAATAGTACATCGTTGACCGGGCACAGTGGCTCCTGCCTGCAATCCTAGCACTTTGGGAGGCCCAGGCAGGAGGATTGCTTGAGGCCAGGCCTTTGAGACCAGCCTGGGTGACATAATGAGACCTCAACTCTACAAAAAATAAAAATAAAAAACAGTCAGGAGTGGTGATGTGCACCTGTATCCCCAGCTGCTCTGGAGGCTGAGGCGGGAGGATTGTTTAAGCCCAGGAGTTCAAGGTTGCAGTGAGCTATGATCATGCCACTGCACTCTAGCCTGGGTGACAGAGTGAGATTTTGTCCCTAAAAACAATAAATAAATAATAAAAAAAAAAAACTAGCGTGTCACAGTCTGGGAGCGCAGTTCCAGAGGAGGCTTTCAGAGCCACAGCAGATGATGGCAGCTTCACTGGATTAGGTATGTGGCTCCCCAGGCCAGTGACGAAGAGTTATAGTTTGCGTACATAAAATCAGATATGCTTATTAAAAATTCCTATTCCTACTACATCATATGGACAAGGCCACATTCACCTTCTTCAGAGCCTTTTCTTTCATAACCTGACAAAGCAGATATTTCCCATTTATAAAACTCCACTTTGTTTTTCTTTGCCGAAATGACCGGATCATTTGTTCATCTATGAGCACCAACTGTCATAAGCACTGTTTTGCCTGGAGGCGTGGGGTGGGAGACAGTCTATAGAGAAGTGTCATCTGAACAGAGATCTCGAGAGTAAGGAGGAAGTAGACTTTGGGTTGGAGGCTAGGGAGAAGAAGGCTGGCAGGGAGCAGAGCTTGGAGACGCCAGGCACACTGGGGAACTGAAGGTCAACACCCTTTCCTTGGGGTTCTAGGTGACAGAGGGAAGTACAGCAGCCACTTTGAAGGATCTTACCAGCCCTTTCCCGACAGCTTCCGGCCACCCTGACCAGCAGCACTAGTTGTATTAACAGCAGCAGAGTCCAGCAGGATGGGTCTGCCTGCTTCTCTTACCACGAGCTGAGACATTGCTAGGTGCTTTCAAACCCCACTGCTGTTAACCCCCACCCGTCTCCTATGTGGAGACTCTATCATCTGCTCCCCATCCCTCTCCCTCTATCTCTTCTTCTATCCATTAAGCAGCCTCCATTTGTTCATCTATTTCTCGCATGACTTAGTCTGTGCCCTCTCTCCCTCTCAAAAATGCCCCCAAGACCATACTCCACTTTACCTCCACCTCTGCTAAGGTGTAGAGAGAAACAGCACAAATACCCTAGGTTTGCTCAGGTCATTAAGGCTGTCACCTTTGTTATTTATAGAAACCTTATTGGTACAAATGTAGATAATATGTAATTAAAATATTTTTGAGGAATCAGTTCACACTTTGGATTTGCATTGACTATTGACCCAAACCTTTAGCTCTTCCTACCCATGGTGCTGCTGTGCCAAGGCTCTGCCTGTGGCCGGCAGTTCTGCTGTGCAATGCATGTGAGTATCACCTCAGGAAACAGAGTTGCATGGAGGCAGGCTGGTGCCTCTGGCTTCTGAAGACCTTACCTCTCAGTCACACCAGGTAAGATGAAGAACATCCAGAAGTGAATTCCGAACACAAGAATGACCTGGAAGATGACCTTTCCCAGTACAGTCTTCCTGAGGTAGAGGGCTCGGTCCACCACCATGGTTCCAAACTGAATGAGGACCATCACCAAAAACGGCCCCGGGACCTGGTCCTCTGACAGTGAAGAGGTGATGTCTGCAGCTGCTGAGTGTTTCTGGGGAAGAGACAACAAATTCATGCCCAAGAGAGGCAATTCACGGGAGGGAGTGCCATCGCCATGGGTCAGGGCGGGTGCTGTGGCCTTTGCCCCAACCTACCCCAAAGGCCCAAAAGCCGAAGACAATGATGATGAAGTCCACAGTGTCAGCCAGGAACATGAGCACATACACGTCAGTCACGGCGCTATAGTCCGGGTGGATGAGGTTGTAAAAGAACTGTTTGATGGGCACGTAGATCTGCAGCGTCCTGCAAAATGGAGACCCCCACCCCCAACCCACTTGTTTTAGGAAGGGCAGGATGGCAGACATGACCAGACACTGCCATCATGCCACTCCTCCGCATTCCCCTTTCCAGTCAGGTCCCACCTTCCTCTCTCTGCCTCAGGATAGTCCCGCTGTGGACGGCTCCTGTTCTAACGGAGAACGTATACACATTTACTGCCAAGATAGGTACTGCAGCCCTCTCTGCTGATGGCACCACAGCCCTCTCCTCTTGCTTGAAGCATAATAGAATGGTATGATGCCCTGGGAACGAGGTGTCGGGTTTGTAGCCTGATTCAATTGCTCACCACCTGCGAGAACCATGAGCATGCTATGTAACCTGTGTTTAGTTTTCTCATCTGTAAAACTGGAGTGATAAGAAGACCTGATGCCTAGGGCCAAGGTGGGAAGTAAATGAGGGAATGCATGAGGGTGCTCAGACTTGGAGTGCTTGGTCCGTGCACGTTTGAATGTGCAACGCCCCTGCTCCTCCTGTTTTAGGGCCTGTGTCCATCCTGGCTCCCACATACTGCCCTGGCCTTTTATCTATGCTTTGCTCTGTGCCTTAGTGTGGTGTCCTACTGGCTCTTGCTTGTCTGTCTAACCTTTGCCCTGTCTTTGCTCTGGGACCTGCCTTCAGTTCAACGCCACGTTCAGGTGCCACTGGCTCTCCTGCTCTCAGAGCCTCTGTTCAAGGCTCCACTCCCAGCTGGCAGTCCCGGTCCCATGCACCACTTCCATCCCCAGCGGGTGGAGGGACCTGTGTAGTTTGCTGGGTAACAGGTGTATGACCATAGACAAAGCATTTCCCCACCATGCACTTCCATCCCCTTCTCAGGATAAGAGTGCAGGTCTAAGGCCCTTCCAGCATTGACACTGTATTCCTCTCAGTCTGGCTGGACTTCACCATGATAATGCCTAAGAATACAATCCATGAGCCCTTGAAATGACCCATTTACTCTGTTCAAATAGAAAACGCATGTGCATAAATGCAATGGAAATAAAATGAATCACACTTACAGAAAAATGATTTTTAAAAACAAGACAAAAAGGGGTAATTTCATTCTGCCTTACGCAGATAACATTTGTGATGCGAGAAGTTACTTCTCTGCTCTGCCCCTGGTTTATAGGAAATAATAAAGCCCAAAACCCTAAAATAAAGCACACATGCCACATGTTCTCATGGACTCACTTCTTTATGGTAAAGGCTTTTGCTTTGATCAAATGTTCTTGAAGCTTTTCCATATAAAGTTCCCTTTTGCTTTTTTGCTTAATACTCAAAACACTGCTTCCTTTTTGACTGCTGTTTCGGGTGCTTGTGCTGCCTAGAAATAAAAAGAGATCATAAGATGGATGGTGAAGCCTGAGGTTTGTTCGCCTAAATATCCAAGAAGCAGAACCCAGAGCCCACATGGTGGAGGGATAGCTTGGGACTCTTTGGGAGGATGAGTATGCACAGATGCATTTATGAACAATTACTGAGGCCTTTGGGATTTGTCCTCAACTCTGCTCCCTTCGCAGGCCTGTGGGGTTAACACCCCATGGTGGCTCTTTCCTGGACTGTTACGCAATCTTTGTTTCAGAAGTAAATAAACTGGAAGCATAGTTTTTATTGTGCTAACTAGGGTACTAGGATGCAGGTGTTCCAGATAGGATGCCCCATGTCTGTTTTCCTATACTGGTTTCTCTGAGTGTAAAATAAATATGACATAATCTGCCAGTATCTGCCTCAAAAGCAGGTTCTGAAGATGACTGTACACCACTGCATGGAAAGCTTCAGACAGGAGCCCCATAGATACAAAAGCCTAGTGATTCCAAGGGGGCAGCTGTGAGGCATATCTACTTTCTGATCGTACTCGTTGTTTAGGAAAAAATTAATTACTAGACTAGGAAATAACCATAGTTTGGCTAAAAGTTCTCATCAATTACATCTAAATATGTTTAAAAAATACATTGTGATTGATAGCACTCTGGACACGCCCTGCAGATTTTTCGCATGGAATAAAAATAAATTATCATGAGCCTGGTGTTTATTAGGTACAAGGCAGTGTGCCAGCCGTTTTTCACAATTATCTGAAACCCTTGTCCTGAGATACAATAACGTGTTTTGGGTAATGGGGTCACACAGCTGAGGCAGGATTTGAACTCGGGTTTCTCTGATTTCAAAGCCCTTTCTTTTCACATAACAATGTCTGTCTCTTGATAGCACCCAATACACTCCCTTGCCCCAGACCCACAGGCACCAGAAAAACAAGGCCACCTGGGAGCTAACTACAGCCTAGCTATATTGTGTTGACAGATACCTCTTTGGGATCTGTTTGAAGAAAAGCTGGATCTCTGGGATGGCTCGGAGCTGCTGCCGGAGCGCTTCCTCCGGACAGCCGTCTGCTGCTCCGGGAAGGTCACGTGCACTGACTCCACAGATGCAGCCAGGTTGATGGACTTGAGTGAATCGGAGGAGTCCCTCCTGCCATGACCGAGGGAGAGCTCATCATCTGATTCCTCCTTGTCCATGCCACTTTCAGTCATGTCATCTTCATCCCATAAGCCATGGCACTGAGAAAGCAGGGACAGGGACAAATGAGGCTACTATTTCAGGTGGAACCCTTCGTATTCTGTCTTACAAAATCTCATCCAACAAACTGTCCTTCAGGATTAGAAAAACAAGGTGATATGGTTTGGCTGTGTCCCCAAATCTCATCTTGAATTCCCATGTGTTGTGGGAGAGACCTGGTGGGAGGTAATTGAGTCACGAGAGCAGGTCTTTCCCATGCTGTTCTCGTGGTAGTGAATAAGTCTCATGAGATCCGATGGTTATAAAAAGGGGAGTTTCCCTGAACAAGCACTCCTCTCTTTGCCTGCCACCATCCAAGTAAGATGTGACTTGCTCCTCCTCCCCTTCCACCATGATTGTGAGGCCTCCCCAGCCGTGTGGAACTGTAAGTCCATTAAACCTCTTTCTTTTGTAAATTGCCCAGTCTCAGGTATGTCTTTATCAGCAGCATGAAAACGGACTAATACACAAGAAAAGAAAGCTTGTCTAGAGCTTTGTGAGGGTCCCAGTAGGGAAGAGATGGGTGGGTGTAGACAATAAGATTTTAGCTGATAATTAAGATGGAGACAGATAGCTTTTGGCAGATGGACTAAGGAAGAAATTATAGTGACTTGACTTATTGGATGGAAAGTCACCCTGATGACCTTGCTGCTGTCGGGCGGAGCTCTCCCCTGAGCTCTTTGGCCATGCATTTGCTCCCTAAGACATTGCCTGGTCTTCTCTCTGACTCGTACGTGGAGGACAAGAGCTCCAGGCCAATTTGTCAGAAATCAGTTGGTCAAAACCAACTCTGAGAATGATCAATCCACCAGTCACTCATTTGACAGATGACTCTTAAATGTTTATTTGTAAATGTGTTATTCTTAAACATATTCAATGAATGTATTCTTATAAACATAACAAACATTTTGGCTTTTCATAATGGGATTTTTCAGTTTATATGGATTTCTTTCCTATTATTTTAAGAGTTGTTTCCTCTTTGGCCAACATTCATATATTTAGATTATTTCACAACTTTCTCAGTAGTATATTTACTTGTTTGCCAATTCTTCTAATTATTTATCAAATATACAGCAATTTGTATTAAATAGGATGGTTTCAGCACTTTTGAAATTTCTTCAGTTTTAATTGTTTGGTTTTCATGGCAACATTATATGAAAGATTTATTTTTTCAAAAGCTATGGGGTAGCTTGTCTTCTTAAGAAAAGATTTATCATTCTAAAAACTATTTTTATATATTTAATTAAAATTTTAACATAATGCCATTACCTCAAATCTCATATACATTCATATATTTGAAATTTTCAAAAAAAGAATAAGAAGATCAATATGAAACACCAATATTTTATTATATGTTTTAAATATAAAATTGCAGCAGTTAAGCCATTTGAACATTGATAAAAAGATAGTAAAAGTGCCTAAAGAGTTATAATAATTTTAAATGATACAAAAGAATGCAAAGATTGCAAGAGAATTCTGAAGTGGTCAAAATTATACCATCAAGTGTTAAATACTGAAATTTAAAAAATGAATTTCTAAGACTAAAAAACAAGGTTAATATATTTATTAATATGTTCATAACAAAAATCATTATACTAAATAAATTCAAGTAATTAACATATCCAACAGAAGAACTGTAAAATTTAGGCAAATTCAATTTTGGTTAACTGGTTTCCTTAAATACATAGCTTTCAAAAACCTGCCACAACCCAGTGACCCAGCTAAGGCTCCCTCCAAATGGAGGGCTTGGGTACTTTGCAAAGTGATGGAAGCTAGAGTGAGGAGGGTGACCAGAGTATACTCAGATGAAACCGAGTTTGAAATAGCTCACTGAGCTAGGGCAGAAGAAGTTAAACACACTGTTACATATCTATGTGTGCATGTATGTATACGTACATGTATGTATTAACTTATGCCAAGCCTGGTTCTAAAAAGGATTCTAGGGACTAAGAAAGATACTCCTGGATAAAAGGAATTTAAAATATTTTATATAAGAAGAAAAGGTGAAGACGAGGGAAGGAAAGTAAGGTTGTAACAAGAGGTACATTCATACATAAAATCTATGCTATGCAATAATTTCTATTCATTAGAATTAAATGGCATATTTACAAGTTTAGTTTATAATTCACAGCATGTGAGAAGGAAAAACCCATGAAGTTGCTCAGAAGGACAGGAGTCCCTGAGGCTGAGACAGGGCCATGCTGTATAAAGGCCTTCCTCCAGCAGGATCATGAGTGGCCTCCTCCGCAATAAGCAGGAAAAGGCACAGCTCTGGGTTTTACTGGGCAACTTAAAAAAATATGTGGTCTCTCACCAACAGCTAATGGTTTCATGACAAGAAACTACCCAATGAAAGCAATACTACTAAAAGAAGGGAGGCAGAAGCTGGGGTGGAGATGAGACGATATGATCCATGCACTTTGTGGCTCTCTGATGCTCTGGCTTAAACCAGAAGCAGAATTTAGTGTATCTGGCCTTAGAATATTGCACATCATTTAAGCAATGTTCTACAAAAGTGGATTCATGATTACACATTTAACCTAGGTTGGAAACATGGGGAAACATTCCCCCAGATTTATTGTAAGTTCCATTATTTAGCACCACAAGTGTTGGAAAAAATGTCCACTAAATGAACGTAACCTTTTTCTTTTCCCTTTTTTTTAAAAAAAAAAAAACATATGAGTAGATACCACTCACTGGCCCCTCAGCCCCATCACCAATCTTGATGTCCAGGTTATCTAGGAAGGTTACGGGGACTGGGATGACTAACTTGAACTGATTAATTGTTAACATGCAGTACCTTCAAAATTGATCGATGAAAGAACAGCGCCAGGAGCTGGATGAGGTCATAAAGAACATAACCTTCCTTCTTTTCCACTCCTATGATGTTTGGGGGGTGGAACGGTTTATCTCTGTTCACCTCCACATTCTTATTCCAGGGAAAGAACCCAAATTGGAAGAAATACTTGACTACAATTGCCACCTACACACAGATGACAGAAATTTTTAAAAATTACTCCTTTTAGGAATAGATACACCTGTATATGGGAAAGAGCAATATAACAATTAAGAAAGAGACACGTATTTCACAGTTTTGATGGTAGGCAGGCACATAATTATGTGGAATAGTAACATTATCATTCTGGCAGACTATTGACTTCATAACAGCAGCAGCGTCTAACTGTCACAGTGTCTTTCACTGTAGATCCAGAAAGGCCAGTCAGACTCCTCAGGGCACCGCTTTGATTAGTCATTTCCTCTTTTGTTGAGGTGTTGGCATTATACTGATTTAATTAGATATTGATATAATTATGCAGCTATTAAATATATTATTTAGGGAAACATGAACAGAACATACTCGTATCTTTCTAGTTTCTGTATTTCTTTAATTTGCAATCTATAGGAGCATATCACACGGTTATGATGTATGCAGTTTTCACTTTCCTCCATCATATCTGTGTGCCACATTAGTTTGGGAGCCACTAAAAAACAGAAATGAATATTTGCTTTCTATTCATCTTTGTATTCTGGTGCATAGCAGGGTTCTTGGTTTCTGACACGTGGTTTGTATTATAGAGTAAATCAACATCAAGAATTTCCCACTTCAGTCCTCAGTGCAATGTGACAAGAAAAGGGAGAGCCTCAACTTAACTTATATAGAAATATTTTATTTATTTTTTTAGAGATGAGGTCTCAACCTCTTGCTCATGGTGGAGTGCAGTGGCACAATCACAGCTCACTGCAACCTCAAACTCCTGGGTGCAATCCTCCCACCTCTGCCTCCCAAGTAGCTTGAACTACAGGTGTAAGCCACCATGCCTGGTTAATGTTTTTTATTTTTTTGTAGAAATGGGGTCGCACTATGTTGCCCAGGCTTGTCTTGAACTCCTGACCTCAAGTGATCCTCCTGCCTTGGCCTCTTGAAGTGCTGGGACTATAGCCAGAAATATTTTATTTTTAAGGTGAAAGCTATACAAGAAGCTCTTGTTCCCTTTTCCACATTCTTGGTACTTCCTCTTACTTCAGCCCTAGGTAAGAAAGGGAATTTGATAAATGTACTCACATTGTTATAGACTGGCACCCATTCCCTAAACAGGCAGTCATTTACATCTTGAAGTGATGTAATGAAAGTAAAGTTTAGGAATGATTAACTTGGATCGGCCAATTCAAGTAATAGATATATATTTGACTTTAAACCAAATACTTTTGAGATGCTTTACTGTATAGCTTTGTTTTAATTTTGCTACTGAATTACTTATAACCTACAAAACTTCTAGGCTTTGCTTGTGCATCTAGCATGAGCACTGTCATTTAAGAAGTAATTACAGCACTGTTGAAAGTGAAAACTTTTCCTTACAAGTCAGGGAAGAAAATCAGTCTCTTCACAAACCTGAGAGCACAAAGCACCATGGTTGTCCAGGCACCAAGAATATCGAGCTTTTTTTTTAAAGTCCCTTTATGGTTTTCATGGGCATTCGTGATCCTGTCTATGTTGAATAGGTCAGGACAGAAAAGCAGGAACATAAGAGTGAGCAGAAGGCTCCTCATACCCCACATGGGATGAAAATGGGCTGACATCCACCCTTCAGATGCTAAGTGGGTGCTTGTACAATTTTGTGTTGTGACTTATGGAAATTTACTTCTACGTTTAAAAATGAAAAGTATGTATGATGTATTCAAACTATGTCCAAAGTGCTGGACTGTATGATTTAACACAGGGTCCATTCACTGAACCCCCGGTGGCGCCAGGCATTGTGCTGGACTCTGCAGAAGCCTATTATCATCTCAGTGGTTAATATCGTAGGTTAGGCAACCAGGCTTCAAACGTGTCCCCACCCCTCACCAGTTGGGCAACTTTGGCCATTTATTTAATCTCATTGATGCTGTGTCCTTATCTGTTAAATGGGAATGATGCCAGTACCCACCGTGTGTGAGGTGTGCAGTGTGAAAAGATTTTTAGAATTGCGAGTGCTAGGTAACTGTTGCTGCTGACGATTTGTGTATCTAAGAATGTCTGTGGAACTGCATGTTCCATGTGAAACTGTCTGGGATCAGGGCAGGCCCGTCTCAAGAGAGGGCACAGGGACACAAGGTATGCTTCCCCTTGCATAGCCGCCTGAAGCCATCCACAGGGGTCTGCGTCCAGGCCTACCTCAGTATAGACGATGGCCATCATCCAGAACCGGCGGCTGGGCCTGGGGACGGACAACATGGCCCAGAGGAAGATGAGGATGGGAAGCAGGAGCGTGATCATGGAGGCAGAGACCATGTGGTTGAGGATGATCACGAAGTAGCACACCATCTCCGAGCGGGCCACCAGGGTATTGTACATGGCATAGAAGAGCAGCAGAAATCGGGGCTGCCCCACGTAGAATTTCTCTGACTCTTCAAGCTCATCGTCGTGAAACATCCTGTTAAAGTAAACCACATGATAATATGTCTATCTTTTTCTTCTTTTTGAGATGGAGTTTTGCTCTTGTTGCCCAGGCTGGAGTGCAATGAATGGCACGATCTTGGCTCACTGCAACCTCCGCCTCCCGAGCTCAAGCCATTCTCCTGCTTCAGCCTCTTGAGTACCTGGGATTACAGGTGCCTGCCACCACCCCCAGCTAATTTTTTTGTGTGTATTTTTAGTAGAGAGGCGGTTTCGCCATGTTGGTCAGGCTGGTCTTGAACTCCTAACCTCAGGTGATCCACCTGCCTCAGCCTCCCAAAGTGCTGGGGTTACAGGCATGAGCCATTTCTCCAAATTACTGATTTTCATTTAGCACCATCCTTCCTGCTGTGTTCCCCGCTTCCTATGTCCCTGTTTTTCCTTCAGAGACAACCTAACATCAGACCTTATTATAGAAAGAAATGTCAACACAAGGCTCTGGGTTTTGCTGGTTCTAGAACCAGTCATGGTAGGAGTGAAGTTTGCTTTGTACTTGCAATGCAAGAAGTCTTGGAATTGTCTGTTTGCTCTAAGTGTCTAGATGAACTTTTTTCTATACGTGAATTTTTCTGTATACAGAATTAGGGCATATGTTTAAGTGGTGATTTCGGGATATGTGTCTGATCTGCTCACTGGACCCTTACTTTTTCAGCAGCAGCTCGCTGGCCGTCAGCTCATGGGTCAGGGGAGGTAAGATGCTGGACCCCAGCTTGTCGGTGCGGCTGTCGTCCGGGCTGACTGCCATGTGGTTCTTAACTGCAGAGTCGTCCTGTGAGCCGAAGGACAGATGCTCGAAGCTCACAGCCTTGCTGTAGGAGGGTGGGGCCTCCACATCCCCGTCCAAGGTGGAGAACTGTGTCAGCTCTTCCTCTGGGGTGAGGCTGGCCTCCTCAGCACCCCTGGCTCCCACATCGTACCCAGCGGCCTCGTACTCCTTGGCCTCCCTGGACTCAGGCGCCGTGCTCCCTGCCTCTTCCTCCTGCTCAGCCTCCACCTCCTCGATGGTCTCAGTGGTCCCCTGGCGTGAGTACAGCATGGTACACTGCGTGGGCTCGCTGTTGGGAGAAAGGGTGGGCACAGAGCCCATGTCTTAGCATCCACACTCCTGGGGTTCTTTCCCATTCCTGAGAGACCTCATCAGAACTCCTAAGGAAATGCCTCATTTTTCCCCTTGCATTCCATCTGCTTTGTTCTTTTAGGATAATCGCTCCTATTCTGCAGCCACTGCAAACAGCAGCCTCTCCAATGCAAATGTTGACAGTGCACACACACAGTTTAGAACCAGAGCCAGTCACGTGGCTCTCAAAGAGCAAAACCCGCCCCCGTAACAAGTGTGGAGTATCTAGATTCACAACCTCGGGTTCCAGAGTCTGTTTCCACATCAACACAGCACAGCTTACCCACTGCTCTGTCTGCTTCAAGGAGGGGCATCTCTGGAGGGCGGAAGCTCTGAAGGTTTTGACCAAGAGCTAAGTCTTAGCAAATAGGTATTCTATCCTCCATCCTACACAACAGACCCGCCCAGATCATAAGGGGGGAATGGGAATGGGAATGATTAAATATTGGCTACACTGAACAACTGTGTGCTTGATAAAAAATGCCACCCTTCTTTCATGTTTATTCTTCCACCCTGCTTTTCCATCCTTTGCCTTTTTTGCATTTCTGTGCATCCCATCTGCAGAATCTCCACCCTCGTCCCAGCTCCCTGCACTGTGCCCAGGGCTTCCCCTTCCCTGTGAGACTCCAGCCACTCTCTTCCCACGCAAGTTCTCCTTGGCCCTTCTCCCTTCCAGCTGCCCACTCCACCCCAGGGTGCGCTTCTGTTCTCTCCTACCAACAACTTTACTTATTTTCTTCTACCAGTTCCTCTTTGAGTATTCCTTTTCCAGAAGCTTCTCTACTCTCATCCCCACTCCCTGCCTTTGGCATTCTGTTCTTTTCTCTCATATCCTTTGTCTCCTTCTTTTTTTCCTTTAAACTTTCCCTGTCAGGTCCATGCAGACAAGGTTGGCCAATGACAAGAGGGCAGCCAGTGACATTCATGGTTTGCTCTACCTCAGACACATCCAGCCATGGAGGGGAGGGGCAAAACCCACCTGGAGATTGGGAATCTGTCTTGGATGTGGGAGGATGATGTGTTAGACTCTGAAATATGTTCTCTTATCTGAATGGCACGTGTGACCACCAGGGTTCCATAAACACTGAGATTCTCAGATGCATAGACTGTACCCATGTTTCTTGTCACAGATACCAGTATAGATATATGGATGAATGAATGAACCTTGGCAGAGCGGTTCACGGCATCCTGTGACTGAAGAACCAGATTGGCCTGAGCTTTTGATGCCCGCTTAGGTGTTCAGAATCCCCAGGGCTGTGTCCTTGAGTGCACACATCATGTAGGGGCTGTTGAAATGCCAGGCCAAAACAGACTTTTGCTAAGACTTACCTCAATTAGATATACTTCTTAGGAGGGCCATGCCATTGACCCATTGCCCAGGGAACTTCCAGACTGCTGGAGCCAACCCCACACCAGGTCTCATGGCCAGTAAGACTGTCATCAGTCCTAATAATGCTCCCTTTGGTTTGGATCTCTTGTGGCACCAAGGGGTGGAGGGTACCTTCAGACGTCAAGAAAATGGACTGGCATGGCAGGCACATGCCCGCCAGAGGACTTTGTCAAATGGCCAAGGCATTCCCATCAATGCCAGGTGCCAGCATACTGCAGGGCTGCACCGAGATACACGGCTGCCAGTGAAAAGAAGATGCCCTCTGACCTGCCACCATGAGCAGCCAAAACGAAACTTGTTTTGGATTAGGCTGTTTTCGTGTCAGGAGAAGCACAGTGTAGCTGCTGACTTCATTGTGCCCCCTCACCATCCTAAGGCAATTCAAAAAGAGTTTTTGGGTTGTATGCAAGTAATTTTATTTCTAAATGAATACTGTTTTAGGGTAGGATTCGGGAGAACTTAAGCCACAGTATTTTTTCCCCAAAATAAAAGTTATAGGCTACAAAGGTGATGCATTCTGCTGCATAATATTCTTTTTAAAAACCAATGGTAAACTATATTCTGACTTTTATGTCAATTAGGCAAATAACATGCAGACTTATTTAATATTCACTAAAAATGACTACCTATGACAGATTTTTAGATTTTTTTTCCTACTGCATGCATCTTTTGATTACATCAAGAGAAGAAGTTTTCTACCTTTGCAAACAGAGTTCCCCCTTTGAGTAGTGCCCTCAGAAGCTCTAAATTATGGAGGAAACATGCTTATGTCTCTGAAAATGGAAAGTTCGAAATACTGAAAACATGGAGGAGAATGTTTGTGGTAAGGATTTTTAAAGAAACTCCTAACAGACAAAAACTAAAGAGCGGTTAGTTTAATATAATGCTGTCCTGAGAACAATTACATCTCACAGAGGGCAATGGTGATTATGCTTCGGTTAGTCATGCAGATTCTTAAAATAAAAATGAAATAAAAACATACATCACAAGAACTTATATTTGCAGTGACATAAAGGGGAGGAAGAGGTGATTAAAATGACAGAACAAAGCATGCACAAGTTAAGCACCTTGATGCTAAACTGCCACTGTCAGCTGATGAGGAGGACATATCCATGCTGAGCATTTTACGGAGCCTAGGCCGAGCACGCTCGCTTGTTTTAGGAATTTCTTGTCCATCTAAATCATCAAGGGTGGACTGCCTTGAGAACAGCATGGTTGCTTCAGTGTAGCAGCTAGCAGCGCAAACAGTTACAGAAACACAGTGTTAAAACACCAAGTTGTAAACAGGTTACACACGGATCAACTGACCAACACACTGCCATGCAGCAAACCACACATGACACCAACACCACCGACAAGGAAGGCCACCGCAGCGGGGCTCAGGGACAGGGAAGGACCTGTGTGCAGGACCTTGAAACACACGAGTACTGGATTTTAAAAAACATATTGGCTAGTGACACATTACAAAATGGCACTCTCTGGGTGGGACTAAGAAACAGAAAAATGACAAGTCCCAATATTTTTCTCACAAAGTATAATTTATGTAATTATAACTTCATAACAGAGGGTTTTTTTAAATGAAAGAAAATATGCTTTATTTGGAGCTTGCAGTCCTGAGTTAAGAGCATTTATTAACCAACTTGCTTGAACAGAAATAACTGCTCATGTAGAATTTACATAAAATATTTCAATCTTTTTTTTCTTTTTAACACAGTCTTCAGAATTAGAGAGGGGAAACTCAGGAATGACAACAAACTGAATTTTGCACCCCATTTCTGGAGTGATATTCAGTTAAGCCAAATGAGATGCTCTGCATGTAGTCAGGATGCTGGTTTAATATGCAGTGGATATAAACCAACATCAGAAATAAAATAAAAGGCTGTAAAGGAAAGAACAAAGGAACTTGAGCAATGGCAGAGTCATTTTGTCTGTTAACTTTTCATTTTGCCTAATTTTTCTTCTGGATCATGTTTTAAAGCTTGTTGGATGCCATGATGGAGAGAACCCACTGCCTAAAACCCTCATCTCCTGGTACCCAATGGAGCAGTGACTGGCGAGGGAGGATGGCAGATCCAGGCCTAGGATGCTGCTGGGTGAGGATGCTCATGAGAGGAAGCACACAGAGGTGTGACACAGGCATAGTTTCAGTTCCCACACATGGTTCAACCCCAAAGAGGGACAGACAGCCCAAAGATCCTCTACAGAAAGCAACTGGAATACTTATGTTCCAACTTGTGTGCTCATGGGCTGGCTGACCCAGGGAACAGAAACAGACCTTTAGAGATATAGGATGCCCATTTTCCAGGCTGAACGTGGTAGGCTGAACACTGTCATCAAGTGAACTCACTAGGAGAGTACTAGGTGCCTGGCCTGCACAGCCATACACTGTCGGCCAAGGATCCTGAGGCAGAGATGGAAGACGTTCAGGATGCAATGACCACTGCAAGCCTGGGAGGAGCGAATTTGAGTTATTCACTCATGGAACCTGTTAAAAGAGTTTTTCAGGTCCCATGTGCTGGAGCATGAGCCATAACTGCTCCAGTGGGGCCGGCTATGCTGCTGTGCATGTCACAGCTATGTGGCCAAGACAGGGGCAGCCAGTGAGGGCGATAAGCCTGTGAGCAACCAAAATACTCTCTAATAAGGACATTGAGGCTGTTTTGTTTTGTTTTGCTTTGCCCTAACTCTTTTAGATGTCACCATGTCACCATGTCCTGGACAAAATGAAGAGACAAGGACAAGATAAATTAGAAAAGCATTGGACGAACACAGTGAGGACTGGGATGCTGACATTAACTGGCTGTTGGGTTTTAGATGAATCAGTGCCCCTTTCTGGGGCCCCAATTTTATGTTTCTGAGATGAGGGGACTTCACGTTTCTGTATTTCATTTAATATTTGCAGAAATGCAACCCCATAGCCTGTGCAGTCTCCTGCAGCTTTGCTCAGGTTTTCTTCATGGGAACTGATGGTTCTAATTCAAAAGCCCTGTTTATCTTGTTAACTCTTGGATGGAGTTCTCAGAACCTACGTAATCCCACACAGTTGGGTTCCCGGTAGGGCAACTAATATGTCACACAGTCCAGGACAGTTTAAAAGTGAATAGGAAGGGGAGGAAATGTATAAAAATAGGCCCCGACAGTAGGCCCAAGGGGACGGCTGCCATCACCTGCCTGACGGGCCCCCCCACTGCGAGCACCACAGGAACACACAGCAACCCCTCAGAGGACATATTTAAAATATTAACCACCTCCTACCTGGGAATGCCCCTCAGAATGTTAATTAATGTTTTCTGTGTTATCTGATTATATAAAGCAACCATTAAAAAATGTTTGCCATTTTACATCTGGATTTGAAAGAAACCGTGACTATTCTCATAAGTCAAAGGGACTACAAATCCACTTGTTAGGATCCCACCCAGACTCTGTCTGCTGTCTGCTTAAAGGTAAAATTCATGCCACTGGCCTCGGAGCAGGGGCCATGAAGGGCACTGGCCACACTGGGTGAGCATGACCTCACTGGGAAGTGGCAGCCTCCTGGCCACCAGACCCTTCCCAATGACTTCCACTGCAGAACCTCTTCTAGGGAGGGTTACTACCTTTCCAGCAATCAGCATGGCTCCCTGGAGACTACAGTGTAGACAAATGATGATTTGGAAATTAGAAATATGGCTCGCTGCAGAAAAGGGCAAGTGAGGTAACCCCTTTACTGGCAACAAGATAGGCCCTATTCTGTCTCCCCTTTCTTTAGGTTGAAAAACAAAATAAAAATACATTAAAACCTAATTCTAAAGGTGCTGGTTTCCTACTAGTTATTGTATTTACTGACTGACCATTTTAAAACTGAGGGGATATTTTGACAGTCTTTGTGTCAAAAAGCAATCGATGAATTTAAATATCTCTTAACTCACAATATTTTTTATCAGGAGTGTGGTTTCCTATTTGCAATCTTAGGTCAGATTTAAAGGCAATTACTTGAGTTTATTTTAACCAGTTGTTTTTCCTCCTGAATTGTGATTTATAATATTTAATTTCTTAATGGGGCATATTGTTCATTGTTATGCAGTTAAAAGTCATAAAGATGGGATTCACCTATGTTTATTTTATGAAAAATTTATTTTCAATTCACCTTTGAATATTCTCTGAGGCCACTGATTCAGAGTTTGGTTCTAGAGCATCTTTTCTCAAGCCAGGCTCACGTGTGATACTCAGGAGGCCTATAAAACCCTTGAGATTGTATGAAAAAAATTGTATCTTTGTATGATTTTTCCCTGTGGGAGACTATATGGCTTCATGAAATTTCAAAAGAGGTTCATTAAAAAATGTCACCAATTACTGTTAGTGTCATCACAAATTAATGAAGAAAGGCAATTCTATTCATTACGCATTTCGCTTGCCACACTTGGGGATTCAGGTAACAAAAAAAATCTCTGTATTACAAAATGAAGCAAGAAGGAAGGTTAAAAAAAGGCATTTGAAAAATTTTACAAATCGCATGATGGGGCAGCATATTTTCTCGAAGAAAGACGTAAAGGTGCAATATTCAAACTCAACACTGCGCATGTATGTGATCGTATTCTTCACCACGCGGGAGGAAATGATTCCAGTTGAATATGATCATGACTTTCGGTTAAGTTCACTAGAGCTGTCTGAGCCTTTTATTTTAGAATTTAAAAGTAATAAAGACATAGTTTGGATGAGACCCAGTCCATATTGGATATATACAGAGCAGTATAGTCCAAAGCTGAGAGCGGTGGGATGCGTGTGACTGTTACGCAAAAATAAATGAACAAATAAAAGAAACATCATTTGGGACATGTAGGTGTAGAGAATCTCAGCATTTCTTTCATCATATCATTCTCTTGGTTTTTAAAAAAGGGTTGTTTGATCATGAATAGTTCCTACAGCGGGTAGATTTAGAAATGTTTAGATTCCCCAATATCCCTTCATTCACCCTGTAACTAGGAAGCAGCACCAGTCAGCATCTCGAGTGCTCACCACATTTGGACAAATCTTGGCTCCCCACCCACCCTGCTGCACAAACCTGTAGGCTTTCAAAGACTTGCCCATGCAGGGTCCCTCTAGGATTAAGGGAGGACCTAGCTGGACTACTTAAGAGCTTAGGTAACATGGAGCTAGACACGGATTTTAAGTTTTAGCATTAAAATGAATTAAGTACATTGAATTTAAAGAGAGAATGATTCAGTTTAAATACAATGATCAATAGATAGGGAGACAATTGTTACAATAAGAACGAATTGAATACATCTGGAAGCTTCTAAATAGAACAGTTATAATAGCTTTCAAAAAGTAAAAATAAAATTCAAAATAAAGAATGACTTTTTGTCTGAATGGAATCTGTCAAAGAAGAAGACAGAAGCTCCCCTTTCAAAATGTTGATTGTGGGAGGTTTTCAGGAAGACACAATGACGCTCTGGTAACACTCACCAGTGGAAGGATATGATATTAAATGTTTTCTTTGTAACTTTGATATTACTAATGGTTTCAGAAATTAATAATTGAGAAATGTGCATATTCTTGGGTAGAAAGACACTGAAAAAGAAAGTTTTATGATGACACAGTTTTCTAATAATCAATTATTTTATTCTATGAATTAAAACTTTAAACCAAATCTCAATTAGGAAATAAATGTTTGACCTTGAAATCATAAAGAGTTTCTGTCCTAAATGTTTCTTCTTTCCACAAAAATATACAATAATAGATGAAATATCTGTGTCTTTGGAACTCATAAATAAGCGAAGATTATTAACCAATTAAAAGAAAAATGTAGTCTCTTTTATTCTCCTTCAAAAGACTAAAAGAATCAATACCCATTTTAGGGGGGCAGGCGGGGATATACCCATGCACAGTGTTATCTGCACGAATATTACTTCTAAATCAATCTAGGCATGAATATATATATTTTAAATTAGACTTAGCATCTTATTTTAAAACTTGGATTTTTACTAAATATATGTATATATTTTACTGTGTATATATATCACAAAGATCTTTTCATACCAATAAACATGGAGCTGCCTCAATAATAATTATTGGGTAGCAAAATAATAGGCATAATTAGAGAGGCTCAAATACAGGAATGCAGCAACAGTTACTTAGCACTTTAGGGCAAAACTTTTTTTTTTTTTTTTTTTTTACCCACATTCCTCACTCAGTTTGTAATTCCAACATCCAGTTGTCTGTTTTGGGTTTGGTATCAATAAAATGGTCTCAGCTCCCTCTCCTATTTCATCTGGAAATATATCCAGCATTTGTGAAAGACAAATACTTTTCCAGGTCATTAGTGCCTTGCTCTAAAGTGTGACTCTAAAGCCATCCAGGAGTTTCTGACCAGCCGTCAGAGACACCAGTCTCTACTGTCCTCCCCAGGGCAAGCATTTTAGGAGGTAATGGACTTATCTCAGTTCTTCCTAGGCTCAAAGCATTTAGGGGATTACTCTTATCTTTATATGCCTCTCCCAGAATAGAGCCCAGGGCTTGGCACAGAATAGCTGATACTCAACATGTTTAATGAAAAACAAAACATGAATGTTCTCAGTGATACAATTCTTTACCCATGAAAGTGGCTATAAGGTTAATTCATTTGGTCTAGCGCTTCACCCTAACAAGGCGATTTTTCCTCCTAAGACCGGGACTTCTGCTTTAACTTAGAATCTAGCTCTGTACAATTGTTATCAGCTATCTAGAACACTGTGATGCAAAGAATTCTGAGGCCTTTCTGGGACAGGCAGTAAGTTGGGCTGCGGCGCAGGAAGAGGCAATGAGAGACAGCATACTAGGGTGGCTGAGAGCTTGGGTTCTGAGCTAAACCACATGATTTTGGATTGTGGGTCCGCTTTTATATACATCCTAGCTGTGTGACTTTGGTATGTTTCTTAATCTCTCTGTAACCGAATTCTGTCTTTGCAAAACAGGGATAATAATAGCATGCATCTCGTAGGGTCTTAGAGGATAAAATGAGGTAACCCAGGTACAGTGCTTAGTGCTGGCCCCTGGCGAATCCATTAGTACTGTGTCGTCCGACAATCCTGTTGTGAAACAATGCATACAATAGTAAACTCAGAGAAGATGGAAGCTAACAGAATACTTTTTGGGAATTTTTATCATAAACCTTAAGATAACAATTCTGAAGGGAAAGATCAAGGATAGCAACAGAAGTAGAAGACCCTAATGTAGAAGACACTGTGGATCGGCTATCTTGAAAGGCACTAAAGATGTCCCACAAATAATAACTTTGGGGTTGGGAGGGATCATTCTTCCTTGCCTCCAGCCTGGAAATCTCTATACTGTGCCTTTGGGTCACACAGGTATAGCTAATAGTGTCTTACTGATATCTGCTTTTATCTGGTTTCTTCTAGGCGAGGACAATGTTCCTTATAGTTTGTTGTACATGTAGATGGCGACAGCTGGAAGAGGGTGGGGGTCCATGCATGGTTTTGATGAACTTTCACCTCACACATTCATTACTTATATTTGATGACATCCACCTCATTTACCTTTGTCAAAAGTAAACCCATTGTTAGAAAGTGAAATACCTGGAGATACTGTCATGTGAATCTAAACTATCCATCCTGTCGGCTGTCTGTGCACCTGAAGCAGCTCCGGGATGCTCGTCAATGGTGTCCAGTCCCGACTCTCTGGAAAGGTTCATGATGTGGTTCTGATAGTACATGTGGATGCTCTCCCGAGTTGGAACATTGCCCTGAGGAGAATGAGACATTGCCACAGTTCTTATGGAGGCATCTACCTGTATAGCCACCTGGCATTTCTCAACGCAGACAGCTTTTCGTACCCATGCATGCCGGGATAAGGATTAGGACCATGCTAGGAAAGTGGGGATTCATGTCAACTCATTTCATAAGTGGTTTCCAACATTACTAGGTAGATCTAAGTAAATGTCTTCTTATAGGTAGATAATTTTGCCAAACCATAGTAACTTTTCAAGAAATGAACTATTATTTTTAAATACAGTCTTTAAATCATAGATTTTGTTATTCTGCGTATGTCCTACTTTTTCTTATAAAAAAGTTTTAGATCAAACTTTCCAGACTTCAGTGTTCAGGAGGGAGAAAAAAAACACCACTTTCTACACTTTCTAGACTAAAACTATAATTCTCTATTAGATATAGGGATATAGAACAAAGCAAAGTCTGTACACCTGCAAACTGTGGTGAGGGGAGGGATAGGATGAATAAAGTTGCCATTCTGTGATGTGTGTGTGTAGGTGCATGTGCATGACATTTAATTATTTTAATTCTTAGTGTGGAATAGATTTAAATATACAGAAAAGCAAAGGGGTTATGCCACAACTGCCTGGAAAGAAAGGGCTTTGTCTTATCCTACCTGGAGTTTTGGACATTGACTTTTAATGTCTTCTTAATGTGGGAAGGAGCAAAAAGAATTACACCAGCAGTGTTACCTTCTTAATTTCTCTGGTCAGCATGCATCGTTCAATTCTCAGAACTGTAGATATATCAATATGCTCCCTTGAAATGGAGTTAAGCCAAGTAGTGAAACTGTCCACTGTTGCCAGAAATAGGACCCAGGTAAATTTCAAAATATTAAATATCCTCTTGATGATGTTATCTAGGAGGAAGAAAGCCAACAAGATGTTAAAGGAACGAAATACCATTGATTTTGCTTTTCCGTAGCTCTGCGATGTTTTACCAAAGCTGGACCTGGCTCTTGGCCTGTGCATCTAATAAGGCATATGACTCAGATACTCATCACGCACAGAGGAGAGCTGCCATGCAGGCAGCTTTTGTGGGGCTTTGCACACTCGCAGTGGCAGACCAAATCAGGATAGAACTTGTAATCTTTAGTGGAAATAGCAAGCAGAGCGGCTCCCTATGCAGCTGACCCTTGAACAACATGGGTTTGGACTGCGTGGATCCACTCTACGCGTGGATTGTTTTCAGTAAAAGGAACTCCAAACGTGCCTGCCTCTTCTGTTTCCCCTTCCACCTTCTCTCCTCCACGTCTTCTGCCTCTGCCACCCCTAAGACAGCAAAACCAACCCCTCTTCTTCCTCCTCCTCTTCAGCCCACTCAAGGGAAAGATGACGAGGATGACAGCTTTATGATGGTCCACTTCCATTTACTGAATAGGAACTATATTTTCTTTCTGATTTTCTTCATGACATTTTCTCTAGCTTCCTTATATAATATGTGTATATAGTGACATCTGATGTTCTGTGTGACAATTTCCCACCTGTGCTGTCACTACCCTGGTGACACCCAAACCTCAAAACCATGTCACACCTAACAGTCTTCCATGAGGTACATTTAGGAAGCAAGGAAAAGACAGGGTATCTTTTGCTGAGCAAGGAGGCACAGGAAGAGAACGGCCACTGCTTGAAGCTGAATGAAGTGAGTCACTGTGGCTACTGAACAAGAGATGCCACGAGCACCTATGTTTCCCTCTCCACCCCTCCTCACATCCTTTACAAAATCTCAAGCAAGGTATGTATTTCTCACAATCGTTCAGATAGAGTCTCTAGCTGCTCTGTGTAGACATAAAGGGGAAGCTTGGCTCTGGAGGATGAAAGGCTTGGAGTTACACCCATCAATGAACTTTAGCAGCTCCTTATATTTTCGACAGGTATTTTTCTCATATCCACAATTGTTTTCTTAGAAATGATGAAGATGAACATTATTATGGCATAGTTTTGCTACAGTGGGCCTGATGGTAAGGCTGCAGCCACTGCACTGGAGACATGAATCACAGGCGCTTTGTGAACCTGGGTGACGACTCACCAACACGGAAAGTGAGGACTCGAGTTTAACCACAGGGGCAGTAGGGCACAGTGGTTAAGAGCACACACTCTGGATTCAGACTCCTTGGGTTCAAATCCCAGCTCTACTCTTTAGTGGTTATATAGGCTTGGTTAATACAACTAAGAGGTTAAGTCGATTAATCTCTCTCTGCCTCAGTTCCCTGTTTTGAGAGAGTTAAACAAGTTAATATACTCCAAACTCAAAAAAGTGCCTGAGAAACAAGACACGTGATCTGAAGTGTTGGCAGCTGTTCGGTGTGAGGCTTTGCAGCAATAAGAGTGTCCAGGTCCACATATATGTGTGTCCAATGACCTAGAATTGGAAGTCTGGGTTTGAGGACTGGCACGGTGGAGGGCATTAGGTGGCCTTCAGTAAGTCTCCTTTCATGCCAGCAGAGGGCAGACTTGGAAGCATTTGTGTGGGGACACAAAGAGCCTGACGCCTGGCCTGCTGATAGATAACCGCATAGGCAGTCCAAAGCAGACGAAGAAATAACCGCCTAGGCGCTCCAAAGCAAATGAAGAAATGGCATGATTAGAGAGGGCTAGAGAGCATCGAGTTCATTTCATTTGGAGGCTTTGGCCTTTTTCTCTTCCTGCATAAAGACACCTTCCTCCAAATCACATACTATGAAGAGCCCAAATGGCACTGTGGCTGGACCTGGAGTTAGAAGACAAGGGTTCTATCCCTGACTCTCTTACTTATCTGTGGAATCCAGAACAAGTCACCAACTCACTGAGCTTGGTTTTCCCCTCCTAAAATGAAGAGTTTGGCCCTAACCTTCTAGAGTATCTCTAATTTCCCCAGTCCTACTTATCTCTCATTTACCTCCTCCTCTCTGTGTTTTTTAAAAATAATTGCCCGTATTTTTTGTGTGTGCCTTCATTCTGATGGCTTCCATGGGACATTAAGAATTTGCTCCCTAAAAGCCTCTTTCATAGGTGCTTGCATAAAGGAATTTACAAACTGACGCTAATTCAACATTTTATCCAACTGCATAAAGTCCAGACCTGCTTTTCAGAGTCATTTTGCAATTTCAGTGGAGATGAGATTCCAAGGGATACTGATTATTTACTCATAGTCCAGAAAACAGTGTTCAATTCACGATTTTTCAGGCAGCCTTCCATTTATACCATCTGGGCAGGTATCATTTTCAAAGTTCCCACAGCTCATATTTGTCTTTATTTTGTTACCTGGTCCATCGGATTTCTTTTTGATTGGTTCATCCTCCCGGTCTTCCCATTCCACAGGACCTGCCAAGTGTGTTCAATAAAGATGAGTTAAATTCCATTTAGGGTAAATTAAATGCCAATGTTACTCTTCTAGATTAAAAGGAATTTTATAATTAACTCTAGGACATTCTGTCTATTTCAAGAGTTCCTCAGGAAAAGTTGTTAGAATTCATAGCTCTTAGATTATTTTACTCCACGCCAGCATAAAAATTATGTAAACCAAGGATGTGTAAACTACATTTGCTGGTGGGTACTGGCCAGTACTGGTGGGCTGACTGTTGTCAAATGGCCTGTGAGTTCAGAATGGCTTTTATATTTTTAATAGTTGAAAAATCTAAAGGAGAATAATATTTGGTGCATGTGAAAATTATGTGAAATTCAAATTTAACAGTCATGCCCATTTGTCTGTATATTATCTATAGCTGCTTTTGCCCTATAATGGCAGATTTGAGTTGCAACAGAGACTTCATGAATAGTAAACTTTAAAATATTTACTATCAATGCTGGGTGCAGTGGCTCATGCCTGTAGTCCCAGCACTTTAGGAGGTTGAGGAGAGAGGATAGCTTGAGCCCAGGAGTTTGAGACCAGCCTGGGCAACACAGTGAGACCTCGTCTCTACAGAAAATCAAAATATTAGCTGGGTGTGGTGGTGCGCACCTGTGGTCCCAGCTATTTGGGAGGCTGAGGGTGGGAGGATTGCTTGAACCTGGGAGCCGTGATTGTGCCACTGCACTCCAGCCTAGGCAAAAGAGTGAGACCTTGTCTAAAATAAATAAATAAATAAATAAATTTGCTATGAGGTTCTTTATATAAAATGTTTGTCATATCTTAAAATGACATAGATTTCATTTCATTTCATAGCCTCTTATTTAAGGCTAAAATGGTCAGATCTAGCAAATGAAAGTGCAGGATAGCCAGTTAAATTTGAATGTAAGATAAACAAGGAATTTTAAATTTAAGAACATTTAAAAATATATTTAGGAGAGATAAGTGCAGATTCCTTACAAGCACGTATTGTGTCATGGTAAGGTCTGGGATTCTGGTGAACCCATCACCAAATGGCAAACATTGTACCCAACAGGTAATTTTTCAACCCTCAATCCCCCTGTCCCCAACTCTCCCGCATTTGATAATCTCCAGTGTCTATGACTGCCCTCCGTATGCCCATGTGCACCCATTGCTTAGGTCCCACTGATAAGTGAGAACATGAGGTATTTGACTTTCTGCATTATTTCAGTTAGGATAATGGCCTCCAGTTCATCCATGTTGCTGCAGAAGACATGATTTCATTCATTTTTATGGCAGAGTAGTATTCCATGACATATACATATATATCATTTTCTTTATCCAGTCCTCCGTTGATGGACACTTAGGTTGATTACATATTTATGCTATTGTGAATAGTGCTACAATAAACAAGTGAGTGCAGGTACCTTTTTGATATAATGATTTTCTTCCCTTTGAATATATACATAGTACTGGGACTGCTGGATTCAAGGGTAGTTCTATGTTTAGTTCTTTAAGAAATCTTCATTTTTTTGGAGGTGTTAATTTTATTTATTTGGGTACCAGTGATTGATTCCAAATAAACCTTTTTACAAAAAGGATATAAGGTGGTTTAGGGTTACATATGAAATATAACAGGATAACAGGTAGATGAGAAAGTAAAATGAAAAAATCAGGTTAGGAGACACAAAATAGACCCAGGGATGAGGCTAGAACATTTATAATTTGGTGTTGATGCTGTCATCTGATAGAGGATGTTGTTCATACTGTTGCTCTGAGGAAGTACTTCTTGAGAATTTTCAAATAATGATGTGAAGTTTGAGGTAGGTATCTTAAATCTTCATATTTTTAAAGTATAAGTATGTTCCATGAAATATGTCCAGATTATACTTAAGCTAAACATTATTTGTTATGTTAAAAACTCAAACTGGGCTTCATATATATATAAAGGATATATATATGTATATATGAATATATGAACATGTGTGTGTGTGTGTGTGTGTGTGTGTGTGTGTGTGTGTATATATATAAAGCCCAGGTAACATATAGAGAGAATATATATATCATATATATTCTCTGTGTGTGTGTATATATATATATATAATATATATATCTCATGTATATATGTCCTATATATATTCTGTCTGTGTGTGTGTGTGTGTGTGTGTGTATGTGTGTGTGTCTCTCTCTCTATATATATATATATTTAATATATATATATTTAATATATATATATATATATATATATATATATATGAGTCAGGTCTTGCTCTGTTGCCCACATTGGAGTGCAATGGTGTGATCATAGCTCACTGCAGCCTTGAACTCCATGGCCCAAGTGATCCTCCCTCCTCAGCCTCCCAAGTAGCTAGGACCACAAGTGTGCAACACCACACCTGACTATATTAAGAAAAAATCTTTTTAGAGATGTTGCTCGGGCTGGTCTCAAACTCCTAGGCTCAAGTGATCCTTCTACCGCAGCGTCCCAAGTTGCTGAGATTACAGGCGTGAGCCACAGCTCCTGGCTCAGTTTCCTGCATTTTATCTGGTTACCCTATCTAAGGTCATTCATCATCTGACTCTTCTCAAACTTATTTTCTGCCATCCTCTTTACTACTGCTGCTCCACATCTGGTCTTGACCAGCTACGCTGACCTGCTCTTTATTTTTTATGCATGGGCTTGCTTTCTTCTGCTAGAATGTCAGGCTGTGTGCAAATACTCCCTTCTTCATGGAGCGTTCCCTGAAGACATACTTAGCTACAAGAAATCCTTTCTCCCTCAGGTCCCACATTACTTTATCTCTACTTTTTAAAATGGAACTTTGCAGTTTTGATATCATTAGGAATTTTTTCCCTATACTTATCTTGCCTACCAGTTACAATGAAAGGCTTTAGAACAAAGAAGTCTAGTAGGAATTTCAGACCCACTACTCACTGAATGGCTGTGTGACCTCAGGCAAGTTGCTTCTTTCTCTGGGACCTTATTTGCTCCTCTGTAGAGCAGGGATAATAAAATGACCCTGTGCTGTTGCAAGGATTGAATTAGTTACTACAGTATACATAAGGCACATATGACAACAGCTGGCACTTCAGAAGAATGGGATCTATGTGCTTCATCTATCTGGAAGACATGACGCCTCGTACCAAGAAAGTGCTGAGTAAATATTCATTAAAAGAGTATCTTTAAATTATTGCTGTCTTTGATTGGTAGGTTAAGAGTGCTGCCTGTGCACAATAAATAATCTTCATGACACAGAGCAAGGAGCTATTTTCAAGATGACCAAAGAACAAATTTTTGTAACTGATCGAAACATTCCAGAAGGACAAATGTCTGAGAACAGCAAACACAATTCTGAAAAAAAAAGGTAGTGAGAGGAGTTTGCCTCACTAAAAATTAAAACGAACTCTATAGTTACTAGACTCAACAGTATGTGGCACTGACCCAGAGCGAGACAATACAAGGGAAGATCAAAATACAGAGTCTGAAAACATACCCGAGAAGAAAGAGAGCCTAACACTGACAAATGAGGCATTTAAATCCAGTAGGAAAAGGATGAATCATCTTAATAAACTGGAATAACGTAATTGTCTATCCATCTAAAAGTGAACAAATTAGATCTCCACTTCATAGAATAAAAATTTAAGATGTAGCCGGGTGCGGTGGCTCATGCCTGTAATCCCAGCACTTTGGGAGGCCGAGGCGGGAGGATCACAAGTAGACCATCCTGGCCAACATGATGAAACCCGGTCTCTATTAAAATACAAAAAATTAGCCAGGCGTGGTGGTGCGTGCCTGTAATCTGAGCTACTCAGGAGGCTGAGGCAGGAGAATTGCTTGAACCCGGGAGGCGGAGGTTGCAATGAGCTGATATTGTGCAACTTCACTCAAGCCTGGCAACAGAGCAAGACTCCATCTCAAAAAAAAAAAAAAAAAATTAAGATGTAAGTAAAATTAATAGAAAATCTGGGAAACATCTGCATCATATTTGGGAGGAGAGATTTTTTTTTTTTTTTCTGAGGCAAAGTCTCACTCTGTCACCCAGGCTAGAGTGCAGTGGTGCGGTCTCAGCTCACTGCAACCTCCACTTCCCAGGTTCAAGTGATTCTCCTGCCTCAGCCTCCAGAGTAGCTGGGATTACAGGTGTGTGCCACCATGCCCAGATAATTTTTTGTATTTTTAGTAGAGACAGGGTTTCACCATATTGGCCAAGCTGGTCTCGAACTCCTGATCTCGTAATCTGCCTGCCTCGGCCTCCCAAAGTTCTGGGATTACAGGGTGAGCCACCGTGCCCAGCCAAGAGACTTTCTTAAAAGCAAGATGGAAACCTAGAAACTGCAAGGGGAAATTTAGACCCATTTGACACAAGAAAAAAAATAAAAATTGCTTAGACCACATATACCATAACTAAATCAAAATATAAGTCTTGGGTTGGAAAAAACATCTGAAACATACAAAAAAGGGATAATCTCAAATTGCACTGAAATTGGCACACTGGTCTGAAGTTTATGGAAGAAGTCTGAGCTAATGTATTTAAAACTACGAGAGTGGATGAGAAAACCTAGGGGGTGAACATAAATGAAGAAGTTTCCATAGACAAGTCCTGGAGTATTACAGTGTTAAGGGAGATAGGGATGACCAGCGAGGCAGGAGGAGAACTAAGTTCGAGTGTGTTTGGAAAACCAAGTGGACAGCATGTGTCCAGGATGCAGTGATTTTTTTTTTTTTTTTTTGAGACAGAGTTTTGCTCTTGTTGCCCAGGTTGGAGTGCAATGGCATGATCTTGGCTCACCACAATCTCTGCCTTCCGGATTCAAGCGATTCTCCTATCTCAGCCTCCCGAGTAGCTGGGATTACAGGCATGCACCACCACACCCAGTTAATTTTGTATTTTTAGTAGAGATGGGGTTTCTCCATGTTGGTCAGGCTTGTCAAACTCCAGACCTCAGGTGATCTGCCCACCTTAGCCTTCCAAAGTGCTGGGATTACAGGCGTAAGCCACCGCGCCCGGACTCCAGGAGGTAGTGATTAACTGTATTGGGTGCTGATCAATATGAAGGTCATTGCTGGTCATTGGTGACCTTGATCAGATCAATTTGGATGGAGAGCTGGGAACAAAAGGCTAATTGGAGTGGATTTAAGAGAGAACGGGAAAGAAGGAACTGGAGACTGGGTATAGATGACTCGAGGTATGTGCTGCAATAGGAGCAGATGGAGGAAGATGTAATGGGGCTGTAGCTGGAGGAGTGTGAGTTCTAGTGAGGGTTTTGTTTTGTTTTTTAAGATGGAGAAATAGCAGCAGGTGTTTATGCTGATGGAAAGACTCCAGTAGAGAGGAAGAGATTGATGATGTAGGAAAGAGGAGAAACGCTGAAAGTGAGTTGCTGAGCAGGCAAGGGAGCTCGGCAGCTGGAGCCTCTCCAGGCAGTCTCTGAGGGGAGACGGGATTGGACTGAGTCCTGGAACAGAGTTGGGGTGAGCGCCCTGACACTGGCCTTGGATGACCGCTCGAAAGATCCCTCAGATAGGGGACAAGCCAGAGATTGGCTTGGATTTGCTGAAGCTTCCCTCTGCTCCCCAAAAGCAGATTCCAATTTGGATTTCAACAGATGGCTCAGAGGAGAGAGGGTATTCTGGGGGGTACTGGCATAAGCATGGGGCCCTCAGACATTGAAACTGACTGAGGAAAAATGGGCAGGAAGATGTGGGTAAAGCTAGGTGGGTGGGCAGGGGTGGCACTGAGAAGATGCCATAGGCAGAAGGCAGCCCCTGAGGCCTTCTCACCTACCTAATCAGCCCAGGCAGCTGTGGCTGCACTGTACCACCTCCCAGATTAAGTGAGTGCTGAGCACAGAGATTAGAATCATGAATAAGGGGCTCAGTCCTTGCCTTCAGGAGCTCAGGCTGAGAGGATTCCAGTAACCACCATCTAGGTTGGTGTTTAAAATTTAAAACTCTTGCTTTCCGCTGGACACGGTGGCTCATGTGTTTAATTCCAGCACTTTGGGAGGCTGAGGCGGGAGGATCACTTGAGGCCAGGGGTTGGAGGCTGCAATGAGCTATGATCATTGCACTGCACTCCACCTTGGGTGACAGAGCAAGACCCTGTCTCAAAAAACAAAAACGAAAACAAAAATGTTTTCTCCTGGCCCAGCATACTTGGGTGAGTCTGCTGGAGGCAATGGATGCTGCAGCCAATCAGACCCCTGGTAGCAGAGCCTGGGCCCACCAAGGGCCCAGCAGAGGCAATGTGGAGTACAGGGCCTGCTGGTCCTCTGGTCACACCCACTCATGCTGGTCTCCACATGCCCTTCTGTGTCCCCAGAAGTCGACAGTGTGGGGAGTTGGAGTGACCCAGCTGGATGTGACCCCCAAGACAGAATGGTGCTGGACTCGGGGGCTCAGGCGTATGATCAGGTGCCCACCAGCCCACCTACCAGTCTCCTGTCCCTGCGTCATAGGCTGAAGCCCTCAGACCGAGATGGGCCACCACTGTATCCCTGGTCTCAGTCCCTGGCCTTGCCCCTGGCTCTGGCAGTCCCCCCAGCACTGCAGCCCCAGCCTGAGCAGCAGCCTTTCTCACAGATGCACCTGGGCCACCGTGGCCACATGCATGGCAGTGAGAGCACCTACTCTGTAAATAGTACTGGCCGGCGGGGGCGTGGCACCCTGGGACGGCCTCCACCTGGACGGCGACGGAACCCAGGTGGGGGCACCCTGCGGCCCGCAGCCTCCCTGCCTCACATTGCTAAGACTCAAAGCGATGCAGGCCACAGTGCCAGCAAGAGCCCCTGCATGTTGGTGGCCCTGCGGCCAACCAACGTGGACCGTGAGGGAGACAAATTCTTTCAGTCGCATTACACCTACAATCCACAGTTAGAGTACCAGGAGCCCATGCCCACGGCTGTGCTGAAGTACTGCGAGGCCTCTGGACAGTTCATCCATCAGGCAGTTGGCATCATTGAGGCTGTTCTGGAGAAGTTTGGAAACCATGAACACTTTGAGGCTGCCACCGGGAGGCGGCTGCTCACCAAGTGCCAGATATGGTCCATTGTGCGCAAATACATGCAGAAGGAGGGCTGCGTCGAAGAGGTTGTGGTGCAGCTGAGTGAAGACCTGCTGTCCCAGGCAGTGATGATGGTGGAGAACAGCCGGCCCACATTGGCGGTCAACCTGACCAGAGCCCGCCAGTACTGGCTGGAGGGATGCTGTGGCATGAAATAGGTCAGGGTGTGGGTATCCGGGCGGATGGGTTGGCATGAAAGGGGCCTGGCAGCTGGGAGGCGTGGGAAGGAGGAGCTCCACTAACTCCCCCTTTTGTTTCTCCCCTGTCCCTCCCGAGGTCGGGGCTTTTCCTTCCTGAGCAGCCACCTCCGCCCTCTGGCTCACAGAGGTAGGCCAGAACATGCCTGCCCACGCTCTGGGCTCGCCTTCATCTCTTGGTCCTTTCGGGTATATTTTTCTCTCTCCACTTCCTCTCCGACTTCTCTCGACAGTGGACAGGCCAGAGGGAGAACGCTCAGGGTCCCACCAGGCCAACCACCACGCGGGCCCTCCAGGGTGGATGGAAGGCCAGATCCTGGGAATGGACTTCGCTTGAGGACACACGGCGCCTGGTTTAGGAGGCGACTGGCCAGGCTGGGCAGGAGGGTGCAGGGCACTAACCACTATTTCTATCTGTCTGTCCCTCTTCCTCGAGAATCCTGTTGCTCTGGACAAGAGGTGGTTTTTACCGGGGGCATCAGCGTGACTGTTCAAAATAATATGGGCACCCAGGATTTTGAGCAGGTTGTATATGTATTCTTGTGTTCAGGAGGGCTGGGGGCAATGTCGGTTCGGGAGAGTTCATGCACGTGTGTGGGTGCGTGGGTGTAGAGTGGTGGGCGGATGGGTGGGAGAGGATTCATATATGTGAGCAACTGTGGATCCTTGGGTGCGAGTCCACCGGAGGAGGGGCTTCACGCTGCCTGGGGCTGGAAGAGCTTGTGTGCGAGCCTGTGTTCGGCAGCATGAGGATGGAAGTGTCGCGGCCAGAGCGCCGGCCAAGTGGAGCAGGGCCAGGGCTGGGCTCGCAGGCGGGTCCCCGAACGCCCCGCCCAGCGCTGCCTCCCTTCGCCTTCCCCGCAGGCACCCACTACCTGCGGGGCGGTAACAACGCGCGCCAGCCGTGGCACAACACGGAGGGCCGGCTGCGGTACGGGCTACGGCCGGCGAACCCCACGAGGAGGGCCTGGCCACCCTGCACAGCGTGCTGCTCCGCAAGCAGCCGTCACCGTGGCGCGCTGCGCAGCTCTACCATACCAGCCGCCACGCTGTGCGCATGTCCTTCCGCCAGCTCTTCCAGGACCTGGCGCGCTACGTGCGTGACGCCGACGTGCGCTGGGAGTACTGCGCGCGCGCGCCAAGCGCGGCCAGACAGACACCCCGCTGCCAAGTTGTTTCAGCAAGGACCAGGTGTACCTGAACGGCATCCTGTGCATTCTGGGACATCGCCAGACCATCGATTTCCCGCTGCTGACCTCACCGGGCAAGGTGTCCTATGAGGATGTGGACCACCTGCGGCCCCATGGGGTGCTGGATAATACCCGGGTACCCCACCTTATGCAGGACCTGGCACGCTACCGGCAGCAGCTGGAGCACATCATGGCCACCAACCGGCTGGATGAGGCGGAGCTGGGTCGCCTGCTGCCCGACTGATGTAGGTTGAGGGCTGCAGACAGAAGCCCTGGACAGAAGCTCCAGATAGGCCCCCAGAGCATGAAGCTGTTTGCTCTGTGCTTCCACGGCCTGGGTGTTTCTTGGGGGGTGTTGGGAGGGCAGGAGCATTCCTTGAGAAGGAGTGGCAACATCAAAGGGTTTGTGTCCCTTGTTAGCCTCCCTGGGGCCTGGGGACCTGCAGCAGCATGTCTGGCAAACTGAGTCGCCCTCCTGCCTCCAGCTCTCTGTTGAGCAGAGGGAAGGCATGGGGGCAGGAAGGGAGCTGAGCATTGATGGGGATGAGGGTGGTTTGGGAATAGAAACTTGTTCTTGCATGAGATGGCTTTGCTTGTCGCCGTACTCCAGTCTCTCCCTTCCCTCACCTGTCCCCTTGGTGCTCCTTCAGCATTCGTGCTGTCTGCCTCTCACTGGGTCCTGATGGGGGCTGGGATCCCTTCTCCTGGGGTGATTGATGGCCTGAGCCTGGGGTCTGGTAGTAGAGACCCAGCTGGTCTGGGGTGTGCTTTCCAACATTTTGCCTCTCTCACTGGTCATGTATTTATTCCATATTAATATGGTCTACTTCCTGTGGCTGGGAGCAGCAGCTCCTGAAGGTTCCATGGCAGGGAACAAGACACTCCTTCTGGAAGGCACCGATTTTCCTAGCCCCACTCCCATTACACGCACACCCCCCCGCCCCGCCCCCCCCCCCCACACACACAGTGATTCAGGCCTTGTGAATCAAACCCAAGAGCTCCCTTGGCCCTGTCCCCACTCCCTCCACTGGCCTATGCTTTTCCTGTCTTTGCCCACACCCTCACAGCTGGTCTCTGGCAGAGGCTGGCATAGCCTAGGAGCAGCTGCAGTTGTGCCTGAGGGACAGGCCCTAGAGTTTGGCGGCCCAAGTCCTAAACCCCTCCTGGACCAGGTGAGGTGCAGAGCGCCTTTTGTGTAAGTTACTGGTCAGAATCCTCACTAAGCTCCCAGTCCAGAGGGAAGCCAGACAATTAAAACAGTAATGACAAAAAAAAAGAAAAAAAAAAAAGGGATAAGAAGCCTGACATAAATAGCATGAATTGATAAGAACAAACAACCCGACAGAACGATGCGGGAAAATGCTAAAAATGTTTAAATCCTAGACTTGAAAAGAAAAAATCGCCAACAAAATGCGAAATAAAAATGCTCAGTTTAATTAGTTAAGAATTCAACTACATTCAAATGAAAATAAAAGCCATTTGTCATCCTTAGAAAGAAAAATGATAAAAACAGGAGTAAAATCCTGTGGCGTGAGGCTAAAGGAAATTGGACACTCTTGTCCCTCACATGGAGGAGGGCAAAGTACTAAAACCTTTCAGAAAAATATCTATTAAAGTAAAAACAGGCACACTCTAAATAAGTCATCCCACTTTTGCGAATCTGTTCTGTGGAAAATGCATGTTCTTCCTAACCTTTGCTAAGCATTTAAATACACTCATATGTATTATGACATATAAATGTTTGTGCAGTGATATCTATTACGGCACTGTTCATTGTGGCAAAAATCCGGAAGCAACCTTATGTCCATTGAGGGTGAGAGGATTGAATAAATTATGCATATCTGCACTATGGAATATTTTGCAGCTATTAAAAAATAATATGATTTTATAAATACTTAATTGGAGAAATGTTCATGACATTGGTAATGAAAATGCAAGAGTAATTTGTAGAGCATGAACTTATTAAAAAAAAAAAAATAGGCCAGTGCAGTGACTCACGCCTGTAATCCCAGCACTTTGGGAGGCTGAGGTGGGCGGATCATGAGGTCAGAAGATCGAGACCATCCTGGCTAACACGGTGAAACCCCGTCTCTACTAAAAGTACAAAAAATTAGCCGGGCATGGTGGCCGGCACCTGTAGTCCCAGCTACTTGGGAGACTGAGGCAGGAGAATGGTGTGAACCCGGAAGGCAGAGCTTGCAGTGAGCTGAGATGGCGCCACTGCACTCCAGCCTGGGTGACAGAGCAAGACTCCGTCTCAAAAAAAAAAAAAAAACCAATAAAGGAAACCACCTGCATACACGTGTGTGCACATGAGAAATGAAGTGAAAGCGAACACAACATACTGTTAGGATTTGTAACCTTAGAGGACAGGATTTTGAGGTGACTGGGTTGGGGCAGATTATACATGTACCTCTTTACTGTTTGACCTGTTCCAGCAATTGTGTATTAATTTTGTCTTCTTAAAGCAATAAAGTAAGATAAAGATACTAAGATGTATCGGGGGAAGAAAGGTGAAAAAGAAGAGACTTTGTAATTAGAGTTCCATTAGAAATTATGTTTTCCTTTTAATTTTTTAATGCCTTTTATATTTCACAAGCCATCTATGGATACATTTCCTTTGTAAAGAAACAAAATACAGGCCGGGTGCAGTGGCTCACGCCTGTAATCCCAGCACTTTGGGAGACCAAGGTGGATGGATCACTTGAGGTCAGGAGTTCAAGACCAACCTGGCCAACATGGTGAAACCCCGTCTCTACTAAAAATACAAACATTGCTAGGCATGGTGGTGTGTGCCTGTAGTCTCAGCTACTCAGGAGGCTGAGGCACGAGAATCGCTTGAACCCGGGAGGCTGAGGTTGCAGTGAGCCGAGATCACCCCACTGCACTCCAGCCTGTGTGACACAGCGAGACTCTGTCTCAAAAAAAAAAAAAAAAAAAAGAAAACACAACAGATGATCCTTATCTTTAATCATACCACTTAATCTCCACTTTCTCAAGAAGTAACGGCTGTTACTAATGAGTGAATATTCCTCCTGATCTTTCTCTTGCATTCATAAGCTATTATATGCACCCATTAAAAATGCAAAATGCTGTCTTGAGGTACTACTCTGACTTCATTTGTTTCATGATTTCATAATGTGTGTGCCATTTGCAGTGTGTTGTTTTTTCACTTAATAATGTGTCAGGAATTGTTCTCCATACCAGCTCAAAGCTATCCATCTCATTTTTAAAGAACTGAATAACATTCCATAATATATTAGTAACATAATGTATTTAACTCTTCTTCATATGGGCATTTAGGATGTTTCCAAATTTTTTGTTATTAACAAATAATGTCTGATGAATACTTTTAGACGTGTGTGTTTGTACACATGTGCAAGTACTGCTATAGAATAAGCCAAACACCCAGGCGTGGGACTGGTCTGTAGTATGATATGTAACATTTGAGCTTTTAGCAGGGAATGACACACAACTCTTCAAAGTAGATATACTACTTCACAGTACAACTCATGGTATATGTAAGTACTTATCTTCCTACCAGCTCCCAAGCAGTGACATTATCCAGTGTTTAAGTTCCTGTCAATCCAATGGGTTAAGAAAACAGTATGTCAAAATATTTCATTTGTATTTCTTGTATTATAGTGAGACTGAGCACCTTTTGGTCATTTTTGTTTTCTGGTCTGTGAATTGTTTTTCACACCCTCTCACTGATTGAATTGAATTTTTCTTTTCTTGATTTCTAGCAGTTCTTAACATACACAGAATACTCATCTTTAGTCTGATATATACAATAAAATATTGCTCCTGAGCGAATCACCTGCACTTCAACTTCACTTTTGATGTTTTTTATTATAGTTTGAAATATTTTTACCCTTAGAGATGTGTTTATATCGTGTTTTCAAATATCTTGGTATAACGCTGAATATATGTTCCTTTTGTTTGCTTGTTTCTGAGTATTGTTTAAGTGTGCTTTCCCTTTTTGCTTGATTAAATTGCCAAAGTTTCATCTTTCTTATTGGCTATTTATTTATTTTTTTAGACGGGGTCTCCCTCTATCGCCCAGGCTGGAGTGCAGTGGTGCAATCTCGGCTCACTGCAAGCTCCACCTCCCGGGTTCACGCCATTCTCCTGCCTCAGCCTCCAGAGTAGCTGGGACTACAGGCGTCTGCCACCACGCCCGGCTAATTTTTTGTATTTTTAGTAGAGACGGGGTTTCATCATGTTAGCCAGGATCGTCTCGATCTCCTGACCTTGTGATCCACTCGCTTTGGCCTCCCAAAGTGCTGGGATTACAGGCATGAGCCACCGCGCCTGGCCTTAGCTTTTTCTAAGAACAATTTTTAACTTGATCAAGTCATGTCCTGTAGTATTTCTTTTTTTTAATTACTTAATATCCATGTAAAAAATTAGTTTTCTTCTACTTTTTTTGGGTTTCATTTGCAACTCTCCTTTTTTCCTACTTAAAAATATATATATAATCCTAACTTTGTGCTTTAATTTATTCCAAGTGTCAGAAATGACCAATTGAGGACAAATTAAAACTGTTGGCGTTCTTTAGAATTTAAAAATCTTAATCCCTCAGAAGTTTCTGTCCTTTGCAGACAAGGCTGGGGAGCACAGCCTGAAACCTGCCACACCCACCGCAGCCATCCACCCACCACTCACCCTCCTTGGATCCTTTCCGCCTTCGTTTCCGTTCTTCTCTTGCAGACCTTTTTTTCTCTTTGTGTCTTTGTCGGAGTGCTGTTTTAGGATCAGTAATCCAGGCTTGATAAACAAACTGAAGGAAGAAAGTTCAATTATTTTCTTGCCTTTTAATAATTTGAAATAAAAGGGACCTACAGCAAGCTTCCTGACTTTTGAAATATTTTTTCCTCCCAACACAAACTAAACATCCCAGTGCTATTTTTATTATCATGAGATTCAATTTTTTTTTTTAGAAAAAGACAACAGATGTTGTAGTAATATATTTCATCTGGTATCACAGATATCATGAGATAAACTTTGGGTATACCATACAAACCATAATTTCTCCCCAAGTCCCTACATCTCACCACAATTTGTGATACTTATTACTGATGCTTTTGCACTGTCCACAATAGGTATAAGCTGGAAGGCTCATTCAGTATCAGTAGTTTCTCCCATCACAAATAAACTTTGAGTCAAAAGCAAAATAACATCTTTAGTAGTCTTATTTACTTTGGGAAAATAGTTTTGTGCATTTGATACTCTCCCTTCTGAATAACAGCTGTTACCAGCGACTTGAGAAAGGGATTTGGAGAATGATTAGTACTTTGCGAGGAAAAAAATGTGATATTAAGGTTAAGGAGTTATTCCAGAATAGCATTAAAGAAAAACTGTGGGGCTTTTGGTTGCCTTTTGTCATTTTCATTCAAGAGCTGAAAATAGTTGCATTAATATATTATAACTGATAACCAGGAAAGAGCAATTGTGAAGAGCCCCCCTCCAAGAGTCTCCCAAATCATGCAGAAAGAACAAAAAGAAAACCTTGATAGAAAAAGTCAGCCATATAGCAACATGAAGCCAAGCAGGCATGCCTCTCATGCACCACAAACACACCTGGGTCTCAGGGAAGCTGGGTTTTTCATTATGATGATAAAGTTAAATAAATGTTTTCTGGGAGCTCTTTAAACCCAGATCTGTTCATCTTATTCTATAGTATTTTCAGATTTCTGAAATCTTTGAAAAACACAGCATAAGCAAATCAGTGGCATTGTGAAGTCAGTAGAAAGTAAAGAGAGATTCAACTTTTCCATATATGGAAATGGAAGGGTCATAGGTTACTATAATGGAAAAACTGTTTCTTTTTTTCTCACTGGTAGAAATCTGAATTTCATGAGAAATTAAAACAAGTGCAACATCTGTATTATTTCTGAATAACGAATTCCAGGAGGCAAAAAATTATTCTATTTTATGCCAAAGCATATTTTAAATAATGGGAAGATGAACTGGAATTCTCAGGAGGACTGAATAAAGGAATTTTTACTAGATGTTTACTGGCTATGTTAATTGGGTGTTAATTGGGAATTCTATCAAGAATATCTTTCTTTGAGTTATAGTACATTAATAAGCAAACTTGCCTCTGCACAATATTGATTGTTTTAAAATAATCTGGAACATAAGAAATTTTCAGGTTTAAGAGCAACATATGGTGACATTTCCTTTAAAAAAGTGTTATCACAACATAGCTTTTAGATGATGCACGAATCCCGAAAATAGAAAACAAAAAAGTAATTGAGGATTTGTGAATATAAGAGGCGCACAAGTTGGAGGAATTCTTTTTCTCTGAAGAAAAAGGAAACTGGGAGGAAAAGGAGAGAGGAAAAGGGATGTGAACGGTGGAATCGAAGGAGTCTTGTAGAAAAAGGTGGGTGCCATTAACATTTTGGTTTATAAAAGGGCACTCCTGGCTCAACAAAGGACCCCTAAAGAAGAAGCATGTCAGTGCTGCCTCACTGCCCTGAGAATTGAGGTATGCAAACCGGGGAAAATGGAGAGAGGAGGGAGTCATAGGGTAATTCCTTATTTGTAGGTAAATTATCTTAACTTGGATGTTTTGAAATAGAAACATTTTACAGTTCCAGGAATTATTAAGAGGGTCAGAAAAACGTGACAATGAAGAGGAGGGGGAAACGTCCCAATCCTTACTGACTCAAGAAATGCAAGGCTCTTACCAAACTTCCCAATTTTTTTTTTTTTTTTTTTTTTTTTGAGATGGAGTCTTGCTCTGTTGCGCAGGCTGGAGTGCAGTGGTGCCATCTTGGCTCACTGCAAGCTCCACCTCCCAGTTCCTGCCATTCTCCTGCCTCAGCCTCCCGAGTAGCTGGGACTGCAGGCGCCCGCCACCGCGCCCTGCTAATTTTTTGTATTTTTAGTAGAGACGGGGTTTCACTGTGTTAGCCAGGATGGTCTCGATCTCCTGACCTCGTGATCTGACCGCCTCGGCCTCCCAAAGTGCTGGGATTACAGGCGTGAGCCACCGCGCCCAGCCAGAACTTCCCAATTCTTACTTTGCAGCTGCACCTGTCAGCCAGCTGGATGGGCCTCTCTGGAAAATCAGACACAAGCTCCAAGAACCAGGAATAGAAAAATACATGGAAATTTACATGAAAGACCTTTGAGCTCTCCAAAGAGCTACTACCAGTAGCATGCGTTCCTGACTTTATCTTAAATTTTACCGTATATATCAGGGGAATATAGGATTTGTTTTACTAACAACTTATGTGAAAATGCACTTATTCTTTAAGACAGGGAGAGCTTTATCAAAGTGGAGATCCTTAACCGAAATTGGTGAAGTTTCATCATCTGTCCTTTGATTCAGGTGTGGTCTAGCACCTTCTTTCTGTTGTCTGTAAGATAATTTTTTTGAAAAGAAACTAAGATGGAGGATAATTACATTGTTGTATTTCATTTAAATAAATTCTTAACTATGAATTGAGAAAGTCATATGGTAGTCATAGAAAAGAAAAGGAAAAGAATTTGGGGGAAGCAGAAATGGTAAATACTACGCTAAAAAACAGGATCCTGGCATTTTAAAAGCAGAAGGAACCTGGAGGTGTGGATGGTGCTACTCAAGACCCAGCCACGGTTGTGCTTCACATGAGAGTTTGAGGGAAATGCACATTATGAGGTCCCATAGGACCTGCTGAATCAGAACCTGCATTTAAATAAGATCCCAGGGTAAAATGTGAGAAGCACTGGTCTATGTCACTATCGAACTACTCGCTTAACAGTTGAGGGACATACAGAGCAAAGCATTTTAGTGGCTGCCCCTGACTGAGTTCAGGAGAAAGGGCTTTCTATAAAATGTAAGAATAGGAATTCATTATTAATGTTTTTCCGTAACAAAGCGACCACAGCATAGGTAGCTGAATAACTTCAACTGTGCATTAGGTTAATCAACAAATAATTTTTGACAGTGTATTCAAAAGCCCTAGCATGGATCTGTGGGAGTGAGGAGCCCGCAGACTGCACTGGGTGGATCAGCCCAGGGAGAAGCTGGCTGTACCAAGTGCAGAAACTGGAAGACGGAGACTGAAAGGGACCCGAAAGACAGATGGAGTAAAAGACATCTTTTATTAGCTTATCCAGAATTTTACCAGCTTTCTGAGAAAAATTATCACCCTTTTTATTCATCAGAACTGATTCATGCAACCAGATGTGACCCTTTTAAAATGAGATGTGACTTACGCAACACCATGAGAAGGACAGAAAGTATATCTGTATCTGCATTTTCTCTTTCTATTTTTTGATAGTTACTGGTGTCCACTTAAGAACGAGTCAAATAATAAGAACTTTGGCTTCTAAGAACTTGATTTGGAAAACTTTTTCTAATATTTTACGTTCCTGTAATTCCTTCATGGTACCATCTATAGAATCGAGAAAATGCAGAGATAGGGCAATGAAGGTATATTTCTCTACATTTCTACAGAGCAGAAAGTCACACACTACACATCAGTAAAACATCAAATACCTTTGCAGCTCTGATTAAATACTGAAGAATAGTTTTGGGAAGTTTAATGACAGACTTTGGCAAGGCTAAAATGGCTGATGCAAACTTCCCAATAGCTCTCTACAAAGAAGGACAAAGCAAGAGTAATTAGTAGAAAAAAACAAAAACTAGTAATTTAATATATGATGTCAGCATGAATTTGTCTCTACAGTTACACCAACTAGGTTAAAAGATGCCAGTCACTGAAGCTAGAATGAAATGTGCTCTGCTTGTAAGTTAGGAATAAAGAAAATAGTCAATCATTGCATGTAATCCATCCAACATAGTGAAGATGTTCATGTTCTCTCCTTGGGTGCACGATGAGTGGTGGTTAGAATAAAACTCTTTCAAATAAAAATAAATGAGTTAAGTCATTAGTATTTGATAAGCCAGTTACAAACATGCATAAAAACCCGGTCATGAAGAAACAGACACAAGAAGCAATGGGGGAAGAAAGAAAGCATCAGCTCAAGGTGTCTCTATGGAGAATTCAGTTTTTCAATGGCACTGGGAAACAAGCATGGATGGGCCCCACCCACTTGAGAAGGCCTGGCCAAAAAACTGACGAAGGCCTTATCATGGGCATATCATGTGGCTTGATGGACATCATTCTATGTGCCTCATAGGAAAACAAATGGGAAATAACAGCCCTAGTATGTAGTTAATTGATAAAAGAAACACAGACCAATTTTCATCCCATACATAACTCTAATGACAAAGCCTCATCTTTAACAAGCATTGATTCACATTCACTCAATATGCTACATTAGGCTGATGAGCCATAGCTGAGAATGGGACAGCAGGTTCTAAAACAGAAAGGTAGCTAAGCTGAAAAAACCAGAACTGTGCCACATATTTTTATTACTAGTTCAATACATTCTCAAATCTTTAGCAATACATATGAAACAGTTTTCAAACTCTGAAGCAACATTTAAATGATCATTTGCTCCAAAACAAAGCAAGGATTTTGTTTTCATTATCGCCTATCTCACATATTGAAATGTAAGTCCATTCAAGCAATCCAATGCAATGCCAGAGAAGTCTTTTTCACTTCCTGCTTGCAAGAAAAACACTGAGTTCACCCAACGAAGCTTTATTTTTTGTTTATAGTATCAGGAACTGTTTCGGTGCAAGTGAATGAAAACCTGGCCTGTACATGGTTCTTGCTTGATACTAATTACGGTGTTGCTGGAAGCAGGCATCATTACAATTTAATCAGAAATAAAGAATTGCAGATGTAAACCAGAAGCTTCGGGGAGCTATGACATATGAATATGACAGGAGGTGTCCAGGCCTGCAATGAAGGTCTGTCAATAAGAAAAGCTCTTCCAACTAGCAAAGGAATGATTTTCCCCATAATTACCTGGAATGCTGACCTTCGTGGAGGTTCTTCATCTTCCTTCTTTAATTCTTCCTCTTCCTCCTCTTCACTATCCGTTTCAAACAAATAATAATCTCCACTCCTGACCACTAAGCAAAACAAAATATTCACTCATTTCTTGAAAGACGTATAAGGAAATTGGGGGCTTATTAATGAAATGTCCCCTAAAGATACACAAATTGTCCATAAGAGAACCACAACAAAAGATGTTGGCAGAGAGGAAAACACACGAGATGAAGAGAACTCATCTTCGGCTAATGCTACATGGTGTTGGCATGTTGGGTCTACAGAGTATGAGGCCTTGTCTTTGCCATATAAGAGAATTGGCCACTACAGGGTGAATCTGGTATGTTCTCCCTTCTTCACTGTAAATTTTACATAGATGAAGCAGATCAACTCTGCAGCAGCCAGTTTTGTTACCTAGATGACCAAAATAACTGAACACTATCATTTCAAAATACAGCAATTTTGGTCTTCAGACAAGGTCAAAGTGAGGTGGAGGATTAGGCTTTGTCTGAATGGGCCCAAACCGTTGCAGATAAGCCAATCAGGACGATTCAGGACCAAGGTCAGTGTCACCAACCTCCTCCTTCACTTTATACTGTGCAGACCTGACTTCTCCACATGTAACACAAGGGACAAAACATACATGGCAAGACATTTGAAAAAAAAAAAAAAAAAAAACACCCACACACTGCCATGAGGATGAAATGGGCAGGTAACATTGAAAACAACACAACACAACAACAACGACAGTAACAACAAAAACACCACCACCAACAGCGCTCTGGCTGCTTCTACGTGTCATAGCCCTAAGACAGACTGAGAATGGCAGACAGGGTCCATAGGGTTTACAACTGCTAGGCTTCTGGTCAACAAGGAACTCCCCAGCAGCTTTCTGAAATTTGAGGAGCACTCTACTGACCACCAGACACAAAGCACAAACAGTATGGACTGTCTTTGCCTTGTCTGATACTTTCCCTGCAAGAACATAAAATGCCTGAGTCAAGAGTTAGGAGCAGAGAAAACTACAACATACAGAGATTTAAGGAAATTTTATAAATTAAATCTTTATCAGTTTGATCATTATTTAAAGTCTACCAGAGAAAAGAGGCCCAACATATACATTTCTGATGCTACAAGCAATGTCCCATCATTGCAGGAAAACATATTTTCAAATTATATTCAGGTTTTCAAATGCTCAGGCATCTTTTGGATGACATATTGTGATCTTAAGTTATCTTTTGGGCCTATACATTGTAAGGTAATGGAAAACCTTGGCTTGTTTAAAATTAGTTGCTTGAATATCACTTCACATGGCCAAAAGTTAAGTAATTTTGCCCACGATTTCAGAAAAATCTGAAGCCTCCATTCGTGAAGATACAGAGTGGGTGAATTGGGCCTTATATCCTTGAACAGAAGCACTGTCATTTGTTATTTTCATTTTGAAGAAAGAACCAGGCCCAGAGTACTGGGTCCAGGCCTTAGGAAATAAATGCAATACAACACAAGTAAGAATAAGCAAGAACAAACCAAAGTTACAGCATTACATTTGACAGTGAAGAAGACCATTAAAGTAATGCCTTCACATAAGCCGAGAGACTCGCAGGAAAGTGATGTGGACTCTACATCACGTGGTCATTTGGGAAAACACAGACTATTATAAGATAGAGCATTTTACCCTCATTATAGGTTCCAAAATCAACATTAGCTTAAATTGTATTCAATCATACCTTCGATAACTTTTATTCATATGGACAAGTTCAAAAGGTGTTCATCTCAAGCAGTGGTAACATTGATTTTACCATTAGAAACCACCGATATTTATGTGATCTAGTGGAATTATCACATAATAAAAAAGAAAATGTAAAAAAAGTCTCTTATTTCCTTATAAAATGTTATTGAAATGAAACTAGGAAAATAACAGAGCATATTTTCATTCATGCCATCTGTTAAATGGTGAGTAGAAAAGCTCTTACACACGTGTTTGTTAGCTCAGGTGGCGAACCTGACTCCAGCCTGTGTCCACATACATATCATGGATGTTGATGTTACTGCTAAATTACTAAGTTTGAAATTAACTTTTTAAATTCCACTACTTTTATCCTCAGAACTTGGCCGTCTGTTTCAGATATTTATCAATAAGATAAAGCTTGGTATTAATTTAGGCAGTACTGAACCAATATTGAAACATACAGTATTGGAATGGAAGGTATCATTGAACAGCAATAATGCAATCTTGTGTGTGTACATAGGTATGGAAGTAGGAGATTTGTCCCTATACAGACCATGCTAAAATCTTCACTGCTTACCAATAACATCAAGAACATAGCAACGTTTTTGTATTGTCAATAGATTTACACATGTGTATCCAACTACACTAATTCTTACACTTGGCTTCTCTAAGAAATAGCTGTTTGAAAGCCCAGTTACTCAAAAGATCAAATTAAGGGCTTCGAACAAAGTACTTCCAGATCTAAAGATAAATTCTGGAACTCATCATAGACACAACAATACAGCACACATTCTTTCCCTTTCATTCTTCATTCGCTTGTAAAAAGAAATACATTTTGCAGCAAAAAATTTAACACCACAGTCTGAATATGATTCCAAACTATGAATTACACACATTTCTGCATTATTGCATCATAAGGTTTTGTAACAAGGCACACGTAGTTTAACATCAATCTTCAATAACTTGATATAATGAGGGTGAAATGAACCAGAAAATCTAAAGTCAACAACCTTCATAGGAAGTTCTTTAAATTATTACAAGTTGTAAGATAGTTATCAAAGACCATATCCAATTCCTTTGCAAATGAGATTTTTAGATGAGGAAAGGAAAAGCAACCACAATGACCGCAGTGGGAATTTACCCCAGGTGAAGTGAAAAAACATTCAATATGACACAATTTTGAAATGGATAGGTCTCTCTAAATTAGCAGAGGCCCTTTAAAAACATAAAGACAAGCACAGTTTACTTGTGACTTGATAGAAATAGGCATTTGTGCACTGCATTTACCAGATTGTTAGCGTGACTGTCATGCCCTGAACAGTAAATAGAAGAGTCACATTGGACTCCGACTGGAATCTTTTGTCTTTGGACTTGGGGAGAAAATTAAATAAAACTCTTTATAATCTTGTGTTTTTCTTTTTTTGTCATAATGTTGAAATTCAATATTTAGGATTAAATTTGATTACATCCAGATATATCAAGCAAATTTCAAATATTGCTTTATTAAACTAGCTTTCCAATTTAGAAAATTATGTCTTGGGAGAGAGAGGCCAACGTCAGATCTATGTGAAACCAATAATTAGGTATGGGAAGAAGTTCTACTTTATTTGATTTCCTAGTGATTCTAAATATCCTCCTAGTAGATTCACTCCTACAACTGTGTGACATTATTTGTCTCAGTGATATTCCTTGTCCAATTAGATTAGCTACAAGTATGGAGACATCGCATAAGATATAAAAGACTGAAGACGACATTATACGTAACTTGCAAAATAATAATTATTCAATATTCTAAGAAATTTAAAGAGGACTGGATTGGAATGGGTCATTCCACTATAATGCCATTGACCTATAGTGATATTTTCTTTGCTAAGCAGAGCAAATATAGCCACTGAGTTTCAGAATTCCTCATTCATCTTTATGATCAAGACGGAAACACACTGCATTCTATGTGGCTATCAGGATCTGCTCTTAAAAATAGTTTTCTGGTTTTTGCTGTTCATTGGTCGTCTCTGAGCATCAGGTGGCTTGAAGTCTGTGCCACATGTGGGCATTGGAATTTGGAGTGCCTTTTTGAAATTGGGGAGGAGGCGAAGTAAGAAAGTGAGTGCATTTTAAGTTATCCCTCATCTTTCTATTTAATAAATTGCCAAAAATCCTTAAATGCAAATAAAATCAAAGCTGTGGGAATGAGGGGAGGGGAGGCTCACTGGCATCCATGCCTAGTGCCTTACAGAGAAAGGGTCACTGACCCTTTGAATAGAATGATCATCCTTAAATCAGAGTCCAAGGTGGAGCCCAAGCTCATTTTTAGTAAGGGTATTTAGCCATAAAATACGTACGTGAATAGGGCTCTCGACCTCAGAATTGGGCAATATAATATTCAATTCTTCTTCCCTTTCTGAGCCCATAAATTGTGCTCTAGAGTCTATAAGCCACGTGTTTGGCTTTCTACAGCCAGCACAGGAATGTCTGTGCTGATGTCTCTGGAAGAATTGGACCCCGGGCTCAAAGACCCACTGACATTGAAATTTTCCTACACTCCGACCCCCTATCAAGTCACAAGGATCAAACCATGCATGGAACAAATGGGTCATGGGAATGCCTGAATTCTGGTCAAGGATATAAGGGTTAGAGTCGATGAGGTTGTAAGAGGATCGAGAAAACCTACTGGAAGCATGATCAACCCAAGGCCGCCACCACTGCTTTTTTTTGCCCTTGGCTTTCTGTTTGTCTGCTTCTCCTAAAATAAAATACGTCCACATATTAATCGTATAAAGTGAGAAAACAAATTTTGAAAACCACGCTTTAACAACTCAATTGTCAAATCTAGATAAATTGCAAAAGTATATCAGAGGTCAGGTAAAGGAACTATACTGAATCTGAAAAATATACATGTATTAACAGTCAATTTCACAAGATAAATACTAATTGTTCTTTTAACAGTACGCTACATTTTCACTTTCTTTTTAGTGACTGAGGGCATATAAAGACATATAAAAAAGAAAGGATTATCTGTAAAAATACATCTCACATTGAATATTCCATTGTATTAACAGAAAGGAAGCATCCCCCAAATTTTACAGAATCATTTACTGGCAAATAATTTGTTAAAGTACATAAATTACAATAAGCAGAATTTTTTCTTGTGATTATTTTAATGCATGGCTGGAAAATATAAATTTCCTGGTCATGAATAGATACTATGCACTGGGAAAATATCATGCATTATTTCTCCATTCCATTCACATAGAGAAGCATGCAAGCATCTATAAAAGATCCTTTAAACTTTAATCTGATATAATAAATCTATAATTAGACATAATCAATATATATTTCATGGTAAGTTTCATTTGAGCAGGCAACAACTGAATGATATTTTAGGTACCAATAGTCAGGTGCCACATAAAATACACATACATATTTCATTTCCATATAAAATTTATAGAAATAAAAGATAACAGTATACTGTATATCGGAAATATATCCCTTAAAGAAACAAATTAAGCGGGCCGGGCTCAGTGGCTCACGCCTGTAATCCCAGCACTTTGGGAGGCCAAGGCGGGCGGATCACGAGGTCAGGAGATCGAGACCATCGTGCTAACACGGTGAAACCCCGTCTCTACTAAAAATACAAAAAAATTAACCGGGCGTGGTGGCGGGCCCCTGTAGTCCCAGCTACTCTGGAGGCTGAGGCAGGAGAATGGCGTGAACCTGGGAGGCGGAGCTTGCGGTGAGCCGAGATCTCGCCACTGCACTCCAGCCTGGGGGACAGAGCAAGACTCCGTCTCAAAAACAAAACAAAACAAAACAAAACAAAAAAAGAAACAAATTAAGCCAAATCCTGCCAAGCTACTGCAGAAACACATGTCTGTGGAACAAAAGCTAGGTTATGTATTCGTTAAAGCTATCTTGCTGAAGAATAGATACTTGTAAAGTAATTGATTTATCAAATACATACTTTATGAAACTAATGAATATATCCATTCACAATGGGAAAATAAAGCTTGCTGAATCAAAAAAGTGTATCAATAATCTCAGCAGAATAAAAAGTAATGTTATTTTACAGCCCTGCTCAACATCATGCTATTATTCAATGTTAATACTTGAATAAGAGGAAAATGTCTTGACGTACTTTCATCATCCTCTTCAGAGAGTTTTTGCACGTCCTGGCCTTCCCCTGGCTCCTGGGTCAAGCTCAGCATCCTCTCCTTACCCTTTTTATATTTCTGTTGCCTGGCCTTGATGCGATCCATCCTATAAAGTAAAATAACATTAGTAATGCCAAGAACATATTCATTGTTCTCATGTGGTCAGTACTTTGGACTTACGCTGTTATGTATATAGCTAAATTAGTGGACAAATTACTTTGGAATACTTGTGAATTGTAAAATGGTTGCTCATTAGCAACAAGGATCTCCTTTCTTTTATATACGTATGTGTGTGTGTGTGTGTGTGTGTGTGTTTGGGTGTGTATTCCCATGTTATTTGGCACTGCATAGATGCTAGTCTTAATAATATGATCAATAATGATTATGCTAAAGTTAGGTAAGCTATATTTGATGTCCGCTCACATCTTGTATCATAGCCAATTTGAACATGGCATATTATGAAATACAAGTCCTTTATTCTCCCAAGTTTTGGATTCTTAAACAAATGGAAAGATTTAGCAAAGAGAATTACAGTAATAGACCTCACTTATGGGAAATTAGGAACATATTCTAAACATGAGTCCAAATTTGTTATTCTTTTATACCTGATTTGGATAACTAGAAACACCAATAAAAACAGTTGTACCATATCGCATTTACATTATAATTTTTATATATAACTTATGTCTTTATGAAAATAATAATGCTGTGGAATAATCTAATTTATACTAAGAAATATTTCTGCTTGGGAAAAAAAAGCTGGGAAATAAGGTCAGAATGAGATAAAACTGCCTTAGCAAACTTAGAGAACTTTCCCAGTGGGCAAATGGTGTCTCCATTTGCTTGGGGAAAGTGTCTAGGCCTATAATTCCACGGCCATCACCTTTTAAACCTGGTCCCCAAACAGTTCTCAGAGGTTCCATCATTGCTGGAAATTTCACTCTAAGAAGATTATTTTCCATGGAATTCCCAAGTCTCCGGAGTGGAGTCAGTCCACCCCTTGGCCCATCCAGAATGGGATGGTGGGAAAAACTTTAGATGGGATATAAAGAACTCTGGCTTATATTTCTAGTGCTGCCTCTAGTTAGTGTTGACTCTAAGTCATCTAATACCAGGGTCATCAGTTTCTTTCCAAAGAGACTGGATGATATTATCTAAAACTATGCTTCCAAAGCTGACTCCACATTTACTCCCTTAGATGTAATGGATGCTTATATCAAGTACTTGGCACTGAGCAAGACCCTGTGTCATTCATTAGCTAGTTTAATCTTTACAAAAATCCAGGAAGGCAGAATTGTGAGCCCTAATTTTAAAACAGAAAACTCAAATTTAGAGAACTTAAATGACCTGTTCAAGGTTCTAAAGTAAGTCACTGAGCTAGCAATGATCCCTGGTCCTCTGCAAGATAGCGCCCACCCCACCATGCTGGAGCAATCTTTGTGTTAAACTGCTTTCACTTTCAGCCTACTGGCATAAGCAATTGCCCCCGCACAAGAATAAATAAATAGGAAGTTGTGAAAGTCCATACATATATATTTTTCAGGGGTTTGAGGCTCCCCAAGAGTGGAGCGCCAGCTGAATGTGGTCACACAATCAGAAGACGGAAGGAGGATGAGCATCAATAGCATCCTTACTGTCGCTTCAGCTGGTCCATGGACTTCTTCTCTTCCTCAATTCTTGCCTTAACAGCTTTTACAATTGTGGCCTGGAAAAGTTCAGCTCCTCTAAAGGGAAAGTGGAAACATGAACAAGTCAATATTCTTGCCATTGTTGTTCATCTTTTCCTGAAAATTATTACTGAGGCTTAGAAAACATAACATCTCTTAAGGGCAACTGCTTGTAGTTTCCTGGCTGGGAGGAGGAGTCAACAAGGCCCCTTCTAGAAGCCTTTCCCACTGGGCGAACAGGGCACAGCCTTCCCCCTGGGAGTGAAGGGGCTGCTCACAAGCCCGGTGGTGAAGATCAGTGAAGAGAAAGTGTTTCGTATTCTCCAAGACATTGACACTCACGAGCCTCTTCAAACCTGTCCCGCTGAAGGTTAGACTTCAGTAAAGCATTCTCACCTGACCTTATTGTAATTATAACAAGAGGAGAAATTTGCAAAAAGGGTACATTCCGATTCATTTTCTACCCAATGAGCAGAAACTGGGGATTCCTTCAGGGACTATGTGAAGGCCAGTTCCTGCTCCATCTGTGGGACATCTAGTCTCCTGTCCCTGATCCTCTTCTTCCTGTCCTTCCACTCCCTTCTGTTCTTTCTCACTTCTCAGGTCAACTTCAGTGTCTCCATAAATCTCCTCAACCTTCTTCACATTCTCAACTGTGTCACACTGTTACATGCTTCACAAATCCCAAATCTGTAGGAAGCTGACATTGTGCCCACCCTGTCCTGAGGGGCTGTTGGCAGCTGCTGGAAAAAACACCTGCCTGGGTAGATGGTTCTCTGCAGAGCCCCTGACTCCTTGGAAAGTCTTCTGCTTCTCTACAGTGGCTGTTTCAAACTCTGCTACGCTTTTCTCAAGTCTTGAAGTCTGTGGAGTGGTTTTTCACTCCTAGTAAATGACCTAGCTTCCTGCTTCCCAGAGGGAACACAAATCTTAAGGCAGTAAGTTGCTCAGTTTCCTGCACCATCCCTCCCACAGGTGTCCTGCCCTGCAGGGACAGTGGAAGAGGTACCCTTTGTCTGACTAGGCCTGCCTTGTGCTCCAGGTCCCTTCCCCATCCATAGCCTGGGGGACATGAAATTCCTGCTTCTTCCTCTCTTCTTGCATTTCCAACCTCTCCATCAGTACCAAATTCTGTCCATCAACGTGCAAATGTGCTCAAGTATTGCTAACCTTAAAAAAATGAAAAAGAAAACCCACACACCACCACATCCCACATTTTCCTATGTAGGGACTTACATCACTCCCCCTTCACAGTCAGATGTCTTGCGGTCATGTCTCTAAGCCTTTACAACTCCCACCTCTGCTTGCTGCTGTCTGGCTTTGACCCCACTGTCAAGGTCACCGATTTCAATGTTCAGTTGTTATTTTTGTCCTTATATAACCTACCTGATGGACTTCCACTTGGAAAGAATCTTCCTCAGTCTCCTAAGGCAACATGCTCTCCTAGTTTTCCTTTTTTCTTTGTGGCTCAGGCTGCTTGGTCTTTTTTACAACCTCTTTCTTTGCCCATCTCTCAAACCTGAATGTTCCCCAGGGTTCTCTTCTCATTTCTCACACTCCCTCTCAGCAGCTGCAACTCACCTCCTTCAGTACTATCTGTGTGATGGTGGCACTCCATCTCCTCACTTCTCCAGGCCTGTCCACGCAGCTGGCCACTGGAATTCCCAACTGGCTGAGTTTCATGTGCCCATGAGACCTACAACTCCACAACTGCGGTCAGTCTTCTCTCCCTCTTTGAATTCCTATATTTGGGACTGGCACCACCATTTGGCTAAGCCAGAATCCTGGGCACATCACCCTCCATGCTTCCCTTTCTGTCACTGTCTCCCTTCCTTCCAAGCAGTTTTCCAGCTGTGCCTATTTTGCCTCTGGAATATCTTTCTCAGTGATCCTATCCTGGTCTAGCTGCTATCCCTACCCTGGATTATCATAGCAGCTGCTTAGCTGTCTCTCTGCCTACAGCGCTGCCTATACCCATCTATTCTCCATACCACAAACAGAGTGAGCTTCCTGAAATGCAAATACAGGCATACTACTTGCTTGTTTAAACACTGCAAGGCCTTTCTAAGACTGTGGGAGTATTTCTAAAGACATAATCCGGGCTGATAGCCCCCCGAGGACCTGGCCTCTCCTGGCCTGGAGCTTATCACTCACCACTCACTGTCCTCATCTTCCAATCTCAGTGCCGCAGTCACTGTGAGCTTCTGATGGCTACTTCCCTCTGTAGCTTCACTGGGCTGCTTCCCCTGCCTTCTCCTCTGACTAACTCCTCTTTATCCTTCAGCCTGCACTGGGAATGGAAGGCCACCTGGTTCACGCCCCTGCAGCTGGTTATATTCCCTTGATGTGGTCTTACGGCTCCTTGAGTGTCTCCTACCATCACACCTGCTGTCATCTGAATGTCTGCATCCCCTACAATTCACACGTGGAAGTCCTGACTCCCAAGGTGATGGACAGGAGTGAGGCCTTTTGGAGTTGATTGAGTGGGAAAGCAGAGCCCTCATGAATGGGAATACTATCTTTATAAAAGAAGCCCAAGGGAGGTCTCTTGCCCCTTCCACCAAAATAGGATGCAGTGGGAAGATGGCCATCTATGAGGCAGTGGGCCCTTGGCCGACACTGAATCTGCTCAAACCTTGATGTTGGACTTTCCAGCCTGTGGAACTGTAAGAATTGAGTGTATACTCTTTATAGACCACCTACTTTATGGTATTTTTGTTATGTCTGCCCAAATGGACTGAGACGATACCAGGTGTACTGTAGTAGAATTGCTTGCCCATGTGCCACTTTCCTGCTACTCTGTGAGCTCTGTGAGGGCAGAGGTGAGCATCACCTCTTTGTAACAAGAGTAGGCAGTGAAAAAGTGAATGAATGAATGTGAATTCTTTGGACACACTATTATGAGTTCAATGCTTATTGATCAACTCATGGCTTTTCTTTAATAGGCATGAACTGTACTCTGAACCACTGTTATCTTTCTTATTATAACATGATGGGCATGATTTCTAAATCATTGTGACAGACAACTTCGGGAAAAAGACACTGGGGAACATTCACGTTTGAGAGATGGGCAAAGAAAGAGGTTGCAAAAAAGACCTAGAAGCCTGAACCACAAAGGAAAAAGGGAAATTAGGAGAGCACATTGCCTTAGCAGTCTGAGGAAGACTGTTTTCAAGTGGAAGTTCATCAGATAGGTTATATAAGGACCTCTACAGACCAAAGGTTTTGGGAAAGGCAAACAAGATGCATTTACCTGCAAAAATACCAGCTGTTTATATACAGGTAAATAAGGTTACTATTGGAATGAAACATTGTATTCTGCTCTGAAAATAATGTCCTGGGTATTAGAAAATGATTATAACAATGAATTCCAGGGCAATGCAGTACATAAAGTCATTGTCATCCACGGAATGAGGGCTGGGCGTGCCACAAGGCTCCTCTGACTAACTGCAAGTCCTCGACTAGGGCCTCTTTCTATTTGACTCCAAGTTAGGTAACAGAGGCTGACAACTGCCATGATATAAATGGACCTTGGAAATAAATATTGCGTTTATCACGGTAGAGAGAGAGAACAGACTCTAGCGAAACTGTAGGTAAACATAGATATATTAGTCTGAACCTCAAGTCAAATGATAGATATTGGTAATTTCATATAATAGAACCCAGTATCCATCAGCTTATTCACACCAAGCATCTGATGGGACCTAGGCAAGGTCTGAGTTTCTGAGAGGAACATACACAGCAGCTGGGGGCCACAGAGCTAATCATCAACACCCACCCCCACCTCAGGGCACTTCACTTTATTACCTCTCCCCAGTCTTTTTTCCTAAACTTACAAGAGCAGGGGCAAAAACTGGAAGAAGAATGGAGCCTAGGGGAAAAAATAGGTAGTAATGCAAATTGTGTCAGTGGCTCAGAGAAGAAAAGCAGGTTAGTAGAGGGAGGTAGGTGTAAGATGGACTAAACTCTAGACCAATGTGGCACACGTTACTGTTTTGTCTGAGACCAGACTGAGCCACTTCTAGAGAAGTGGTGGATTCTGCAAGGGCTCCAATTGACCAGGGAACCTCTGGCCTTCCATGGCACCCCCACTCCTTGTGAAGTCTGATGGTTACATAGGCTTTCCTGTTACTATTCTATTTTACAGGCCTTGTGCTAAATTCTTCTTGGATTGGTTTTTCTGGAAAGGATTTCTTAACTTCTTGTGGGTTCTCGAAGGAAGCTCAGACAGAAATTATAGTGCAGTATTATTTCAGGCAAGTTTCCTGGGAGAAACCGCCTGATTTCATGGCCCGACCCACCTTGATGCCAGAATCTGGGAAGCTTTTATATCAGCCACAACATGTAGGAAATAATAACTCATGAAAACTCTTCTTTGCAGCAGGAGGAAGGCAAAACATATGCTGTCCCAAATGATTCCTGCTTCCCCACTGGGTAGTGTACAGGGTGAATTAGCAGCAGCTGTGGTAACAGTAGAAAAACACAAATTAAAATTAACATCCATTTTCATTGTCATTTTATAAAATCTGGGGTATGGCCAGGCTTGGGAAATATAGGCATAAAAGCAGCATTCTGATGCTCTGACTTACTTATGAGTTGATTTATTTACAAGGAGGTCACACGCTTCCAATCCAATATCAACATTGATTCATAAGGCTGACAATGCAGTGAACTCTTCAAACTATAAGGCTCAGGAGGGCCCCTTTAACATGGGAGGCCTCTTGAGTATTTCTCTCTCTTAGGAAGAAAGGGACCTCCAACAAGGGCCACAGTGAAATAATGTCCCAGTGCCAGTGGAAATGCTCTTATACAAAAGAAAACACCCATTCTGGGAATGGGCTATAGCCAGGGGTAACCAGCAGAATAATGAACACAGCATGGCTTATTAGAAGGAGTATCGATAATATGCCTTATCTTAAGTGAAAAACAACGTCCCAGTGAGGCTTCGGCAAAATATAGCCTGAAATAGAAACCACATAATAAAAAAAATTTAATCTTTTTAAAAAAGACCGGGTGTGGTGACTCATGCTTGTAATCCCAGCATTTTGAGAGACTGAGGCAGGAGGACTGCTTGAGGCCAGGAGTTCAAGACCAACCTGGGCAACATCTCTACAAAAAATTAAAAAATTAGCCAGACATCGTGGTGCAGCTACTCAGGAGGCAGCTACTGTGGTCCCAGCTACTCAGGAGGCAGCTACTGTGGTCCCAGCTACTCAGGAGGCAGCTACTGTGGTCCCAGCTACTCAGGAGGCAGCTACTGTGGTCCCAGCTACTCAGGAGGCAGCTACTGTGGTCCCAGCTACTCAGGAGGCAGCTACTGTGGTCCCAGCTACTCAGGAGGCAGCTACTGTGGTCCCAGCTACTCAGGAGGCAGCTACTGTGGTCCCAGCTACTCAGGAGGCAGAGGTGGGAGGATTGCTGGAGCCTAGGAGTTCAAGGTTATGGTGAGCTATGATTGTGCCACTGTAGTCCAGCCTGGGTAACAGAGACCCTGTCTCAAAATATTTTTTAAAAAATAGATAAATAGATAAATAATAATAAATAAATAGAGAGAGCACTGTGTCCAAGTTGCACCCATTCTGGGTGCCATGGTAGACCATGTGTGATGTCGTCCTTGGTCCTGGTGCAAGAGGCGGGGTGGTGGCAATGACACTTCTGCCTTTGTCTCGGCAGGAGTCTAACTCTAGAAATCCTCATGCTTCTCCCAACTGTTTCCCTGAGCTTGAAGCTCTCTGAGCTTCCTGAGGACAAGAGGAGACTGAAGTCAGAGTTACTTGATGCCCCAAGACCTTAAGTGGAGCAACAGCAGGTTTGAGTGGGCTTCTGGAATCCTTCCTAATCTTGACTCAAAAAGTCTGGGGAGTTACTATAGCACTACATCCAATCTCCAGACCCTGACTCCAAGTCCTCAGCATTTCAGAAGTTTCAAGAAGATGATCAAAGAGGCTTAGCATAAGGCATCTCATGTTATAGACAATAGATTCACAACGTACTACAGTTCTACAGCCTCCATCTGGAGATAACTGACCCCACTTTTATATCTTTATGTGCTTTGGCCCACTTTTAAAACTAGAACAATACAACTATCCTCCCTCTTCTGCCTTTCTGCTTCCACACTTGCTTTTCATACTTACGCATTTGATAGCCTTTGACTGTGCAGGCCAGGCTGAAAGCTTGGATCAACCAACAACTATTGTGCACCAATGTTCCAATGTATCCACATGCTCCTATCTGAAAAACAAAAGAGGGGGATAATTCTGAAGCTCTGCAGCCAGAAAAAAAAGTGTTGTTTTATGATCCCAACGTGTGCAAGAATTCACAAGGTCTCAGTGATAAGGATTCCAGGAGATGCCAATTGTACCTAAAAATTCAGTCACCTTCTGGTAGTGCTTCAGGAGCAATGTAAATCCCTGGGAAAAATTAAACCGAACGAGTAAAGGAAAGGTCTTTCATGTAATGTTTTCTGTACTTGGAAGCACCAGTTTATCAAGAAGAAATCTTGGACGATCATAGAAATAAATCCCAACTCTGTGATAATGAATGGGTGTGCACTGAACCCGAGGACTTGGACTTTGGTAGAGTTATTTTCTTACAAGCCAGACAAATATAACCTATGCTGTTCCCTGGAGGTCATCCCAGACCTAAGCTGCAGGGTGTAGTTCTTAGAACAAAACAGAGTATGTGTTTTGAGTCTTGTTTGACCAATTCTCTTGGTAAAGGAATATTTTTTGTAGATTGGCAGGTGGTTGTCTCATAACAATGAATTTTTTGTTATAGTTAAGTTTAAATCCTGAGTTGGAAAATGTTTAAACAAGTATGAATCATTGCAAGCCAATACATAAATGTGACAGCTACATTGTGTGCGTTTCCTGGGAACATGTGAGGAAGAAGAATATCATCAGGATTTGCTCCAACAGTAGCAGTTACTCGTTATGGATTCCCCAGCCCTGGGAATATTCCAGTCCTACACCATCATGTCCTGCTTTTGTTGCTGTTTTCCAGGCTAAGAATGCCTTCCCCCTTTGTCTCCCTGCAGACCCTTCAATCTATTTATGAGTATCTGATGCGTTCAAATGGCATCACCTCCAGGAAGCCTGTTCCCAGCTTATCTAAGCAAGATATTAGGCATCCTTTTGTTTCTCAAAAATGTTGTAATAATTATCATTAACAGATTGCATCATAATTATTTATAAGTAGGTCTACCTTCCTTTTTAGAATGTGAATTCCTTGAGGGCAAAACCTGAGAACTGTTTATCTCTTGTTCTTCAATACATCAAATAGTGCTCAGCAAAAAACAGGTCTACAATACAGGTTTACAGAATGAATGAATGAAGGAATGAGCTTTGAATCCATACATTTCCCAAGCATGACTGTGAAATCAGCCTCTGGCAACAGATTCCTCATCATCAGACTGGCTTTAGAATGAACCAGCGTTCTGTAGTCCTGTCTCATGCTCTCTTCAACAACTCTCAATGCTACTCCAAATGTAAATTGATGTCAGAGGGGTAAAAGTGACCAATAAGTCACTTTCACCATCACCTAGAAAATTAACCTTTCAATGGACTTCAGACAAAATAAATTATCCAAATACCTATTCATGCCTACATAAACTGGGCTTTCCAAGACTTCTAGACACAGTGATACACACGCCCCCACTGAAAATCAAGGAGATATCACAACTGAATTGCCTGGTGAGTTCATCCTTAAGTAGCTAGGAAGGAAGAAGCAGAAGAGATTTCCTCACTGCTCTCTCAGTGCAACAGCAGTTACAGCCTGGGAGATGCAGGCACAAGGATAAACTTTAAGTGAGTGCCAGCCAGAGAGCTATTAACTCCTTTAGCTCAGGAGAGGTTGTTGCTTAATTTCCCGCAACACTAAATCACTGAAATGGTGTCGTTGTGTCCTGATAGGTTGATGTGACTCTGGAATTACTAGTGGGCAGTGTGAGTTGCATGTCACGTTAGGGGAAGAGTCGTGTTCTGAAACATAGCTACTCAAGAGCAGAGCAGCCAAGCTTCGTCGGGGCCTGTGCGGGTGGGGGGGTCCCTCAACCGTACATTGCTCTAGCTGTGTCCTAATCTGAATGTCTATCCTCGGAGACAGCCAGACAGAAGGCTGCATTTTCTCTTCTATCTACCCACATCTTATGAGTACATAAAACATTCTTGCCTATAATAGCCCATTCCACCTTATTCTCTACCCCACCCAGTATCATAGAGAAACACGCTCATTTTATCTCACACTTCTAAAGTTCTTTCTAGATAAGAGGGTTGCTTTTTTCCAACATAATAAAGCTTTTGAAAAGATTCAGTGGCTCGAATTCGGCTCTTAACAGGGCCACTTCATAACTCATACCAGGAGTGATGACAAATTGTTCCTCAGAAGAGACAGAATTTTAATTAGTAAACACTAGACATTTTAGAATTTATTCCTATGAACACATATCCTTTAGCCATGTGACCTTGAAATGGTGAAAATGAACAAAAAGGATTCTGTTTAACGTGGCAAGACAGAGAGAAATAAATGGCTTTTGAATTCTGAATTTGCAGCATCTTATTGGGGCTTTTAAGAGAGCAACATGACAAGCACTGGGCTTTTAATAACCACTGAGTGGATTGTTTACTCTTACACGAAAACCACAAATGTGTTATGCAGTGGCAACCACTTACTGACAGGATATTTTTCATCGTAATCACAAAAACGTTGTATGCGATCAGCCAGTCCCAGTAGCGCAGGATGCTCTTGATGGGTTTCAACAGCAAGTCACCCCCAAAGAGCAGGAAGTAGAAACAGGCTACCAGGTACCCCATGCAAAAGATGCTGATCCTGGTTGTCCCAGTGATGAAGATGATGGTGAGCACGAACCAGAAGAGGTAGCTGAAGACGATCACTTTGGACATGTCTAAGTAAGATCTGGAAAACAAAGCCAATGACAAAAAGACAACAACAACAAAACAAACAAAAGCAAAATCAGGAAAGTCTTTAACAAGGGAAGAAATTCATGCTCTCTACTGCACCTTGCAAATCAGACTGTGAGCTTTCATTTAATCCTGCTATCTAGGAAACCCTCAAATAGTTAGTAATAGGCCAATAGATGAGTTTTGGAAACGGTGTATGCTTCTCGTCACCTTATTCAGGCCAAATTTCTCACAAACACAACATTTTCTGCCTACCACTTGAGTACTCAAAATTCTCCTTTCTGTTTCTATGGTTGGCATGAATAATTGTATGGCAAAAGAAATTCTAAGACACAGATGCTTTCTGGCTAGTGAAAGAAAAGTTAAGAATGGATGAACTAGAAGTTAAACAAATTTATATTGAACACAAAGGTTTTATTAGAGGTGGAAATCTTTCCCTACAGATGGGAGACGATTCTGACCAACTATCCAAAGCCATGGTGGGGCTTTTTTGTTCTTTCCAATACTCTGTTTCTGGAGGTCCTCAGGCTGAGTCAGGATTCCCTTTTGGCGGCCACCCATCCCTGCTGCTTTCCTCATGGAAGGTGAGGCCAGCGTTCAGGTGTCAGTCTTGCAACAAGCAGCAGCTCTAGCCTGTGGGTCAATGGCATCTGACAGGAGTCACACCCACAGGCCAAGTCCCAACTGCATTTCTTGATTAGAAATCATGGTTTTGGGAGTTTTGCTTTGGTGGTTTCTTTTGGCGCATTTGGGAAGAAACAAAGGAGAACCGATTCTGGATTAATTCTTTGATTAATGGGTTCTTGTTTTGTAGGATGTTAATAAGTAATTGCTTAATGAAATATGCACCACACTTGAGCTATCCAGCATTATTAGGGGATGAGTTTAAGTTGTGCCTTGGTACATTTTTCAGACAAGTAAACTTTTACCCTTTACTCTTTCTAAAGTAAAACACTTAAACATTTTTATAACTTTTTTTCTAAAATACATAAAACCCTTCCTTGACTTCATAATGGAGAGTGAATGAAATGTCAGTATCTCCCTGTATCCCTAGATCATCACAAATAAAGGTAGTGATTTGCATGAGCCTAGGGGCCTTCTGAAGTGTGTCTGGTTTGAATTCAGTGGAATTGGGCTGCTGGCATTTTGAGTGTGTGTGCCTGTGAGTGCAGCTTATTCTTTCCATACCGTTCCTTCCTTGCCTGCAGCAGTCAATTCCTGCTTTATCAGCTCTGGCCTTCACATCTTGGCACTGAACCCACTTTGGGTCCAGAATTCATAAAACTAAGCTTGTGAAGATAACATGGAAAACATCGATAAATACGCTTCAAAGAGGAGCCTTAAGGATCTCTGAATAGAGAGACTGAACCCTGGTGACAGGTACTGTGGCTAAGGAGCCACCTAACTATCAGGGCTCTGGACACTTTCCAGAGATCCCAGGGTGCTGCGGAGCTGACCCCTGTTGGAGAGGAAGACGGGAGCACGGCTATGCTTCTGACCAGCAAGCATGTGCGCTGGCTTCCTACTTACTGCTGTGGCATTAGACAGGTCACTTCCTGAGGGGGGTCACTTTGCTGGCAGTCCTCATTGAGAAACAGAACAAAAATTTGAAATAACTAAAACAAAAATCAGCTTTAAAAATCAAGGGCACACAAAAGCTTTCCATTTGAGTTATGATTTAGGCTTTTCACGAATACATTGAAAATACTTATGTTCCCTTTGCAATAGTAAATATTGGGCTGGACTGATTGTTTTCTTGGCATCACAGAGAAGAGGCAAAAATGGAAGTCTTACCTTAGATCAGTGCCTAGTCTGGTACTTAATTCACAAATAGAATGGTCAAGTCTGCATAGCGTATTGTTTTAAAGCAAATTCACTTCCTGATTTACGCAGTTCATGTTGAGCCTCTTATGCTACCAAGAGGCACTCAAGCGCATAAACATTCAGATTTGGGAGCTGGATTGCTTGAGTTCCAATTCCAGTTCTGCTGTTGCCTATGTCTCATCTCGTTGCTGCGGTTTCCTCATCTCTACAATGGGGATAACAGCATGACCTCCTTGGGCTGGGGTAAAAGGGCTCCATGTGTGCAAAGCTTGGAACAGAGCCTGGCACAAAGGGAGTAGCAGGTGGCTGACAGCTATCTATATTGGTATATGCATCGTGGGCCAAGAACTGCAAGTAGGAGGATGGGGACAAATACAAAAGCAAGTTAGATGTGATCTTCACCCTAAGGCTACACCTTAGAAGTGGGGATAAGATGGGTTCTTCAGATACCAACACCAGGCAGAAGATGATCCACACCATGTAAACAGGAATCTCTGGAAGATCGGAAGCTGGAAAGCGACTCCATGTGTGGGGTCGGCCGGCTCGGGTACTATTAGTGACCTATCTCCACATGGATGGCATGTGTGCTGTGACTGCATGAGCCTCTCACTGCAACCTCATATGGCTCAATAGGGCAGACACTAATCAGTCAGGATCAGAGGTTAGGAAATTAGTCCCATGACATACAGCTAATAAGGGGGTATGAAAATTCACAGCAGCTTCCTCAGACAGCTGACTACAGTGGGCAGCTGAATGGAGTGTTACAGGCATTGAAAGACCGAAGATCTGACTGCAGAGGCAGAGTGGGCCTGCCCTCCATGAAGTGGGCCTTGGGTGACAAAATCTCAATACAGAAACCCAGGGAATGCAGAGAGCGTGAATGCATGGTGAGAGGTCGAGCATGGTTTAAACACAAACACTGTGATGGAAACATGGCCCAGATCAGCTGTCATGAGGCTGGGCAGAATGGTGGAGGACAGAAAAGCTGCTAGGGAGCCCTTGCATGGCCACAGGGGAGACACTGCTCAGGAAGAGCACAGGCACAGGGTGGAATCTAGGGAGCCACCCCTCCTCAGCTCCCAGTGAATACAAGAAGTGAGGATGAGGACTAAGGGATGAGGAGGAGAGATGGGAGATGAGAAAGACGAATGGAGGATGAGGAGGCGGGATGGGGAATAAGGATGAGGGATGGAAGATGAAGAGGAGAGCTAGGGGATGAGGAGGAAAGATGGAGGATGAGGAGCAGGGATGGAGAATGAGGAGGAGGGATGGGGATAAGGAGGAGGGATGCAGGATGAAGAGGAGGGATGGGGATAAGGATAAAGGATGGAGGATGAAGAGGAGAGATAGGGGATGAGGAGGAAAGATGGAGGATGAGGAGGAGGGATGGAGGATGAGAAAGAAATAGAAGAGAACGAGGGATGAGGATGAGGCAGAGGCAAAGGGGATAAGGAGGAGGGATGGGAGATAAGGATAAGCTATGAGGATGAGGGATAAAGGATGAGAACGAGGGATGGAGATGAAGAGGAGGGATGCAGGATGAGAAGGAGAAATGGAGGATGAAGAGGAAGGATGGGGATGAGTAGAAGAAATGGGGAATAAGAATGAGCTATGGGGATGTAGATAAAGGATGAAAGATGAGGAGGAGGGATGGAGGAGGAAAAGGATGGATGGAGGATGAGGAGGAGGGGTGGTGATGAAGATGAGCTATTAGGATGAGGAGGAGGGATGCAGGATGAGAAGGAGAAATGGAGGATGAGGAGGAAGGAAGGATGGGGATGAGTAGGAGAAATGAGGGATAAGAATGAGCTACGGAGATGCAGATAAAGGATGAAAGATGAGGAGGAGGGATGGAGGAGAAGGATGGATGGAGGATGAGGAGGAGGGGTGGGGATGAGGATGAGCTATGAGGATGAGGGGGAGGGATGCAGGATGAGAAGGAGAAATGGAGGATGATGAGGAGGGATGGGGATAAAGATGAGAAATGGAGGATGATGAGGAGGGATGGGGATAAAGATGAGCTATGGGGATGTGGAGGAAGGATGAAAGATTAGGAGGAGAGATGAAAGATTAGGAGGGGGGATGGAGAATGAGGAGGAGGAATGGGCATAAGGATGAGGAATGGGGATTAAGGATGAAGGATGAGAATGAGGGATGGAGATGAGGAGGAAGGATGCAGGATAAAAAGGAGGAATGGGGATACGGATGAGGGATGGAGGAGGAAGAGAAGGGATGAGGAGGAGGAATGGGAATGAAGATGAGCTATGGAGAAGAGAAGGAGGAATGCAGGATGAGAAGAAGAAATGGAGGATAAGGAGGAATGGGGATAAAATGAGCTATGGGGATGTGGTTGAAGGATGAAAGATGAGGAGGAGGAATGCAGGATGAGGAGGAGAAATGGGGATAAGGACCAGGGTTGGGGATAAGGTTGAGGGATGGAGAATATGGATGAGCTACGTGGATACGAATGAGGGATAGAGGATGAAGAGGAGGGGTGGAGAATGAGGAGGAAGGATGGGGATGAGAGGGAGGAAAGGGGGATGAGGATGTGCTATGGGGATGAGTATGAGGGATGGAGGATGGAGGGCAGCAGGATGAGGAGTAAGAATGGGGATGAGGGATTAAGGATGAGTGGGAGGGATGGAGGATGAGAAGAGGAATGGAGGGTGATGAGGAGGGATGGGGATAAGAATGATAGATGGGGGATGAGAATAAGTGATGAAGTAGGCTGGATGAGAATAAGTGAAGAAGGGAAGAAGGCTGGAGGGTGAGGAGGAAGGGTGGGGATAAGAATGAGCTATGGGGATGAAGATGAAAAATGGAGGATGAGTAGGAGAGACAGAAGATGAGGAGGAGGGATGGGGGATGAGGATGAGCTATGGGGATGAGGATGAGGGATGAAAGATAAGGAAGAAAGATGGGGGATGAGGAAGAGGGAGGGAAGATGAGGATGAGCTATGGGGATACAGAGGAGGGATAAGAGATGAGCAGGAGGACCCTCCACTGAACAGCTGGTATTACTGGCACAAGTCAGTTTTGGTATGAAGAAGAGGAGGATAACTGAGGCCATAAAGAGGCGGTTTACACTGACAAAAGCAGGTGCAGTGCTATAATTCAGAGGTTCAGCCTCCAGGCTGCTGAACCACATTGTCCAGCATTTATTAACTTCAGTGTATACAATTCAGCGGATCTATTTCCCAAGTATAGCAGAGAAAGTAGAGAGGAGCAAAGTAAAGGAAATGCACACATCAAAGTGGCTTTTAGCAAATGTGAAGCTCTTGTTACCTGCAGTGAATAAAATCTGGCACAGGGTTGTGTTGGCTGAAGGAGGCCGCATCAAGGTTCATGCAGATCTCGACATTGTCACCTGCCATGATTCGCACTGCAGCCTTGTTCTCATCCTCAAAAATCTGCCGTTGTAAGGAGGCACACAGAAGCAGCATGAAGTCATCTAGCAAGACAGAGGTGAGATCATTAAGCTGCCTCAACCTCTGCTGATTTACATAATGCAACACACAGTCATCACACAGCAACAGCCACTCCCCAGCTCCTAAGTGAGTTGTGTTCCCAAAGTTTATAGTAAAATTCATCCTGGAGTCCAATGTCGGGGCCAAGTCACACCTTCTCCACCTTGCAGGGCATAGAGTGACCACAGACACTCCAGGAGCTTACGTGGGGAGTCTCTGGATTTTGTTTGCACATTGGTGAGAGAAAGTATTAGGTGCTACTTACTAGTCTTCATGAGTCTCTTAGAGGGTAGCATTTGTGTGTGTGTGTGTGTGTGTGTGAGACAGTCTCGCTCTGTTGCCCAGGCTGGAGTGCAGTGGTGCGATCTTGGCTCACTGCAAGCTCCACCTCCTGGGTTCATGTCATTCTCCTGCCTCAGCCTCCCAAGTAGCTGGGAATACAAGCGCCCGCCACCATGCCTGGCTAATTTTTTTTACCTCCCACCAGTTTTAAGGAGGCCACTTGAGCAATTTCCCCATCTTTATCTTTTTATGTGTGGTGGATGCAGTCATTCATTTTTCTTTATCCTTTCCATCCTCCTTTGCATTTGTAACCAAAGACTGTCCCCAGAGCATAAGCCACACTGCAGGTGTGGTGAGAGCAGGTGGAGGTGGTGGACTGTGCTGGACAGCGCAGAGCAGCCTGACAGAGCTGTCCTCCCAGCAACTGCCCACAAAGGGCTGAGGCCAAGCCTGCCTTGAAGCCTGCACACAAGCTGCTCCCTTGCTTTTAAAATTAAACCTAAAATTGTTTAGGCAGGGAAGTCATTTGCATTTTCTGTAGCACCCAGTACTCTGGTCTTGGGGGAGCTGCTCTGACCTTTGGATCACCAGCTGCCATGGGAAGGCCTTGGGGCTGCAGCCCAATTCTAGAGCAACTAAAATCTGGGAAGCATCTCCCAGCATCCACTGTCCTATGTTCAGGGTTTATTTATCTGCACTGGGAGCCAGAAACCACCAAGTCAGAAAACACAAAAGCCTTCCTCTCTGGTCTGTCTTTTGAAAGGTGGCTGTGTAAATGTGTGTGTGTGTGTGTGTGTGTGTGTGTGTGTATGCTGGGGGAAGTGAAATTATGCAAGTGAATATGGTATTTCCAACATTGATTTATTAATTTTGCAAATGTAATAGGGTGAGTAGAAGCCATTAATGACTTGTGATATTAATGCATAAGACAAGCCTTTACATGATTACGAAGTCTAGTGGAAGACAAAAGGCACTAATGCATAGCACGTGAACAATGATTAGCAGTAAACCCGGATACCAGCACTCTGTGGCCCTGCAGTGGAAACACTTACAGACGAGAAACACAGGGTTGGGCCGCACAATGAAATCTGGGAAGTACAGCCACTTTATGATGTTGTCATTGAAGCTGGCACCGTTGAATCTCCATGGGTAATCTGCAGGGAGGGAAGTGGCGAACAGCACAATCAATACTCTTCTTCACCACTCTTCTCCCAGCCGTCCACTCAGTAATGGCTTCTTCTAAAAGGAGACGGCTCCAGGGAAGGGCAGGCTCACCTCGGCAAGGAGCAGGTGGGATGCCGATGCAGATGAAATACTGGAAGGTGATGATGCACGCCAGGAAGCAGCAGTACTTGGGCCAGATCTCCGCGATGGCTTTCCTTCTGCGTCTATATAAGACAGCGATCAGCCAGCAGGCGTGGATCATGGCATAGAAATCCATTCGCTGGCCAATGACGTTAACTGACATTAGGAAACAGGTCTGTGTAAAGATGAAAAGAGGCAAAGAAAAAAAAAATCAGGCATGTGGGAAAGGGGACTGGTGATAGGTGTCAGGTCTGTGTAGATGGCGGAGACCCACATCGCTCAGGGCCAGTCTGTCTGCACGGATTCACAAATGCTTGCTCTTTTGAGTGTCTCAGCGTGAAGACAGAAATACTGTACAGATTACTCCCAAGGGAAAAACTAAGTAGCTGTTATCATAACCACTTCAGACAATAAAGAGAACAGCCATTTTGATCTCCTCATGAAACATCACCATTCCTACTTCATTCTATGAAGGCACAGGCACTATCACAACCGTTTTAGGTTAAAACAGTTCATTTTGGCTGCAGCTTATGGTTTCAGAATGCACAAAAAGAAAGAAGATTAATACTTTATTATTTATTTATTTTGAGATGGAATCTTGCTCTGTCACCCAGGCTACAGTGCAGTGGTGCAAACTTGGCTCACTGCAACTTCAGGCAATTCTCCTGCCTCAGCCTCTCAAGTAGCTGGGATTACAGGCGTGCACCACCACGCCTGGATAATTTTTGTATTTTTAGTAGAGATGGGGTTCCACCATGTTGGCCAGGCTGGTCTCGAGGTCCTGACCTCAGAAGACCTGCCTGCCTTGGCCTCCCAAAGTTCTGGCATTACAGGCGTGAGCCACCATGCCCAACCAGAAGATTAATACTTTATTCTTAATAAGAAACCTGTTAACACGGCAACTGATGGCCATGTGTTTAGATGGCTCTGGAGATCCAGAAAGGCCAAGGCACTGCTGTAGAAGGGGGTGTTCGGCACCCAAACTTGGAAAACTTTCAGTCAAGCCAGTTAACCATCAGTACAAACACTTTCTGTTCTTCTCAAGGGGACAGCTATCATGCCTGCAGATGTATCACAAAGTTCCAGTGGCCAATTGGCCAGAAGCAGTTCTTTGAATTTTCATGGAAAAGAGAAACAAAACGTCAGCAAGGAAACTCACCTCCAGACCGAACTTGTAAAAGAAGTAATTTATGAAATATTTGGCACAATTAATAAGTCCATCGTCTAGATGTAGTCTTGTAATGTCATGAAAGATAGTTCTAGACACAGGGGCCGTCAGGTTATTTCGACCTCGATAGTATTCCTGATGGCGGTAAATGGTGACTTCAAAGGCCAGGATAGCCAGCATCAGGAGGTTATTCTACAAAGCAAGGAAACACAAATGTGTCAGCCAGAGGCTTTATGATTTGGTAATTTCAAGCAATCCCCACATTCTTCACAACTACAAGGACAATGTTTTATAAAAGCTCACCTCTCTTAAACTGTTTTGAGCTCAATATTCATTTTCTCTGTCTTATTTATTGTGGCATTATCTATATTAGAAAATCAGGCTAACTTCCAAAGTAATAGGATCTAGAATCTCCAAACATAAGATGCTGCTGCTCATTCCTATTTCTCAGAACTACACATCTCACACCAAGGAAGCAATTTCCAGCTATCCAAGGAGGGCAGTTCAGCCTTGTTTGCAGCCAGAAGTGCAAAAACAGTACAGAGACATCCTGGGAAACGCGCTGAGCTGAATGAACGGGAAGCTGCTTAGGGGGAAACTTTTGAACACTCCTGAAATCTGGCTACAGAGAGCAATAGATTGAGAAGCATGCTGACAACAGGAAAATAATAATAGCGATGATATAACTATTATTCAAGATAATGAAAATAGTTAACATTTATGGAACCATAGGTTCCAGACACAATTCGATCACCCTTTTCAAATACCAATTTGCTTTATCCTCATAACAGCTATTTATGGTGGGTACTGGTACAAAAGATATCTACCATGTGATGAAAAATCTAGAAGGTACACAAAGAAAATGGGATGCTTAACACATTTAAAAATCCCAGGTGCTGAGTGTAGAGGCTGTACCCTTAAATGCATTGCCAGTGTAACATGATTAGGACTGCTCAGATAATCCACAAAAATAAAATGTGAAAAATCTGAAGCATGTTGTTTTCGTTATGTTTGTATGACTATTTGTACTCAAGTTTCCTTTTATAAATATATGTTTTATTTTATTACTTCTAGATGTAATAGATTCTCTTTATTAAAAACTATAAACAGAATTTACACACCAAAAATGTCTTGTAAGGCTATATCCACTTCTCAGAAATAACCACTATTGAGCATTTGGTATACTTTACTTAATATTTTTCTTTGTATCTAGAAGAGATCATACTATGCACAGTGTTTTGAAATTTGCTTTTTAAAAATCTTAATATATTTTAGACATGCTTCAATTCTAATGCACCCATCGACCTTAATCTTGTAATGGTCTTAAAATGATTTAGTATAATGTTCCAGTGAATGTATTTGTCATACTTTATTCAAGCAATCTCAGACCGTTTGATCACTTTCTCTTTAACATGCCACAATACTGATTTTAACACTTAGAGTTTGTTGCAAAGGTCATGCCAGATCCCACATGAGAAGTTACGGTTACTATCAAATGTGATGTTAAGCATCTCATGGAAAAGAATCCTGAACTATTATACAACGGTGTGGAGGCCCAAACTAAGCACGACAAAGCCATTACCCTCAGGTAGACTAGCAGAGGCGAAGACTTCCGCAGGCCGACCCACTCTGTAGGATCGATAGGAGCGCTGTAGAGCAGAGACTTGTTCAACTCATTAAGGGGGATGTTTGTTTGATTTTCATTTGGCTAAAAAGAAGAGAAAATGGAGTAAAAAAAAAAATAGCTCCACAGATTAGGAGAGCTCGGGTTATTTCTTCTTCAGCTTTGAGCAAAATGATAGCGGTAGGATTGGGGGACAGGCCCATTTCAGGGGAGACCTCAGTATGAGACGAGGCTTAACACAGGGCCAGAGCACGACCAGCCAGGGAGAGGTGACTTACAAGCCAGGTCAGGCCAAATGTGCTTGGGGATGGGGGTTCCCCAAGTATCTGCCCTGCTTTGCTAAAGGGCAGTCAGGAATATTCCCCCATCACCGAGGCTCACCAAGGAACAGTTAACAGAGAAGTTCTCAGGCTTAATGGTTTGGAGCTGGTACAACATTTTGCAGACGATGATCACACACGTCCAGATCGTGCAGACACTTGAAGCCAGACGGCGCAGCTTGGCGTACGGCAGAGCAAAAGCCCAAGAAATCAAAAATACATAGTTGAACAGAGACACCTGAAAACGTAAAACCAGAAATGGGGACAAAAGTACGTAACACGGCATAACAAACAGGACATCCATAAAACAGGATGACTTGGTTTACTCAGTTCGGCAAAAGCAGACTAGATTCCTAGCACGTGCAAGGAATTGCCCTAGGTGCTGGGGTACTAAAGTAGGTGAGTTATGGTCTCACCCCTCAAGGACATTATGTCTTGTGTGGCAGACAGACATATCATCAGGTGACGTCAACATCATGTAGCACTGGCTAAGCTATCGATGTGGGCAGGCTCCTGTGAGAGCGCCCAGAAGGGTCCTTGGTCCAATGTGGAGGTCAGGAAGCATTTTCAAGAAGAGACAGTGCCTGAACTGAGCCAAGCCAAGAAAGATGAGAGGTGGATTCTTTAGGTAAAGGAGGCATGAACGAAGGCAGGAAAGCATGAACTAGCATGGTGGGGACAGGCGACAACAAACAACTGGAAAGTTCAGAGTTGAAAGTGTGAAGTGCAGCAGGAGGTGAGGCTGGAGATGCAGCTACAGCCAAGTTTTGACGGATCTTTTTTACACCATGCTATGGCACAGGAGCCCATTCTTCAGAAAACTGAGAGCTGTGGAAGGGCATTACACTGGGAATTTGGAGGTAAGATTTGCTTCCCATTGAGATAAATGTAACTGACGAATGGAGGGCCCATTGTGGGGACTGGATGTGACTTTGAGCGACCCACTCACGTGCCGCTGCAATAGCCCAGGGAAGATGGGGAGGAGGCACGGATTCAACATGGGAGCAAAATTAGCTGGACTTGATGACTGATTGGCTTGGTGGGCCGGTGGGTAGGAGAGAAAGTTCAAGGAGTGACTCCCAGGTTTCCACTTGGGAGCCTGAGTGGATAACAGCGCCATTACTGAGACAGCAATGCTGATAGGGAAGCTGGTCAGAGCAGCAACGTCGTGAGCTCAGCTTGAACCTGTTGACTTTGGGCTGCATGTGAGTTCATTGATCAGGCCAGATGTTTCCACATTTCTAGCAATTCTTTATAGTTAATAGTCCATTGGACAGTATAGAAGGACCACCATCTTCTTCAGGCATGGGAAATGCTCATTTATTCTGAATATTGTTATGTTAAAGTAATATCCTAGAAATGTTTAATATTCTCAGGTAGAAATAATAGCATGCTCTCATTTGATACAACTAAACATGTACCAAGCATTGTTTGTGGGCTAAGCATTGTGGGCTCTAAAAGACATAGTTACCTACTTGGCTTATAAAACTATAAAAGAAGAGGCTGGGTGAGGTGGCTCACGCCTATAATGCTAGCACTTTGGGAGGCCGAGGTGGGTGGATCACGAGGTCAGGAGTTCAAGACCAGTCAGCCTGGCCAAGATGGTGAAACCCCGTCTCTACTAAAAATACAAAAAATTAGTCGGGCGTGGTGGCAGGCGCCTGTAATCCCAGCTACTTGGGAGGCTGAGGCAGGAGAATCACTTGAACTTGGAGGGTGGAGGTTGCAGTGAGCCGAGATCGTGCCACTGCACTCCAGCCTGGGTGACAGAGTGAGACTATGTCTCAAAAAGAAAAAAAAAAGAAAGTTTAAAAAACTATAAAAGGAGAAAATGTGGAGACTTGGAGACTGCAGGACTGTATTTAATTCTGCTATTTGTTACCTGTTATTCTTCTACTCAACTATTTGTCACTGTCCAATGCAAGGAACCTCTTTGAGAATTAAGTGCTGAAGTATTAGAGTAGGAAGAGATGCCTTAAAGAATTAATTGAAGATGAAAGAAATACTGTACACGGAAAGGCCCTGCAAACCATAACTCACTCATAAACATAATCCATGTTACCTTTTAACAAAACAGATAGATTAGCGAATTGACTCTTCCTCCATAGTCATCAACAGGTGTCTCGTCAATTTGGATATTAAAAAGCAAACCCTATTAAAGACGCTGTGAAATTAACTCTGCTATGTCTGTTATTATGTATCTAAGGCCTTTAGTAAAGACAGCACAATTAATTTATTCAGAACTTTCAATTTTCTGAGTGACGGGGAAAGGGAAGTAAAGGTGGTAACTTTCATTAAGTCTTAACTAGGTTCATCCCCTGAGGATTCCCTGCCCGCAGGAGGCATGTGGGAGGGACAGATGGAGGCACACAGGCACTTGGTGACAGCGTAAGGGGACTGAGACCTGAAGAATAAACAGGAGTTAGGCAGAAGAAATAGCAGGTCCAAGGCCCTTCCAGACTTGGGAGAGCATGGGCTGCCCATCCTTGGAGAAGCAAGTGATTCATTGTGAGAGAACTGTGATCTGGAACCTGTCAGAGGACTTTAAAACCCATCCGGCGTCTTAGAGTGTCCAGGAATGGCAAAGGTGAAGTGGTCTGGGCTGGATCGTGGGGGTCTTATACCACGTTACCGTGAAGATGAAAGGCAGCTGCTGCAAGGTTTCAGGTAGAGGGCTCTCATGATCATATCTACCCTGTGGGAAGACTATTCTGGCTGCATTGTAGAATACGTATTGGAAGGAGAAAAGATTGGGAAAAGCTGGGAATCTGTAAGAGTAATCTAAAGGGGAATGGAGGCAGAGGGAGTGAGTAGGACACCTGAAAGTGCTTTGTGGCCACCCAAGAAGTGGGGTCAGGTCCAGCTGTCACGTGGAAACAGGGGCCTGGAGTTCAAAGAGAGCAGTGAGTTGACACAAATTTTGGGACTCGCAGCAGGTGGAGGGCAACTGAACCAGCGTCCTGTGCTTGTGAGCTCGTGAGCTCACCCATGAGAGTCCAGAACAGAAACAGGCTGTGGACAGAGCCTGAGGAACATGCTGAGGAAGCTGGTGGTAAGGGCGGGATGAGTCCAGGAATGAGACAGGAAGGGCCTGATGAAACTGTGGGGAGGGGCCGGGAAGATGAGCTGATGTCCAAAACAAGAGAAGGGAGAGCTTCAATGACAAGGAAAGAAGCCCCAGTCCTCAGCATCCTAGAGAAGTCAAATCAGAGGAGGACTAAAGAGCCTCTGTGAGGTGAATATTTTTATCATTTTACAAATAGAAAAACTGGGGCTCAGTGAATGAAGTATGATACTTCATTCCATACAAATAGCAAGCCCAGTGCAAACCTCAGTGCGCCTTGCCCTCTCACAGTCCTATTATCTAAAGAGATCATGATCTCACCATTTCCCTGATGGTAAGAATCTCATGGAAGGGAAGAAGAAGAAAGAAAGAGGAAGAAGAGGAGGAGGAGGGATAAGGAAGAAGAAGAGGAAGGAGAAAAGGGGAGAGAGAAGAGGAAGCAGAAAAGAGGAGGGGAAGGGGAAGGAGAAGTAGGAGGAGAAGGAGGAGGAGGACAATGACTATGACAAATACCTGGGCCACAACCAACACCTGATCAATTAGAATTTTAGGGAAATAGATGCTGGTCCATGTACATAACAACTGTCCAGGTGATTCTTACTATCAAGGATTTTGAGAAACAGTTTTATGCTATAGTGCTTTCCCAACAAAGCCCTGTACACAGGTCGTCATCCTATCTGAATATAACCTTGTGGGGCCTGAGGGCCCTGCCTCAAGGGAAGGGGCCTCTGAGAACCAAAGCCTCCTGGGCCCTGCACTTACCCATCCCTGGCTTCCCTCCCCCAGAGAACCCTAGCTGCAACTATCACCTCCAGGCTGCAACCGCCTGCAAGAGATACTCCACCCTGTGCAGCAAGTGCTCACTGTGGACACCTCTAGCACAGCAGTTATTATCACTTTTAGTTTTACTTGGCAGCCATTCCCATCAGGCTGTGAGCTCAGACAAGAAGTGTGTCTTTCAAGCTACTACACCAGCACCTAGCACCATGTACGCATTCACTTTATTGTGAGTTCTTAATAAAGGCTCAATGAATGCTTGGTGAGAGTGAAAATAACAATGATGAGACAGACAAGAAGGAGAAACCTCAGGTCTGCAAAAGTTTCCTTCCTTCCTTCCTCCCACCTTCCATTCCCTCCCCTCCCCTCCCCTCCCCTTCCTTTCCCTTCCCTTCCCTTCCTTCTCCAGTTGACCAGGCCCCCCAGGGAGGAGCTGAGGTGCTAACAGAAAGTGTAGCTCTTGCTCAAGACTCGCTGACCTCACAGAGCTGTCCAACAGCCTTTGGAATTAAAAAGTAGCTGTGTATTTCAAAAGGAGGAGAAAAATGTTTATGTATACTATATATATATATATTTAAATCTAGATTATTCCAAAGCAGTGTCACTCCTGAATAAGATGCTGATGGAAAATAAAGGTTTCTCTGTTTCTTTTCCAGCAACTTCTTTTTCAGATGCTTCATGATGCTAACTTTGAAAAGGTTTAATATTTGTAGGAGAGATGAACCCAAAAGTTGTGAAAAAAAGCACCCTTACTGAGGCCTTGGGTAAGGATGTCTTGAACCCAGAGCTGCCACAGCTCCTGAAGAGATTTCTTTGTGGAGAGGGGCTGCATCCTGCCTGTCCCCCACCCCCTCAGTGCCAAGATGATGGGGCAGGTGGGCATGCAGGGAGGAGAACGTCCTCTGCGCGCAGCCCGAGTGAGGAGCTAATGACTCGGAGCCCGATGCTTGAACCCTTGAGCTTGGGCGCTGGTACCCATGGGGCCAGAAGAGATGAAGAGCTCTAGTTACAGGGTGCAGAGTCTCTTTGTTGGGCTCCATGTGTACAAGCAGAGCAGGGCCTGTGTGAGGGTGGCCCCTGGACCTGATGGGGAGGCACAGAGTGCCCAGAGCTGCTCCAAGGCTGCAGGGAAGGCTGTCTGGAAGGGCAGAAGGACTCCACAGAGGAGTCCAGGAGGAGAAGGTGCTGGCAACCAGGGGCTGAGTGCCGGTGCCAGCCAAGAGTGGCTGTGGGATGCCCCACTGAGGAGCCTCCAGGAGGGCAAGGGCAGGTTTACCCGCCAGTTGCCAGCCCAGAGCGTGAGGCCATCATGGGATGGCACAGGCCAAGTCACAACATCCCCATCCCAGGGGGCCTTGCCCTGAGCCTGAGTCTGAGCTCCAGCCCAGAAAAGAATAAAACAAAAGAAGGACTAAAGAGCCTCTGTGCGGTGGATTTTTTTTAAAAAAAGACTAAAGAGCTCTGTGAGGCGGATTTTAAGGAGATGTGGGTGAGAAAGAAAGGATCAGATAAGAAAGGAGGAGCTTCTACCTGGGGAGGGACCCGAGTCTCGATGATTCTCTGTGGCTGCACAATTTTAACTACTGAAGTGAGATTTTGCTCACTTAAGTCACTGTAGGATTTTGTATTTCTTAGGAATGATCAGAAAGTGCGCTGTGTTCAGGGACACAGAGGAAAGTTTCCCTGTAGGATGCATTCTAAAGGGACAATGAAGGTCTAAAGAGAAGTCTTTTGATTGGATGTCACCAAATTGATTGCTTAGTGTGCCAATTACACTAGAAAGAGCCAGCGATGCACACACTGTCAAGAACCCAGACACCAAAGCTTCAGGGCCAGAAACCCCCCATGCAGGTGGGGTGACATCACGCACAACACGAGTGGCTGAAACAATTTTACAGCAATGGGATTTGGCAGATGCTAGCAGCAGAAGGAGCAGGATTTCTATGCTTCAGGAGTCTCTCACTTGTTTTAAAGTTAAATGTGAGAGAGATGAAATTAGGAATGAAAATTCTGAAAGTCTGCACAATGTGTGAATCACAGAGAAGGGAGTGGTGATACTCCATGGAAGGCTGTTTTCCCAAGAGTGTAACAAGGTAACTAGATATTTTGTTTACTGGATGGTCTGTTAACAAGTTTATGTCTGGGGACTCATTAAGGATAATCAAAAAGTTATGGCTGCCTTTTGTTTAGGATCTATAAGAAATTGCATCCTTTAACCCTTTTCTGATGGATGGATTGTACAACAGGATGGATTTATGACAGCAGATTCTCTGTGTCCAACTCCCATGAATTTCTGCTCCCCCAATGCCCACTCCCATCACCACACTGTCTGAACACACCTTCACACCCTGCCACACAGCTTCTCATGAATCAGAAGTCATCTGTACCTCAGACTGGATTTGTTCAGAAATGGTCTCTGTGCATTTTTTGTCAAATGCCTTCTCTTGTTCTTTTCTATTTCTCTTTAATACCCTAACCCTGAAATTTTTATCTGAACTGTTCAATTCACCTCTACAGTTAAAATGCTTAAATTTTGGCTCTCAATGAATATAAATATTAGGCTAGATTTGGGCTCCATTTAATGTACACGCCCAGTGACTTAACATTGGAGCCGCTGCCATTTCTCCACGAATCTCACAGACAGAGTGGCTTCTGTTTTCATTCCCACTTGGCAGAGATCCCCTGCCCATTTCAGACGGTTTGTATGAAATGGGGGAGAAGTTCTAGTTTAGACTATGGAGCTCAAATTAAGGTTCATCTCTTAGCTACCTATTTGTGAAATGTTTTAGGTTTGTAGTGTTGTAGTTGTGATATTTTACTGTTATATATGTAACTTTTTAAAAATTATAGGCAGTACTTCCTTGATTAATTTTCAGAGGGCAAAGAATTCTTGAATTGTAAACAACTCAGAAATAATCCAGGCATATAGAAGTATGCAAACATTATTTGTTGAATAAAAGGAAAGAAAGCTAATTTCTCTGCAGTGAACATTAAATAATCTGTTGGCTGGATGACGACTCTCTTCTTTACAATCAAAGAAACAGAAGTGCAGTACAGGTGCATGGCTGAAGACTTTGTATTGTATCTCAAGAAATTCAATAGTAAACAAGGTGAACTCTACTAAAGATTTTATTAGATTTTGGAGCCTGAGCTTTCTCCTTGGTAATGTAAACTGGAATGCTACTGTTTTCCTTGGAGAATTTAGGGAGTTAGCTTCCCATAGGCAGGGGCAGAAGGGCAGCCTGCTCTCACACTCTTCCCTGAGGATTCGATGAAAATAAGTAGCCTTTGTAATATGACCAAGCCAATGAGAAACTCAGCCATGAGCCTCTTTCCTTTTTCTCAGTGCTGCTGACCCTCGGATTTCTGTAAGTGTAAGTCCTTAGTCTTGGAGTCTTGATACTCCAATGTAATGGGGATTACATTAAAAAAATCATGGACAGCTAGAAAAGGAAAATGATGACCTACTGTGGTTCTGTTCAGCCTGATGATAGGACAAATGTTCACTTGCCTCTTTCACGGAAACCCAGATAATGTAAGAGGAAACGATTTTGATGATGTGCAACTCCAAAATCCACCACATGAACACCTGCAGCTTGTGAAAATACTCCAGGAATTTTAAGAAGAGCACAGTGAGGCGGTCAATCACCAGGTGCCATTTGTTCCTTAAATCTGCAAAATAGGAAATACAGACAAGAGCATAACTTTTTTTAATATTATCATTTAAAGCATATCTTGTAACTTTCAGGTTGGAATGAGAGGCTGCAAAATAATTATAGTGGATGAATTCTAAGAAAACCAAAATCTGGAATAAGGATGATGTAAGAATCCCAAGTCATGATGACACAGATATCATACACTGAGACTTGGAGGGACAATGTGGCTTTTGTCCACCTTTTGATTAAATTAGTGTAAAGAACGATTTTGACATTATCTTCCTTCCTTCCTTCCTTCCTTCCTTCCTTCCTTCCTTCCTTCCTTCCACTCGCTTGCTTGCTCTCTGTCTCTCTCTCTCTCTCTCTCTCTCTTTCTGACAGTCTTGCTCTGTAGCTCAGGCTGGAGTGCAGTGGCATGATCAACATTATTTACTTTTCTTTCTTTCTTCCTTTTCTTTTTCCCTCCCTCCCTCCCTCCCTCCCTTCCTTCCTTCCTTCCTTTTTCTGACAGAGTCTTGCTCTGTAGCCCAGGCTAGAGTGCAGTGGCACAATCTCGGCTCACTGCAACCTCTGCCTCTTGAGTTCAAGCGATTCTCCTTGAGTAGCTGGGACTACAGGCACATATCACCATGCCCAGCTAATTTTTGTATTTTCAGTAGAAATAGGATCTCGTCATGTTGGCCAGGCTGGTCTTGAACTCTTGGCCTCAAATGATCCACCAGCCTCAGCCTCCCAAAGTGCTGGGAGTACAGGCATGAGTGCCCATGCCCCCAGCCCCCATAATCTTATTTACTCTTAAGACCAAACTATAATTTCCTAATATTCTAGGAATGTTAAATAATCTTAACTCCTTCTAAATGACATCTTTCTTGCCACAACAGCACTTTTATAAATGGCCTGTCTCCTTTGACAAGGCTTAACTGGTGAGTGGTAAAGCTCTCTGGTTTCCATGAAAAAGTGAACCAGTCAGAGCCCTGCATGGGCAGGAAGAGCTTGCTCCTTGTCAGAACAAGAAGTGAACGATAACCATCAGAATGACTCAGCCCGTGGTTTTCTGAAACATGGTCAGACTAATTCAAATGATAATTTTTAATCAAATTATTTATTTTATTATTTCTACCTTGTGCTAAAACAGGAGCCATGTTTCTATCTAAAAGGACTATGCTGGCTCACTTTATTGACTGAAAGTCACAGCAGGACTGTTTTGTAATATCAGCCTGTCTTGTTTGTAAACAAAAGCTCACAAGTCTGTCTTGGCAGATTACAAGTCCTAAGCATATCTTTAAGCAGCTTCTTTAACTGGCTTGAGTAGATGCAACAGTTACTGTACCTGGTTCTGAAAGCTAAGTAAGGTTCTAGTTATTGTGAAATATGCTTACAGTACTTCTCTTTTATCCATGGATAGCCATGGATAGCTTTCCAAGATTTCAGTTACCTGCAGTCAACCACAGTCCAAAAATATTAAATGGAAAATTCCAGAAATGATTCAGAAGTCTTAAGTTACACACTGTTCTGAGTAGAAGGATGAAATCTCATGCTGTCCCACTCTGTCCTTCCCCTTGGAATGTGAATCCCTTTGTCCAGCAGGGCCATGCTGTCTACACTCCCTGCCCAGTGGTCAGTCACTTAATAGCTGTCTCAGTTCTCAGAGTGACCGCTGCAGTATTGCAGTGCTATGTTCAAGTCACTCTTATTTTACTTTCTAATGGCTCCAAGTGAAAGAGTAGTGATGTTGGCAATTTGAATATGCCAGAGAGAAGCCACAAAATGCTTCCTTTAAGTGAATGGTAACAATTCTCAATTTTATTAATAAGGAAAGAAAAAAATGTACGCTGAGGTTGCTAAGATCTAAGGTAAGAACAACTCTTCTCTCTGTGTAATTGTGAAGAAGGAAAAAGAAATTCATGCATAGTGTATACAGGGTTCAGTGTTATCTGAGGTTTTAGCATCTACTGGGAGTCTTAGAACATGTCTCCCAAGGCTAAGGCAGGACTACTGTATTTAGAGGGTGACTCAGATGGTAGTCAATAAAAAGGTGTAGGTAATAAATGAGCATGATTTAGATGTGTAGCTGCCACGGACATGAGGGATTGAGAGAAAAGTGGCTGTGCAATTTTGGGCAGGACCTATTAGTAAAGCTCAAAATCCATCTTGAAGTAGTGTCATAAAATCCTAGCTTAACTACTTGGCCTCACAGAGCTGGGGTCTCCCCTTCACACTGAGGAATTCACAAGCTCAGACACGGAGAGAACATTTCTGGTCCTGTCCTCTGTGTTCTGAGGTAAGTGGGGAAAGAAAACCAGGTTTAAGGGGCACAAACCTTTGGAAGGGGTCTTCTTGCTACTTTTTTTGTTTTCTACTTTTGTTAAGGACAGTTTACCAGCAAAGACAAGTGCAGCATCTTAAGGTCATAGCCCCAGAAGCTCACCCCAGAGATGATGCTCTCTGGTTTGTCCCAGTCTTTCTGGAAACTGCTATGTAGACTTTATATTCTCTGTCAGATAACATTTCCTGATCACTGAGGCTGCTCAAGGTTCATCATGCTCTATTAAAACATTATTTCAAGTCTAGGAAGGGAAGTAGAAAAGAAGAGCCCAAAGAATGAAGATTGAAACTCCTAAAACAACAATATTGACAAAAACATCTCTAGGAGTTTGCTTGAAACTATAATTATCCAATTGCTGAATTTCTCCTCCAGTTCCCATGTCCTTAGGCATCAGATCAGAGCTAGAAATATATTCTTAATTTTCGGTTTCCTGGAAAAGTCTCAGAATGGTTTCTTGAGAATGCATTTGTACAGGCGATGTCTAGAGCCTTTGGAGATTCTGCACAGCCAGGTTGTACCTGCATCTGGTAGAAACAGAGAGGCTCTGACTGAGCACGTGGTCAACACCATGCCCCGCCAGTGTATGGACAGGAGCACTACTTGTGGGTCAGTCACTGATAACCAGCCGTCTGGTCTCTACTCCATCAGAATTAAAAAGAAATTGTTGGAGAAATTGGAACAGTAATATTATAACTATAGCAACCAAACAAAAACCACTCCAATTTTTATGTAATGGACTGGGTCAAATATGTATTCTTTTGGAGCAAGTCGATGTTTCCTTCACTCAGTCTGGCAGCCAGCATTCTCTGAGCAGCTGCTGGTAGTGGGCTGATTACCTGATGTTTCTTCCTCCTCCTCGGATTCCTCCTCTTCCTCTCCGTCCTCCTCTGACTCCTCACTGTCTTTCCCAAGATCACCCTTCTGGGCTTTTTCAGAGTAGCCCTCAGGCTTCTCCTTCCCAGGCTCAGCCAACTTCCTCACCTCTGGCTTCTCCAGGCTGGCAGTCAGGTGCATCATGGTGAGGTCCGGGAGGCTTCCTTCCGGGTGGGCCAGTCTGTTGGCAGAGAGCAGCTGAGTCAGAAGAGGAAAGGGTGTTGGGAGAGATTTGAGTGAGGGGCAACTAAAAGGAGGATAAACACAAATGAAATCAGTGCATGTACAAAGACCTCACAAGGTGGGGTGTTAGCGTTTTGTCACTTTCTTTTTGGTTGGTTTGTTTTAAGTTCTTTCTAAAAACAAACTGTAAACTCGGTTAGGTCTTGTTAGCTTTTCTAATTCAGGTTCTAGTGATTAGTTGGTAATGAGAGCTATCGACACCTAAACTTGACATTTTTCCCAGAGGAGAAAATGGTCAGAGTTTAGGGTGTAGAAGCATGAAATGGCATCATGTAGAGCAAGCATTTCATGGCTTCACAGGGGGACTTACTCATTTTGGTGGATTGGTAATTTTTTCTTGATGCTGCTCATAGTAATTGAAATAGAAAGAAAAAAAGGAGATGAGAACAGAAGAATTATAAGGAATGTCAGAGATCACATATCATGCTACATATCATCCACTATTGCATTCCTGTATGCCTGTTGCAGTAATGCCCTAATGCCAAATGCATTCCAGGGTGGCATCAATAGCGTGCTTTGCTCTGACCCCTAGGCTTGGCAACTAATCTGAGAGTGGACAGGATTGCAGGTTTGTAAAGGAGAGAGCATACTGAGACTGCTGAGGCAAATTATGTCATGCTTTTTTAGTAACGCAACAAACCATCTTGCAAGAACCAAGTCATTCACATTTTTGTTAAGTTTTTAAAAATTTCTTAAAAGAATGTGTGCTTTCAGTCAGCCTTTGTGTAGACGAATCCCACTCTGTCATCTAAAGCATATGCCATGGAAGCTAAGTGTTTTCAGGAGTGAGACATCTGCATCATGTCCCCACCTGAGAGTCACTGATGCGAACTGTTGATTGGCAGCCGTGGGAAGACTGTGTGAGATCCTGAACCAGAGAAAGAATACAGGGAGAGAGAGCTTCCAGTGAGCCCACTCAGCAGCCTGGGATGTTACAGTTTATTTCTTAGTGGACCATAACAAGTCCCATCCTTCTCCTACAGTTTTTTAAAAGCATATCTTTTTATTCATACTCAAATTAATGTTTTAAAGAACTTCTGGGCAATAAAGTCTACATTAAGAAAAAGCCTAGTAGACATACTGATAGTCTTCTCTACTTATCATAGTTAATCCAGAAATTTTTAGCAGGGTTCAAACAAGATGGACAATAAATAAGATTATTCTATCTGGATAATCGTAGGTTCTGAGTAAACTATTTAACTTTGTGAAAGTTGATTAATTTTCTACCAAATGAGGAAGTTTGATTAGATAAAATGCAGGTTTACTTTCAACTTGTTGATTTGGTATTTGTAAACATGCCTATCATTTTGGGTAACTGTTGTAAGGAATCCACATTTTCCCTACACTTTTAGATTATCATTCAAACAATTCCCTTGCACAGGATGTCCAGCAGGTAAATGATAGTATGCCAGAAACAGATTGTTAATTTAACGGAGGGAGAGAATCTGAGGCGAGTTTTACACTGGTGGAAGGAGTTATGCTGACATACTACTTCCTTATTTTACTAAGCTAGTCAATTCATCCTCTCAACTTTGGAGAAGTTAGCTACTCTTAAAATTGCAACCCATATCTTCTATACCAGTGCCACACACCAAATCTCAGGGAACATATTTGCCGTTCCTGCTTTGTCAGGACTCTCCATGTGAAATGTTATTAAATATGGAAGTGATCGGCTGCTGCACAGTCGTCAGTATGTATTTGTTCTCTTCAGGGATGCATTTTATAAATTATAGGATACCTTTATTAAGACAAGGAATTTGGTGGTTGCAGTGTGAGGTGGGACCACCTCAGAGTGAATCTTAAAGGTCTACATTGACACTGCTGCAACCTCATACGACAAGAAAACTACGTTCTAACAATTACTGCTATTAACAGAGTGAAACTCAAAGAGGGGAGGCTGTTTCCGCAGCTGCTACTACAGTTACACAGCAGATGTCCTCAAGCAACGACCCCCGAAACTGCCATGCCGCAGGTAGAGCGCATTGAGGAGAGATTGTTCAATGAAAGAATCAGAGGAAGACACTGTAGTAAGCCTTTTGGAAGTAGGTCCACAAGGCTGATTTCTAGAAACTTGTAATGGGACAAGATGCAGCTGCGGACAAATGAGAAGGGCATCTCTGCATCCAACACTGCTCATTCCCTCTGACCTTAGAGCCACAAACCCCAGACCCTCTCTGGAGCAGTCTAACCTCGTGAGCTTGTAATGGACAACAAAAAAGAAGAAAAAAAAGAAATTATGTATCAGGCTGTCATTTACTAGTCTAGGGGTTTATTAACTATCTTGAGAAATTCCAGAGAATTGTACCTTGTATTATTAAAAACTGTGTGCATAAAACATAGATAAAAATATTTTAAATGCATGAATAAAGTGTACTGTTTCAAAAAGACACTTGTGTGAATCCTTTTACTTTTCTCTCTCTCTTTTTCTCATTTTTATCATAACATTGTTTTTAGAGGCCATAGGGAAGAATGTTAAAAGACTTGGGTTCAAGTCTTCACCAGAAAACTTACTAGCTAGATGAGATGGCAAAGCTATGTAACCTATCTTTTAAGTCTCAGTTAGCTGAAACAATAGTGCCTATTTATAGGAGGTTGTAAAAATTAAGGTGGTTTCTGTTAAGCAGTTAACACAGTGGTTAATTACACAGGAAACATTTTAAAGTAAGGAGCCATCTTCTAATGGTAGATTTTCATATATTACGGTTTGATAATCTGCATCATAAATTCATTGTAAAGAAAAAGCAGAATTAGAAACATGCTTTTGCAAGAGCCTACACAATGATGGATGATAGGGAAGGTATTAAACTTAGACTATGATTCTGTCATCAGCACCTTCTTTAACAGAACTTGGCTATTTTATAGAAGACCATTCAGAAGAAAAAAAAAGAGCAAACATTTCTTCGTCGGGAATCTGTTTCCCAATGGTCTCAGGGTTCTGTTTACTGGGCTTTCTGTGTGTGATTTCAACTACTGCATTCCCTGAGGAGTGGGAGCGGCAGAGGTGGTTCTGCACAAATGCAAGCTTCCGAGGCAGACCCAGCTGCGGTTGCTAGAAGCAACAGCTGTATGGACTCTCCGGGAAAGCCTGTGTATTTTAATTCAGCTTTTTTTTTTCCTTCCTAGCAAATAAAAAGAAAATGGATCTTGATTTTCCAAAAACAAAATTTAAAAACCCACTCTAGTAAACAAACTCCCGGAAACTTCAGGCTAAAGAACTTATAAGACGTAATTCTTTACTGAACATCAGGCTTCAGGCTAAGGAACTTACAAGACTTGTAATTCTTTACTGAACATCAGGCTTCAGGCTAAGGAACTTATAAGACTTATAATTCTTTACTGAACATCAGGTGCAAATTACCTAATGGTCATATGAAGGATTTTGACTTTGGGACTCCAAATAATAAGCGTGATGATGAACAGGATTCTCGGAGAAGCCCCTTCCTCCACTGCCTTCAATAAGGCTGCTTTGGATGTCTTTCTACACAGGAAGTGCATTTCTTCTCTTAGGGTTTTCTTTAACATTACTGATAACTTTGTTTCCTTGCTCTTATTCAGGCTCTGAGCTCTAACCTTCTCACTGACCATTAAGCAAAATGGCTCTCTCCTTTCATGTTCTAACGGAGCAGATGACAAGTATTTGTTTGTGTCTTCACTCACTCTTTACACTTCCACAGCTTTGTGCAGCACCCAATGTGTGTTTCTCCATTTGTGACTCTGTCATTTTATTCTAAGTATGGGTTCTGGGGACTTTCCCCTTGAAGACAGAATCCAGTCCTGCTCTACTCATCACCCTTACAAAATGTAGTACTGTGCTTGGGGTGCACTATAATTCACCGAATCTTGGGTGAAGAAATTTTATGCACTGGAGATACATCCTTATTTGAAACAGAAGAAACAAATTACATGACAGGGACCCTCAAAGAGGGTTAATTCTGTACAAGGACCTGACTTTGAAAAGCTACATAGTAAACTACTTTCCATGAAAGAAAATGGAAATTCTAGCATTGTAAAATCTCCTTAGTCTGAATGTCATGTGTTTTTATGATTCTAATTTGGAATATGTGGTAATGTAAACCGCACTGACACTGTTATCATTAGACTGTTAGCAAAAAGGTGACTTGCACCTGTGTAGTGTTTAATATAAGTAACATTTAAAGTAAAATAATTTTACTGTTTAAGATAAATTATTATCTAGAACTCAAAAGCACTTTTAGAAGATTGTATTCACATAGAAGCATTTAATTTGTGAATTGAATATTACATCTTAATTATGTGTGTTGGTAAAATGTATCCTGTTTACTAGGTCAGTTGCAACTTAACCACAATTATCTATATTTTTAAAATGTTATCAAAGTGACCTACTGTCCTCAATACACTACCCTACCTTACAACTTGTAAAGTCATGTCTAAATTTTAATCAACTCTTAAGTTGAATTGTAGGTATGCCCCTCTTTCAGCCCAGAACTAACATTTATAAATATTTTATTCTCCTTATAAAACATTGAACATAAAGGAATAAATTAAGAGAGAAAGCAAGCTTATATATTTATTAAAGGATTCACCCTGTCATTCTAATGGATAATCAGCCCTACTCAACACTGCATACAGCATTTCAGAAGCACACATTATAAAATGAGAGACAGGCTTGTTTGATAACGTTTCCTTTGAGGCATAGCTCTGGCTGCTCTTTTTTTTTTTTTTTTTTTGAGACAGAGTCTCGCTTTGTCGCCCAGGCTGGAGTGCAGTGGCACCATCCCTGCTCACTGCAAGCTCCGCCTTCCAGGTTCATGCCATTCTCCTGCCTCAGCCTCCTGGATAGCTGGGACTACAGGCGCCCGACACCACACCCAGCTAATTTTTTGTATATTTAGTAGAGACGGGGTTTCACCGTGTTAGCCAGGATGGTCTCGATCTCCTGACCTCATGATCCACCTGCCTTGGCTTCCCAAAGTGCTGGGATTACAGGCGTGAGCCACCGTGCCCGGCCTCTGGCTGCTCTTAACATGTTAATATTCACACAAAAATATGAGATTTCACTGGAAAGAAGGTAAAGATGGGATATTGCAAGTTTTTGGTCATTTGGGGTGACTTTGAACTTTGATACTTCTAAGAAGTCCTGAGAGAACTAGCTGGCCTTGTGGCTTGGGGTAAGGGGCATAAGCTCCCATTCATGATATAAGTCTGGTCCTTTGGGATCAAAAGTCATACAAGTTGCTGCCAAGGGAGCCCATCAAACCAACTCTTGCCCTCTTATAGGTCTCAGCTTTCTCTTTACAAAGCAAATGCTAAATGCTTCATAAGAAACACAGAGATAAAGAGAGTGAGGAGTCCCTTATGTTTGGAGGGATGGGATTTAGATTATTGCTCAGGATTTCTAGCTAGAGTCTGTTTCTTACTTCTCTACCTATCAGCTGAAAAACCTGTTATTGATGTTTCTTTCTCAGGTTGTCAAAAACCAGCCCCCAAGAAACCTGACAGGCCTCGTTCATTCCTCCTCCCTCAGCAATCCACAAGTGACTCTGCTTTTCATACTTGGTTAGAAGTTGTGCCTCTTAGGGTTTGTGATTTGGTTGTCTGCCTTAGGATTTTACCTATAAGGAAAGCGAACGGGCTAGAAAACCAACAAATCTTTTGAAGAATTATTTTGTTAATTGGATTTATTGCAAGATATATTTCTCTGACTAAATTACTAGCTTTATTACTAATGATATGCAATTACAAGAGTGAATATTTTAATTCACCTACTTAGTAAAGTAAAATAGTTTTAGTAAGTTAGATCCCAAAGGATAACTCTGGAGGATAACCTATTGCACAACATTTATCAAAACTTGCTTTTTATTTTGCATGGACATTATATGTTTTATCTCCCCAGCTAGGTGATATGCATCTTAAGGAAAGTCCATGTCTCAGTGCCATCTCGGTGCCTTTTGTGCTGTGCAAACATATGAAATCTGGTGATGTAAAATATCCCTCTTCAATAATATGTTGCTCTTTCTTTCAAGTAGAGATATATTTGAAGAAAGTGATGTTTTTAAAACCATATATTGTGACAACTTTCATTTCATTTAGGAAATATCTATCGAATATCACTTCATGGGTAAGGCGCTGGGGTAGGTGACATGGGGACATCTTGGCGAATCATAGCGGGAGTCCAGATCTGAGAAAGTTATGCCCCTACTCTAGCAAGGCAGATAAGACAAGCAGGCAGGAGATCAGACAGAGGACTGGAAGGCAAGTGTCAGGAGAGCATCAGTGATGGAGTGCTACGGGGGTTCAGAGGGAAGGCGGATTACTCTCAGCAGGAATGTTGGCATTTATGGGAGGGTTTGTGGAGGAGGTGGTTCTTGAGCTGAGCTCTCAGTTATGTGTTCAAGAAGGAGGGGAGTTCTCAGACAAGCCTTGCACTAATTCTACCAAAGAACAGAATGAATGGGACATAAGTTTGAACCAAGGCCAAAGGCTGAGCACCAGCTGAAGACCCTCAACAGCCTCCACATCCACTTGGTGGCACAATTCGGTACAGATACCAAATGGTTTGGTTTGCAAAATACATCCATGAGCATACCTGAAGACCATTGTCCACTATCTGACAACACGATTTTTCATGTATAAAGCAGTTAAGAATTTAACACAGCAAGAAACAGCTTTGAACAAAAATAAGAGAGAAAACATTGAGTACCCACCTATTTATTATTAGATATACGCGACCATTGACTTTGGCATGGCTACGAGGTGGCAGACGGAAGCACAGGGATGCAATGAAGAGACAGGTTGGAGAGAAAGAGAGGAGACTGTTAGACAGAGGTGAACGAAGTGGACTCCCTTAAGCTTCCTAGCATCAAGTATAGCCACCCTCACAGGCTTCATGCCTTGAAGAAGAGTCTAGACAGCAAGATTCAGTAGCAACATTAAATCAGACAATGTTCAGGAAAAATGCTAAAAGATAACAAGCCTCTCCCTTCTCATCCCTCTCCATCTCACACACTTTATTACAAATTTGTAATGTTTAAATTTTTTAAGGTACTTTTTTTTTTTTTTTTTTTTTTTTGCAGAGTCTTGCTCTGTCACCCAGGCTGGAGTACAGTGATGTATCTTAGCTCACGGCAGCCTCCGCCTCCTGGGTTCAAGTGATTCTCCTGCCTCAGCCTCCCAAGTAGCTGGGATTACAGGTGTATGCCATCATACCTGGCTAATTTTTGTATTTTTAGTAGAGATGGGGTTTTACTATGTTGGCCTAGTTGGTCTCAAACTCCTGACTGCAGGTGATCCACCCTCCTCAGCCTCCCAAAGTGCTGGGATTACAGGCGTGAGCCACAGTGCCTGGCCTCAAGGTATATTTTATGAAATAAAATATAATTCAAAAAATTAATTTTTGCTGCTACCCCAGAATTTTTTAAAAAAAGGATCCTACTCAGTGGCCATATTCAACATGCTGTTTTCTAAGGTTTTGCTGAAACTATAGTTTAAAAAAGGTCATTTCATTTCTCTGTGCATAATAATACTTTCTAAAACAAACCATGCACAAATTAAAGAGATATAAAAGTAATGAATATGGCCGGGTGTGGTGGTTCACGCCTGTAATCCCAGCACTTTGGGAAGTCCAGGCTGGTGGATCATGAGGTCAGGAGTTTGAGACCAGCCTGGCCAATATGGTGAAACCCCTGTCTCTACTAAAAATACAAAAATCAGCCAGGTATGGTGGCGCATGCCTGTAGTCCCAGCTACTTGGGAGCCTGGGGCAGAAGAATTGCTTGAACCCAGGAGGCGGAGGTTGCAGTTAGCCGAGATGGCACCACTGCACTCCAGCTTGGGCAACAGAGCAAGACTCCGTTTCAAATAAAAAAAAAACAGTAATGAATATTTAAATAGTCCTTTGCAAATCATCGCTAATTATGTATTATATAATAAACATGTTATACATTATAATTCTTATAATATGAATTTCTATCAATATATAGGTGAAATAATATTCCTGAGGTTGCCTACTTAGAAATAATAATTTCTTCCCATATTATTATATTTTCATAAGGCTGACTTTGTAAATTCTGTAAATCTAAACATAATAAATTCTGCTTTATACACAACAGACATGTGCCTATGTTACATCTGTGTGCATAAGCACATATACACCAACAAGTGATGAAACAGGAAAAGAAGAGTTGCATATCTCCAGAGACAACAGTGTGGAAATCAGCTTAACGAGCGAATCGGTTATTCCTGATCTGTGGGCCATTTCTTGTAAAGCATCCGTTTAGGAGGCAGGAGCAGAGAAAGCAAAGCCTGACAGTCAATTCCAACTCTCAAAATATTCCTTTTTCTTCATCATTTTGATTTTAATGTAGCCATTGTATTAGGACTCCAAGGACAAGAAATACTGTGAGGTGAAAATTATGAGCAAGGAAAATACTCCCATGAGAAAGAGTTGCCCAAAAAAAACCTATATATATATTTAAAATTTGAACATTATATATATTATATGTTAAGCATTGAACATTTTATATACTATATGTAATATAGTATAATATAATTATATATTACATATTTATATATATCAATGTATATCATATTATATAATATATCATATAATTATATATCATATAATTATATATGATATATATTATATTATTATATATAAATAATTATATAATATATATTATATTAAATAATATATATTATATTAAATATTATATAATTATATATTATATAATTATATTATATTATATATTATATATTATATTATATATAATATATAATATAATTATATTATATATAATATATAATATAATTATATTATATAATTATATATAATATAATTATATTATATAATTATATATAATATAATTATATAATTTTCATAGAACGAAAAATGAAATCCTATGTCCTTAAACTCTTCAGAGAACTGGCATTACACACTCTTTCCTCACCCTTTACATTTACTTGGAAAATTCACCGTTAAGGGTGCAGGGTAACGGCTGTGAAGCGGCAGCTGAGGAAACACAGAACCTACATCTTGACGCGGGCTGCAGTCCTTCCCCAGAACCCGCATAGGCTAAACACTGCTATACATGCTTAAAGGGAATTCTGTGGGACCTTAATTCAGTTTTCACATACGCTAGGTCCAAACCCTGGGAGTCTCTAGGCTGGTGAGCCGAATTGTCTTCTGCAAAACTGTGGTCCTGCATGTTTCTACTTTTCTGGGTAAATGGTGAATTATATCTCTGTTTGATTGCGTGACAGAAGACTCAGACACATCCATGTTAAGAAAAACAGCAAGAAAAAGGCTCCTGCATGCTGGAGGCACTTTTAGTGAGAAAAAAAAAATGAATATTCAAGAGAAGAAATGGCATTTGGAAGAAAAAAATTTTAAAAAAGATTTCATTAGCAATGGTTAATAATTACAACTCCTTCGCGAACATACAAATTGACTCTGCTAACTAAAATACTTTGTAATTATTTAATAGGGCCCTTGAAAAGAATGGTGAGGGCTTATAGTAAATTTAAACATGTTACATGGTCAGAATTAAATATGAAATACTAGTTTTATCCACATGGATCACAAGCAATGTCAAAATAATGATTTTAAAAAATCCTTTTTCTGATTATTGGCAATTCTCACTTTTATGTGCAGGCATTGTCTTTGTAAACTTTTAAACTTGGGGTGATTTTCCCTGCCATCAAGTTTGTCTATGAATGATATCTTCTAGGGTTCCCCAAACTTCTAATAACTACTTTATTTTTCCTAATGCTTGATCATCACTGAAGGTAGTAGGAGTACATATATGGAGAGGGTAAGCCACTGACCCCATCCATGCCCTCCTCCCTGCCGGGGCCTTGGAAGCAGAGAGGTTTTAGCAGAGCCTGATTTTCCTGGTGGCTAGATAGCAAAATAAGTCATGACTGATTGATACCTCTTGGTTCCATGGGTTACGAGTCATCTGAAGTATCAGAATGATAGGCAAAATACAACACAATAAGGAAAGTGAATCTGCTGGTCATAAACAAGGATTATAAAATGTTTCTCATCATTGAATAAGTGTTTTGGGTCTATCCATAACTCTAGTTCCTACACAGCAGAACGCGGGAAGTTGGGCATTTTATGAAATGCATATAATGAACTCTTACTTCATCTTCTATTGATATCTTCATGTTTTCCCTTAAAGTCAAATAATTAAGGAGAATTTTCATCTGTGGCCTCTGTGCTCCTCTCAATACAGCCCTTTGCTCCCTTAGCTGCTTAACAAGTATTTTTCCAATATCTGAATTATAGGCTAAACATGAGGCGAAAGGAAGACCATCGTCAGCATTCACTAAAAGAATGCTTGTGATCTCCCTGTGATGGAACACAGTGAAGGATTTGTGATAACCCATTGTGGTTTGAATAAATATGGGCAGGAAAAGTAATATCCCATCTGTTATTTGCAAACAATGTATATTTATTGATGAGGAGAAAACAACAGTAAGCTGCTAAAAGAAGATATTGTCATCATGTTGTCTTCTTAAATATGATTGTAGTTACTAGTCAATTGCAGATTCTGTTTTTTTAGCCAAAGTTCTTTATTTCCAAAATGGAAGGCAAAACTCTGCCCATCATCTTTTGCTATGCTCTCAGAAGACTTCTGTACTTGCGGTCGGCATAATGGAAAAATCCTCTGAATTAGCCAGATTCCCTAAATGTTCTAAAAAGATATAACCAGCCTAGACACAAATACACATATCAACTGTAAAATATTTAAGTCTCCACAGCTACTCTGAATATCTCACAAGACGATCAAGATCACTTTAAATTAACCAGTCATAAGTCACTACCCATTGTTTCAGAACGTGTCACAGAATCTTCCACGTTTTCCTCTTTTTCTCACAAGTTGATACTCATGGAAAATTCAAGGCTGAAACTTTTAGATTACTGGCTTCTCGCAAGGTGGCCAACCTAAGGTAGGGTTGAAGGCTGCCTTCCTCTTAATAAGAGGTCTGCGTTTCTTCCAGTGGCTCACCTGTAGATGGTGTTGTCTTCTTTGCTGGGAATGGACTTGAGGTCCGTGAGTTCAAGGAACCGGTCATGGAAATAGTGCAGGTGTAAAATGCACACCAGCAGAAAGGAGGTTGGGATGAATATGCGAGTGAATAGTTCAGCCACAGTAAACTGCTTTAAGCCAAGATCCTCAAGCCTGCAAAACAAAACAAAATAAAAAGCAGGAACCTCTCTTACGCAATGAAGTCACTGACTCTTTGTGATAAACTACATCACAGTCTTACACTCCTGTCAGCTCTATCGTTTATTGCATCCCTCTCTCTATGGTCCAATATGGCTTTCATTTCCACCAAGCCAGCTAACCTACTTTAACAATGGTCAATAATAAACCTTGACATTGCCAAATTCCAGGGCTACTTCTCTAGCTTTATTTAATTAAACCTCTGGTCCTCCTTGAAGCGAGTGTGGTCTTGACGCCATCACACTCTCTTGGTTTCTTGTTCCTCCATGATCTCCTCCTTTTCTATTGGACCTCTAGAGGCTGAAATATCCCCAGGACTCTGTTTTGATCTCTTTTCCAGCTGTGCTTTCCCCCTAGGGAAATCCTCTTCTGTGGATTTACACATCATCCTTACACCGAGGACTCAAAGTGCATCTACAGCGCAGGCTCCTCCTGTAAGATTCTCGTGCCCAAATTGCTACTGGAAATTGGTTGTTTCTCAGTTATTTTATATTAGTGTTTCCAAAACAGTATTCTTGATTTTCCTATTTTTCTTGGCAAAGCTGTTCTCCACATCCCTCTCCCCACTCTAGTATCCCTGAACCAATAAATGGTACAACTGTCTACCCTGCGCAAACTGAGAAGTCAGACATCTCCTATGTTCTTTTCTTTCATATCTCATTCATCCATATTTCCTTCAGCATCCTAAGCACCTCTTGAATCACCCACTCCTGTTATCCGTCTCTGCCTCCACTGAATCTAGGGGAAGCTGCCATCATTTCTCACAGGACCAGTGCTGCTGCCTACTAACTAGTCTCCTTGTTTCTACTCCCATGCATCGCTTTTTCTCAGCTAGTGAAGGGATCTTTAAAGATTGGAAAATTCCACCAAGAATAAAATACAAATAATGCTACCTACAAGCCATGCACGTTCCAGCTGCCTGCCTGAATTCTCCCCACTCTTCGCTGTGCACTCACACCCTGTCATCAGTTCCTCTTATGAACTGTGCCAAACTATGACTTGTCTCAGGACCTTTGCATGTGCTGTTCCCTCTGCCTGAAATGCCCTTCCACACCCCAGACTCCAACTCACACACTTTTCCTAAGACAAGCTTCTTCCGATGCTTCAGCTGGAGTTTAAACCAGCTCCTCAGCAAAGCCCGTGCCAGTCACTCATTTATAATTCCCCCTTACTCACTGCCTCAGCCTGTTGTCTGTTTCCTTCACAGACCTGTCACAAAGTGTAATAGACTTATTTTACACTAAATAGTTTTGTTTGTCTCCTCTGCTAGAATATAAGATCTACAGGGCTTAGATTTTGTCTGTCTTGTTCCCTGTCATATTCCAGGCACAAAACAGTGTCAGCACACGGACAACATTTAATAAACGCTTATTGTATAGACACTTCAGCTGTGTTGGTCTAGTTACACAGTTATCTTTCCCTTCTAAGGGACAGAGACTTCTAAGGGGCTTCCCTTCTCAGCCACATCAATATATTCAGCTCAAAACCCAATGCTGGCTGGATTTCCAAACTAATTTCAGAAGTTTACAGAAGCAAATTAGAAAAGGATAGAGCACTATCTCCTACATGCGCAGGAAAAACCATCTCATTATCACAAGTCTATGAGCACTTGGAGAAATTTATTTCTTTATGGCACTAAATACTCCTTAGAATCTAAGCACCCAGCAACATAAATGAGCAAAGTCTGCTACTTTATGTTATAAGTGCATGAACTTACTTATGAATTGAAGAACTGAGCTCCAATGTGGAGAGCAGAAAGCATGACTAAGTGTTAGGTGTGTTTCACATGAAATTAACATTAGAAAACGTCATTTCATTAAAATTCTGAAAATTCATGGAGTGCCCATTATGTTCTAAGCTAAGGGCTAAGTAAAGAGAACACAAAAATGACTCAGTTTTAATTTCTATTATTGAGGAACTTATAGACATTGATGACATCATGCATTACTAAAATCTTCCTTAAAGATGCTTTGAACAATGTGCATTCAAGTCTTCATCTTGTTCATCATTTTCAACTCAAAATTGCTTACTTTTCTTTTTTCAATCCAGTCATATTTTGCCACAGGCCTGGGAAGTTTTCAAACTGATATGTGTATATAAAGATAAGCACCAGCATAGTGTAAATAACCACTGACATCCAAAAATATTTTAGAATTTTCCTCCACCATTCATAGTGCACCTGCGAATCAGACATTGAAAAAAAATGAGAAAAAAATCACTTTTAGGAAAACTCACAAAAATACTTGGTTTAATTCAAGTAAGACAAGTGATACGTTTACAAATGTCTGAAAATAAAGTCTATTTCATTTCTAGTTTTTAATGTTCCGTGTCTATCATAGTGGAGTGGTCCTGGGTTAGAACCCCAGTTCTATAAATGGTTGCTAACTGTGTGAGGAAGAGGCTGAACCTTCCATAAGTGCCTATTTTGCAGGGTTGCTACCAGGATGAAATAGATATTGTTTATTGGTTCCTGCAAGCTATTTGGCCCATAGGGGGCGCTCAAAGAACACTAGGGTAGGTGCTGCTGTCGTTGTGGTTATCATTGCTCAGAGAAAACCACATCCATTTTGAAATTGAAAGCAATATTGTATGAATGAAAATGTGAAACAACCACAGAAAAAAGACATCTCGTTTTACCGTAAGCTGTGGATATTCATTAGAGAACATCTATCCTGAATTTTTAAGAGTATTCAAAAGTTCACTGATTTCTTTTGAGATTTTTTTAACTTAACATATGATATACTCTTGTTTATTGTAGTTCCTTTATTTGTTTTGTTGGCTACCTGCAAGATATTTCACTGTTTCATGTGTTTCTATTATTGGGTTCTCTTTTATCATCAGTTAAAAGTGAGTCGGTGGAGAACTAACTCATTTTAATGTATCTCATATATTGACTTATTTTAATGAATGAAATTCTTTTAATTAATGAAATATGAAAGCAGTCAATGCACTATACGTATATATATGTACACAAAGAGCAGGCACATGCCACACATATATCGTTTTCTGACCCTAAAGCCTGAAATGCAAAAGTATACCTAGGAATACTCTATGACTTCAGATTATCTAGCTTTTAAATTACTATTTTAAAATATAATTCAGTTTTTACAGGCCAGGTGCGGTGGCTCATGCCTGTAATCCCAGAACTCTGGAAGGCCAAGGAGGGCGGATCACTTGAGGCCAGGAGTTTGAAACCAGCCTGGCCAACATGGTGAAATCCCATCTCTACTAAAAATACAAACATTAGCTGGAGGTGTTGGAGCACACTTGGAATCCCAGCTACTTGGGAGGCTGAGGCATGAGAATTGCTCAAACCTGGGAGGCAGAGATTGCAGTGAGCAATGAGCAGAGATCACGCCACTGCACTCCAACCTAAAGGACAGAGCAAGACTCTGTCAAAGAAAGAAAAAGAAAGAAAAGAAAAGAAAAGAAAGAAAGAAAGAAAGGGAGAAAGAAAGAAAGAAAGAAGGAAGGAAGGAAGGAAGGAGAAATGTAATTCAATTTTACAGATTTTTTTGATCAATAATTTTTGGAAAACCTATGTATGAACTTTTTCCTGATTTTTCAACAACCTAAAATTTTTATTTTTACTTTTTTTAAAGATGGCATCTTAATCTGTTGCCCAGCTGGAGTGCAGTGGTACAAGCATAGCTCATCGCAGCCTTGACCTCCTGGGATCAAGTAATCCTCCTGCCTCAGTCTATCAAGAAGCTAGGACTACAGGTGTGCCACCACACCTGGCTAATTTTTTAATTTAAGAAAATGTTTTGTAGAGACAAGGTTTCAGTATTTTGCCCAGGTTGGTTTGGAACTCCTGGCCTCAAGCAGTCCTCCTCTCTTGCCTCCCAAAGTGCTGAAATTACAGGCATGAGCCACTGTACCCCGCCCTGAAATTGTGAAATAGTAAACAAGTTGAAGACAGTCATTTCCCATTTTAGGATTCTTGGGATACAATGTTTGAATCTTGCCAATCACTTTATCCATGTTCATGAGATTCTAGTGATTTAAAATCTCTGCAAAGGTAGCTCATGTATATTCCTGGGACAGATGTGAGAATTAAAATGGTCAACTGTGTACCTACCTGATATAGGGCCACACAGAACAGGAACAGCACCATGTAGATGATTTTGTACATTACGATTTTGCCCTCGAAGCTGACGAAGAAGAACATGCCTCCGCAGACGTAGATCCAGTACTTGATGAACATGGCCACCACCAGATTGCCCAGGACTTTCATGATGTCCTGCTCATCATCTTCTTCAGCTTCCTCTTGCTCTACCTTCTTTCTCTCTTGCTTCTCTTCCTTCGCTTCCTCTTCTTCCTCCTTCTCTTTGAGCTCTCCTTCCACTTGTATATCTTGAAGTTCCTCATCTTCAAATAGAAAACTGTGCTGTTATACTTAGCTGGTTATCTGTGCAGAACCACACTTTGACCATGTGCGATAGATGTAGGATGTAGAGGCATGCATTTTCTAAGTTATTGTATAATTTGGATGATTTTAGGCTATTCTCATAAACACGGCAACATTCATAACTAGATTAAAAGTCAATTTTCATAACCTTCTCAAAATACAGTTTACAAGAAAATAAATTTGGTAATACTAATTTATATACAAGATCTTTTTTATTTCTGATATCCAGTGATAGCTTTAAGTACTGTGAGATGTAAAAAATAAATAGGCAACAATAGCACAAATGTAAATGACTATATCAGTTTCAAATTCTAATTGCTTCACGGCTCTAGACAATCCAAGTAGTACTTTACTAAATGTGGTTAATGCTAAGAATCTTAACCAAAAAGCATGTTTTTAAATAACTAAAAATTTAAGAGTTACAGCAAAACATAATTTAATTTAAATTAGATTGAAAGAGTAATTGTAATTTAAGTTTGAAACAATTTAATGGATCAAAATAAAAAACTTATTTTGTGTTGCTTTAAAATATGCTAATACATAAGACTTATCTCTGTGTTACACAGCCTTATATTTGAAGAACTTGAATAATTATTTCAAAATAATTTTGGGGGTTAATTTGAATAATTTATTCAAACAACTAGTAGATTCACAGAATGAAGAGAGTGAAAATCAAGTGAGGGCTCAGAGCAATTGTTGATCTCAAATTAACCATTTTTTTACCAAAATTAACTGGTTAATTTAATCACTGTGTTGAACAAAGACATCCAAACTCATACAGGCAAGATTTGAATCTTATAGACAGACTTTTGTTACTGAAAAACAACTCATTGTTTAGGTCTAAATAAGAAACTAAACATAAATATATGTGTGTGTGTATGGAGATATATATATGCCTGTATTCGTTCTTACGGCCACTGGTTTAATCTTAAGGTTACCAGCCCAGCTTCTGTGGACATTTATAGGCTCCTTTTCAAAGACAGTGCTTCTTAACCTCACAATAGTCTTCAATCCATTCTACAAATATTAAATTTACATTTATTGGCATATCTAGGGAGTTAGGGAGCAAGCTGTTCTAATTTTACCTATATAGCAGGTCTAAAATTATCAAGGTGATAACATCATCATCCTGTGTTTTTACATTGTGGTATACTATTGTTAAGAAAGAAGAGAGAAGTTTTAAATGTAAAAGATGTGACTTAGCTCCTTGGTTCCAATACTAACTAGAAGTATAACCTGGGAGGAATCATTTAATTTCTCAGAGCCTCAGTTTTTCTTTCACTGGGAATCACCTTCGTGAGGATCAAACAGCACCTTGCACCTTTTTTTTTGAGAGGGAGACTCGCTCTGTCGCCCAGGCTGGAGTGCAGTGGTGAGGTCTCGGTTCACTGCAAGCTCCGCCTCCCAGGTTCACACCATTCTCCTGCCTCAGCCTCCTGAGTAGCTGGGACTACAGGTGCCCACCACTACGCCCGGCTAGTTTTTTGTATTTTTAGTAGAGGCGGGGTTTCACCGTGTTAGCCAGGATGGTCTTGATCTCCTGACCTCGTGATCCGCCCACCTTGGCCTCCCAAAGGGCTAGGATTACAGGTGTGAGCCACCACACCCGGCCCAAATGGCACATTTTAAACACTCCTTTGCAACTCTCACGTGTACCTCAAAAGTTACACGCTGTAATAACTACTTAATGCTCCAAGTTTATATTCCAGTTTCATTCATTCTGAAGCTTTCTGATGTATTTTGGGGTTCTTTCTCTGTAATTTTGCTGAGCACCAAACTCTCCAGCTGCACATATACACTAATTTACCTTTTTCTTCATTTTCCTGACTGCCAATTTTGACTTCCGATAAAAGAGCTTCCTTTTCTTGCAGAGCTTTTTGCTCTGTGAGGTGCTGCCTCAGCAGTAGCCAAAAAGTAATGGTGAAAAGGATCTGAAAGTAGAGAAGCAGCAAAACAAGAACTAAGCAACCATTTGGAATGTAAAAACATTCAATAAATATAACATTTTCTCCGCATTCCAGAGGGAGCACAATAAATAAACTTTTTTATTGGAGACAGTCAGGTCACCTGCTTGATTTCAGCTGAGATTCACTGCTTTTAAGTCCCTTTTCCGAGGATGCTCCCATGTTTGTGTTGGGTGCCAGAAGCACCACGCAAGTCCTGAGGAAGATGAACCCAACCTTTCTAACAACTTCCACCTGGGCAGGAAATCAGCTGCGACAAGTGTTCTTCCTTGAGGTGCTGGTCCTTGGTTGATTCCCTCCTGACTGTGACGTCATTACAATTGTAAAAGGAAGATGTACTTCTTGCATATACTCCCCTGACTGCAATGTTCCTTATTTTGAAGAATTCCATAGACAGAAAAAGGAAAATTTCATCCCAGAAAATAGAACTCCTTATTATTAATCTTCTAAAGCTGAAGGGACACTAGTTCTAAGTGCCCATACTTTTATAGTAACATTTTCTTAAGGACTAAGAAATCAAAAACCTTTTGATTTGGGGGAACTCTATTGTTTAGGAAATACAGTACCTAACACACAGTAGGTTTATTGCTGTTGTTTTTGTTTGAGAGGGAGTTTTGCTCTGGTTGTCCAGGCTGGAGTGTAATGGAATGATTTCAGCTCACTGCAAAGTCAGCCTCCCGGATTCAAGTGGTTCTCCTGCCTCAGCCTCCCAAGCAGCTGGGATTACAGGCATACACCACCACACCCGGCTAGTTTTTGTATTCTTTTAGTAGAGACGGGGTTTCACCATGTTAGCCAGGCTGGTCTCGAACTCCTGATATCAGGTGATCCGCCTGCCTTGGCCTCCCAAAATGCTGGGATTACAGGCGTAAGCCACCATGCCTAGTCACACACAGTAGGTTTTTAAAAATAGCTTTATTGAGATATAATTCACATACCATACAATTCACCCATTTAAATTGTCTAATTCAGTGGTTTTTAGTATATTCAGAGTTGTGAAACCATCACTGCAATCCATTTTGCAACATTTTCATCAACCCTGTGTAAGAAGCCCCACGGCAGTTGCTTCCTTTTCTCCCTATCTTAGCCCTAGCCAACCACGAATTTACTTTTTGTCTCTATAGATTTGCCTAATCCTATCTCAGCCCTAGCCAACCACGAATTTACTTTTTGTCTCTACAGATTTGCCTAATCTGGAAATTTTATATGAATGAAATTCTATAATATGTAGCCTTTCATAAATAGATTGTTTTTACTTAGCATAATGTTTTCTAGGTTGATCCACTGGTAGCATGCACAGTTCTTTATCCCTTTTAAATACCCAATAATACTCCATTGCATGGCCATACAACATTTTATCCTTTCATTTGTTAATAGGCATTTGGATCATTTTTATATTTTAGTTATGATGGATAATGCTGCTATGAACATTCACATACAAGTTTTTGTGTGGACAGACGGTTTCAATCCTCCTGGGTAAATGAACCTAGGACTGGAATTGCTGGTCTTATGGAAATTTTATGTTTAACATTTTGAGGAACTGGCACTTTGTTTTCCATAGTTGCTGCACCATTTTACATTCCCACCAGCAGTGTGTGACCATTTCAACTTCTCCATGTCCTCAGTAGCACTGGTTATTATCTGCCTTTTTAAAAATTATAGCCATTCTGGCTGGGCACGGTGGCTCATGCCTGTAATCCCAGCACTTTGGGAGGCCGAGGCAGGTGGATCATGAGATCAGGAGATCGAGACCATCCTGGCTAACACGGTGAAACCCCGTCTCTACTAAAAAAAATACAAAAAAAATTAGCTGGGTGTGGTAGTGGGCGCCTGTAGTCCCAGCTACTCTGGAGGCTGAGGCAGGAGAATGGCATGAACCCGGGAGGCGGAGTTTGCAGTGAGCCGAGATCATGCCACTGCACTCCAGCCTGGGATACAGAGTGAAACTCCGTCTCAAAAAAAAAAAAATGTGTTTTACAAATGTTATTGTAATAGAAATGTTATAAGCCTGGAGATGTATTACTATCTTCTATGACAAAACCTCGCACTTTTTCTGAGTTCCTAGGTGTGTTAAAATATAAGTGCAGACCTAGGTTCCCGGAATAACTCTTTTTTTCCACGAGTAACAAATTTATTTCCCAAATAATGTTTTCCTCCTAAAGAACTGGAGACGATTCAACTAGTGACTTGGCATGCAATTTTAGCAGTTTCATTGCTATTTGGAGTGAGACTGTGATGAATTTACACAATCAAAAGAAAATAATTTTGATTTTTAAAATAGAATAAGACTAAGTTACCAATTGTGTGTGAATATGTGTGTGTGGGTCTGTGTTTAAGAGGAAAGAGGGAGAGAGAGTAAAAGAAAAGAGTGTTAGATGAAGGTGCCTTGTAAGTGAGAGTATAACGTGGGATTTTCAGCATGGAGCAGGGTGAGGAGAAGAAGCAGGCTTAGGAGTTTGGGATGAATGAATCAATGAATGAAATTCCTTTGGTCTATGAACACAGGGGTTATATTCTCACCTCTGTCACTAGAATTCACCTGTTGGAATATGTTTCATTTACCCCAGTAGCTCTTCACCCAAAAATCTGTTACGAAGACCAAACTTTGCCCTAGTCTACTCTACGCCATTTACACCTGATTGCCTTGGATATGGGGTGTGTGACAACCATTAAAGCAGGCAGTTGCTCCCAGGAAAGGTGAATTTCATGTGATGTAAATGACCATCTCCTCCAAAGACACTAATTTCCAAGACCCATTCAATATATACACGTTTATTTTTACTGTCTTAAAACTAAGTTATTAACACAAAGGGAATGTGTGTTTAGTCTGCCATTCTGTTAACAAAACAAACAGTAAGTTGGGAAACCTAATCTTTTGAAATAAAACTGTTAAAATGACCCATGAAAACAAATGAGTAATGAGAAGAGTATGAACATTCTAACTCAGATAAAAACATATCATATAATCAGTAGAAGAAAAACAGCAAGTGTCATACTTAATTTTTGCTGCTAAAAATGTTCTTTAGGAAAGAATTGGAGAAAAACGTCATGAATAATCAATACTTATCTGTGACACTAATGCACTAAGCATGTTTTATAAAATGATAATCAAAGACAGCCCTGTAACCCCTTAACACATTTTACACTGTATTTTCCTATTTTCACACCTAATTTTTACTCTAGTAGGATTTATACAAGTTTTCTTTGAGTGGAAAACATTGTCATTCCTAAGTAAAAGCTAAATCATGGTGTAATATATGTTCATGTTTAAATTATAGAGGCCTCTAAGCACTGCAAGTTGTTTCTTACAGTCCCATGTTTGTTCATTTTTATAAAGCAGTGAATATTTGGAACCTGTTTTTGTAAGGTTTCTCTTGGATACGATTATGATGATGATTATGGTTTTGTGTCATTGTTTTGTTTTATTGTATTCTATTCACTTACTTTGGAAGCAAGTTCTCCTGGCTCTTTCTTTTCTAAAAATCCTGGAACTTTTTTAATTTCAGGAAGTTCAAAACTCCATATATACTGTAATATCAACAATAGGTTTCCATAAACCACCATGAAGGGAGAGCTGATCATGGCATATTTTCTTCTGTTGCGAATCATCCAAAGAGTGCACGACCAGATCAGCAGCACGAAGGTCAGCCAGCTGTGATAGGTGATGCTCCAGGCCTCCAGAGGACAGAAAAGGAAACACGACCATGGTCAACACAATGCTCAGTCCTCCCACCCTGGTAAGGTAAAAACTATCTAAAAAGAAAAGACTGTAATACTCAAACCAGGGAGAGTAGAGAGTTGTGGTGGAGTGACAGAGACCCCAAGCCGTGGAGTGGTGGCTTAGAAGGCAGGAGGTTTTAAAGCCTTAACATTGTAGCTCCATTAACACAGCAGAATGGTACCAGGCAAGGGCACATTTTTAATGAAGGATTGTGTTGTTTTTACAATCGACTTTTTTCAGTTAAGTAACAAAATGTGTATTCAAATATTTTATTTTATTTTATGTTTTTTAGCTCTATTGCTTTAAAGAAAAGACCAAACTTATCTGGCTTAGAGAGAAAAAAAATGGTATACTTTTGTGAGTTCAGAATGAGAGATTTGCTGCAGTTTAAAGGAGCAGTTGATATATAGAAAAAGTCAAAAAGTAACCAAAGAGCACAGAACTAATTTTATTTGAAGAATAGACCTGGCAGTCCCCAAATTAGCCTCTTCAATTTTGTGGTGATTTCTTTTTCCCAGTCTCCTCTCCCATGTGGCCGTGTTCCTTATTGGAAACTGAAGTTGAGCACACACAGGTTCATCTGAGAAGCACCTGGACTGAGTGACTGGGGAAACTGTGCCTAGGTTCTATGTCCCTTGAGTTAAATAATTTTTTTATTTTTATCATCAAAGGTGTCCATAGGATCTCACTGTTGACCACAGAATTTGGAAGAGTTGTATTTTAAACAAGAATGTTAGGTTTCTCAAAAATAAATCAAATTTCCCAAGAAAATTTGTTTTTGGGAAAGGGAGAGATTATAGCTTCTTTTATCTTCTCTCTATGGGCCAAGGGTCTATTTTGAAGCTGTGATGTTGCAGATGGTGAGTAGAAACATGCATAAACTGAGAGCTCACAATCAGAAGGTGCTCTAGGGAACCATGGTTGCTTGATGCTCATATTGGTAAAACATTATTGCTGCTGGCCGGGCACGGTGACTCACGCCTGTAATCCCAGCACTTTGGGAGGCCAAGGCGGGTGGATCACGAGGTCAGGAGATCGAGACCATCCCGGCTAACACGCTGAAACCCCGTCTCTACTAAAAATACAAAAAAAAAATTAGCCGGGCGTGGTGGCGGGCGCCTGTAGTCCCAGCTACTACTCGGGAGGCTGAGGCAGAAGAATGGCGTGAACCTGAGAGGTGGAGCTTGCAGTGAGCTGAGATTGTGCCACTGTACTCCAGCCTGGGCAACAAAGCAAGACTCCATCTCAAAAAAAAAAAAAGTTATTGCAGCTAAGAAGGAATAACGTCTCACCGAAATCTAAACAAGATGTGAATATAACTCTCACTATCTGAAACGAATAAAAGCACCCTATGTTAACCTTGAAGACCTTCAATGTCATTTAAAAAAACTAATATGTCCTCTCAAATTGGCAAAATAAGAGATAGTCTGACTTGATAAGCTAATTTGGAAGAAATGTATTAATACTTAAAAGGAGGATAAATAGAATTGAAAAGGACATAATTTTACAATCTGTAGTATAAATATCCCATGAAAAATTAACACAGCTGACCATTCTCTGCCAAGGCATTAGGGGGATCCCTGTACTTCTGCTGGCCCTGAGAAGACAGCAGCACTTAGAGCCAGTGGGACTGTGGTCTCCTTTCTCCAGCACCCTGGCAGCCGCCACTCATACATACCATCATATCATACACACCATCATATCATATTGCACATAGCATCATATACATACCATCATATCATATCATACATACCATCAGATATTGTACACACCATCATATCATACATACCATCATATATCTTACATACTATCATATATGTACTATCATATTATATCATACATACCATCATATCTTATATACCATTATATATGTACCATCATATTATACATACCATCATAGCATACATACCATCATATCATATTATACATATCATCATATTATACATACCATCATATCATACATACCATCATAGCTATGAGGGCACAGATGTAACTTTGTTTCATAATAAATTGGAATACGGAGACCATGGCATGAACTTTGATACTTCTTTTTTCCTCACGGCTCCTTTCTTCTTCAAATTCTTCTTTCTCTTCCTCTTCCTCCTCTCGCTTTTCTAGATGGACAAATACTTTATTTAACTATTTATGCAAACATGTGATGTTTGTATAAATCTTCCAAGCAATGCAGCACATGTATGGTTTTGGTATAGCCTTTTATTTAAGATTTCAGAAATTGTTTCCCATTCATAAAGCCCTTAGAATTCAAACAGAATCAGTAAGTTCTGCCTGGTCAGTGTAATGGGATCCAGCATGTAATAACTGAGAAAGGAAAATTTCCATGTAAGAAGGTATGGAAGGAAGCCTCTAAGCCTGTCATCAGAGCCCCCACCTCCTGGTGTTCATGCTGTTGTGTGGCCCCTCCCCTCAAGTGTGGGTGGGACCTGTGACAAGCTTCTTCTAACACAAATAGGGCACTTTAGAGGGGATGAAGGGTCACTTTCAAGATTCTGTTTAAAAAGACTGTGGTTTTCACCTTGAGTGCTCTCTCTTATTCTCTCACCTGCTTGTCCTCAGACAAGCCAGCTACCATGCTGTAAACAGCCCTATGGGGAGCCCCAGGTGTGAGAACAGATGGCTCTGCCAGCCAGACGTCAGCAAGAGCCTGAGGCCAGCCAATAGCTACACAGTGAGCCTGGGAGCAGATTCTCCCCTCCTCTGACAAGCCTTCAGCTGAGATAGCAGCTTGACTGCAATCTCATGAGCAACCTTGAGCCAGAGGAACCAGCCTAGTGATGCCCAGGTTCCTGGTCCGGAGAAAGTGTGTCATACTAAGTGCTGTTCTAAGCCACTAAGTAGACTGTCCTTTCTGTCTTTCTTGTTCAAATCAAATGGACTATGTATAGGTGGGTTATAGGAGAAAATTTCTTAGCAGCATAAAGAGGTATAAATGACTGAAAAATCAGTGACTGTGCATACTACTCCACATGGGCTCCGCAATGAGACGATGGTGTGTCCTTGGCAGAAGCCCACTGGCTCTCATTCCTCCTGCAGTAGGACTGGATGAGCCTGTGGTTTATACAGAAAGTTCCTGGGATCATAGACAGGGGTGAAAACACCAAATCTGATGGATTTTAGAGTTACGGCCATGCTGCTTCTCTGGTGGAAACTTTTTGTATATATAGATTTAATTTTTAAAACCCTTTCAGCCTTTGTTTCACTTTTGAAAGCCCAGTTTATGATTTCAGTATGTCTGGGTTGTCCTTGTCAGCACTCAAAATTCAATTTACTTGTCCACATGAAAGTAATGGGTAAGTAGAAGGTTGTCTAGGCTGTGACCCCAACAGCTCAAACGTCAGAAGCCACAGATGCTGGCTCTTGGGCCCTGTGTGTTTGCTTCTGGTGCCTATGCTCTGAAGAGCACACTGGAAAGCACTGTGTTTCCTTGAACTTTCCAGTTTAAGCCTGAGCTGCAAACTAAAACACATGCATGCAGGAAGCAGAAACAGGGAACGAACCAGTAGAGTTTGAAGCTATGCAGCTCTCAGGTGTCATCATGGGTTGGGTGTGAGGGTGGGGTGGGGGTGGTGGCTGACCTTGATTTAACCTTACTGAGGAATGTCGGATAATATGACTAACCAGTTGTACAGTTAAGTATTAAGAAGCCCTGTGGGGCAACTCCAGGAAGTACTGATACAGAATTATGAAGAACAGACATCAGAATAAACCTGATGAAGAGTTATGCGAAAAGGCCCTTGGAGTAAGCGTGATGTACCATAGATGCAAATTGGAGAGCTGCTGGCCACTCACTAAAGGCAGGACAAGGTCTAAGAACTCTGGCTGTAGTTACATACAAATAGAGATGCAAATCCACTCTAGTTTTACAGTCACTTTGTAATTCTGTCTTTATGGATTGGTGACGGGCAATTGGTCCCTTGCAGGGACAATGACAATAGAGGTCCAGCTAACTGCTCTTTTGTAGAGGTGAGGGACTCGTGTTGCCAGACCTTCATATTCTTCACGGGATTCCAGAAGTGTCCATTTCTAGGTCAGAGGTGCAGCTTTTTAAATGATGGCTATTTAAATTTTTTTTTAATGCTGTGCAGACCAAAAATCAAATCTGAGACTGAAACTCAGCCCCAAGCCACTGATTTGTCATCTTTAGTAATATTGCTCTCCTTCAACATAAACAACTGAAAGAAAAGGGAGAAAAAAACCTTGCAAAAGTTAAGACAACCTCATTTTTTAAAAAATGGACAAAAAAAGGACTCTTAAAAAACACTCAGCCAGGTGCGGTGGCCCAAGCCTGTAGTCCTAGAAGTTTGGGAGGCCAAGGCAGGTGGATTGCCTGAGCTCAGGAGTTTGAGACCAGTCTGGGCAACACGGTGAAACCCAGTCTCTACTAAAATACAAAAAATTAGCCAGGCGTGGTGGTGGGCACCTGTAGTCCCAGCTACTCGGGAGGCTGAGGCAGGAGAATGGCGTGAACCCGGGAGGCAAAGGTTGCAGTGAGCCGAGATCATGCCATTGCACTCCAGCCTGGGAGACAGAGCGAGACTCTGTCTCAAAAAAAAAAAAAAAAAAAAAAAAAATTCATACATTAACCAGGAAAACCATTGACCATAATTACAATATCAACTAAAAGAAAGACCAACATATGTATAGATGCTATACCTAAGTTGACATGTTTAAAATACTGTTTTCACCTTTTATTTTAAAAGTTTACCCCAATTATGTCACTTACTTTGTATGCAAGGATAGAACACAACTAGCAATATGCTGGGGCAAAATGCAGGCAGAACTTAAAGAAGTGAGTTTAATGATACTGACATGGATACAGTTTTTAAAAAAAATCAAATAAGCAACAACAACAAAAAGACAGAGAGAGGCCAAGCTTCTAAATGAGGGAGAAGTGCGACCCTGAGTGCAGGGCTGGCTCCTACCTGAGGATTCATCAGAGGGCTCCCACCGGTACTGAGGGGTGGAGTAGAGGTCGGCTTTGCCGGGGCCGTTCTCCATGGGCAGGCTGGGGTGGATAGTGTGGTAATCCACAGGGTTGCCATTCACAGTCACCAGCAGGCCCTGCCGGGAGTGCAGAGAAAGGGACACCTGTTACAGCAGCTCTGGGTTTTCAATGTAGACATACCCCCACTTCCCTTCCTCCACCCTAACCGAACAGTGAGGAGTTGATTGCAAGCTGAATAACTTAGCCAATTGTCCAAATATTTTAGAAAGGGGAATCTCGTACATTCCCTCTCCAACTCTAGTCTCCACAGAGTGATCGCAGGAAAATGTGCATCTGATCTTGTTGCACTTTGCCAAAAACCATGCTTTGCACCTGCTGTCCTCAGTATGAAGAGCAAACTCTTGTAAATGGCTGAAAGAGGCCTTCAAGATTTGGTCTGATCTTTCCAGCCTCAGCCTTTGCTACTGTCCACCTCTCAGCCATCCCTCCTTCTATATGGGACTCTAGACCTTTCTTGGGCTGTGGTCCAGCATAGTCCTGCCTATGCCGTATGTGGCTCTGCACAGGACTAATGCAAACATCCCTTGGATCTCAGCTAAGGCATCACACTCTGGGGATCTCTGCCTGACTGCAGGTTGCTATGTCCTTACCACACCACTAAGTACAACTGCCTGTTTCCTCCTTCTTGTCTCGTTGGCTTTACAATTTTTGAGATAAACATAACACCCACCAATACATACGTGTATGTGCGCCCATGGGCATGCAAAACTTCCTACTTATGTAATAGGCATAGCTACAGAAAAAAACACTTTTTAAAAAGCCCACAAAGCTTCTTAAAATTTAAATGTATTTTGTATGATTATACTCAATCTCATTTTAACAGCAATCTACCAGATATAATTTATGCTCAAAAATGGAAAAGCTTATGGAAATTTTAATAGATCATTAAAATAGACTCAAAGGAGCTACTTCCATTTGTTGCCTTTACATCACTTACACATGCATAAATGATAATTCTAAGGGTATACTAACATCAGATGGTTTGTAGTCATCCTGGGTCATGGATAAAAGCTGCAAAAAGCAATGTGGGAAAGCATGTTAGTAAGGAAGCTGAAAGCATTTTACTGTTTATGTATCTATAAAGTTTTACTATGAACAAACCCATTCTCTTTAACTTGCTGCTTGCTCGTATATTAAAATTGCCATGCAAAATATAAAGGGACAAATAAATGAGCTGGATGCTGCTGTTTATGACAACTATTTCACAGCTCTTGATGTTAATGTTTAGTTATACAGCAGGTAAGCAACTACATGTCTATAAATGTTACCATGTTTTTCAAGGTTATGTTCTACAAGAATAAGCTGTTTAGTTTTATACCCCTTTGAGACATCTGCAGAATTCTGAATGTATTTATATTTCAAGAAATAGAATTTTCATAATAAAGAAAAATTGGGCCAGGTGCAGTGGCTCACGCCTGTAATCCCAGCACTTTGAGAGTCCGAGGCAGGCGGATCACGAGGCCAGGAGATTGAGACCATCCTGGCTAACACAGTGAAACCCCGTCTCTACTGAAAATACAAAAAATTAGCCGGGCGTGGTGGTGGGTGCCTGTAGTCCCAGACACTCGGGAGGCTGAGGCAGGAGAATGGCGTAAACCCGGGAGGCGGAGCTTGCAGTGAGCCGAGATCGCGCCACTGCACTCCAGCTTGGGTGACAGAGCGAGACTCTGTCTCAAAAAAAAAAAAAAAAAAAAGAAAAGAAAAATTGATTTGTAATGTGGTTTGAGATTATTTTAAGATTTGCGTACTGCCTACAACAAAATGATTATTAATATGACTACTTTTTAACTAGTAATACATTACTACCAGGTGATTTGGGCTTCCCCCAAATAATAATTAGCACAGCAAGTGGTTCTACCACAATTTTAGGTCAGGACTCATTTGCATTCTTAAAAATCACTGAGGGTCCCAAAGAGACTTAATTTATGTGGGTTCTATCTATCAATTATCTACCATATGAGAAATTAGACCAGGTAGTCTTAAAATATTTATTTACTTATGTATTTATTCATTAAAAATTTTAAAAACCCATTATGTGTTAGTATAAATAAATTATTTAAATAGCTATATTTTTTAAAACAGTGAAGACAGTGTCATTGTTTTATAATTTTGCATATCTATTTAATGTCTAGCTTAATAAAAGACAACCGGATTTTCACATCTGTTTCTGCATTCAATCTGTTGTGATGTGGTGTTCCGGTTGAAGTAGATAAAGAAAATCTAGCTTCACATAGGTATGCAATTTGGTCAAAAAGAAGTATTTTAGGGCCGGGTGCAGTGACTTATGCCTGTAACCCTAGCACTTTGGAAGACTGAGGCAGGCAGATTGCCTAAGCTCAGGAGTTCAAGACCAGCCAGGGCAACATGGCAAAACCACATCTCTACTAAAAATTCAAAAAAATTAGCCAGGCATGGTGGCACATGCCTATAGTCCCAGCTACTTGGGAGGCTGATTCAGGAGAATCGCTTGAACCCAGGAGGCGGAGGTTGCAGTGAGCCAAGATCGCACCACTGCACTCCAGCCTGGGCGACAGAGTGAGACTCTATTGCCAAAAAAAAAAAAAGTATTTTAATAGTCTATCCAAATAACTGTGGACAGTCTTTTCTACTCGATCAGACTCAACCAGTGTAGAGTCTTGAATGTCAGTTGTAGTGCAGAATCTGCAACCATATCTGAACTTTTCATACTCTGCTACCTTAAAACCCATTGGCATATCATGCACCCCGACTGGATCATTTATCCACACGCTGTCATGTCGGGTGGTGGTGATTCAGAAACTGCTGTTTCAGTGAGATACAGGTATTGACTCTACCAAATACTGGCAAGTTTCAGTATGCAATGTGTAAAAAGCACATTTGTCAATATCACCTCATCTCATCAGAAAAGTCCTCAAATATTGGAAAGTTTTTAAGCCCTCAGTAGATATGAGTTTCCAAAATTCTGATTTTTACTCAAATGCTTAAATTATATCACTGGTAACAATTATTGTCCGTCGTTTGCCTCAAAGTGATGAGCTCACTTCATTTATTTTCAAGTAATTGTCTGCCAAATACCCGAATCAACCAAATACCCAACAGAGTAAAATTATTTTCTGCAATATAGTTCAGCACCGAAATAGTCCCCCTCCAGTGCTAACAGGTTGCTTTGCTACTTTTGTTCGTTTTAATTACAAAATTATTTTTTTAATAGGAACATTCTTTTTAAGATTAGGAGATTTCAGTAGAAAGCATGGAAATATAAAATGATGTTCTTGACGGGACCTGGATATTTTCTTTGGAAATAGTTTTCCCTCTCTGGTACTAACTCTCCTAAATCACTGTTTCTATAAACTACAAGCAACCTGAATATGATATGATATATAAGATATTATAAGGCTCATATTCAACAGTAAAATACAAAAACAGAAAAATTAGGCAATGGAAATCGCTTTCATCATGGCTTACTTTTCTCTCATCGGTGGGGTAATGGGTTGCGTACCACAGGCTCCGCCTCCTCTCCGCTGTTATTTGGATGGGGCTACAAGCCAGGGCTTTGTCCTCTTCTTTGGTCCTCTCATCCTGCACCTGAAACACAGAGACAGGATCAGTCTTGCTTCCTGAGGCAGTTCCCTAGGCAGCCTGGGTGGCCAAGACAGAGCTTTTCATTTTGGCTCAATATGATGACTTTTCAAAGTGAATGTTTACAATACACAGGATTTTGTCAAGACACTTTAAAAAATGACAAAAATGCTCCCCTGTAATTGATAAGTACATCAATATTAAATGTCCCCTGATTCTACTAAGCCCCATGCATTACAGAATATGCTCAATTGTTAAATATCCACAGCTTTTCCACGTGCATTCTCAACTACACTCAAAAGCAGCAATGCACATGGCTCTTAGCGTAAGAGCCTTCACAAAGGTGCGCAGTTAACCGTGTAAGCCAGCTGCTGGCAATCTTCAATTAAGACTGGATGTATTGAAGGCAGAATCATCTAGAGCTCACACAGCACTAAGCAAGAGTATATCTATGCACATGAGACATTTGCCTAAATTAGACAACTGGTCTAGGAAAGGTGATAGAGAGGAATATGAGGAACAGAAGCGCTTCGGTGCCTTAGCATGTTTTCTCAACAAAAGTGTCCTAGTAAAAAGGGCAGTCATGTGTCACTGATACTGGAGTGGAGTGGACTTAGTCTCATTGTCTGGGTCCCAGTGCACCAGAGTAGAACTCCTAAGCAGGGCACCCTAACTCCCTGGGTGGGGCGTTACGTTTGCCAGATGGGGGCCACCTACTACACTGAAGTCTCGACACTGCCTTTTCTCTCTCTCTTTTTCAGACATGTTTCATAGATGTCTACTTCAGCACTCATATTTGGTGGCCGGCATTTTTCATTAAATGCACCAGGTCACCTGGAACTATGATATAATCAGCTTCTTTTTCTCATTGACTCAATGCAACGGGCCTTCTGTCCCAGCCCATTTGAAATAGAGCCCACGTGAAATGTTGATGATAGTGTGAAGCCCCCTTCTCTACATACTCCTGCAGACCTTGTGATTTATAACATTGCTATTGCTGTGTGGCCTATAGCCTAGATGGTCTTCCTGTCTCTCTCTCTGCCTACCTTTGCTTGCCAGACAGCACACGGCAGTGGAAGCAGAATATCACACGGGCCCAAAGTTATAACGGAGCCCTCATCAAGCTACTGCATTATCTGAGAGATGACATGGGATATCCCAGAGAAAGCAAATGGGCTGGGAAATCTTAATAACTAGAAAGCCTTAAAGTAATTTCCATAATGTGCAAGACATTGTTCAGAAATAGTTCCCATCGTGGTGGCTCACGCCTGTAATCCCAGCACTTTGGGAGGCCAAGGCGAGTGAATTACCTGAGCTCAGGAGTTCGAGACCAGCCTGGCCAACATGGCGAAACCCCGTCTCTACTAAAAATACAAAAAAATTAGCCAGGCGTGGTGTCGGGCACCTGTAATCCCAGCTACTCAGGAGGCTGAGGCAGGAGAATTGCTTGAACCCAGGAGGCAGAGGTTGCGGTGAGCCGAGATCATGCCATTGCACTCCAGCCTGGGCAACAAGGGTGAAACTCCATCTCAAAAATATATATATGTACATTTAATTTTTTATGTACATGTTTTTATTTGTGAATATATACATATACATATGCATGTTTGTGGAAGAATTGGACACAATTTTAATGATTCTGCTGGCACAGTCAAATTTTAGAAGAGAACTGAAGAAAAATATAACACACCATAACTGGGATTCCTTACCACCCATAAATCATTTTGTTACTATACAACTGTCATCAGTGGCCTAAAAGAAAGATGATCCAAGAGAACCCTGCTAACAAGGATGGCCTCTGAGACCCTAATCCCACAGATGGCTGTTAGCCACTGAGATGGGGAGGAGGTACCATATAGGAGGAAGACAGCACCATCCTCATTTCTGCAGGTGGTGCTTCTATCAGGGATGACCGGAGGCATGCGCCTCCTGCAGTTTTACAGTTACTATCTGATTTACATCCTGCTTGCTTCTCTTGGACCGTTTTTCTTTTTTAGAATGCACAGCTCTCTAAGTGGGGCCCTGCCTACTGAAGTCGTTGCTCTATGCCGGCCCCTAGGCTAGTTTCAGACCCAGCTGGCCTTCCATAATATTCATTGACTGGCTGACTGATGAACGTGTGGGAATGGTCTGTGGGTACAAAGACAGACAGAGAAAGTAGGGAACTTCTGCAGGGCCCCAGGCTAGAAGCGATTCGGAGGAGGGGGGACTGGAATGCAGAGACTCAGGCTGGGCCATGCTCATGAGAACTGTCCCCAGCTGTGGGGTTCCCCGCAGGTGGGGCCTGAAAAGTTGCAGCCACCCTGTCTACACAGCTTGTCTCCTTCATGTGCCAATAAGCAACCTTGCAACCTGGCTCCTGACAGTCATTTAGGGGAAAGAAAAGCAGGCTGATATTTTCTGTCACTGAAGGAGAAAAGAGAGAAGAGAAGCCACCCAGGTTTCAGTCCTCCCCTCAGAAATGCTGTGTCCTTGTTCATATTTTCATAGGGAATAAACACCCTCAGTTGTGCTGGAAGGAATATTCGAATCCCCATCCCTCACAAGGGGATACTCAGGAGGCAACAGGCACCACCAAGAGCTGGGCTGTCACTCCCACATCTTCACAGGCTAAGAGCGCTGGAGGAGATTTGGGAAACACCAGACCCCTTGATAACAGGGGTGTGTGTCTCTAAGAACTGAGCTTTGTTGTCAAATGTGGATTAGAATCTGATTTGTACCATCCAATAAATGTGTGATTTTAGAAAAACTGGCATCTCTAACCTCATTTTCCTCATCTGTAAATGCGTATAATACCTATTCCATTGATTAGAGTTGTTTAGTTTATTAAATGAGATAACGTATGGCATGGCATATTACAGTAAGTGATCAGCAAAAATGAGTCTTCCGTTCTTCTCACTGCCTGCCATTCTTACCAGCACTTTGCGGTAGTAAAGGGAAGCTAGTCTTTGATCTGGTAGTATTTATATTCACTTAATACTCTTTGCAGAATTGAAACATCATACCCAGAACACTAGAGTTGTGTTGGAATACAGTATTGATTAGTCAGTAGAGAACAGGAGTGAATCATTTCACCTGGAGATTCAAGGTTACTTTGCAGACAAGATCATGAAAACGTTTTTGTCCTTACAAGGGGCTCTTGCAGCCAGATGCGGATCAGAGTGGCCAGAGTGTAGTACATCACCAGCAGGAGGATAGGGTTGGCGTGGTGGTACCATGACAGGTCCGGGTTTACTATGATCTTCCAAGTACTCGAACAGTCCGTTTGAATTACTGACTTGATACCAAACAACCTGTTAAAAAACAAAGAAAAATGCTTAAAAGATGCAATAAGCTATATGTCTCCAACACTGAATAAAAGTACTTTGTTTTTGATACATTCGTGAGCTATTCCTAGGTTGATCCATTCTGTTGTAGATATTTCAATTATCCTTCTGTATATGTAACTACATCTTTAAAGAATATATGTGGACATGTATGTATAATATGCATATAATATATACATTCTGTAATCATATGTGTATGTATAAAATTGACATCAACATTAACCAGATGATCTTTACATCAGTTCAAAAATCCAGTTAATACTAAATTCTTGCACATCTATTAGAAATTTGTTTCAATTATTAATTGGCCCTATTAAAACCCTGTATTATAGAAATGCCAAGAATGTGGTAACATGTTAGTAGTCCAGCTAAATGAGCAAATATTTTGTTTTTGGCTGGGTTCAGCATTAGTTGTACAAAGCTAGTGTTGACATTATTGGGCTAGTTCTACAGTTTAGTCATGAAAGTCAAATATTATATAGTAAAATTTCTGTAAGATATATTTCTGTCAAATATCATTTATAAGCAATTTGATTTTTTCAAAGCATAGTAACTAATCATTTTCTTTGAAATATGACTTTGAGTCTGTTACATTTTGAAATGGTTTATTTTTATGCTGATTTCTACTAATCTGAATGTGTCTGAGTATATAATGGAAAACTGTGTAAAATATGACTCATTTAGAAATTCATTTTGATGGGCAATTTTTCTAAGAAAAGACTCTACTAAATGCATAAAACTTTATAGGTTAAGTGAGTTTCATACCTTTCTACTGTTTGCATCTTTTATTTATTTTTTGTTTTTGAAATGGGGTCTCGCTCTGTCACCCAGGCTGGAGTGCAGCGGCATGATCACAGCCCACTGCAGCCTTGAGTGCCTGGGCTCAGATGATCCTCCTGCCTTGGCCTCCCAAGTCGCTAGGGACACAAGGGTATGCCACCATACCCAACTTTTTTTTTTTTTTAATTACTTGTAGACACAAAGTCTCATTATGTTGCCCAGGCTGGTCTCGAACTCCTGAGCTCAAGTGATCCTCCCACGTTAGCCTCCAAAAGTGCTGGGATTACAGGTGTGAATAATTGCACCCAGCCTGTTTGCAACTTTTATATGTGAATTTCCTTTAATTTTTATCTTACATTCTTCAGTTATAGAATCTTCAAAGGCTGCATGCCCTTCACTTGTAAAATCTCTCAGGGTGAATGCTGTTTTCTATCACAATGCAAGTGCAATATTAGTGTATGGATGAACACAGATTTTAAAGGAAGCTAAATAGAAATTAAACTAACTTTATTCATTTTTATCAGAAATAAGTGAGTTATATCATAACTTGTTCTTATTATAAAATCTTTTTATCTTAAGTTTCAGACAGAATTTTTTTTTGGAGTTAGCATTTGAAATAACAATTTCCTGAGTGAAAAAATTTATGTCCCACTTAGAATGGTAGAAAATGTTTTTACAGCCCTAGATTAAAATGTAAATTTCTTGTATAAAGTACACAGAACTGAAAGCTTTTCGATGTAAAATCAGACAAGCTAGATAGTCTCTTGGGTTAATCTAAGTGGCAGCTCTTCCAGCTGCTGAGTCCTTCTCCTTGCTCCACGCCTGGCACATATGCTAGAGCTAACTTCATCAACTCTCAGCTTAAAAATACTTGTCTTGTCCCATACAGAATTTTAATTGTAATTTTCTGTAGCTGTTGGTAAAGCAAACTAAATGGTTCATATCATGTAGACATTACATACCTTGCCACTGATATCATAACTGATTCCAAACTGATTTTGCACATTCCTACACTGACACTGAATAAGACGACTTAGATTTTGTACTAGCAATGTATAGACCTAAAAAAATGAGCAGAAGCTAACCAGTAGCAGATTGTTGTCTCCTACAATAACGTTTTTTAATCGAGCTATGCAAATACTACAAAACCTAAGATTTCTCTCTCTCTCTTTTTTTTTTTTTTTTTTGAGACAGAGTATCACTCTGTTGCCAGGCTGGAGTGCAGTGGCGCGATCTCGGCTCACTGCAACCTCTGCCTCCCGGGTTCAAGCGATTCTCCTGCCTCAGCCTCTCAAGTAGCTGGAACTACAGGTGAGCACCACCATGCCAGCTAATTTTTGTATTTGTAGCAGGGATGGGATTTAACCATGTTGGCCAGGATGGTCTTGATCTCTTGACCTTGTGATCTGCCCTCCTTGGCCTCCCAAAGTGCTGGGATTACAGATGTGAGCCACCGCACCTGGCATCTCTCTCTTTTTTTTTTTTTCCTAAAGAAACTAGATACTGTTGAAAGGATTCATACACGAGATGAGAAATTTGTACTTGAAGTTCACATCCTTTCTGGCACTGCAATTCTAGGATACTACACAGCATCCAACAATTATTTAATTTACTCAATGTTTGTTTCCCAGGATTGCATCTTGATACAGTACAAAGAAACTGATACCATTGCACCTGCTCTCCAGGAACTACTCTGTCTACACTAAAGCCATGTGCTAGCTTGGGCAGAGCAAGGTGTCACAGAAACCCTCTCTTTCAGTGGGTGGTGGGGATGGGTACTCCTCCTGACTGTCTTAAATCTCTCCATAGAAATATCTCTTTGCTCGAGAAGTATACAATGACACAATTACAGAGCAGCACATCCCAATGTACTACTTATTTGGAAATAAAAAGATAAAGATGAAGCTTTTCTCTTTCATGCATTTGAAATATCTTCTGTTTATCTTCGATCCTAGGCCCGGTTCTACTGATAATTTATACAAATGTATTTGGTAAGTGACTCAATGTCTGAGCTTTCACTTCCTAATAAAATCTAATAATGTTGATGGGTGGGGTGAGGACGTAAGTATATGAAAAAGAAAGGACAGTTTTTAGAAGATCTTATGTTAAATACTTAAGAACTCACAGATTCTATTTCCCAAAAGATAGCTGAAGATAGGTCCCCAAGTGATGATCAGTTCCCAGTAGAGACACATCAGGCCCTTGGGGCCCACATTCCCACTTTGGAACCTGGTCTGTCTGCATTGCTGTTTCATGGCCAGCATTTCTGTCCACAGAACACATCCTCACTTCAATTATTATGCCAAGGGCAGTCTCCTTACCTCTAATTTCTCTTCTCTGCACATTGTGACAGCTGCCAGAGTTTCCTTGGGAAAGCTCATGTTCTCTATGCCACCCTTCTTATCCTACTCCCTACTCCCCCATTTCCTGGAGAAAAGCCCTGAGTCCCAGAAAAGCATCCCTGAGGTCTTCAGCAACCTGGTCCCCTTTTCTTTCTCCCAGACAAAAACCTTGGCTATGCTAGATTATTTGGGGTTTACCATAAAATCTCAATCCCTTTGGTGTTGCTGTTCCTCGTTTTACCAGGAGGCTTTTCGGTAGCTATGACTTTGCTGGAGTCCCCAAATCAAGAATTGGGGGTATATGTACCAGGTGAGCTTTACCCACTCCTTGACAATGAAAATCCAAGAAATAGGACAGGCAGAGCTTCACACTCTCTGATACCTCTTAGGATAACACCAGCCCCCGACTCCAACTGCAATCCCATAATACGTGCATGTCACTGTATTCCTTCCAGATACCTCAATCATTCCAAAATATTACAGGGGTCACACAGGGTACCAGCTGTTCAGGATGCATAATTACATTACGTCCATGGCCTATCATCTGAACCTTCACGCTAATTTATGATAATTAAGTTTTGTTGTAAGCATTGGTTCTTCATCATTCTTTCCTTCAGGCCTGATATTCCTTATAGTTAATATTCACCAATACCCTGAAGCCATTTCCCAGCACACTTCATTCACGTTTCTTCCTATCACTTTGTTGTCGCTGGTTGTTAACATCCTTGGCATCATCTAGGTCTAGTTCCAAAGTCACCGTCTCCAGGAAATGTCTACGATTTCTCCTTCTCAGATTCAATTTTCCCTATGCCTCCACAACAATGATATTTGTAGTCATAATTTGAATTTCTGCTATTTTTAGTTTACGTGCTTGTTTTGCTGCCCATTTTGATTCTAATGCCTTCCAAAAAGGGTGTATGTCTTGTCACCTTGCGTTTATGGCAGTGCTTAGGGTATGGAAGGCTTTAAAGGTAAGTTTTTTTTAACTGAATTAAATACACTAAGAGTAAGTAGGTGATCACGGTTATGGTAGGAGCAGAGATTAAAAGATGGAAAAGTTCCTGCTTTTAAAAAAGAGAGAAAGGTAAGAAACTGTAGATATACAAACAAATTCTGGAATTTTCAGAGAAAAATCACTGCTGCTTGAATCCCAACATCCATGATTTTAGTGCCCCAGTTTAGGAAATAAGAACACAGAATAAGAGTGTAACAAAGGCAACAAAAGTACACTTTTATTTACATAAAGTATATCTTAGGTCATACATAGTAGATATTTTTGTTCTCTACTAGCTATTAACAAGCATTTTGAACTTTACCTTCTGAATGAAGCAATAAATAAATGTATATGATTCAGAAATAACAATAGTTTTTTTTGTTTTTTTTTTTCTTTTTTGTTTTTTTGAGACGGAGTCTTGCTCTGTGGTCCAGGCTGGAGTGCAGTGGTGTGAACTCGGCTCACTGCAAGCTCCGCCTCCCGGGTTCACACCATTCTCCTGCCTCAGCTTCCCAAGTAGCTGAGACTACAGGCGCCCGCCACCATGCCCGGCTATTTTTTTGTGTTTTTAGTAGAGGCGGGGTTTCACCGTGTTAGCCAGGATGGTCTCCATCTCCTGACCTCGTGATCTGCCCGCCTCAGCTTCCCAAATTGCTGGGATTACAGGTGTGAGCCACCACGCCCGGCCAACACTAGTGTTTTTAAACTGAGAATCCAGATTTATAATGAAGAAATAATGAGACTCAAATATCCAATAGTAACAAAATATGAAGCAAGCCTGGATGATTCCAAGATCCTTCAACTGCACTTTGCTCAGATTATTACGAATAAAAATTCATTCCACGCTTTGTTGTTCTCACTTGTAAGTGGGAGTTAAACACTGAGTACACATGGACACTGAGAAGGGAATAACGGGACACCAGGGCCTACTCGAGGGTGAGGGTGGGAGGAGCGCGAGGATGTAAACATTACTCATCCGGTACTACGCTTATTACTCGGGTGATGAAATCATCTGTACACCTGCAACACGCTATTTATCGATATAACAAACCTGAACATGTACCTCTGAAACTATAATAAAAGTTATAAAAAAATTCATTCCATGCTTTGTGATGAAAGAGGACATCACGGCGACAGGAAGGGTCGCTCATCGCAGCACTGTGATGAGTCTTCCGCCTGGGGTCCGGCGCACGGTTCATTCTTTCGGCTCTGGGGGCCTCCATGGACTCATTATAGCTGTCCCTCCACTCCTCATGGAGCACTTATTTGCACGTTTTTCTCTCTCTCTGAAGCACTCATAACATCTGACAACATGCGGTGGTTATGAATTGGCAGGGCACTTGTTTCTGCTCGCACATGTTGGCAGATTTATAAAACCTCCACCTGTTTTCAGGTGTGCTCCAGACCACATCTGCTCCGTCTCTAGTAATACAGGATCCCAGCCATTTGCAAGAAATATGTAATACTGAAAATAACAGCACACTGAAAAAAAAGTTTATTTGAGGCAAAATACACATAACATAAAGCTGATTATTTTAAATTTTTTTTTTTTTTTTTTTTGAGACGGAGTCTCACTCTGTCACCCGGGCTGGAGTGCAGTGGGCCTCTGCTCACTGCAACCTCTGCCTCCCCGGCTCAAGCGATTCTCCTGCCTCAGCCTCCAGAGTATCTAGGATTACAGGCACGCGCCACCACGCCCAGCTAAGTTTTTGTATTTTTAGTAGAGACGGGATTTCATCATGTTGGCCAGGCGGTCCCCAACTCCTGACCTCGTGATTTGCCCGCCTGGGCCTCCCAAAGTGCTGGGATTAGAGGAGTGAGCCACCGCACCTGGGCCATTTTAAACATTTTTAAGAACACAGTTCGGTGGTATTAATTACACTCATATTGTTGTGAAACCAATCTCCAGAACTTTTTCATCTTGCAAAACTAAAATTCTGTACACATTAAATAAAAACTCCCTATTCCCTTCTCCTCCCAGGCCCTGGAAACTACCATTGTACTTTCTGTATCTGTGAATTTGACTACCTGGTAACTTACATTAGTGGAACCATCCGATATTTGTCTTTTGTGACTATCTTATTTTACGTAGCATGATGGCATCAAGGTTCATTCATGTTGTAGCATGTGTCAGAATTTCCTTCTACTTTAAGGCTGAATACATATATATATATATATATATATATATATATATACATATATATATATATATATATACACCATATGTGTATGTCCTATTTGTTTATTCATCTGTTGATGGCATTTCCGCCTTCTGACTATTGTGCATAACGTTGTTATGACCATGGGTGAGCAAATATCTCTTCAAGACCCTGTTTTCAATTCTTTTCAATATATAGCCATAAGTGAAATGGTTGGATCGTATGGCCATTCTATTTTTAATAGAGAAACTGCTCCAGTTGTTTGAGGAACTGGTATACTGTTTTCCATCAGTGCTGCCCCATTTTACATTCCCACCAGCAGTGCACAATCTTCCAGTTTCCCTATAGCCTTGCCAAGCCTTGTTATTTTATGCTTTTGAGAGTAGTCATCCTAACAAGTGTGAGATCGGACACCATATCTTTTTTTTTTTGAGATGGAGTTTCGCTCTGTTGCCCAAGCTAGAGTGCAGTGGCTCAATCTCGGCTCTCGGCAAGCTCCACCTCCCTGGTTCACGCCATCCTCCTGCCTCAGCCTCCTGAGCAGCTGGGACTACAGGCGCCTGCCACCACGCCCAGCTAATTTTTTGTATTTTTTTAGTAGAGACAGGGTTTCACCGTGTTAGCCAGGATGGTCTCGATCTCCTGACCTCATGATCTGCCCGCCTTGGCCTCCCAAAGTACTAGGATTACAGGCATGAGCCACTGCGTCCGGCCCCATACTTTTAATTTAAACTTTTTTTTCCTCAAGAGCTCAGAGTTCTAAGTCCAAGACAGCTTCCAATCCTTTTAGGAAGCCAGGAAATATATTGTTTCCAACTAGCATAAAATGAATATTTGGGGACAAATAATTTTCTAGAAGAAACGTATTTTAATAATCTTCTCATTTTTAACCCCACATCCTTTAATTGAAATGAATGGAGGAAGAAATGGTAAAGGGAAGTAGCCTCGAAGAGGCAGATGTATTTCAGGAAGTTTGAGAATTTGAGTCCAAACTACAGACACTAGTCTCAAATACAGAAACCACACTCAAAAGAGAGGAGGATTGTTGAAGCTTAACTGAGCTCTGTCAAGGTGGAAGCCTTGTCAGCCCCCAGGGTGTTCAGCCGTTCCTCTTCTCATATCGTTTTCCCTGGAAAGGGTTTGGTGACAGACTCCAAACGTCCTGGGCTCCCTATGGGAATTCCCAGGCAGAGTATTGAGAAAGTTCATGAAACACCAGTAGCTAAGTGGATCAGTGGCCATGATGACTGGCCAGTGAGACACACTCATGGGCTCAACCGAGAGCAGAGGAACACATGACAAGCGGCCTTGAAAGGGCAGGAAGCTGCGTTTCTGTAAGCGAGTCCTGGTTCAGAGGAAAGAGTTCAACCTTACGGATTAATTATGTTTGAAGATATAAAGCTAGCAATAACTGCAGCTACCCATAGATGGTCCCTGGGGATTTAATTCTTTAAGTAGACATAGGTACCCTGCAGCAGCTTATAAAACTAATTGCGGGGAAAATGGCCAGGCACTAAAAATAATTAACTTTTCTTTTTCTTCCATCCCCTACCCACCCTTTCCCCACTCTAATGGCATAAATCTAATGGCAACAAAACATGGATCTTATTTTTAAAGGTTAAAAAAAATGAAAATTCAAGTGGCACATATTCTACTTAGTATTTTGATTTTAAAGCACATCTTTTAAATGAAATTGCCTTAGCATGAACTCAGAATAAATTTAAAATCAGAGGCTATAGGGCTAAATGAAAAGAATGGTAATCAAGACATGGATTCAAGCCCTGCCTGAATGATTACCTATGTGACCCTGAGTAGGGCATTTAACCACTTTGAGCCTCAATTTCCTCATTTGGAAAATGAGGCTAGTAAATAACGTATCTCAAAGAGGTAATGTGAAGATCAGAAATGATAGGCATATGACTTTTGAACTGCTTTTCATGATACTTCAACTTAGAATTGCTGAAACGGGGCTTGAAAATATCCTATATACAATTGTTTTGGATTGTAAACTACAGGGTCACCAGATTTCTTATGTGATAGATATCAATTTCTTCCTTGTATAAAAGTATAGATGTATATAGTTCAAGCTAGAATGATACATCTTTTGTTTCAACAGCAACGTACCTAGATAATATTTGGGAGTGCTCTTACTGAGGAACAAGCAAAGAAGGAGAACGGTCTTCTGATGGTACATTATAGCTATAATCTAAACATTTATGGACACTTTCTTCTCACACATAGAATATACTTTCTCCCTCTCCAAGAAAAACAGTTCCAAATTTCTACCCAGTTATACAGCTCATGAGGTGGAGGCCTAGGTGATGCATGGTCCTCTCTTACAGTTCAGTTATTCGCTCCTTACAGGTCCGCAAAATTGCACCCAGCACATGTCAGTGGAGTGGAAACATCATCAGTGCAATAAAAACTCCCATTTGGAGAAAGGAGGTGCGGGAAACACACCACAGGTACTGGGTTGCAGTTATGATCAAATCCCACTAGGCAGGAGCTGGGAAGACTCCCTGCCTAGCAGACACATAAGTCTCATGCTGGAAGCGCTCGGCTCTTCATCAGGAGGAGCTTCCTTGTCTCTCTCAACTCCTGCCTCAACCTCTGCCAGTCTGAAGCCTCTCCATCCCCAGACCCACCTCCCATTCTGTGTGTGACTGACATTTTGGTTAACCTAATATCTGTAATTCTCATTTAACCACAGATCACAAAGTCTTATGCCATTAGTGTTCTTTTATATTTCTGTGTCTCGTGGCTTGAAATGGGTTGTAAACTCCTTCAGAGCCTAAATAATGTTTCTTAGATGCTTCCAAAGCACTTACAAGTTCTCTATACATGGGCCATGTTCAGATTATTGTAATGACAACCCTAGTAGTAGCTTTACTAATAATTTTGCAATATGTAACTGAAACGATCAATCAGGAATGTTCGATTGAATGATTAATTGAAATTATCAATCAAAAATAATCAGAAATGTTTTCAAAGACTTTTATAAACAAATGTTCATCAGAAAATTAATTATGCTTACAAAACAATAGGGGCAACACCTAAATACCCAATAAAAATCTATAGATTTTCTCCACTAATCATTATATAGTATTGACAATATCCAAAAGGAAAAAAATTGGTGCATCACTAAAGTAGTCAAGTTAAGGCAAAATGAGTCAGTATGTTTTCAAATGAATATGTAATTTATGTCTTAGGGAGGATTTCAATGAAATCCATGTCTCGCATTTCCAGATGTGGTAACTGCTGGAATAACGTGTATTTTTGCTTTTTTGCACAAATAGAAACTAATACATAGAACCAAATGATTTATTTGTCTTTTCTCACTGCAGTTTTATTTTATTAATTTTTAAAACATTGAAGATACATTGGGGCTCATCAAGCAGAGGAATAAAATTAGGCATGGTACAATTATAAATGGTGTGGGTTTTCTAGGACCTTGTCCCTCAGAGCTTCTTCCATTAGAAATGCAGAATCTTGGGCCTCACCCAATACCTACTGAATGAAAATTTGCATTCCAACAAGACACTCAAGTGATTTATATACACATTAAAGTTTGGGAAGCATTGAGTTTAAAGTCAGTTGGACAGTTCTTTTCTCTTATTAGTAGAAACTAATATTTTACCTGCTATTTAAATCTCATCCCAGCAAATACCATTTTAAAGAGAGTTCCCTTATAAAAAACATATCCCACCCTATTTAATTGTCTAGATATTTTAGGCAATATCAAATACAATGAACACCAATTTGACAATAGAATTAAAACACTCTATTAAAAGTTGTTTGAGGTGAGATTTGATCTCTTAAACATAACTAAGTGAACATTAAATATAAGGCCAATGAAATTATACCCAAAGTATTCATTTATTAAAGCTAGATACATGGCACTCGTATAGGAAAAGGCAGAGTGTAAAAAATTGATAAGGCACTATCTTGTTCATAAAAAACTTATAGACCATATTTTTACACACTATAAGACAATTTGATTATGACCTTCTAAAGTTCTTCCATGGCCTCATTTTATTTTTTCATGTTTTAAGATTCAACAAGACAGAAACATTCTTCAAAACAGTAGGTCTTTACGGCCGGCCACGGTGGCTCACGCCTATAATCCTAGCACTTTGGGAGGCCGAGGTGGGTGGATCACGAGGTCAGGAGATAGAGACCTTCCTGGCTAACACGGTGAAACCCCATCTCTACCAAAAATACAAAAAATTAGCTGAGTGTGGTGGCAGGCGCCTGTAGTCCCAGCTTCTCAGGAGGCTGAGGCAGGAGAATCGCTTGAACCTGGGAGGTGGAGGTCGCAGTGAGCCAAGATTGTGCCACTGCACTCCAGCCTGGGCGACAGAGCAAGACTGTCAAAAACAAACAAACAAACAAAAAAAACAGTAGGACTTTACAATGTTTCTATGAAGACTGTTACCTGAATTAAACGTTTTCCTTTATAGCCTATTCTGATTACAACACAAGCTAAATAAAGTATATACTTTTTTCTTATTTTTTGAGTTGTTTCTCTGTCCCTTGAAAAAAATACAGATAAATAGACTAAATAGATTCTGGAACATCAACAAGGAGATAGAAATCACAATTTATACCCTTAAAGAAGTAGTCATACTTCACGTTCCTTGTCATCTCTGTTCTGCCAAAGTACTATTAGACTAGATATAAGAAATTTCTTGAAATACTTTGATTACTACTGCATGTTAACCTTCAATGATGTTGAATTCAGCACGGCTCTAAAAGGAATTGAGGGGAAGGTGATTTACAATAAGAAACTAATAAGAAGTTAATATGTAGCCCATTTCATGGCAGGTGAATGAAGTTGAACAAACTCTATGTATAGCCTTGAATATGTCCTGAATATACACTTGTGTATACCCAATATTTTCCTGGGAATTCTTCATTAGGGAAGTATCAAAATGATTTACTCTAGGTGAATTCGAGCACAGAGACAGCCTTCAATAGCTATTTGTGTTGATTTGAAAACAGTTGCAGGATCAATAGTAATATAGCAATGTAACAGAAAGGGAATGGAAAGAATAAGAATTGCATACTGAGAATTTGCTAAATCACTAAAAATTCTATCTCATCTGTACTCCTTATTTAACTGAATAAGTTTGATGGAGGACAGTAAATAAGATATGAGTTTGGAATTTTCATTTACATACAGTATTGTACATTCATATTAGTCTCAAAATATTTGTTTAGAGCATCCTCACGGGTGTTCCCTACCATTTTGCTTCACATCAATGCATCACTTTTCTCAACTATGCTCCTGTTGTCAAAGACTAGAAGGGCTAACATTTCATAGTCTCATTTTCAGTTAAAATATATCACCTAATTATTGGCTTCATTTTAATGGAAATAGGAATAAAAAGATGTCATGGAAATCATTGAAAAGCACGCCCTAAAGTAAGTCTAATGGCCATTTATTTTTTAATCTATGTTGTTAGTGGCTAATAATTTTCTGTTACACTTTAAACTTAGTAAGTATACACATCGTCCCCCACCAAAATAATATGGAAATGTTCCATTTAATTGTCATAAGAAAAACTCTGAGAACTGCATTTAAGTACACCTAGACTCTTTCCAGTAAAGCATTAATGAAATTAACAATAAAAAGGTATAATGATTTCTACTGGGATAATTACATGGGTAATTTAACAGTGGATGTGGATAAAACTGGAGGCATTTGTATGATATACAGTTAAATATTTATAAATGGTATACGGTTTTTTGGATAAAGAGGCAATCTTTAAAAACGTTAAGTAGAAGGAATTCTTAAAATGTATATTTTCTCTTTCATTATTCTGATGAATATCTATTAAAAAATAAAAAATAATTAAAGATTTTAGATTTCAGTTATTAATCAATGGAAAGAATAATGCTGAAGATATAAGCATTACCAATGTATTCCAAAGACTCAGCTATGAAGGATGTGAAACTGCCTGTTTCTTTGATCAGATTTTAATGCTGACTGCTCTATTAATGTTGAACATGTCACTTAACAAAAAATCCAAAGATGAGCAGTTCCAGGTTAGCTAATTCAATGCACAATTACGCAGGCGTTTTCTCAATGTTGTTCTCAATGCATCGTCGGTGTTCACCTTCATGCTTGTTCTCTCACAGTCACAAGAAACTGCTGCAGCTTCTTACATGAAGACATAATATCTTCACAAAACTTCATACAGAGGTAGAAAAAAGGTGAATCTCATTTCAAGAGCTTTTAATTTGTAGAGCTAAGCTTCCACCTGAAATTATTTTCCTTAAGTCTGAAGAGCATCCTTTAATATTTGCGTAGTGCAGGTATGCTGGTGCAAAATTCTCTCAGTCTTTCTTATCTAATAATATCTTTATTTGACCTTCATTTCTTCTACCTACATCCTCAGATACAGAATTATAGGTTCATAGTTTTTTTTCCCTTTGAGAAGCAACTTTAATAATATTATCCTATTGCTTTTTGAATGGCATTCATTTCTGGTGAGAAGAGTGTGATAATTCTTACCACTGTTCCCTTGCACATAATGTGTCTTTTTATTTGGCTGTTTTAAATATTTTTCTCTATCACTGATATTCAAATTTTTAAATTATATTGTGTTTTTGTGGGACTTTCTTTTTGTTTGTTTAGATCGGAGTTTGTTAAACTTCTTGGACAGGGTGTTTATATTTTTCATCAAATTTGGGAAATATTTGGCTGTTATTTCTCAATATACATTTGTCTATGCCCACATCTTTCTCCAATTATACTTGTGTTAAACCTTTTGAAGCTTTCCTATAGGTTATGTGGTTCAGTGGTTTTTTTTTTCTTCCTCAATTTCTTTTCTTCTTGTGCTTCAATTTGGGTAGGATTTATCATTCTATCCTCAAGTTCATCTATCTTTTCTTCTGTGGCATTTAATTTGCTCTTAAGCTCATTCAGTAGATTATTATAGCTATGGTATTTTTGTGGCTCCTCAGTTTCATTTGTTCTTTTTGTCCATCAATTCTCTTTTATAAATTCCATTCCTGTTTTATGTCCATTTTCTTTAATCTTGAAAATATTTTAAAAAGCTGTTTTAAGGAGGTTTCACTTGTAGTTTGATTTTCATTGGTTGAATTTTCTCTTGCTTTTTCACATGTCTAAAACTTTTCTTCTGAATGCTGAACATTGTTATTTCTACATTATCGAGTGTCTCGATTTTGTTGTCATTTAAAAGTGTTGAGTTTTATACTGGCAGGAAGTTAAGTTACTTGCATCAGCTTTATCCTAGTAGACTTGTTTATAAGTTTTGTTGTGATGGGCCTGCAGTAACCTTCACGGTATGACTAGCTCAGCCCCAGTAGAGTAGAAGAATTCTTCACTCTGGCCAAAGCCAAAATATTTTCACAAATCTATATGAGCTCTGGCAGTTACTAACTTTACACTTCCTCAATTTTTGTTCTTTCCCCAGGAGTTTTGCTTTGTCTGACTTCATGGAGTCTTACCTATGCATGCACAGCTTAGAATTCAGCTAAAGTGTCTTGGTGACTCCTTGAAGATCTGTGGAGCTCTTTCTCTGTCTTTCTCCTCTCCATTACTCCGTGCCACAAATATCAGCCTTCTCGTCCTCTCCAAATTCTCATCTTCAGCTCAGCAAGACCACCATGCTCAGTTTGGATTCCCTTCCCCACATAATGTATAGTAAATTCCTCCAGGTAGAAAGCTGGAAAAATCCTTTAGCCTATCCTGCTTGTTTTTCCCTTCTCTCAGCCATCATAAACCCATACTTCCAATCGCTCAGCATCTGAAAACAGTTGTTTCATATATTTTCTCTAGTTTTCTCTTTGATTATAGGAGGATAGCTGGTCTAGTCCACTTCACATATCTTTTTAACACCTGCCTTACTAATATGAATATATACTTGCATAAAGGTATCTACCTACCCACCTAGAAGTAGAATGTTCTGATTAAAACAATATTTTTATCAAAGCCTTACTATATATAAACACTATATGAATAATAAATATTTTATTTGTAACCAGCTTATACATTAAAATGAATAATTATATCTTGCCTCATTTTCTCTCTTCTTACCTCATTTCAGATACAGTCTAGAAGTTTTCCAGGTTGCTGGAACCAGGAAATATGAGTCACGTATCACCCCCACCCACCACCATCTTTTTCATCAAAGATTCTACCCACAGCACCATCCTGCACCCTCCCTGTCTCTCACCATTTACAACACAGACCTCAGGTGAACATACATCCTCTTTCATCTTCTTCCACACTTTTGTCTTTCTTGAATTCTTGCCAGAGAATCTCAGGAAAATTCCTTGTTCTCTTTTTACTTTCTTTTCATATTGTTTGTAAATTTAAAAGTGATTGAAGTCATTGATTACAAATGCAATAGTGCTAGTATAAATTTGTGTCAGAGAAAATCAAAGTTACACATTTTGTAATGAAAATAGATTTTCTAACAAGTTTCTTACCTTCTAAAATGTGTTTCTCAAGCTATGAGACCCTTTAAAAATTGCTATTCATTGTGTACTAATACATTTGTAAATGTAACAGAAAATAATAATTAGTAGAAAATGATCACATGCCTGCATGTCACCACAATGTCATTGTGCTATATACATTTTAAATGCTTTCTCTCAACGTCTGCATTTAACTTGTTGAAAACGTGTTTCAAACAATTCATGGACCAGCACTGATCTGCCACTTGGGATAGCAGTGACTTAGAGTATTAAGTCAGAATATTGTCAATCGTCTCTCGCTAATGCCTTACCCATCCCTAACTAACATTTTCTACAGCTTTATATTGGAAATAAATAGCTGAAACTTTTCCTCCCATTAAAGTTGGTATTCTTAAAATTACCGTTATAACCAACGACAGTAATTAAAATTCCCTTTTCCAGGGTAGTGATGCCTAAAAATACCTTCGAGAAAACACTGAAACAAACTTCCTATTATGTCTTAGGGGCCCTGAAACTTAGTTGGAGAAGCTCCCTGATTAGGAATGCTGGAGCACCAGGCCCCTGTCTGCTAAGTCCCAGCCCTGGAAAGCATGGAGGGAACCAGGCCAGTGTCTGCTGGCCTCCAATCAGCCTAGTGGAATCAGCTCTCATAGGTCGGGAATGAGTGAACCTGTGGACTAAAGAACGGCACAGCAGGAGCCGGCTCACCACACTTCCTGTTAGATGTTATCAATGCTTCTCTTTGCAATTTTGTGTATGCGTCGGGGTGCACTAAGCGGCTAATAAATGTCTACTTGTCAAGTTTCTAAAAGGGAGTACGAACCAACAGACAGCCAACAAACAGAAGTCTGCTACTGTGGATTAAACTAACTTTCATAAATTAAACTTGGAAATTAACATTTATATCTAACCCAGAAAAATCAGCGGCTCAACAAACTTTTGGAACTCAGCTAGATTGAAGTCCGTGAACTTCTTAGACATTATGCAGGCTGCTGCTTTAAAACAAATAGAATATCCCTTAATGCTAAGATTACTTCAAAATGATATAACTTTTTCTTTCATAATTCAGAAAGTATTTAAGATATTTTATGACCTTAGAGCTATTGCCAGTAACATCAATTCCATTATAAGGTACCAAATAGGTAGAAGTAGAGAGCTTGAAAGAATTTGCACTGGCTTGCTGAAATGTCTAGGTTCTCTTTTTAGACAGAAAAGATTCTTTTTATTTATGTCTTAACATTTTTGTTTTTTATTAAGAATAATTAATTTGAGCTTTCAGATTGTCTAATTTTGCAAAAGTAGGAAATTTTCTCTTACTTTCTTATTTCATATTTTGGAGATTACTTCTAACAAAAACAACCTGCCGCTTCTCTTTTATTCCCTTCACAACTATGATGACTTAAATTGTCCACTCAACAATGGGAGTATTTAAGAGAATCACTACATATAGCCCTGAATTTTTTCTCACACATCCTGTTAATAGCCCTAAAGTGCCATCTGTTATCTAGAACATGTGAAAAATAAAAGAATCGAAGCTGCACATTATTTTGGTGAATGCTTGAAGGAATAATTTTTTTCATTCAAGCATCCTCAAATATGCTTACTTTTCATCTTCAAATATGGCCTTCCTTAAACTGAAACAACCCAATTCAAAAAGTACAGAGTGTGTGGAGAAACAAAGGGAGGGGGAGGGATAAATGTAATTGCAATCAACAGGTGCAGATACAAGCAATATAAAGCCAGTCTTTGAAGAATCAGAGAGAAGAAGAATCCCACAAAAATTTACCAACAACACAAGAGACTGACATGAATGGTGAATGGCTTTCCACTTTTTAATTGAATGTAATGATAGGACTTATAAAACATACACATAGACACCCATTGCTCAGAGGAAGCAGATATTCGCATTCTGCCACATTTCGTTCTGCCAGCACACTTAAGAAAAAGAAATTAAAACTTCATGGCATAGCTAAAGCCTTGCCTACAGTTCTTTTGCTCCTCCTCTTCGTTCTTCCTCAAGCCTTATCCTGAGATCAGTATATATCATTCCCATGAATATTTAACTCATTTTTTCTACGTATGTATGCACCCATAAATAATACATACAATTGTTATATGAATTTAACCCTATATATGTATTTTATGCACATATATAATATAGTTCATTTTAACTTCTGGGTAGTATTTCACTGCATAAATAAACCACAGACCACCCTAGAAATCCGGGGCCAGGGAATAATTTACAAGAGTAGCAAGATACAAGTCTCCATAAGCTGTGGGAAAAAATGTATTTAAAATAAAGGCAACATGAAGGTGATATAAAGGCCTTCAAGACCTTAATATTTGCAGAACCTTGGTTTCCCATCTGCAGCTTTCTCTGCTGGAGTTTTTCAAAACTTCTTTAGGTTTTTTGTTTTATTTAGATACAGACAAGTTATTGCATATATGCTTTCATGTTTATTTAAGGATATCTGTTGGCTATGAACAGTAATAGTGCAAAGCTAATAAAATTTTAAATGAACATGACAAAGAAATTTAGATTTAGATTTCTAGATAACATGACATATATATGTATATTATGGAATACTATGCATCCATTTAAAATAATAAAAAAATCCATCTATCTATATAACCATATCTATATTTGATATGAAACAAGTTTCAAGATATATTTCAAGTATTTTTTTAAATTTTAGAACAATTTTAAATTTACAGAAAAGTTGAAAACATACTACAGAGAATTCTCTATACCCATTTTCCTCGACTGTTAAATCTTACATTATTAGTATGACACATTTGTCACAATTAACAAACCAATACTGATACATGATTTTAAACTAAAATCTATATTTTGTTGAAATCTTCTTAGTTTTCACCTAATGTCCTTCTCTTTATTTTTGTTTGAAACAGTGTCTTGCTCTGTCACCCAGGCTGGAGTGCAGTGGTGTGATCTTGGCTCACTGCAACCTCCACCTCCTGGGTCCAAGTGATTCTCCTGCCTCAGCCTCCCGAGTAGCTGGGACTACAGGAACCCGCCACCATGCCTGGCTAATTTTTGTATGTTTCATAGAGACGGGGTTTCACCATGTTGGCCAGGCTGGTCTTGAACTCCTGACCTCGGATGATCCACCCGCCTCGGCCTCCCAAAGTGCTGGGATTACAGGAGTGAGCCATCGTGCCCGGCCACCTAATGTCCTTTATCCACACTAGAATCCCATGCAGAATGCTGCATTATGTTTAATCATCATGTCTCTACGGGCACCCCTAGGCTGTGACTTCTTAGATATTTCTTGTTTTTGATGAGCTTCACAGTTCTGAGTTCTCATCAGGTATTCCGTGGAATGTCCCTTTGTTTTGCTTTGTTTGTTTTCTCATGGTTATACAGGGGTTAAGGATTTGGGGGAGAAAGATCGCAGGGGTAAAGTGCCATTCTCATCACACCATTTCAAGGATACACGCTATCAACATGACTTACACCTGATGATGTTAAGTTTGATCACTTGGCTGGGTGTTTGTCAGGTCTCTCCACAAAGAAGTTGCTCTTTTTTTCCATTTTCTTTTCTTTCTTCCTTTTTTTTTTTTTTTTTTTTTGAGACAGAATCTTGTTTTGTCACCCAGGCTGGAGTGCAGTGGCACAATCTCAGCTCACTGCAACTTTGCCCCCTGAGTTCAAGTGATTCTCCTGCCTCAGCCTCCCAAGTAGCTGGCACTACAGGCACGTGCCACCACGCCAGGCTAATTTTTGTATTTTTAGTAGAGATGGGGTTTCACCATGTTGGCCAGGCTAGTCTCGAACTCCCAACCGCAGGTGATCTGCCTGCCTCAGCCTCCCAAAATGCTGGTATTACAGGTGTGAGCCACAACGCCTGGCCCCCACTTTCCATACTCTATACTTTGGAAAGAAGTCACAATGCACAGCCCACACTCAATGGGGTGGAAAGTGAGGAATTATTCTGAATTCTTCCATTTGGGACAGAATTGCCTCTTATCTCCCATGTATTCATTCAATCATTTACTTATATCAATATAAACTCACAATATGCATTTTATACCCGAGGTTTTACTCCAGTACAACTTTATTTATTTTGTTCCTCAAATTATTCCATCTTTGACCACCACCCTGACCAAACTCTAGTATCAGCCATTTCTCCAAGGAGCCCTGGTTCCTTTTACTGGAGAATGGTATTTGGAAACCAAGATGTGGGCACTAGCTATGCTCACTGCAACAGCTCCTCATTGCTTCTAGGCCCTCTCAGCTGAAAGAACAAGAAAATATGTGTGCATATACACAGATATAGAAATATTTATCCATATCACCATCTGTATTTATGTTAAAGTAAATATGAGTTCATAATGATGACTCCAATTCCAATCTGTTATCATATTGTTCTAGCCTTCCCTTGTTGCTTATCTGTAACCTCCCTCTCAAACAGGAAGACACCTGCTGCCTCATCTGCCATCTATTTACTTATTTGTTTGATCGCTCTATACATGTATAGTGATTTCAAAATTGATAACGTGTACTTCTATCGGAAACTAATCAAATAAAGCACAGTGCTTATATGCAGTTCCTTTTGTCTTCAGTCATACAATCTCCACTCATTTCCAGTTACCTAAGTCGGCACCTTTCTTCCATCATCCTTCAGTGAAATAAAACATTTTTTCTATGCTTACATTTTTTTTGGTCATAGTCTACATTCCATTCTGAGATCTTCCAACCTCTAATTGGTTAGTTTTTAATTTGCAGACATTAAGACATAATCTTTATGCTATAAAGTGCAATGGGTTTTGACAAATATATAGTGTTGCATATTCACCACTACACTACCATAGAGAATAATGTCACCACCCTAAAATATTTTCTGTGCTTCACCTATTCAACCTTCCACCACCTCTCTCCCTTAACTTCTGGCAACCACTGATCTGTTTACCATCTCTTTATTCTTTTCCAAAAATTCATACAAATAGAATTATTCAGCTGTAGCCTTCAAAGATTGGATTTTTCACTTAGCAATATGCATTCAATATTCACCCTCCCAGCCTCACTCTGACCTATGTATATGTTCTCATGCATAGATATATAGAAAATAGATATATATTTATGCATAAATATATAGAAAAATGTTTGGAGGAATACCTATTACTGGCCTCAGTTATCTCTTGTGGAAAAATAAAAACTGAATTACAGATATGAACAAGTTAAAGGAGGAAGGCTTTCAATTTTACGCTCTTTATTTTTTTCTGGAATATTTAGATTTTTTTCCAATGAGTGTGCATCGCCACTATAATTTTAAAGGTTCTTAAAAATATGCCATTTTCTGCCACCTTTCTTTTCTATGTTCACACCCTTGTATATTCCTCAGTTTTCATTTCTATAGTAACTACAAAGATTTTTGATTAAAATCCTTTATAACAAAGAACAGAACTAACACTTTTTAAATCATACATTTTTCCCATGTTTAATGTTTAATAATCAAAATCAACCCAATTTTCTTGCTTAGACCAACATTTGCCTCCTTTTTTTCTCTCTCTCTGCTCCCCCTGCCTTTATGTCTTTTGTATCATCTCCTCTGCTGAAGCTTAGCTGGTATTAGGCAGCCAACAGACAACTCACCAGGCTTACAAAGATAGTTTTCGAAAGAACTGCTCCAGAACTGCCAGATGGTATTGCATCAACCACCTCAAGAAAAGGGCATGAACCACTGGCATCGTCTTTCAATCATTTCAACTACAGATTTTGCAGCAGTTACAGATGAAGGCAACTACAATCTTGGACAAGATCACAGCCACATATTCCTCTCTTCTCTCTACCTGTCCTACTCCAATCCTACTTCAGCTTAGAGAACTAGCTCATGTTAAAGGGCTTCTTGATGTGTAGCTGTTAGCCTTTAACTTCTATTTTACTATTGTTTTCTTCAATGACATCTAACAGAAAATTAATTTACGGTAAAAATCTGTCCTGTGCAAAACATAAAAAAAAACTATTAAATCTCATGGACAAAAGTCACCCCCAGGTCGCTAGGTTGATGGAGATTTTATAAGCAAAAGATGAATAAACATATAAACTATTGCTACCCCAAGGCAAACTTAGCATTCAATAAACCCAGACAAGCTCTAAATAGTATGACGGCTTTTTTTTTTTGTAACAGTAAAACCAATCCTGTATGTAGTCATAAGTATCACTTAGCTTCAAAGTTCAACAGTTTGAGACAGGATGTTGAAGTATTATTTGACAGAAAATTTTCCCTATCTTCTTAAAAGCTTGTCAATAATGGAAAATTTCCCCAAGTCCAACAATTTAAAGTTGTTAGAATTTGGATGCCCACTAACTAACCTGGACATCAGACAACAAACCTCTTCAGAATGAAAAATGGAGCTGCTGCCCTGAAGAAATTCCTATTTTAACAAAAAGGTTGGGGATTTTGGTGAGTTTTAACAGCTTCTTCAATTAAGGGATTCATGTTTTCCTTCCATTATTTCCTAAATGACCCTGGAAAAACTGAAAGTAGAAGGTAAAATATACATAAAGGTATGAGTTCTAGGTGGATCATTGAATTATTGCAAAGTGTGTGAGATATTGGTGCCCAGAGAGGGTCCGGAACTCAAATATTGGTTCTTCTCATACTAAATCCTTATGCCAATAATAGCACCATGCAGGTGGCAATACTGGTCATATGTTCAGAGAAACTCTACTGTCTGGAGTCTGAGCATCTATAAGAATATGACAGTCTTATAATTTCCCTTCCTTACTAGCTAATGCCCAGAGCTCCATCTCACCCCATCACTTCCAAGCTGCTGCATCCTCAGTGTCTGGTGCATGCTTCTTGACGATTGCATGAGTTCAATGTATGCTGAGATTAACAACAGAGAGAGTTGAGCTTTGCTGCTGGTTCATGCTGCTGCTTCCTCCAAGAAGCCTTCCCTCAGCATGTCATGTCTTCATTGGGCTCTCTCCTTTCAACCATTCACTCCTTACTTAATTCAAGTGGTGGGCATTCCCTTACATTTTAATGATTTTTTAATGATTTTTCACCTAAGTTCCTTCACATGACTTATTGCATTTGATTGATATTAATTTAATATTTCTGTGTGTAGATAAATCATCTTCTCAGTGATCCTTGAACTTCTCTAAAATACAAGTTTTATAACTTATGCTTATTTGCATCACACAGAGCATTTAACTCAGTGTTTCTCAAAGTAGGATATTTTGGGATCACCTGACGAAGCTGTTAAAATGCTGTACCAAAAACCCTAAAAAAAAACTGGATATAGAAGGAACATACCTCAACACAATAAAAGCCATATATGATAGACCCACAGATAGTATCACACTTAATGAGGAAAGACTGAAAGCCTTTCCTTTAACATCTGGAACAAGACAAGGCTGCCCACATTCCCCACTGTTATTCAAGATGATACTGGAAGTCCCAGCTAGCTAATCAGGTAAGAGGAAGAAATAAAAGCATCCAATTTGGAAAGGAAAAAGTCATAATTGTTCTTATTTGCAGATGATGTGATCTTACATTTGGAAAAACCTAAAGACTCCACCAAAAAATTGAGAGCTGACAAACAAGTTCAATAAACTTACAGAATACAAAAATCAACATACAAAAATCAGTAGCATTTCTATATGGCCAACAGCAAACAATGTGAAAAAGAAAGCAAGAAAGTGATCACATTTATAACATTTACAAACAAAATAAAATAACTAGGAATTAACCAAAGACGTGAAAGATCTCTACAATGAAAACTATAAAACATTGACGGAAAAAATTGATGCAATAAAATAAAAAGATATTCCATATCCAGGAATTAGAAGAATCAATATTGTTAAAATGTCCTTACTACCCAAAGCAATCTACAGATTCAGTGCAATCCGTATGAAAACACTAATGACATTCTTCACAGAAATAGAAAAAAAAAGCCCTAAAATTTATATGGAACCACAAAAGACCCAAAATAACCACAGTCATCCTGAGCAAGAAGTACAAAACTGGAGGAATCACATTACCTCACTTCAAATTATACTACAGAGCTCTAGTAACCAAAACAGTATGGTACTGGCATAAAAACAGACACATAGACCAATGGAACAGAATAGAGAAGCCAGTAATTCATACATCTACGGTGAACTTGCTTTTGACAAAGGTGCTAAGAACATACACGGGGAAAGGACAGTCTCTTCAATAAATGGTGCTGGGAAAACTGGATATCCATATGCGGAAGATTAACACTAGACCCCTATCTCTCACCACGCACAAAAATAAATCAAAATGAATTAAAGACTTAAAGACCTCAAACTGTGAAACTACTGCAAGAAAACATTGGGAAAAATCTCCAGGACATTGGTCTGGGCAAAGATTTCTTGCATAATACCCCACAAGCACAGGCAACCAATGCAACCCAGCACCATTTATTGAAGAGGCTGTCCTTTCCCCGTTTTATGCTTCTGGTTGCAGATGAATAAAACTAGACCTCTATTTCTCTCCATTTACAAACATCAAATCAAAATGGATTAAAGACTTAAATCTAAGACCTCAAGCTATAAAACTACTAAAAGAAAACATTGGAAAAAGTCTCCAGGACATTGGTCTGGGCAAAGATTTCTTGAGTAATACCTCAAAAGCACAGGCAACCAAAGCAAAAATGAGCAAATGGAATCACATCAGATTGAAAAGCTTCTGAACAGCAAAGGAAACAATTAGCAAAGAGACAATTCACAGAATGGGACAAAATACTTGCAGACCATCCATCTGACAAAGAATTAATAATCAGGATATATAAGGAGTTCAAACAATTCAATAGGAAAAAAATATCTAATAAACTGGTTAAAAACTGGGTCAAGATCTGAATAGACTTGTCTCAAAAGAAGACATACAAATGGCAAACAGGCATATGCAAAGGTGCTTAGCATAATTTATCACCAGAGAAATGAGAATCAAAACTACAAATTATCTCACCCCCGTTGAAGTGGCTTTTATCCAAACACAGGAAATAAAACGTGCTAGCAAGGATGTGGAGAAAAGGGAACCCTTGTACACTGTTGGTGGGAATGTCAGTTAGTACAACCCCTATGGAAAACAGTATGGAGTTTCCTCAAAAAAACTAAAAATAGAGCTACCATAAGATCCAGCAATCCCACTCCTAGGTATATATCCAGAAAAAAGGAAAGAAGTATATCGAAGAGATCTGAATATTCATGTTCACTGCGGCACTCTTCACAATAACCAAGATTTGGAAGCAACCTAAGTGTCCATTAACAGATGAATGGATAAAGAAAATGTGGTACTTACACACAATGGTACTATTCAACCGTAAAAAAGAATGAGATCCTGCCATTTGCAACAACATGGATGGAACTGGAGGTCATTATGTTAAGTGAAATAAACCAGTCACAGAAAGACACACTTTGCATATTCTCACTCACATGTGGGGGCTAAAAATTTTAAAAACTGACTCATGGAGATGGAGAGTAGAGGTTACCAGAGGCTAGGATGGGTAGTGGGGTGGGGAAAATATTAATAGAATGAATAAAATCTAGTAGTTGATAGCACAACAGGATGACTACAGTCAACAATAATTTATTGTACATTTTAAAATAACTACAAAAGTAGAACTGAAATGTTTATAAAACAAAGAAATGATAAATGCTTGAGGTGATGGATACCCATTTACCCTGACGTGATTATTATGCATTGCACTGCATGCCTGAATCAAAATATCTCATGTACCCCATACATATATACACCTACTATGTACCCACAAAAATTAAAAATGAAAAAAATTTTTAAATGACATTCCACATCCCATCTCTAGGTATTCTGTGTTCCTAAGTCTGGGTGAGGTTCAGGGGTAAGCATTTTTCAAATGTCCCTCTGGTCCCCAAGCTCCATGATTCTCAGGCTACCATAGCTTGGAAAGCACTGATTAGCTCAGCGTTCTTCCCAAAACAATGCTGAATAGACACAATTAAACACAGTTGGAGGCCAGGCGCGGTGGCTCATGCTTGTAATCCCAGCACTTTGGGAGGCTGAGGTGGGAGGATCACTTGAGGCCAGGAGTTTAAGACCAGCCTGGCCAACATGGTGAAACACTGCCTCTACAAAAAATACAAAAATTAGCCAGGTGTGGTGGTGGGCACCTGTAATCCCAGCTACGCCAAGATCATGCCACTGCACTCCACCCTGGGTGACAGAGTGAGACTGTCTCAAAAAAACAAAACAAAACAAAAACAGAGTTGGAAATACTCTCATTAGACCTAGAACATTTCCACTTTCTCATTAGAATTGAGGGGAAGGGGGGATATATGTAAAAGCAAGAGCTGCCACGTGTAGACAAGCTATAATGTGGGTATTTTATTCATTTGATGGAGGCTCACATAGAGCATCTGCCACCCACAGGAGATGTGGTTACTATTATACTAATAGGAGAAACAAAGATACTCATGCACAGAGAGGTTCAGTAATTTACCCAGTGCCTACAGTGCCTAGTAAGTAGCTGAGCAATATTTTGATAGAGACCCAATTGGCCCTGTGGAGATGGGAGGGGTGATTTGTCTACTTTAGCAAGAACAGAGAGTAGCTGCTTAATAACAGTACTTGTTTAACGACTGAACAAAAGCAGGAAGGAACTACCTGGGAATGTACAGCTCTGCAATTCCATCAATTCCCTCCATGGGAGACACACGGTGGCTCCACCTGCCCAGGATTATGTGATACGAAGTGCTTCTCCTCGTGGTCTCCTTGTTAAAATGCCAATTCTCAGACCCGGGCCCTGGACATTCTGGGTTCCCAAGTCAGGTGGGGCCCAGGGATAAGCATTTATTTTTGATCAGCACCTCAGGTAATTCCTGTCTTCACCATAGTTTGAAAAACACTGTTGGGCAGGTCCCTAGGCTGGGGGAGCCCACATTTCCGCCTCCCTGCCTGCCCTCCAGGGGGTGCACTCTCCTCACACAGCTGCTCCCATGAGCCCACTACAGGATCCTGGAGGCTCTGAGGGATGTGGAAGATATTTCTCCGGAATATACCTTGCTGGCAGCTCTTGGCAGACATGCCATCGAGAGAAATCTCAGCCCCAGAAGAGCAAGCGTGGCTTTTCCTGGCAGAGAGGCAGCAACACCCAAGGAACACAGTGGCAGGATGTGGCAGTCGTCATGAACATGGCACATGGAGCATGGTTGAGGGCTCAGAGAACAGAAGCCCAGGGTAACAGGTGCCCCGGGTGCGTCAGTGGCAGCACAGAGATGAAACAGTTCTGAGGCACTGGGATTCACTTATTTTTCCTGTGTTCTCTTTTCTTCTGGTACTTCGGAGCCCACTGTGACACCTGCAGCCTCGCCCTCTCCTGTTGGAATCATGTGGGGATCTTCTAAAGCACTACAATTGGGCCCTGCCCCAGAACCCCTGGAATCTCCTGGGGCGGGGGTGAAGGTGGCAGAACATGCATGCAGCTCACTCCCCAGTGGGTTCTTATTTCTGTTGGAGTTCAGAATAACCCGTCTGCGCCTCCAGTTACTACAAGGATGAAAGATTGTACAGCCCAAAATGCACCCAAAACACGCAAGCTGTGAGGACCTCACCTCGCAGAGGCTTCCACAGCCAGGTACAGTTCCAATCTATGTCTACCCCCAGGGTTCAACCAAGCCCTCTCAGCTTCTCATATCTCTCTGGAGAGACACTTTCTTCTTTCTAGTCAGCTTTGGGTCAAATATGTGTTTGTTCCCCATTTTGGAGCCTCAAGACTTGCCTACAAAAATGCATCTGCAAATCCTTTGTTTAAAAAACGCATTAGGCTGCCCTTTCCCTGAAGCCAAGGTTGCCCTTGTCAACACAGGCTTGGCCCTGGACCACATGCCTCCTAATCCTTGTCTTTGTTGCTTTTCTACAGACCTCAAAACTTTTCCATGCAGTAGAAGAGCAGAATAGGAGAGTGATTTAGAATACAGGCTTCAGAATTAGAGTTTTAAACATTTTAAGCTAATTTCTGTTTTTATTTTTTATGGGTAAGTGTTTTTATTTTTATGGGGCACAGGTGATGTTTTGATACAGACATGCAATGTGTAACAATCACATCAGGGTAAGTGGGGTGTCCATCACCTACAGCATTGATCATTTCCTTGTGTTAGGAACATTCCATTTCCACTCTCAGTTATTTTAAAATATACAGTACATTATCGTTGACTGTAGTCATTTTGTTGTGCTGTCAAACACTGAGAGTTAGATTTGAATTCAAACTCTGGCTTTGCCATCTCTATCATGTGGCTTGGGGCAAATCACTTATCTCCACCTCAATTTTCCTGTCTTTAGAATGGGCACAATAAAATAGACCACACCTTATGGAGTTGTTGGGAGGATTAAATGAATTAACTGGCACCTGACAATACTATGTGCTCAATACACCTTAACTATTACAACTATGATATTATCACTATTAGCCCAGCCCCACTCTGTGATGCAGGAGCCGGCTTCCCCTTTAATCCCTCATCATGGAGTCACAGAGTCTCTCTGGGAGAATGCAACAGAATGTGATTGAATCCCTGTTGGGTGTCAGGCACTTGACACCCACAGCCTGTTTTAACACCTGTCTGATTTCATGAGGTAGATATCATGTAAGCAACTGTAGGAAGAAGAAGCCAAAGCCCCAGGAGGCTAGATCAGAGAGGAAGCCTGGCCTGTCTGAACTCCAAAGCCCTTCCCTCTCCACAAGGCCAGGCTTCCTAGAAAAGGCAGGGTGCCTGGAACACCAGCCTCAGAAAGGCTCTTCCTTTAAGTTTCTTCCCTGCTCGCTTGCGCAAGAAACTCCAGTGCCCTTTTCCCCCACCTGCCTCCATCACTCTCACTTTCACAAGGGCATGATCATAAGCTCTTGTTTTGTTTGTGTCCTCCAAAATTCTTAGGTTGAAGCCAAACTCCCCATGGTATTAAGAAGTCGGGCCTTTGAGGGGTGATTAGGTCACAAGGGAGAAGCCCTCATGAAAGGGATCTGTGCCCTTATGAAAGGGACCCCAGAGAGCTCTTTCACCCCTCCATCATGTGAGGACACATCTAGAAGGTACTGTCTGTGAACCAGGAAGAAGACCCTTGCCAGGCACCAACTCTGTTGGCACCTTGATCTTGGACTCTCCAGCCTCCAGAATTATGAGGAATAAATGTTTGTTGTTTAAGCCCCCAACCTACAGTATATTATTATAGCAGCCCAAACAGTCTTTGCAGCTCTCCTAGGTTAAAGGCCTCTCCAATGACCTCATTTTTTTTTTTTTTGGTAAGGAGGTGGAAAACACAGGATGAGAAAGAGACATTCCATATTTAGAATACTGAACAAACACAGAAGAGTGTTTGTTGTCAAATACAAAACAGATCTTTCTGTAAAGACAGAGAAACTTTCCAGATATCTTTTCTCTATTTTTCCAGCATTCTTTACACCATCATTTCATTAAAATATGCACATAATGGTATATTGGCAGAATGCCTGGAACCAAACTTAGCTACACAGTAAAACTCCCAACCAAGTTCTTTTATTTTTGAAATGGAGTCTCGCTCTGTCACCCAGGCTGGAGTGTAGTGGCATGATCTCGGCTCACTGCTGCCTCTGTCTCCTGTGTTCCAGTGATTCTCCTGCCTCAACCTCCCAGGTGGCTGGGATTACAGGCACGTGCTACCACACTTGGCAAATTTTTGTATTTTTAGTAGAGATGGGATTTCGCCATGTTGGCCAGGCTGGTCTCGAACTCCTGACCTCAGGTGATCCGCCTGCCTCGGCCTACCGGCATGAGCCAGCGTGCCCAGCCTGAGTTCTTACATTGATCATTTAAATTTCGAGTAATTTGTACTAAAGCCCAACTCTGACTCACAGTACTTTAGCAAATGCTTGATTACAAAGATCGGATTAAAGTTTTTATATTAATGTCCTTTGTGAAAAATGTTTGCTCACTCTGACAGAGTAATATCAGTGTCAGAGACTAATGTAAACAGGTCCAAATAAGCCTATGCTGCTTATGGTTTTTTTTCTTCCTGTGACTTTATGAACAGTTTGTGATGATTCCCCCAGGTACTGTATTACATGGGCAAAGTACCACAAAATGGAATAAAGTTACTCCCGGCACACTTAGTTATGCTCCAGGATCACTCCCCTTATCTCCAAATTTAAGAGTTGGGAGTTACATCAACTCTTCCCCCTTGACTGATGATTCCTGAAATTTATAATGCTGACTCTCAGTAGTGAGTAGACTCCCGTCTAAGCAAACAATCCCATCCTGAGCTTACTGGCTCACTTATTTTAAGGCTTGTGGATCTATTTCAAATCATGAATATTTTTGAGATGAAAAAAATGTTAGCAATTGCTGACCTCTGCCTCTCCACTCCTGTCTCCTCCCCATCCCTACCCAATAGCTCCCCACTTTGCTAGCCCGGCTGTAACTTGCTCAAGGTCACTTACTATATTGAGGAAAGGAGCTACAACTAGAAACCAGATCACTTGAAACTATTTAATGTGAAGCTATTGTTAATTCCACTACTTTGCGGCTAATTACTAGATTAAGGTAATGAGGTATATGATGTCATACATATAAAGTCACACCATAGACCATGTCCTATGATAGTTGCTCAAGAAATCCTGGCTACAATGATATCATTATTATGACAATATATAACATAAACTTGTCTTATGCCTGGGTCAGAGCTTAATACCATATTGATGGCATTGGCAAACAAGAGGATACAAGTGTCCTCTTTAAGATGGAATAGAACCTCAATCCCACTCAAGTGAACTGGGTCTTTTAAGGGGAGGTAATATCTGCACAGGTGGGGAGGATTTGGAGTGGTTGTTGGGAACATGTACAGAATTTACAACATTGTTTTATGTTCCATTATTAATATTAGGCTTTTCACCAAGAAAAAATGTATTTCTTTATCTTGGTAATATGATCAAAGGAAGGGGAAGGGCCACTGAGGACACTCACAACTGTGGTTTGGTTTCAGCAAAACACACATTCTTCTATTGTGGGGTATAAGCACTCTTACATACTCATAATCTGTATGTTAGTTTTTTAGGCAAAGAAACACTCCTCGCACAGCGATGACTCACAACTCTTTCCATGCCAAGAAGCATGTGAGGAGGAGGGGATGGTGTGCACTCCTGTTGTGGACAGTAACAGAACCTGGAAATCAATGCTTTGCTTTCACTAACTTTGTTTTTATACTTTCCTAAGTCTAGAATGAGAAGAGCCTTTAAGTTCTCACTGATCCTCAAGGGAAGAAAAGAAGTCCCCTGTGAGGAGAACACAGCATCTTCTGAGAATACCTTTTTCAACTGCAGCCATCTTGCCTCTCTCACCTTCCACCCCACCGTGCTGATCCAGGTACCTGTAGAGTGCTCCATCACGCTGGACTCGCTGGAATGGGGGTAATGAGGATGACCCATCCTTACCACCATGCACATCCTTTAGAATGTTGGGGCCAGCAAGAAAGCTTGAGAACCACTGGTAGATGGTATCAATATCTCTTCCCAATCCAAAATTCTATGGTACAATCTATGTAAGAAAAGGCCTAAAATCTAACTGTGGGTGGACAGAACAGAATTAATTTTTACATATGAATGCAAACAAAGGCATACCATCAAAAAAGCATGGGTAGTCAGATATCCACACAAAGCAATGTTTGTGTTCCCAACCATTTTATAAAATTTCCTCAATTTTTGTTGTTGTTATTGTTGTTGTTGAGACGGAGTCTCACTCTGTCGCCCAGGCTGGAGTGCAATGGTGCAATCTCAGCTCACTGCAACCTCCACCTCCCAGGTTCAAGTGATTCTCCTGCCTCAGCCTCCCGAGTAGCTGGGACTACCGGTGCCTGCCACCATGCCCGGCTAATTTTCATATTTTTAGTAGAGACGGGGTTTCGTCATGTTTGCTAGGCTGGTCCCGAACTCCTGATCGCAGGTGATCTGCCCACCTCGGCCTCCCAAAGTTCTGGGTTTACAGGCATCAGCCACTGCACCCGGCAAAATTTCCTCAATGTTACACAAGCGTCTCTGTGGGAACAAGGCTAGAACTGTCTTTAAAATATCTTTAAGGTATCTTTCCAGCAAGTTTCTCTCCATTTCTTGTGGCATCCCATCCTATAATACTGTCTTTTACAAAGAGTTTTTGCTAGTTTGGCTTCCAATTCCTTTTCCCACCCTACCCCCTGCCTTGCATCTTATGGAAAACACAGCCAGTGTTTAACCATCTTTTTTTTTTTTATTGGTTTCTTACTTATGCTTTAAATATGTTTCCATGCCAAACCCATAGATATTTTATTTTGTGTGTGAGCAAATTGTAATCTGATAGATCTCACACTACATTGTTTTTTCAACCTTGGAAAAACTTTGCACTGAGTCCCCTGGGCTCTGCATCATGCCTCTGAAGTTTCTGGGGGCACAAACATGTCTTAACTATTTGCCAATTTACTGTAATTGGGCTTTATATCATGTTTGCAGTATACTGCCTTATAATAAAAAGTAATTTGTTCATAGGACAATTTTGCATCAGGTACAGGATGTGCTGTATTCAGAATTATGATTGGTGGTGGACAAATAAAGGCCACATGGAAGGGGCTTACATTTAATTATCACAGGCATTCTTTCTCTGATGTCACCTGTAGGGTTCATAAGGGAATGTTTATGAGTGTTGCAAATTTATGGCCTCTTTCCCATGCTCGAACACACTGTCACCCCTGAGAGAGAAGTGAGAAATGAGTCAGAACCAGAACTCCCATGACCAGCTGGTCTTCCACACTCGTGGCTTACTTCTTATGACAGCAAGATGTAGCTCAACATTTAAGCCAGGCAACCCTCCCCTCCCTATCAAGAAGCCCAAGATGAGAGGTTGTAAATGTAGGCACTTCTATTACCCACAAATACAATTTCCCCTAAGTAGCTATAATATAAATATGGGTTTAGATGCCACATTTTAAAGTCTTACATAGTCAATAACCGGTAAAGTTACATGGAAGAGAAGGAGAGTAATGGCAAGTGGAGGGTTCCTCTGATGAGTTACATGTCAACCAACAGCTCTGCAAGGCACCTGCTATTGTTTCTAGAATATGTAGAGATTTAAGGTTCACATAACTGAAAAAATAGTAAATAGTGAAATTCACAATCCAGGTCTGCTGGCCTCAAATCATCCCACTGCCTTATTTCTCAGACGAAATAATGTGATATTTTTCAAAGTACCAGAAAACTCTAAAGAAAAAGCATTAGTCATGCGGTAGTTCCATTACAGGACTCATTTATTAATTTGTCCTTTTATTCGGCAAGTATTTGCTGTGTCCTGACTCTGTGTTGGGTTCTACCTGCAGTGGTGGGGATATCCAGATAAATAGGATATCACCCTTGTCATCAAAGAGCACTGCACTCTAGAAGGAATACTACTCAACCATGGCAGAATGGTTTTTGGCAACTAGCTCTGGTCTATTAAGCCCTTATGCTGATGATTGTCAAGCTTATCCCCCCATAGAATTACTTTGCCAGACCACTTCATGTGCTGGCTGGTGGAGGGAGGAGATGATGGCTGGCCCCATGTCTGGCTTGGCAGTAAAGCAGCAGGAGTCAACCCTGAAGGGCATGGAGGCTACTCACTGACCCCAAGAGAGGATCTCAACCCCAGGATAGTAGCTGGCTTGCTGTACTTGCATTTTAATCTATAGGAAGGACACTAAAGATAAGCCTGTGAATTATTGACCAAGGAGTTTCATTTTTTTTTTACCGGAAAGCTAAGCAAAAAGATTGGATAATCAATTTTTTGGAGGTGTGCTGTTAACGGGGAAAGCAATAAAACTGTAAGAGAAGTTGTATGTAAACTTACAGATGCTCAGAAAGAAACAAGCGTATCTAGGAAAATAAACAATTGGCTGAGTCTCACAAAAACTTGCATCTTCTCACTTGAAGTACAGGTTAAATGTTTCTGTTTTGGGAGGATAAAGTCTTAACTGTTTGAAGTTAATGTCATGAAATATAGCTATAACTTTCCAAGAAATATTGTGGTAGCATGACCTGACAAAAAGTATGGGTCAAAAGGATCATTCTTGAGAATTAACTTTTTAAGGAATACATAACATATTTTAATGTGTAACATGTATCATGGAAATGTAGCTCAAAGTGAGTTTAGAGAAAGTCAAATATGAACTTTATGAAAAAATAAATGCGTACGTTATTAATTTGTTCTATAAGAATTTATTTTTGATGTCATACAAATAAAATTAATATATAATTTACTCTTTCATTGAGATGCATGCTTGTGCCATGTATGTTAATCACAATGAGATTAAAAGGTGTAGAAGGGTAAAATATTGAATTGGTGGTCACATTAACCAGTTCCAAATCCAGTAAATCATGAGAATGAACATTAGAGCTGGTCCTTTTTTATTGAGGGTAGCAATGGAAGGAAGGTAAATACATCATTTTTCTATCAACATTAATGTTAAGTATGATTTCTTCTATAATTTTAAGTGAAACCAGTCTCTCTTGAATAATAGGTGAGAAAAATCTAGCTCAATACAAGTAATCTATTTATAGGAAATAAACATCCAAAATATCCACTTTTGACAATAAAAAAATGATTTCAGTCCACCTCTCAGAAAATATGTAATTGGATAATACTGGAATTGAATCAATTAAGTCACTTTAACAGGCATTCTACATAAATGAATTGGATCTGCTATATGAACTAGACTCATAGCTGTCACTGTGGCCAGATTCTTTCTGACAGTTATATTTGGGGTCTGGAGACCAGATTCTCCAGAGAAGCAAGAAAAATGTTAGAAAACACGCATTCCTCTTGCCCAGTGAATTTTAATTGAGTATTCAGATTATTACCCAACTCCTTCCCATCAGTGATGACACAGACACACTAGTTAGATGTGGGATATGAGGAGAGCCATATGCAGTTCCCGATAAAGGAAAGGCTCCTCAATGTGTTTGCCGGCATCATGATCTAAGATGATTTGTAGAGGAAGGGACAGACAATGTTTTGAACTTTTGGCATAACAACAATAAATCCACAGAATTTTATTTCTTGTTCAGGTGAGTGACAGGAATTAGATTTGCCTTCCTGCTTGGAACAATCAAAAATATATGAAACAATGATTTGGTAGACGTTGCATATCAGGCAATGGAGAGCTCAATCTTTGAGATATATCAGAGTAGATCTCAATCTTTGAGGGGTGAGAGAAAAACAAGATAATCCCTAAAATTGCTCAAGCTTACTGCATCAAGAGAGTTTTCAGCACTAAATTCCCTCCCCTGGTGTTGGGAGGGAAACCCAGAAACAGTTTGGCAAGTTTCATGAGCTGAAAAGATGTAGCTTGTAGTTGAGCAGCAGTCGGGGAGGCCAAGGCAGCTACATTTTGGAGGCAGCAAGAGAGAAGTGACTCATCATGTACAAGAGATCCTCAATAAGATTATAAACTAATTTCTCAGCAGAACATTTGGAGGCCAGAAGGCAGTGAGTTGATTTATTCAATGTGATGAAAGAAAAATAAAACCTGTCAACTGAGAGTTCTATATCTGGCAAAGCTATCCTTCAAAATTAAGGGAGAAATTAAGACATTTCAAAATAAAAGCTGAATGGGGGGCTTGCCCTTCTAGAAATGCTAACGAGACTCCTTCAGGATGAAATGAAAGAAAGCTAGATGGTAACTTAAAGCCATGTGGAGAAACAAAGATTTCCATTGAAGGTAAATACATGGGCAATTATAAAAGCTAATACTGTTGTAATTTTGGTTTGTAACTCCACTTGTTTTTTTTACAGGATTAAATACACACACACATATATTAATATATACAAGGTTGGTGCAAGGCAGGGTGTGGTGGCTCACACCTGTAAGCTGAGCACTTTGGGAGACGGGTGGATCACTAGGTCAGGAGATCAAGACCATCCTGGCCAACATGGTGAAACTCTGTCTCTATTAAAAATACAAAAATTAGCTGGGCATGGCGGTGTGCGCCTGTAGTCCCAGGTACTCAGGAGGCTGAGGCAGGAGAATTGTTTGCACATTGGAGGCGGAGGCTGCAGTGAGCCGAGATCGCACCATTGCATTCCAGCCTGGGCAACAAAGCGAGACTCTGTCTCAAAAAAAAAAAAAGTTGGTGGACATTTATTTTTTTGCCATTACTTTTAATGGCATAAAATGCAACTACTTTTGCACCAACCTAATATACATGAATGTACATTTATCTGCTATAGTTTGGATGTTTGTCCCCTCCAAATCTCATGTTGAAATTTGATCTCAAAGGTTAGAGATGGTGCCTAATCAGGGGTATTTGGGTCACGGGAGCAGATCACTCATGAATAATTAATGCCCTCCCTGAAGGGTTGGGGAGGGAAAGTGGGTGAGTTCTTGCTCTATTACTTCCCTCAAGAGCCAGTTGTTAAAAATAGCCTGGCACTTTCTCTATTGTTTTCTTGCTTCCTCTCTCACCCTGTGATCTCTAAAAATGCTGGCTCCCCTTCAACTTCTGCCATGAGTGGAAGCAGCCTGGGGCCCTCACCAGGAGCAGATGCTGGGGCCACACTTCTTGTACAGCTGGCAGAACTGTGACCCAAATAAACCCCTTTTCTTTATAAATTTCCCAGCCTCAGGTATTCCTTCATGGTAACACTAAACAGACTAAGACATTATGTTGATTGTGATGATGGATTCAATGGATGTGTTTATGGCAAAACTTATCAAATTGGACACTATAAATATGTGCAGTTTACTGCATATTATTTATACCTCAATAAAGCTGTTAAGAAAAACTCAACAATGAGTAACTAGCAAGTTTATTAAAACGTTTGTCAAGTTTTCTTAGCAGAAAGCTTTTGTAGCAAATTCTGTAGAGAAAATTTAAAAGTATCTTGCTTCTCATTTTAAGAGCTAATCTCTTATCCTTGAGTCATGGCTACTTGGAGCTAAAAAGCAGATAAAACAGCAGAAGTTACTGCATAAGCAACATTCTGAACTTCAACAATCCAAGTAGTTATGAGGCAATATATCTTGGTATATTTATTCTCAAAATACTTCACAAAGCAGCCAAATTGGCTTATCTACAATCAAACTGAAAAATTAATGAGGTGTTGCTGCAATAAATTAAAATACAGAACATGGATGAGGATCTTAACTCTTAACAAACAAGATGATCACACTTTCCAATAAAAAGTTTGATAGCTAAATAATTGTTTTATTTCAAAATGAGATTTCTCAAAAGATCTCTTTAGATTTCATTTCTTATATGCTCACACTTTCCAATAAAAAGTTTGATAGCTAAGTAATTGTTTTATTTCAAAATGAGATTTCTCAAAAGATCTCTTTAGATTTGATTTTATATGCTGTTCTCTTAATTTGAAAAAAGTCAATCTTTCTACTTCAAGAAATTTACCACCACTAATTTGCTATTAATTTTTAAACTTGAAAGCACCTAAATGTACTATTCAGCCATAGTTTGTGATATGTCCATACATAACAATCATTTGGAGCAAATTTAGAAAAAAATTTAACTGTGAACCATGCCTAATCTTTATCCCCTTCGTATTTTGAAAGACTAAATGTAGAAAGGGTAATTTTTTCACATAGCAAGCATTCATTGGTACCTCGGGCCTGCTGACATGGTACTTGATACTGAGAGACACAAAGATCAATGAGATACAGTTTCTGACCTCGAGTTGCCAGGTGAATTCTCTAGCAGTGCTCCCTGCCAGGGTTCAAATGCTATGCATCCAACAAGAGTAGGTCACTCCACACCCATTAGGTCCAGACCAATGGACTGCCTCATGGTGTTATGGCTACAGATGTCCCTCATGCAGGCTCAAATTGCTGAGTTTCTGAACCTCTGTGTGACAAAGTGCAAAGGCTGGTTTACCATGAAGTTGTTCTGGAACAGGATGGTAGGAAGGGAGTCTTCATAAACATTCTAGGAAGGCAGTAGAAACATATTACTATGTTCGCTTACTATGTTATGAAGGTGATTATGCCCAGTGTAGGTCATAAGGGCACAGCCTTAGAAGTCAGAGAGAATTGGGCTCAAATCCTGGTTCTGTCATTTAATAAAGGTGTGGGCTGGGCACAGTGGCTCACACCTGTAATCCCAGCACTTTGGGAGGCCAAGGAGGGTGGATCACTTGAGGCCAGGAGTTCGAGACCAGCCTGGCCAACATGGCGAAGCCCATCTCTACTAAAAAATGCGAAAATTAGCCGGGTATGGTGATGCACGCCTGTAGTCCCAGCTACTTAGGAAGCTGAGGCATGAGAATCACTTGAATCTTGGAGGCGGGAGTTGCAGTGAGCCAAGACTGCACCACTGCGCTCCAGCCTGGGTGACAGAGTGAGACTCTGTCTCAAAAGACAAAATAAAATAAAATAAAATAAAAATAAAGGTGGCTTTTCTGCATTGTTTAAAATATGAACATAAAAATAATAGTACCTACCAGCCGGGCACGGTGGCTCGCGCCTGTAATCCCAGCACTTTGGGAGGCTGAGGCGGGTGGATCACGAGGGTCAGGAGATCGAGACCATCCTGGCTAACATGGTGAAACCCCGTCTCTACTAAAAATACAAAAAATTAGCTGGGCGTGGTGGCGGGTGCCTGTAGTCCCAGCTACTCGGGAGGCTGAGGCAGGAGAATGGCGTGAACCCGGGAGACAGAGGTTGCAGTAAGCCAAGATGGCACCACTGCACTCCAGCCTGGGCGACAGAGCAAGACTCTGTCTAAAAAAAAAAAAAGTACCTACCTCATAGGGTTATTATGAGAATTAAATAAGAAATGCAAGACACTCAGCAAGTGCTTCATACAAAGTAATTGACCAAATAACGACGGCACTTTCTAGTCAGGTCACAAGCACCTAAAAGTAGATTGCTTAAAACCAAAATTTGTTTGAAATCACAGTTTAAAGACGAGATATGTGACAAACTATATTTACATGCTATTATAGTTTTAATTAAATGATGAATGTCTAGTTAGCTATGAGGACAATGTATTTAACTAATGCATTTAACAAATACCTCTTTATAGTTCTTAATACATACCAGACACCGTTTTACAAATATTAATCAATTTAATATTCAAAACATATGGGGAATAATTATTATTATAATTTTTCCCATCGTGTGTGTGTGTATATATATAAACACACACACACACATACACACACAAAACTTCGACTATGTTTAAGGAACATGTTTTGTTTCACTGGGAGAATACCAAGAAACACAATTAAATAATACTAATTTTTTCCAGAGACAGGATTTATTTTTTGTTTCAGTAATACAAGGACAGTGGTTAGGCTTTTAAGAGACTATGAAAGAGGAGTTATTTGGTTGGATTAGATTTTACTAAATTACTAGATTCCACACAAACTGGAAATCAGTAAAGACATCCTGACTTAACCCTCACATGTAGCGGTTTAATAATAATAATTAAAAAATCACATACATGTGTTTCTACAGAAAATTCCAGGAGGAACATGGAACTGACACTCTTTGATTGATTCCTAGTTACCAGGATGGGTAGCCCTCGGGCACATTGTCTTACTAATTTCTACCACACTGCTCTGCAGCAGGTAAAGGAGCCCCATTTTCAAGACCAGGGCCCCCACATTAATTAAGAAACATTACCCAATGTCTCTCAACAATGAAAAGCAAACTGGGTCTCTGAAGGACATACTGAATAGAAACTGAAGTCTCTCATGTCTTCAAAAGTTAAAGCTACTGACTGCTTTAGGCATGTTTATTTTAAGCATCAAGGATAAAGTTATTTTGGAGTTTCTCAAATAAATATATTTAAAGCCCATCATTTTTCTAAAGCAAAAACTAAATATTTGCAAACACCACATTAAGAACCATGGCTACTTATACCATTAAGCCTCACTTAGTTCATAAGCAGAGTTTCATATTCAATAATTTGTGGATGGATCAAGGCAGTGGGAGTGCCATGGGTGTATGAAGATTGATGGTGACCTTTCTGGAAAATAATTTCCCCACACATCTTATAGCCAGTGGCCACATCTGAAGCTTAACATATTAGTCCATTCTCACACTGCTGAAAATGACATACCGAAGACTGGGAAATTTACAAAAGAAAGAGGTTTTATTGGACTTATAGTTCCACATGGCTGGGGAGGCCTCACAATCATGGCAGAAGGCAAGGAGGAGCAAGTCACATCTTACATGGATGGCAGCAGGCAAAGAGAGAGCTTGTGCAGGGAAACTCCCGTTTTTTAAAACCATCAGATTTGTGGGACTCATTCACTATCACCAGAACAGCACAGGAAAGACCTTCCCCCATAATTCAATCACCTCCCACCAGGGATGAGATTTGGGTGGGGCCATAGCAAAACCTATCACTTAGAGTTCAAGAAAATCAAGTTTCACATTATTCTGATATACAAGGAGATAAAATACAAGGGTTTTAGGAAATAGAGAGAGAAAACAAGCTTGAACTAAGAGTTCCTGAGAGGCCAATGTATGTCAGCAGTATTAAATCCTGAGAGTACCAAAGTCAAAAAAGCCGATCATGGCCCTCAAGAACTGGGTCCTAGTGAGTCAGACATATGCATGAAGGGATTATTATGGCCCAATGCACCTGCTGTTATAAAGCAAGTTTGCATAGAATAATTGCCTACAAGATAATTCTTCTTCCTCACAGAGGAACATGGAAGGTTCTGGAAGGAGGTGCATGGGTAGGTTTAAGGGACAAACAGGAGCCAGTGAGGGCAGTGAGCAGCAGATTTCCAGCAAAGTAAACAGTATAAGGGATGGAATTGCTTTATGTGCACAGGGGAACTGCAGGTGTGATGGGAAATAAGGCTAGAACTGTTGGAAATGGGGAAGTGAGTTTGAATAATAAAAATATTTGATGACTACAACAATAAAAATCAGTAGCACTTGATATGCACTCTCCTGCTTACTACACCCACCCACTCTGGGCTGGGCACTATCTTCACCCCTATTTTATAAATAAGGAAACAGAGGTACAGAGAGTTTAAAGTTCTGCTAGGTGCTCTGCCTAGAAAACAGCAGGGCCAAGGTTCAATCTTGAGCCGGTGGACTCCAAGGAATGAGCTGTTGATTAGCAGAATCCTCTTAGTGTCATATTATTAAATCAGTGGAACCCATGCGATGCTGCCTGGCCAGATGACAGCAGCCGGGGCAGATGACTGCAGGTGAGCTGCACTCCTAGCTATGGACCCTTTAGAATGAGTCACTGAGTCTGGCTAACTTTGGGGAATTCTAGGTGTCCATAGAGAATAAGGCATCTTCTCCATAAAAACTGAAAGGAAGACCCTGGAGATGCCCTCGGTGGGCAAAAGGAGAGAAATCTGGCCCAGAACACTTAATCCAGGCTGAGAGTCTGGAAGGTACAGTGGGGAAGTCTTAGGTCGCTGGGCTGGATAAACACGCAGTGCAAAGGCCAACATGGCTGGGCGAGAAGCCACAGTTGCTTTTGTACCCAGTATAGGTGTCGTGGCTGAGTAGGACACCTCACTGCCCTGGGATCCCGGTCCCCACCACACCCACATAAGACCCCAAATGATACCAAGGTCCAAATGAACTCAGGGTTCAAGTATTTAAGTTCTGTTGATTTTCCACTTATCTGTGTAAAGTCAATTTCTCTTGGGGCACCTAATTCTACCTTTCAGATAAGCATAAATGAACTCTGAATGAGACCTGTAGAATAAGTCACTTCATCATTAAGCATCTTTTCAAAATGAAACCAACACTGGTTTATCATGTATCATCTGCCAACCTCACAAATTAAACACTAGAGATTAACTGCTGCCAATGCCATCTTCTAATAAAAAGGTGAAGGGAAAGTGGTAGCTTGGTTGGGTTCATTTGCATTCCTTAGCATTATAATAACGTGCTTTACATTTGTTTTTCTTCACACACTGGACCAATTTCACATGAAGGTTTTACCAACTGGTCTCCATTAAACACAATTTAGTCTTTCTGTGCTGTTTCTGTTTATTAAACTTCAGATCACCCCAATGCAAGACAGGCACACTCTAGCAATCTTGATGGGGTGCAAAAGTACATTCATTTCAATAACCGGATTATGTAGCCGCTTGCAAAGCAAGACTGCGGCAGACCTAACAGAAGAGCTGACTGCATTCTTTCATTTTCTAGATGACCCCACTGGCTTCTCCAAAATAGAAGATATACAGCATTGAGGCATTTATTTCTCCTTGCATATAATTGATATTTTACGACTATTATAAAAAAGTATAAACGTAACAAATGGTATTGCACTTTGAATGTTTGTTTTTTAACTTTAGAAGAAACTCATCATCCTAGAGTTTGAGGTTTTGCTGTTTCTTTTTTTTACATTGTTTTAACATTGACAGAAACGTGAGCTTTTCCTTCACTAAACAATTCATTTTCTAATTATCATGATTTATTGAAGTAGACGATAAAAAAGGGTAACAGGACAAATCATTGTATATTTATTTAAGAGAGAATGCTATTTTCATAGAGAATGGGCTGAGAATCTTTCCCATTCCTTCCCACCCTTCATTTTGAAACCTCACAATGTAAGGTGAAAAGCAGCAAAACAACAAACTGAACTTGAGCAAGCAAGTCCAACCCCCTGCAGTGACTCTTGGGAATGATCTAGAGAAAGTTCACGAGTTGGAATGAAAGCCAGTCAAGGATTAAAAGAGACAACTTAAAGAATTGTTCAAAGTTGCATGCTCATTTCAGTGCTGAACATATGCTAAATGCTCATTAGTAGGATCTAGAAATAAATATATAGGTTCCAAGTGTTTACATTATGACGAAGGAAATCATAGACATCCATTTCAGCCTCCTGCCATCCCCACCACTCTAAGTACTTCAGAACTTTGACCTGAATTATCCAGATCACCACAAGATAAGCAAACAAACAAAAAGCCGTCTTTTTGTCAAGTACTGTCTTTAGAAGAATTCACCCAAGGGTTCCTTTTTTTTTTTTTTTTTTTTGAGACAGAATCTCGCTCTGTCACCTAAGCTGGAGTGCAGTGATACGATCTCAGCTCACTGCAACCTCTGCAATTTCTGCCTCCTGGATTCAAGCAAAACTGCCTCAGCATCCCGAGTAGCTGGGACTACAGGTGTGTGGCACCACGCCCAGCTCATTTTGTATTTTCAGTGGAGACAGGGTTTTGCCATGTTGGCCATGCTGGTCTCAAACTCCTGCTCTCAGGTGATCCACCTGCCTTGGCCTCCCAAAGTGTTGAGATTACAGGCTTGGGCCACTGCACTTGGCCCCTCTCCCAATCCAGAATTTCTTTAGGTATCTTCTTCACAAGGACGCAGGCCATGATGTGCGGCCAAACTATTAAAATTGGCTTTTAACTGAAATCACCACCGAGAAGAGAAAACTCAAGTTTATCACGCACAGGTGTGTTTTAAAGACTCTCAGAAGCCACACATTCCCAGTAGTGAAACAGGAATTGAGTTCTCCCATCCCCGGCTCCAGCGCTTTGCTCAGGGCACCATCTGCATTGTTAATGTAGGATGCCTACAGGACAGAAGCCGCCCAAGGATCCCTGAACCATAAACGGGGCCAGCCCTAGAGGTAGGAAACGCGTGAGGATATGCACACCTCGAACTGGGGGAAACTGAACATCAGCCCCATAACATTAATTCTTCCATTGTTGCTTCCTGTCTTGCAAAATGTAAAGTGTTTGCTGTCTACTGAAATTCCCTATGAAAATACAAAACCTTTGGAAGAAATTACTTTGCATAGCTGAGGCAAATTTTGTTTAGTTCACCGTTTTTCTTCGAGAGACCTGCCAGACTAACAGCTGCCATAGGGCTCTATTCTTTTAAACAGACTGTTTTGAATGGTATATTACTCATCTTACATTTAGTTATGTGGATTCACTTTGAAGCTTTCTTCTGCTGGATCAACTTCTGAGTGTGGTCACTGAGTTTTGCAGTTATTGTTATAATAGACTACAGCACTTCAGATTTGGGAAGAATAATCTCAATTTCAGACCCAGTATCTTAACCTCTCCTAAGTACACCTATCTCTGTCACATAATAAGTCCTACATTTTGTTTTGGAAAATACGCTCATGCCACACCTGTGTGCATAAGTGGAAGGGAATCACTAATTCTCACCCTCCCCTGGATAAAAGTAATGCAAAAACTCAACCACATGTGTGGATGAAACTGGAAGGAAGCACGTGATTTTTTGGGACCATGGGGTGAAAAGAAGGGATTACCCCAGAGAAAATATGAAACCCCAGCCCTGTGCCACACATCAGCATGGAATTTCAGTTTATACCATATGCATGGGGAGGGCATCGCAAACCAGTAAGTTAGTTAACATTATGTTGGCCTAGGACCCGGACACCTGTGCATCCTCCAGCAGAAGCAAGCACCCCACAGCCCTGCAAAGGCTCTTTCACAGCTGCGAGAATGTGGGGTTGCAACTTGCTCATCATTAAGTTTTGTTTAGATTTAGAAGTAACGTGGGCACTTGTTACAGCCTTATTCATGAGAACAAAAATGAGAAATCATCTACGTGGTTAAAACTCAGGGGTTGACTAAATTATAATACAGCTACACAATCACTTTGCACTCAATGAAAATTACATTTTAGAACATTTTAGAACATAGGAAAACGCACAACTTGCATAAATACAGCAAATTATAAAATAGTATGTGCAATATGATTCAAAATTTGTTTGTAAAAAGTACCTACAGATATAAGAAAGATTCTGAAAAAAATTTGGCTGAAAGGCAATAGTATTTATTTCTGGGAATAAGGATTACATTTTCAAGTGTTTTTTCTTATTATTTTACTTTTCCAAATGACCAAAAAACATGTGTTTAGTATAACAGTGTGACAAAAAATATCAATTCAATGTTTCTAAAAATAAGGTTAATTCTCACCAGAGAGCACATTTGAAAGCTTTTTTACCAGAAGATAAAAATTGCTTGGACTGTTTTAAGGGCAGCTTTATCTATCCAGGAAGCGAGACAGAAGGGCTGGAGTCTCCATGGTTATGAAATTTGTGATAAACAGCCACCCATGGTGATTTTCTTTATTTCTATGTTTGTTTCCTTCTTTCTCTTTTTCTTTCTTTTTCTTTTCTTTTTTCTTTTTTCCTTTTTCTTTTTTTTTTTTTTTTTGCCAGTCTGCAGTTTGTTTTCTTCCAACTCAGAGTTTGGGGTTAATAACAATACACTGAAATTATGCCCTAGGATAAAGCTATGGTTTAAATATGCTAATTTCCATGCTTTAAAGGAATAAAACGTAATGTCCTGTTATCGGCAAGTTAATGGGGAGGAAATCTGCAACAAGGAAGTTTACATACTGCATTGTTTAGCTCACATTTGCTATTCCCTGATAAGCAACTTAACTTCCAATGACTTACTCTATGAGATTATAATAACAGACCTTTTAAACTGTTAAGGGGATGATGTACCGAAATGTCTGTAGTAAATTATAATTTTACTTTTATGACAATTCAAATGAAGAGCAAATATGATGTTATTACACTATTAGAACTGTTATTATCTTTACCATAAGATGATCAATTATGGCCCCTGGGCCAAGTGTAGTTCAGTACTTGTTTTGCTGCCATGTATGAGCTAATAATGATTTTTACATTTTTAAATGGTTGGGGAAAAATTAAAAAAAAAAGACATTTCATTAAATGTAAAAGGAATATGAAATGCAAATTTGTGTTTGTAGTTTTACTGAAACACAGCCACGATCATTTTACATCGTGCCCAGCTGACTTCACATTATAATGACTTCTTCAAAGAACTGTGACAAAGAGCATATGGTTCTCAAAGCCTTAACTATTTACTAAGCTTTACGGAGAAAGTTTGCCTGATCTAGCATTTTCGAGGTGGTTCTGAATATTCTTTGTATTTTCTACCCTCAGCCGCTAGATGGCATAAAAGATCCTTAAGCCAGTAGAAAGAATAAACCAAAAACCAAAACACTTCTGCCCTACAGAGGATATTTACATTTTCAACTAAGTCATCCTCTAAAAGCCAGTTCTTTCAGCAGTACAAAACTTTTTGCTATATGTGTTCAACAAACCAAAAATTAAATGTTTAAAGGAAACTAAAAAAGCATTAATTTAGTCTAGAAATAATGTCTGCACTGAAATTTAGCTTTTATTCACTTCTGCCTGGAGTAAATATTATGTGAATATGCACTATTAAAGAGGCTCCCCAGTTTTACTGTGTCTATACAAAATTCTTCTCTTATTAGACTGAATTTCACTTCTCCAGTTGCCAGGCTAATACAATCAACTGAGCCAACTGGATTTAGAATAAGATGGGAATGTGTGTGTGTGGGTGTGTGCGTGTGTGTGGATGCGTGTGTCCAGCACCAACTTTTACTTATTTTAACTAATTTAAGTGATCTTAAAGGATTTGACTGAATAGCTCTCTCTAGCGCGTGCCCTCTCTCTCTCTCTTTTTGTTAGCACTGTACAGACACAGTCAGCCACAACTAGTTTTACCATGGCCAAATTTTATACATAAATCAATCAAAGCAAGGCCACTGGGCCCTCTCACACATTCTGTCTTTATAATTTACGATCACATTAAAACCACACTATGATCTCTTGAAAGGATGCAAACCTGTATTGCTGGTATGGTAATAATATTCATGTTCTTTTAAATTGCAGGTTCCTCATTTCTCAGCAAGAAGACAAAAAGCACTGCATTACCACCCAGAGGCACAGCAGAGAGATTTCTGGCACGGTCTTCACCTACCATTCACACCCTCTTCTACTGTTACAGTAGGTAAGTGGTCAGGCATGAGTGGGGCAGGAGAAGGCACCCGCCACCCACCAACCGGGAAAGTCAGGAGTCCATAAGGTGATGGTCAGGAGGTTTTTACACTGTTTCTCTAAAATAGTAATTGGTTGCAGCTGGGGGCTGGGGAAGGCAGTCTCCCAATATACAGAAAAAAAAAAAAAAAACTGGTGATCAACAGTTTCCCGATAAGACTTCAGGAGTTGGGTGAGTGGGCTCAAGCAGTAAGAGGTAAAATGGCGGAGTTTAACTGGTACATGACCTTATAGGAGCATTCGGTGAAGGAAGAGCACTTCAAGTGAGCATGCGCACAACTCCGGTAAACAGACTGTACATGCAGCCCCTCCCAAGGGCTGGCAGGCCACTGCGCATGCAGACAGCCCACCCACAGGGAAGAATCGGCAAAAGGGACCCAAGACCCCGGAATCAAGCCAGTGTATAAAACCCCAGTCAAAGGTCAAACCGTGCACTTGATCTCTCAAGTCCCCTGCTTAGCCCACTTCCAAGTGTACTTCACTTCCTTTCATTCCTGCTCTAAAGCTTTTTAATACATTGTCACTCATTCCTGCTCGAAAACTTGCCTCAGTCTCTCCTGCCTTATGCACCTCAGTCGAATTCATTTTTCTAAGGAAGCAAAAATTGAAATTGCAGCAGATCCACGGGAATTCACTGTCAGTAACATACTTTGGTTCTGCGAGACTCAGATATGTTTCACTGCTAACATTAGCATTTCTGTTCCCTTTCTTTTTTCTGGAACTGTCAATTATGAACCTTTCCTTATACAAAGGAAAGTTCAAATAGGACAATGGATAACCCTATACTTATCACCTAGTTTAAATAATTTGATTTGTCTTCTCTCTGTTAACTATTCCTATGTATGTATGTATCTATCTATCAATCTATTATGCTGGTTGTTAAGCCATTTTTAAGTTGCAAACATCACGGCACATCTCTGAATAACTCACCACGTATCTCCTAAAATAATGGCATTCTTCTGTCTATCCACAAAACCATCATACACCTAAGAAATCAGCAATAATTCTATAGTATCAATGAATATCCAGTGAACATTGAAATTTCTCTGATTTAACCCCAAAAAAGTTTTAAGAATTTGTTGTTGAACCAGGATCTGATCTACAGCTGTGCTTCACACAGGTTTAAGTATCTACTGTTCTCCTCTGAACTGGACAGTTACTGCCTCCACTCTCTATGCAGACCCCTTTTCCATGCTGATTTTTTTTTTTTAAAGACCCATTCATTTGCCTTGCAGAATCCACGTTTTGAATTCTTTTGATTGTTTTTCTTGTGGAGCTATTTAAACTGTTTCCTAGCCTTTATGTTTTCTGTAAATGGGAGGTTAGGTCAAAAGTCTTAACAATATGATGCTGTATAGCTCATCTGTTGCATCACACTGAGAGGTGTGAAATGTTAAGCTATCTCATTTTCGATAATGTTGACTTCAATCAATTCCTCAAGATATTGATCACACCTTTGTAAAGATGTTATTTTTTTTCTTTGCAATTAGCAAGCACCAACAAGGTTCTACTTTGTCATTGTACAACCACCACAACTTTTTTGGAATTATTTCAATTATGGACATAATAGAACATATCATTAAGGATTGATGAATGGTAATTCTCTAATTCTATTATTCCTTTTCCTATCATTATCTAACATCATCCTGCATGGAGGAATTTTCTCTCATTCACTGAGAATGACTTATTAAAAGTCAAAGTAAATGCTAGATTCTTTACCTTTAATTCTCATTTTCATAGTAAGGATTTGGTGTAATTCTCATCTCCAATCGAAGCAAAGTATTTGATGTTTCTCCCTTTCTCTCTCACACCAGAGACTTACGTATTTTCTTATTTACTTATTTATTTGTTTGTTTGTTTGTTTGTTTTGAGACAGGGTCCCACTCTGTCACCCAGGTGGGAGTGCAGCGGTGTGATCATGGCTCACTGTAGTCTTGACCTCCCAGGCTCAGGTGACTCTCCCATTTCAGCCTCCTGAGTAGCTGGGACCACAGGTGTGCACCCTCATGCCCAGCGAATTTTTCTGTAGAATGGGGTTTCACCATGTTGCCCAGGCTGGGAGTTTTATTTTTAAGGTTTTACAATTAGTTAATGTTTCTGATGCTCAATTTGTTCTCGTATATCAGGCCCATGAGACGCCTTTGTAGCTGGATGCTGTGGCACATCCTTACTGTTCTTCAGTGTAAAATGTTCTTCTTGATCTTCTTCCCCAGCTGAGACTCTGTGTCTGTTTTATTCCTACACATGACAGCTCCCTGTCCTCCTGCATCCCGGCAGCATCTCCATGTGAGGAGACCACTGTCTTCCTTCCAGACTGCGTCATCCAATACAATGAAAGTGCTAGACTGCTTCACCCACCCCCACAAAATCTTTGCTTAACACAGCAATTGCCTGCCATCAAGAATAACCCCTGTAAATTCACAATGCCAAACCAAGGTCCCAAAGGCGTAGGGGGACGACCTCTCCTGGAAATGCCATAAGGATTTCTCTTACCTTGCATAGTAGTCATTGGGTGGAACTGCCTCTTGAAAGAATTGGAACTGGTATAAATAAAGTCCAATCAAATGTCCAGCAGTGAAAATAGCCAGCAGGACACAGAGACAGCTGAACAGCAATGGGTCGAACGTCCGGCACCAGGACCACCAGGTGCACAGACCCAAAAATACAAAAAAATACACAGACGATGTCAAAGACGGCAACATCATGCCTAAGGAAAAGAAACATAATCACAAAGTCAGGTAGAACTGGAAATTCACTTATCATTCAGTGAATGTGACTATTTGAAATTACGTGATTTTCCTTCAAGTGTTTTTAGGTTTTTAAAAATAGTAATTTTTAAAAATCATATGTGATTTATATAATAAAAATTAATGCTAGATTTATTGTGAAAAATTCACATATGAAATGATAACTATAAATACAAAGATATACCAGATGATTAAAAAAATTCCACCTGTGGCGTCTGAACTAAGTAAATGTCTACTTTTCATACCAGTAGCATCTGCATATTTACTTGCCTGTTTCCATCTTTCTACTTCTCCCACATTTTCAAGAATTCATGTATCTGTATGTCTGTTCCAACCTTTCCTGACACCATTTTCTTTATAATTTACTACTTTTTTTTTTAGTAGTTAACTAGTACATCCTGGCCAATTAAACTCTCACTGTGCCGTGCTTATTTTATTTTATTTTATTTTACTTTTTGTAGAGATGGGGTTTTGCCAAGTTGCCCAGGTTGGCCTTGAACTCCTGGGCTCAAGTGATCCTCCCTCCTTGGCCTTCCGAAGGGCTCGGATTACAGGCATGAGCCACTGCTCCTGGCCAATAACTCCTTTAAAAGTGTTTTTAAGAAATCGTAAATAAAGCCATCACCTTAAGGCAAAAGGAGTCTGTTTTATTGGGCATTTTGAAAGGACTCCTCATTAAAATGTTGTGGTTTATTTCTTGAGAAATTCTACTGTCTTTTCCCCCATTTTCCCCCCTATTAAAAACAGCTAAGTTGCCGCATCTTTGCAGTTTGCTTGAGTCTGCTCTAATGCGCCTCCTGTAGCTCCAGGGCAGTGGTGAGCGGTGGAATGGAAGGAGGGAAAATATCAAGATAACACTATTATGGAATAAGTGGTCCAAGGCCAAACTTTAAAGGAAGTGAGCGTCTGTGCTGGAAGATTACAATCTAACTTAGGAAGAAAAATAGTCTATCCTGGAGAGTTATATTAAGGTGACTATGGACTCATGTAAGCAGACAGACCTCCAGAACCCACAATATGGCTTGTGATGGGTACATGCACAGTGTTAATTGCAGCAGGTCACCATTCCAAAGCTGTAAGGAAGAGGACTGTTGTTATTCTAATCTAAACCTAGAAAATGGAGTCGCTTAGCATATATAGAAAAAGATTATTTTGCAGAGGTTAACAGAAACCATCTAAAAACATCAAAACTAGAACTAACCAGGAAAAATTATTTTGTGTGGTTTGTACATGTGGCCAGTTTTACAAGAGCTACAGTTACGATTTTCGTGTGGTGGAACAGACTGTTTCCTTCATTTCTTCTTCAACCATTTCTCTCATTCACCAAAGCACTGCTTGTGCCTTTTGCTACGTGCAGCCGGTGTGGGAGACACTCACCAGAGGAGCCCAGTAAGATGGTAACAACGACTTTCCCAGCAGTGGTGATCATGTTGCCAATGAACTCCTTGAGCTTAGAGGCCACAGAGGCAAGCCTGCGGAACATTTTTAACTTCGTGCTTTCTTCCAACTCGCCTTCAACACCATCTCCTCCATTGAAATCCTCTTCATAGATCAGTGCCTCTTCTGAATCAATTTTTTCTCCTCCAGCCTAAATAAATGACAAACAGGAAACACTCAAGTCCAGGAGCCTGCCTATCCAGCCAGCAGATTATAGAGCTTCTAATTCATGGGTCACTCAATGCGGTGAATTTCACAGGTCAGGAAAAAAAGGAAGACAACCAATTCATTCCCCTCAGGTCTCTGATAATCCCTGTATAAGCCCAAGTAACTCTGATCTTTCTTGAAGAAGTAAACATAAATGGAAACATCACAATTATAGGGTCCCTAATAACATGTCATATTCCTTATTTGTGCTTTATTTTTTTATAGGCAAAGAAGAAACTGTCTGAAACATCTATTAACAAGTTTAGTTTAGATCAATCTGGGTTTGGGTCTTCAAATTTACAGAGTTGGCCACCAAGGTGACAGGAAGTTTGATAAAACTATCCACGGCTTTGACTGAAAGGGTGAGTCCAATCGATGCTTAGGAAATTCTGTTTTTTTTTTCTAAGTTTATCTTTGTTCACTATTTCCATATTTCCCGACTGTGGAAGGATGAGTGGTCTCGGGCTTCTCTTGGCTAAATATAGAGCTGCTTCCTATCTCATCCTTTTAGAGAATGATACTCTGGTTCAAGCCTGGGCAGCTCAGCACCTAAGTGCTTTAAGCAGAGATTTAGGGAGTAAACACGTGAACCAGAACATATGCATATTTCCATGTATTATTTTAAACTGGGTATGCTAAGGCATTTTTGCTTGTTCATTTTGCGTTTAAAGAATAAATGGGAAAAAATTTTTGGCTAATTAGAATATTTCCCTAGAAGGGTTATGACTTTTTCTTTTTTCTTTCTTTCTTTTTTTTTTAAGAAATCATAAATAAGGGGCTGGGTGCGGTGGCTGACTCCTGTAATCCCAGCACTTTGGGAGGCTGAGGCGGCCGGATCAAGAGGTCAAGAGATCAAGACCATCTTGGCCAACATGGTGAAACCCCGTCTCCACTAAAAATACAAAAAATTAGCTGAGCGTGGTGACACACGCCTGTAGTCCTAGCTACTCAGGAGGCTAAGGCAGGAGAAAATCGCTTGAACCTGGGAGGCGGAGGTTGCAGTGAGCCGAGATTGCACCACTGCACACCAGCCTGGTGAAAGAGCGAGACTTCATCTCAAAAAAAAAAAAGAAAAGAAGAAAATAAATCATAAATAAAGCCATCACCTTAAGGCAAAAGGAGTCTGTTTGAGATGCATGAAACTTTGTGTGCATTTTTCCCTAGGCCGACAGACTTCGTATCTTTAGTCTCACAAAGCTAAGAAGAATTGTTAAGCCCAGTTCAGGCATCTATTTAAGACTTAAAGGGTAGGGTCTGGCCTCTCCATGTTCCCATTTTTAATGGTTCTTTTTTGATATATTTAGTTCAGATATTTACATAATACTCACTGATGGTGTCTGACCTCTTACTACGACCAAGTTCACAGGAGGAAGGCAGGGACTAGGAGGGCCAGTGCCAAGTTCTAGTTAAGCGTAAAGCGGCCTTCAGGACTCAGAGGCATTTTGTGTGCCCAGGAGGGTGCACACAATGGGTGACTGGAGTTGACTATTGATGAGGCAAGGCTACAGGATGCACCCAGCCAGCCTTCCACCCACCTACACACACACACAGGGATTTAATCCTGGGCCACTTCAAATTGACTTCTACTGTATTTCATCATTACATATTTGTATATTTTTTTCTGAAGCAAGAGGAAATCATCACGCTCAATCAATAAGATTTTTCTACCCATACAGGGCCTAGTGTGTCCTAACATATATAGGAAGAGATACAGCAATAAACACGTAAACAAGTAAAATATTAACCAGCTAAATATCTCATGGTAATGAATGCCACCTTCAGGGAGGTCGAATAGGGTGATGTGATAGTGATAAACTGGGTGGCTGTTTCCGATTCAGAGGTCAAGGAAAGCTTCTCTGAGGAGGTGACATTTAAGCTAAGATCTGAATGTTACAAAGTTACCAGCCCTGTGAAAGTCCTGGCAAAGTGCATTCCAGGTGGAGGAAAGAGCTGGTCCAAGGCTTGGTGGCATGTGCAGAAAGAGGATAAGTGTCCCCAGGCCCGTGGCCACTTCCACTCCCCTAGAGAACAATTCCCATCTCATTCTCAGAGGATGACCTTGCTTTCTACTGCTCCCAGAGAGGAGCTGCCAGCTCCAGCCAGTACATCAGACCACCCACCTGCAGCTGGCCTGCCATGCACGCACTCTGCCCTCCTCCTGTAACAAGACAAGCTGCATGTGCTCCAGCCATGATGACTGCATCCCATCTGCTCAGGACACCAGGGAGAGAACAGCCCAGCCATCCTGGCTCTCTCTCCTGCATCACATGTTTTCTTTCTGCTGGATCACCCTTGTTAACAGGCAAGGGCACCTTGCTGTCTCACCTTAAAGAAACACACCCTTTCAACCCACATTTGTCTCTTAAGGTGAAACACTCCAGAAGAGTGGGCTGGACTCACCACTCCATTTATAGTAAAAATGCTTCCATACCTAATTTCTCTTGAACCTACTTGAATCAGACTTTGATCTTCAACCACTCCGTCTAATGAGAGGCACACATGATTTGCTTTGCCACATAACTCTAGTTGCTCCTGGGGCGGAGCAGAGGGAGGCCGCAGCAGGGAGGTGGTGGCTGTGCTGGAGGAGAGAGGAGGGAGTGGTGGGGCTGAAGGGAAGATCCTGTCTTTGGAGTCTGTTTTGGAGGTCAGATTAGTAGGAGCAGCTAGAAAGTTTAAAGTGGGGAGGAAGGATAGATGATAATCAGGGTGGCTCCTCTATTTTTGTCTAGGGAGGACAGACAGGAGGGAGGAAGATTGGAGACAGAGAGTCCACATTTCTGTTTTGAAAATTCAGTTCTGAGACCCCATTCAGGAATTCTTCTTGGAGGTATCCAGTAGGCAGCTATTATGGGAGTCTGGAGTGTTGGAGAGGGGCAGGAGCTGAAGAGGGCTTTTTGGAATTCGCCAGCATATGATGGTTTAAAGGTCAGTAACCTGATGAGGTTACCTGGAGAGAATACAGAGATGGCCCTCCTCGAGGTGCTGCTGCCCCTAAGACCACTCTGCCTTTCCAGATCTACGCCATCTCCTTGCCTGTCAGCATTCCTTGCAAGAAATGACTAGCAGAATCCATAATCCACAAGCTCTCTTTGCCTCTTTGCTGTGGGACAGGTTGTTCCCACCCCTTAGGATGCCTTCTCCAGCTCCTAAGGCCTGGATCCCACGGCAGCTCTTCCATTCAGCTTACTCCATCTCCCCACAAAGAAATCCACCCACCAGAGCTATCGCCAGGACACCCACACCATTGTCAACACACAAATGACCTGCTCATCAGGCATCTGTTGCTTCTTTCCCCATCACAACAGGTGAGCAACACATTTAAAATCTCCCTCTAGGAAGGAAGTTTGGCCAAAACCTTTAGTCACTGCACTTGAAAAAGAAGCAAAAGAAAGAACACAGCAAGGGCCGCCTGGGTCACAGTCAGAAACACACTTGTGACTTTCATAATAAATGCGTTCTTATTCAATTATAGAATTGCTACGGATGTAGATTAAATCAAATAGAAATCTCTGATCAAGATGTCTTTGTGAGGTTATACAAATGCATTTCCCTGACCTGTCTTAGGAAGGCTTGGGCCTTTGTGATTTTTATAAACATACCACTGTACTTTAGGGTTTTCAGCATTTTTATACAGAAATCCCTGGGGCTGTCGGTTGGAAATACTTTTTAAATTTGCCAAGCTGAGAGCCAAGAGTGAGACGGGTTAGACTGTGAGCCCCTACTGTCCTGGTAGGTCAGGGCCAGAACTGCCATTAGTCACGTCAGGCTGGCTTATTAACAGGCAGGCTTTTTCCCCCTAAGTGATTCGTCTGCTGAAGTATAAACACAGAATCTCTGAAAGAGCATGGACTCACTCTCGCATGTTTACTAACAGGCAGTCTTGCTTGCTGGAGCTGTAAGCTGTCCCTGCAGTGGAACAAAATTTCAGTCTGGCCTTGACGCTAAGGAGGAGGAAAGGCTGTAAATAAAGATTTAACTTCCCTGGTTCCTGAGTCATCTTAGAAACCGAAGACAAAATAAACTCTTTACAGTTTAAAAAGTCAAATAAATGATTACACAGATTATTGACCATGTCAAAATCTAAAACTTATTTAAAGACATTTAAGTCCTTTATCTCGCCTCTTTAAAAGTTTATGATTTCAACAGGAAATCTTGTTATTTGCAACAACATGCATAAATCTGAAGAAGAATATGCTAATTGAAATAAGCCAGGCACAGAAAGACAAATACGGCATGATCTCACTTATACGTGGAATCTAAAGAAGTTGCACTGATAGAAGTAGAGAGTAGAGGGGTAGTTACCAGAGGCTGGGGAAGGAGGCCAGGGACCTGGAAAGGGCAGATGCTGATCAAGGGGTACAAAATTTCACTTAGACATGAAGAATGATTTTGGGGGACCTATTGCACTGCATGGTGACTGTAGTTTTTAATGTATGTTTCAAAATAGTTGGCGGGGCACAGTGGTTCATGCCTATAATCCCAGCACCTTGGGAAGCCGAGGTGGGTGGATCACCTGAGGTCAGGAGATGGAGACCTGCCTGGACAACATGGTGAAACCTTGTCTCTACTAAAACTACAAAAATTAGCTGGGCATGGTGGTACATGTCTGTAATCACAGCTACTCAGGAGGCTGAGGCAGGAGAACCGCTGGAACCCACAAGGCGGAGGTCGCAGTGAGCCGAGATCACACCACTGCATTCCAGCCTAGGCGACAGAGTGAGACTCAATCTCAAAAGAAAAAAAAATAAATAAAATAATAAAAAATAAAAAAGTTAAGAGAGGATGTTAATGTCCTCAATACAAATAAATAATAAGTATTTGAGATGATGAATATGCTAATTAGCCTGATTTGCTCATTCCACAATGTACACATGTTTGAAAATACCACATTATACCCCATAAATATATACAATTGTTATTAGTCAGTTAAAAATAAAATAAAAATAATAGAATACTGGAAAACATAAACAGATAAAAGTCGCTGATTTCAACATTTGATAACATGTATTAGTGTAGGATCTCTCATTTCACATAAGGAAGCTCTAGGTGCTATGGAATCAACTTTACACAAGGCCAGCCTGTTCTCTGTTAGGGCCCTGAATGAGGGCCTAAACACAAAGCTCTCATCCCACAATGAGACAGGATCTAAACCTTTGCGTCTCTGCATCTCATCCCACAACACCCTCTCACCCTACAGCCGTACTGGTTCCATTAAGCCGTGGCATCCACCATGATTTCCACTCAATTTTGGACAAAGAAGACACAATAAATCACTTTTGATAGGACCCAAACATCCATGTTTCATTACTCCCAAGCACTGTAAAAATCCAACTGGGTTGGAATAAATCCTAAGGATCACCTGGGGACCTTTAAGAGGGCAGATGACCAGGCTCAAACTCAAACTTACTAAATCAGAAATTATGGGAATGAATTCCAGGAAGCTGTATGATTAAAGTACTCTTTGGGGTGACCTGAAGCAGCCCCTTCAGAATTCAAGCCCTGGCTGACATTGGCAACCACTGATCAATGAATTCTCCATAGGGGTTCAGCTGAATAGGCACAATTTGAAAATATATTTTTTAAATCATATCCTAGCAGACTCCCTTATTTGGAAAATAGATTGAAATAAATTATCTCTGGAACCTCCTTTAGGTTTCAGTTGAGCTTTGGACCTCAGAGAAGAGCTTTTCGTGCAGCTGAATCCATTTTTTTCTCTTCTTCGTGGTTAAAACCAAGCTTTTAAAAACATTTCTATAGAAGTGTATCAAAGTCACGTATAATTAGCCAAAAGATCTGGGAGGCAAAAGGAGCATTTTTCTACAGTGTCATCAGTTGTTTATTCATTGTTTATTATTAAAAGTTAACAATTTGTCTTAACAGAATGGGTTCATCTCAATCCAAGAGCCAGAGGAAGGAAAAGACAAGTGTTGTGACTCACTGCAGAATACGAATTTCATCCCCAGGGTTCCCTTGTGAAAGGAAGAAGTGAGAGAAAAAAAGATAGATGTGTTTGAATGCTATTGTGTACCTTATGCAAGCCTAACGTGATAGCATTTAATGGATAAAGCAAATATTTTATTCTGTTGCTGGATTGGTTTTGGGAAGATTATTTTTCCAAACTCATAAGATCAGCTTAAGCAGTCCCTATTTCATTTGGAAAAGTGAGTGTATAGATGTTGCTTTCAACCACCATCTACAAAGCAATGAAAGTTTAATAAAGGACAGGGAAGGACAAACTGAATCAGCTGACAGTGGCCAGTTAGACCAATGCCTAAAGGATCTGTGGAGCTTCGAGAAAACTAATCCAATTCCTACCACACATACTCCCCTACCCCCAGGATCCTGACTTCATAGGTCTAGGAACTATTCTGACCCTGCACTTGAACTTTTTTAAAACTTCCCAGGTTAATTCACCTGCTTAGAATTGCAATAGTCTTTACGAATCATCTGAACATCATTTGAAAGGGAAATGAACAATAATGGAGACTAGCCAAATACAATTGACTGTTTAAAGGCTTTTTTCTTTAAGATATTTTTGTAAAAATCACTTAATGGAACACCATCAAAACAAATCAGCAGTCACACACACACACACACACACCCCCCTATATCATCTACTCAGTTCACATTAGTTCCAAAGATTACTACTCACCCTGAACCACCTATTTTCTCTTGTAGGAACCAGCTAAGTGTAGCTGTTCTAAATGATTCACCCTGGTATTCACTCCAGAAATAAAAAATTTATACAGTGATGACAAAGGCAGCATTTTGAGGATGTGCAAGTCCTTCTTGGTGTTCAACAGTTTCCAGAAAGATTCAGAGCCCATATAATTACTTGTGACAGACTAAGATGCAAACAAAACTCACATCTTTGATATGAAGGTGTCAAAATATTGAGCAGAGAAGGTACTGTTTCAGAATCAACAGTATTCCTTCCTTTCTCCTCCATCTATCCCTCCCTCCACTCAGCACTTTTTTAACCAAGACTGGGCTCTGCTCCAAGCACAGTGCTAGGTCCAGGGTGGGATAACAAATGAAAATCCACATGGGACCCCAGTGGTTTTCTGAGGGACCCCAGTAGTCACTCAGGGAAGATATAACTACTTATAAATTGAGAATATAAGGTCCTAAGGACATTGAGAGAAAAAAAGAGATTATGACTAACTAAAGGGATTTGGAATGATCTAGTCTAGTTATTCCCAAGGTAAATGTGATTTTTTTTAAAAAAGGACAAAAGTCTTGGCAAGCAAAGCAAGAAAACAAAAATTAGTTCTTGTTAAATATTAGTTTTTGTTTATCCTGGCACATAGTAGGCTCTCAGTAAAGATATACTGAATAAATAAACATGCCCATAGATAAAAAAGCATCCTTCTCTGAAGCCCTAGCAAGAAATGGTCAATCAAGAGCAGTTCACCTACATATCAGTGTGCCCTGACAAAGCCCCAGAAGGGCAAGAGTGGGGACAAGAGTATCCATGCAAGAGTGAACTACACAGCAGAGCTCAAGAAAGACAAGATGGAGAAGAACATCTGTGCAAGAATAAACTGAAGAGCAGAACCCCAGAAGGACAAGAATGAGAAGAGCATCTGTGCAAGAGTGAAGTACACAGCACAGCCCCAGGAGGACAAGAGTGGGGAGAAGAGCATCCATGCAAGAGTGAATTACGCAGCAGAGCCCCAGAAAGACAAGAGTTGGGAGAAGAGCATCTGCACAAGAGCAAACTGTACAGCAGAGTCCAGAAGGACAAGAGTGAGGAGAAGACATCTACGTGAGAATGAACTGCCTGGAAGAGACCCAGCAGGAAGAGAGCTTGCCCAATCCAAACAAAGAGAGAAGGGCAGGGTGGCTACAGCACAGTGAGGGAGTGGGGCAAAAGCACAGGGTGAGGACATGAAGGCAGGATGTGGCCAAACCATGCAGAGTCATGAGCATCAAGGTCAAGAGACTGAATTTTATTCTAGGTTAAAGGGAAACCAAAGAAGTGTTTTATCTAGGGAAGTGGCATAATTTAATTTTAATTTTACAAGAATAATCCAGATGCTGTGTGCAGCATCAATTGGATAGGTTAAGAAGGGAAGCTCAAGTGGGGAGATCCATTTAGAACATATTTTCAGGCCTTGCTGAGAGGCAGTGGCTGCTTGGTGAGGATTGTGGCAGTGAGTAGAGAAAAGTGGACTGATTTCAGACAGAATTTGAAGGTAGAATTCAAAGGATTTGTTGGTGGTGACAGACAAAGGCCCCAAGAAATCCATGTCACATCAGTGTTTCTGGCTCAAGCAGCTGGGTAGATGGAGCTTCTATTAACCTTGATGGGTAAGTCAGTGGGAAGAAGGAGTGGAGGTAGGGGAAGGAGCTGTATCTCCCACTCCCAGACATATGACCAATATTTTCAAAGCAATATGGAGAACCTATTTACATTAAGTGGGTGAAAATTCTATTTCAGGGGTATTTACAATTTAAAGGAGGAAAGAAGTAGAAAGAAGTGACTGGGATTCCTTGAGTGATGCAGGTTCTCTGGAGTTGGGACAGATGGCATGGGGGTGGGACTCTGGTTCCTCTCATCTCAGCCCTACTCTACCCCCAAGAAAGGAACACAGGGGCTCTGCAATTGCCTCACACAAGTTTCCCATGTGGGTATTTGTGGTTATTTGCAATTCAAATGCATGAAATCACCTATCAAATGCTGCAAAGACAGAACAACATATTCCAAGAAATTGTAAAAATATTGATCTAAAAAGATTGCTAAAGGTGAAAGGCATTTTTGGAGCTTTGATTCTTTGAAAAAGGCAGAGAAGAGGTACATGCTGTTAAATGTTGCTAAATTAATTAAATGGGCAAAATAAAAATGAAGATTAATCTGTAAACATTTAGTTTAAATAGTTTAAAGATACTTTAGCTGATTTCTTCTTTGCTAATTCTTTAAATCATTTTTATTATGAGTGGTATATTCAAGTCCATGTTAGGCAATGTCCACTCAACGAACATATTGTCAATAATAATATCCCTGCCTTTTTTTTTTTTTGAGACAGAGTCCCACTCTGTCACCCAAGATGGAGTGCAGTGGCACGACCTTGGCTCACTGCAACCTCTGCCTCCCACGCTCAAGCGATTCTCCTGCCTCCGCCTCCTGAGTAGGTGGGACTACAGGTGCATGCCACCACACCTGGCTAATTTTTTGTATTTTTAGTAGAGACATGGTTTCACTGTGTTAGCCAGGATGATCTCAATATCCTGACCTCGTGATCTGCCCACCTTGGCCTCCCAAAGTGCTGGGATTTTAGGTGTGAGCCGCCATGCTTGGCCGCCTTTGTACGCAATGAAGGTGGCTCTCACTGACTATCCCAAGGGCCTGCTCCACAGGTGTGTTGGTATCAGAGGACAGGATGAATGGGCATCCATGCTCTCACCTGGTGACCAGGGATGTGGCTGGAAGACTCTGGGGGAATAATGTCAGTCATGGACTCAAAGTTAACTAGTCTGTGATAAATACCAAAACTTTCCAGAAGACAATAAATAGATCCATGACTTCCTCCAATAAAAAATCATCTCTTCTACTTAAACTAATGGCATCTAAAACTACTAGGAGTAAAACCTTTGTCCAAATTGTGAAAGTGTTTTACCCCAAGAAGGCAGACCAAGTGTCCAACATTTTGAGGTATGTATGACAGGAAGTTTTGCCCAGTTTCTGAAAGTGACCTTAAGGGCCAGCAAAGGGAGTCACCCACTTTACCACTAAGAGTGGCAGTGACAGCCTTTAGCACAACCACAAAGAAGGCTTTTCATTCACACTAAGTCATGAAGTGTAAAGTTTGCAAGGCAACTGGGCAGCCGTTCAGCTTCTCACCATTCTGAATGGTTCCACGTTTCAAATGATCATATCTGTGTGCTTGAAGAAATAGGATCCAGGAAATTTAAAGCTGGAGACTTTCGACTAAATCTCAGGCTAGAACTGAGCACATGTTGAAAGCCTAACTAGAAGACAATAAAATGATTGATTTCTCTCAGTCTTTGTCTCTTGCTCTTTAAAAAAAAACAGCAACTTGAACCTCAGAGTTGAGACTTGAAGCACAGCGCATTTGGTCATGTCATGTGCTAGAATGCAGATGCTGTGACAGGCTAATGGATACTAGGAATTAGAAAGCAGGGTGCAAAATCTTTGAGGTCCAGAATAAATTTAGCAGGACTTAATATTGCATCCCTGAATTTTTAGCAGATGGGGATGACTTATAATGGAATATTCTTTTTATCCTTCATATTTGACTTGTCAGTCTATTAAGAAGCTGCCTCTTTACACAGGCTAAGTCATAACTGCAAATCCTATTTGAATAAGCATTTGATTTATCAGAATTTGGCTTAATAATACATTAAAATACTATCTAAAAAATAAGGCCTCAAATCTCATGTAATAGCTAGAAAGAATTGTAAGCATAGGATTATATAAGATAATGTCAGTTTAGTGAAATGATATATTGTTTTATTATGTAAATAACCCTTTTCTACTCAATTTAATCTTCATAATACAACTCTTCTTATTTAAGATTTCAGATCAGGAACCTTTCTCCCAGTTAGGATTGATTTGTAGATCTGCTTCTGAATTAAAACGAACAAATGAACAAGACCACAGATGTGTCAGTTGAGAAAGAACCTTTGATGACATTTGAGGAGAAGGGTTTCCTTGCTGAAGTTGGCTCTCAGTAAAATGCAGGAGCAAGGCACAGGCTCCCACTGCACTGCCATCTCCACTTCCACTGGGGGTTTTATGGGGAATCCTTGGATTTTTGAACACCTTTAAAACACCAAACTTGAGCCTTATCTAATCAGTGAAGATTACAGAAGACCCAAGAGTCTTCCCCAGGGATTAGTTGCTGCTTTAAAACAACACTGCTTTTGAAAAGGAATTCTCACAGGCACCAGCAGATTGAGATAAATGAAAGAAGAAATAATGCCAGCAAACACTGTTCTTTCAGTATCCTTAAAAACCAAACATTCCAAAGTGCAAACTCCAAGATTTATAAGCAGCAGGAAATATGCTGTGGTGTCAAAAATAAAATAAATCCCCTGCTTATTTTGGCCAGGTACTTTTATTCCTTTCAGATTCAAGTCCAGATTGTCACACGGAAGCAATTTTTCCTTGTGAATTAATCTAAGAAGATTCACCCACCACCCTGTTCCTCCTGGGCTACCTGATGGGCTGGAACATGACAAGAGAATAAAAATCAATTATGTAAAATAGCCCCAAACAAATGTAACTGAGAAGGAAAATAATTCCATAATTATGACATTTAGTATTTTCAATGTCTCTAATAAATAATGTTTAGAGTATCTGTCCATCTTATTGTTATCTTTAAATAATGTGATTAATAATACATAAGGCTTACATATTCAAGCAAATTTTAAATGGAAGTGAAGTATCCTAAATCTATCTCTGAAAATTGAAATCAGGAAGAAAATGTGACTTTAGAATTAACCCATGTGACTGCATTGTGTTCTTTTCTTCATCAGATGAATGGCACCTCGTCATGACCTCACAGCCGTGGCTTTTTGTTGATCAATGTAGGCTTTCTTAGTCCTATGGCAAACAGCATTTGTCCTTGGTCAAGTAAGTTATTTTTATAAGAAGCTTTGTAAATCATTCATGGTTATCTGTTATGAATGGCACAGAAGAGATTCTTTTACTGAGTGGGTTGGCCTCAAAATATCTTCCCATTTAAGTTTCAGTAATCCTAAGAGGAACATTGGAATTTGAAATTGCACTACTACCTCTCAAATTGGAGAAGGACAAAATGAGCAGAGCAAATAGCAATTTATCTAAGCAAGCAAAATGAGCAGGCACTGTGGCAGGTGCTTTTTATTAGAAATTTTATTTAGCATTCACAACTACTAGGTGATATAGTATTAGTGTCTCTCTTTTGTAGAAGAAGAAAGAGAAGAAACAATTGTCTCAGCATCACACACTAGGCAGCCTCCATGTCTGACTTCTAAGTCCACTCAATTTTCAATAATTATCCTTTCCCCTCCTTCTATAGTTATTATTTATGAGGATAATAATGCATGTGGGGCTTGAAATCTGGATGACGGGTTGTTGGTTGCAGCAAACCACCATGGCACATGTATACCTATGTAACAAACCTGCACTTTCTGCACATGTATCCCAGAACTTAAGTTAAAAAACAAACAAACAAACAAACAAACAAAAACTTGCCTTTACAAATCATAAAAATAACAAATACCCAGTGTGAAGAATCTGAGTTACTGGTTTACTTTCCCCAAACTTAGGCAAATTTTGGTAAAGATTATTTAAATAAAGTCATTTTCAAACTGTAAATGTAAAAAATAGTCAAAATTTAAATCCTCTGTCTTACAATTGTAATGTCAACAAGAAGAAAAAGCACTCTTCCGTTTTTAGGGCACTAATGCATGCCTTATGGTGTCAAGTCTTGAAAGTAAGATGTAAGTGGTTAGTAGCGACTTTGACTTTACTATAATTACTGTTACACCAAGCATCATTTTAACATTTGCCTTAAAAATAGCAGAATATTGATAAGCAAGGTGATTGCATATCTTTTACCCATAAGAGTTTTAGACAATATATATATTTTTTAAGACAGAGTCTCGCTCTGTCACCCAGACTGGAGGGCAGTGGTGCGATCTCGGCTCACTGCAACCTCCACCTCCTGAGTTCAAGTGATTCTCCTGCCTCAGCTTCCTGAGTAGCTAGAATTACAGGCATGCACCATCATGCTCAGCTAATTTTTGTATTTTTAGTAGAGACAGGGTTTCCCCATGTTGGCCAGGCTGGTCTCGAACTCATGACCTCAGGTGATCTGCCCACCTGGGCCTCCCAAGGTGCTGGGATTACAGGTCTGAGCCACAGTGCCTGGCTAGACAATATCATTTCTAGTTTGCATAGGTTTATTGAATTATATCCCTCCTTTATTGTTTTTTAAATAAGCATACAAGGCAATTGTTCTGCTTTCTTGTGAACCACATAAATCATTTTCCATAAGTGAGAATTTTCCTCCCTCAATACCTTAGTGGTTAACATTCTCAATACAAGTAACTTCAATTAACTTCAGTGTTATAAGTTTAATATCTTGCCAAAGCTTATGACTGAAAACATTTAGTATTTGCAAGCGTTTTGCATCAAATGTCCAAATCAAATATTTCAGTCACTTTTTCCTTTATAAATGTTATCTTTCCACTAATAAATCAATTACTCTTTAAATTGATGTCAGCTAACCTCACCTAACAAAGTACAGTTATTAGAACATAACAGTGTCCTGAGGCTGGTCAGGGGCAGCGTGAGAGCCGTCTGACAGCTCTCATACCCAAGGGCGAAAATAGGACAAGCTTCCAATTCAGCAGTTGCTCCTGAAACCTTTCAACCAGCTAGCAAACATACATTTCATTCATTATTTTTACCTTTTTAAAATTCTCACACTTTTCCAAATATGTATGTTTTTCCTCCTTGGAGTGCTTTAAAACAACTTGATCAAAGCATGCCAAGTTAACACCACTCCACTGAGCAGGACAAGATGCACAGACTGGAAAGCTGCCCTGCAAGGAGGAATTTATTTTTTCCCCTAAAACTACCATGTTACTTCTTTAAATATTCTGCAATAACTAAGGTACCCAGACCAATTGAACCATAGCACTATGTATGACCTTGCACGGTTAGCCTCCGAGATAATATCACGTGATAGTTTGGGGTGGTGGGTCAAAGCCTGGCCCTTACCTATGAACACCCCTGAGCCTGTCTTCTCATGGCTAAGGTGTGGACCAGAGTGTCTGCCCACTGGGACTGCACGAGGGTGTCATGCAATGTGACAGTAAACATTTATGTCAAGCACTGTGAATCATAATGTGCTCTGTATGCTCAGCTGTTATTATCATAGTTCTGCAACTTATTAAGGGTCAAGTCCTCAGAAATCAAAGAAGGAAGAGACATGGAGTTGGATTTACCAATTCTTCATTTTCAAACTCCAGGTTACTCTGTGCTGCTTCGTCTGTCCCAGGTTTCTGAACAATGTTTCTACAGAGAAGCCAGATGGTCAGACTAGCAATGAACATCCCGATGTCAGGTACAAACACTCTGATCCCATTGCCAGCATCAGCTCCCTTTAAGCTATAAAGGAAAAAAAAGGGGGAGGGGAGAAAATTTAGTTCTTATATTTCTATGGTTAAACTGCCTTATAGGATGTTTTGGTCTTCTTAATGATTTAAAATAAAAGATGCTCAGTTTCTCCCTAGAAGGTACAAGAAAGCTTTTTATTGACCTCAGTGTCTCACAAAATCTACACATTCAGGAAGATTCCAGTGTTCCCTGGAGTTTCAGAAATATTATAAAGAACTCTTGAACCAATTCTCACTCCTAAAACGTCCTAATGGACTATGTTTTTGTTAAATAAACCACATGTCCAGTACAAATGCAGTTGTTTGCAATCTAGCTGAAGCAGTCTAAAACTAAATACATACTAGCAGCTAGAAGATATTTTACTTTTGATATAAGTCAAAGATACAAGGAAAATAGAGAAAATGTTAAAGTAATCCTGCAATCCAGGACCTCTTCATTATTTTGTATACTTGGTTGATTTTGTCTTCTGTATTGTTCCAAGAAAGGTGGATCCAGTACATTTTTTCTTTCAATCCCAGAGAAACAACACTGAACTTAGAAGATCTGAGTTCAAGTCCAAGTCTGAAACTTAGTAGCTGCATCCTGCTGGGGGCTTCTCACAGCCATCTGTTCTGCTGTGCTGAAGAAGTAATACTATTTGCCTTCCTTATTTTGTTCAAGTTACATGAGATACTAGGTCATGGTTTTAGAAGAAAATACAAATACATATACATGAAATAATGTTTGTGAAAGTTCTTTGTAAAGAACGAAACACATATTTTCACTAAGCCTACATTTTGAGAAGAGCAGCATCAATTGACCTTTAGATAATTTTCACACATATAGGGCATTTTTTGTTATAACTGAGATCCTGAAACAAATATATTTAATAATATAGCAGGCAGCAAAGGCCAGAAGGTGAAGTGGAGAGTAGAAAGGGCTTCAACTGGAAAAGGAGGAGAGATCTGTCTGGGAAGGTAATACAAACACCATCTGTGATTTTGGGAGGCATCCAGGGGTAATGAATATGGGAATGAGAGACAGTATACTGAGTTGCCAGCATAGTTGGCCAGCACACATCACCTCAGCTGAAATGTGTTCTGGCTAAGCTCACTCTGCTGCAAGACACCAGAGCTTAATAGGCACTGGCAGACTTCTCACACCATTCAGCACACGACACGGGCCAGCCATGTCCCTCATCTGGTGCTAGACGCCTGCCCTGTGTGTCTTTGCAACACTGAGCGACTGGGCTTGCAGTGCTCTAGTGATGTGTAGTGCTATAACCACAGTATCTATTACTATTATTAAAAGCCACATGAAGAGCGATTCCTGTCATGTTCTCTGCTCAATCATATAATATAAAATAAGCTGTAACAAGAAAAAGCTAATGAAATAACTAGGTGATATGAAGAAAAAGTTATACAGACTTAGGTTTACAAAATGAGTTTAAAATAGGGAAGATACAGGTAGAGGAGTCAAGAGTGTGTACCAGCATTAAAACTTCTGGGGAAGATAAGACGATCCATGGAAAAATCAAGCATAGAACTTCAAAGGAGGGTTAAGTCTTTGAAAAAATGTTTATCAGAGATACAACTTACTTCGGGAAAGGAAGCAAGAGATAGAGTAATATGCCATGTAAATAAATACATACATATATATATTCATATGCACTTTAAGTGATTACACACTGTATTTGTTTACATTATATATTATATATTTTGGTGAAAACATTTAAAAATAATAAATAGCAAGAACCTTGGCATCTAGAAATAGCTACTGTTAATATTTTGGAAAATAAAAGTTATCAATAATACCTATCATTTACTGAGCAGTTACTTCGTGGTAAGAGCTTTAGACACATTACTAATTAATCCAACCAACCATCATATTGAGTTAGGCATTATTATCCTTCTACATGTGAAAAGACTAAGGCTTCAAAAGGCAATCTAACTTCCCAAAAGCCACATAGAGAACAGAATTATACTCCATTCTCCTTCACGTTCACTTTTATGCTTTCAACCGCTTTCCCATGTATGTATCCACATGGCCTTCCTTTCCAATCTTCCTTTTATATATGGATGTGCACATTTATAGTTAACAAAACTAAGTTCATTATTTACCTACTGTTTGCAAGCTGATTTGTTCATTTAACATGTCATTAACATTTTTACAATTCATTGATGATTTATTTTTATATATCATCATACTAATGGACAGACAGTATTTATTTAACTAGTCAACTACTGTTATAAATAGAATGTTTCCAAGTATTTGTTACTATAATATACATAAAAATTAAAACTTAATTAAAGAGTCTTCTAATCTAGGATCTCCTAGGAATCAATCTTCAATCTAATCAGATTTGCTTTAAAAAATGGTCTAGCCTGAAACTATGAAACTACTAGAAGAAAACATGAAAACTGCTAGAAGAAAACTATAAAACTACTAGAAGAAAATATGAAACTACTAGAAAAAAATACTGTGGAAACATTTCAGAACATTAGTCTGGACAAAGATTTTTTTGGGTAAGACCTCAAAAGCACAGGCAACAAAAGCAAAAGTAGACAAATGTGATTATATCAAGCTAAAGAGTTTCTGCCCAGCAAAGGAAATACTCAATAGAGTGGAAAGACAACCTAGATAATTGGAAAAAATATTTGCAACCTATCCAGCTGAAAGGAATTAATTATCAGAATATATAAGAAGCTCAAACAATCTAATAGTAAAAATAAACAACCAATTAAAAACAGGCAAATGACTGAAATAGACATTTCTCAAAAGAAGACATACCAAATGGCCAACAGCTTATGTAAAAAAATGCTCAACATCACTCATCATCAAGGAAATACAAATCAAAACCACAACGAGTTATCTTCTTACCCTAGTTAGAATGGTTATTATCAAAAAGACAAAAAAAATGCTGACAAGGATATGGAGAAAGGGGAACCCCTGTATACTGTTGGTGGAAATGTATAATAGTGTAGCCACAATAGAAAACAGTACGGAGGTTCCTCGAAAACTTAAAAATAGAACTACAATATGAGCCAGCAATCCCACTGCTAGGTATATACTCAAAAGAAAAGTAAATTAGTATATCTAAGAGATATCTGCACTTCTATATTTACTGTGGCACTATTCACAATACTCAAGATATGGAATCAACTTCAGTGTCCATCAACAGATAAATGGATCAAGAAAATGTGCTATATATACACAATGGAATATTATTCAGCCATAAAAAAGAATGAAATCCTGTAATTTGCAGCAACATGGAAGAAACTAGAGGTCATTATTTTGAGTGAAATAAGTCAGACACACAAAAACAATGTTCTCATTCATATGTCTGAGCTAAAAAAGTGGATCTCGTAGAGGCAGAGAATACAGAGAGGTGGTAACCAAAGGCTGAGAAGGATGGCGGGAAGGGGGAGCGAGGAGTAGTTGGTTAATGAGAACAAAAATAGACTTATATAAAAGGAATAAGTTCTAGTGTTCAATAGCACAGTAGGATGACTATATTATTAATAATAGTTTATTGTATATTTCAAAATAGCTAGAAGATTTAAAATATTCCCAACACAAAGAAATGGTAAATGTTTGAGGTGATGGATACCCCAGTTACCCAGATTTGATCACTTTATATTGTATGAATATATCAAATATCACATGTACCCCAAAATATGTACAATTATTACAAATCAACTTAAAAAATGATCTGGAAGAGGAACTGTCCTGTGAAAGCTTCATTTTTACAAATTGCCTCTAAACTCTTACCACATTTAAAAAAATGCTTGTGTTAAAGGTTTTAACGGCAAATTCCTTTCATTTGGAGAAAGAGTAAGAAAATCCAATTAAGAGAGCTTCATCCAAACTACATTTATATTATAGTAATGAAATCTGATGAAAGAATTCATCATAGGAAAATTGCAGAGATTCATTGTATACTTTTAAAGTCTACCTAACATGATTGAAAAGGGTAAACTAGAATTAATGCCATTAGAATGAGAAAAAATGGGGATCAAGGAATGAGAAAAAATGGGGATCAAGAAAAGAGACCAGTAAGAAAAAAGGCCAGGCTTGGGTGGCTGTTTCAGTGTGGGGCTGAGGTCAGGAGTAGTAGTAGGTTGGTACTACTCAGGTGGATTTTTGGCAATCGATTATTATAGCTCTTTCATGGAAAACAAATTGACTGTGTCATTTTATGAAAAGCACCATCCAAGTACAGTCGAGAGAAAAAGACTTCTTAAATTAAAGTAACAAGAACTCCAGCTGTGGCCTCAGCTGCTTCTTACACCACAACAGACAGAGCAGGAAAGCCAGAGCCTTATACGTTTCCCACCTGTGGATTGCATTAAGCCCCAATTTGCAAACATCACTTTGAGGCAACAGTCTCAGCTTTGTGCTTCTTGGTCCCAAAAGAGACATTTTATAACATACATATATTAAGGGAATAAATGAATGTAGTTTGCTAAAGCAATTACTCCACCCGCTGTGATAGAATTTAGCTACTGAATCCAGAATTGGGCTGCGACCCCTACTTAGAATGGAATCATTCAGCCATAGAGGTGCTAAACTATTAACTACTACTCTTGGCTTGCTGAGTTAACAAAGCAGTGCATTCATAATACTGCCATTGCAGAAACAATGATACTTTTGAAAAGTATGCACAATAAACAGGTCATAGTCTGACTGATATGTCATTTGGAGACCATCTTATCAATCGTGTTTCCTTCTTCAGTGCTTACTAAAGTACATTCATCAGAATGCCAGTCCTCAGAAATGCATTCCATTAAAACAAAACAAAATAAGACAAAAGAGAAAAAAGAAACAGTCATTGGTCCAGTAAATGTGAGAAACTCACAATGCATACTATTATACTAAAAGACTTGAGAAGTTCTGTAGTAAAACAGTTACATTTATTTGACCTGGAAACCATTTCTTACCAGTTTCTTCTAAGACTATTACATGCGACAGAGCCAGTGTGCAAGGAGCAGCTTTTGGGAAGTGCTGGGCTAAAGAATTTTCCTTGGTCTCTGTTTCTCTTTGAAATGAATGAATAATTTGGAAACTATACTAACATACATAATTATACACATACCTTCTCTATACACTTAGTTTTTAATAAGCCTTTAATAATTCGGAAGTCGGTAAATCTCATTTCATTCCCTAATCGCCCAACTACCCATCCGTTCACTAAGTCAGTCATTGAAATTATGGAGCTGGATGAGAATTAGAAATAGTCTAGTCCATTTCCTCATCTTACAGATTGTGGAAACCAATGAGTTTTGAATGGCTGGTTCAAATACAGTTAGAGACAGAGCCTGACAGCAAGCTCAGAATTTTTACTTTCTCACTTTGTGTTTGGAGGCAACACTCACTACATGGGCTCCCCTTGCCCATCGTCCACCTAATGCAACAGGCCTCCTCAACCCACCACTGCTCAGAAGATGCTCTCTCAGGGGCTGCCCCTGCTCTCCCAACTGCAAGGCCCAAGTGAGCCATTCCAATTCTCATCACATTCCACCTCCATGCTGCATTTAACAAGCAAGACCAACCCCTTCTACTCTCAAATCTCCGTTCCCGTGGTTTTCTGACGCTCTCTTCTAATTGTCTGCCTACCTATGAATATCCATGAAAACTCATGTTGCTGGGAAGCCCCACTAAGAAATTCTGAATTTGGTTGTAGCCACCAGACTCTTCTCTACATCCTACTTAAATGTTGATGAGTCCACAAAATTCTGTTCTGCATTTATTTTTCTTCTCATTCTACATGATCACCCTGGATGATATCCATCCCCAAGGCCCTAATCAGCATCCACATGGTGACTTATTCATTCATTTCAACCAGAATCACAGATCAATGAACATTCTCTAGCACACCATTTCCCAAAAGCTGTTTCATGAACACTGGCTCTTTAGAATGAAATAGTGTTAGATTAAATTCTTAAGAAATGGTTTTAAGGGCAAATAAATGTAATACCCAGTCCAACTCGTCTGCTGAGAAACATTAGCATATATCCATTTTCCTACTGGATATCTGTACTTCAGTATCCCATAGATTTTCTATTCAGTGTTATTCTTACTCCAAATTAGCTCTTCCTCCTATATTCCTAATTTTAGAAAACAGCGCTGTCATCAACCTAGTGACCAAAACAGAACCTGGAAGCTTCCATTCTCTCACTGAAAGACTGGAGGAGATTCTGACTTCTAACATCTCCTTTCCCAGCCCTCCCCTTTATCCCCACAGCCCGGTCTGGCCTCTGGGTGATGGCAGCAGCATCCTGATGATTTCATCTCAGGTTGTCCCCTCTGCCAGCCAGGCCTCCACATTAATATCAGAGTTTAGTTTTCAGCAGCATAAAGCTGATCATGTCAACCCCACGGCCCACAGGAAACATCCACATTCCTGAGCGTGACACGGGGCCCTCCACATCCCAGATCTGGTTTCCCTTATCTCTTGCCATCATTTCCCTCTACCTCAAATTCCGGCCATACTGAATGCACATACCCAGAAAGCGCCAGTGTTTTCCCTCTGAGCAAGTGTGCAGTCTTCTCCCTTGGCCAACTTCTCCCAGTATGCTTCAGGTTCTCCTCATCTCTAAAAACACACCTGCCATGTCTCCTCTGTGAAGCCCTTCCTAACTTGCTCCTCCACACCCATTCCATAATAGAATGGACGGCCATCCCTCTCACATGCTCCATCAGTAGATGTTTAACACTGTGTCACTCACTGATTTACCAATCGGCCTAACAGAAACCCTTGCCTGTTTCATCTGTTTCCCTGGGGACCAGCATGGTAGATGGTGCAGTGTAAACCATCAGTAAAGGCTGGCTGGATGCATGCTAGCTCCAGGACATATCGTTGCCTCTTCAAATATTTGTTCTTTTCTTTTTATCATGATAGTTTGTGCAAAGCACTGTTGAAGAATTAGATGAGACACCTACCATAAAGAGCTCTGTAATTCAGCTCAGGGAAGATAATACACAAACACTAAGAGGAGAGAACATTACTGTTGCCTGATAATGGCATGGAGATCGCAGAGAGTTTACAAACAAAGTTTCAGTTATCTGCACACGCAGATTTCATTGTCAAAATTGGAAGCTATAAGTCATTAAGACATATGTTCATAGTTATTAAATAAATGTGTTGGAGAAAATATTTCAAGAACAAAAGAAATGAAGTGTGTCTAATGAACATTAAATGGCTCAATTTGACAGAATTTTTAATTCACTAATTCAAAAAAATTATTAAGCATTTACTATGTGCCAGGCACTGTCTCTAAGCACAGAGTATTGGTTGTGAAGTTATATATGAAGGAAGTAAAGTCAGAAACACAGGGTAAGGTCAGACCATACAAAGCTTGGATATTTTGGAAAAAAAAAAAAATCACATAACCAGAACTACAGAAGGACCTGAAGCAAAGGACAAACATGATCACCAAGGAAATGAAGGCCACAGGAGAAACAGTGACGTGGCTGCTGGTAGTGCAGGTGGTGTTTTCACAATGAGTGTCAGGTGTGGTTAGGACTTTCAGGTGCAGAGGTGAGACTTTAAACTGAAAGCCACATGGAGTTTGTGCCTGGGAGCAAAGTCATGGCTGATGAGGTAGGTTCGAGAGTTTTCTTCTCACGTGTTGGCTAAAGTCAAGAAAGTAAATTAGATTATCCAGGGACAGTGCATAGCATAAATATGTGTGTAAGGTTCTCTAACCTAATCATAAGTATACACTACAGGGCATTTAACAATAAATTAAATTTTATTTCAAGCCAATTCTGCATGGAATCAGGCTAACCAGGTTTTGTGTAGATGAAGTCCCATTTTAATAAATCAATGAGACCAATGTGTCCATTTTTCCATAAAATGACCTGAGCTGCCCTGTTTTCCAAGTGCATGACAATGACACAATGACATGTTTTACACAGAAGCACATGCTAAACTACCTCAAACATCACGTTCTCTCGAACAGGTAAAAGAGTCCTTTCCAATCTTTTTTTTTTTTTTTTTTTTTTTGAGATGGAGTCTTGCTCTGTTGCCCAGGCTGGAGTGCAGTGGCGCGATCTCGGCTCACTGCAAGCTCCGCCTCCCAGGTTCATGCCATTCTGCTGCCTCAGCCTCCTGAGTAGCTGGGACTACAGGCACCCGCCACCACGCCTGGCTAATTTTTTGTATTTTCAGTATAGACGGGGTTTCACCGTATTAGCCAGGATGGTATCGATCTCCTGACCTCATGATCTGCCCGCCTAGGCCCCCCAAAGTGCTGGGATTACAGGCGTGAGCCACCGTGCCTGGCCTCCAATCTTGTTAGAGTCATACTGATCTTATTTGTTCAGACAGTGATTATACCCCTTGAAAGGAACTCGAGGAAGCTGAAATTTCTAAATAACCTGCCTGTCCATAAAGAGGAGACTAGGCATTAAATTATGGCATATCCATCAAATCAAATACTACACAGCAATAAATAAGTACAAGTACATGTGTGATTCAGGTCTACATCTATGAATACGGGTGTATATCATAATGGTGAAAAAAATGAGAAATATGCAAAATATAGATTACTTAGGGGTTCATGCATAAAAACTACTATAAAAATGACAAACGCCTATTTCAACGCAGGGGAGAGGGATACAATTAACGGTATTGGTAATGTTCAGGTTCTTAAGCTTGGTGAAAGCTGGTTGGTAGATACAAAAGTGTATCTTTAATACTTCAGACTGTTTTTAAAAGCTGCAACAGTCATACTGCTTATATTTTCCTGTGTAGAACAAATATGAAAGATACTACACCAATTACTTTGACTGGGACAATGACCAATTGAGGCACTGATGGCCATGCCTGAATTTGGTCTGATAAATTTATTAATCAAATTCATTTGCCATTCTCCTGTCAAAGACCAGAGAAGAAGCAAGACAGGTGGATATGCATGGGAAGACTACTTTATTTTTCTAAGTTTCAATTTCTCACCTTACAAAGTGACTTCTTAGGATCTTTCTGACTCCAAAATTTCATTTCTGCCATGAATACCCAAAATAAGGTGGCAATGAAATTTAGCTGAGACCAGGAAAGAAGAAAAATGTTGGAGTTTCAGGTATTGCTGGGAGGCATCCAGGTGAGAGGACCATCAGTCACCTTCAGAAGTTCACAAAGAACGAATTTTGGGGGGAAGATCAGAGTTGGTGGAAAGGTCACCTTCAACTGAATTACAACAACATGACTAAAATGTCAAATGAGCATTGTTTAAACAAATAGGAACTATTAAGATGGTTCCCTAGTGGCTTCTGAAGTTCACACACTGAGAGATAGTGTACTTTTGTTTGTCTTAAATATGACTCTGATGCAGGTGTCTTTAGTCACTTGGCTTCAATAACTTTAAAGGCAGACAAATAAAGTGAATGTATATATAACAGCAAAAACTCAATAAAATGATAGGACCCCTGATTTCCTTTTCAACTGCTTCCCACATACTATATATATATATAATTTTGATATGAGAGAGAGAAACTATGTTTATTTAATATCTGACCTCATATAGCAATTCGTGTGTGGCAAGACTAATATATTTGGTGTAAATAGAGAAAGGTTTAGATTACAAACTCTGGAAAGAAATGTAACATTTATTGAGAATCACTTCCAATATTCAAATCAAGGGATTCCAAAGTTAATGACGCATTAGCGAAAACAAACAGCTTGTTTCTGTGAAATTAGGTACCTTTTTTTAAACCACAAAACAGTCATTAAACGCAGATATCTAATTACCCTAAGGTATGAATTGTTGCTGGATTTTCAGGAGATATATAGATATGTATGTATGTATGATGTATTTTACATTGGTGGCTGGATTTGTGTGAGTGCTTTCAATGTAAAGCACTGATTGAGTATCTGAATCTATTAACTCTACTGTGAGAGTTGCTAATTTCCATTTGGAACACACAGTACTTTATTCTCCTAAAAGGGTATACTGGTTATTTATGAGGCAGCAGGTCTGTTGAAAGAGTCCTAACTCCCTGGACCTGGCGGAGGGCACTCACAGAGGTGAGAGTAGGTTACCGGGCCAAGGGGACCATCGCTTACTTGCCTTTATGCACTCTGCTCCTCAGGAGTTTACTGAAACTGCCTGGGACTGACTCTTCCCAATTCTGTGCTCCATGAAAGATTATTACTAGCTTAGAGTCTACCACAGTGGGAACATCAGATCATGGAAATTGGTATAAATGCTGCAAATCAGTATTTTTTTCCCTACAGAGCCAGATGTTAAACATTTACCAACACACAACTGCTGCTATTGAACGACTACAACAAACAAAAGAATTGAACAACAACAACAACAACAAAAAACTCCAAAACAATAAAACTCACTCCTTTTGTCCTGTGACTCTCTTAGATAAGTCATTAAAAATACCCCCAAACCTACAGCGTCAAATCCAAAGTCCTCCCTCAGCCGGGTGATCAGCCCCACGACAGTGCTCTTTTTGTTGCCATCTTCAACATCACTTCTTGCTGATTCTAAACTGACACTCTTTCTTCCAGGCTCCTCATCATCCCAGGACAGTGACAGAGTCATTCCAACATCCAGATCTCTGCTGATGCAGTTTCTGTCACTTTGAATTTTCACCCGCCTCTTTTACACTTATTCTAATCAAAACTAATGTGTGCCTTCTTAACTTGTTGAGGGCAATATTTAGGTACGGACAAGGTCATACACAGTACCCACTCGTCTCTCATCCTGTCACCTTCTCCAGGGATCTGAGAGCTCCCCATGTGTTCACTTGGCTGATTCTGTGACCACGGCAAGACTATCGCCAAGAGAAGGCCACAGTGGCCTCTCTTTATCCCGAAATCCCCTCAGAAATACTTTCTTATTGCTTAAGAAAAATAATGACAAAAATTCAGTGACCCAAGGCCTTTCTCCAGTTACCTCCTGCCCAACTTCAGAGAACTGTTCTGCCTCTTCTTGCATTTGACTTCTGCCTTCCTTTCTAGTTCCACATCTTTTAATCTCAACTAGTAATATTTCAAAAACAACATTTGGGAATTGACAAATTGTATTTAGTAAGGACATTAAAAATCTAATATATTAACTTCATTTTACACATACAATTACTTTCAAACATATGAAATACAGGAAGCATGTTATCATAAAGACAGTTCTTTCTTTTTTATGTAAAGGTTTTCATTTAAAACATTTTTTCCCATTATCTCCTTCTCCTTTCCTCCCTGGCCTCTGGTAACCACCAATCTACTCTATTTTTATGAGATCCATTATTTTAGCTCCCACATATGAATGAGGACATGGGATAGTTGTCTTTCTGTGCATGGCTTATTTCATTTAACATAATCACCTCCAATTCTATCCTGACAAGATTTCATTATTTTTTCATGGCTAAGTAACATTCCATTGCGCATATGTACTACTTTTTCTTTTTCTTTTTTTTTTTGAGATGGAGTCTTGCCCTATCGCCAGGCTGGAGTGCAGTGGCGTGATCTCAGCTCACTGCAACCTCCACCTCCTGGGTCCAAGTGATTCTCCTGCCTCAGCTTCCTGAGCAGCTGGGACAACAGGTGCCCACCACCACCTCCAGCTAATTTTTATATTTTTGGTAGAGACAGGGTTTCACCGTGTTGGCCAGGATGGTCTCAATCCCCTGACCTTGTGATCCGCCCAACTCAGCCTCCCAAAGAGCTGAGATTACAGGCGTGAGCCACTGTGCCAGGCCTAACATTTTCTTTATCCATTTATCTGTTGATGGACACAGTTTGATTCTATATCTTGGCTATTGTATATAGTGCTGAATAAACATGGGAGTATAAATATCTCCTTGACATACAAATTTCCTTTCTCTTGGGTATACACCCAGCAATGGAATTGCTGGGTCTTATGGTAGTTCTGTTTTTAGTTTTTGAGGAAGTCCATACTATTCTCCATAATGGCTGCACGAATCTACATTCCCACCAAGAGTGTACAAGGGTTTCCTTTTCTCCATATCCTCACCAGCATCTCTTGTTGCTTTTGTTACTGTTATTCTTGAATTTACAAATAAAAACTATAGATATTTATTATGTAACTAGGCATACATTAGATATACATATAACTATACATTAGATAGAGAAATACATTATGGAATTATGAAATCAAGTGAGTCAACACAGACATCATCTCACATACTTATCTTCTTTTCATGGGAAGGACACTTAAAATCTACTCTCTTAGCAATTTCCAAGAATACATTAGTAACTAGAGTCATCATGATGTACACTAGAGGTCTTGAACTTATTCTTGCTGGTGTACCTGAAATTTGGCATCCTTTGACCAACATCTGTCCAATCCTCCCCACCTCAGCCCTTGGTAAGTATCAGTTTACCCTGTTTCTATGAGTCCTACTTCTTTTTTTTTGTTTTTTGAACCCACCTCCCGGGTTCATGCTATTCTCCTGCCTCAGCCTCCTGAGTAGCTAGGACTACAGGCACCTGCCACCACGCCCGGCTAATTTTTTGTATTTTTAGTAGAGACAGGGTTTCACCGTGTTAACCAGGATGGTCTCGATCTCCTGACCTCGTGATCCACCCGCCTCAGCCTCCCAAAGTCCTGGGATTACAGGAGTGAGCCACCACGCCCGGCCAATACACATTTTTAAATGACCAGATCTCCTGAGAACTTGCTATCACAAAGACAGCACCAAGCCACGGAGAGATCCACCCCTATGACCCAAACACCTCCCAGCAGGCTCCACCTCCAGCATTGGAGATTACAATTCAACATGAGATTTGGGTGGGGACAAATATCCAAACCATATCAACCGCCATACAATCTTCCCAAACA